>NC_141562.1:18912734-20112734 GCF_036417535.1 Chlamydotis macqueenii
GAGGGGAGCGTGGGGGCTGGAAAGTGTCACTCATAAACTCTCTAGGCAAACATCCCGCCTCTAACACTTCCTTCTTGGATGGTGAAGCAGTAACATCCCCAGCCACCCCCTCCCCAGCTTCCTCCTCGCCCAGACCCCTGGGAGTCTGGCCGGGGCAGAGCCAGGGGATGCCCAGCTGCTGGTGTGCACGGCCAGGGTGGGCAGAGCCCTGCACTGTATCCCCGGGGATGCTACATTGCCACAGTTGGCTTCTGGAGGGATGGAGTCTCACTGTGTCATGTCCCTGGGAGGAAGTTCTTTGTCCTGGCTGCACCTCTCTGGGGACAGCCCACACCACTGCTGTGAGCATCCCAGCCGAAAAGCAGGCCTGGCCGTGCTGGCGCACTGCGTTCCCGTGGGAAGGTTGTTTCACTGGTGCTGTGTTTGGGAGCAATGGGTTGCACCAAGCTGGAGGAGGTCAGTGCTGAGCCTAGCAAGAGACCACTGGTGCAAGGTGAGATCATGGAGGAAGGAGTCTCAAGCACAATGCCATGGCCAAAATTATTCCTGTTTCTCAGTTGTTGATCTGAGACCTCCAGCCACCAAGAATTTGAACCACTTACTGACTGCCTGGTCTCAGCTTCTGCTTTAGGATCATACTGACCCACCTCCCTCTGAAATCTGCCTATTTCACAAAAAGCTCGGTATAAATACAGGAACAAGCAAGCTCAGAAATAAGACCCAGGTTTGCTAGGCTGTATTTTCTAGAAGTCTGTAGATGTCCATGACTCCAGCAAGGAGGTCCTCTTTTGGTGGTCTGCTGATACAAATGCTTGTGGTCTGTAAATGAATCTGAATAGTAGCAGTCTGTTTGATGTCAGCCACTGAACAGCATGTGACTTGGGATCACAGCCTTTCTTCGTTACCTGCTCATGGCTGGTTTTGAACGTGGATCCCAGAGCTGAAATGTTTTTGGTGCCATCACCAACCACTCAATTGCAGTTCTTGATCCTGTGGTTAAATATGAGCAGACAAATTTCTGGTCCACCTCAGTGCACAACGGTGTCTCCTTGGTTTTTGCATTCACTTCCCAAGAGTGAATAAATCATTTCTAAGCACTTGTTCCCAGGGAAGAAGTTGATTTCTTCCTACTACGTCCATGATGAACAAGGATACTCACATTATTTCTTATTATTTGGGTGCACACAATGTGCACTTCACTTTGAAGCATGAATGTATTATTTATCTTTTGCTACTCTAAGGAGTGGCTACACACAATACGCTTTCTGGGCATTGTTGGTTGTTTAATGTTCAAACACAAAAAATGTTAGTTTCTTTGTGTTACCGTGCTGTGCTGAGGCACCGGCTGGGACTCGGGCTCCCTTCTGTGGATGTGGTGTGTGCACATACAGAGCAAGCAGTGACTGTGGCTCCGAGCAGCCGCTGAATGAGGTTCTTGGGGCCATCCTGTGCTTTTATTGTGGAGACTGTTTAGTTAATTTGCCTAGGAAAAGGACTTTCAGGAAACTCTGGTAGAGCCCAGAACTGAGTCTCCCAAGTGCTAATTTGGTGCCATCGTTACTGGAGGTTCTTTATTTCACACAGGTCGGCTGGTTGATGCGTGCTGCGGAGTCACTGCAGCCCATCTATATTTCAGTGTCCTTGCTGGCCATGGTCAGGTAGGCACAGTACACGGATTCTTGGAGGCCACTCCGCAGGGATGTCCAGGTCGCTGGTCACGGAAAGTGCTTGTGCAGGAGCTGTGATAGCCAACATGGGGCAGCAGCAGGGATTCCTAGGTGTCGTCCTGTGAAGAGCCTTTCCAGTCTGCCTGGGAAGAGGGACTTGTCTCTGTGGCTGCAGAGCAAGGAGAGACCCAGAGAAGCAGGCACAGAGCTGGGGTGCTCCTCCCCGCCTCCCCTTCCAGGCCAGGCTTTGTGGCAGGGTCTCTGTGGGACCCTTGCTCATCTGAACATAGCACTGCGGCAATTCTAGTGCAACTGTAACTGGGGGGTTTGTGACTGCTTCGCTGTAATTATCTGTCTGGTCAATAAAATGAAGGGTACTGAGTCCCGGCAGTTTGGGGGAATGAAGACTGGCTTAATTACAGCAACCAAATCTCTCACATCTCTCCCCTCCACTGAAACACCAGCCCGCCTTCATGTGCTGCCCTTTAACAGAGCTGCCTATCATGCATCTAAACAAACAAGTCGGGAAGACAGAGGGGAGATTGTTTGTCAGGGATGTGTCTTTGCGAGGGAGGAGCAGCAATATCTGCAGGAGGGACTGAGGTGAAACCCAACATCAAAGGCAAGAGACTGTCAGCACATTTAACTTTACAGAAACCCTTCTCCTAATAAAAAAGGAATGACCTCATTACTACGGACACTAACAGTTCCCAAGGGAACACCAGAAGACTGCTGCCTGCACTTTTAATATTCACTTTACAAACAAATGGGAAACCTTGAAATAATTTCGGTGTTGTTCTTGGCAAGTTATTACAATGTTGTGTCCTTATAAAAATCATTTAAGAATTTATGTAGTGTGAGTTTACTTTTCATCCGCTGCTTTTCCTTGCTATCAATCTCCCTCCCTCTCTACTGCCAGAGTTGCTGAGGGAAAGATCAGGATGCCAAAGGAGCAAGGTGCCACCTGTGCTGCGGGTTCAGCAGGACGCACTGTGAGGCTTGGCTTTGACTGCTGAGAGAGGACCCTTTTTTGGAGGAGATGCTCTAAAACTGTGTCTGGGCCTGGGCCACAGAGAGCAAACGAAGTCCCATCAGGAGGCCGAAAGAATACTTGCAAAGTGGGAGTGCAGGACAATGCTGTTCAGGCAGCCAAGTATCTCTGTAAATCACACGAGTGGTCTGTTTTCATGGGTTAGGCTTTCTCCTCAAGTTATCACAGTCCATGTGACCAGAAATCTTCCCTGATGTTTCCTTGGTGTTACACTGGCTGTGTGGTACCCAAGGGAGGTTTGCAGAAATGGTTTCATTGGCTCTTAGTGAGGGAAAATGCTCTGTACTGGAAAGAAACCCTTACAGCTGACACCTCATGCTATTCAGTATCAGTCCACAAACCCTCACCCACACTTCCGCTGGTGTGCAGCCTGGGGAGTTCCCCGTCCTCTCCTGGCATCTGCACACATTGATGTGCAGGGCCTGGCACACCCCAACACACACACATGAAAATGTAAATGCACATACATAATTTAACTCCCATGTACCTATCTGCACATGCACACAAAACAGCTTGCTTCTGTGCATGTGAGTTTGTTCCTCCTTACTTGTCTCTGTTTGGTCATACAGGGCCATCCATGCATGGTGCAGATCTGCTGCCGATTCTGACAGTTGTGTACAGCACAGCTTTATGCCTTGGGTTCATCCTCTGCACAGCCCGCCCTGAAACCAAAATGTGGGAAAGGTGGCTTGTATTTGAACATCTGTGATTCATACTTTACCTGTTTTTCTAGACATCTGCTTAGCCTCACTTCATTCTGGGTCAGTTTTTCTGAGCTCAGAATTTCTGACTGTTGCTGCGAGGCAAAAGGCAAGCTCCTGCTGCTCCTCTAGGCTTTCCAGCAGAAGGATGAAGTACAGAAGGGGAAAATGTAATGATGGCAAGTAGGCTGTGGGAATGATGCCATTCACTGGTACTGTAGGTATCAAAGAACCCACTAACGAGCAATTTGCAAAAGACACTTTTGAGCCATTTTGAAGGAAATCACTGACTGCTGTGAGCGAGAGAGTGCAGACGGCTTCATGCAAGTGTGAGCTGTTGCCCAGGAGCTGGCCTTCGCAGTTGTGAGCTGTGCAAGAACCACAAGCAGGTTTTTCCACTTCCACATCCTCTGTGGATGTCTGGGAACAGGTATTTACCCTCTGCAGCATCCTGCCAGCTGCCCACATCATGTGGGCAGAGCTAAGGCTGCACAGACGTCTAAGCCAACTGGCATCCCTGTCTTCTACAGCCAGGTAATGATGAGGCATCTTTCCTTGTACGAGCTGAACATCTCTAATAGGCATGTGGATCTAGCATTTTTCTTCCCCTGATTTTCTTTCTTCCCAAATATTAGAGTGGTAAGGAACAAAATCCATTCTGAAGGTTTGTCACTGTCAATTTGTCATTGAAAACCTTGACCAAATGGTTCCTTGGAAGTGCAGAGAAGATGCTCTTTAAAGCACTGCAATGAGATCCTGGCAGCTTCTGGTCCACTGCTACTTCTTTGCAACCTGAATTTCGTGTACGGTGAAGGTGGATGTTTTATCTCCTTTGTTAAAGACCTTAGAAATCTAGGTACCAAACATGACAGGAAAAGCCAGATGTTAATACAGAAAGATAGGCCTTGAATGGGCCTTTGCTTGAATGATGTAAATAAGTTGTCTTGGCTACGTGTGAAGGGAGTTACCTGTGTTAAACCTAAGAGCCAATGATATGAATCGCTGAAAGGCTGTTTTGCAAAGGTCCTAGGCACTTCTATAAAGTCATACTTTACTGGGGTTTTCTCTTGACTTGTTCTGGCAGGACAAACACTAACAGGAATGTGAAGATGTTAACAAAAGTGGAAGATACTTTGAAGTGCAAGTGCCCATACCCATATATTTGTAAATAATCCCATGTGCACTAGTGGTCATTTTGAGTCTTTGGTGGCCCACACCACCACAGCCCAATCTGTAGGCTCACATTACTGCCAGTAAGTGAAAAGTAGGAGGATGGACTTGCAAAGACCATCCTCATCAACCTCACTGAATTCCCAGATAAACTTTTACGTGCATATCTAACCTCAAGAAAGATACAGCTAGGCAGTGAAATAAAAAATAGCCAAGTATGTGCCCAGAATTACAAGGGCAGGTTTGCATACAAGAGCCCCTGTGCTGCAGCATAAGATGGCTTGTAACCAGCAGTCCAAAGACAGACGTTAGGAAATCTGAGGTCACCATCTGGCTCTGCCACAGATTTGCTTTATGTCCTTGCCCAATTCACTTAATCTGCCTGTTCTCTGTTCTCCAGATAAGGCAAGGACACAATAGTACCTCTTTAATGGTCTTTTACCTTGAGACTGTGCAGAGGGAGGACTTGACTCTCTCTGTGTTGGTGCGCTCCTGAGAGAAAGGGAGTCCAGCTTAGAACCGCCTGTGTCTGCTGCTGGTCCCCACAGTAATTATATCAAATACCTGGGCCAACGATAAAACTTCACAAGGTTTGGCCATTTGGGGTTGAAGGATGTAGTTCATTCAACAACCTGGAGTGTAAAGTTTGGCTATAGTTTCAAGTTCTAATTTCTTCCTTGTTTGTTATTTTAGGTCATTGAAATAAAATTAAAAATGCTCACACCTCTTGTTTCAAATCAAGAGAGCATCTGCTTTAAAAAACAAGGAACTACTCATTCAGATTTTCTTCTGGATCACTTTTGAGCCTTTCTTCCTCCAACTAAGAGGTTGCTGCACAGTGACACACCTGGCAGAAGTGCTTTAGCCTAGTCAGCTGCAATTTTCCAGAGAAACCTCTTTGTTGGATAATTCTTCACAAGGGTGGTGGAGAGAACAAGTTCGTGTTGCTGTCTGCATTGGAGGGGAAGGCTGCCCTCCTGCTCCACCTGACCGTTGACTTTAAGAGTGTGGGGCACTGAATGCCCCAGCAGAGACATCACCTGCGAGCAAGGAGGTGAGAACAAGTCCTCTTGGTGAGATGCTGTTATTCTCTGGCCAAGCCTTCTGCCTTTCTAGGTGGGACAGTGTGGCCTCTTTAACCCCATCACTGGATCAGTGCTCCCAAATTAGTGTAATCATCCCACCCAAATTAAGCAAGTAGCTCCTGGCTCCTGGCTCAACAATCCAGCCTTGGGCATCCCCTCTCAGCCTGACGCCCACATCCCCCTCTTCATTCCTCTCCCTCAAAGCCCCCTGCTTGTGGGCTCCTTGATATTTTCCAGTCCTTCCCTAATGAGCACTGCAGAATTACATCTAATTAAGGATGTAAATGATGCTGGGGAGAGAGAGAGAGGGAGAGGATGGGAAAGGGCGGGGGGAGGGCAGCTACTCGCTGTGTGCAACTCTGCAGTAAAGTGTCTCCTACCTCAGCAGAAAAGTTATCACGGGAGACAATGTCAACTTTATGGAGGGGGGGAGGGCCCTTCGCGCGGCTCCATCCCCTCCTGTGATCGCTGCCGCCTCTCTTTTATGTGTCAGCGCTGCAGATGCTGATGTCCTCCCTCCCAAATGCTGCTTTGTCAGCCAGTGCTGTCACCCGGCCCTGGTCTCCATCTCCCGCTGCCACCCTCGCCTGTGGCTCTGCCTGGGGGGTGAAGGGCTCGGAAGACCCCAAAGCTTTCTGGGCAGGGGAGCTGTCATCTCCCTCTTGCCTTGCAAAAGGATTTTGTCCTTCCTGTGTGGGCCATGTCCACCTCTATGTCCAGGGAGTTGGAGAGGACAGCAGTGCTCGGGGCCATGGTGGATTTTGGCCACTTATCCTAGGCACCAGGGCACCTGCCTCTCTGGGCTGCCCTCAGCCACTGCTCCCAGGGGGGATTAGGGCTAAGCCCCTTATCTCCACAGCAGGGCCAGTGGGATGGGACACTGCACCCTGCAAGGTGACACGCACCGCTGACTGGAGCTAGCAGCTTGGGTCGTGCAGCCCCAAGATACACAGTTGCTCACATATGTCTGGTTTGCTTCAGGAAAAGCTCCTGCTGGAGAGCAGCGGGGGCATTGGAGGAAAGTGGGGTTTGTCCCCAGCCACCCAGCCACCAGCCCTGGCTGGCAGCTCCTGCCTGCACTGGGGAGCCAGGAGCCGGCAGGTTGGCAGCCCTGCGTCAGGGGGAGATGGCTCTGCCAGCACCGAGCAGCTGTTTGAACCCATTCCAGTCTCGCTGGGTCCTCCCGAGTGCGTTTCCAAGCACTCTGGGTCCCCGTTGGCGTATTTCTCTGCACATTGCCCAGATCAATGAATTGCAAAGGCATGTTTGTCCCAGCACCACGGCTGGTCTGTCTGTCCATCCAGTCGCCCGGCCGAGGCAGGGCCACGCACCCTGGGTCAAGGGGAGATGGCGTCGGGTGGCGGCATTGGCATTGGCGGTGGGTTTTGTTGTTGTTTCCCCCAGATCATTGTGCAATATATTCCGATTTTTTTTCTTGTCATTAAGCCAGTGCCTCGGAGATGATGATGTAGTCCCTATGTGGGCCGCAGAAAGCACTTCGAGCCGTGCTGGAGTCGTGCTGGGTGGCTCTGATAGCAGAGCTAATGGGAGCGAATGGGATGCAACGAACTGTTCTAATGACACCAGCCAGGGAAGAGACAACAGTAAGAATAAATAAATGTTAACTATTTTCCTCTTCCAGACATTTGCATCTATTGCCATTAAGTTCATTTAAATAAGAGAGAGAGCGCGAGAGCGAAGGGGAAACTTACTACTACTCTTAATAACGAGTGTCTAAAAATAAATTAAGATGCTGGGATGCACTTAAGGCATTTTAAAAATAAGTCTGATTTTTCTCCCTTCTCCTCTTTTTTTTTTTAAGTGTTGGAGGGTTTTAATTTGGACCGAGTAATTTTGGTGCAAACGCTTGGGCGCCTTTCGTTGGGAAATTGGGAGGAATGCAAACAAGATTTCACTTCATTAAACAGGGGCAAACAGTAGAGAAATTGCACTTACTTATGGAAATGACTTTTAAACATGAACAGCATTTACTTGCATTGCCTTGTGCTGAATTTTTTTTTTCAAAAGATTATACATGTGAATAATTCACTGTGGGCCAATTAGATGATGACTTCATTTTTAACCTCTCTTCCTTGCCATCTTGCTGGCTGTCCCTTTCATTGCAATTTCCACCCTCTTCCTTCCCTTCAATAAATTAATAAAGATCAAATAATCCTTCTCCTGCGGTGCTAAGAACTAGCTGCTTAGAAAGGGTGCAAGAGGAGAAATCAGTGGATCACTGTGCTGAACTGCCCCGGGCTGAAGCAGGAATAACTGTGGAACTTCTACAAGCAGAGCTGCACTCAAGTGTTTGGGGAAAAGGAATGAGAGGAATGAAAAACGGACAGGAATGAAAGGGGGAAAGATATTAAAAAATATCTCCCTGCAAGATCAGGTGCTGGAGAGAGGCAGAGAAAGCAGGATTCACCCTCTGTGAGGCTCCATTGATGCTGACAGGATTGCACTGGGGTGAGTTTGCTCCACTGGACTAAAAGCAGCGTGCAGACGGGTGACTCCTGCAGCACTGCTGGGGATAGACCCTCCGAGTGAGACCCTGAAACCCTTCAGAATCCCTGGGCCTGGGTGCAGGCAGCAAAGATGTGGGACCACAGCTTGAACCAGGGAAGGCTGGGCTGGGATGTGACAGGGAGCCAGACAAGGTGATGCTGACTTCCCTGGAAACTTTCAAGGCCAGGCTGGATGAGGCTCTGAGCAACCTGATCTAGTCGGGGATGTCCCTGCTCCTTGCAGGGGGGTTGGACTAGATGACCTTTGAAGGTCCCTTCCAACCCTAACCATTCTATGATTCTATGTTTCTATGACTTTTGCCAGGGGCCTGTGGTAAGTGGACCTTACAGCAAGTGGATAGAGAGTGAGTTCTCCATGGGGCCTCGCTATTTTTTCCCCATCTAACAGATGTTAGATGTTCTTGCTGTCATTAACCCATGTGTCAGGACTTTTCCCAGCTCAATGTGGGAAGCAGGCTGTGGGGTTTCATGCCAGCAGGATCTGCCAAAGCGTTCAGGGTGCTGGGAGGAAGGCGCTCCAAAAGAGACTGGCTCCCTCTGGTACTCACTTTGCTGCTTCTGCATTTCATCAGAAGCCTGCCAGCTTAAAATGGGCACTGGGAGACTGCCCATGCAAATCACAGTTATGCTTACATGAAGACAATAGTCATCCTCAAAACAGTTTTTTCCAAATGCAAAAAAAACCCAACCCTCCAAACTCCTAGAGCTCTTTGCAGTAATTAAATTATGTAACACAGAGCCTAAAAGCTTCTAAAAACATAATAACAAAATATATAATTAGGTCATTGTAAAAGATCAGTTGATCTACCTGTTCAGTTTCATATGTGACATTTGCCTGTGTTTCTTGTCTAGCTTTTAGGTCTTGTTCCTACATATGACTCACTCTGCATCAAATGTGACTGCTATCCTCCTTTCTTCTGCCCTAATAGGAAGGAGAAACTTTGGTGACTTCCCAGTGAAACTCCATGTCCTCTGGCTTTGCCAGGGCAAGGGTAAATAGGAACATCTTCCCTCCTGGCATCGCCCTCAATCCCCCCCTTTTTTCTTTGCTAAGCAAGGGGTTCCGCCACTGATGCCAATGGAGTGACACTGCAGAAGAGCCACTGCTGGTGGGGTCTGTGCCAGCCTTGTGGAGTGAGTGTCTGTCCTCTCATCTCCTCCTTATGGGTGGGGAAACTGAGACACAGAGCGGAGAGGACACTCATTATCTCCCATATGCCCTGACTAAGCATAAGCAGCGGTAGGAGAGCTGGGACCCTGGTCAGAAGTAGGACTGTCTATAATTTAATTGCTTCTTCAGCTCTCATTTAAAAGTTTGTTTTAATGAAGAAGACCATGCCAGTTGCTCTGGTCAGCAAATAAATGTTTGCTCTGGGCATTGTGTAAAGTACCAAGGTTGCTAAAGTCCTTTCTGGGAGTGGGGTGGCAAGGCCTTGGCACGTGTCATGAAATCTTCCTGGGAAACTCCTCTCCACCCAGGTGCTAGATGTCTCAGGGGCCTTCTTCCACCCCTGTCTCTACTGCCCCTGAAGCCTTCTGGGCTTCTGGATCTTCCTCCAGGGGCTCTTCTTTTGCACTGTCCCAGCCTGCTCCCTCCAAACTGCTTCCCAAGATGTTTTGTGGTCATTTTGCCAGTGTGTCCTTTCTCATCTGATCAGATTCTCAGCCTTCCTGTGCTTCGGTGTTTTTATGGCTTTTAGCTGGTTACAGTTCTAGTGGGGAGGAGGTGGCTGCAAGCGATGACCTGTGATTTCCAGGGAAGGGGAGAGCAAGGAAACTTCAAGCAGCATGGCCTCCCGCTGGGAGCAGTCCCTTTTAGAGCCCTTGTGTCAATTACGGCTTTCAGAAACACTTCCCCGCTCTATTTGTTTACCCTGGGGAAGCCCAGCATGCCCCCTCCAGGGCTCAAGCCAAGCAAATTCCCTCTCCGGCAATGGCACAAAGGTCTTTCAGCCTGGACTTGAGAACTTTGCATTGCCCATTTCTTACTCAATCGACAATCATCAGGACCTAAGCTCCAGGAACCAGGTTGCCTGATGAAAAAGCTTTCACTTTCAGGCTCCTCTGGTGGCTCTATTGTACCTGGTGTCCTCCAGCTGGGGCTGGCGGTGGGGAACACACAGACAGCAGTGAGCCCACGTTACAACAGTCACCGATGTACTGTGCTTTAGCTCTGCACCTGGTGCTGCTGGCTGTAGTGTAGTGTGCAAGACATTTCCTGGTCCCTCATCACTGTTCCTGACAGCTATTCCCAACAAACTCCAACACACACCTTTTTGTCCCGGAATATCCATGGCGGGTGTTGTTCAGAGACATCCTCTTGAAAAGCTCTGTGGAGAGAGAACTCCAGAAACACCAGCTATGAGGCAGCATGTTGTGTGCTGAGCTCTCTCTGCGGGAGAGGCCCTTCCATCTGCTACACACATCTTGAATTCAGGAATAGGACCCTATGGGCTGTTCAGTACCTCTGTTGACCTCAGCAGGCTTTAACACCAGGGACAAGTTCAGCTCCATGCCCTCATTAACTGCTTCCCTAGAAGTACCTTTGGGGCTGAGGGCAGGGTGAGGTGGGCACTGGCAGCAGCGGTTCATCAGCTGCAGCACTTTGCAGTGGGCTCCCTCTTGCTATCCTGCTCGTGCAGCAATTGGTGCCAGGGGCTGGGAGTGGGCTCTGACCACTCCCGTGTCCATGGGAGCAATGAGGGTCATCTGCTGGTATGGCAGGGCAAGGCAAGTGCTCTGTCCTCTGTGCAGTCCAGAAGCCTTGAGCTGAGGAGGACTACAGAGGTTATTGATGTTATCTGACTCTAAGATGAGCTTTATTCTTTTCTTCAGCCTCCTAATGACAGACACTGTCTCTGGGCAGTGAATCAACAACCTGAGGTGGAGGTGAGCAAGTACCAGACACGTTATTGATGTTCCTGCTGACACCCTCCCTCCAGGCACCGCAGCCCTGGGGGCTGTAGAATGTGGAGGTTGAGTTCCCTGGACAAGGGCTGGAGAAGACACTGGACTGAGGCGTCCCAGCAGGATTTCTACCTGCAGCCACAGCTCTTGAGAAGAAGATCCACCCTTGTTTTCCATACAGGCTCTACGGAGATTAAGCGGCAGTGGTGGAGTGCCAATGGTACTGGAGAGCTGCTGGTCATGCTGCCAAATACCATCAGGGCATGAAAGGGAACATGTCAGCAGCCATCCCTGGGTGAGTTACTTGTTTCTTTTCCATCCCCAGCAGATGTTACCCCTGAAGTGCGGTAAGCACATCCATTTCACCCTATCATTGGTGGAAGTCATATTATCAAAGACCGGCTGAAACATGTAATTTTCCACAATGAACTTCAAATTATTTTAAATTTGAGCAGAGTAGGGACAGCTTCCTCTCACCAAGATTTCTGTGAGAGTATGTTTCTGATAATAGATGAAAAATCCTTCCATTAAATGAAAAAAATTTTCTTTAGCTTTAAAAAGAATTTGAACTATTAACAGGTAGGAAAAAATTAATCTGGGCATATTTTCTGATTTATTATGTTTAAAATCTAAATGCAGCTTATGCTTCTGGAAATTATCTTCCATTGGAGAAGCCCTGCACTCTTGTAGGGCTATATAATAAAGCAGAAAAATTTAAAGCAAAGGGGAAAAAAAAAATCAATGTTTCTGGAAGAGTTTTGGAAGGAAACATGGCAAGTGTAAATTGACTGGGAAGTGTAGAAATCCTTCTCTGCCTTTCACTTCTCAAATCTAGAGCATGGGGACTTCTGATATTAGTGACCCTTTGCCTTAGATAAATTATGGAGCCATGTTGGTACTGTGCCCTCACAATGTGTATCAATTCACATTAGAGAAGCATACAAACTTTTTAAAATGCATTTTGTGTTCTCTTTCTTCTCCTCTTTCTGAAAGACAGATCGATTTCTTTATCTGCTTTTCAGAAGTGTGAGGACACCAGGACACAGAGATGGAAGCAGTCTTGCTCAAGGTCACACTGCATAAATTATCATGGCAAGAGTCACTGATCAGTTGCTGTGAGTGGTCCAGCAGAGGAAAATGTGGTCCAGCGTCATAGTCCTACTACCAGCACTGTACTCTCTTTCAGATCCACTCTGTGGTCGTCAAATCCTCTTGCTGTCTCGGACAAGCAAAAGCAACGGAGAAAGAGTCTGATCCAAACTGACTTCTGGTGCCACAGACACTGAAGTCCTTGCAGAGGGAAGAGTGGAGTGTTGCTGGCTGTAGATGCCCCAGCTTTCTGAGAAGATATTGCAAATTGTGATATATCCATCTTGTGGCCTTTTTTTCCCCAATCCTGCGATCACACGCAAGGAAACAAGTAAGTGGTGGGAAAGCTAAGGGGCAAAGAACAGCTATTCTCCTGGGGCCCTGGCAAGAGGAATAAGGACGTGGGGGTACCTGGGGTGGCCATAGAGCAAAAAACTTGAAACCCCTTTTCACCCATTCGTTCTGCGTTTTCCTCTCTGTGGGTCTTGCTCCCCTCTTCCGTCACCCTCCCCCAGCTCGGCTAGTAATTCAGAAGAAGAGGCCAAGGAGAGTAATATTGTGCTGGAGATAGGACTGGAAGGGCAGTAATTTAGAATCAGAGGCTTATAGTATTACTGCCTGCAAAGCCATTCATGGGAAATGATTCCCCCCATCCCTATTCCACCCCCCCTCCCCACCCTGCTCTCCTTGCTCTGCAATAACAATAACAGAAATGCCTTCAGGAGGCTTTTCTACTCAAAATGCAGGCAAAGGAACGCTTTCCTCCACCAGCCCTCTTCTTTCCCTTCTTTTCCCCCTGCACTCGCTTGTCCCCCCTGCCTCCAAGCCTAACCACCGCTCCCTCCCTTCTCCCTCCCCCCCACCACAGGATAAAAAAATAAAAATAATAATAGGGGTAATAAGAGAGGAGGTAATGGAACGTTCTCCAACTGGGCACATGTCAGAAGCCATTATATGTGGTGCAGATTTGCATAATTCAAGAAGCATCAAATTAAATTTGCATAATTCCTTTGATTACACTTGTTATTAAATGTAAGTGACATTGATTTACAAAATGGCCCAATATAAGGTTAATAGCAAATGTCACCTTCCAGCAGGGTGAATAGGGTGCGTGTGTGGTGGTGGTGGTGATGGAGGAGGGGGAGAGGGGGGCCCGGGGAGGAAGGCGAGCAGACAATTGATTTCTGCTCCTCTCTCTTCCTTAAAGGGCTCAGGTCTCCTTTGCAGAGGAGCCCTCAGCTCTCCGAGGGCTGTGCTCAGCTTTCCTGTGGGCGCAGTGTCACCAGGAGCGCCTGCCAAGTGGGATCGGTGCAGTGGCTCCGCTACCTCCCACTCCTCGCCGAAGCCCAGCGTGGCCGCCAAGCCGGCTCCCCCGGGGAGCCGAGCAGAGTGGAAGGAACAGGGAAAGCCAAAAAGCTGCTTTTCCAGGCCCAGGCGTGCTCGGTGGGCAGGAGAAGTGGCTTGGAAGGCATCTTTGTAGAAAGGTCTCATTGGGGCAAGTTTTTAAAAAATCGTGTGTGAGCTGGACCTAGGCTGTTGCCCGCTGGCAGGACACCCTGTACGTCTGCTGGGGAAGCACTGGGAGGGAGTGGGAGCGGTGCTAGGAGCAGTGCCTGAAATTCCAGGCTCTGATGGCAGGGGTTACATGGTAAAAACATTTCCGTGATTGTGGCAAGACCTGTAAGGTACATATAGACCTGCAGCCAGGAACGAAAGACTCTGTGAAGCACATATGGAGGCAGTGGTGGTACAGGCCCATAACCATCATCCCCTCCTTTGTCCTGGTGTAACAGGACCCAAGATCAAACACTGCCAGAGTACCCGGCGTGTTGTGACAGTAATAATATGTCCATTTTGCTAAGATGGACCTCAGAGCATCCTGAGCACTCACCTTCTGGGTAGATCCCATCTCTGAGTATCTTGTTGCCTCTCCTCATTCTGTATCTTTCTCCAGACAGGGAATGTGATTTCATGCAGGGAAACTCACTGGTAAGTTGTGTGGGCACCCTAAGACTGTAGCAATAAAATAAAGTTATACATGTACCAGAACTGGGTGAATAGCAGCCCTTCTAGTTGCAGGCAGTTTCAAAGACACGCACCTGGCCATAATCTGCCTTTGGTTCTGCTGAAACTTTTTTTTGCAAATCAAGAGGCTGGAGGCAGGGGAAGCCACAACATCACTTTTGATCAAATTAAATGTCTTGTTTGAGGTGAAAAAGGATGCTTCTTTTGGTGAATGGGCTCTGTAAACATTGTCTAATAGCATCCAAATAAAATTAGAACTAAATGAAGCTCAGAATCAACCATCAGAAGGGTTTTTCAGAATGTCTCAAAAGAAAAGGCACCCAGTTTTCTGGAATATTTTTTCCTAGGGCTTTTTTTTTTTTCTTTAAGCAGCTTACCAGCTGCTGTAAATGCCATGAATTCACCGGGTGTTCCAGCCAGCTCAGATGTGAAGTTTCCTAAGAAAAAGTGTCCCAAGGAGAAATATCTCTCGGTTGATGTCCATGTCTCCCTGAAAGAGGTGAAGACTAGCAGTGAGTGGGGTAAACACCTGATCCCAGGTCCAGTAACACCAATGGGCTCAGCCATCTGCAAGGGGAGCCATGAAGATAAAGCTGACATTAGTGATGGAGGCTTTGGACCACCTGCTGCATCTGCTAGTATTAGCACTTTGGCAGCCACAGCGGAGCATTGTTTAGATACGGTAAAAAGGGTAAAAATGACAGGATACTAGAGCACATGGGCTGTGCAGGAGTCCCACACTTATAATAGCAGGTGTTGGGGATTTTATGCATATTCTGGGCTATATACTGATGATAGGCAGTATGTGCAGCAGGAAGGGTACAGTGATTTGTTTGTAATTCCAGGTAGAGGCTTTTCAGCCTTTTGCAGATGATTTTCATATTCTGCTAATCAGCCCTAGGGAGCTCTAGAAATCCATGCCCAAGATGAAATCAGTGCACTCATCTTCCAGATCCCAACATAATAACGTGAAGCCAGGTCTAATAATCTAGTGAATGAGAGATGTGAAATGTATTTTCAGGTTTTTGGGCAGTCTAAAAGGAAGCTGTGTAGGAACACTTCTAATGCCCTACACATTGCCCCATATCCATTGAAGAATGTTGCCTTGCTATGTCCCAGGCATCCGATGCTTGCTCCACAGCAGAATTTATTATGACCCTCTTGAACCCAGATTCTTAAAGGTGCCCAGTGATTCGAGGTGCCTAACTTTGGACAGTTGAAGAAAATACCTTTCTGAGGTTAAGCACATTTGTAGTGGCTAATGGCTCAGGCCTGGGTCCCCTCCCTGTTGTGAGAGTGAGGAAAGAAGATGAAGTGTCTGGATTTGGCGGATGGACATGGAAGAGTGGATGGAATATGCAGGTCCATCGTGCGCACCCTGGATTCCCTGTGAGCGTGCAGGAGGTGCCTTTGTGCGATGCCAAGGGATTGCTCTTTACTTTGAATATTTGTGTCTTTTGAGCAGGTGTTGTGCTTCCCTCTGCAAAGCACCATTCCCCCCGCAGCCTGATGACAGGCCCCTTAATGCAGAAAATGCGGGTTGTATTCCCAGCCCTGTCAATCCAGTGCTCTCTGCTGCGTTCCCCACACACCCAGACGCATCTTGGCTGGTTAGCCTGGAAACTCCTTGGAGCACGGCCGATCCCTCCGTGTGCTTTTGCAGAACGCCTGACACAGTGGTCCCCAGGTGCGTGCCTCTTGCCTCCCTGCTGGGGCTGGCAGGGGCGTTTGAGGAGTAGAGGAAATACGCCCAGACCCTGTCAGGCTATGTTGACCTAACTTAACTCATTACCTGAAAACCAGCTGATGGCAACCCAGTTTTGCACGGTACTGGGAAGAGGGTTTCTGTGCAACAGCTCTGCCTTGAAACTCTGAGTCGGTCACACTCCCTGGCCATCAGGCCCCCTGTGATGTGGTGGTGCTGACTGACAATGTGGAGAGCGAGGGATTTGTTTTAAGCATGGATTAAGGGGCTGTGATATTTGCCGCTAGTTTTGGAGGTGCAAGGGATCCCAGCCCAGGCATGGCTGGTGCTCACGTGCCTGCTGACATCGTGAGGTATTTTCGTGCCAGCGTAAGCCACAACTCTCCCAGGTCAAAGTTGGCATGGGCAGAGGCAGTTAGTGCTGGCAGCTGCTCCTGCTGCTTTGCCAGGGGAGAGGGTAATTTCTTTTCCCTTCGTCTTGCTACTTTGGCAGCCGCCGGGCTGGTCCAGGGCTCCCCTCGCCGTTGGGAAGATGGGGAGCCAAGCCGAAGCCCCTGAAAGCTGGCAGTGGGCAATCAGGCAGTGGACAGAGAGAGACTCTTATTAAGGGTAACCCTAGCTCTGGCTGACAATTGCTGACATCGTCATATTTAGCACCCGCATGCAGTGAGCCTGAGATGCTCGCGCACTGGGTGAGCCAACTGCAAATTAATCGTCAGTTCATTACTGCTCTGTGCCTTTCATCCTGACAGCAGCCTTTCAAACGTGGATATAATTGGAAGGGTCCATGTGGCAGGAATTTGGTGAAGGCTGGGAGGGGGAGCTGAGGTCTCTCCCTCTCGCTCCCACTCTCCTCTCCTCTCTCTCCCTTTCTCAGGCTGAGTTCTGGGAACAAACAGCAAGCTTAGGAGAGGCTGGCAAAATAAATTAATCTCTCCTGCCCTGTATCTTGCCCCTGCCACCTATACCCCTTGACATACATCAAGGTCTTCATACAGGGAGGTGTGTTTGCATCCAGGAGGTACCCTTGAGCCATAATTACCCTTAACTTGCAAATAAAGCGTGCAGAGTAGCAGAGCCACCTGCAAGAACTGGAATATGTGTATCATGGTTATTGCTGGTGATGGGTGTGACTGTTGTTGTTTTTACTGTGCTGCTGGGAGGCCCCGTCTGTTGCTGCACTGCACAGACAGGGTGGAAAGTGAATCTGCCCTACAGGCAAGGACCAAGGCTGAGGAGCAGAGTTTGAGGTGGGGAGTAGGACAGAAATGACTCTCGTATCCTTGGGAACTCATTCTCTGAAAAAAGAAAGGAGCCCTTGGGTTTTATTGATCAGAGCATGGCACGGGACACTGTCCTGCACCTCAGTTTCCCCACCAGTCAGGGTGATGTAAACATGCTCATCTTTTTTGTGGGAACAGCCACCCCTGGGACACGACAGGGCTGAGTTACTGTCTGCTCCTCTGGAGTGCATGGCAGGAGGGGGCTGTTCTGACATGGCCATGGGGAATGAGATCCTCCAAGGGGTGGACATCCAGGGTGCTAGAAGTGTGGGGTGGGATTGTTTTTTGTTTCTTTTGCCTGATACTAGAAAGTGATATTAAAATAATTTTTCAATGCAACCCTGATGTCCAGTTTGCAACACTTAAAAACAAATGGAAGAGGTTTCTCAAAACTCTGGTTTTGTAATAGGAAGCCATGCTTGCAGGCAAGTGATGGAGCTGTCTAGGGGCCATCAGGGAAAGGGAAACGGCCTTGGAGCACTTCTGGAAATTGTTTTCCTCCTTTTTTCAACTTCTGCTGGTTGACGTGCAGGCACTTTCCCAGCGGCCTGCTCTGGGGTGCCCATCTTCTCCAAGCTCCCTCTGCATGAGGGCCTAGCTCTCCCTGGGAGATGTGGCAGCCAAGGGACCACGGAGGAGACCCTATCAGTGACCGCTGGGGAAGGCTGGGGTCTGTGCTGAGCAGGTGCTTGCTGGAAAGGACCTGGGAAGGGTTAAGCACTTCCAACAACCTGTTTTGTGGCTTCCTGAGTTGTGTTAATTTGCTTTCCTCAATGGTCTAAAGGATGAGGCCCTGGTTCTTCTCCATGAGACAGAAGGAGTCATGACGTGGGGACTCCGGCCCCCCTTCGCCATGTGCCCCCCTGCTCCTCCCGTGCAAAAGTTATTGTCGTATTTCGGTGGAGTCTCAGGTAGGCAGATGAATGGGAAATGTTCCTCTCCATTACTAGCTGCACTTGACTGGAGTCTCATTACATTACAATGGCGCTTTAGCAGGTGAATGGGCCTTTCGTCTGGGTTCCCGGCACCCCTCATACCTCCCTGATAACGTAAATTACCCTCCGCCTCATTGCCTCAAATGATCAAACATCAAATTGCTAGTAAAAAAAAAAAAAAAAAAGAGGAAAAAAGAGAGAGAAAAAGAGAGAGAGAGAGGAGGGAAAGGAGAAAAGCTGAACAGAACCATGGCTTGAATCTAGATGGTTTGCAGCAAGAAGAGATGAGTCAATGGCTCTTAAACACTTGCTAAAGATGAATCCATTGAAGGCGTTGAGCACGGTAATTTCACTGACATTAAAGTACACCTGTAAAACCCAAACAATGGTTTATAACTCCAAATTACACCAGTCAAGACCTGCTACTTTAGAGCACCACTTATTTCTTTTGGTCCGGGGAGGGGGGACCCACCGGTAACCTGTTTCTCTGTCAACAGACTTCAGCAATGCTGAGAGAGACGTGCACACAGTATAGATTTGTTGTTGGTTTTGTGGTTCAACAGTGTGCCAAATCCTCTGCCTTCCGTTCCCCCCCCCCCTCTGCCCCTTGACAAATTTTCCAAGCCAGAAGAATGGCTCCAGGATGAACAAAATAAGAAGGAGAAAAACGGAGGGAGAGGTGTTGGGAGGGGAGGGAACAGAGCAGGTACGCACAGGGCTGGTCGACTCTGCGCAGAAAAATATGGATCTCGGCAGGGTAACGAGGCGCAGTGGAAAGAGGAGGCTATACGTCTTTTCTCAGTATTTAAACGTGTGCTTAATATGGTGCTCAGTGGAATGGTTAATCTGCTAATGCTGGTAGTGTTTGCTGTAGTACTCAGAGAAATGTTTACTGCAGTATTTCATGGGGATTGTGTTCTGGATGGCACAAAAGGAGGAATCGCTCTAGCGTACCGGGAAAATGTTCATTGCAAAATATACTGGAATATTAAGAGGTTTATTTAGTGGCGTACTTAGTATAATATGAAAAGAGTTAAGTACAGAGTGTTTTATTAATATTTTTGGGGTGTGGATGAATTTCAGTGCTCAGGAAGGTTATGGAGAAGCAATTCCAGCAAAGGCTGGTTTTATTCACAGATTTATAGGTCTTAAGACCATAAAGGACTCTTTGATCAGCTAATCTGACCTTCTGTATAACACAGGTATATACAGTGTGGACATACCTCCTGATTCAGCAAAGCACTTTAAACACTTGCTTAAATTTAAGTGTTTGAGTTGGCCCATGGAAGGCAGAAAAAATAACCCTATTGAATCAATGGGACTATTCATGCCCTTAATGGGAAGTGTGTGTTTAGGCATTTGCTGAATTGGGACCACAAGGAGATAATGCAGCTAAATGAGTAATTCATAGCCACCCATTTATTCAACTGCTTTTGCCTTCTTTTCTGCTTGCGGATTGCTCTGGAGCCAATCACCATTTCCTGCAATGTATTCATTGTTTGAAGTCATTCACTGAATAATTTCAGTGAAAACTCTTTCTTGATAGCTTGCTCATAAACAGTTCATTGTGAATATGGGAATATATGCACATACATTTTGAGAACGTGTGAGTGCAGGCACGCTTGTGTGTATTTGTATTAAATATGTGAACACACATGCACGTACACACGAATACGGGGTTAAGATCTCCAGCTACAATAAAAGGCACAGTTCCCTGACGCTGGTGAGGTTATGCTGATTCCAACCAGCTCACTCACAACCCTGCTTCCCAATTTCAAGTTGCTTTTGTTTTGGGTGAACCAGTAATGTTTCTGACCCCTGACTGCATGCAGTGAATCTTGAGGTCCAGTTTCCAAGGCAAATATTTACCCAGGGATTTCTAAAATGTGCTTTTGTGATTTTTCTCCTCTGTCCATTCACTGCACACTGGTTTGCAACATATCCCTCACTGTAAAGTGATCTGCTGGGAATTTTGCAGAAAGTGAAATGGAAGAAGGTACAAAATCAGTTGGAGTGAACTCAGCAAATTGTCACTGGTGTTGGTGTAGCTCTGCCAGGCCCTCCATTCCCTCTATTTACTCAAGTGGTCATGAATCAGTTCTGATTTATTTTGAATGCATTGCTTAGGGATTTTCCAAATCAGCCAGGGCGTATCTTCTTCAAACAAGTGTGTTTGCAAACCGCTTGTGGCATAGAATCAGTCAATTAAGTGACATGGCATTTTTTTAAACAGGAACAAAATTGAAGAACAGGTACTGTGAATGAGGCTGGAAGCCTTGCTGGTGGAATTGTGTTTGTGCAATGGCCAGCTCCGATTCTCATGCAGACCTTACTGTGCATTATGCATTACAACATGAGAATAATTTGTTTCTGGTGCAGGCTGCCAGAAATATATTCTTTCTAAAAGTCACACTGCTTTTTAGGATTCACTTACATTTTCAGGAAATCAAAGGAATTGCCATGATATACAGGAATAGAGTACGAATGGCTACAAATTAAAAACTGAGCATGGTGGTTCCTGCATTTCTGTTTATTTTCCCTCTTTACATTCTCCTCAGCACTAGAGAGGGATGTGATGGAAATTAGATGTGAGCTGGGCAATGGTAGTATTGGGGCAGTTAATCTAAGTGTGGTTCATATGTGGGAGATAAGTGACAGTTTGAGATTTTCACCAAATGATGTGCAGAGAGCAGGGACACCGAGGCCACTGTAGGACGCGTGCGCCGGTGATGCTGCAGAGCCGATTGGATGCTCCATGTTCTCCTCTTGGGCTTCCAGCAGCCATAGCATCTGAAATTGCTTCTGAATGTCCCTTTTATTCATTTTCCTTCATTTGTCTAACTGAAAATTAAGAGCTGTTTGGTTTCCCCTGGTTAACCTAAGATGGAATTTTTTCTAGATGTTTCAGTAAAACAGAAGGGCACTGTAATTTTTCCAGTCCAAATGAGATGTGTTGTTTACAGATGGCCACTGTCCTTTTTAGAAAAGCAGTTATGTTTCATAAAGGGAAGACATTTCAACATTAAAAATAAATTATATTGATTCTTTTTCCAAAATAGAAAATTAAATATTTTGACTTTAATTTTTTTTTTCCTTTTCTGTTTTTCTTTTGTGGGGGACAATTGGCCCAATTCAGCAAAAGCTAGCAAACAGCCTGAGTCAGCTAAAAGCATAATTTATTCTCCAGACAAACTTTATTCACTGAAGTAAAAAAAAGAAACAGCAAGTCCTGATGCTGCTTTCTAAAAAGTTTGGTCGGTGTTGCTGTATCTGAGGTATCTTGAAAACAGAGTGTACATCCTTCTGCCAATATTTGCATAGCATTCAAAACAACAGGGAGCATTTGGAGCTATTTAATAACGGGGGAATAGGTTGCAAGCATGGGAGGCATGGTGTTTGAGAGGGCGGTGCATGGTCCCTGGCAGAGGTTTATTTGCACTGTGGCTCAGTTGTAGTCCAGTCTGCCTCTGTCAATGTAGCTCTCTTTTTTTAATGGAGACATGCAAAAAGTCATTTAGGTGTTAGTTTTGTTTGCCAATGCAGGCTGTCCATTAGCTATCTTAATTCTCTGTCTATCCTAATAGGCTAAATTAAAAAAAAAAAAAAACAACCTAAAAAAAAAAGTCCATCTATAATATTGTTGTGGAGGAAAGAAATGCCCTTCCTCTTTTTTTTTTTTTTTTTTTTGTATTTTGTTTTCAAATGGTGATATCTTGCTTTATTCAAGTTTCCCCTTCTGAAAGTTGATGTATTTTTCACTGAAAAAAATGGAAACTGCTTGCAGAGAATTTGCTAAAGGAATAAAACCACTAGCTTCTTTCAATGCTTTGCACAGAAAATGAAAACAATTTTTAGGAGCCGTTCTGGGCTGAACTTTCAGCAAGTATGGGCATAAGTGGGACTGGTTTATGCTTATCCTACTCATCGACTTCCCAACATTGTTTTGGATGAAATGCAAAATCAAATCTTGCAAGATGTGATCATTTAGGGTACTGTGGCATATTTTGAAACAGTAGGACTGTTAGCCCCAGCATCTTGGCCAAATTCCAGCCTGGATAATTACATTCTGCCGGCCTATATTCCAGCCTGCAGTTCAAACAGGAAAAAAAAAAAAAAAGGACTTATCATTTCTCCTCTGAGAAGTCCTGCTGTGTGATGACTGATGCTTTTCCACCCTAGAAGTAGCTGCATTTTAGGAAGCGTTGCCTCCATCTCCCTACTTCTCTTACCCATTGGATAGAAACAGCTGTGGAGATGCCCAGGCCAGCTCCCCTGTGGTGATAAAGCAGCAGAGCTGGCCAGGATGGAGCTGTGGTGCTTTATACCAGCCCCTTCATTACCACACAGCCTTCACGCTATAAAGCCCAGGGTCCTATGTAAGCTCTAGATCCCCTGCAATCCGCACACCAGGGTCTTTGTCTTTCTGGCAGCCACAGGCTGGGGGTACTGGGAGGATGCACGGCAAGAGGAGTGGAGGAGGCAGGCTGGCGTCAGATGGGAAGAGGGAGGACTCACTGGCGGGCTTGACCTGTGCCTGTAATTTGTAAAGAGCATTTTTACACCAGATCAATGCTTTCCTCAGCATTTTAATGCACCCCATTGGTGTCCTTAAACTCTAATGATGCAGTCTGTGAGAAGCTGCCATTTATTACCCACAGATGGGGTGATAATTATTGACAAGATTGTAACTAATAATTAAACCCATTTGCTCCTTTAAACAAGTTGGTGTGAATTATTTGCAGGGAGTTCTTTAGCAGGCCTGTGGTCACTCCTGCGACGTAGTGACACTGCCCAGGAGCGGGCCCACCACCGGAGATGAAGGAAGGCTACTTGTGAAAGCTGGGCTGTTCAAACCCATGGTGAGAGTCCTTCCTCTCCAGTTCAGTGAGATGCCTGTGCTTCTGGCTGTGTAAGTAAGAGATGTGTGAGCACCATCGGGCTCCCACTCAGTCTCCAGGGCTGTGCCTTCTGAGCCCCAGCTCCTTCCAGAGCTAGGGCTGGGGACTAGATGGCTAATCTGGCTCTGCTCAAGGAAATTGGATCAAACATGGACCCACAGATGGAAAAATCTATCCATGAGAAACTTTCCTGATGGTTTGTTCTTCACTTCCTGAGTATCTTGAGCCTGCCTCTTCTGCAAGTGGAAGATCAATAGTTACACATTCCCCATTGTTATGTTTATTATTCCTCAGATCAAAATCCCATTCCCATCCCAAAGCAGAGATGATGTGAGGGAAAGGGGAAGGTTTTGTTTTTTTGGGGAGCAGAGAGATTGTAAAAGCAGAGAGATTGTAAAAGGACTGTTTAACCCTCTATAGTAGGGTGTGGTACTCTAATGCTGGGGGCTAGGATGGGAGTGCGCAGGGCCACAAGGGCTGCTCTGCTCCCCATTGCCATGGAGCACTGGGCAGAGGAAAATGTGAGCAGTCCTCCTTTGTGAAGTGGGCACGGCGGAGGTGGGAAGCACACAGCATGTGCTGGCTGGCGTGGAGGCCGGTGGGGACGAGGTAGGGTAAGCAGAGAGCAGCTTTTGCCACACCACACCATTGGGAAGGCTGCCTGGGGGAGCTGCCTTCCCCTGGTGTATGTTTGGAGGGAGGGTGTAAATCTAATCTCAGTGCTAGGGTCCATTAGCATTAGAGGGGAGTACTGTATATGCATTCATTCCCTGCTCTCACCCCTGGATGACAGAGTACCCCTCTCTGTTGTCTGCTTTAGCGCAGGGAAAAGGCTGCCCATTAATTCTCCAGCAGCGGTGGATAATGCCATTGTAAGTCTTAGGTGCCTATGAATTTTGTGAGCATTTTACAGTAATAAATACCCCACACTTATGCATATAATTAGTTGTGTATCCCTCAGTTGTTCCACCTGCCCTGTGATCTATCTATCCTTTTACAGACATGGGTCTGGCTCCTTGCCTTGCGCTCCTGGTTCAGTACTGGCATGGCTTGGTCCAGCGGCAGGAGATCAGGACCTGGCAAAGAGATTTGTGTTGAGGAAAGGAGAGAACCTACTGAAGCCTGGATTCAACAGGCAAGAAAGTCAGGCTTTAGGGCTCCGAGTACTGGGTCAGAAAGACTGTGGCCACATGACACAAATGCTGATCTGATGTGAAGCTGATCTTCTAATTCAGATCCTTCCAGGGAGTGCTGACAGGTTAACTTCTCCTGGCAGACTCAGTGTGCATTCGGTATTATTTGTCTGTGACTGACTTTATACCTTAAAATATCACCTGTCATCCCCCTGTAGCTTTCAGAAAGCTGGAATAAAATTGGAGCTGGCACAAAAGCTGTGCAGTGTGTGCTCTGGCTAACCTGTTAAGATGTGATGCTGCAAGGATGCCCGGCCCAGGTCAGGTCTGTGCAACTGGCTGATCCCGAACTGTGCACGTCTGGCAGCAGCGTCCACGGGAGCGTGGCTGAGGCCGGCCTCAGCCCTGTCAGAGGATGCTCACCCTGTTAACTGTAACCATCCTGTTGAACTCAGAAGGACTATTTACATGCTTAATCACAAGCATAAATCTCTGCAGGATCAAGGCTGCAGAGAAGACTAAGAGAAGACACTGAAGAGGCATATGTCAAACAGGGCTGTGGTTGAGAGCTCACTGAGACTTAAACATAACATTTGAGAAAATGAGTCCATTTGTTTCAGAGGCATCCTGAACATTGGCATGTAGTAATTCTGTAATGGATCCATTTAACAAGTCCTATAGCTGAAATATCCTTAACAAATATTTCCTTTAATAGCACTTAAAGAGGGAGTGCAGGGAGGGAAATTTTGAAGCACAGATGCATTATTGCTGAGTTCCAGTTTTGAGGGCTTTCAAAGTACCAAGGTAATTTTTCTCCAAATTTGGCTCAATATTTAACAAATCGAGTGAGATCAGGAAGCAACCTGAGGTCAACATTTTTAATCTGAGTTGTTTGTTAAATTGTCCCAGCTCTGCCATAACAAGCAGAACAAGTGCATGTTGTATTCAAAGGTAATTCAAACAATCCTCGGAAACTTTATAATAAAATCACTAATCTGGAGAGCGAGGCTGGAACAATGGAAACAAGGAAGAAACCTTTCTGTGGGAGATGGGAAAAGCTTGCAGAGCTGGGATCTGGAATCAGAAGAAAAGTCAGATTTCAACCTTAGCTGTAGTGATTAACTACCTTAACTCTAGTAATTGTTAATGAGCGTTCAGCGTGAGCCAAACCAACTTGGCGTTTGTACAGAAACAAGATGGTCAGGTTACATCCAACCTGAAGCAGCCTAGAAAAGGTAGCTGTAAACCACGTAGCATGGAAGAACCACTCTTCAAAGCATTTCTCAGCCTCGTGGCAACCTGCATGGTGACTGCTGGGTAGTAAAAAGACCAAGGGGACTGCAACTCTTTGGATCACCAGTGTTAAAGAGAGGTCTTCAGGCACAGTTAGGTGCCCACTTTCATAGAAGGCAGCTCTTTGCAGCCTCCCCCTTGTCAGAGCTGCCTGTGCTCCCCACCCTCCGGGATCTGAGAGTGAACACTGTCCTCAGGTCACTCCAACAATTGCTCATCATGGTTTAGCAGGTAGATGTTAATCGAGCTGTCGACATCACACAGCCCTTTGCAGATCACCAGCAAGGACTCTCTAGGCCACCGGTGGCCCACGGCCCTGTTTCAGAAGCAACGTGCTATAATAATGTATCCCTAACCATGCTTTATACCAATAAGTAGGCTATAACCCTGTCAAGGTGTGCTGGTGACTCTATAAACCATGAGACCTGAATGGTCAATGGTCGAGTGGTTTAAAGCTGTCACCAGAATACTGAGATAGCCTTATAAGCCTTGTGCTGCATGGCTGGGGATACATTATTCACTATGGTAAGAAATACCTGCGCGGGGTCTGAAATGAACTGCTTTAGCCACTAGCCAGCATGGCTAGTGATCAGGGAAATCCATTAGCATTTTCATGTGCAATGGGAGGCAAAAAGACACAGACACCAGGGAAGGAGAACTCATCTTCTCCATATAAAGAAATTGGGTTTTGTGCAAGGAACAGAGGGTGAGCAGAACCGACCCCCTGCCTGTGAGCAGGGGCAGGGCCCCTTGTCTGCACTCGCTGCAAGAGGGGAGGGAGTACCCAGGGCTGGTGACCTTCAGAGCTGTGAAGCCCCGTGTTCCTTCCCCAGCCTCATGTTCTGTTTTGTGAAGGATACAGAAGGGACTTGGGTTGTCAGTTCAGAGATGCTCAGGGAACGCACATGGGGACCAGGTGTGAGGCTTAGCCTGGAGACAGAGGTGTGTGGGCAGCGGCCAGGCATGTTGTGCGAAGGACCATGGTCTAGTCATTTGCCAGGTGCCTCTGCTTTCTGATCTCCCTCCATACAGTGAGACGAGCATCATAGGGAAAGGTCTAAAACTGCCCAATGTCAACTGCAAGCCAGTAAAGGAGTCAGAAACAGGGTCCTGGGGCACTCTACAGTGATGGGGAGAGAGAGAGGTGGATTGCCCCATCCCTACCAAGCGTGTCTTTGGCATGTGTCAAGAGGCAGAGGGATGGAGGTGTCTGTGCATACGTACAGGCAGGCACATGACCCCATGGCCAGGTCCTGGGGCTCTGAGAGGATATTCTGGGTGATTTCACAAGATAAGCCATCAATTCTGCATCTTTCTGCCTCCAGCCATAGCCAGGTTTGGTGCACGTGCAGGTGTGAGAGAGGAGAAGGCAGGGGTAGGTCTGGGTGAAACAGGTTGAAGGGATGCTCTGAATCAAATGGCCAGCACATGGAGGGGGTGATGAGAGCTTTGAGGAGTCTCTGGAGAGGTTTATGGCTAAGCTTCTGTCACCAACAACTTTGGCAAATTAAAGATTTCCGTATCCTACAGCCTATGCTGCTCAAACCACAGGAGAAAAAATCCCTGAGAGCATGCCCATGTGAGTACCCTGTGGTGGCAGGGGGAGAAATGAGGAGGGCTTCAGGGATTTCATTAGGAGATGGGAGGGGAGGAAGGAAAGCCCTCCTCCTGAACAACAGACAGAGCTAAAACTGCCTGAAGGGCTTGACTGGCTTGCTTTATTTATTGTGCATACATATATACATACATATATATTTGTATGTCTATATATGTATTTCCCTTCCCCAGCCTTTATTGGTCTTTATCAGGAAAGGACCCAGGGGCATCCTTCCCAACGCAGAGGCTGGGAGACAATAATGCCACTGGGGAGGACACCGGGAAGGGCCCTGTGCTGCCTGGGATCAGTAGCTGGGAGACAGGGGCCGGGGCGGAGCAATCTGGGGGCGCAGAGCACGGGGCTGGCCACCCCCTCGGCTCACTTGTTATGTTAAGAGCCCATCGGCACAGCAGGGGCCATGGGGCACAAGAAGAACAGAGGGACGGGCTCTGAATGCGGCCACCCCAGCACTGTTCTCCATATGGGTATGTTGTCTGGCCCTCTCCCTCCGCACCACCTCTCCTCTCCCTACTGCGCTCACGTCAAATGTTGGTTTCTCTTTTTATTAAAACCCTTGGAGCAGCCAGCGGGGTGATGGGCAACAGGAATTTGTGAAGGACAGAGAAGGAGGAGAAACAAGTTGGTGTTTGTCGAGTGGAAGCTGCATCCCTCCATTCCCCCTTCCCAGCCTCCCTCCCAGCTCCCTGTCTGGGCTGGGCTGTGTCTGGGAACAACCAGATTTGGAAGCTCCAACGTACGTGGCAGCAGGTGACACAGTGCTGGGAAATGCAGTTTCCCAGGGAAGCTTGCCCCATCCCAGTCACCCCATCCCAAAACTACAGTCCTCCATCACACACCTAACCCTGAGGACTAAGGTGCTGCTTCCTACCGTACCCCACATCAAATAAAGGTTTTTCCCTGTAACCCTGCCTCACCGCAGCGTTTGCCCCGTTGTGCTGGCACAGGTAGGTCGATGGGCTCTCAGACCAGGGAAGGGCTCTCTCCCCTGCCTCTGTCCAGCTCTTGACAGGCCCTGGAGTTTTTAGGTTTTCAATCTGTTTTGAATCTCAGTTTCTTCTAAAACATGTGCTGAATAAGATCTCATCCCTTTCAAGCCCACGCTTCTCTGTCCTACCTGGTTTATTTTTTAAGCAAAACTTGTTTTAAAGAGCTACCATGCCCCAGAAAATGCTTCCTGTGTTATCACCCACCCAAAAGTAGTTCAAAACACATTAGAAAGTGATTTTTTTATATTTGATGTCTGTGAAGATAAAACTAATCGTGTCAAGCAATGTAAGGAAGGGGAAGATTAAACAAAATCTATCCCTTGCAAAAACAAAGCAATCAATATAACATTATTCTGCCACAGTGGCTTTCAACTTGCTTTGATTTGTGGAGCCCTAGAAAAATTTCTCATGAAGGCTCAGCACCCTCCTAGAAAATTCCCAGGTCCCAGCCATTGCAGAGCACTGGTGACGTTGCTTTTCCCACCTTCCTTACAATGAGTCCATGTTCTCTCAAGAATCTGCAGACAGGGTTGAAAAATACCAGCCTGCAGGACACCTGTTGAAATTCAACTAAGAATAATTAAATAGGGAGCTTACTATTGTTATTGTAATACTCTCTGAAGAATCAATTTTTCCACTTTTGGGAAGCTCACACAGGAACTTCATCGCTCTGGTCCCATCTACTGCAGCAAAAGTTCCTCTATTCACCACAGAGGAGAAGAGCAACAGATTATAAGTGGTTGGAAAATGTCTAGATACATGTTTTGCTCTTGCAGAACAAAAGAATTTTTTCTTTAAAGGTCCTTTTTTTTTTTTTAACCAACAACCATAGGAAGAAATTATTGATCAAACTCAAAACAAAGTTTTTATTCTTGTTGTTTCATATTTTTTGTTCTGCTTTGTGTTCTCTGTTTCATTTTGCATCTCTGACTTTAATTAAACATTTCTCTGGAGAGGGGAGCATCACCTCTTTTTAACTGGCCTAGTACAAGAAAAATAGGGAAATATGAATAAAGAGAGTTTGATATTTAAGGTACAAAAAATATTTCATTTCTGTGGGGCACTTGCTGCCACTGTCAATGTGACACTCATGAAAAGTTGAAAAATTCAAGATGAGAAGTTTAAACAACTGCAAAACTTCTTCAGAATTTCCTTTTCATGAAAAATGGAAATATAGTAGCACCAGTGCTTGAAACTAGGCAGAGAACATTCAGAAATATTGAAAAAAATGTTGAAACAGAAAGGCTGTGGTTTTTTCCAAGTTGTTCTACAGATCTTTAAAGATGCTGCTCCATGAAATAACGAGTGGTTCATTCACCAACCCATCGGCTTGGGAAATATATGCAACACGAATTAATTTGTTCTCAGCTAATTGCACTTTCATTTCCTCCTCCTATCTGAGCAAGGCTGTGCAGGCGAGGGTTTGGAGCAGTGCTTCCCGGGCTTTGTGGCATGCGCCATCCCCCAGACCCAAACCCCATCACAGTGGTACCCAGCCCAGCTAGGAGGCACAGCCGCTTCCTTTGCTTGTGATGTTCTTCTGGGCAAAAAAACATTTGAGACCCACAGGTTTGGAGTGGGCAAGGACTGTCAATCAGTCCTCTGATGTTTTCCTCCTGACTTCTGTCATTGGCATGCTGTACAGTTGTAGTCAAACAAATGAACTTCTCTACATCTTAGTTACCCTTTCTGTAAAATGAAGGTAATAATATTTATCCAGCTGGGATGCTGCAAGGAGTAATTAATGTGTACAAATCACTTTGAATTCCTCTAACGAAGTGCAAATTGTATTAGTCCCCACAGAAACTGGTAATAGGTTTGTGTCTTCCTTCACTGAAGGTCTGACCTCAATCCCCTGGGGTAATCTTGAGGAAAAAACTCTTCCTACTATTTGTATTACAGCAGGATTCTGCCAAGGCCAGAATCCTCAGTTGTGCTCAGGGCTGTATGTTCATACAGTAACATACACCCCAGGCTCTAGAGACCTTATATTTAAACTGAGGAAAGCTGGGAGAAGGGAAGCATTAATTCTATTTCAAAGGTAAACAACCAAGGCACAGAGAGGAAACATCATACTGGTGGTAAGTCTAGGAACCAATATAAGTCATCTCAGAAGATGGTTACCTTAGACTGACTTCTCAACTCAAGCTGAATTCTCACTCCTCTTGGCCAGATGGTAATGGATGGAGCTCTCTTCTGATGGAATGCTTGGAAAGAGCAGTGTTAGGGCAGGTCAAGGTTCGCAGAGGGAGGACACCAAGTGGCTTTGGGTATGGTAGGTGACCATGTGTCCTGTTCTTCATGTCACGCTCTTTTAGAGACCTGGACAAATTTTGTGTTCTGATTTCTTAATACTTTCAGACATCTTTCTGCTATGGAAAGTGAGAGAGCAAGAGAATCCAAGAAGGACTGGTTTTGTAAGTCTTCGTGCATAAATATATGGGGAAATGTGGATGTATCTCCAACAGCTTTTCTAGCATTTGTCTTGTTCTTTCTTTGACTGATATAACTGTTAATTTCTTGTTACTGCATCCGTACCTTGAATAGAGCAGTAAGTTGTTTCAGCACCAATATACTGGAATTTTTCATTTTTGGACTGATGAAATGGTCCAAAACTTATTCAATTTTTTCACTGACATTAGAAATCAGTTTAAGTTGTGCCTTTTCTGAAGGAAAAATAGAGAAGAAAAAAATACATATATATAATATAAAATAAAATACTGCTCTGTAAAAAGCTGCGTTTCACAGGCACTGCTGATGTTTCATGGAGGAGACCAGAGTCAATGATTAGCCTCCTGGCCTCCTGGTCCTCAGACACATGGCTACTAAGCCCTTTCTTAATGCCAGTACCCAGATGGGTCCTCAGACTTTCTAGGTGAAGACAGCACCATTTCACTTCCCTTGCTCTCCCAAAGGATCTCAGACACTTATCATATGGAGGTCTGACCAGCAAGGGGAGTTCCTAATCCCCTGAGGCACCTCCCATTCGTTTCAACTCCCAGGAGGCAAGCTAAGGAGATGTGATGGAAGTCATCTTACTGCCAATGGGATGAGATGAAAGATAAAAGTTGGCACGCTCATAGAACTGGGGAGAGAATGACACGGCCAAAGCCTCTAGTGGTGTACATCATTCGCACTCCTTGGATTTTACAGGGCCATGTTGATGTACACCAGTAGAAGACCTCAGCCTCCCAACACCCTTAAGCCACAGGCTACTTTAGCGGTCAAGCAATCACATGTTGGAAAGGAGCCACCAAGAGAGAGTGCACCTTCCCTTCGGAGATCCTTCCTGAGCAGCCAGCAGAAGCCGAGCAGGACTTTCCTTCCTCCCCTTCCTTCACCCGCCCGCTAACTGCCCATGCTGCGTACCTCTCAGAGCTGAGGTCCCTCCTCCACTGGCCTATGCTTGGCTGGAGAACTGGGAGCTGTTTATAGGCAGTATCTGAAAATGCCTTTTTGAACATAGCATGTGGAAGGATGGGAGGATGGGGGTGGGGGGGGGTGAGGGAAGAGGAGAGGTACAAACACAGCACTCCTTGGCAGTGATTTATAGACTGGGTCAGGCACAAATTGACTCGTATGCAAGAAATGTAAATGGAATCGAGACTTTTGATGGAGAAGCTCATTTTCAGACTTAAACGCTTTAGATTAAACACACTCACACACAAATGCTGGCGGGGAGGGTGTTTTATATAATTTACATTACAAATCAATTCATTATCCACAGAGGCAGGTTGCACTGATTTTCAAGGATCGGAGATTTGATGAAGAGGATTCATTTCAAGAAATAAACCTTTTAAATTAACCGCAAGATGAGGGAAATTTCTTTATTTAAAAAATGCGCCAGCCTCTTCTTTGTTTCTTTTATTATTATTAATATTATTTTCCATCCAGCTCTGGGTCATTAAGGAGGGTCCAGAAGTCACAGATTGCCTTTCTGAGGGAGGAGAGCTGAGAACTTCAAATGTCACATATTTTGTCTGGCTCCAAACCCTTCATTTATCGCAACACAATTTGTTACCTGTGGTTGGCTCTGCACACCATTGTTCGCTGTGCGCCAGAACTGATTTAGCCGGGAATGTCCTCTCCACCTTGAACTTCACAGGGGAAAATCACTTGAGAGAGAAGACGGAAGAATCATGAAAGACAGAGTTCCAGCTGCCTCAGAAGCAAAATGCCCATTGAGCTCCAGGTGAAGTCCCCTCAAGCTTTGGCAGGGTGTGGAGTTCAGGAAACCCTAGTTATAACAAAGGCAGATGGCTCTGTGAGGGCACATTTAAGATGAAGAGGTAAAGAAGTGGAAAAAAAGGAAACCCCAGAACCAACATGGGTCCTGTTGTCCCATCCTGCCCTGGAAATGTGCAGATCTCAGTGGACAATAGCCAGGGCTGGAGACAAATCAGGAGGAGTGAAGATGATTGAAGGATGAATGTCACATTACCCTGGTCTTCCTTGGCAAGGCGGCAAAGTACCATCTTTGAGGAAGGTTCTTTCTCACTTCGTAAACCATTTGGGTACAGTTTGTTTCCCTCCAGTCATTTCTCCAGCTCCCTCATAACTCCCAACAACAGCTCCTGCAACCTGGCTGCAAATGTACCCTCCCGGTTCCCTGGCTTCTCAGATGGCTGCAGCATGGAAAGAGGCAAACCAAGAGTGGTTGCCTTGTGTCGTCCATGAGAAAACTCTTTTTTTTTTAGATACTTTTATATAAAAAACCAAATGGTTGAGCCTCTTTCCTATTTCAACAAGAGTTGACCCCCTAGAAACACAACTGCTCACCTAACCATAGGTGACAACCTTAGCTGTGTGGGATGAACCTAGGCCAGAGGCTCTTCACAGGTGACGGCTGGGAATGGACAGCTTTTTGGTCCTGGCGCCACCTGCATCCCTCAGGGTCCCAGCGAGCCTTCCTGATCCACATGCCAATACAAGGCTTTCTTGAAGCCATCCTTCTCATGGGGGGATCCTGGCCATTGGTGAGACAGTATGGATGGTGCACCACTGTCCTGGGAGGGGAAGGGCAGTGCCTGCCCCACCGGAGAGTCCCAGCACAGTGCAGGTGGGCAGGCAGCAATTACCTGAGCTGGAGGGGAGCCAAGACACCAGGGTTAACAACCCTGATCTTGTGGAGAAAAAAAAAAAAAAAGGCACAGGATCTTTAATGACCACAAACAGCTAAGACCTTCATTTTATATCTCTTCCGAAAAGCAATCACGCACATTTTCGCAGGGGAGCTTTTATTCTCATGCGGATGGGGTAGCCAGCGCAGTGTCCTCTCCCAAGCGCATCCAGACCTGGTCAGTCCAAGCACACAGAAGAACAATGTGAAACATGTTTGACCTTCACAACTTTCCTTTACAGACCAGCAAGCTAAAACCCTGAAGGAATTTTCCTGAGTGAGTTTGTCCAAAGCAACATTCACCACCTCATTCAATATTTGCCTGCAAAAAAATGCCAATTATTGAGAGACAGTCCTGGCTGGGCATCAATAGGCAGCCAGGTGTGAGAAGTTGAAGAGAAATACATCTCATTAATGTGGAATTGTTTTTAGGTTAATAATCTTGCGTTAATTTTCCTTTAAAATATTGTCTTTGACCGTTAAACGCTCACACTGTTATAAAAAGAACGTAATAAATGATCTTGAAGCAAATTCTCCTGCCAAATGTCATAATTTATTTGCATAATTAGCTCTTAATTTTAATTCAATATGCAAATCCACGCTTCCTTTAAATTGCAGCAGCCTGTTTCCCGGCCCTGGCTGCCATGAATTTATTGTGAGGCGGCTGTTTGAAAAGGCAGCTTCACTGCCTTCTGGGGATGGCTGCCTGGGGGAGGGGGTGCCCACCGCCAACTCCAGTCACTTTTTGTTTGGGTTTTGTTTTGGTTCGCTTCTTATTAAGTTGGACCCCAGCCTGCTTCAATCCCTGAGCGTCCCCCTCTTCCCCACAACAAGTCCTGTTTCCCTTTGTCTTCCTTCTGCATTCTCTCTCTCTTTTCTTTTCCTCTTTGGGGAAGACAATGTTGATCCTCCATGTTCCCTGCCCCTTGCCCCCCCATGAAAGGCTCTGGCTCAAGTCAACCTGGCAACTGCTCTGCTCTCCTCCCCCCTTCGGCTGCCTTTCCCCAGCCCTTCCTTGCTGCACAACAGCCCCTTGCTCAGTGCCTTTTTATGGTGCCCCCCTCCTCCTGGAGGCAGGTGAGGGGGAAAGGCTTGGCTTCCCCATGGGATTTCATCTCCCACTCCCCCTCCATGGCCAGAGTCCCTGCAGATTGCCAGAATCCTATCCCACCTCCCTGGCTGTGCACCCATGGCACATTGGGCTGCGCTCCATGCTGAGCCACCCCAAACCACTGTACTCGTGGCAGGGGAGCCCGCAGCGGGCAGGAGAGCCCCGGGCAAGTCCCTGCTGCTCAGGAGCGAACGTGGCTGGTCCCCTACATGGTTATCCACTGGCTGCGGAGCCGGAGCAGGGTTTCTCCCCTCCCTAGCTCCCTCCTCATCACCAGCATCCCTCAGTGTCTGTGCCGAGCCTCTGCATCCAAGAGGAGGGTAGGAGACCAGACAGCTCAGGCACCAGCCCACACTCGGGCACGGGCTGCAGCTTTTGCCCAGTGCCCTGGGATGCACAGCCAGCTGGCACCAGGCACTGCTCCTCTGCTACGAGGAAAATATCCAAATAAAACAGCTCACAGGTTTCTGCTCCTGCCCCCTCTTCCCAATCCAAAACTGAAACAGGATTTCAGCAACACAAAGTCCCTCCAGGTAGAGAACTGTGGGCAGGTGGCTCTGAGAGGAGAGCAGAGAGGTGTCCAAAGGATGAGTCCTGCTCTCCTCTGTCCTCTTCCCTGCATGACACAAGTGGTGTAACCACACCTGGGGCGGTGAGGAGCCTGGGCACTGCTCCTGGCAGCTCACTCAGGTAAATGTGAGGCCATGGGAGCCAATTCTCCGGAGGTTTTTAGGCACCTTGCCTCTTTGATGATGGCCGATCAGTGAAGGCTGTGGGTGCTGCATGCTTCCATACCCTCTGGCTTTACATGCCAGGATTTGTCCCTCTGGCATGGGGAGCAAGGGGGACACCCAGAGACTCCTGCCATTGCATTCCAGGGCATCAGGAGAGGAGCAGGAGAGATGGGTGATGGAATAACATGAGCCCAGGGTTTCACACACAGGTTAGGGAATTAAGCAAAAGGGACAAATTAGCCTAGGCAATAGGAGATCTCTTTCACTGGGGGAGGACTTGGGGGAGAGGGAGATAATTAAATGTTGCTTCATCAAAGTGGAGGCAGTTTGCAAGCTGCTCTCCCTTGTAACTCTATCAGGTTCACCTCCCAGGATGGACCACGAGGGCCGGCAGCCATCCCCTGCCCCCGGTATCGGGTGCCCTCCCTCCGCTGGGAACATGGGGAGGGGATGGGGGGTGCCTTGGCAGAGGGAGGGGCTGGTGAGATGGAGGGTTTGGGTCGGGGGCTGTAGGAAGGAGAGGGTGTTGGTATCTCATTACAGGCCTTAGATCTCTGGAGGGGAAAGAAAAGGAAAAAAAAAAAAAACAACACCCAACTCCAAACCACAACCCTTTGTTAGAAATACTGTCCGGGAAGGAAGGAAGAAGACAGGAACAGCTCAAATTCAGTCCTTCGATAATTAAAGTTTGCAAAAGAATAAAAGGGGAGGGCAAAAAAAAAAAAAATAAAAAGGGCTTTCTCTCCTCCCACCTGCTCCCAAAACAGGGTTGCTGTGGCTTCCCCGGGAACAAAGGGACATGGTGAGAATGGGCTTTTGCTTGATCCTGCAGTGGCTGGGAGGGAGCAGCGGGACAAACGTGTGGCCCTGCAGATGGGAGCCCCTCATCAAAGCCAGTGAAAAATCGGGGGGAACATGTCTTTCTGTTTTACTGCTCATCAGAGCAGGACTCTGACTTCCCGACCTGAGGAAAATTTGGCAACTGAAGATGAAAACATTTTTATTCCAAAACTAAGAAGTCAAACCCCTGTGTTTTCTGCTAAGAAAAATAAAGGAGAAGGAAATCCAGTCACTGGGCAACACACAGACCCTTCCTGCGATGATTTGGCTGATCAGAGCCTCTTAAAAAAGACATGTAAAACCACCGCAATTTGGGACTGGATTTTTCATCATTCATCATTGCGGGGGTCTTGGGGGCAGGGGGGGTGCGGCACTCCCAGGGGCTCTGTGAGGGCAGGCGAAAGGGAGTGGTGCATGACATGGAAAAGGCTTACCATTGCCTTTGGCCAAGGCTACTCCTTTTCCTGCACCCACCTGCTGCGCGTCTCGGGACCTCATGTACGTCTCTGGGTTTAGTGATGCTGATGAAAAGCAACCAACACACACTTGTAACAGTACTCTCAGTTAAACTTCGTGTTTCTCAGCTCTTTATGTATCCAAGGATTTGTCCTTTTTTTTTTTTTTCTCCATCTGTTGCCTCTATTACTTCTTACAGCTCCAGACATCAAATACTGTTTTTCCCCAAGTGGCCTCTGCTTTTCCTGAGGATGATGCTGCTGAAGCCTGATCTGGCAACAAACATGTGGAAGATGGAGCAGAAAGGTTTTACATCCAGATTTCCCCATGGCATCGAGCAATGCTCATCACTCACTCTCCTGTGCCTCAGTTTCTTCATTATTATCCCCTAATAATTGGGGGTAGTATGTTCTCTGGGTCTGGGAAGTCTCATGTAGAAACCTGAGGGAAGCTATCAGCTCCTTGCTGACAGGCACTAACAATGTGCACAGCACTCTTGTTGGCTGTGTGTTTTACCAGATGACTGGGTAGAATGGAAGCTGCTGTCTGCTGCATGCCACTGCATCTCTGTGGGTTTTGGATTCTCACTTCATTCCCAGCCACAGCTCTGCGATCCTGACTTTTGCACCTCAAACCCCAAGGGACCAGGGCCTCTGCACTGTGTGCTGCGTGTTGCAGAGACAGGACAAGGGGCTAAATACATGTGGTGGGGGGCCACCATGATCCAAATGTGGGGCTTCAAGCAGAGGAAGCATTGCTCTGCAATTCTGTCTGCTGGAATGGAGCTCTGTTAAGACAAAGATAAATAAAAACCCCTTAAGAACTCAAGAAACAGAAAATAAAAGAGATGCAAAGAGACCATTGTAGAACAGCTGATGCGACTCCTGCAGGCTGGTTTTGCAAGGCCAGCATCACCAGTTTTGCTGTACTGCTGCAGGGTGACCCTAGCCTACTGTTGCACTGGCCCGGAGAGGGCTCAGAGCGCTCTTTCTCCTCCTGCCACAGCCCCCCTGGGTGATTTGAGGCTCACCAATAACATCTCCAAGGGCTTCCTTTCGCCTGCCTGACCCATCTACATCTGAGCTTTTTTGGGTGTATGTGATCTCTTGCTTGCCTGGGATGGGCTGTGGTGGGATCCATGTGTTACCTGGGACCTCGGGGCTCTTTGGGAGTGCAGCAAGAGGCAGGTTTCCAAAGGCTGGTGAGATTGTGTGCTTTGGTTGTGCTGCCCAAATAAGTAACCTTGTTCTGCTCTCAAACTGTGTGCCCACTCCTAGGGACTAGGAATATTTGCATTCTCTAAAGCTAAAGGAGAAAAAAACACCCCAAATCTCTTTACCCACCCTGCTTGATCCAGATGGGCCAGACTGGTGCAGCTCGGTGGTTCCCCGGTGCTCGGTGCCCTCTGAGTCTTCCCACTAAGAGGGCTCAGGACATGAGGCCGATCAAGCAGTTGGATTGCCTTCACACGCCTTAGTGCTTTATAGTACCTGCCATTCTCCATGCTTGAGTCTACTTCTGATGCTTGCCATATTCGAGGGTTATACTGCTGCGTTTTCCGTGGTCCATGCTGCCCTTCTGCTAAATGCTGCCTTCTGTCTTGCTTAGTTAGCGGTTAACGTCGTTGCCATGTCCAGTCAAAGCCAGCCCTTTGGCTACCTCTCCGGCTGGCCCGGTGGGAGGGGGCTGGCGAGTCTCCCCCCAGCCGCCCCAGCTCCCCAGGAGCGTTCCACACAACGCCTGTGGAAGTGTACAAAGTGTCAACCTCAGCGTAGTTTTTAACCTGGAGTGATAGCTTTACTGATTTGCCACTTTACTACTCTTGTTAATGAATTTTTAATCTTCTTAATGACATTAAACACGGAAAGTAATTAAGGAAAACAAGTTTGAAACTGCTGACTTAAACCCTTTATTCAGAACTATTTAATGTAGAATTAATTTGATTTTGCCCATTATTCAAATGAACACATTACCTTCCTGTGCATTGGCCTCTTTTCCTTTTTTTTTGTGTGTGTGTGTTTTGTTTTATTAAATATATCATATAATGCTTTGTCCTTTTTGCTCAGAGGTAACCAGAAAGTTCCTCTCTCCCAATGACAGAAAGGGTCAGCCTTCGGCATCTCTCATGGGTCTTGTAAAGTCTCCCTGCATCAGGAGTTCAGCTGTGGCTGGGAATGGAGGTAGCACGCCTGAAATACCGGGCTGCTACTACCTGCTCGAGTATGAGAGAAAGGAGCTGTGCTTCTCAGCGAGACATCCCTTAGCACAGGATGTCACACCTACCGCAGGGAGCCAGGCCATGCTGATTTACATCAGACTGCAAAGGGGAGAGCGGAGGCTGGTGTAAACACCTGGGGAAAAGAAGATGCTCATCTTTATCTTACAGTGGAAGAGAGGGGTCCCTGAAACTCGTATTACCCCTTCATTGACATCACAAGCTAGACCCTTTCTTTCCACCCCACATTAGTGGCTCTGCCCACATGTACGAAGACAGCAGTTGTTCACCTGGTATTGTCCCCCCCAGCTGATCTTTTCTTTCTCCAACTTGACTTTTACGTAGCTATAAACCCTGCTACCACTTTGAGCCTGAGCATCCGGCTGTGCCAGCCTCTTTCCATTTGGATGAGGATTCTGTGTTATGAATCAGCTGCATTCCTGCTGTGATTTTGCTAATTTACTGCATGATGTCTCCCAAATCCTGCTCGCCCAAATGCTGGGAAACAGTCAACAGTCAGTGAGTTCTCAGCTGTCAGAGATCTCCAGGTCTGTCCCACCAGCAGCTTCTGTGCGTGAGAAGCTCTGCTTGCACTCTGTGTTATCACAATCCTTTCTCCTTCACCTGAATTTGCTACCTGATCCCCTGTATTTGGAAGCACTGGAACCCCTACAAGTCTCCTGGATTCATCCCCCAGTTAGCTCAAAATCCAGCTCTGCCCCAGGCAGACGTGGTGTTGATTTGACAGCAGGAGCAGACCAGATTCCACTGCCACTTGAGGCTGAGAAGGGCAACGGGTCCTTGTATTGAGAGGTCTCTCATCATCTTTGCTACCAAGAATCCCCTTCTGGCATTCCAATGCATGATATGAATAAGCCGTTTTCTCTGCAGCCACCTGCCTGGCAGAGTAGGTAATGTCAGTGGAGCTGCCCAAGCTAGTCTGCTTCTGAAACAATGAGAGTTGTCCAAATAATTGTGTGCACACGAAGGATTCCTGGATGACGGAGCCCATTTGTGGCCATAAATCCAGCAGATGCGGTGAGAGTCTCTGCCACAGAGAACTGGGGAAAAAGCACACCTCTGAATGCCTCTCTCAGACCTGAATTTGTACAGAGGGGAATGTCAAGGTTCTGTATGAAAAACTTCCCGTACCTTTCCCTGAGCAAAAGAAGGAACTTACTGAGCGTTGCAGGGAGTGGGGGAGGAAATGCTCATTAAAGCTGCACAGAGCTCCCGGGTGCTCCCTTCGTCACGGACCTGTATGGAAAAGTGACGGCAGGAGAGCAAGCCCTGAACTTAAAGCTCGCTATTCGGCTGTCGGAGTGATGGCTGTTTTTTGCAGGTCAGTGGTGAGCAGCCAGCCCCATCCTCTGTGAGGCTTGCTTCTCTTTGCTAAGACACTGATTCAGTGTCCACTGGAATCAGCGAGATCCTTTCCCTTGGCTCCGGTACATAACTGGATCATTCCTCAAGCTGGAATTTTAAACATGCCGGCAGATTGTCATTAAAACCCTCTTTACTTTATTATGTGGTTTTGCTTCAACAGCCAGAACTGGAGAAAGAAAGAGAGCAAATTATTTCCCTGCACGCTGACTGCAGGACACTCCGTCAGCACCTTTTCCCATCAGAAGAAGCAGTGCTGTAGAGCACCACGTGGGACCAGACCAGTATTTCAGACTGTAACAGCTCCCACCATGGTACCTGACCTCCTCATAGTCAAGACCATGTTTTAATGTGACAACAGATGTCATAATCCCTCTGGGCTTTTTGCAGGCAGCAAACTGAGGCATTGGATAAATGAAATGACATGGAAAAAAATCAGCTGGAGAGCAGAAGAGAGCTCAGGTCCCCAGAGTAGCTGGTGACTGATCTCTCACCTTCAGCCTCTAGAGCTCTTTTACTGACATACCTGGGTGTCACAGCACGAACTCAGCATGTCTGAACTGGATCCTGAAGCATCATGGTGGTCTCCACGCTCTGCTCAGTATGGGCTTGGGGAACTTGCTGAGGAATGATCATCCAATTCTCCCCACCTTTATGACTTTAAGCTTTGCATTAATGAACAAATTATTTTCATGGCATATCTGGCACTCAGCTGCTTACCAGTGCCTGCCATGCCAGATCATGATCAGAGGGCTGGAGCACCTCTCCTATGAAGAAAGTCTGAGAGAGTTGGGGCTGTTCAGCCCAGAGAAGAGAAGGCTCTGGGGAGACCTTCCAGTACCTAAAGGGTTCCTATAAAAAAGACAGGGAGAAACTCTTCAGGAGGACCTGTTGTGATAGGACAAATGGTAATAGTTTTAAACTGAAAGAGGGTAGATTTAGACGAGATATAAAGAATTTTTTTACAATGAGAGTGCTGAAGCACTGGAACAGGTTGCCCAGAGAGGTGGTCAATGCTCCATCCCTGCAAACATTCAAGGCTGTGTTGGCCGGGGCTCTGAGCAACCTGATCTTGTTGAAGATCTCCCTGCTTCTTGCAGGGGGGTTGGACTAGATGACCTTTAAAGATTCTCACCACCAAAAGAGGTTCTTAGCATTAGCTGATGGCAGGAGCTGTTTTGGAAGTAAACACCAGAGGACAAGCCCAGCCATGGGGAGAGGAAGGTGTTGAGAGGTGAATGGGGGTGGTGAAGGACGGGTGGAAAGGAAGAAGGACAGAGGAGAGAAAGGTGAGGGAAAGCAGCGGATTTTAGGCAGCTGTACACCCTTCCTGGCACGGGGGGCTCTCCAGGCAGCAGCCTGCTTGCAGGCCTCCGGCCGAAGCTCCATTTCCAATTTGGCTTGTTTGAGAGCATAAACCTCCCTCCAGTCTGGGCGCCAATAAAAGAGGCAGCTCTGCAGAGTCTGCACTCCGCTGTGGCAAACTGCCGACTTTCATTTCTTTTTACTACTGACTTTGTGTGTCTCTCGCCCCTTCCTCCCATTCTGGGGACTTTATGGACTGAGACGCAGCATCCTCCTTCCCCAGAGCAGGGGCTGGCTCTGTACCTGGAATTCCAGGAAATTTCCAGGGTTATCTCTGGACAGCAGCCACAAACAACCAGCCTAAAATGCCCCACAATGCTGCCATCCTGCAAGGCTGAGACCCTCATCACAGATGGCATGGGGCTTCTCCATAAGAGTTGCCCCTCTCCTTCCAAAAGAGCAGCTATGTATCCATGTTTCCCATCCCAGCTGTAAGGAGGCATCAAGGCCTGGGCATCTTATTCAGCCCTCTTCAGATGAGGCCTGACTGCCCTCCCAGGGTGTGCTGCTGCCCGCAGCCAAGGATCGCTGTGCCCTACTGCTTGATATCCCACCACCTTCATGCCAATCAGCTCCACACTGCAGCTGTGCCAGATCCATAACGCGTCTGATGGGTGGACGGGTGCTGTTAACTTCTTTGACCACTGTGTGTTCTGCTCATTGCTGCCCTGCCTTAGTCAAGATGCTTGCTGCTCAGCTCAGTCACCCACGGTTACATTTTTGGGGAGGAAGGGTTGCGAAGGTGTGAAAGAGACTGTTACGTCACATGCTGCTGACTCTGCAAACTGATTAGGCAATTAAAATGTTTCAAAGAGGAGAAGAACAAATGACAAAGAACAAATGAAAGTGAAGCACAGCCAGGAATGGACTTGGCTGGAAAATGGTACCTTACACAAAACCCATCACAGTTCTTCTGTATGCTGAACTGGCAGACAAAAATCCAACCATCTCTCAGAACAGAAGTTTTGGTTAAGAAATGTGGGTTTTGCAAAGAAAGATGTCAATTTTTTCCAGCACTTCCCATCATTCTTTATCTTTTCATTGAGGGTCCAGTCCCTCCCTGCCCTTAAACAAGCACTTGTTTTCTCAGAGATGTCCATGGAAGAACTGTTTCCCAGACACAGGCTCAAACTTTGACTTTCCACTGGTGTGTTATCCCTTTCCTGCCCCACGTTCCAGAAGAAAAAACAGGATATTGAGAACAGTGGGGTTTGGGTTTACCTTGTACCCAGCAATTAGCCTTTTGACACCTCCCCACATCCACCCATATTGACTGCTTTTACTGTACCAAACGCAGCTGAGCTCTCACAGGCCGCTCCAGAGAAGAGCAGGAGGCAACCAACTAAGTGTCCTGTTTTTCTTTCTGATAAAAGTTGTTAATTCTGAACTTAGCATCAGCCAGCTTTGCAAATCTTGGCCTCCAGCACCCCTGCTGGCTGCTCCCTCCTCCGCTCAGCAGCACACACATGAACATGTGATTTCTGACACACGTGTGTCCTGTATATCATGATCATCACACATTTTGTCATGCCTCTGTGCATGTTTTGTAAGGTGTGGTGCAAGGTAAGTGTCTGAACCCCCGAGCTGCTGGGATTACTTCAGTTCGATTTTGTCATGCTTGTGGCTGCGGTTCAGGACACACACGTGGAGATGCCCCATGGCAGTTCTGTGTATGAACACACAGGGAGTTGCATTTTGTCTATGAGATCATGTATTCAGGACCTGGTCTGCACATATCTTATGGCTGAATCATGGACAAATTTTGTTTAAACAGCAGATTTTTTTTTTTTGTCCCATCTATACTTACTGTCTATGTATGTGGAAGTATTTTTATGAAACCATAAGCCATACTCTGTAGTATGCACTTCACATATATAGCTGGTTTGTGAGTGGAGTGATTCTTTATTTTATTTTATTTTTGCATGGGTACCAGTGAGTACATGAACGGCGGAAGAGGAGGAAAGATCATACAGGGAAACCAAATATCTTGGTATTTGTGTTTGTGTTTCTTCTTCACGGGTCTTTTTTTGCCTCAAGGAGCCACTTATGGGGCTGAAATACTGCAAGATCTGGTCTTCTTGTAGTATTCCTACCAGTCAGAGAGTGAAACACCCTGAGCAGAACAGATCTTACATTATTTCAGCTCCACAGAGTGCTCCCTGAGGCATCAGTGAGAAACATAAGCACAGCTACAAAGGCACAGAAAATACTTGCAACACAGACACAAGTGCTGAACTCTGAGAGTTCCTCCCTCAGAGGAGCAAGTGGCCAGATGCTGTGTCCCCCCTGGCTGAGGACGCTGCAAAGCTCAGGGTGGGTATCCTGCGAGAGCTCCGCTTCGAGTCCCAGTGACAGAGAGCCGAGCCCAATCCAAACTGCAGGAACACGACTGCAAGAGCATTTGCAAGTTCTCGGTCCATGACTGGTAGCGCTCACACTCCCAAGGTGCACAGGACACAGAAGAGCTGAGGCCAGGCTCGCTGTCATTAACACGCTGCTCTTCCAGCATCATCTCTGAGAAGGAACCACAGTTTGGCCCAGCGCCATCGCACACACAGCAGGAACTGGCTCACAGGGTCCCTCTGTGCCACCTACATAGGTGGGGTTTCAGGGTGGCTGGTGCACACCTCAGTGGGAAGGCGCCCATCTCACACACCATACACCAGAGTCCTGCACTCTCAGCTTGAACCCAGACCTCAGTGAAACCAGTGGTAGTTCTGGACTCGCTGTGGTGCTCTGTAGTGCAGGGTTCCTCAGGGTGATGGAGCTCATGCTTTTTGCAAGCCAAGGGTGCATTCGTTTTTTCCTCTGTTACAACATGTCCAAAACACTCCCATGCACTCCCATAAGAACCTTCAAATACCTTAAAGATAGACATTAGCAGAACAATGCTAGCAACTAACAAATAACACAGACATAACTCGCAGTAATGTATGCATTTGAGTCAGCAAAGCCTGTTCTGGCAGAGGATGAGGGGTGCAGGCTCTCCCCTCCTTCCATCAGCATCATCAGGTGCAGTTTGCCAAATGTCGTGGCTGGGGTCATTCAATTGCATTGCAGTTCCCTTCACTGCATGGGAAGGGAATTTGTCTGCATCAGTGCCTATTTTATTGAAGATGGCTGAAAACTTTAGCTTTTCTACAACAACCGAAAAACTTTTCAATAGAGACAAATATTTTCCAAGTAACATCTTCTGTCTTGTCATAATGTTGGGAAAAATGTTCCATTGCCTACTAGCTTTGCTGATCTATGGAAATGTCTAGAAAATAGGAATTCCAGCCTACAGGAAATTCTGTTATTTCTACATTTATTCTCATCATGAAGTGAAATGAAAAACGGAGTGGACAGGATGGGGTAGAATAGAATGTTAATTCTGAAACAAATTCAATTCAGAAGCATGAAAATAATGTTAAAGTTTATGTTTCAACAGCATTGGAAACACAAAATGGCTTATAAATATAATGAGAAAGACAAAAACAAATAATGCATTACAGTTAGGGTCAGTTCAAATCTCTGCCAAAAATTCCAGTCAACATTTAACATTTCCAGAAAATGGTTCAATTTGGAGGATTCTGCATTTTCCAACGGAAAACTGGTCCATCAAAATTCTTTCTTTGATCAGCTCTCTCGATTATAGTACGCTACTAAAGAGGGATGTTTTCTGCTGTAACCATTTTTTTCTAGCTGCAGGCATGTAATTTACACTTATATTTCAACTGACTAATACCGCATTAAACATCCTCTCAGAACTGGACTTTCATTATCAGAGATTACATAACAACAAAAGAAAGCCGCTATAATGGCCAAAAAACCTGGTGCCTGTGGCAGGGGAGCCCGTGATGCACGGCCCTGCGGGAGCCCTGTGCCATGCAGCAGGACAGCCCAGGGGTCCCAGCCTGCACCGCCCCCCACCCCAATGCTGCACCATTGCCTGGTTGTGCACCCCACGGGGGAGCAGCCTGTGCCCTGGCTGAAGCAGGGGCTAAACCTGGAGCAGAAATTACTCTTTCTTGTGTTTTAATCAGCTAGAGTCAAATGGAAAAGCCATTAAGCTCTGGGCACTCTGGTCCTTCTCTTTTTCCTGAATTATTTTTTTCTTTCCTTTTAGCTTTTCTTTCTCTCTCCCTCCTGCAAACTCTCTCCTCTTTCTTTCTTCCCCATGATTTTCTCCTTTCTTTCCTTTCAGAGTCCCATGGTAGGCATTGCCCTGTCTTCACGGCTGCATGTGTGCAGTTCATTGTGCTGGCTGCTTTTGCATCCTCCCCAAACACCCCTGCACCACAAGTGGACTTCTTTTATTCAAGGCCTGGCTTTGGAAACACTGTTTCCCCTTCTAGTGGCTCTTGGCTTCAGCAGTTCAGCAGGGACATCACCCTAAGCCCACCCTTCAAGGGAAACAGCGGTCAGCCCCTGACAGGACCTCTCCCCTCCCAGCCACCCTATTCACACAGCATTTCATCAGAAATAAAAAAGACAAGTTAATCTGTTCGGGTTGAAAATGAAGGAAACAATGGGGGTAAAAAAAAAAAAAGGTGAGAGAAATTATATTTCTCTCCTCCAGCAAAGGGGCATGTTGGGGGTGGGAAGGAGTGTGGGGGGTGGTAGAGGGAAGGAAGGTTGCTTTATTTTATTGATTTAAAAAAAAACCACACACATATCCCACAGGCGCCAAAAAGCACAGGGCAATGATTAATGTCCCCTCAGAAAAAGAAATTATATAGAATAAATTAAACTACTGTGGCAGCAAATTGAAAAATAAGGATGTAAATGAGGGTTGAATACTTAATATCTGAGAAGGGGAAGCAAGTCCCAGGCATGGAGAGAATGGTGAGAAATTGTCAGCGACCCAAGGGGAGTCGGCCCCTTCTCCCAGCCCAGGAGCCCCTCTGCTCCTGGCAGGAGGCCAGCACCAACGAGCTGGCGTCGGGAGTGGAGCTGGGTTGGCTCACACCCAGAGATGGAGCCAGCCATGCTCAAGCCTGTGGTTGGTCCCTCAGCAGAGCCTTGCACAGGAATTTTCACTCCATGCAAAAAAACAAAATTGGGCCCAACTACTTCAAGTAGCCTTACAAGCAACATTTCATGGTGCAGGTCATTCGAGGGGAAGCTTGGGAGCTGCAGGGGTTTGCCTTTTCCCTGAGGAAGCGTGGACTGGCAGCTCCTCAGCATCAGTGTCACCTCCACGTCAGGCCAGTGAGACTGTGTACCCCACTGCATATTGTGGGCAGAGATTTTTGCTATCCAAACATAGGTGTTTGGTCTGTACTGGATGCTTGTGTTAGCAGCAGCCTGGTTAAAAGTTCGGGCATGCGGATCTCCTGCTGTAATAAGCTAGCCCAGCCCCGTCAGGGAAGGCCAGTGTGTGCCAGGAGTAAAGGAAGGGAAATCACACAAAACAGGGGTGAAGGGAAAGCCACGGCGAAGACATACTGTCTCCATGTTGGACTCCATGTGTGAAAAGATCCTGGCCATGCTCCTTATTCCCAGGACTTCCCCAGCTCAGCTCAGCCAGGCTGCGAGGGCGAGCGTGCTCAGATTTGGATGCAGGCTGCCATTTGCCACGCAGAACTGCAACAGCTCTATTAAACCCGCTAGCTGTCAGCTTGCGTTTCACACGCCGTGTGGTGCGGTGCCTCTGGATGACAGATTAGCAGGCCTACAGAAATCAAACTCGGACTCCCACCTCTGGCACTGATTTCTTGCATTGCTACTGCCAAGTCACTTCGTCCTGCCCCATCCCTAGCAGTGGGACACACGGCGCAGCAAAACCTGGCACTGGAAAGCATGGAGGAGGCTTACCTTCACTTATCAGGGCTGTGGAGCTGGTAATAAGTTCTGGGAGTGAGGAAGGATCCTATGGGAAACTTGTCCTTCTGCCATGTGCAGCTGGCCCTCGGGCTTGTCTTCCATGCTACAGGTGCGGGTGAAAGATCCTGACTGGGGATCAAACGTTTTGTTAACATCGAAACAAAACACAAAGCACAAAAAGCTTTCCTTGCAGCTCATTTCTAAGAGCTTGCTGGGTAGCAAGGGTGCACCCGCATCAGTGGGGAGGAAAAGGCTGCTGATACCGGAGACAGGAAAGAACCACTGGGGTCCTGCTTCAGGCCACAGCCCGTATTTCTGTCCTCCGGTCACCAGTAAGAGCAGGGATGGGGCTGCAGAGAGAAAACTCCATTATGCACTAAAATGGGAGGAAAGAAAACTGCTGCTCTGGTTCCTGCTGAACTGGGCACTGGAGGGTGGCTGAGCCCGGCAGCCGCTGGAGCTGGGACTGCGCAGAGCCAGGGGCAGCTCCTGCTCCCGGTAGTTCACTGCTGGTTTGGGGTCAGGCGCAGACCTGGCTGCGGGGAGTGTTTGTCAAATGGCAGAGAGGGAGAATGAGAAGGGGGCAGAGCACAGGGGTAAGAGCCCAGCAGGGGTGCCTGGGTTTGGGCTGAGGGGCTCATAACGGAGCAGAGCGCCTTCCCCTGCCCTTTCAGCTTAACCTCAGCTCAGCCATTAACCAGAACCAATAGGAAATTAATATTCCCCAAATTGCCAGAAAGCTGCTCACTCTGGCTTATTTTCTTTCCATCTGGCTGTGGTGGAGGAGAGCCTGTCCTCAGCTTGCTGCTCAGCTGGCTCTTTCTGTTTTATCTCTTGTCTCTCCATCTCCCATTCAGCCTCCTCTATCTCTGCATCCCCTCTCTGCCTCCCTCTGCCAGTGTGGGTAAGTATGTGTGCGCGCGCGTGTGTCCCTCCCTCTTCCCTTCTGTCTTTTTTGTTCATATATATTTAGTATTTATTTACAAGCTTGATTTTTTTCCCTCTGAGTGAAGCCAGGCATGCACAGAAATCCTTAAGATGCTATAAAGCCGCTGAGGTATAAAATGGAAAGTGCTTAGCCTGCCTGTACAGAAATATCTCACTGCGCCGCACTGGAAGCCACCGAAGCTGGGCACTGTAAATCTCATAGAGTTTAGCTTGTTTGTTTACACCATGACGACGATCTAAAGAGAAAAAGAGAGAGAGCGAGAGGGAGAAGCGCTCAGTTCTCCTGTCAGGCCACAGTACACATCCCCTCCTCAAACCATTTATTGGACCTCAGGAGCAGGATGCCAGGCTAGCAGTGCCTTCCCAGCCCGTCTGTGGTGGGGTGAGGGAGAGGTGGCCTCTTTGATTCTGTCCTTTCCAGGAGACAGGGCAAGGCAGCTTGTGCGTTTCCCAAGGAACTTCTGAGAGAGATGTTATAAGGATCTCTGCTGGGACAGAACAGACTTTCTTGCTTCTTACTTGTTGGTCAAACTGAGTCTCTTTTTGACTGTTTAGCCTTGGCCTAAGTGGCTTTCTGAGATCACCTTGACCATCCACCAAAAGTCTTCATAAAGATTTAGAAATGGCCCTTGCTAGCAGGACCAAAAAAGCCAAAGAAGGCCTGAACTTGGGGGAAACAGTTCAAATTCAGATTCCTTTGTTACCTCACGTGAATGAGGGTCCCCGTTTGAAACCCATCACGCCCACGTCCCTGAAGCACAGCTCCACCACCACCCGTCTATCCAGCCCATCTCTACAACAGGGTCCAAGTGAGGATGCCACATGCTAACCTCTGGTGGGGCTCCAGTCTTGCTCTCACTGCCTCCAGGTAGGTCCAGCCATGGCTCTGGGGGACACTGGCATCTCAGCACACACTAGGATGGGCCCTGACATTTGGTGTTGTCCCACCACTCCTCTCCCGTGTGGCTGCCCTGGCAGGCAAACTGTTGAAACTGAGCGGATTTGTGTGCTGCCCCTTCAGAGAGAAGTTGTGCAGAGCCCTGGAGAGCAAATGGCAGGAAAGCTCTTGTTTTGCAGCTTCCCACTGCAATTGTGGAGGATTAGCAGCCAAATTTCTTCATGTGCCAAACACAGTGGTTTCTATCTGAGCAAAAGATAAAGCCACAGTAGCACAGGTAAGATGAGATTTGAGAAGGAAAGGAAAGGCAAAACAGACTAAATCAGAAATTATATGTGCTATATATAGTACAGTAGCAGAAAGACACTGGAAAATGTTAGAGCCTGCAGTGATGGCACTGTAAAAACATCTCTTGTTTAAAAAAACACCATGCTGCTATACTTGTTCTCACATCACATGTGGGGAACCTAGCCTGCAATGCCGATGTGACCTGACCCAAGCCACACAAGGAGTTTGCTGTGGATCTGGGAGTTGAACTCAGGTCTCCCGTGTCCTAGACATCAGACCCTTTCCAACATGAAGGTATAAAAGCCTTGGACAGAGAAAAAAAAATAATAATTAGCAGAGGTTGTCTCAAGTATCCATGGGCAGAGAGACTGGGAAGGAAGGAATCCGACCTTCTCCATGAGTGGCTGCATGCAGCTGAGGGTGCCAGGACCCCCAGATTGTCTCCCAGCTTTCTGCTAGCTTCACCGCCACAAGGCATACACAAGGAAATTCTTGCTTTGCTGTCAGTCTGCATGGATGTGCACTGTCCAGACACAGCAGTGGAAGAGAAAGTTGGAATTCAACGTCTTCTTGGCACGCTGGTGGGTTTGCACCTCTTTCCATGAGCATCCATTGGAAAGACAGCTCCATCCATCCTCTTCCCAAAAACCTTACAAGCACGAAATCTATAGATAAACAGTCACAGGTGGTTGTTGACTCAAGCTCTTCTGTACCCTGTTATTCCTAAAAACTGCTACGCTTCCCAGGCAAGGGGAGAAGAGATTGGAGCAAAGTGCGGAAGTCGTCGCTTGGGTTGCCAGCATGCCACTGCGGCGTGCAAAGAGGGTGCAAGAGTGCTCTCTGCAGGAAGATGACCAGTTCATGGTCTTATGTTGGGCCAGAGCAGCGAGATCCTTTTGCCACTGGGAGCCAAAGAGAACAAGATCTTGAAGTCCCTGCTTGCAAAGCAGATTTGCACTGAGGCTTGTTGGCAGGAAGGAAGGTAGGGTTTTTATAGGACCTACAGAAAGGCAATGACTTGTCTGTGGATCCTGATACAACCCCCGCCCCCCCGCCCCGAGATGCATGCATTTTGGGGAGGACTTTTCACCTCTGCTAGGGGAGAAACTGAGTCCTGCCACAAAGATAAAGACCTCATGCACAGTAAGGCTGGATTAGCCTTGAAATCTCTCCTCCATGATCTTTTGCTGAAATTCTTCTTTTTTGTTTGTTTTTCTTTTCCTTCCCAAATGGCTTCTCGCCCTCTTTTTTAAGGGGGCACACCAGGCCCCAGAGTAGGGGTCTCCACAGCGCTCAGAACAGGCTTCCAGACAGCTGCAGTGAAAGGGATGCTGCAATCCTAAATGCCCTGTGCGCTCTACATATTGTGGAAAAAGCTGTTGCATTCATCAATGTCAGACGCAGAGTTTGAATAAATTTGAATGCACTCAAGCGTGTTCCCTGCAGTTTTCTATAATATCACTTTCCAGTTTGAATATTTCACTTACTTTTTTTCAAATTTCTTTTTATCCACCAGTTTTTCCCCCTTTTCATCCTCTCCTCCCTTCCTCTCCTTCTTCCACCTTACCCCCCTCTCCAGGTTTTTATGTTTGCAACCCAAGCAACTGAACAAGGAAGCCATGCTCCAAGCTTCCTCTCAGCAGTGCCCTGGAAAAGGCAGTCCTTCTCACACTCTACTCATGCCTTCCCAGCTGTTGGCCAACTTGACCATCTTCCCACCACAGACCAACACCCCATAGGACACTGTGGCTAGGAGAAGCTAGTTAATTATGTAAGTGTTTGCAAGGCAGGATCAGCTTGTGAGGGTCTCACAGATGGTTCTTGGCTGCCTTAGCCACTGGCTGAGCTCTGTGGGGCTCTGCCTGTGGAAAGGGGACAATATGGTCAAATGGTGTCAGAAGCCATCAACAGGGTCGCAGCCATCCATGTGCCCTGAAGGTCAGAGCCAGTCACTGAGAAGCAGCAGATCTGCAAATGATCTCCTGCATGGTTGTGTCCCAAAGTTACTTTCAGGGTAAACAAGTTGAACTGAATTCATGCTTTCCTTCCTCCTCTTCACCACCAGCCTGGAGTAAACCTACCAGCCCCTTTTGTCTCCCACACTTCAGTTTGTTGTAATGGAAACTATACTTATGAGTGTGTTTGTAGACCACCAAGTGATGCAAGCTAAGCAGACCTGCTAAAGGGTTAATTATAGTCTTGACCAGCCAAAGAGAAGGGAGTGCTTTTTATAGTGCTAATTTGGGCTAAGATTCCATGCCTTCTGTACAAGTAGGAGGGGACAAGGAAGAGAAATGGCTTGTACCAACCTGACCAGCCAGGCACTTCCAAGATGGTCAGCCCTTGCCCAGGACTGTGTGTTCTGGGGGCAGAGGGGTGTGCGTGTGTTGGGGACCAGGAGGAGAGAAAGGGCTGATGGCACCAGAGAATGAATGAATTCTGCTGCTTGTATTGAGAATTCACTGCTCTCCCTCGTAGTGAAAACTCTATGATCTTGTGACTAACCACTTTCCCCTTTCACTGTTTTTGATTTATATTCCATTACTTCGCCTGTTTGTGCCTTGCAGACATGAATTTTTTCCCTGACATCTCCTATGCAGCAGCCATGTCAAAACCTTTGATAAAATAATAGTGGTAAGACATTTGCATGGCTGTTTTTATGTTTCCAGGGATATAGACATCAATTAAAACTCTTCATACAATCTGATCCGTCGTTATTAAAGGCATTAATACTGGCACGCCCCTCAGATTAGGGGCTGCTCACCGAGCGATGGAGGAAAGCAGGGAACATAGTCTGCATGTGTCCCCTTTCTGCTCAGCTGCCACGGGGACCTTGCTCGGAGAACAACCAGCACAGGCTACCGAGGGCACCAGTGGCTGTACGGAACTCGCTGGGGGTGGGACAGGGCAAAGGCATCCCATGCACCAGCAAAGTACGGCACTGCCCTCCCAACACCTCTCATATTACCACACAACCTTGAATAACAAATACCAGCTGTGCCACTGACCCCCTCCCAGACCAAAGATGCCCGAGTTGCTTGAATACATGACCAGAGGGACGGGCAGAGAGGGCAGCTGAGATTGCAGCCATGGGGTGCTTGGTGCTGAGCATCCACTTAAGGAAAGGTGACCTTCAACAGTACAGGTAAAATGGAGAGGGAGAGTTGAGGCACAGAGAGAATATGCAATTTTCCCATGGCAACTCACGTAGCATTTCCTCATAAAAGATATCCACACGTTATCAAATACAAGAAGCATCTCTTAACCAGGAGGAAACTGAGGCTGCATAGGTTATATTGTTAAATATACCAAAGCAAGTACCTAACTGAAGGAAAAAATGGGCACTGCCGTGGTCAGCCTTTGAAAAATGTCAGTGTCATCACCCAAGGTTTCACTTGATGAAGCAAACCAGAAGGCTTGAATTATCGCTTCCTGCAGTCCTGTCCAGACCCACGTGTGCCGAGCTTTTCTCATTCAATACAGCCCAAAGCATTTCCTACTGGAGCTGGAAACAGTTGGTGTCCCCATCTAACCTCCTCACAATGTCTCTCACGGGGGAAAAACTGAATTTGCAGAGAACATTTTTGGAGGCAGGGCCTTTCCCTTTTCCCTCAAGCATCTCCACCACCAGAACCTGTGTTCCTCCTGACGGCACTCTATGATATAGCCAAAGGCTCCCTTTGGTGATGATGCCTTCCCCAGGGCTGTTAGAGGACTCTACAACCAGGGTGAAATTACTCTCTATGCTAGGAAATCTTCCCTCTATGAGGTTTTCCAAATCTTCATCCAGTATAGCAACAAGATGTAGGAAATCCTGCATAATGCATGTGGTTTCCAGGCTACTGCTGTCTTTCCTGTATTTACACTATTTCAATTTTTTTTTCTCTCTTTCTTTTTTTCATCTCTTCCATTCCCTCTTTGCCCAGTAAGAAGAAAAAACTGGCCCTTCTGCTTGGCATCTCCCATGAGAAAAGTCAATATACCCACATAATGGCCACAGAATAGCCCCATATCCCCTCTCCCAGTCACACCAGCCCGTTTCACTCTGTGCTCCCAAGGGCCAGGCAAAAGTGGTCAAGAGATGATGGAAGAAAGGCAGGGGCAATATCTTGAGAGACAACCTCCACCAGTGACAGTTGCCCCACACAAGTGCAAATGCTTTGAGATATACCAGGGCTCAGCGGCAGCGCAGACCCAGGGAGGCGATGGCTTTTCTTCCATCCTGACTGTGGGGCACGGGAGGGTACCAGGCCAGCAGGCACTTTGCTTTCTTGATGGCTCACCAAGCAGAATAAAGATGGGGAAAACTCCCTGGAGTATCACCTCCCCCAGTTTTACCCTGGGATGGGAAAAATGTCAGTGGGAGGAGAAAGTCCCCTTCCTCATCCAAAGGGAACTTAGGCAACCGCCTGCTTGCCAGGCACCTCCGCACATCCCAGCACGGCCACCCCCTGCCCCATGGGCTTGTGCAGTGGGCCTGCAGCTGAGACAGGCAGCACCAAGGAAAATCACCCCCAAACTCCAGAGCAGGGGGGCAGCTTGAGGAGCAATGGAGGGCGCATCCTCCATTTTGGTGTCTCTTTTTAAGCACAGGCTTTCCATTGCCCGAGGGGAGCCAGGTGGAAGCATGTGTCTCTCAGGCACACAGCAGCCCTGACTGGGTAACGGTGCAGAACGTAAAGTGTTGTCTATTAGGTAGGAGACTGGTTAATACAAAGAGTTGTTGGTAATAACAATGTCCTTTCAGCAGTGACAGAGACAAAGTACCTGCATGTGGCGTGTACCACTGCGTGCAGCAAGTGATGGTCACAGGGAAGCTTTGGAGATCATTTGAATTTCACATCCAGGGAGAGCCGGCCTATCATTAAAAAACCCTAATTTCTGTGTCAGGTGGAGTTCCAGGTAATCGATCATGGTGTCAGTTGGCACAGGCTCTCCCTGCCTCTTTGCCTTGCCTCCAAGTCAGCCTTGGTTTTTTCCAATTAAACTTGTTGCTGGGATCCAGCGGGATGCACGGGAGTGCAGGAAAGGCAGACCACACGGCACTTCTCGTTACTGGTGAGGTGGGGGCTGCTGGGGCCAGGAAGGTGGCCCTGAGGGATGGTGTGGGATGAGTGTGGTTAGGGGGTATGGAAAGGGGATGCTGAGAAAATGATCTTTGCTGCAGCAAGATGCAGAAGGGACTTGGAGGAGGGGAATCTCAAAACATCATTGCACCTTGGGGAAGGCATTGCATGAGACTCTCCATGCATTTCTGATGCTGCCAAGCCACACCAGCCAGTTTTGCTGCCTCCCACATCCTCTCTGTCCCTATCAGGCTTGCAACCCTCCTGTGCCCTTGTGGGTCTCACCCTGTACTCACTGCCCTTGGCCTCTTCATCTCACACCTTTCCTCCCCCGTCCCCACACAGGCATCTCCCACATTCCCAGCCCATCTCGGCCCCCACCATCCAGCTCTCCAGGGCTCACCTCTTGCTCTCCAGAGTCAGATTCCATTTAATGGGTTGCATAAGGATCCAGGCTCCTCTCTACAGCATCAGTTACCAGGGCAACATTTTTGGCAAGAGAATTTTTTGGTTAGGAAACAACCTTCCTCTTCCCCCAAAGGTCAAATCTGCATGAAGAATTGCCATCAATAGAAATAGACTCTTGTTTTCCATCATATTTCACCCCAGTTTTAAAACTCATATCTGTAACCAAAGTTGAATGAATAGGCTTCATACAGGAAGAGAAAAATACGTCCAAAATATTGCCAATAAAAATGTGCTTTAGAAAACTGAAGGAATCTGTTAGAAAAAGAGATTCTGATTCCCACACACATTCTGCAGGAAATCCCATTGCAATCTAATTACATAGAAGTTATATAGAAATTAAACCACTTCTACATTTGCTCAATGCTTTGACTAGTTCTGCTTGCTACTGTGACTATTTTGTAGCTAAGGTTTGGGAGCAGCAATACAGCCCCCCTTTACTGCTGCTTTTACCTACAGATCAGAAACATCAGCCCTAAACAATTCCAGAACTCTGTGTCCCATGTACCAAGTGAAAGACAGCCGTTGACCCCAAAAAGCTGAAGACAAACAGGACCAGACCAGACCATCCTATCTGAGAGGGAGGGCATGGACTCACACAGAGAATTAGACGCCTCATTTTATGCAGGACTGAGGTGCATTGCCACAACAGGATGGTTCAGAAGAAAGGGGTTGCAGTAGGGGTAAGAGATGAGGAACCTGGCATTTTGGGGCAGGATTGCCCTAGTTGACTTCCTGTGCTCAGGGCTTTCATGCTCAAGTGATTTCTAAAGCCATAGCAAAGAGGGAGGTGGCTCTGAAGGTCAGTGTGGGGTGAGCCAGGTCTCACAGCCAGAGATCACCAGGAGCCGGATGAATGGGTCATTCTGGGTTGAGCAGCGGGGTTGCAGTGTGGATGGTCAGCAGATACGAGTTGGAGGGAAAACATAAAATTGACCTTGACTGCGGGTGCAAGCACAGCTGGAGAGCAAGCCTTGAGGAGGTAGTAGGTGGAACAGTGCAGGCAAGCAGCTAGATTGGCTGCCTCTGTGGTACGAGGACGCTGCCCATCTCTGCCGAGCCCCCTCTGACTTGTCTGGGCATCCACATGACAGGGAAAGGTCAAACTGGTCTAACTGCAGCATTGCAGAAATGCGATCTTTGTTTTCAAGAGAGAAACTGGGCAGTGGGAAAGACATTGCTGTAACGCTTAACCATAAAGCTGGGCAGGGAGCCCAAACACAGAAAGTTGAGGTTAGCACCATTCACTGTTGAATCAAAGGTCATTGTGGATTGGGAACATCCAGCCAAGACTGGAAATCTCTCATGCATAGTAAATTGCCCATCCCATTTATGACAGTGCTGCAGAGGGACAGTGCACCAGAGCCACTGGTGATTTTGGAGAGTTTGCTAAGCTGTAGCTGCATGCTGTACAAGAATCTGGTGAAGGGCCCTGCCTTCCTTCTTCCTCATACAGATCTATGCTGAGCATAGGGCCAGGTGTGAGCAGGAGAGACCTTCCTGATGCTCATCACAGCTGCAGATATGGGCAGGGCTTTCCTCCCAGCCACCCGGTCCTCCTAGGACTTGGGACCATTCTTGATCTTGAGGGATATCAGTTAGGAACACATGTCCTGCAGCTGACAGTTTTGCCTAGACGGTGGCAGTTGCTGAAGTGACCATGTCAAGACTTCTCATTTCTCAGCCTGGTTACCCAGACACTGTTTATAACCCAGTTGATTGCAGAAGGTCTTCAGTGCTGGGTCTGGGCTCACTGCACTGGATCCCTAGTAAGTGGCTTGGACTGATCTGCCACAATGATCTGCGAGCACAAAGACTACTATTCATTTTTGCGGGACTCCAAGACAAAGAGGTGTGAGGAAGAGCATGGCTCAGTTCCTACCTGCGAGGTATATTAGTCACTTCTTACCACTTCTGAGCTTGCTGATCTGCAGCTGGAGAAGTTCATTTCTCATCTGGCTGTGGAGTAAAGGGAGCCCTGGCCCAAACTTGGCCAGCTAAGTGTGACAGTCCCAGGCCTGCTCTTCTCTGAGATTTGGTCCTGGCTTGCCAGAACAATTGGTAGCTGCTGCAGCTCTGCAGGGGGCTGGAGGTTCTTAGATCCCACATGATGCCCAGAGGAGAGGAGAAACCAATTGCCTTTGTTTCAAGGACACTAAGCAAAGCATAAAGAAACTATGTGCAAATTGAATGGGAGGCATTAGGATATATCATGGAGAGAGCACAGGTTTCATCAGCAGTCGTATGGACTAAGATTGATAAATCTGACTTCTCTTTCTCCCATCCCGCTCTGCCCCTCAGGCGGCTCTTCTGGCTGCCAGCTGAAGGGATCCCTCACATCCCTGATCCCTCACAGAAGAGTCGGCAATGGCTGTGGCTTGTTGAGCTTACCTCTGCGATGCAGGTCCCCAAAGGATAAACCTCAGTGCCCAGGATGAGGTATCTTGCTTTGTGCTCTCAGAGGAAGGCAGGCTTGGAGCTGTGGCAATGCTGTGTTCCCCATACTGAGGTGTAAAATCATGCTCACTGGTGCATGGATACCTGAGATCACAGACAGATGCACAACAGGCTCAAGGACTGGGGACTGGAAGGGGAACACTCATGGTCTGAGGTCAGTTTGCAGCTAAGATGGTGATTCTCTGTGTGACCTGGGATGAAGCACCTCATCTCTGAGCTTTGTTTCTCTCTCTTCTTCACAAGGGTTATGGCCCACCATGTAATTTGCCTGAGTGGTCTCTTCGGCACTGGGAATGGCTCTTCCTGTGGCCTAGCACAACATCCCAGTTCAGCCCACTTACAACTGACAGGAGCTGCTGCAGTGGAAACAGCAATGCTGGAATGTGCGATAATGCATAATGGGAGAAGGTGAGGCCAGAGCTGACAGTCTCACCTCCTAAGCTTATGGTAACAGTGACAAATCTCTCATCGTTTGTTCCTTCCTTGCCTGGCACTTTTGCTTCTCTTTAAATGGAGTTTATCATGGTGCAATGGGCTTTTTTCCAAGTTAATGTCTGTCAGCTCCAATTTGTTCAAACGACCTTTGTAGGCTCAGGGGAATTTTAAAAATAAATAAAGAAAGTCCTTCTGGAGTGTTTAGGGAGGGCTTCACCTGACAGCCAATGATAAAGACACCTCAGAGCCTGCGAGCACTGCATCCTCCCAGGACCAAGCCAGGGGAAATGGGTTGATTAGGGAAAAGACCCTGAGGCCCCAGGGATGTCCGCCTGATGGAAGAGAGGACAGGGCTGAGCCACACACACAGGGCTGTTGCTGGCAGGGAAGGGGAAGGGGAAGGGGAAGATGTAGCACTCAGTTCCCTGAACCTTCCTCTGAGTCCCATCTCCCTCACAGCAGGCACGGCACTGGAGTGTGGGTTCATGCCATAGCCACCAGAGAACACACAAAGGGTACAGTCCAGATGCTCTTACCTTTGCTTCTCTCTCAGAAGACACTTCTATGATAATCTCTTCCGAGAAGCTCTCTTGCTGTTGACTGAACCCAGAAATCAGGTCCCCTTCTCTGGGCTGGTCGGGCTGAGGCTGGTCCTGGGGAATGGCAAACTTCATTCTCTGCCTTCGCAGGCAGCTGGATTAGCACTGTACCTTCCATCATGGCAACAAATACCTCAGTCCTTGCAAGCTGTCCCCCATTCAGCCTTCCCTCCAGACCTCTCCTGAGTCAGCAGAGCTTTGCACAGCCCTAAGGATCTTGGCTCCAGCCCAGATGTGGAGGATCTGGCCCAGATCTGGACCACAGTGCTCACAAGGAGTTGGGGGGTGTTCTTTTCTTTTAGGTAGCGCCGTGGGAATGCAAGACATTTTTATTATTTTTTTTATTATTACAAGGCACAGCCTCCCACCACAGCCTGAGATGGTAGCACTTCTGCAATGTACAACCCAGCATCTGTGACTGGTCATACTCAGAGGAAAGACACATGGAGGCTCAGTAATTCTCTCCCTAGCATGAATATGTTGGTTGTGTGGACTGCACAGCTTGTGTGGTAGCATGGGGTTTTCACTTGGTATATTCCTGCTTTACCTGAATTGCAGCTTTAGGGCCAAAATCTGAATACATCTGCAAGGATGGAGCATCATAGGATCATAGACTCATAGAATTATTTAGGTTGGAAAAGACTTTTAAGATCATTGAGTCCAACCGTAAACCTGACACTGCCAAGTCTATCACTAAACCATGTCCCTAATTACAGATATGCCAGTATATTTAATATCTGCTATTCTCTGTTCGCAACCCTAGGTGTATTTTTGGAGTGTAAATGAAAGGTTGATTTTGCCTCAGACCTTCCATGGTTGATGACATGACTATCAAGGGATTTGTTGATGAGTCCTTAGAACTGAGCTTCGACACTATCAACTTTCTCTATGTATAAAAAAAAAAAAAGCAAAAAAAAAAAAAAAGAAAAGGAAAAGAAGAAAAAAAGGTGAAAGAAAAAAGAAGCAAAAAGTATCGCCCTGATGAATTGTTAAAGAGGGGAAATGAACATAAATACATATAGAGATGTCTGCCTGCGTCTGCAGACAGCCTGGACTGTAGCTGAGAAAGGCAGGAGCTGCCCACACCCATCTCAGTATGTCAGCTCTGAAACCTAATGCTGACACCTTAGAAAGAACTACTCAAATGGCTTTCCTAGCTGCAAATTTTTGCCAATGCCTGCAACTCTTTTAATTAGCCCCCAGTCCCAGGTCATTTTCTGCTTCTCTCAAGAAGGCAAAACATTCAGCTGTCTTTTCTTCAAGAGCTAAATCAACCCTGTACCTTCCATGTTACAGACATTTATGTTGCATTCAGAATGAGGCACCATCTCAAAGCATAGGAAGAGTAAAGACTTTACCATCAATTTAAACAAGTTTAGGAATCTTGGAATGATTCTATTGTTCATGATCCTCCTCAGTTCATCTCTCCTGGTATATAGATCATGCTGCAATCCTGCCTGTGTGCCTCCCTTTCCCCAGCAGCAGGGATCGCACGGCTGCGCAGCTCACCTCAAACTTGGTGGTGCCACAGCTCCATCAGGAGAGAAGGCTGCAGGCTCACCAGAGGGAGGCACTGCGGACTGGAGACAAGAGGGAGGATGTTACTGGAGATGTTCTGGTGAGCTTTGGAGTGTCTTTTAGCTTTGAAACACTCATAATGGGTTTGTGGGGTCTTTTTTTAAACTGTTAGGAACAGAGTTTAAAGCTGAAACGATTGTGAAAGTTGCTAAGTGCCTGGTTGTTATGCTCCCATGTTCCAACTTTCCCTCATGTTCTGGTAACACAAATGAAGTAAGATCAACCTAAGTCTGCAGACAGCCTGAAAAAAGTCTGTATCATGAGTGTGCTTACTGCCCTCAGCCTGATGAGGCACATTCACTTCCACTTTCACCTTTCTTAAGTGCCCCATCCATCTCTGTGTCTCACTGGGTTCAGCCATCTCTACCTCTGTCCCGTACAAACCCAGCTGGAGGGCCATTCCTATCCACACCCGTCCGTCCAACCATCCATCCATCCTTTCTCAGCTGCCTGTGAGAACTGACCCTCCACAGCATTTAATTAGTACAGCAAGGATAGCAGCAAAATCCTCAAGCCATGTGGACTATCTCTGAGAGGATGCTCCTCTCCTGGCAGCAGCTGTTGGGGGGACATTTGTGTTGACCCACAGTCCTCCTCTCTCTCATCCCCTCATTTGAGGGGACAGCCCTATGATGATGAGAAAGGTGCCAGCAGACAGCACCCCATGGCATGGCAGGGCTAGGAGTAGACAGAAAGGGAAACCTCTGTGCCAAGGGTTTTCTCCCTTTGTGCTTGCTCCTGGGGAGCCTATCTGGCAGAGCAAAGTCCGCTGCCCTCCCTCCCGTCACCCTCCCTTTCCCCAGCAGCAGCCCCCAGCCCGATGGAGAGACCAGGCTGGATGGAAAGTCTTTCTCTCCAGTGTGCCGCACTATGACAGATGATTGACTCGAAACAATATCTAAGGCGATCAGGATAAAGTACCGACCATTTCAAGGCTCAGCAGAATTCAAATTCTAATTAGACTTCTCACCACATTCCAAATAAAAATTGTTCCCCTGATATCCTTTTTGCCTATCAGGTGTCTCTCCCTGATCGCTGGAACAAAACGCATAAAGAAAGTGATTAAAGCCATAACAAAGGCATAAAATTGAAATTATCGCTGGTATCACATCTGGGAGCAGAGTGTGTCACCACACTGCCCCCCTCCCCTCGGAGCGCTCCCTCCCCAAACAGACACGCACACACGTCCCCCCCATAGTTCTCGCCTCGAATGTGAGTGATGGGCTGGGGGAGAGGGGGTGGAGGGGATGGGAGAAGGTCTTGTTCCAGGTTGGAAGTTACCCATTCCCATGGTCTGGGATGGCATCTCAACCCACACCCAGGGGCCGGAGCTGCAGCGGGTGTAAATTGCCCCATGGACTCTGGCGCTGCTTTATATCAGCTGCGGATCTGGCCCATGGCATCTGCAAATGCAACACATGCAGGTGCCTGAAGCGTACACACCCAGGGAGAGGAAAACACATAGGCACAGAGGCCCGCGCACTGCCAGATATATATACATAATATATCTCTCTCAATATTTCACATCACCCCCACAATGGTCCCATGGTCACGGACACACATACCACATGCACATGCACACACGTGCACATTCATGCTCAGTGCAGTGGTCACTCTGCCAGCACAACCCTCCGGGATCCAGGCATGAGCTTGTTCAGACAGGGTAAAAACACACATGCCCTGTTGGGCAGGGAGGGGCACAGCCTGTTCCCTCTCCCTCCTTTTGCATGGATGCAGCGCCACAGCCTCCAACAGCCCCACTCCTGATTTACACCAGTGTAAGGGAGCAGGTGGCCACTCGGCCAGGCTGGCACTCAGGGCTGCTGGAGGGACATTTATAGCAGTGGGTGCCCAGCCGCGGCGGCGGGCACCGACAGCCGGGGCTGCCCTTTCCCCCTCCTGGATCCTTGCCCTGCCTCGGCTCAGCTCAGGATGCCCTCACGAATGGCCCATTTCATTTTTCAGCTGCACGAGGGGCCACTCCAGAAGAGAGTTAAAAAGAGAGAGAGAGCAAGGGAGAAAAAGAAAGGGACTAAAGCGATATAAAATTAAAAGGTAAAAAGCAGGAACGCAAATGGGAGAGAGCTCTTTCAGCTTTCACATTATTAATGACTCTTCAAAAAATCGGCGAGTTTTCCAATCTTCTCCGAGAAGCGCTTGAAGGAGCTCACAGATGAAACTGACCTTCAAAATGTTCTTTGGTCTTTAGTTAAGAAATTCGCTCGCCATTATGGCATCATTAGGGAAACAAGGATAAAATTACTCCATGGTTAATGACCTATAGTATCTCCCCACCAAAATTTGTTTCAGATCTAATAAAACTGTGCTTAACACACTCGGATGAGTTATGAGGACTGTTCTGCAGGGTATTAAAATGTGGAAAATAGATTTTCCGAAGCTGGGGGGACTGGACTTTTCGAATCAGATAGCAGAATGGAATTTTCTGGGCAATAAATTCTTCCATGTCTCAATTTCATCTCGCTCTCGCTCTCTCTCTCCCTCTCCCTCTCTCTCTCTCGTGCTCTCTCCCTGAAATGCTAAAGCAACATGGAAATCTTTAAAGTGCAGAAGCTTATATAAACTTCACCCCCCAGCCTCCAAAATAGGGCTCCCACCCTTTAATGCTCCTTTTTGTCTTCCATCTGAGAAGAAGGCATAATCCCTCCTTCAGGAGAGATTTGGTATCATTCACAGAGCCGATTCAGCTGTGAGGCCTTTTTGTGTTGTGGTGTTGCGGGTTGGACTTTGCATGAGCACAGCAGGCTGCCAGCATCCCTGTGCAGGCACTGGCATGCCAGCAGGGAACGGGAGTGGGAGATGACATGGGGCTGCCTGGGGGGTGCATGGGGGATCCCCCCTGCCTGCCCCATGTGCCAGCCTGAGGCCTCGGTGGGAGCGCGTGAGGGACCGCTGCTGGGCACTTCATCCTCGGCTGTGCTGAGAGAGGGCACCCACAGCCCACGTCTTGCTGAAGAGACACTATCTGGCACCTATAGAACTGTACACATGGGGACATGCTTGCACATGCGTGTTGGTCTCAAGGTGATGTGCACATGTGCACTCATATGGCAGCAGGCAAACACATCCTTGCTGGAGCCGCGAGCCCGGTTGCCGTTGGTGCCTGCAGGCAGGTCACCGGAGCCCATGGACGGGCAGCTCGGGGCAGTGCGGGGGCCCGTCTCATCTGTCGTTGCCTGAAGCAGGAGCCAGGGACTCCAATGGTGCTTTTAGGTTAGTGAGGGCTAGTTACTGCCGCTGAGAGAGGTGGCTTGCGAGGTAATGGCATTTTGCTCTCTTTAAACTTTAATCTTTCCTATTAATTCCCTGCAACTGGAGAATGTATGAGAGTTAATGTTCCATGAACGTGTTTCTCAGCCGACAGTCTCTTCGAGCTAATTACCTTCAGGTGCTAAATGGAGGGAAATTGCAATCCATTTGGATGTGAAAAAATTTCGCCTTTCCAATCCCCTGTGAAACATTCTTTTTCCTGAGTGTTGCAGAAAGAATGCACTTGGCTTCTTTCTTTTTTTTTTAAATGTTTTCCTCCCCACCTCAGCCCTCCTTCCCTCTTTCCCAAGCCCCCCATCCTCACCAGGTACCCATCTTCCCTCAAAGACTCCATATTCTCCAGAAGGTTCTGTGGTACGCTCAGTGACGGGGAGCATCATCCTTAGCACAGTCAAATGGGACAGCATGCCAGGCAGGGAGATGGGGGGAACATAGGTATACCCATGAAATCCAACCGCATGGCGGAAACATGGAGGGGAAACAGCAAGGAAGACAGCAAGAGACTTCCTTTGGAGGTCTGAAGTTAAAGTGTATTTACACGCTTAATAACACGCTTATTACAGCCATTTCCCAGTTGTTGAGTTTTGAATACAGAGATAATAGAATTTTACAAGCTACATAAAGCCATTATTCTTTTCGATCCAGGACTGGGGAGGCAGTTCGGTAGGACCCACAGAAAAAAAGAAAGGGGAAAGCAACCAGATCCAAATGGGGCCACGCGCCTTCAGACTGGGCCTGGAAGTCAGTGTATTCACACAGGCTGACAGAGCCAGAAAGAGCCAGTCAGGCTACATGTGAACAGGGCATCGGAGGCTTTGAATAAACATCTGTCCTATCTGGAAGTCCCTGTCTCTCAAGCTCCACAGACTACCACCAGACACGTTGGCCATCCCAAATGGAAATCCCTGGTGATAAGAGGTTTCCCATTTCGCATCCAGCCACCAAAGATCCAAGATAAGTGATAGATTCACCAGACAAAAAAAAAATCAGTGAGAACAGTTGCACCGAATTCAGAGGGTTCTGGGCCATGCACATCACTAGTAGTTTTTAATCTACTCTTTGATGTTCATTATACACTTACTGCAGCATTATCTAACTTTGTCTCAGAATCAACCATGGCCATCATCAGGAGCAGAAGTCTTTTCCACAATAACATAAATATACTCCAACTGGGAGTGGTGTCACTTGAGAAAATTCCTTGGAGCTTTGCTGAACCAGCAGGATGTTCTTGCAAGATCATTCAAATGCCCCGTTTTTATGGCTCTGCTCATAGCCCAGATGCCACTGAGAGGTACAGCTAAACCTGCACTTTGTTGGTAGACTGAAATTGAAAACGTTTATCAATCTCTGTAGACTGAAAGACATGATGAATTCTCCTAGCGTCATTTCAACCATTAGTGAGTGAAGGCACAGACAGTTTGCTGTTTGTCCCACTGGTTGCCTACAGAGACACGTTCACTCTGACAGAGGTGTGGGGAGCTTGTCTAGCGACTCCAACCAGATCAAGCAGTCCAGAGATGCTCTATTTTTTGACTCCTCTTGCTCAGTTTGGATTACCAGCATTTGACTAATTACCCTAGAAAGCTTTTTAAACCACCTTATCAGCACTGAAGTGATACGGAACATAGCAGATCCAAAGCTTGCAAAGCATGAAGACACACCAGCACACTGGGAGAGCTGGTTTGAAACTTGGCTCGGTGGAGGATCACCAGGACGAGGTGTGAGGTAGCAGATTTGGAGGGGAATGCTGCAAAGAATTTCAGCAGAGTGTCCTGGCCACAGACTGTGTCTGTGACCAGTCTGAGGTGCTTGTCTGAGCCCTATTACTGCAGAACATGAGCATCTCTCAGTCTCCGAACGATCACTCCCCATAGTTTCCAGTGAGACCTGGCACCCCTCTTATCTCCAGTGTATGAAAGAGAGAATCATTTACTCAGCACCAGCTGAAAGGTGATGGCAGAACAAAGAGCAGAACCAGAGATTTTTCTGAACTCCCAAAGCATTCTTCCTGCCCGTCAGCCCAGTCACACAAGTGTATATTTCTGTCACCTCCGTGTTCAGCCATTCCTCCACACAGGTATCACACACCTCTCCATCTACCTGCCCCACATCTGTGCTCTACCTAAGTCTGCCCGTCCACTTCCCACAGACCTTTGAACATCCAGCACTCTGCCTTTCCACATGGCCCCATCTGTTCTGCACTTAATGAGATTTGCACAGGAAATCCAATAGTTTTCTTTAAATTATTGAGGTCTTTCATAAAAGTAGGTTTTTCTTCTGTGAATTACTAATTCCTCAAAACTTTATTGTTTTGCTTTTATTTTTTTTTTTTTTCTGAGGAAGACATTGGGTGAGGACGGCAGAGGGCTTTTAACAGCAAGACAATAATTTCCACAGCACTGTCACAAGAAAGTATGGTTTTTATCATAGTTCTCATGGCTAGGTTTTCTAGTCAATACGGCTGATTGGACTTTACTGGCTACAACCAATGGTGTCTACATGATGCCTCAGCCTCAGTCAGAATTAAACCTGGAGAGAGTTTAAGCCAGCAGCCAGTCTGAGCTATTGCCTTCTGCATGCACAGAAGCATAACTTGTCACAAGCTGCACTGAATCTTTTTTAAAACACTGTGCTTGAGGTGCAGGTGGAAATGGGCTACATAGGCTTCTCCTTTCTACCTCGGCTGTATTTTCACACAAAACCTCACTTTCCCACTCCTGACTCCCTTGTTCCATATTTACTTTGTTCCTGTCTTCTTTTTCTCTCTTGCTCTCCAGTAGTGCTTTTCTCCACCTGTCCTCCTTTCCTTGTTCTCCTCAATTTTCCTTTATATATACACATATCTATATATTTAAAATCTGGCATTAGAAATATTGAAAAAAATATTTAATTCCCAAAGTGAGGCTCATGAGAAGGCAGGAAATGTCGTTCCCTGACTCACTTCCAGTGCTGACTGTGTTGCAGTAAACACCATCTCTCTTCAATTGGTTGCTTACTTTTCAACTTTTCTTATTTCTTTTAGTCACACTGCAAATAGCCTGAACTTGAGGGAGTTCGAAAAAGCAGAGCAATAGAAACTCTTTATTTTCCTTCCTCCTGTCATTGCTATACTTCTTTGATGCTAGGAAAGCATCTTCAAATTATAAAGAAAGAAGGGAAAAAAAGAACAAAATTAAATTGCAAACTGCACACACCTTTCACTTGGTGGTTAAAAGAGAAAAATGGGAAAAGAAAGAGGAAAATTAGTATGCTTTGGATGCAAAAGCTCCTGTGCAGGTATGTATTTCAATATAGAAAATGTGTACATGGATAAAAGAAACATTGCAGCTAGGAATCAATGTTATGTTACTAGTGATGGTTTAAATACCATCTTTTAACTTTTTTAATCTGCTTAAAACCCCCTGCAGCTAAATCAGTATAACCCCCTCAGACTGTGAGCACTGTTACACTGGTGTGTGTGTACCTAATACCTGTGTAGCTTAATTTCATGCCTACAAGAGAATAAAGTTAAACTGGTAAAAAGTCTATTTATATCAGTGTGAATGCTGGAGGGAAATGTACTGTGTTTACCCTGCTGCAACCGTTAAAACTTCTTGTATAGATAAAGTTGAAATAGGAATCCTGCCCACCCACTGTTTCTCTCCCTTCCCTTCTGCATCCCTTCTGCCCCCATGTTTGTATCAGCCTTTCCCCCTCTTTAGAAATCCCCCTCACTCACGCTTGTGGGACTACCTCATCTTGCAGTCCACGTCCATGTCTGTCACCAAGGGACAGCCCTGCCTCCCCGCAGAGCCCAGTGAGGACAGATGAATCCTGAGCCCAACCTCCAGCCCTGCAGTGCCAAGCAGGGGTAAGGGGAGAACGGTGTGCACCTGTGAGTAGGGATAGGGCTCATTTTACTCCCTGCTCAAACATTCAGCTTTTCCTGCTTGCTTGCTTTAAGATCAGGAATAAGCCTGGATTTTGTGGGAGAGGAAGAAAAGACATTAAATTTTAGGAAAGAGAAAAATGGGTGTTTGTGATATATTTACTACATGGGTGAGAAGAAACAGGGAGATTGAAACTGTGGGAAGACTGAATCCAGTCTGGGGAATGTGTAATCCTCCATCTAACAGCTGGACCCTGGCTTATTCCCTTCCCGCATTTTGTCCCTCCTGGCTATTTAACTTGGAAGCTTTTTGGGGCAGAGACTATCTGTACAGCTCTAGCAAATCCTAGGAGGTGTTCTCTTGGCTCTTTACAGCTGTCTAGAGGGTAAAAAGGAAATAGTGCTTTAACAACACACAACATAGGTCAGAGATGTAGCAGCTGGACTCAAGAAAAGAGAGATTAAAAGGCTCTGTCAAAGTCATCCTGTTAGGCACTGGCACAATTGAGGCATCTGACCTGCCATGCCTATGTCCTGTATATGAAGTAAGAGAGTCATGGAGAGACAAAAAATAACCGGCTAAAACAACAGAAGTAAAGGAACCTGTTTCCACGCAGAAGACTCTGCAGCCTTTAATGACTTACTCTGGATGTGAAGGGCATCTAACTCTTTGACTGTCTCCTCATTCTCAAATATAAACATAAATCCACCCAAGACATGCCTTAGATCTGGGCTTGTGGGCAGCTGACTAAAACCAGACCAGAAGCTTTCAGGCCAAATTCATCACTGGAGCAACTCCATTGACTCCAAGGCTGTTAAACTGCAGAGGGATTTGGCTTGCTGCTTTTAATTGTAGTCACAAACCCAACTGCAGCCTGATGAGCAGAAAATAAGATGTTATCAGAACGATGCACTCCTCTATCCTGCAGAAGGGAAAACCTGCAGGAGCAAGAACCTTAGCTGGACTGATCCCAAGGCCATATTGTTCAGAGAACTGGGAATCTGGAGTAGCCCAGATGTCTGTGTTCTGTTTGCACCAGCATCAGGTCTAAAGTACTGTGACATCCAGCATCAGTTCAGCATCAGGTGATTTGCTCATTAATTTCATCTATAAATCATGTCCCTGCTTTTAAAATGGCAAGGACAATAAAACACACAGTAAAAGGTATGAAAGACACACAGACACATACGGTGAAGGAAAATGTTTGCAAAGACAACGTTCTAGGTATAAAATAAAGATAATTTCCAGAACTATATAAAGGGCATGTAACAGTCTCCTAGGGAGAGTCTTCGAGAAGGGATCATTGGTACAGCCATGCAAACTTCCAGAGCTCAGGCACTCTACTAGAGGTTGGCAAATTGTAGTAAAGGACCACCTAAATCATACTGAAATATGGTCACTCCTGGGGAGGAATTCACTATCTTACTAGTGACACTCAGCAATTAAAATTTCGTCTTTAAGTCCCCAGCACTTAAGCACGTGCTGAACTCCTAGCACATGCTTAAATCCTTCTCTGTTCAGGAATAGTTGAGTCCATGACTAATGAAACAAAAAAGATAATTTATGAATGTTGAGTCCTTCTTTGGAAGGTTGAAGTTAAATATGCAGCTCTCCTACTAGTGTCTTTCAATATTTACAGGCAAAAGAAACAAAAACATTATCACTGAAGAAATTTTAACAGTGATAAGAATCGGTATATCTGTTCTCTCAATGTTAGGATTTGCAAAAGCTTTATAGGTGTGAAAAATGGACCTGAACCTGATAAACAAAATAACGAAATTCTTATTATAATTTACAGGAACATACACACATAAACACGTATCTATCTGTGTATCTGTAAAACACAGTACCTGGTATATAAAAATTTTATTGCCAAACTGAATACCAAATAATAAGTTAAGCCGACAGAAACATAAAGATCAGCATTAGATGGCACCCAAAGGAAGGCAGAATTTCCAGCAGGAAATTGCTTACTATCCCACTATGTTTTGGGGGGAATTTGTAGGATACATGGAAATTGCTGGGACATTTTGAAAGTGTGGCTATATATATCCAGGGGACATCTGTGTCCTGATGAGGGATGTAGCCTTTTTATTTTCAGGGCATACATCCGAGCTGAACTCCGTTGTGAGTGCAGAGCCCTTGGACATTTCTTTCACTTTCTAAGAACTCAGCAGAAGAGAAAATGGGTTTCTAGGTGGTTTGAGGAGAGCAGGAGAGAGAAGAGAGGCCAACAGGCTGTTCTAGGCACCGTGCTGTGGTGCCTCATTGTAGCGTGAGATTGGGACCAGAGGAAAGGAATGTAAGGCAAGAACTAACTGTGAGGAGCAGCGAGGCTGCAGAAGGCCTCCTCTGGGCAGCTCCAGTGTGGCTTTGTTTGGCCTCAGGGCCTGGGCCACCCTCCCAGGGCTGCGTCAGGCCACGTGGACATGGTGCAGCAGCTGCCCTCAGATGGCAGGACACAAGGAATTATAGGGATTTAACCAAGATCTGGATGTCTGGGGACACAAGGGGGAAGAAGCTACATTAGGAGGCAGCTTGGAGAACATCTCCACAGCATTGGAACAGTTTGGCTGATACACTGGAGCTGTATGGGGGATTACTGGTCTCACAGTGCCTCCAAGGTGCCAGCTGACTGGGGACTCACTTCCCCAGGCTTGTCATTCCCCTTTAGGTTTTTTGGAGCATGCCTCCCTTTGTAGGCACCCCTCCTCCCTCAGCAGCCATGCAGCCCAGGGCAGCCCTCACAATCCCTGCCAGTGGTGCTTCCTTGCCAGCTGCCACGGGCAGCCAATGGGCAGAGGTGGCCACCTTGCTCCTGAGATGCAATGGGTGACAGGCCTCACCAGCGCAGACAGCAAGGGATGCCTTTCCCCGTGTCCCCCATGGCCAGGAGGGGTGGGAAGCTGCTGCCCTGTTGGTTGGAGTTGCCCAGCAGTGGGAGGAAACCCTGCAGATGGCAGAGCACAAAAGATTGCAGGCAGACACAAGCCCTATTTGATAAGTCTAAGAGCCAGAATAAATAGATTCTGGATAAATTACTGATTTGCCTTATCTGAAAAGCTGCTCCTGGGATCTCTACTTGTGAAGAGAAGGCAATATTTTAGACTGCCTCCAAACCCAGGATAATCTGGTTCTTCCGTGGACAAAAATGTTCTGTCGTAAACTTTGTCTGGAGATAAAGCCATCAGCATGGGTCCCACAAGTTCAGAGTGTAACCTGATGGTTTCGCTTGGGGTCCTGACCGGTACTGCCCATCCCCGCCAGGTTTCCTATGGACCTCTGCCCCAGAGATAGCTGCAGTGCAGTGCTCCTGTGTCTCCAAAGGGAAATACACACCTCTGTATAAAAAGAAGCCCAGATATGAAGCCTCTCCTGTGTCAAAAGGGGAGGATAAAGTCCCACGAGCCTGCTGTTAACCCATCCTGGCCAAGATGCTCAAATCAGTCAGGGCACTTGTATTGCCTCTCAAGGTAAGTGTTAGACCCTCTGAAAGCACCCGTGGGAAAGGAACAGTACCTTATGGAAAGGCATGGGGAGAGATGCTGTAGGGGCATAGGGGGGACAGTGATGTGCTTCAAGATTAATACAAGGCCCAGGCCCTCTATGTCTTCAACATAAGCTGCTAAAAATGTGCCCTTCTTTCAGCCCAGAGGACAGGAATTTTAAAAAAAAGAAAAAAAAAAATCTCCCTGTGCCTGTGCTGCCACCTCCCTCTTTCTCCTCTGCTTGCGGCAGACAGCTCGGGCTCTGAAGACACGGTGCTGAGTGTGTGTGCGCGCGCGCGCGTATGCGCACGCCTCTTGGTGCAATTCCTCCTTCCTTGCCAAAACATCTCCTGCTGTTTATTTATTTATTTCTCTCTGATAACGGAGGGGATCGCGTTTCCGGAAGAGTGCCAGCAGATGATACGAGCCCAGGACTGATACTGCCAGCAAACCCATGCCAGCCCTTTCTGCCGGAAAAATTTCATTTTTTCCAGAAGGAAGCCATGAGTGTGAAGCAGAATCCAAATCCGATTTCTCGGCATTTTTTGTTATCGCTCAGCAGCCCACCAGGTGGGGCAATGGAGGGAGCTCACTCAGCTGCAACTCAGTGCCTTAATCCAATTTACAGCTTCTCTTGGAGAGATAATTACAGCCCTGAAACCAGTTAGCACTGTACAAAGAGGCTCTCGAACCAAAGCCCCGATTCTGTCTTTCAAATATTCACCTAGAGTGTCAGGGATGCTTTGGTGAGGGAGGGAGGCACTTGAGCTAAGCCACTGTGAATGGAGAAGTGCGTACACAACAACCCTCCCGGGGACACATGTGCCTCACCCACACACTCACGCAGGTTTCCTAAAGCCCCACGGAGAGTGACAGTGTAGGACTGTCACCCTTTGGTTCTCCAGCTCTGGACACCTGGGCAGTGAGAATTTGCAAAGCTTTCTCTGCCAAGCACTACTGGCAGACTGAGGGGGTGAGATGAAGGGCAGCCTGAGGTGGGTGGTGGGGAGAAGAAGGTCAACCCTTTCCTTGGTCATGGCCACATCATCTCTCCCATTGAGGTTGCTCCTGCAGCCACTCTGAGGAAGCCAAACATGTTCAATTTTTCCCTAGTGATCAGTGATAGCACTAGGTTTAATACAAAGGTGCAACTTCTCTTTGTAAAGACACCACAGGTTATGGCATCCCAAATGCTCAGAGGGCCACCCCTGCAGTTACTCACTTCCTTGCATTTGACAGCAGCTGGGTCTGAATTTTGCATACCCCGTTATCCGTCCACTTGGCCCTCATGCAGCCGGTCAGACAAGGCTCTAGGCTGGAGGGCTGCCCGATAGATTCACAAGCAGTGAAGAGAAAGAGGCTGTGGCACTTTGTAGCAGGGCAAAAGGCATGCAGAGGCATCTATGCTCCACACAGATGTCCAAAACCCATCCTTTCCAGCACCACAGCCCTTCCTCATCACAAGACCCAATGGTTGATGCCTCTCCTGTCACCATCACAGCACTGCTTTGTGCATCTAGAAAGAAAACATGTGAGAAGGTGAGTAGTGCTAAAGTCTGTCCAGTAAACAACTTTAAGGTAGATACCTTTAAGATCTGTCGTATTCCCACAGTGATGTGTGGGGAAGGGAACATGCAGCCAGGTGACATGTAGCGGTGGACATACTGGACTCAATAACCAAATTATCAAGGATGAAGCTTGGGGTTTCAGGGACTTCTGTTAAGCCACATTAACTAACTTGTAAGCTGTAAATTAACCACTTCTGGCTTAAAGATCTCAATCTTCATCACTCTGATGTGATTCTGCAAGATCTTCCTTGCAGTTGATTTTCACTGACTGGCATAGCCCAGAGAAAAGGCCAGCCCTTGGGATTTAAGCATGAAAAAGGAATAGAAAACAACAAAAAAAATAGAGATGTTAAGAATGGCAGCTGATGTAGGAGCAACTGGAGACCAAAACATATAGAATGTAAGCAATCTATTTGGGAGTATGTACCCTTCTCCCTGACGCCTGGTTCATAGCAGAGGCCAAGTTGTTACTACCAGCTGAACAGCTGGAGGTTCTGTTCTGGGAATTCCTTCTCTAGGTGTGGGTCTGGAAGGTCTCCCAAGAAAGAATCAGCCAGTATAGCTGCAACTGCAACTGCATCTGCCGCAGAGCACCAGTTCGGAGGCTGAGGAGGGCTTTTCTTCCCTGCCCCATGCAGAACTGAAGGAGTCAGGCTGGCTCCCTGGCAGAACAGCCTCTTCCAATGGGCCAGAAAGGCCATGGCAAGTCTGCAGTGACAGAGCTTTCCCTGGGAAAAAAAATCTTTTGCTGTTGTTGTTGTTGTTCAAACATTTAGTCACAAGCAGCAAGTGTACTTGGTTGGGATCCAGGTTCAAGCCCTCACTCTTCTACTCCTTTCCTCTGTGTCCTTGGCCAAGTCTCTCCGCTCAGCATCAACAGCTGACAGCAGGCACTGTCTCTCACTGGGTGTGTCTGTGCTGGCAGGTACAGTCAGAGCTGAGCTCTGAAGCATGGCGGCATGCAGGAGAGGTCGGAGTTGGCTGGATGTAAGAGGCATGGCCTATTTGTTCATGCGTAGCCCTGGAGGAACGTGCCTAGACATAGAGAGCTGGCATAGGGTGAACTCCTCTCCTTGCAGACTTCTGGTTGAGCTCTTCTGCAGGCCAGACATGCCCCCATGTGGGTTTGTATCTGAACAGACTAAACAATGGATGTTGTTTTGACTGGAGCATCCCAGCTATTTCCTGGATGCTGAGGGCTGATCATGTGGAAGCTTGTCTTTGCTTTAGCAGGAAAGGAAGTGACAGAAATCAGACCTCAAGAACAGAGACACTACATTTGGAAAGTCTTTGGTGTCTGAAGCATTTGTAGAAACATCTCTTTCTTGTAACACAAACCAATTGTAGGCCTCAAAATGTATATCTGCTGTGTACTGGACACACACATGGGACAAGTTTACGAACTCTCCAGCTATCCTGGTAGGTCCTCACTCTGGCAGTAGTTGCATTGTGAGGGCCATAAATATATTCCATGAGAGGAGCTGCTTATATTTCCTAGGAGTGTATTAGCATCTAATCCTCTTAGCTTCTTCATCCCTTTTGCATAATATTATTGTCCAGTAATATGAAACGCAGGAGGTCTATTTTGAACCATGATGTTCCTCCTTTGATTCAGGTCTTCTGAATCAATGCTCAAGCTGTGGCACTTGGCTTTTCCATTGACTGCTCCTGTGGCATTTCTGACCCGCTAGGAATGTGGCTAAAGGGCAGATGGAGCCTTCCTTCCTAGTGAACCTAGGGCAAAGTGTGGTTCATCTGAAACATTGCCTACTGCTCACGGGGATGCCACCCCTTGTGCACGTGATATCCATTTGGTTTTCATAGCACAGCTTCATCAGAACCAGTCATGCTCCAAGACTGTAACAGGGATATCTTACACAGTCAATTTGCTTGTGCAGATGCTGGCAAACATCTGGAATTTCCTGTATTTAGGAAGTAATTTCATCTGCCTCTCTAATGCAGGCACCTCTAATATGGGACACAACCGCCCCATTACAAGCTATTTTATAGTTCCTTAGGAGGTCTCAAGAGAAATGAAGTATATCAGTCTCAGCAGTCAACTGAGTTGAAATCCATTGATTCCTTCCCTTTCATCCATTTGGCATCTGGGATGTAATATTTAACTGTGAGCTGCAGAGACCCAGGCACAGGAAATCACCATGCTGATTGTGCCAGGGCTAGAGACCCACTTGCAGCAAATCAAAGCATTGGACCAATGCTGAACCAAAGGGGAGAGCAAGGCGTTAGCACTCCACTTCTTACCCCTGCACAGGCTCCGTGATGGATGGCTGTACCCACTTCCCCTGTTACAATACTAATTGCACCCCAAACTAGACTGTATTGGGAAAGTCCAGGAGACCTTGCAGTCCCACATTATAGCATGTCTTGGAAACAACTCTGATCAGTGACACCTTCTCCTCTGGAAGACACTATGGGCTCTTCATCTCAGAGACATTTTCCAATAAATAGGCAAAATCCATAGCTATTAAAGGAGTGCTGGTAAAGTCATTAGCATTAAATTTAATTACTATGCTGTGCTTGAAGATGTTTTGTTGTTGGTTTTGGTTTTTATATTGTTGGTTGATTTTCTCATCACTGAAGAAGCTAGGGCACAAGAGGGGCTGGACCCCTGCTAGGTGGAGGAGTGTGTATCCAGCAACAGCAGATCAGGAGGCTGGCTTTAACCATGACCTTTTACAAATACATATTTTAAAGTTTCCTATGTTAAGCCAAATTCTGGAGGCCTTGCTTATCTCAGAATGTTATGATTAGGTCTGGAGTCTTCTGTCAAAGTCATATGCCTGGATCCATGGAGGAAAACCTAGTAATCTCTGCTAGAACTGCACTGCCATTAAAAAACACAGGAAATACAGAACTAGACATTATTGAAAAAGAACAGAGGGAAAAGAAAACAGTCACCTCTGTTCAACCTGGTGACTTCAGAGGGCACTGAATGGCTCCAGCCTGTGACATCTCAAAAGCTCTGGTTCACATAGCCTCAAACTGGGTAACTAATTCTTTTTGGAAACCTCACTTTTTGTTTCTGTTCTAGTTTTGTCTAGACTCAGAAAGCAGCTGCATGTATGGACAAGAGAAAAGGTGGGCGCTCATCCGGAGTAAAGTGGTGAGGATCCCCTGTTCCCAGCAGCCAAGTACAGGTTGGGAGGGAGGATCAGCACGACCTTCTCTCAATCCTCCTTTGGCTGGTGTAAATGGCAGTCTAAAGGATTAGGGGAGTTCCTTGCCCCCTCCCCCGCCCCCCCCCCCCCCCCCCCCGCCTTGTGGTCTTATCAGGAATATTGCGCTGAGGACAATGGAGCTGAGTAAAACAGAGCACTGCAGCCAGAGCAGCTGCCAAGCAGCCATCAGGCAAGACTGTGTCAAGACACAAGGACCTGGGCTAGGACCCAGTGGGTCCCTGAGGGGTCCTGACCATTTCCACCAGGTCCAGGGCTCTTTCCCTCTCTCTGGCAGCAGCACAGCCTCCCTGAGGCCTGCTGCTGCCACTGAGCTGTGCGGCTGAAGGGGATGGCACATTGAAGCAATTTGCCAGGCTGTGTGACAATTACTGACACAGATGCTCCTGTGTCAATATGGGCTCTTCTCTCCGTTCTGGTTACCGCAATGGGTGTGCCTGGCGGGGACTCCTCTCGGCACAGGCCAGTAGGATTATGGGGTTGGGAAGGGGCCATGTCTGCCTGGGCTTGTGAAGGCAGAAGCAGCCTCAAAGTTTGTCCCTGCTCCTGACCCTCCTCTGGCCTGTTTGGTGGGGTCTCCAGCTGCCTGCCACTCCCACACATTTCCTCCTGTCCCCTGCTACCCAAATACTGTGGCTTTCTCTCTGTAGCATCCCTGCCTTGCTGCCTGTTTGATGGTTAGGGATGAGGGAAAGGGCAGCGTACAACATACTTTTCCTGCCAAAGTCTCTGTGTCCCTCATCTTCCTCCTCCTTTCAAGCTTCCTCTCCTCTCCCCCTGCCCCAGTTGTTCCCCTTTTAACTGAGATATCAGTAATTGCCCAAGTGCCAATATACTACATCCTCCATAGCCACAAGAGAGGTGAGATGGGGCAGTTTTTAAGAATCAAGACAGGCATAAGGAGTTACAGACAAACTCCTTCACCCTCTTAGCAGTTCTGGGATCCATGTTTCCCTGACAGCTTTTTGACTGGCATCAAAGTCTGTATGTTTCTGCCTACCGAAGCCTGAAATGTAGGGAAAACGCTCATATCCAGTATACAAATGTCATCAAACCCCATCCAAACAGAGAAATGTCATCAAGTTGGTGTAAGGATTGCAACCAGATGCTGTTAACAGTACATGTTGCCATCACCCAGCACAAATTGCTGTCCTCTTGAAGGCCTTGGATGACTCCAAGACCCCTGGGGATGTGGCGCAACTATTGGTCAGGTCTGTATGAACACGAGGATCCCAGGATCCCTCCCCTGGCTGCAGCTTTAGCACCAGTTGAGGAGATGAGCAGTCTTGGGCCATTTGCTGTCCAGAGCTGCCTGGCTTTGCATCTGCGGAGGAGGCACAGGGGGCTGAGTCCAGGTGTGCTGAGCCTATGCCTCATGGTTGCACCCTCACCACTGCCTGTCCAAAACTTAGACATGACAGTCAATGCTGAAGGCTCAGTCATGAAGCACTCTGCCAGACTTCTTCCAGCACATCTTGAGGTGATATGAGATATTACTGCTTTCAGCTGCTCTTCTTTGTTTGCTACTCCTTGTCTCCATCATGGGAGCACATCCTGCTCCCCCCAGGCTGGAGCAGCTGAAGCGCAGGTACATGTTGCCCTCTGCCAGCTCAGCGACAGCAGATGGGTCTCCAGGAGAATGGCAGCAGGGCCAGCAAGCTGGGAGGAGATCATATCTGCAACAGACCTCATTGCCCACAGCCCAGTGCAGCCCTACCAGAATGGGGTCTGCTAGCACACGCTATGTAACACTGGGCCTTTCCTTCTCCCTCTGGAGAAGGCCACCATTGGCTTAACTCCAGGACAAAACCACCTTGGGCTGTATTCTTAGTGCCTTTTGCCCTCAGAGGAGGTCAGCAAATGGGACTGCTCTTCCTGCCAGTGCTGCACCAAACTAAACAGGTCTCCCTCAGCACCAAACCAGCTTCCCTTCCACCCCTCCTCTGCTGAAAAACAGCTGTACTACTCCTTTAAATGTGGTGCATGTTAAAAAAAAAAAAATGACAAGCTCCCTCACTTTCAAAAGAGTGAGAAATTTTCATTGATTGATTTCTTCATGGCTTCTTAAACAGATAATTAATTCACCGTGAACCTGCGGACACACCGTCGTGAGTCGTTAATATTGTAAATTCACATATACTTCAATAATCGCCTGACCCCCCCGTCACCCCGAAAAACAGATAGCTGTGCAGCGAGGAGGAGGGGAATGGGGGGGAATCGATTTTCGAAGACATGAAGGGATCACCCAGCAAAGGGAAGCTATTGATTCTCTTTTATAAGACACCGCTATAATATTTATTCTTTTGTAAACAGAATTAACCCAGCATCATGGGTCATTCCTATCGAACAACTTTCCTCTCATGTGCACAGCAATGCTGATTGTATCAGATGAGGTAGAAACATCCAAACTGCACCACCCACCCTGGCCCACACCTCAGCATCCACTCAGCTCACGCTTGCTGGGTCTCACTGCCATGGCGGAAACCCAGCTGGCGTCGGGCTGGTCGCAGCAGGACTGGGGCTGCGCAGGTATTAGCAGCCTGGGAAGCAGCCACGCTTTTCTGACCAAGTGCTTCTGGCACGGTGGTGGGCCTGGGATGCCTCATGCTGGGGGCAGATGGCCAGGGGGCTCCCGTGGCTGGAGCTCTGGCCCCATGCTCAAGGTGGATGGCTGAGCTGAGACTCACACCTGACAACAGTTACTGATAGAGGAAAGGAGAGGGAAAATTACAATGCAAAGAGGAACTTCTATCCATCCCCTAACCCTCTCACACTCTCGAGAGGTTTCTCCCCTGCAGACCCTCTATGGTTGCCCACAAACCTATCCAGCAGCAGATAGGGCAGCAGTTGGTGTAAGGACCCCATCACATTCAATCCCCCCTCTGCCCACCGACACAGATTGAAGGATCCATAAACGGCAACACACCTCAGAGCCTGAACTCTGATGGTGGCTCTGGAGACAGCATAGGGACAAGGAGCAACAGAGTTGCGTGTCACTGAGGATGAGCTGTTGTTTCTGGGCAGGACAACTATATTTCATGCAAATGAAAGGTCATCTCAGAAGGAAATAAGGGCTTTGATATCAAAAGTGACCAGCTAATGCCAAGGGGAGGCTTCCAGATCAAGCATCCCAAGGAAGAGCCAACAAGATGAGATTTAGTCTGGGAAGGATCTGGAAATCCTCATTGGAACGGCTTTCCTTCCTTGTGTTTATTTGCATAAACATAGCATCTCACTTCTCCATAAGAGACTAGTCACACACTGCCACTTCAGTCTCCTGAAGGTGAGCCTGTGTGGGACACTAAAATATGTTTTGCAGAGAAAAAGATGCTAAACTTTGCCTTGGTTACAGACACACCTGGGGTCTGGAGAAGTCTGCAGGATGTGACTGTGAAACTCATAGCTGGCCATCAGCTCCTGAATTGCCCATCAACTACCACCATGAAGTTCAAAGCAAAGACAGAAACTGTAATAAAACACGGGCTTCCTTTCATTTGCCTCCCAAATTTGAAACCGTGTTTTCCAGCAAAGTTTTCCCAAAAACTTTGAACTCCAGGAGCTGTTTTGCAAGAGCAACCAACATGCCATGAGTGGTATGATTCTGGTTTTTAGCAAAAACAAAACGAAAAATCACATCTCAGCCACATTTCATGAGCTTAACCCAGATCTAATCGCCCCAGAGCTCATGGGGTGGAAAGGTGTCTTGGGGGATTTCAGCTGTGCGCATCCTCCCAGGATGAACCCTTCCAAGGGAGGCCGAGCCTCCAGGCCCGCGGCCCACGGCTGGGCGTCGTGCCGGGCGGGACGTGTCCGCTCTGTCCCACGCTGGCAGCGGCGGGACAGCCCCGTGCCTGCCCCTCCGGCTGAGATCCGGACGTGCCAGGCCTCTGGCGCTCCGGCTGGCTTCTCTTCGCCTTTCTCCCGTCCCGGCCGGCAGCCAGGGCAAGCGAGAGCCAGCGCTAAATTGTGTCAAAGAATTTAAAAGCGGTAGGGTAGAGGCAGAGGGGGCCCGGACGGCAGCGGAGGGGCAGGCGCAGGCAGCGGAAGCCCTAATTAAAAGTGGGGCCGCGGGTAGGCAGGGCTCCCATTCAAAGGGCTGACAAAGGGAGCGTCTGTGGAGCAGAACCGGGAGGCACTGAAAGGAGAGGGCTCCGCGGCGCCCCTCGCCCGCCGGTGCAGTCCCACACCCCGGCTGGCAGCGCCTGCCTGACCCAGCCTCTCCGGCCGCCATCTCCTGCGGACAAGCTGGGCGCGGACAGGCCGCAGCGGCCTCTCCCCGCTTCCTCCCGCCAGCTGCTTCCCTTCGCTGTGGCCGGTGGGGTGGGAGGAGGAAAGCAGGGAGCACCAGCCCCCCATGTCACCTCCCAACTCCCCGCTGCCAGACAAGCGCCTTTCCACTCCAGCAGCGCCCCTGAATGCGCTAATTAGCCCCCAAGCCCGCTGCCGGGAAAGGCCACATCGGTCATATGACAGCCACGAGTGGCCTGGCCCTCAAGGCCACGTCAACGTGCCCCAGTCCTCCCCATGGCCTCGGGTGGGACGCGGCGAAGGGAAACCTGGGCTCTCGGTGAGGGTGCCCCGTGGTGCAGGGGCTCAGGGAGGCGCCTGCCTTCCGCCGCTGGCCCCGCAGGTGCAGCAGGAGCAGGGTGGAGGGAGGCTGCCCGGCCCTGCTCTTTTTGGGGGTTGATGCGATGAAAGGCTGGGGGCAGAAACGAACGAGAGGCCCAGAGCTTGTTGAAGGGCAGCCTGTACATCACAATTAATTCGGGGCTTTTTCCAAAACAAAGGCTGTCTATGGCTTTCAACATGTTTACACAATAGTGCACAGAAAGAGCAGCAAAGTGTCATCTCAAGGGCCCCCTCCCCATCTCCTGCCTCTTTGCCTTCCCTCCCCACATATTCAGCACATCTTCAGAACTGTCTTCTTTTCTTCAGACACTTTCTTGCTCCAAATTCAGATTTTTGTGCCCTGACAGACATGTTTTGCTTTCTAGGAACTTCCCAAGGCTTTGCTGCAAGGCATCCATGGCTGTGATGCCCCACATGCTCCCAGTCAGGGACACTCAGCGTGGGGAAGCTCATGAATTCCTCCCCAACCCTGTCCCACTTGGCTCCTGCTGTAAACACAAACATGATGGCCAACAGCTTTCTCCATCTCATGGTCTCCATCATGAATGCACCCAGACAGAGGACAACTCAGTGCACACATGCACCTCCATATGATACCTTCTCTTTTCCTCTTCTTGGAGGTCTGCATCCTAGCAGACCCCAAGACCTCACATCCTTGCAGTAAGCGCGCACCAGACTCACTCAGCTAACACATACCAGTTAAACCAGGCTGACACACAGCCTTTTGTCCCTGTCCTAATGCAGGACAAACCACATCACCTGATTTAGCTCGCCACGTTATCAAGCTCAAGGATTCATCATCTCCCTAGACCCTCCTTCATGGTGCTCGCAGCCCTCACGGCAGCATGATGTCCCTTGCTGGCTCTCAGAGCACTCCAAAAGCCTGGCAGCAGCCCTTCACAGGCACTGACGTGCTGGTGGGGGAAAAGCAGCATGGTATAGAGGACTAAACAGCAGGCAGCAAACCAAGGCCATGGGATTAACCAATTTATCGTTGATCTTCCTTCCCCCATGTCTTCTCTATCCAGCTTCCAACGGTTTCCAGCTGGGGCTCCTTTCTCTCCTGTACACCCGCGAGCCCCAGAGGCCCCCATTGCACTCCAGAACCCTGAGAACAACTGCAAACAGCCAGGAAGCCTCACACAGAAACCCAACAACCCTAGCAAGAACATAATTGCCTTCAGTGCCAGCATGAGAGACTGCCTTCAGTATGAACAACTTTTCCACCATCACACGCCTTGCCCAGGTGCACAGCATCTTTTGCACAGGCCCAAGGGACTGAGACAGCTCTACAAGGCCTTAAGAGAAGGGAAATTGCTTTCAGAGACTCCTGTCGACCCCACAGCCCACCAAGGAGGCTGTTGGCTTCTACAGGCCATCTCCCATCTGTTGGAATAGCAGGAAGTTTTACGTTAGCAATAAAAAATAAAAAATGCTGGACTCCAACTGGTGACTGAAGCCTGGTGCCAGGCTCTGCCGCAGAAACATCACAGCTGCTTACAATGCCTGCTCTGAAAGAGGTGCTCATTAAACATTTGCCTTGGGTTTATTTTTCCCTGTTTGCTAAAACCAAATAGTCACAACAAAAATCTATAAGGGAAGGCTGGAAATCAAAAAAGTTTGATTTCATACAAACAGATACTACCAGCCATGTGACTCTGGGCCCTTCTTTCTTTGCCCTCTGTTTTTAGCTTTTAGGGGTTACTTTGAAAAGTAGTCACATGGCTAGGAGTGATTTTTATTTTCTAATTGAGAAACCACATTTTCAACTAAGACATCAGGCTTTTTGATAAGACCTCAAGCAGCCAATACAGTCTTTAGAGCTGGCAAAAGGGGTTTTATGTCACAGAATTACTTCAAGATGCAGAAAGGACTGGTTTCCAAGCTGGCTATCTTTGGTGGAGCTCCTGCCTTTTTGCCTAGTTACTGAGATAGTTTCAATAGCTGCAAATACCTTCCATGCCTGAACCATAAGTACAAACAGATCAAGGCTGAAAAGTCAGTCAACAAACTGGTCTCCCAAAACACAGAACACACATCAATACCAGGCTGCTCAGAGGAAAGCTCTCACCAGCAGGACCAAGACAGCAGAGCTGTGAACAGAATTCAGAAGCACCAGCATCCAGGTGGTAACAACCCATCAGGTCTCCAACAGGAGTGGTAAGCCCACAGCCAGTAAGCTAGACAGCACCCACAGCTTTACATCATATAGCCCAATAGCTCATGAGCTTTTTCCTCACTAAATACCATTTGGCTGCACCTGAAGTAGTTTGAAAAGTTTATTTAGCAGGTTCCCCACCCTGCCCTGAAGTCTGAGAAGCTCTGGCTGATTGTAAGCCCATCTACTGCTATAGTAGGGGCTGAGCCTTCACATCTCCCACTGCCACCATCTCAGGAAGCCAGTGCTCCCCAGACACCACTGCTTTGCTTGCACACCACACTGGAGCACTGCTAGGCAGCATCCATGGGAGAACATCACCTACCTGCAGCTCTCCTGGTGTTTCCCCTGCACCTGAAGGTCCAGCTGTGCCCAGCTCATTATGGGCAGCACCAAGCCAGTCTCCTCCAGCTCTCTGGGCACCTGGGGGAAAGCTGGTTTCCTTGTGGAGCTGCGCTGTGAGGCATTGACACTGATCGATCCACAAGCCGCCCCTGATGTTCTCCACTTCTGATTGCTACATTTTTTGTGACAAATTGATAAACTGCATCTCCACTCAGTTAAAGATTTGATCTCGCTCTCTTAATCCGCTATCAATAAGATATTAATCGTGCACCCGACCTGTTCTGTTCCCCGTCTGCCTGCAAATCCAATAATCATTTCAGAATTCACAACCGAGTGGGGCACTCCCTTCAAACAATTAATTTCAGGGGAGTCTCATTTATTTTCCCTGTAACCTTCTCTCCCCCCACCCCTCCCCTGCTTGCCTGTCTGTCCCCTTCTTCCCCCCGACATCTACATCCTTCCCAGCTGAAACTCCTGCTTAGCAGAGACAGGAGGTGAGAGCGCAACTTACACTGGGAGCTGGAGAAGTTCTGCTGAACTCCCTTCCATTTCCTGCTCCACACAACTGATTAAACCCCTCCTTGCCCAGTCCCCAGACTTCTCTAAAGGTGGAGGCCAAATTCACCCCAAAGCCAACACCCTGTGCCTGCAGCCAGCCGACCTGCGAGGAAGGGGGCTACATCCTGGTCTGCATGGAAAGGTGGTGAGTTGGCATGCAACCACCTGGCTGGGGGCTGAGGCTCCAGGTGCAAACTGTGTGTTCAGCAGCCAGAGCTGTGCGAGCAGGACACGGGTGAACCTCCAGACCTGGTGGGCTCAGCCTCCAAGTGTCCCTGTAAGGACATCACAGGAGAACTCCCTCCCTCTCAGGTCATGTCAATGTACCCACCCCACAGACAGGAAGAAGAGCTCCCACAGCATTGCCCTTGTGCCATGAGTGTTGCTACCAATGTGAGAAATCATTGGTGCTCACTCACCAGTCCCACAGTGATGGGAGGGAAAGAGGGCCCCTGAACTAAGGTAATTCCAGTGCTGCATAGCCCCTCTATCACCTTCCCTGGCCTTTGCTGTGCCAGTGGCTTGAGGTTTCCACTCTTGGTCAGCCAGGGTAGGGTTTGTTCATGCCTAGAGCCACATGCCTCAGAGCAGATTAGGCAAAGGATAGTCAGGTGAGAAGTCTCTGTGTGGGCATGAGGATGGATGAACGGAGTACAACAGAGCTTTATCCACATATGCCATTGACATCTTCTCCTAATAGCCCACACTGCTATCTGAGCGCTTCTTGATTTGGACTTCAGAGCTTTTAGCTTATGGTCCAGAGGAGAACCAAGCTTCTTGGCCAGCTGTGCTCTCAGGCAAGGTCTCACTGCACCATTCCTGCCTTGTCCAGCCTCTTCCGGCACTGCATGTCAGCAGCCACCCTATTTCAGATGACGCTAGTAGGCAAATTAGTCTATGCAATAATATCTAGCCACAACGTTCATATGAAGGCCAGATACACAAATTAGAGTAGTTTGTGACCCAAACTTGCTAACACAAGTGCTGAGGACAAAGCACAGAGCCCATGGGGAGGTAAGTGGTTGTAGACAGCACCACAGAACATGCAAAGCCCTTCATTGAACACGCAACAAGTACTAAGGAAAAAAACCCAAGTTAGAGTGTTCCTCACTGTCAAAGGACTCCCTCCTGATGTGCTTCTTTTGCTTCTTCCTCTTTGTCATCCTCCCCCTTTGCCTCAAAACCCACGGGAGACAGAAGCGCTATGTCCAGAGACAGGAAGGGCTGGGAGAGTAGAGCTGTCACTAGCAATAGCTGCTGTTGGCATCGGCAGGAAGGCCCGAGGAAAGAGCGTCTCTGCTCCTGTGTGGGGACAAGAGCAGGGCTCTGACAAGCTCTTTAAGCTCCCCAGGCTCCAGAAAATGCTGTGCAAAGTGTTTTAGCAACAAAAGTCTTGAGAAGAACAAACACTCTAATCCCTTAATGAGCCGGCTGATCCCCCATCTTGGCTCTGGCTTCTCTAAAGAGCCACACGCTCCCCTTCTCCCCGGCCCCCAGCCCCCTCCAGAGCAACCCGCTGTGGCCGCTTCAGAACCGATTCAAGGTGCTCTTCGGGATCCAATCCAATTACCCTGCGTCCTGCTGAGTGGCCCCACAGACCCACGGCTCTTTCACGGCTGAGTCTTATGGCCTGTTAATCCTCCCCTCATTAAAAGACCTTGTTCCTCCCTCTTAAGAGACAAAAAAAAAAAACAACCCACAAAAAAAAAACCCACAAAAAAAAACCCAACCCCACACTGGGAAAAGTTTATGCAAGAGAGCCCCAAAGCGGAGCACGAAAGCTGGCCTGCAAGCTGCGGGCTCTCACCGCTCTCAGGGGTCACCTCTGCGTAACTTGGGGGTGTCTCTGCCTCCTCCTGCCCCCAGTCCTGGCTCGGGCATGAAGAAGACGGGCAGGCAGCCGGCCCTCACGCTGTTCTTGCACTGTGGCTTTATTGGCTTCTCTTTAATTGGCCTGTCATTAAGCCAGGAGAAAGCGGGGTGGGAGGGTTCCCATAAAACTAAGGCCTCACAGCTAATGAACGCAGCACCCGGGGGGAAAGGACACAGGAGCGGCAGTTGTAGTTGGTCACGCAGGGCTGAGCTGGCCTTCGGCAGACTCACAAGGACAGGGTCCCTCCTCACTTGGAGAGGAAATGTCAGAGCAGCCCTCTCTGCCATCCACCCCTCTGGTCCCACACACACGGGAGGGAGTGAGGTCTCCAGCCCAGAGGGTGGCCGTTCCCACACCCATGTAGCTCTCCTCAACACTTAGCTGGGGGGATGAGCCGGAGATCAGTCAGCTGCAACCACCTCCTAACAAACACGCAATGCTGCCTCCCTTGGGGTGATTTTGCTCCTCTCTCTTCTGCTTCCTTTTATGCTGAAGATGCAGTCACAAACCCCAGCGTTTTGCCTCCAGATGTGTGTGCTATCTAAAATGTGGCCAGCTCAGGTTCAAATCCACCAGTCTTACTGTAGGTACTGCTACTGGTGCCGGTACTCATTAACCCACCGATGGAGTGTAACAAAGAGCAGGACCACTCCTCTTCTGAGGGAAGATCTGCGTCTGTACAAGCCAATCCTTCCCTGCAGCAGGTGTCTTCAGCTCACCCTATTACATGGGGCAATAAGGAAATACGGTAATGCTGAGAAAATGCTTCATAGTCAGCATTTTCCAAAACAAATCGTAATTCTGATTGTCACTGTCTGGTAAGCTGGATTTACATCCCCACCAGCACATGACAGAACAGAATTTCAGTCCCAGGTCCCAGGAGTGTTAAAAGCATTGCTAAAGATGGAGATAAACCTGGGCAGTTTATATGGAAGATAATAACAAAAACAGGGTTAGGTAGGATGGTAGGATAACAGCAGGGACTTCTCTCTAAATATAAGGAGATAATAATGAAGCAGAATAAAGTAAGGGAGAAACTGCCTGGCAGCAAAACCCACTAGGAATCTTCACTATTTAAAGCTTTTGAAGATTACACTGAGGAAAAAGGCTACAGGGAATATTTTGGTGCCAGAAAAGCCTGAGCAGATGTTGTGGTACAATAGGGTGGTACACAGGGCTTGGGGAGCCACAGTTTTGTTCTTGGGCCTGATACCAGCTCACAGTAAAGCCTCACCACAGACTAAATTCACCACACACTCAGATCCTACTCCCATCCCTCCTACTGTCTACATACAGAAGTCTCTTGACAAATTTAGCCCAACCAGTCAGGCTCTCAGTTAGAGGTAACCTGAGCATCATAACTTCTGGGCCCAGGAGAATGATAATAATTCCCCAAAGTCTTTTCAGAATTGAGACAAGCTCACAATTCACTTGAAAGCAACTATAGAGGTGGTCAGCCTCCCTCCAGAGCTGTAAGAGTTCCTGGCAGTCATGACAGCATGTACAAAATGGAGCCACAAGAATGAAGCAACTCATTTTTGTGGGTCGAATGGCTCATCCCAGCTTGGGCTAACCCAGGCACCTGTGAGTCAGGCCCTGCTCTAGCCATGCACTATCAGGAACATCTCTGACAACACACCTGTGTTGTTCTGATGCAATGCACCTCAGGATTACATGTGACTGAGAAGGATTTCAGTGATAACAAGAAGCATGATTAGGTCTTCCCAAAATTCTGTTGTAGCAGGAAATTGGAACAATGACTTAGTGAGCATTTTCACAGTCAATATCTGAAATTTTTTTCATGTAAGATAGTCAGCAGAGGGTGTGCATATTAAGCTGGAAACAACGTTTTTCAGTGGTGTTTTATTTTGAGTTAAGGTTTTGGGGGGAAGGAAAGAAAAAAAGTTTTTTGAATTTCTGACAACTTATTTTTTTTCTTCCCCAGCAGAAAAATTCCTTACCAGTCTGTCATGGGCCCCAGGGAGGTGAACTACATTATCTAATTGGGCATTATCTCAGTCTTCTCCAATTTCTCTCCTGTCACACAGACTGCTTTTTGACCTATGCCAAGAGAAACAACGTTGGCATGCATCCTTTTTGGCTTTGACAGAGCCTGTTTCTACTCAGCTCTCTTCCACAAATTCTTGCTAGTTATGCCATCTCATCCGTTCACTTTGCACTTGCACATTTAACACCATAATTACAACACACAAGATTAGAAATCAGACTCACCTTTTCCTACCTAGGGCTGTTTGTTTCTTGTTCTTTGTACTCCCTTCAGTAGGACCAGTGAAACTCAGCTGCTCCAGTTCTCTTCTTGTTAATGATCAGGTTCATTTTTGTATCCTTTCCTATTGAACCCAACCATCTGCAGAGAACTACTTTGCTCAGGAACTTGGTCTCTTTCTCTGCTCAATCGTTGTCTGCCATCAACTGATAATTCCTCCCCATCTGTTATTTGAAATTATTTTCTAAATAATTTCTGTGAATAAGTCAAATGATCTTGGTCAGCTCTGACGGGATGGAGTAGTCACGCACTCCATTTCTTTTCCTATGGGTCTTCAGTCACTTTTAAAGTCAGGTCTTGGGTGACAATCCTGAAATTTCTGGAACAAAATAATTTTCCATTAGCTCCCACTACATTTTACTTAAAAGTGCCTTGTTTCACAAATACTTTCTCTGGTAAACTTGTCTGCTAAAATACCATCGGAAAACACACATCTGAAAGAGAAATCCCAAGGAAATTTGTTTAAGTTTTTTGTTGGATAGTACATTAATGGAAAATGCTTTTTGTGTGATGATTGAGATCATTTTAGGCTGAGTTCAGCAATGCTGCTGCAAACGCAGACCTGGTCCTTTGACACCATACAGAATGCTGAGAGCTCTGGACTTGATCCAGCAAAATATTTAAGCACATGAGCATTAAGAAATGAAGTGTGTGGTTAAGTATCTAGCTACATCGGGGCCAAAACATTTGGCATCTCACAGAATTGCTCCATAAAAATGCTTTTCATTTTAAAAAGGTCAATTTTTCACCAAAAAAATAAATTAGGAATTACCAACTTCCTTTTTAGATGCAATTTAACATGGTTATCTAACTTAATATTATGCCTTTAGCCCTTCTTTCTGCAGGTAGTTACGTAGAGGAAGGGTTCTCCTTATACGTTGTCACTCAGTTGCATCATGAAGCTCATTTCTTGCCGAGGTGTCAGCCTGGGAAGCCCCCCACGGATGTGACGTGTCTCAGCAAGGTCCAGCAAAGAAGGGGAGGTGGTCTGAAGGACACAAATAGGTGAAGATTCATAATTTGCAAGGGATAAGTTCCAAAACAGTGTTTGCAGCAGGATGTCAAGGGGCTGGCCCAGATGTGGAGGTCAGATACACATGTATAAGCCAGAGTTGCACTCCCTCTCTCTTTGTCAAGCAATTACTTGCACTGTGGTTAGCACAGAGGACTGTGAGATAGAGATCGGAGTCCTCTGTGCTAGCTAGCATGAACACAGAGTTACTGTCCCACAGACCGTCTGTCAAAATAACCATAGCAAAGACCAGGAGGGGAAACTGAGCCTTTCCAACAAGCACAGTGAAGAGCTTTCCCATCTCTCTGTCCAGAAGCAGTTACTGGGGCTAGCGGTGGAGAAGACTGCAAGACATTGGCAAGATCTCTTCCTTCCCACTTTAAAATACCCCCTCACAGGACCCCTCACCATGTTGTCCTCTGCCCACTGCCACCTTCCCCAGTCTATCCCTGTACTTAGCCACTGAGGACACTGGAAGCCCGTAGGGGCAGGGAGGTACATCAGTATCTCCCAGAAGGGATAGGTCAAGAGGAAGTCAAGTCAAGCTAGATGGCCTTTTACTGAATCCTCCCTCTTGGGGCCATAAATAGCTCTTTCCTCTGTGACCCTCGGCCTCTTGCAGCCCTTCCCCACCTCCACCCCCACCCCAGCACAGACTGCTCCTTGCCCTCTGCAGATTATTGTTTCCCTGCTAATTGCCCTGTCTAGGAGGAACAGGTCAGTAGCTTCAGGTGAGAGCCAGAGAGAGCTGTTAATAAGTAAATGATAAAAAAAAAAAAGTTACAGAATGAACTTGTTTTTTGCCAGGCCTTGCCTTGCAATTTGGCAATCGTAACTGTCCTGTTGCAAAAGGGCTCACGCTCTTTTTCTCTCCTTGATCCAAAACTCTGAGGGTAACATGGGGCCCCTACTCTGAAAAGTGTGCGTGTGTGTGTCTTGCCAGCTCAGAGGCTGCTCTGATAGCCACACTGTAAGTCCACGTCTATGTTACTAAATAAAAGAAAGCCTGGAAACAATGTGCCCCTCAGATCATCTGTCCTGTTTCATTCACTACAGGCTCCCTGGCTGCGAAGTGGGTCAGTGTCTCAGGTAGTGCCTGGCCACGGCATGTGCCACCAACCAGCCCCACTAGATAGTATGGACAAACCTCCAGTGCCATGCCAGCATGCCCTGCACCCTGGAAGCCATTGCATGCCACACCTCCGGGCCCCATCGTGCTCTAGAGAGGATGCTTTCTGAGATGCAGTGGGGAGGTGTGGCACTTTCCTGTGATGGCCTCTCTCAGCATGAGCCTGGTGCCATGCAGGAGCCATCCGCTGCTGCCTTTAAGTGCTACGAAACATGCTGAGCTCACAGGAAATCTCTCAAAACCAAGTACAACACAGAGACAAAGCGCTTGGACTGCTCCCTAGCCAGCAGCCCCATCCCAGAGGAGACATTGTCAGAAGAAACCTCTGACGTTAGGAGACCTCAGAGCAGACTTATTCCCAGCTCCAGAATCAAGTGTCAGCCAGAGGGCCCACATTTCCCCGGAAAACACCACCCTGGGCTCTCTGTGCCATCTGGCTCATAGGAGATGCTGTGACTCCTGCCCCTCTCTGGGGCACAGCCACTCCAGTTGCTGCCCCTTCCCAGGAGGAGGTGCTGCAGCGTGGTGGCCGGACTCCTCCGCTCCGGGCCTTTGTGAGCCTAACACTGTGGGGTCTTGTATTCCTTTGAAACCCGAGTTGTGTTGATGGATATATTTTCTGGGTGCCTCCCGTCTCTCCTGGGCTCAGGCTGCCCTGTCTGGAGGTTCTGTGAGGGAGAGGGGTCTGGAGTTTAAGAGCGTTATTGTTACCGGAGGAAGGAATTTTTGGTCCTATAAATCAGAGGCAGGCAGCAGTAGGGCCAGCATACTTGGGCTGTGTGAACAAACTTCATTTCCTGGGAGACTGGCCTTCAATCACCCTCTGTCATACTCCACTGATCAGAGGTGGACATGAGAGGAGTTCATTAAGGTGGAAGAAAAATAATATAATAGGTCCTCCCCATGCATGCACTATTCCCGACCCCTGGGGGTGGCAAGACACCCCTTCCTTGTGCTGAGATCCAAAACACACATGCACACACACAGAGCCACTCACCCTGAATATGCTGGTATTCCTCTGCCTAAGCAAATTTACTTCTAAAAATGGACACCTCGAACATAGCCTGAGGTTTTTTTCTGGCTACTTTTCAGATGAACTCAGTTCCACTGTCTGATGACTCGCTTTGTAATTCTTGGCTGCACTCTGCCGGAGAAGAATCAGGCCCAGCACTTGGTGCAAAAGGAGTCAACAATTTTCTGAGCAAAACAGAAAGCTCAAAGCTCTCCTTGTTTATTTCGTTTCCTGGCTTTCTAAATGGTTTGTGTTTTGGTTTTTTTTTAGGGGGATTCTCTCTTCTGTTTCTTTTTATCGTCCTTCAGCACTACTGATTTTGAAAATGACTGGAGTTAGGAAAAGGGGCAAGAATGACAAGTAGGCAAAAATTTAACAAATTAAAACCATTAAATACAGAGAATTAAAAGACAAAATTTTCTGAGTGAAGGATATGGATTGGGGACAATTTTTTACAAAAAGTTTTGTGTTTCCAAGAACCAACTTGAGCCAACGTGCTAGATGGAAACACAGAAAAGAGCTCTAATAAGGGCCAAGAGGCCGAGCTGGTGGCTGCCGTGGACGGGTGCAGTGGTGATACCAACTGGAACAGAAGCTCTTCAGACTTCTGAGCTCAGCTGGGCTGGTGGCACCCACTTGTATGCTTTTCACAGAAAGCGTAAATGAAAGAAAGATATAATTTATTGTTTTGACCACTTTAAAAACACTTTTCTTAGCAGTTCTTACGTTTATAAGATTCAAATATGAACCAGAGACTTTGGGCCCACAGAACTCGGGCAACCGGTACAAGATAAATGATGTTATTTTTGAGGTGCTGCCCAAGTCCCGATTGAGGCTGGTGAACAGCTGGTGCTCTCCTTCTCCTGCATGGTAAATAGAGGCACCCACCAGGCAGTTTGAATTGGTGCCTAGTTACACTGCTGGACTCAGCTCCTGGAGAAATTTGTGGTTGTGGCTGGGCAGACAAGGGAGCACAGGCACTGCCACCTTTGGACCCAGTGTCTTAGTTCTCCGTCTGTGACATCTAGAAGCACCAAATCCACCCAGGAGGAAACAAGAGAAGGATTTTGCCTGAACGGATGCTGGGAACAGACAGCCTTGGACCCCGGAGAGTGCACTGTGGAGCAGGAGCCTCTGTTCACAACCCTGACTTCACATGGCAGCACCTCACCTTTGCACAGTTCTGCCGTTGACGTTTGTGCACATCCCAGTAGTGGTGGCCGTCTGCAGCAGAAGCATTCTTTCAGCCTCTGCTGGCAAGGGAAAGCCCAGAGACCCATATTTTTGGGGGAAAAAAAAGCAGAAAGTTAGTGAGTGTACAGGGACTGTGTGGTGCTTAGTTGCTGCCTGGGGTTAAACCACAACAGGGATACACTGATTCAGTGCATCTTCTGTGAAGATCATACCAAGGAAATTCCTTTCCTTATGATCTCTTTTGAGAGACAGGGACTCCAAGGAAGGCAGCAAGGTACATCCACAAACAGGTGAGCGATCCTAAGGAGCAGCAGACTGCTGCTGGTTTGAGAAGAAGCTCTTATATTGGTGGGTATAAAATGAGTAATTTCTGCTTAATATCAAGAGGCTGAAGCTGGATGATGAAGCAAAACAGTAGTATTTAATCATCCCAGAAAATGTTGGAGAATATTCTCCGAAGGTTTCTTGTAGGGACACTTACTGCATGGAAAATGTAGAACTGTCTGGTACCAATGTCTTCTCTAGAGAGCTAGATCAGACATTTCGGTGGCACTTGATGAATAGTCAGTGAAGGATTTCGCAGGCCTCCCAGATGAAAGAGGTTGTTGGAAAACAAGACTATGGGGTGACTTTCCCACCCTGGCTGTTCATCACCAGACAGGCTGTTTGCAAACCTGCCTTTTTATTTACTGTGTGAAATCTTTCTGAACGGACTTTCTACACTAGTATCTAGAAGGACAGCTATGCTGTTGTTAATGGATATACATCTGTTGGCTTTGATGCTATTTAGCATATCTCCATTAAAGAAAAGTTCACTGGGTTTGTCAAGAAATGCCAGAGAACGAGGATGAATTAGCTCCAAGCTCTACTGGACTGAAAAGCAAAGGGAATAGAAAAACTGAGCTAAAAAGCTAAGACCATCGCTGCAGAGAGGGGAGAGAACAGTGTGCAATACTGGTGATGCACTGGGGCACACTTGCTGGGGTGAAGGGACTATGGCTGGAGATATCCAAGGATGCTGTCAGAAGAAAGCAAGTGTATGATTGAGGTGTACCCTATACCCAAACACAGCTATATGTCGCAGCCTACTCCCACTACATCAGAGCTCTGTTTGGGTCATTAGTGCTTGTTTTAATTTATTTAGCCAATTTTATCGCTGGAAACACACAGTGATTTACAACCTTTCCTGAGTGCACAGATTAATAAGCCTTCTCCTCACTTCCCCTAGAGACAATTAGCACGAAGCCATGATGGGAAATGACTATGAGGAACACGCAGGCAATATGCTGAGAGAGCTAGACATCAGGCTGAATTCTGCCTACAGACAAGGTCACTTGAAAGCCACCACCGGTGCTCAAATCCTCACCTGAAGAGAAAAGCCACCCCCATCACTGGGCAGAACGCACAACAAAACAGACTGAACAACTCTAGGGGCACATCTGGCTGCGGGGTGCAGTTTGAATGCAGAGTCCTCTGGGGAGCTGGCATCTACTGGCCGCCTCAGCCACCTGCCTGTTCTGCCACTGATATTGTGTGTGCCCTAGAAGCCCCTTCTGCCTGCCTAGACTGCTCCTTCTCTGGGAGAGAAGAGTGGCTTCTTAATGTGTCTGATTTTGGGGCTGACCCAGCTTTAGGTGGAGGCTAGTCTAGACACCTCCTGGGGTCTCTTCCAACCTGGACTGCTCTGAGACTCTGAGACACTGCTCTTAACAGAAGTTAAGGGCTGCAAGGACCCCAAGTTGTAAATGAAAGACTGAAAAAAAATCCGATTATCTTCTTCTTTTTATTTTGTGTTTGTCTGTTGTTTTCTTTTCCCAAGCCATCACTGTTTTCCCCTTCACTTCTTTTAGTTTGTGGCAGTGGCTTCTGCAGCACCAGCCAATGTGTGGCGTGAACTGGGCCCAGGTCTGGCCAGGGAAGGACTGCCTCTTCGTTGTGGGCCTGCACAGTGCCGTGGTCACCACACTGCCACTGGGGACTGTGGGTCCTTCCAACCGATAAATGCTGCGGATGGACAAACCAAGCACGCAGTATGGAGGGGTAAATCCCTGAATGTGGAGGTGTGTGCAGGGAAGAAGAGGGATGAAGGGAACTTTCTGAAGGCCACCAAATCAAAACCCTGCTCTGGCACACTTCCTGGGAATGGGAGAGATCATTCTGGGTGCCCGTGGTACTTGGTCCACCATCCCTCTCACACGTCCAAGCAGCTTCCTCCCTGCAAGGGCTCTTGAAGATCTGGATTTTAAAACAAGCACCAAGTGTTCAAACTCACTCTTTCAAAATCTAAGGAAAGAGAGATGGCAAAAATGTGCTGACAATTTTCCACCTGTTGGTTTGTTTTTTAGCTTACTGAAACTTCTTTTTTCTCCAGTTTTGAGAAGTCAAAAATACTTTTGTTCTTCAAAACAGAAAAATATTCAGACTTTGAGAGAGAAAATTTTATGAAAAATTTTAGCAAACTTGTGGTCCTTTTTATCTCCATAAGTATTTTTAAAATTATCCTTGCCAGATACATTCTGATGAAGGTAAGCATGGTAAACCCCACTTTACAAGCAAGAATACTGAGTCACAGACAGATGAATCCAAGCATTGGGCTCCTGCCACTCTGGGGCATCTTCTTTTTTACTGCAGACCCATAATTAGCTAGGCAGTGTGCTCTGATCTCCTTGTAAAGCTAGGGCTGTAAAGGTGCTGTTAATAACCAAACTCTACTTCCACTCCTCTGCTGACCCACACTTATCACCTTGCTAAGGGAGGCCCATAGGAAGCGGAAAGACCCTTCAGTTGGCCTGGAGCACCGCATAGGTGGTGTAGAGGTGTGAACACAGGAGTCCCTAGAGATGACAGAGGAGTGTGTCCATCACTGTCACTCAACAACACCCTTGGCTGCATCTGCCTGCTATCATGCTTTCCTCCTGAGCAGCTTGGTCTTGCTTGTCTCCTGAAAACCCATCTGTGAGAATCTCAGACTAAACTAGAAGCCCCAAGGAAAGTCCAGGTGTGACTCCTGTGGCAGACAGCAACTCCTTGGAGTTTTCTGGTCTCCTCGTGCTTTCATATGTCCCAGAGCACCTGGTCATTGCCTCCCAGCTCTGTATCTGCTCAGTGCCTTCCTGGCAGCTGTGGTTTACAGGTCTTGTGGCATATATGCCCACAGCAATGGTACAGCCTCTTGAATAACACTGCTGTGATTTTGCTCTCCCGTTCGGTTCCAGCGACTGCATTTTCCTGGCAGATTGTCCATGGCTCTCCGTGGAGCTCATTGCCATGGCAGGGCCCATATGGATGTCTGTAAGGACAGTTTCTAGTCTCACTTCAAGACATCATTGAGGAACCCAGCTTCTCTTTGCTCGGGCAGAGCCTGCGCTCACCTGGGAGAATCTCATCTCGGCCAACAGCTCTTCCTTCTCATCACTCAGGCCGCCTAGAGTTGCTTCCACCCCTGGTCTCCGCAGATCCCCCTCTTCCTTTCCAGAGCAGCAACGAGGTTCAAGGTGGCAGCAGGACTACAGTATGTTTCTCCAGCAGACGATGGGTTAGAGAGGCCCAGGGGAACGGCTTTTCAGGTGTGACCGTGCTGACTGTGTTGCCTTTCCCTCCTCTCTGAACCCAGCCCCGCTGATAGACATTAGAGGGTGGGAGGGTGGCTCACTCCAGAGAGCCTTTGACATAAAGGGAGTTTTCACTCCACCTCTCCATCAATCAAAACTTACACTTATTTGTGCTTATACGCTACTTCTTAAGTAGAGAAAATAAAAACTGGGTTTAGGAGAGTGCAAATATTTAACAATAAAAAAACCACATTAATTTACCCTTTTTCATTTCTACAGAAGGAACCTTAATGGAGTCACATGACTCTTATTCTAAGTGATAAACCACAGGTCATAAAGCACCACTTTATCACTCTGCACAAGCAGTATAAATAACAGCTATTACCCAACCTTACTCCATCTGATAAGCTCAGAGACTTTCTAATATACATTTCTGATTTTTTTAAATAATATTCATGATCATTTCCTCTTGAGCATTATGAGTCTCTGGCTATGTGGCCCTTGAAACCAGGGCCTGCAAGCCCTTGTACCATCTCCCTGATTTATGGCCATGTTGGTTGGGACTGACGCCCTAATGAAATCTGTGACACTGCATTAATAGGGCTGTTTGTTAGCACCGGAGTTCAGCGGCTGGCTGTAGTCTCGGAGCTGCGCTCAGGAAGGCACACGCAGAGTCCATAAAACCCACCCCGTGGGCAGCAGGCCTGCCCTGCCTGCGCATGCCGCAGCACCGCTCCACGCAGAAGGAGGCGAGGTCTGTGGAACCCATCGAGGGTGCGGGTAGCAGGTCGCATCCCTACACCGCACGCTGCTGCTGCACCAACACAAGGAGTACGCGACAAACTCAGGGTCTTCCCAGGGACCATGGTTCCACATACAGACACACGTCTCTCAAGCGTGTAATTAATACCCAGCCCCCCCATGCGCAGTCATTCAGTTGCAGAAGCCACAGAGAATGTGCACCATCAGATTACCTGCTAACAAGCACGTGCGTACGGAGTGTAACCAACACACATCCCTTCTATATGCAGGAGCTTTGCGGCCTCAGCATGGCGTGCGGGCAAACAAAAATTGCCCTGCACCTCTCCACCGTCCTGCCCGGGCTCCAGACCAAAGCCACAGACCACCATGCACAACCTGACTGTGGTGCCTGCGTGCTGCAGTGACGTTTTCCAGTGTGATCTACTCCTGTCAGCTAAGACACATAAGTCAAATAGCCACCCAGTTCTCATCAAAGCCAATAGCAGTTTGGAGGCCAGTTCATATCCTCAGCTCAGAAAAACTGAGCAAGCATGTACACACAAAGATCTGGTATCCATCGCACAATAAAACATATCTGCAAGGCAGTTATTTTTATATCAATATGCCCTACAGAGAGACATATGATCATGAACTCAGTCTTGAAGCTACCATGGTAAGCAGAGAGAACTCCAGCTTTCTGTAAGCAGGGTGGGTTGGTACATCTCCTTGGGCTAAGTCATCACCCAGAGAATTTTAACATACATACATGCTTGAGTATCTGGACCTGTTCTAGGCTAGATGAAGCTGTTAGTACCCTTCTTTGCAATCAGCACACACTTTCTCTTGAGTTTTATTTGCTCCTGTTTTTTTTTTTCATTTTTCCTTTTTTAAAAGAGCATAGGAAACAAATGCAAACATTCATGTTCATGCAATGCAGACTCCTGTGCAACAGGAAATAAAAATGCTGAAAGTGAATATTTAGCCTTAGTTCTGCCCTGGGGGAAAACACCTAACACCACAAGCTGCTATAATCATATATTACCTATCAAATTATGCAACACAGGATACACTTTCTTCCACCTTAGGTACACACAGGGAAGAATCTTCACTCCTGTGTGCTTCATTTTACAACTTTTACTGTAGGCCTGTTCATTGAACTGAAAGCCTTCTTCAGAAACATTTTGATGTGAAAAGTGGCAATACTAAGGAATATTTTGTTGTGCCTATAAAATTCTGTGCGTTTTTTCAGGACTGCTTTCGGAATATTTTCAATAGTCAAAATGGCTTACCAAGAAATCAAGGGTTTGACCAATTCACATCTGCTGGAATTATTAAATAATTACAAATAATAAAGCATTGAGCCTAAAAATGACAATTTAAAATCAGTAATATTGATATGGCTGAGTTTCATTTATCCTAGAAAGGAAACAGCTTTGACAAGACCATATTTTTTTAATAAAATGAGTGTGGTATTTTTCTATCAGGTCTCTAATTCCAGCATCATAAAAATGTGGTATGTCTTTATTGATAGACTTCAGCTGGTGAATTCTCTTCTCTACAGGATATATATGTTAATGATTTTCTCAGCACTGACAAACAATATGTTTAACCAGACGATTTTTCCTTTCACTCAGAGTTACTTCTCTGAGCAGTAATTTAGTGGGCAGTTCTCAAATGACAACTCCAAGAAATACACACACCACGTCTTGTTAAGAGTGTATTTTAATGATGTCTTGCTTGACCATGTTTCTTTTTTGTAGAATTGTAAATATTTCCTACTCTTCTTGTGATCTGTAGCTGGAGATCAACTATGTGATCAAGTCCAGTGCATTAGCAATCACAGGTGACTTTGCAGTAGGTGTTTAGTCCAAAAGAAACCACAATATCCCTCCCTATGCCACAAACCACAGATTTCCCAAAATCCTGAACCAAACCTACTTGTGATTAAAAGACAAAAAAAAAAAAAAAAAAGCTTAAAAAAAGTAATAGTGCGTTGCAGGAAAAGAGCAGAAGAACCTGGAGCCAGAGCTGGGAGCTGCATGGGCAAGGGAGTGTGGTAAGTGAAGAGTCACAGCTGATCCCAGTGCCTTGCAAATGTAACTCTAGTCAGGCAGTAGATGTGCTCTCTTTAATGATATTACTGAACAGATTACATAAATGAGTGAGAATTTATGTACAGAATTTTCATGTGTTTGCAACTGATCTGAAACTTATAAATATGTTTCTGTATTTACATGCACAAGTAAATTAATATTGATTTCCAACCAGCAGCACCACCAAAATAGCATTCAAGTGCATGTTTCCAGGTGCAAAGTATTTAGCCGGAGAGCAAAGCAAGTGAATTTGAAATGAGAACAGTGAAACTGTGAATGCAGTTCTGGAAAGAATGATTTGCATTGTTTGTGTTGCAGCGGTGCTGGGAGGCTGCAGACACCATGGGGCTCTCCTGTGCAAGGCACTCTGCAATCGCATTGCAAAAGAGCTTCTCCCAGCACTCTAGCGAGACAAGTGCCTCAGCATAGCAACTCGGGTCTAATTCCCAAGTGGATGCTCATTCCCTGCCCAGAGAGCTTTATTGTATTGGGTGCGCAGCTCAACTAAATGGGTAGGCCATTAAAGATTTACAAGCCATTGACACTAGCTAGCTCAGGGACATTGCGGCTACTGCAAGTACCATGCCTGCTCCTGCGCCGCTTCATTTTCAAACCCCTGCACTTCATTACCTCCCTGGATAGCTGCCGTCTGCACACACTCAGCACCCCTGCTTTCCAGCTTCCCACCCCTCAAGCATTCCCCAAAGAGGACCCTCTCCCCAACTACCCACTTTCCTGACCCTGTATCCACTCCTTCCCTCACCTTCCTACATGCCCTCTTACCTTTCCCAGAGCCGGGCCGCTACCCTGGGCACAGACGCTGGGGTCCCAAGGCACCATCCCTCACTGTCCTCCTGCTGCATCCCTAGTCCGGGAGCGAGCATTTCAGGACAGGGCTGGAGAGGGCAGGGGGGAAGAGGAGCTGTTGGGGCTGTGTGAGTCAAGCCTAAACCCCTCTCCTCTTCGCCAGAGAAGCCAATTACTTTACCAAGGCTTTCCTTTTTAACCAGGGTTTTACAATCGCATCTCTCTGGATTTGCTTTTTCCACCGCCCACCCGCCTCCTCTCCCTGAAACTCCTTCTGATGTTTGGTGCATTTTTCTTGGGTATGCTTTGTTGTTTTTGGGTTGTTTTGTTGTTATTGTTGCTTGCAGCCACTGGAGAGTTCCCCTTCCTCTGGTTAATGGCCCATTAACTAGCTCTCTCCGTGCAGGGGTAGGGCCTGGGAATTGCTGAGTTCTGGAAAATCCTCACCAGCAAGGAACCTTTCACCAGCAGCAAACTTCTCTTTTCAGAGGGGGCTCTGTGAAATGGGACGGCGAGGGGGGACAATCCCTGGGTGGGAGGGATGGAGACGGAGCCCACAGGAGCGTGGGGCACAGGCATCGTTGCTGTTTCTTGAAAAAAGGCGCTGGCTGTGGGGAAGAGGGGGGAGAGGAGACAGGAGCTGGATTGTTAAAGGATTCAATGAGCTGTGCCCAATGTATTTGAAAGGTGCTTAAGACAGCCGAAGCTCCTCACCAAACACACACCACTGCGAAACAGCACACTGCGCCCACCAGCTGCAGAGAGGCAGCCCAGCTCCCCCCGCCCCCCGCACAGCACACCCCACAGAAACAAGCAGCATCCCTCAGCCTGTGCCCCACACCAGCACAGCATGGCCAAGGTGGCAATGCTCCCACCCAGGTGTACGCACACCTGAACCCCTGACTGCCCCAAACTGTCCCTGGTATGTGCAGGTGTGCCCCCCAGACAGGCACCCCACACCAGGGACTGAGAGGTGCCTGGCTCAGACCTTTCCCTTCCCTCCCATCTCCTTCCTCCCAGCTGCACCTTTCCAGGCAGAAAACGATTTGCAGCTTTATGTTGTCTTATTCAAGCAAACCCCATGGCTGGGCAGGAGAGGAGATGCAGGATTTTCCACAGACCTAAAAAAGGGAAGACAAAGCAAGGCTTGGGATCAGCAGGACTAGTAAAACCTGGTTTGTGATGGCTTTGTGTCCTGATTCCTTTGCCCTCCCTCTCTCACCACTGCAATAACCGCAGTGGACAAGCTCTCCTCCAGTGGCCCCCATTGCCCCATAGCTTACGTGCTGTCACTGGCTCCGAGCCGTGTGCTGGTGAGTCACTGGGCATGGAGGTATTGGCTGGCCAGCAGAGAAGAAAGCAGAGTAGTCCAACATTGGCTGTAATGTGAACCTCTCTTCTTTACTCCATCATTAATTTTGACACATTTTGCAGGCGCAGAACAGTTTGGTGGGCTCTGTCCTTGTGTCAAGTATGGTTGACATTGACAGGTAGGTTAAACATTGTGGTGAGGAAGCGGACAAATGACAGTGCAATTGCTTAGGCTGGGTTACCTGAGCTTAAACTAACAATTTCAGTTTCATCAGTGTCAAAATGTATCCTCATCTCCATCTGCACAGCACAGCTCAGCTTGTGACCATAAGCAACTGGCTCACCACAGTTTAATCAGGTCAGTCCCATCAGCTAAGCTGCAGAAATCACTTTTCTTGGGGGGCTCATGGCGCAACTCCACTGCAGAGGTGAATTGTCTTCACCCATGAGGGCAGAGCCCCTCTAGGCCTTCTGAAATGCCATGGAGCAGTCAGAAATGAACCTACACCCAGAGTCGCTCACAGAGGCTCAGCTCACAGGTCTGCCAGGTGAGGCCACACAGGCTATGTGGAAAACAGTGGTGTCAGCATGCCTCCTGCCAGTTTCCACTCTCTGCCAACCCATCCCAAAGACATGGAACCATTGTCACCATTTCTGGTGCTGTATAGATGCCTCACTGTAGCATCTCCCAGTGTAGGAAATACTCTCTCAACACTGCTGTGATAGTCTGGTACTATGCCCTCTGGGCCAGGATTGGGAAAAGGAGAGGGACCAGGGCTGAGGTAGGTCCTAAGGCCACGTGGGAAGTTCGCATCAGAAAAGAGGAGTGAAACCCAAATCTAAGTCTCCTTATCTTCTGGAGTAATCCTAAGACTTCCTGCACGCACTAGAGTACATGCATGTGACACACTGCAGCGGTGCTGGCTCTTGCCCTGAGGGGTGCATGGCTGTGCTTGTCTGGAGCACAGGAAAGTGGGATGCCTGACGCTGCTTTTACGGAGGATGGTGGTGGTGATGGTGATGCCCATCTTCAGCTGAGATTGGCTGCCACCGACTGATATGTACACCCACAGACACACCCCACACCCCGCTGAGGTAGTTCACATACAGCATGAGGGGTACATGGTGCTGCACAGAAGACACCTCACAGCAGGACCTGCTGTTACCCCCATGTGCAAGTTAGACCCACGCACGGGTGCCTGTGCAGAGCACGCTGCAGCCATGCACGGCTGGTGCAGCGTGCCCATGACAAGCAAGGTCCACAACCGCAGCAGAGATGTGCAGAACCTGACGCCACGTGTGCAGTGACCCCACAGCAACACTTACCACCACTTGCTGCTCCGGGGTCACCTGCTCCTGCGGCCATGGTCCCAGCATGGCCAGCTGCCTTCCTAAGGGGCATTTTTGGGCTATATGGCACTAGCTCACCTACAGATTACCACGACTGATAAAAGCAACAGTTTCTTACCTTGCATTTTTCTGTACATTTCAAAGTTCATCACAGATGAAGTAATCATGATTACCCCCATTTTAAAGGCAGGGAAACTGAGGAACTGCATGATGTCTCCCAACAGACTGGTGGCAGGGACCACAAAAACACCCTTAAATTTCATTCCAGTCGCAGGGACTGGATCATCATGTGAACAGTATTTATGGTGTCATGCCCACACCAGTCTCAGTGGCGGCTTCTGTAAAACCAGCTTTATACCCAGGGTGGTCTAAGACTTGAGGGTGGCAGGATGGGAATGAGACATTCCCTGACAAGCTTTTGCCTCAGAGAAAGCTGTGAAAAAAAGTTCCGCTCAAGGTCCTGGTGAAAAGGGTCCCAGCAGGGCCACCCGCACCGCTCTCTGGTTGCTCCCAAGCAGTGAGTTCATCTGGCTGCAGTTCTGGGGAAAGTGAAAAAAAAATAGATATGTGGAGACAGAAACTAGCCCCACCAACGACTCGCACTGTTTTGACATTAAAAAGTGCTGACAGCGGAGAGGGAGGAAAGGAATGGACGAAGGGCCACTTTCATCTCATGACAGTCTCCTGCCAGCCCCAGCCACTGTGTCTCCCTCTCGCCCCCCCTCCTGGCCCCTTGCTTTCCTAGGCATTTTATTAAACAGGGTCACAACCCGCATTTGAGTCCCTCCCACGGCCCTGGCAAAATGAAAACACTCGCCCATCCCCATGACCCCCACCCTCCCAGATCTCTGGCTCCTTTGCTGTTTCCCCCCGCTCCAGAACTGAGATCTCCACCTCACTGCAACCTTGAAGTTTCATAGCCAAACATCAAGGCAAAGGGCTCCAGGGAGGGGGAAGGTCTCATCCATTTTTTTTCCTCTTACATTAATTATCTCATTTAGTTGAAAGAAAAGTCCAGAAATGGAGCTTTGCCTTGGCAATTTATGGTGCTGAAGCAATAATTTGTGGCTTGATACAACTTTATTTTGCTCCTTCTTTACACACACACACACGCAGAGATACACACACACATACATACGCTTAAGGAGATGCTAACCTGAATTTATCATGCTGAGTACCTGCCCTCTAAAAGTAAAGGACTGAACATAATTTACAAGGCAGGATGGAGAGGGGTTCGTATGTGGGGGGAAACATTTAGAAGAGTTAATGTTTGAAAGTTGGTCTTTGAAGGCAGGAGGCTCCTCTAGAGAGAAAGAGAAACCCTAACTAATTAAAACTGATATATCAGTTTCAGAAGAAGAATGTGCTAGTAATGAAGCTGTGCATGGGCAAAAACAACAGGTGGCTGGGTTAGCCACAGGAGAAGGTCCCCATTTCAGCCTCAGACCAACAGGGTCTGAGACCTAATTCACCGGGGCAGCAGCCAAAACCTCCTGTCAAACTGGCTGGTCTGATGCAGGACACATAACTTGGGTGCAGAAGGAAAATGTGGGTCATCAGTAGAGTTTGAATCATGGCCATGGCATGCCAGCAATGTGACCCGATGCCGCTCCAGTTGGAGGAGGAGGGAGGGGACCCTGTGCCGCAGATGTGCTGTTAGTTGTTTCAGTAGCAACCAAGCACTGTGGATGACCAAAGAAGAGGGCTTGCCTGCCCCAAAATGCTGATCAACAGGGCAGACAACAAAAGGGAGAGAGCAGAGGGCACAGAGACGGGTAAGTGACCCATCCAAGGCCACCCAGAGCCGCAGTTGTGGCCAGCATCCACGCCTCCCCCAGCCAGCGCCAGGAGCCTCCCTGTGTTGTGCTGGGGGAGGGTCATGAGACAAAACCCAAATCGACTTGGAACGGAATCTCATACATTATCCCACTCCACCAGGGAGACCATCAGCAGAAATAGTCCATCCCAGGCCTGCCATGAGAAGAGCAGCTGTGCCAGTGGCTCTCGTTGGGCATCACAAGTCACGTGAAAGAGGGTTTGGGGCACACCTGTCTCGATGATGCCTGCATATGTGAATTGATGGGTGCCCACCTATGAACGAAGGTTTACCTCTCCCATGTCCTGCTCTGGCTGAGACCTCCCATGTTGCCACACTCGCATCTTTCCAGGCTGTACCACCTCCAGGGAAAACGGGAAGGGGAGATCAAATGGGAACATCCTGGCTTCATCTCTGCATTTTCCAGTGTACCTTCTTGAAGTGTCCTCCTCTCACCTAGGGATACCTTTGAGGGCTCCCGTAGCACCTTCCTCAGTCAGCCCTCTTCTCCAAACCTCTGTGACTGATGCCCAGGGGAGAGGTCCCTCCACACACTGTATCCAGGAAGATGAAGACAGTGAAGTCTGAGCAGGTAAGTATGCTGAGATGAGAAACATTTGCAAAGCATCTCAACTGCTAGTTGCTTTTCTTGCACGCACGTGAACTTCCCTAACTTCACAAGGCATCTCTATCTTCCATATAGGAATCTGAGCCATAGGACTCATCCAGTGACTTGGACCTGGGTCACGTAGCAAGAAAATGCCATTATATCTGTCAGCCGAGTGCCAGGTGAGCCCTCTGCAGCCAAACCATTCTTCTGCTCCAGGGAAACCTGCACTTGATTTAGTTGGGCACCCACTTTAACTCCTATTCCATTCCCTTCATACAAGACCACATACACAGTTTCCTCAGTATCACAAAAATTAAATGCACTTACAACCTCCAAATTCTTAAAACCATTAGGATGGGAGGTAAATATGGGTATGGAGGAAGGAGGCAATAAATGAACTTGTGTTAAAAAAAAAAAAAAACAAAACAAAAGGTAAAAGTGATTTGAGAAATGCTCATTACCCAAATGCAGATTCTTTCCAAAATGTGCCTTGCTGAAAACTGTGGTCAGGCTGCGAGTGTCCATTTAAAGTGATGGGGCTCTGCATTGGGCAGAAGTACACCAGACAATAGCCCCTGCTTGCCAGTCCACCCAGCAAATTTCTAGAGCCAACCAACAAAAGCCCCAGAAGGTGATTTTTGTGTAAATACAGAACACCTGCTCCCTTGGGTAGGGAAAGTGTGTTCCACTTTCTCTGTAGCCATCAGCTTGTTCACAAGTCTTACAGCAACCCACAGATGTGGCATTAAACAGGTGAAGAGAATAGGAGATTTTTTTCCTTATTGATTTAGGGATGGTTTCATTTGTAAGCGAAAGGGCAGCTGTCAATAGGCTGCATGATCTAAGGCACTGGCCCAGAGAAATCTTAAGCACGTGAGCGCTTGGGAGCAAGCATGGGATTCAGGGCTGTTGAATCGGCTTTATTTCATGTTGCATCATAACTGTATTGCGCGAATGAGAGGGAAGTATCATTAAATGGGAGGATGAAGGGGAAGAAGAAAACATGTCTATTTCTTGTCCAATAACATTAGCAATATATTTATAAAAACAAAACAAGACTATTCTTCACTCCTCTGTGCTTCTCAGGGAGCCCTGTCTACGTTGTCTGTTTTGTTTAGATTGCACACTCTTCATGACAGAGATTATCTGTATTTTGTATCTTGTAAAGCACTGGGCACTTTTATATAATAGTAATTATCTACAAAATACACAAATAAAAGGATCAGAGCAAACAAGTGATGTTGCAGAATTGTTTCTGCCTGAAAAGAGCAGCAAAAATCCACGTGTGTGTGTGTGATTGTGCGTGCACATGCAGATACAAATATATATTTAATATATATGTGCACACAGTAGGAAAAGAGAGTCAAGGAGGGAATAAGTCCATCACATCTATAAGTACGTGGCACCTTGGCATCATGCAAAGTACCCTGGGCACAATCAAAGCCTCCCGATGCTCCGAGGGATGCGGTGGAAGCGTGCAGGATATTAAGAGTGACAAGCCATCAGGACAGCAGTATCAGAGCAGTAGGGATGGAAAACTGAAGCAGGGTGTCAGCTCGAATTGTTGTTATCGCTGTTCAGGAAACAGCGTCGGGCAATGCAAAGTAGTGGCGGGAAGAAAGGAGGTTGGGACATCTGGGGACTAATCCCCCATCCCCCAGGGATGCTGCACCCATTCAGGACCTGGAGCCCAGTGACCTCTGCATCCCTCCCGGTCCTGCTTTTGGCATCTTGAACACGAGGGTGACCGTTTACCCTTGCTCCTGAGGTGCGCGGGGTGGAGGAGTGAGGGGGCAGATGCAGCCCCGCGCCCAGAGAAGGGTGTCGTGGCAGCAGGAGGGACTGCACGGTGTGGTGGGAACACGCAGCGCTGGGTAGCACTGTGGGTGGAGGGGAGGAAGGGAGGGTGGGGAGGGAAAGGCCTATAATCCCCTTGGTAAATCCATGCCTGAACTATAAAAGGATAATCCATGTGCAACCCTGGCCCCACTTATAGGATTTAGCTCTTAGTGTGGAATACTAATATTTGGCTGTTTGTTTACCCCTGTGAACTAATTTGGCAGATTGTGACGATTCTCACAGGGAGAATTTATTTCGATTTTGATATTACTCAAAGCCTTGGGTCCTGGAGTCATAGGATTATATGCAAAGCTATGGGCAGACTTTTTTAATCCTTTTTCTTAAGAAATAACTGTTTGTTGTGGATGCAGCAAAAAGCTTGAAAGCTGGCCTGCTGTTCCACAATACAATGGCAACAGAAAAGAAGCCACTTGCTAATTCCTTTTTTTTTTTTTTTTTAACATGGTGATTTTTAAGCCAGTTTTGCAACTGTGAAAGGTGAAAGGGGATCAAGCCCATGATTTCTGAAGAGCTGGCACAGTCAGGCCAGGCTCTGCTTGTAGATTCATGCTGGCTTGGTGAGCTGCCTGCTCCTAACCCAGTGGCATTGCCCTGAGAGAGCAATAGCATAGGCAGAAATGAGATCCTGCCAGCTAAAATAACATGCAGAGTTTGGGGAAGAAGGAGGCATGGGAAGAATAAGGGCACGTGTTAGGATCAGGAATTCAGCCTTCAATTAAAAAGTAACTTTCTAACCTTGGACAATGCAGAGAATGGCTTGAAAATGTGACGCACGCACCCTCTTAAAACAGAAAGTCAGTACAAGAATCCCAACTATGTTATTTTTATAATCTTGCTAGTTTGAGGGTTTGCTCTTTGATTTTTGAACAGTTAAAGTGGTTAATACCAGGGAAGAGGCGTCCTTTTTTTTCTTAAATGCAAACAGCAGCTTTTGTTGCAACGTGTAAAGAAATGGAAGGAAAGGACAGTTCTCTCTAAATGTATTTGTGGTTGTTCTTCTCCCAGTGCCCTGAAAGAAATTAAAGGTTGCAAATATAAGCCTAACTAGGAGCAGGGCAAATCGAGATATTTGCTGAAGATTTGACTCTCGATTTAGGGAACGACTTAATTTTAATTTTGTGCCCAAAGCCATTTATTCTGAGAAGATTTAAGCACATGCCTGAAGTGGAATAACTGCAGAAGGACTTCACCAAGTCAGGGCCTTGTGGAGAAAGCTGGCAATAAAATAACAAAATTTATCACGATAAAAAAAAATTGTCTCCTTTAGTAAAAATGGAGGCAATGTCTAAAAAAATCAAACCTTCATAAATCAGGCAAACCAGGCAGGCAGATGAGAATCATATTAGACAGTGGAAATGAGGCAAAAATAATTTAAATTATTCACACATTTTGAAACTTTGCAGAACTGAGAAGAGAGGGTGAAATCTTGGTGAATAAATCAGGGACACAAGCAAAATTTGTGCCTAGCAGTTTAAACAGGAAACACTAGGTACAGATCCTAGGAGTCCAACAGCAGAAAGTTTTCAGAGGATGTGTGTGCATCTTTGGTACCTGCTTTATTTTCCTGCTCTTCAGATCCTGCTGTGACTGTCTCTCTTGTATGAATCCAGTTTCTTGGGCTGCCTCACTCCCCGAGCCGATCGGGGAGAACAAACTCCCATCTGGGCAGATTTGCTCGCCGCCTCAGCCGGGCTCTGCGCCAAAGCGGCACAGCAGAGCGAAAGGGGATGCTCAGGCACTCTGCAACCCGTCCTGAAATTCCCACCAACACCCTGAAAATCTACGTGTGCTTAAACACACAGATCTGCTGTCATTTTTACCCCTCACTCAAATGCTGACAGTCGGGTCTGTCTCTGGCAATAGCTGTTAATAATTAATCTGAAATCATACAGAGGTTGGGAAAATATCTTTTAGGCAAGTGGTATTTCCCCAAATTTGTTCCAAAGACAATGGGAAGGGAAACAATGTATTCGTAGAGACAAAGGGGAGGGAGGGTTTGGCTGTCTGATCTTCCAGGGGTTTGGACTTATTTTCTGTTTCCTCCTCTTTTCTTCCCAGTTTGTTTTCTGGTGACAGGATTGAAGAGCCGCAAACATTATGCAAAACTGGGGGGGGAAACATACTATACCAAGGACTTGAAGAGAGCCATTTGTTTAGTTTATTAAAAAGATCAAGAGGTGCCTTGCTTCCTGCATATAAATTTATTCTTAGAGAAGAAATACCAGGTACTAAAAAACTCTTTAGTCTACCAGAGAAAGCCGTAACAAGAGCCAATGGATAAATGCTGAAGCCAGACAAGTCCTATTTGAAAATAAAGTACTGTACCTTTTCTATTTTGTTTCACTTTGTCCAGATTAACCATTAGAGCAGGCTGTTACGGGAAGTGCTGGAGTCTCTCTTTATCAACATCTTCAGCTCGAGACTCGTATTCTTTCAAGAAGAAAGTTATTGTATTCAATAAAGGGGTAACGGGGACAATCTCTAGCCTGTGTCACACAGGCAATCCAATAAAATAATCTGAAAGTGTTTTGTGAGCATAAATTGAATAAACAACTTAATGTCCCTCAGCTTATTTAAAAAAAAAAAAAATCAGGAAAGTGAGAATAAAAATCCTCTACAACTGAACAATCGTTCTTATTTCAGAAAGAGAAAAAAAAAAAAAGAAGAAGAAGAAGAAGGTGGTGAAAAACTTGTAGCTGCAAGGAGGGATCTGAAGCAAAAATGATGCCAGGATCTGGGACAGAGCAAGGCAGCAGTCTCGCTGCCGGGTGGGGCTCTCCCCCAGCACTGCAGGCCTTTGGGGAAGGAGCTGCTCAGGCTCCATGGAGAATCCTGCCTTTCTGATTTCCAGCTGAGCAGCTTTCCGCACTCAATGGCCGTCCCTGCTGCTTTCACGCAGGGATGTACTCTAGCTCGGAAGAGAGCGGTTCTGTTTAGATAGCCCCCAATCCTAGCTTTACCTCATCCCTTCCAGCAGAGTCACTGTAATTAAGATTTGTTAAGGTTTGGAAGAAATCTCATTAATCAGATAAGATCTGAACTTTATTTTCTTTTTAAAGACCCAATTTGATCTCTCTTGCTTGTGATAATTGCTCTCCTCTTCTGACATGGAAATTCATTTTCCAGGCACATAAAACACAATAGATTTCCATTGTCAACAGCAGCAACCTCAGGAGAGTTAAAAATATTCCTCCAAAGGCTAAAAAGAGTGTTGGGAACAAATCCAGATGCAGGCAGAGAGAGGGAGCATGAGAAGGGGTGCGGTCAGATAGAGGAGGGGTGGGCGAAAGGGGTTTATACAATCCCCAAAAGGGGCAGGGGTGCACCAGGGGAAAGGAGGCAGCAGGATCCCCACTACGCTCCTCGGTAGGTGGGGCTGAGCTGGCAGGTCCTACCGAGGGACCCTGCGCAGAGAGGAGAAAAGTTGTTTCCAGTCCTGGTCTCTGCCCTAGGGTGAAAAAGCATCCTTCTCCTGAGTTTATCAGAAACCAGTACTTCAAAGAGCGATCAGAAAAGCTCCTGGACGGCTGACATTTCACACGAGGCAGCACCAGGATAAATGACACAGTGTGAAATATACTCCACCACATCAAATCCTATCCATCAGCAGGATTCTTGGTTTCTAAATGTCAGGTGTGGAACAGGAACTTGTCGGTAACATCTGAATCAGAGGGCAGCTCCCTTCCCCACCGCCTGCTCCCCAGCTCCGCTCAGACGCCAGCGCGCCTCGGTGGGCTCTGCCTCCCCATCCGACCCACTGGCATGGCACCACTGAGCCCAGGCAGCCAAGCGCAGGTGCTGGGCTGGGAGATGTGCACGGGTAAGGGGTGCAGCCCTGCGACAGGGCTGGGTGGAGATGTAGAACCTCTCACCCCAGGAGCTGCAGTCCCCAGGAGGGACAGGACAGGGCCACATTGTACCCCCCTGCCCATCCATCAGCCTCAGCCTGTCATGTCAGCCCAGTGAGTGGGCACCAAGCCAGGCGCTGCAGTCACCATCTTCCCCCTGCCCAGGGCTCTGTGCCCTGACACCCCACTGGCATGCCTGGTCCCTCGAGCCTGTGCCCTGCTCCGTACAACACCTCATCCCAGATTTTGACCAGGACCAGGAGAACCCAAGCCCCAGCTGTACCAGGAGGCCAGTGGCAGCCTCCGCTCTCCTAAACCATCACAGGGAGAATAAAGCTGAGACACAGTCTTCCAGCGGGCTGCAGGATCCTGCAGCAGCAGCAGCCTCCATCGCAGCTTAGCCCAGCCACCTTCCAGAGATGCTGAAACTTCAAGACAACAGAGAGAAATGGAAATTGGGCGTTTTGTGGCCTCCCAGAAATGGGCTTTTTGTGGGTGTCTGGCTGGTAAGGCTGGCTGTGGGTGACCAGGGTGGCCAAAGCAGGGAGAGTCCCCCACACCACCGGCCATGGGGAGGCAGAGACTGGGCACGGCTGGTGCACAGCAGAGGTGCTAATAGAGACCTAGGGCAAATGTCCCAGCCCTGCCTGCCTCTCTCCCTCTCTTTGCAGAGAGAATCTGCAAACATATTAATCTCATCTCACACACAAACCCTCCGTCCTGATCCCAGAATCCATATATTAGGAGATTTACATAAATTACCAGCTATCAATAGGGCACATGAGGTGCAGGGGCTGAAAGCCAGCACCCTTGCCAAGAAAACAGTACAAGAGGATTGGAAAGGAGGGGAAGGGAGGGGGCTGCAGAGAGGGGCTGGGAGCACAGCCCTGGTGAGCCGAGGTCTGGGATGGCAGCGGTTGGCTGTGGTGTCTGGGTCTCCGAGTTGCTTGCTGCAGCCACTGTACCCTGCTTTCTAGAAGCAAAGGCCGCATTCTCCTCTGTATGCTCTCTGCTGTGGCAGCTTCCCTCCACACATCCCCCATGAAGGAAGGGCGAGCAGCCCCGTTGCTCACCCTGGTGGGTGCTGGGGAGAACCCGCTGGGCCCAAGCCCATGGCCTGGATGTGGTGGTGGGTACATATCTAGCAGGGAAAAGACGATGAGCTTTTCACAGCACTGCCTTGCTGTATCTGGGGCTTTGTATTTGCAGTCTAGGTCAGAGCTCGCCTTAGCCTCTGGCATCCCCAAGCCGCAGGAGCTCTGGGGAAACAGTGGCTCCACTGAGGATCCTTGACTCCCTCTTGTTTCTCCACAAGGGAATTTGCCTTTCCTGGGAGAGGAGGAAGGCATGAGCTTGGCCACCAGCCACACCACCTGGGCAGAGGCAGGATGCTTTCTACCTTAGGGGCACTGAAAAGGGCATTCAAGCTTCTCTGAGGCATGAGAAACATAGGTGATGCTTGGTGAGTGTTGTGAGAGAACTGGCACATGAATGCAGAGAAAACTACCAAAACAGACCCCCTTCCAATGTGTTTCCCGGGACAGACCTGCTCTGTGAGGGGGCTGATGGTCAATCATAAGGCAGACCCAGAAGCACTGCAACCTGGGGCGAGGGCACACCAGGGTGATGCTAGTTTGCCAGCTCCAACCCCTTCGCATCAGGGCCTGGGACACAACCCCATTCCTGTTACCCTGAGTCTCAGAAGCACAGAACAGACTCTGGCACTGCCCGGGGTGAGCCCTGGTCCTAGAAGGGGATGGGGCTGGGTCTCCCGAGGCGGGCAGCGCGCCTGACCTGTCCCGCAGCATCTCCTGAGCCTCCCAGGCAGCAGCCCTGAAAAAAAAAAAAACAGCCTGTGAGCAGCCCCGAGTCGGGGTCCCTTTTGTCACCAGCCCGCGGCCACCTCGGCGGAGAGCCCGCTTCTCCCGCAGTGTTTTGCTGCCCTCGCTGGCCCAGCGCGCACATTGCAGCCCCCCGCCCCGCATCGGCCCCCGTAGCTCCCTCTCCCGCAGCCTTCCCAGGGGAGAGTCGAAACACAGGTTGTTCCTTCTCCTTCCTGGAGGAAGGGCAAAGGGGACAAGGCAGGCCGAAAACTCACTGCTTTGGGTCTGGACCAGGGGAAGAGGGGCAGGGAGCACTCAGAGGGGCCCCCGGGGAGACCTCCGGCAGATCCCAGTCCCAACCCCACTCGTGGTGGGAAAAAAGCATGAGAAAGAAGAACCCCCTGCACCGGAGAGAGTGCTCACGGGAGCTAGAGCATCACCTCCACTTTGGAAGAGGCATCACTGGTCGCCTGTCCTTCCTCCTTTCCTCTGGACGGGCAGATATCACACCCGACATGTCCACGGGCTGTGGTGGCTGTTCGGTGGGCAGCTGTGAGTTCAGCGAGGCCCAGACAGCTTCTGCCACACCTGAAGTGCACCCCAGTGTTATTTCTAGTGCTGGGAAAGGTGAAAAAGCAGCTGGCATTGCAAAGCAACAAAGCAGTATGAGCCATGGAAAACAGGTCTGAACTTCATGTACCTGCTAGAGAAGCAGAATAAATAGGGGAGAACTTTTGTTTTATGGTAGCAGGGGAAAAAAAAACCTCCAAAACTAAGGGAACTGCGAGGAGCCAACATTAGCTCTCTCCTCCCAGTAGTGCAGCTAGAGTACACACAGACTTTAGCAGGATTACATTGCTATACAACAACATATGTGGCACAATGAAAATACAACTCACACCATGTGCTTGTGGCTGTACAGCTCCTAGCACGGCAGCCAGCATCCATTCAGACATGTCACTGTGTGGGTGTCTGTTCTCATCTTGTTCCCAGCACCCACGTGTGGGGTCTGGGAGAGGCACGTCCAACCCCGGTCCAACATCTGGGTTCCAGCACTGAGGCTGAAACGGGATTCAGGGCCATCCCTGAAGCCTCAGACACATCAGGACTCTGTGCTGAGGGATTGGAGCGTCACAGGAAAGCTGCTCCTGTGAGACCTCAGTTCTGAAATAGGTTTTTGACCCTCTTGATAGCTCAGCTTAAACCCCTGCAGCGGCTGGGGCACCTCTGCAGGCCGACACCATCTGACCTCCAAGGCTTCCAGTAGCACCTCACTCCGTGGGCAGCCCCTCTCCTCTCCCCGTGGGCAGCCCCGCCGAGCCCCGCACGGGCCGCGGGCTCCACGCCGCGGTCGGATCGCAGCAGCACAGGGAAGCTGCGGGGCGGCGACGGCCAGCACCCTCCCCGGCGTGTCACCCGCGGCTGTGCCCACGCATGCACCGCCCCTGTGCCACTGCCACACACCCCTACAGCTGCAGGTCCCCATCCCTGCTCTTGCCGTCTTTCTTACAAGGGAGGGGGTGGTTTTGTTCATCTGAGCCTTCCTCTTCTTACCTCAGACACCATCTTCATCAACGCCTGTGTCCCCAGACCTGATCACAGCCCAGACCCTTCAAAACTCAGCCCCTTTGGCTCTGAGCTCTCCTCCCTTGGACCCACAAGATGGCTCCTCTCTTGTTCACTCTCCAGTTACCTGGCTGCTGCCATGCCCTGGGCTGTCAGGTCCTGGGGCTTTCATATCCCACCACAGCCACCACCTTTCATCCTAATCCTCATGCAGGGCCATACCCTGAGGCCAGGGATTACCTTGGGAATTTGCCCACTCTCTCCTGCTCTTTTGCTGTCCCAGTGATTCATGGGCACTTGCAGATGCATCCAACATCAGGTAGATATTTTTTCCCCCGTGCCTGGAAACTGCTGGGCTGTCTCTGTGTGCAAGGTGAGCGTTTGATGATACCTTCCCAGGGCAATATCTCAAATATCTAATAAACCAGCAACAACTGTCCAACCTCTTGGATGCAGGAGGCAATACCAGCATCAGCAGCTCTGCCCTGTTTGGGAAGGAAAGAGACGGTCTGACAGCAACTGCCAGAGGTGACAACAATGCCTTGGCTGGTTGCACCAGGGGAGACAGCTCATCACAGCTGCTCCTGAGGAGCAGAGTGACCCTCACAGAGCTGGAGAGCCACTTTGGGAAAGGCAGGTCATCACCACAGCACCAGAGGCTGCAGGCAGGGATAGAGGCAGCAGCTGGCCTGATGGCAAATCCTCCCGCACGCCAGGCCAGGCTGACCTGCAAGGTCTGGCTGCTGATCAAGGGTAGCTGCAGACCAAATATACCAAAAATAAGCCCAGTGGGTGGAACAGCACCCAGAGGTCAAAGACAACTTGATTATTGGGAGCCAGGGGAGCATGCCCATTTCTACACAGGTTCCTGATGCTGACAGAGAAAAGATGAAAAGAAGGATCTGCAGTACAACCAGACAAATTCCAGGAAAAAAAAATTGGATCCAGTGATGGGTTTTACATGAAGCTATGGGGGGCTTTCACCTCTAGAGCAATTCCTCAGAGTAGTGGTAGATTTTCTGTCCCAGTGCCTTCAAACCCTGACAGGAGGCCCTTTGGGAAGGAGGGGTTCAGACAAAAGAAACAAGGAGAATTCCCTCAGTTACCCACAAGCTTACACTGAGTGACTGAACAGCTGCTTCTAAAGTCTCTCCCTGGCTATGCCTGAGCTGTACAGCTCTTTCAGGTGTGACAGACAGACCTGCCTCTAGTACCATAGCCTCCATGTGGGTGGGGACAATGGGACAATGACTCAGGTGGCTTCATAATCTGTCACAGGAACAGCCAGCACATGCACTTTATCAACCCTACCATTTCCAGTTTGCCTATCTGAGCGTCAAACCAGCTGCTACAACAAGCAAGACGAGCATGTTTCCGTTCTTGACCTGTGTAAAGGGCATCACCAGTTGCCTGTCTCGGAAGTGCAGTTGAGTCACAGGAGCAGTGGAGGTGCCTGTACCTACTCAAAGGGAGCAGTCTTCTGGTTCACCAGCTGTCTACAAAGACTCACACAATTGCTTATGGACTTTCTCCTCTCCTATGGTCATAAGCCAGAAGGAAGACCCATGTGTCATCCTCCTGAGAACCTTCACCAGGGTGACAGCAACTGCACCATAACTCCAGGGCACAGAGGCAGCTGCCAATGCAGGTAGGACCTATTTGTACTTCAGGCCCAGGGGCAGACAGCAGTTGTCTATGGGGAACCATGAAGTCCCCCCCTCCATTAGTCCTTCACAGAAGTATCTCACCCTTGTGAGCAGCTCAGCAAAGGCTCTCCCAGCTAAGCCTACATTTTCCCAGCAGCTCCCTGAGGAAACTGGGAAACAAATTCACGAGTGCAGGGCCCTGCTTCAGCCTGTTGTTCATTCTCTCATGCCAAAGAGCAATGCCATGACTGAGAGCTCATTTAGAAGCCCTTTAGGATGCCAGACACTCCAATTCACACCTCAGGCAAAGACACATAGTAAATGCCTCCAAGAAAATCCAGCCTGTACACATTTACTTCCATTTGTACTTGAATCCCCTCAACCCTGGACCACAGCTCTACTCCCTTCACCCAGAGGCTTCCTGCCTACCAGTGATCTGACTCCAGCTCTAGGGCATGCTGGATGAAGTCACCTCTGAGATATTTGAAATCCAGGAAACCTGAAGCAAATTTGGATCACGGTGGAGAGCATTGGGAGGTCCTGAAGATCAATTTTCATGTAGCATCATGCATGCAAGGCTCACAAGAAGACTTAGGTGATGGACAGAGAAGAGGGCAGATATTAGGACTGATAATACCAACGTACCAGAAATATAAAGCCCTACTGTTCTACAGTCCTGCACATTACATCTCCTACGGCATTACATCTTTACCCAAATTCCAGCAGACATGATCCCCTGTCTCAGCTGGCAGGAGGTAAGAGCTGGTGTTCTCAGCAGTGAGCTGAGGTCAGTAGGTAAAGACTCTGTTGCTCTGGGTACCGTATGTATGTGAGACTGGTGACATCAAGCAGGCAAACATCAGGAATTCTTAACACTCTTTTTTCATGTGCAGAAGGGAGGCTCAAACCCCCTGGGTTTAGTGCTGCAGCTGCATGGAAATACCCAGAGAAAAGACCAAGCTGGCAACAAGCTACTGTCCACAGGTAGCAAAGCAGAGTGTGGAACTGGCAGGAAGCTAGTTCAAGTAAATGCAGAGCCCTTTAAAAGGGGCAAGCCTTGAGAAGAACTTTAATTTAACCACAGCAGAATATTTGGTGGATTTTCTGGGCAGTCCTTTGAGGGCTGGCTTCATCTGAAGGTTATAAAGAAAGGGGAATTCTATAGGCAAATGTATCTGTACTTAACAGAGGTAGGCATGCCTCAGCTCAATTTGCGAGTAGGACAATGGCTTCCCTGTGGTGCTTATGTATCAACAAGAGCAAGCATGCTTATAGATGTAAACACCGTGAGTGCCTTAGCCAGCAACTGACACAAGGGAAGAAATATAATCCATCTTTCTAATATACCATGTTTAAGAAGATAAAATTAAAAGCAGAAATTTCTTAAATGGATAAAGCATGTAATGAAAATAAACATCATTTAATAGCAATTCATTAAAAGCTTCTCCCACCATTATACTCTCCAATTCTATCCAGAGTTGAATACATGCATGTGACAGGTGTATTGTCTTACCGGTGTCCAGCCTTAGGCAGTTTGCCAGGTGAAGCCAAAGACATCAATACAGGCTTGCCTGTAAGCTCACTGAAGTCACACTTTACTAATGATCCAGGCACTTAGGTCTCCATTTCCAGGATCAGATCCAAGAAAAGTCATGTTCTCATGGTTATACATGAACTAGCATGAAAATGAAAGGTATTGTGGAGAGAGGCAAAGAGGACCTACTGCTCTACTCATATCAGCTTAGGGCCCCTCTATGTTCCTTACATCCCTGGGAGGCATTCACTTACGGCCCAGAAACACTGATTTTGTCTATTTTTACTTTATTTGGGCAGTTCTTACCATCTCTGGTTAGTCTGGGAAGATTTCTCCCCAGACAGGATTGGAATCAGCCAGGCCTTGTTGGACCAAGCTGCCAATACCCTTGGGATTTCCCATTTCATGCCCTCTTTCACTCTTTCTTCAGAAGTTGTTCCCTCATCAACTGCTGAGCAAGTTTGGCCACCAGATCCAGGTCCTCAGGGCAGTCAGTAGAGCCACAAAAGCTATATTCCTCCTAGTATTCAAGCCACTTTCCTGTGTCCTTTGGGAAAGGTACAGCCAGGTGGCACTGGCAAGGTGCATTTCTCCTCCCACTCACACAGGCAACCTCTTTCATGTCCAAAAAAGGGAAGTCAGCATACGGCAAGAAAAGAAAAACACCTTTCTGGTACTTTTGTCACTCAGCAAAAATCACTTTCATACACTGGCCTGACATGCCTTTGTCACTTGTAAGCAGCGGGATCAAAGCGAGAGGTTTGGTGATGGACAGCCAGCTCAGGCAGCGAAGTCCCATGGCGTTAGATGTGAAAGACCCGAGTGCAGTTCCAGTAGATGACACAGCTTCTTGGCAGGGTGCAAAATAGTCTCCCCCAGGAAGGATGTGAACTGCTGCGGGCTGTGCAATAGCTGGGGAGGTGCTACCCCAGGCAGCATAAGCAGATGGAGCCTGGAGACACAGGAGGTGAACAGGATCCAGCACTCCCTTTCTGGGAGGCCAAGCCAGCCGTTAACCTGCAGTGCCTCCATAGCTCCCAACCTGAGCCAGGCCTGATCCACCTAGCCCATCAGTTCTGCCTCATTGACTGCCCACAACCTCTTCCAAATGCTGCTGTAAACAGCAGGCTCTTGGAGGAGGCTGGAAGATGGCACTGGTAAGGTTCATGGGCCACCTCCTGGCTCTCTCCTCTCCAAGCACAGCCACCTTGCCATGTGAAGGAAACTTTTGGCAGCTGTCTTGTGCTGGGAGACAGGGCTTGTTGAGCTTGGCTGAGTAATCCCAGCCGCTCCCATCACTGCAGCTGCATGCATCCTCGTTCTCCCAACCCAAGGATCGCTGCCTCGCTGAATCACCCCATTAAATTGCTAATATCTTATTGTTCTTTAAGATTTTGAAACTTGCTGCGAAACGTTTACAGATAATTTTTTTTTTGCCTGCAGTCACTGTGCCTAATGCCCAGTCATTGAGTGCCATATGTGTTTATATGCACTGCAATTTTCCACTTGATTACATTTTACCACAAACACTTTCATCCACTCTGCAAAGACAGCAGCAACACATCCATAACGTTCAGAGCAGCCCAGACAGACAGAGCCCAGACACAAATGTCTCCGCTGGCCAGAGCATCTCAAAATGCAAGATTCCAAAATCCAACCAACCCAGCCTCCAATTCTGATGTCCCCAAAGGCACAAGCGTCTCTGTCACCTAAAGGAAGATGCAGAGTTAGCCTCATGCTCCAGCCTTCCCATTAAGCATCAGGTGCTGCTCAGAAGTCTGGAACAGCTGCACAACATGAAATGCTTGCCAATAACCAAGGACATCTCAGATTTTCCAGGAAACAGGGCATGACCCAGGCCACTACAAGGATGCTTAGCACCTGAACCTGAAGCTGCAAAAATCCATCAGGACAGCAACAGCACAGCATGCAGCACAGACCTGTTCTGAAATTGGATCCTGCGCCCCTGAAATCAGGGGTGAGTTCTCATTCAGCCTCCAGCTAACTGGGCATAGCCTCGCTTGTCCATAGTGGGGGTCACAGCTCCTGATCACAACACCTTCCCATCTGCAACTAGGCCAGTCACCTCATCACAGCACATAGCACCCTGGCAGGAAGGTCAGCTCCCGCCTGAGGACAGGGCTCCCTTAAGTCCAGCTGGCTCAGGGCCACAGTGATGGTCATGCAACCAGGCAACAGCCTTCCAGGAGAGGAGAGGCAGCAGACGCATCTACACAGCAACACTCACATCTCCCTGCAAGCTCATTTATTTCACCAGTTCAGCACAGCACAAAGCAGAATCCTTGCTCTGAGATGTCCCACCCTGTCTGCTGCATGGTATGGACACTCACTGGGGGGGGAAGTAACAAGCATCTGCTACACGATGGTCAAGAGCTCTCAGTCCATTACCATCTATCTGAGTTTGCCCTACTGACCAGCTCTGCTGACAGACACGGTGCAAGTTCAGCAAGGAAACTCTTCATAATCTTGGAGACCAAAGAAAGTAGCCTACAACACACTGACACAAAGGCTTCTATATAGAGAAATAAAGTAATCTGATACTTCCCTTACGTTCTGGGTTATTTGGGCTCTTTAAGTGTTTTATGGGGTGGGATGAAGTACAGCACATCAGGTGATGAGTTCTCCTGGGCAAACCCATAGGATCATAGAACAATCTGGGTTGAAAGAGGCCTCAGGAGGTCACCTAGTTCAACCTCTTGCTTAAAGCAGGTACAGTTAGATCTGGTTGCTCAGGACCTTGGTCAGTCAAGTTAGTATTTCTAAGGATGGAGACACAACCACCTCTCTGGGCAAGGAAAGTTGAATTTAACAGATGAAAGCAACAGTCAGAACACTGTTGCAAACTCTCAGGCTCCTCTTTCCATGGTTTGGCCTTGTAAAGAGAGAAGGAAAAGACACACAGCATTGTGTTCTGCTTGCTGCTGATGGCTTGGGAGGGCAAAGACACAAATTTTGTCACTGCAGTGCTACATGATTCAAAGCCTTGGGTGCAAGCAACAGGTAGAAACCCTTAGAGATCTAGATCTTACTAAGGCTGTTCATGATTTAAAACAGGCTTTCTAGGAAAGCCAGCATTTACTGCATTGGTTGGACTTAATTTCTGAAAATCTCATACAATCTTTCTGAAAACTACCAGCACTGAGATAAACAGTTTAAGACCTCTACCATGTTCTCTTCTTACGTTATATTCAAGAAAGAAACCTATTACTGGATGTAAACTGTCCAGGAGCAGGCCATTTCCTGCTGCTAGTGAACATCTCCTGTCCTTGACCGAACACAAGGGAGCAAATATGACCTCACACTAGCAAAGAGGCACAGAAGCCACTAGTGGTCACTTGGCTGGAAGCGCAAAGCCAGCGTTCCTCACCCTGGACACATGAGCACAAGCCTGCAGAAAGCAAGTCAGATCAGTGAGTTTAGCTGCCAAGAAAGACTACCACTGTTCTGCCAAGCATTTATAGTCTCTCGTTCAACAACAGTGCTTAGCACCACCAGCACAAAAAAAATATAAAAATCAATATTTCCTTGAAATAAATGCTGGTTTAGAGAAACTCAGCAGTGACCTTAGCAGAGGTCACTCCCAAAACATGGGGCAGCATGTCTGTCAGAAGAAGTCCATGCTGCCTTTTCACCTGCTGGAAAGTGCCTGTTAACTCCTCTTTAGTTCATGTCTTCCCGCCTTCCAGAGATCTCATGCAGAGTTGGCCCACAAGGGGCAAAGATGTTTATTCCAGACGAGTTCATTGCCCTCCCCTTGCATTTAGGCTGTATCAGCTTTTAGGTCTGTACCTGAAGGGCAACCTTTTCACAAGGAGAAAACAAACAACAGGAAGGTGTAGGAGTGAGGTTGTGGTTTTCCCTCAGCATCTTCACTGAACCCATCTAGCCTGCTGCTACTGGACCCTGGAGTTAAAACTGACTGTCGTGCCTTTTATATAAGGCAAAAGCTCAAGCTCATGTGGTGAATATCCAGCACTGGTGTTTTGTAAGAGGGTGTGAGCTTCACACAGTCAATTGGGAGCCATCACCTGCCTGGCTACTGCTCCCAGAGGCATAGTTGCATGGAGGTAGGAGTTTTAACCTTGTCCAGTCTGAAGAGGTTGTGACTTCCAAGCACAGACACTCACATCTGCCCTGCTTTTTGCTCTTCTTGAAGAGTTGGGACAGTCTTATTCTATGGCCTTTCGTCTAGGATGAGCCTGTTCATTGTCTCCTATGCTCAGCTCAGGGCTTATTTACTTGTGTAATAGGAACATGGGACTAGAGAAGATCCCTTGGGTCACTATATCCAGTCTTCTGTCTTACAATACCTGACTATCTTATGCAAAGTCTTTACATCACATTCCATCTGACTGCTAGTGCATCATCTTCAACTTCTTTTTCTCCTTCACTATCTCTTCCACTTCTTTAAGTGTTCATTACAATCCACTGCTCTGCACAAAGGGTCTCTAGATACCCCTAGAGGCTTGGGGTAAAAGGGTTATTCCTGGGCCTCGCCTCCCCACTGTGGATGATACCTGCCTTCTTGCTAAGACGACAAAGAATAACTCTAGAGACATGACATCCCTTGGTCCCATGCCAAGGGGAAGAAAGATGCTCTAAACTTCAATTAGAGCAGATAAAAAATTACTTTGGGAACTTCATGCACCCTGATCCGTGCTGTTTTCATTCTAGTCAGGTGGCAGAGCATTTGCAATAACGTGTACTGTGGCCCGAGAGCTCCCCTGGCTGCAGGTGAATGGCAGATATCCGCATGACCACTTGACAAGTCCAAGTGAACTGCAGCAGAGACTCAAAGGCAACTTCCTTCCTGCACAAGACAAAGGGGAATTTTCCAGGAAAACTTCCCCATCCATCTACAAAATCCCCATTCTTTTTCCCCTTGATGATCCCAGCCTGCTCCTCTTTCTTCTCCACCAGCTTTTCCCTCCAGCTACTCTGTTGGATGCTGATATTTTTCTGAGCAGCCTGATTTCTTCTCAACTGCCTTTACACCAAAACCAAGATTTGAAGGGGAGCCTGAGGAAAGGGAGGAAACAAAGTATGATACATTCAAGCTACAGTGAAATGACATATTTGTCACAGTGAACAGGGGCCCACACGGCACCCCGACGGGATGCTGCCCCGCTGCCCATTTCCCCAGTTGGCTGTGCTGGAGTTTCTCCCCCTGCTCCCCCACCCACGTTTCTGGTGGTGTCACTCCAAGTGAAGTGGCTGATCGGATTGGCGAGAGAACACGAGGGGTGTCAGAGAAGGTGCTCACAGACATTTCTTGGCTGCCTCAAAGAAATAAAGGCCATCACTGAGCCTGTCAAAATGATTAATCGCTTACAGCGAATGAGGGGGAGGAGGGAGAGGGAGGGAAAGGGAAGAGGAGGAAGGAGGAGAGAAAGACAGATGGGATGGGGAGAGCTATAAACAAACAGCAAAAGTAGGAGACACAAGATTGCCTCTGTGCTGGGGAGGAGGTGGAAGCAAGGGGCACCAGGCTGTGCTTGGAGTGGACTGGTGGCAGATGAACCCCAAATTCCACTTGGAGATTCCCACCCCTGAACACAGGCTCAGAGAGCACCAAGGTCTGCCCTGCCAGAGCAGTGTCAGGCCTGACAGCCCAAGTAACATGGCCCCGTGACTACACAGCTCTACAAATCTCTGCAGTTCACATGAGCTGACAGACCAGAAGCGTATTTCCTCAAATGCCAAGGAAGGCCTTACTGCCCCATACCCTCCAGCTCCACAGCCTGTAGTGGCTGGCATTTGACCTAAATACCCACTAGCACCAGTAATTCTTTGCTGCCAGAAGCATTTTACCCCAGTGAAACACAGGTGGACAGGAGCAGCTTCTGAGAGACTGTCAGAGGTCTTGGCAGAGGAACTTGGTGCAGCCAAGCTTGGGCAGAATCAGTCCATCACCCATGGTACGAAGCTCTCCCACAGAAACCACCCCCTTGGGTGCTGTTATAACCCCCTGTGCCCTCTGTGGGCACAGGGACTGTCCTTTCATAGAAAAATGTTTGTCCTCACTCCCTTAGCTGCTTTCAGCTCAGCTAGAGTCCTCAGACAGCTCACTGCATGAGGCCAGCAGTGCTCAAGCAGCTCATGGAGCACAGAGAGTGCAGCAGGTCTCGTAACAAAAATTACCTACACACAAGATAGCATGCACTCTTCTCTCCTCCTGTCTTCTCTCCTTCCTGCCTTCCCAAGGGGTTTCAAGTCACATCCAAAGGTTCTCTCTGTCAAGGCATTCAATGGTGAACCCTGACTATCCGGGAAAAAAAAAACAACAACTGAAACTCAGAGATGAAAAATCACACCTGTGGCTCCTGCCAGCCAGCACAGTGACATTTCCAACAGCAAGGGCAATACCCTGCCGTGTCAAAGTTTGGGATTTCTCTGGGTTTACACTAATTTTGTAAGGTCAGTTCTGACAGTAACCCCATATCACCACAAGCTGCCTTACCATCCACAAAAAACATGAGGTGAAGTCCTCCAAAAATAAACATGCATTTTAAATGTTGCTGTGAATGAGAAGTAGCCCTCTCATCATATGTTTAAGAGGGGATAGAAGTCACTACCTGCCACATCTTCCCACCCCAAATAACGTGAATGATGATTCTCCTAACTTCTCTCATGATGAGCACTGATTAAAGAGTCCTGTTAGATCCCTGTCCTGATATCTGCTGTTTTCTCTTTCATTTTAAGTTCCTGTGGCGAACAACGCTAGCCATGGGGAGAAGCTGAAAATCCAAGATGCTATCATTTGAGCTCTGAGCCAGCTGGGAACGAGGCAATATGGCTTCAGCTCTCCCCTTTGGAGGTATCTGCTTTGATTTCCAGTCACAGAAAGAATAATCACTCTGACAGAGACCTCCGCCTCAAGTGAATGACCCAGCCTTGCAAAGATAGGAGTCATCACTGAAATCAATGAATCCAGTAAGCTTAAGTCTTGCGATGCACCAACCAACCTTATATGCCCCACAAATGGTCTGTCATCCTCCCTTCCAAGTCATCATGGCTCTTGATCTAATCAGAGGCTGTGTCTCTTCGTGTAAACTACACCAAAATGTTTAACTTGACAAGACTTTGAATAATAACTGTAGGAAAAACAGGTACCGGATTTCACATATACTGGTAATGTGCTCAAAACCCACAAAACCCAAAGAAATGCATGTACTGGATTGTGCACAACTGGATGATGAGCTAAGCCAGCAAATGACAGACAGAGAAGTCACAACTGCCTTTTCTTTACCTGTCATGCAGCCCATCAGATTCCTCCTTGCTCTCATAGGAAATGACATTATCAGAAAAAGAGCGTGGAACTGCTTTCTTGTTGCTCGTTCTAATCTTTCTGCATGCCTGTGCCTGCTCTCCTCTGCACCAGAAACTGCAAGGCTGCATGCAAGGCGTGGGGAAAGCAGACAGCAAAAATTTAAGAAGTTGTTTATGCATTTTTTGCTGGCAGCTTGCGGCCAGGCACTGAGAAGGAAGCACAAGGTGTTAACTGGGCAAGGAGAGGGCTCCAAAATGTGCTCTCTTGCTCACTAAACACATAGCTCAGAATCAGTTAATAGCACAGGAAGGATTTTGCCTAGCTGCCTTCCTCCACAAGCTTTCCAACGCAGCCAAGACCCTTGCTGCTGCTCCATACCTAGGCAAAGGGGGCTCTGTAGAACAACAGTAGCACTCACAGTTACGAATCTCATGGACTTCACCAATGCTCTAGTGGTTGCTTCCATGGTTTGCGGGATATTCTCCCCCCCTTCCCTCCTTCTAACAAAGATTCTGATTAATGATCGCTCATTCCTAATTGTCAAATTTCTTTTCCTTCATCCTGTGTCTAATCACCAGTGACAGAAGCCATTACGCAAATGAGAGCAGACGACTTCCCACAACTGTTCTCGTTGGTAAAAGCCTTGTAATTTAAAGCTCTGATTTGTAGAGGAAAGCTGCGTTTCCCCAAGGCGTCCGGGCATCTGTTCCACTTACACTCCAAGAGCCTCGACTTCCGTTCCCTCCCCCCACAATTAGTCCTCTGCTTGCAACAAATATTTGACTTTGCAAGGCAGTAATTAGAACTTACTTTGCATGTGTTTGTCACAGTAACAGCCTCTCTTTCCCTTTCCTTCTAGTCAGCACCAATGCAGAAAAGTGCCCTGGGAAGATGGTGACTTCAGGACTTCCCAGGACACCGATGGGAGAGGTGCCATCTCCAAAACAGGAATGGAAGATGAAGAGCATAAACCAAACAGTACCACATGTGACATACAGGGGGGCTTAGAGAAAAGTGCTTTGAAAAAACACATGCAACGGCAGTACTCGCTGTTGCAGTTGCTGCTTTGCTTTCAGGTCTGGGACAGCAGCATGGGTTGACCATACATAAACACAGAGGCCTGCCAAGAGATTGTCACGACACTGCGTGCACCGTCCCCATTCTAGGACTTTGAAGAGCAGTTAGTTGCATTCAGGGTCAGCTTGCTCATTGGTAAGAGCTACTGTAAGGAAAAGCAGCAGTCTCAGCCCAGGCCTGCCCCTTTCCCTCAAGAGCTGCTTTAATGCTAAAGGTCTCCCCCTTCACTTCAACCTGTGTTAAACCACCCCTGCATCGCAGCTGTGTCTCATACCTCCTCAATCCTAGCCCTGATCCTGACCCAAGGCTTCACCTTAGACCTGTTTTATCACTCCAAGTTTCCTGGGTGATCACTGAGCTGAGCCTGACCCTGATCACCAAGGGGATAAAATAGTGCAGCAGTATAAAAATTCGTGCTCTTCTCTTTCTGCAGGAAAGATCCTGCAACCACAGTCTACAAGGATTAAGAGAAAGGTCACTTCTCCTTAGAAAAAATCTCACTTTTCAAGGAACAGGGAAATGGGGGAAACAAGAGAAGAAAGGTATTATAGAGCCTAAGGTAATAAAAGCAAACAAGAAAAGACTAAAAGTGTAAGTGAAAAATCTTCAAGTCTGATCTGGTTTTCAAATGACACAGTTCTCATACCTTGGTTTCCGCTGCTTCTCTGCACAACCCGAGACATTTCTGAGCTTTGCGGTGCCAGCCGTGCATGTTACCCAAGAGGCATGTGCACAACAGAAAGACCATCGGATCAGGCATAACAGACGACTAAGTTCAGTGGAACAGAAGCAAGTGTGTGTTCAGAGATGATGATCCCAGCAGGCACAGCAGGGAACGGTGAATGCCCATGGTCACAGAAGACTTTATCCAGTTGTCTTTTCTACTCCCTCCACATTCACACTGTCCCCCAAGGGTGTGAGGAGAGAATGTCAATTCTGACATCCCAGGCTGAGACAGCTGTCTCTCTCGCTCCCCTCACCACTCCCAACATCCCTAAACTCTATTCAACTCTTCCCTATTTTACTACATATTAGAAGTTTGTGTAGATTTAGCCAACATTTCAATGACGGTTAGATGACAAGATTGCTGTAGAGTTAATATTACCATAAAATAACCTGTGTCATTATGAGGTAGAGGACTTCACCACCCAAGGCTGCTACCACACAGTAGAGGTACATAGAGGAAGCCTCCCCTCAAAATCTCCTTGAACAAAGTATGAATTGGATAAAGGACCACGTGGAGGACAAGATATCCCAAAGAATAAGCAACTGATATAACTCATTAGACCTGAGTGTATTTGCTCCATCATCCCATCAGTGACCAGAGCATGGCGATACCACTTAGGTCAGCAGGGAGAGGAAGTGTTCCCTCCCCACCAACACTTCTTGTTGACAGGGTTCAAGGATACCATCTTATCCCCGGCTTTCCTTTCAGGCTTATGGAAGTAGTATGGGGAAAGTTGGGAAGACGCACAGTAACACAGTTGGTTTTGCTGTTTTGAAGGTAGTTCTGGAGATCAGCAGCTTTCACCAGTGAAGAACACAAGTGGAGTTATTAGAAAGACTGAAAGGTAGCTTTATACACACATCTCCTTACACGGCTCTCCTATACCGCCACTCAGAAAACAAAAGCCACACAGTTCTGTTGTTCAACATCGGTTGTATTTAAGAACTACACTTCAGAAGGTACCGTGTGTTTGTCACACCCCACCCCCTGCACACACACCCCTAGCAGAGAACACACACAGCTTCCCAATACCATGGCAAGGGGCATTGAAAGCACAAGGTGAAAAGGGAAGGGGGCGGGGGGGGGGCGGGGAAGTCAGTCCATCAGTGCATTGTAAATGAGCTTTCACGAAGTCAAGTGCAGCAAAACCTGTTCAGACACTTTAAAAGTTAGACCTTTGGCAAATAAAGAAAAAAAAGGATCCTAAAGTTCTCTAAGTACCATTCTCTCTCCACATGGGATATGAACTCCCAACCTGAGCTTCAAGAGTTGATGGCGTCTAACAAGTAGTACTGGAGACTACTGTGTGCTGAATAAATAGCACAGAGATGGGATTTCATTTCAGCATCTTTCAACCAAGGGCATGTGCCCAGGATTCCTGGGAAGGCCTTGCTTTTGGCCGGAGTCAGCAGCTTAGCCTTCTTCCCCAACTGCCCAAAGGCTGAGCATTGATAAGTATCCAGCTGAGTGACCTTCGTCTGGATCTAACCACAGCTCTGGAGAGTCTGCAACAAGTAACATGGCAGTCAGACTACTCAGCGACACAGACATATTTCTTAAACAAGGACCCTGCAGCTGCCAATTACACTTCATTTGTTCTGACCTGTAAAGTAGCCAGAAAACTAGCCCCTGCAACCTCCTTTTTGAGAAGCCTTTCACCTCTGTGCAAGGCACGCTCACTGCAAGCGCTGCATGAGCTGTCCCAGCAAAAGACGGGACCCGAGGCCAGAGATGGGAGCGCTTGAGAAGTTCTTAAAACTTTTATCAGAATCCCATGTCAGAAAAAGCCCCAAAGAACAACAGGGAAAATGCTGGGAAGTCTCAACAGAATAATCTCCCCACTATTCTCTGGGGTGAGATATATGGGTGATGAAACAGTTTCTCCTGCTCTAGATCTTGGGACCCATTACAACTGCATCAAATACACCAGACCTTTGCACCACCGCCCAAACCAGAGACAGCAGTGCAGCACACCTCAGGGAATAAAAAGCCAGCCTCCATATGAGCCTAAGGCTTTTACATGGAAGAGGAGGAGGAAAGCAAAATGATTTTTCAGGGAGATTGCTGAGGGCTATTAAACAGAGGCTTATTTGGTTTTTGTGCCCTGGTCTTGTCACTTCCCAGTCTGCCGTGTCAACTTCTGGAACATAAGAATAACCAAGATAAACTTAACTGCATTTAAACAGAAAGCCCTGACCTCTTTCACATGACTGTACAAAGAAGGGAACCACACACTGGCATGGATTTACCTGATGGACAGGAGCCACACAACATCACACAAACATGCGCACTTGTGTGCAGCCACACACACTTGAGTTCTTGCAGTTTCAGTAAAAAGGGCACTTTCCCATGTTAGTCTGAGGAGCCAGCACCCCTGGTGGGGAATAGGGAGGCTCTGTACCTATCTGACACTGCATTTTGACAGTTTAGCTCAGCACCTCTGGGGAATTTATCTTAAAAATGCGGTTTAATCATTCAAGATGTGAAGAGTGCCCTGGCATTTATGCATCTCCCTTCATAACAATACATCTGCTTTTAACCATGCTGCAGGTTCAGAAGAGCAGGAGAGAAGCCTTCACTCCCCAGAGAAAGCTGTCAGAAAGGAGGTTTATCTAGACTTCTACAACACAGATGTTATCTGGAGAGTATAGGATTTGGTGCTCACACACTAGGTGAATTCACTCTGATCTCTACCCTGTACTAAGTCCAAAGCATAGATGTCTTAAGTTGAAGAAACTGAATAATTTGTCCAGTTGCTCACCACACACAGGCCATCTCACATGTTCATTTCCATTACACAAAAAGGTGCCAGACTTGAGCATAGACAGGTCCTCTAACAACAGAGGTCTGTGAAACCTATCACTTCCCATCTTATATCCACTGCAGGCACCAACACAAACTCAGCCAGGAGGCCCAAACCCCAAGAGGTTTAGGAAACAAGATCACTCCTTGTTCTCCTCCAAGCTCTTCTTCAAATGTCTGAAAATCCTGAAGCAACACATCAAGTGCCAGAAGCCATGCTCCTTGTTGTGGCAAACAGGGCAGAGGGAGAAAAAACAAGTTAGTGAGCATGAATCCAGCTTCCAGTAAGTGCAGACTCTTTCTTGGGAGGTTCGGTTAGATGAGAGTGGAGAATGAATGGGGTACTAATGGTTTTGCAGTTCCAGTAGCCCCCTTTATTGTAGTGGGGCAGGGATGGGCCAGGAGACCCATCAGTCTGTTAAGTGCTGCGTGCAATACTAGCGCTCAGTATCTTCCATTGCTTGTGAACAAAGCAGCTCCAACATCAGTCACCCGAGTAGCCAGGCATTAGTCATACCGTCCCTTAATCATCATATTCAACAAGGGACCCACCTGTTCAAAGCAAAAACAGATCGTTAGCCGGGACAGTTACACAGAAATGGCAGCTGCAGAGCCTGCTCCTTCTGCATCACAACATCTTATGAGTTGAGCAGTCCAGAGCAGAGCATCTCAGCAAACTGAGCCTGAGATACACCAAATCAGCTTCAAAGTATTTTATAATAAAACACTGGGGCACCGTTGAGCACATCCTCAAATACCCTACCAAAATTATAGAGTTCTCCGCCAACACCCAACTTCAGTTGTCACCGAAACATTGCACCCATGGTATTTATTTGAAACTTTTTCACTTCTCACCCTAGATGTGTGATTTCTCAGGAGATGCTATTAAAAGCAGTCAACAGTCATCAGGAGTTGCTTTTGGCAGGGCAGAGAAGGAACATTCTTACTCACTGAATCCTCCCTGGTTCTTGGGATCACTTGGAAGGATGGCTAGGACTGACGATTTTGCTAAAGTTTTGTTTCCAGTCAAGACCATTCCCATTTCTCAGCACTGCCTGATCGCTGAGGGAAGTCCAGCATGCTATTGCAGTAGGAAAATCTCAGGGGAGAGGCATGCTAAAGCAGAGCTCCTGCACAGTGGTGAGTGTTATAAACCATGAAAATATTTCTATTCAGATCCAGTATTTCCACTTTCAGATTGGCAGATCTTCAAAAGCATACTCTTAGTACTTCAATCTGTTTTTCTGAAATACCAGTTGGTTAAAATTATGAAGAATTCAGAGATGACCAAGACGTATGTTAAGGGCAAAGTGCACAACTTAATAGAAGAGACTTCTCTTATTTAAGAGATTTAGATTTAACAGGTAAAACAGTGGGTTGTTGTTTTTTTTTGTTTTTGTTTTTTTTTTTTTTTCAAATACTGGGTATCATTGCTGCACAGAAGGCTAAGGAGAGTTTGGGAGCAACACTTTCCTGGCAGTGCCCAAAGTCAAAGTATACCTTCCCCCACATACAGAACAATTAAGTCCATTGTTTCTAGTGGTCCTCTCCAGAATTATAATTTAAAGAGCTTGCCTTTTTGTATCCAAAGGACCTCCTGAAGACAGCAGGAAGAACCATTCACAGCAACAGAGCAACCCTGTTTTCTCCTACCCTCACTGTGACACCTGCAGAGCCAAATAGTTGGCATCTCGAGTTTTGCATTAAGCCACAACAGTTTCAACAGCAGTGACTATATGGTTCTTTTTTGTACCTCTTGTGGATTTCCTAAGGCTTCTCCCAACATCTTCTCAATGTTCCTCATTATCGCCACTTTCTGATGAGCCTTTAACGGATATTCAATTCTCTTTGGGGTTGGGGCACCCTGAAATATAAAAAATAGCTCCTTGCAAGCTTCCTGAATTGGCAGATTATTCCTCCCTCTCCCAGCCACCCAGTTCTTCACACATCACTTGAAAGGGAGAAAGTAGCTTTCAGCTTTAAAGCAAAGGATTTGGTGCAATGAAGTTTTCATATTGACAACACATGCCAATACACCTCTACCTGAAAAAACCCTCTGGGATAGAGCTATCCAAGCTGTGCAGGAAAGTGCTTGTACTCACCTTGTACCAGAAGTTCACAGTGATGGTAATCCCGCCATTCAGGAGAGACTCAATGTGGTGCCACCTGCATGGAAACCACACAAAAAAGAAAAACTATTGCTGTAGCTTATAGCAAAATACCTGGGATGGATAAGTTCAGACAGCACCAGACAAGCCTTGCCTTATACCTCCATCATTAAGATCTCAGGACTTCTGGAAAGCTGTCCTTATTTAAACACAGATCCTTTTCTCACACATTAGTGGAGTGCTCCCACAGTAATGTAGTGTCAGGGAGAATTACCACTCCCATCCAACAGATAGGAAGTAGAAGCAGATGGGCCCAAGATGTCACAGAAAATATCATACTTGCTGGAGAAGTCAAAACAAAATTCTCTTAAGAGCCAATGCAACACTTGAAGCAGAAGATCCTTTAAACCTCTGTTTGCTGTTCACTGTATAGTTCCGCCATCCTTCTTACCAGTACATGGGTATGTATAGCACATCCCCTGGCCCCACCACCGTCTCATAGCCAACCACGCTGCGGAAATTCGGAAACTTCTCATAGTCAGGATTGTCAAAGTCCACCTAAGAGAAGAAAAACATTAAGAAACTCAGAACTTCCTGCAATGACAGTCCTCATTACTGGCTGTCAGTATCAAATCATCTTGATCTTCCCTATATGGCTTTTACATTCCCATTCATGTCTTAACTCCATTGCGAGGTCCTACAGTACCACCAACTTAGACAGGAGTCCTGCAATTTGTCTCTAAGCAAATCTGTGTTTGACCAAGTGATCAATGAAACAGAACATAGAAGGTAGCAACTCCAGTTGTGCTATCAGTAAGGAGGAGATGTTTATAGCTGTAGCACTTGCAAGGCAGGACCAGAGACAAACACCAGTCTTCCGGCTGGTCTCGATGTATTCATCAGATATAGATCTGAACACAGGTTTTGCAAAAGCTCAGCAAGTGATATGCAGCTTGAATTCCAGTGCAGCCTCCTTCCACCCAACATCTTCACAAATTCCCTTTTTTTTTTGCATGGAGCAGAGAACAGATCTGCTACTCTCACCTGGCTCTGCCTGTCGCACGGATGGTGCACAGGATAAGGGTAGAGGCATTCAAACTGATCAGGAGGGAACAGAATACACCTCTTGTAACCCTTAATCTGAGCGAAGAAGTTCTGCTGCTCATCATAATGAGCTGGTGTCACATTCCCTGCACAGAGAGAAAATATGATAATCAAGACACTCTCATGTACAGGTATGAAAGACAGAAGCAAGTTATATTCCTTGCTGGAAACAGTAAATACACTCACACATATTCAGAAAACTAAACAAGGAAAATGACCACAGGAACTCTACAAACTGATCACTGTATCAGTCAGCCTTTATTAAGCAGTTGCTATTCCACTTAATTTCCATTCTTAATCCATATTCAGCAATTTATGCTCTACAGGATCAGGATTTCCAGCTTGTTTCCATGAACAGCAGATGGTGAATGTTGACAGGAAGCTTTTTTATAAAACACTCTTTAGACAAGAAGTTGTGGAATGGACTTTCAGAAGTTATTAGTCTACATAAAAGGAGTCTAACAGTCTGATTTTGAAAAAAAGTCCTAGTAGTCCTAGTAGTTTTGCAAGAAAACAAGTAAACAAATCTCTGTCATTGGGGCTCCCAATAGCACCTTCTGAGTCTTATTAAAGTTATAAAGCTTGACTGTCACCACTAGATCTTAAATTTAATCAAGTATTTAAATACAGTGGGCCATTTTGTACTCCTCTCAACTATGTTTTTCAGGCTGTTTGCCAATTCAGATATTACCCTTTTAGCTGTCTTTTTATATGTATTTTCACTAAAGAGAATTAAGATAACAGTTAATCCCATAACTTCATGAAATAGATCATACAATCACATGCTCCTCTAGAGTCCCTCCTTTTTCTAGCACCCACAGGTTCAAGACAGTTCCTTGGTTCTTGTGCATAACCTGTTGGTAGTAGGATTTTAGTGATATATTATGATCTGTAGTGAAATGTTGCTGCAATGCTTTTATGTGAGTTTCTCTTCTCTCAGCTAGTAAAACCAGTGAAAAACTACTGTAAGTTGAGTATGTCTGGTTGCAAAGGGGAAAAACATCTGCTGTCAGAACTGAGCAGTCATGAATTGCCAAGTAATTATAATTGAACAATTATAATTGGACGTGTCTGCCAGAATGATTATAGGCCATCCCACTCCACAAAACTGTGTATATTCCTTGTTCGGTTATTGAGATTACTTTCTACTAGAACGCTCTCCTTGTCAACAGCATAGTAGTACCTCCGTCTTCTAAGGCACCTGCCTATGAGTCAGTCTCTACATGGGTTTGAAATTCCAATGAATCCAGATTATTTTTATGATTTGTCCATCTTCAAGTTCTCCAGTGCCCTCCAACCTTCCAAGAAGAAATTAACCTCTTAATTGAAAGAGAATTCCTCACCACAGTGTACCAGCTCAAATAAGAACAAATACTTCACAGAATAATCAACAATTCCTCCTGGGTAGACATTGGACATGCCAAGAAAAGCCCAGAAGACTAACTTCGCTCATGTTGCAAACCCTTTTTACATTTTAAATCTGGAGACTCTGAGCATTTTAAATCTTCAGCATCTCAAGCAGTCAAACAATAAATAGGTCTCAGAATATAATTAGCAATTACTGAAAACACAGTCCTACCAGCATCACAGAGCCTTTCCACAAGCAGATTACATCCAGGCTTTCACAGCAAGTCCCTGGGGAAACACAGGCTATTCCTTTGGTTGTTTCCACTCTATAACCCAAGTTAAGTTGTGACAACAGTCCACTCCCAACCCAGCTGGCTTTAAACTGCCAGCTCTGAAAGAACACTTACAATCTAGTGGAAAATCCCTTTGAAAAATCTTCTGAAACTGAAATACTGAACTGCTGACCAAATCTTCTCCCCTTCTCCTCCAGTCAGAGAGAACTGCTTACCTTCCATGCCAATAAGAAGCAAGTTAGAAGTCAGCTGACCCCAGCCACGTTTCCCTTGCTGCTTGTTAATCCAGTTCCAGTTGAAGCCAAGGAAATCCACCACAATTTTCCTTCCAACTGTGTCATTCAGGGTTTGCTGCAGATATAGCCTGTATTTTCCCAGAGACAAGTAGAAATCAAGTATTAAGCCTTGTCATGAACATGAAGACATATCTCTGCATCTCTTCAGAAAGATTTCAAAACGAAGAGACATAACTCCTAGAGGTTCTGTTCCATCACCACACAGCATAAGCAGTCATGGAAGGAAACAGTTTCAAAAAGTCCCCAAACTTTCCTGAAAGATTTCCTGGTACAGAAAGGAACAGAACTCAGTTCTGCTTAAATAATCACAAGAGAAAAAAAGAAAATTTTAGAGCAAGAACAATTCCCTCACAGTGCAGGAGAAAAACTGTAAACAGACTGGTCACTATCACATATCAAACACACTCGTGAATAATCCCCAGATAAATGCCACCACTGTAACTCATCTGCAATAAGAGTTACCTCTTCTACTAGAAGTGCATAAGGGCAAAACAAGGCTCAGGAAACCCAGCACATTTCAGTATCAAGTGACTTTAAAGCTAGGCTTACGTTTAGGCATAGAGGAATCAAACATCTGTATTAACAACTGCAGTGTAACAGACTACTGTCTGCAATGCTAGAAGAAAAACATTTTTAAGCTCAAGGATTGCCTTCTCTCTTGGAGAAAGCACGTCCAAAGCTGTGAAAGAAGACAAAGGCACAGATGACAAGTGGACACAGACACAAGAGTAGCTTCCAATTAAGACACAACTAAGCACCCATAAGTCCTGAGGGACAGTGACTGATAAAATTAACTAAGGGTTTAAGTCCAGTTGCTAACAGTTATACTCTGTATAAACATGAGGCTCCTCTCAATAACTTACAGGTCTGTTAGCGGTGTAGGCCATCACTGTCAAGAAATACACAGCACATACGCAACCTTTTCTCACCTTTCTGAAAGAGGGTTAGCACCAGCTGCCCTGGTATTCTGTATAAAAAGCTGAGTGCTATAGCTTGTACCTTTTCATCCAATAACTAAGCTCCTCTACCAATACAATAGTCTGACAAAAGAAAGTGAAGCTTAAGACTTTCTCTATCCAAACCCCACCTCGGACAGAGAAGAAAAAAAGCAACAAAAAAGATATCTCTGCACAAAATGTGAAGAGCTTCATTAACCAACAGTATGACTTTTTTAATCAGGTAACAAGGCTGCTGTCAACTAGAAGCCCTGAAGGAAAAATAGCACTATAAAAAAGTGAAAGGTTTGAGAGGTTTTAATTATCAGCAGTCACTGAAGAGAAACTTATCCCCTACTTAGACCTGCAGTAATGGAGACACTTCCACACATCACTTACCTCTCAGCACTCCCTTTCTGTTGTATTTCTTTGAGTCTGTCCACAAACTCTGCAAACTTCATCTCTTCCCTGCTCGACTTGGGCTTGAAGTTCTTAAAATTTGCCATCTTTTTCTCATCATAGTACAAAAACTTGTGTGTGCTGGCACTATACACTGAGAAGTCCCCATTGCCAATGTTTTCCTGGAGGTAGTCCAGGTCCCATTTCAGAGCAGGATAAACCAGATTTGTATCTGTCAGCACCACTGGCTCCTGGAGAGAAACAGGAAGTTTATTGATTCAAGGACCTCTTGAACTTGAGAACGATCACATTCATTACTGCAACAACAGAAACTCTCTTTGAAAAATAGGGAATTGCAAAAGGCATTCAGAGTAATCAGATACCTTAGTCTGGGGAGAAAAACAAGCAAAACATGATAGGAAGATTTCAGAAAGTGGTGGCCTGCTCCTACAGCAAGCTCCTGGCAGCAGTCGGACAGATTCCACTATCTACTTCGCTAATCTCTAACACGTGAGGTTAGACAAACACTAGATGGAAACAGTTTTAAGCCTACTTGGTCCTGCCACGTAGCAAGGAAACACAGTAGATTCCATCTGGTCACTTCCAGACTCAGCTGTGAAGGGGCAAATGCTGGCAAAAAGACAGCTCTGAATTCACAGAGACAACACTCATCTCTTTTCTCAGAGGATTGCAGATAACCTCCAGCCATCAAAAAACTGGCATTACCCCATCTCTCCTAAACACTAAAAAAAGAACCACTGCAGAAGGAAGACAAAGGACATCACCTATCTCCTCATCTATAAATAGTAGGTAACCTAAACAAAAATGACAGTTGCTATGTTTCCAAGCTGTACATGCACAACTTCTCTTCTTGCACACTTTCTTTAAAAATAGTCAAGTGGTAACCTTACCAAAATGAGACTGAGCTTGTCCAGAACCAGTACAAGAGCCACTACTGCAAGGCAACCTTCCCATCACTTAGAAAATAAAAAACACGTGCCCATGGTTATACACAACATTTCCACGATTTACATCCGGAAAGCAAAGCACTTAAAGCAACCTCTTCCTGCAAATTTCACAACTCAACGCTACGGTACCGAAAAGAATTGTCTTACGGCAACTAGGAGGAACGGGACAGCGGCAACGACCGAGCCCGCGCGGGGAGGGGGGCTCGGCGGGCCCTCCGCGGCAGACAGCCTGTAGTACAGACCGGCAGAGCCGGGGCAGGGAGGTGGGCGCACCCGGCACCGGGACCCGGGAGAGCCCGGCACCCTGCGAGCCGCTCTGCCCTGCTCTGCCCGGCCTGACGGGCAGGGCTGGCAGCCCTCGCGCCGCGGAGCACGAGCACGCCCGGCCCCGCCGCAGCCCCCGGGCCGGGCCGCCGCTGCTCCCCGCACCTCGTTCTCGATGAGCTCCTCGGCACGGGGGTCGCTGTGGCTGAGCCGCGGGATGGGCCGCGTCTCAAAGGAGTAACGACGGAACTGGGAGTCGCTCCAGCCGGGCGCTGCCGCTGCCGCCACCGCCGGGCCCTCCCGGCAGCCCGCGGCCGCCGCCGAGGAGGAGGCCGCCGCCATCGCCGCCTCCACCGGAGAACCCGGAACTAGAAAGCCGGAAGCGGAAATTGTCCTCCCGTGGCAACACCGGAAGCGAGCGGAGAAGGCGGGAGGCGGAGGGGCACCATGGGCGAGGGGGGCGGCGGCGAGCAGCGCCCCCGCGCGGAGGGAGGTCGGGGGCGGCCTCTGTTCCCCTCCGCGTTTTGGCCTTTTCCAAGGTTTTTGGATAACTGTGGGAGCCGGAAGCCCGTGCGGGGAAAACCTGGCTCGTCTGGGAAGGCGGGGACGTGGGGGACTCGGGCCCCGGGAGGGCAGGCCAGGCCACCGCCCCGAGATGGCGACTGGCCGCCCAGGAAGGCCTGGCTTCCTCCCTGAAATCGCTTGTACAGCGCGCAGCTGTGCCAGCACGGCCATGTGTGGGCCCTCAGAGTCCTAGGCCACTCTGCCTGCTTTCAGCTGGCAGCCCCTTCCCCTCCAGGTCGCTGGCAGCTGACAGGACGCGTGCGCGCTGCTCTTTGGGAGCTGCTCTGCTGCCGTGCTCCGAACGAAGCCAGCAAACTGCCCGTTGTCCTCAATCTAAGTGCACAGCTGTGTTTCGTGCCTGAAAACTAGAGGTTTAATTAACACTTGCTACAAGAAAAAACGTATGGTGAAACTAACACCCGCCTTTCGATGTGTAACTACATCGTTTTAGCAAGTTTTCATGAATTGCATGCCTAGGGCAGGAGCTATTGATTTTTTCTCTTTGCATATGTTTATTAAATAAGACAAATCTACATTTTGCTTTGAATCTGGAAGCAGCAAGAACAATCATTGCTCTTTCCCAAGAATGAGTGCCACATGAGGCAGCAGCTCTTGAGAAAATTTTGGTCTCTGGCATTTAGTGGTTTTCTGGCTGCGAAAAGCTTTACCTTCATAAGAATAATGCAATCTGTTTTCCTCTGTCCTTCCAAAATTTATTAATGTGCTTAGTTTCTAGGAAAATTAGTGCTCCATCACCCTTTAAATCTACAGCACTATTCCTGTACAGGTTAAGAAAAAATTTTACCATGTATTTGCAATCGTATTTGGGTGCTTAGAAAGCTTGTGCCACAGCTGTGGAAGGCTCAAATGTAACTCAGAAAGTAAATACCCAGCGGTGAAGAGCCGATGTAAGGAGCAGCCGACCATGATCTGAGCCTGTGACTGACACAAACTTCGCTGCACAGTCGGTTATATGGGAGTTGGTTGAATTAAGACATCATCCCTAAAACGACACAACACAGCCTTTCTTTGGGGTAAGTGAAGGGATCCTATTCTAGCCTGCAACAATGCCTCCGCCTCAGGCACGCTGGATCCCAGATGTATTGTTGTGGTTTATCACTGTCTTCATTCAATTAGTAGGTTTAGGATTAATGTTGTTATTAGAAGGAATGGCTTTAATGACAAATTGTCCATGATAGTCTTTGATCTGCAAAGGTTTATAATGGAGATCATTTTAGAGACATTACCCATTACGGCTGATGTGAATAACTGAAGGAAAATGAGTTCAACTACCACAGAGTTTACATAATGAAGTAAACTGCAAAATCCTTTAATGTTCATATTGATTTTATCTACAGTGACATATCGCTTATGTTTGAGGAACAGCATCACGAAATTAACACGCCACTTCAGCCGTGCGTGTTTCCCTGGCTGTATGGAGACAAGATGATTACGTTTGGGTATTAACTTTAATAATATTGACACTGGTACCAAGAAGGCAGTTTGCATAACGCCGCCAGCCGCGGCATCGACCCGACTGAGCATCGACCCGGCTGAGCACCGACCCGACCGAGCACCGATCCGACTGCTCCGCAGCGGCTGCCCCGCCTCTGGGCGGCCATGCCTGCCGTGCGATCCCGTTACCCCGCTTCGGGCGGTGACAGCCAGAGCCAAATACCGCACCCGCGCCCCTTCAGCCATTGCTCTTAGGTCACTATTATAACAACAGCGGCCGATCAATTAATGCCGGGGGGTGGGGGGGTGTTGTACCCTGCAGCGCCCCGCCTCCCGCTCTAACCACGCCCACCAAACGGTAGCCCCGCTGCCGCGGTCGCCTCGCCCCCCGAGCACTTCTGTCCCTACCGGCCACCGTCGGCCGCGCCTGCGCGGTGGAGGCGATGGCGGCGGCTGGGCTCCGCGGTGTCCTCTGGCAGCGGGCGGCTGCCCGGCTGTGCGTGGCGCGGGCCGGTGCGGTGGTGCCCGTCGGGGCGCGGGCGGGTGAGCGGGGAGATGGGAGCAGGGAGCTTCGGCCGGCGGCGGGACGGGTGTCGTTGGGGCGGTGGGCCGAGGGCTCCGGAGCCGGGGTGTGAGGGCGGCGCGACCTCCCCGGCTTGGCTGCGGCTGCCGGCGGGGCCTGCGCCCACTCTGCCCGGTTGCTCTCCCGCCAGCCTCTGGGTTGCCCAAGGACCTGATGCCCGGGCCGTACCCCCGGACGCCGGAGGAGAGGGCAGCTGCTGCAAAGAAGTACAACATGCGGGTGGAAGACTACGAGCCCTACCCCGACGACGGCTTCGGGTGAGCTGGGGTCGTCCCATGCCCCTGCAGCCGGGGAGCAGGCCAAGGCCAGCAGCGCCCGGCTTTGTGGGGAGGTGCTGCAGGCTGACAGGCTCTGTTGAATGCCTGGAGATGCTGTGCTTTGAGTTTAGGGCTTTCAAAGCACCCATCAGTGTGCTTTCAGGACCAAATGCAATGAGTTGAAGGCCTGTGTGAATAAAATGTTGGATGAGAGACTTCTTGTGATGTTATAATACAGGGCTGAGAGGGATGAACTGAAAGCTGTCTTTGGAACAGATTTCAGGAGATGTTTAAATGTTGGGAGGTACTTTGACATGTGCAAAGTGCTAGACAACTAGAGTTCTGTATTTCAGTTAAGCTTGCATTTTCTTCCAGCAGGTATAGCCCAAAAGAGCACTTTGAATGCTGTTTGTTACAATGACTGGTACCAAGGTGATGACTGTTGTGCTAGTTGTGTGTATGTGTTTAAAAAATATATACATAGGAGCTATAAAAACAAAGTAGTATTTAAGTCTTTCATTTCCCTAGGCCTGTTCTATAGCATCTCCTACAAAATGTATCTAAATTAATACAGATTTCTTGTATGTTTGGGGTTTTGTCCGTTTCTTACAGGTACGGTGACTATCCCAAGCTCCCTGATAAGTCTCTTCATGAGAGAGACCCTTGGTACCAGTGGGACCAGCCAGACATGAGGCATAACTGGGGAGAGCCGGTAGGAATGCTAGTAGCACTTTTCATTATGATTACAATGCTACTGTTACTAAATACTAATGTTCACATCTCTAGTGCTTTCTGTTTAATTCTTTGTGTAGTTGCATCCCCATGTGCAGGTGTGTGTTGCCTATGCAACCAGAGACAGTCAGTTGTAGGGAAACTTAGGCTAAGGCCATCAAGGTAAATATTTTGAAAGTGCTGAGGAATAGTAACATCTTACTACATATGAGGAAGGAGGATTTAAAAACTTAAGTCTCTTCCATCTTCTTTGCCTGATTTGACTTAGTGTGAGAGCTTAGTTGAGAATAATTTGGTAAAGAAGCCATTGTTTTGAGTAGGGTTCTTTTAAATTACAATGGAAGTAGCCGTTGTTGCTTTATTACTCCAGGGTTATTTTGGGATAGCATACAAATAAAGAGATTTTCTCTGAAGAAAGTCTGCAAGATATCCTTCAGACAAATGAATGAATAGAGCATCTATGTTAATTTTCGAAATTTAAGTTCCTCAAGCTCCTTGTCAGGAGTAACTTTTCAGTTAGTGCATGGTCTTTCTGTGAATGACTGTAATCTAACTGATTGCTGAACTTGGTAATTGACTTGAGCTCTCCTTACTAAAAGTGTGTGTGTAATATCATGTAAGTTATGTTATGTAAGTGTGTGTGTGTAATATATCATAGTATAAACATGCCAGAGCATCATACCATATGTACCACAGTAAAGTGCATGTTGTAATGACTTCAGAAGAACATGAAAAAATCCATGGTGATTCTGTGTTGTTGTGGTGCTTGGTACAGGAAGGTTTGTATAGGTACCCTTGCTCATGGGGTTGGCAGTGGGGGACCAAGTGGAATATACTAGTGTGTTGCAGGTGTCAGGCAACTGAATTCTGCTCAGACTGGCTCTCTGGGTTTGATAGCAAACAGCTCTACTTGCAAAGAGCAAAGCTGGGGAGCTAGGGGCAGTACTTCAGCTGCAAATTAATGAGTTCTCTGTTTTCGTTAATATGAAAGAAGACTATAGACAGAACATGGTTGAGACTTCTCTATGTATACTTCAAGGCAGAAGCTTAAATACCCTTCTGCTTCAATCAGGAAGGCCGTTAGCTTGCTACCAGCTCTGCTCTTGCTGTGGAGTAACAACAGCAGGTGCTCTACCTGTTTTGTGCAGTCAGCTTCCAAGCAGGTAGTTGCTTCTTTGTTTGAAGTAACACTGCTGCTTCTGTTTGGGTGTGTGACTGAACTTCCATAAATGAGGGTACTGATTTATACCATGCCTTTTCAACAGTGCTGGGGAACAAATCTAAGGTGGAGTGGTTATGTATATAAATAAAAGCTGCTGCTATCCTATAATTAAGCATATTACCTGGTATAAGCATAGGATGGAATTTGGAGCCCTGAATTTTACTGTAAGTGACAACTTGCTGTGACTAGGTAAATCACTTATTGCCTCTGTGGCCTTATCTTCACTTGTGAGGTGGAGACGAAACAGCTTCTGGCACTTTTGTGAATGCTATAAAGCACTGCTTCCCTTGATAAAAGCAACTTGATCACTGTTGGTAAATGTTCAGTGATTTTCCTTTGTTCTTTAGATGCACTGGGACTTTGACATGTATATTCGGAACCGCGTTGATACATCCCCCACTCCAGTTCCCTGGCACACCATGCGCAAACACTTTCTTATCTTTTTGAGTACCATGCTGATCATGTTTTGTTTAGGAGAGATCTATCCATCTTACAGGCCTGTGGTAAGTGACACCCTTGTGGAAAAGGAGGAAAAGGAGCTGTGTTTCTTGTCACTGCTGATGCCAAAAAGTGGTTTTGCTGAAGCTGTGTGAGGAGTGTGAATGCAAAACCCTGCTGCTGGCAGAGGATGGGCCAAGGGATGTCCTATGGCCTTGTCCAGCCTGAGTTGTTGGCTTGGCTCAGCTCACAGGTTCTGTTTCATAGAGAGCAGTTCCTGTTCACAGGGAACTGATTTTAAGGCATACTTACAGTATCCCTTCTTTGGTCTAGGTATTCTCCTTCCCTGTGTGCATCTGCTCAAGGGAGATGTTTAATCTCTTATCTTGCCTTGTGTTTTTAGTTGTATCTCATAATCTGGATCATTTGGAATGTATTTTGAAAAATACAACTGAATACGCAGACAGCTTTTGCAATATATTATTCTCATGCTGTGAGATGAACTGTTGGTTAAAATTAAATGCAAGACCACCTTGATGTTTTTAAAGGACATGGGTTTATAGAAAGAACTCTATCTTTGAATTTACTTTCCTTGTACTCTTAATATTCCCGCTGAAGCGCTTAAGAAATAGAAATTTAAGTCATAAGTCACAAACCTTAATTTGAATGGGAGTGGGATGGGTTGAGACATTTTCCCCTTAATCCTTATATTTGCTTGGTGAATTTGCCACTCTTTGTCTCTCCTTGTAGGGACCGAAGCAATATCCCTTCAATGACCTGTACCTGGAGAGAGGAGGAGACCCCAATAAAGAGCCACCAGTGGTGACGCACTATGAAATCTGAAAGTTGTTGAAGTGCTGTGTTTCTGCTGGGGATGTCATCTTCTCTGGTGTTCACTGTGGCATGTTAACGCTTGTTCTTCAACATACAACCACTAACTGCAGTGAAATATATCTATGATACCTACTTTGCTAGTTGTCTTCTGTTGGTTTGAGAAGGTTGAACAATGGCCAGTGAAATTAAATGACCTTTGCCATTTTTTCTAAACAGGCTAGTATCTGGAGGGCAAAGTTCTGAGTGCAGTCCTGGGACTGACTGCTGCTAGTTTATGTACCTCGTGCACAAACCTGCCTTAGCCCGTTTAGGTAGGAGATACTGCCTGTTACCAAGTGGCTTAGTGCAGGTGCTGCTTAGAGTTGAACTAGAGTGTCACCGTTTAATGTGAGACGACAGGTAGAACCAGACTGGCAAGTGGCAGTGCTTGAGAGTCTCGTACTGTGTGAATAACTGTCCTTACTGGGGTTTGGCTTTGATCTCTTCCTGGTCGGAACGCCCTGTTAAGTCAAGCTTCTATAACCAGTAGGGAGCACTAGTGAGGCACAGAGCCTTGCAGTGCAGAGCTTGGCGCTGGCAGCAGAGCTGTGGACAGCAGTGGTATGAAAAGGCTGATGAACAAGTCCAGCTCTGGCCAGACCTGTTCTGCTGTGCCTGGGCTTTGGTCCAAGAGCACAGATGCTCAAGTTGCTCCTGTATGGCCTGAGCTTATCCAGCAGGGTTGGAGTTAGGTCTGACGCATGGAGTCTGCCTGTCTTGCTGTGAACCACTCGTCTAGGGCCTCTTATGGCTTTATCAGCGGTTTGCTTGGGAAAGTTACACATACAGTTTTATTAAGCTCCTAGATTTTTCCAGCTCCACTCTTCCCTTAACACAAGGTAATTCCCCCACACACACACACCTTGTTACTGGAGGAGACAGTACCTTCAGTACTGATTTACGGTGAAAGTTCTCTCAACTCCCTTGTCCTATGTCTTAGACCCTGCTGTTTTGCTCCAGGAGTGGGTGATCACAGAAGGCCAAGGGCTTGGGCTTTTCTGGGTGCTTCCTATAAAATGGGTGCTGTGCTCTGCTCTCAACACCCTGTCATGACTCATAGTTTTGTGCTTTAAGAGAAGCAGGTATTTGAAGACAGTGATTCATGATTTTTCAATCTGTAAAGATTTTTAACCCTAGATTCTAAAGGACAACTTGATCTCTGTGTAGGGGTTTCTGTTAGGGTCATTCAATGGAATGACTTGATTGAATGCTAGGACATTAAAAATATTTATCTGTAAATAAAACAAATCTCTTTGGAGGTGCTGAAGAGTCACCATTCCTCCTGACTTTTGTAAGCTGTCAGCTTCGCTTCTAGTTATAGAAATGCTTACTTTTAAATTCTGGACACTGATACTTCACACCAAAAGTGTTTTCAAAGTATTTCTTGAGCTGTAGGGACCTTGAAACTGAGTTCTGTTATGAAGCGTTATGCAGGGGAAAACACTCCTGAGGGGTATTTGAGTGAGAATTGCCATTCCACAGCAGTTATGTGACAGTACTATATATACAATGTTGTAAGAGTTCTAAGAGTCTTCAAGTGAAATTAAAATTATCAGAGCAGTAATAGGAACCTTATCTTGGTGTAAAATGACAATAGAGCAGTGGCACAGGGGCAGGCTGGGGCTCATCCGTGCTTACTGTACAGCACGCTGCACAGCTGCCCTGCCCCTGCCGTGTCTGCTGCCTGCTGCTCTGGGGAGTTTCGCACCCGCTCCGTACCTAACAGTGACCTCATGATGGCTTCCTTCGTGGGGAAGGCAGATAATGTGGCTCAGAAATCCTAAAAAAAAAATGGGGTTTTATGTTGGGAGGAAATGACAGCTTGAAACCTATGAATGAAGAAGAAAAGACTTGTGCAGCACCTTACAGACAGAAAAGGTGCCTGAGAGCCTCTTGGCTTGGGAGCGGCTGCTGGGGCCCCCGGTTGAGGTGCCGCGGCTGAGGAAGCGACACTTCGCGCCTGGTCAGGAGAGGCTGAGAGGAGGCCCCCCTCCCCACTTTAGGCTCACACCCGAAGGGCGGTGGTGGCCACACCCCCAAGGGGCCGGGCTCCCGCTGCCGTCCTGCGCGGCGGCCCCGGGCCGGCTGGCGGAACCAGCGCGGTGAGGGCTGCGGCCGCCGCCTGCGCAGGCGCGGCGGGGGCGGGGTCACGGGCGGTGTTTCGCGGGCGGGGGCTTTTCGGCTCCTGGCGGCCACCGTCGGGAGGGCTGAGCTGCGGGAACCGCTCGGGTCGGTGGCGCGGAGGGGACGGCCAGCGAGCCGGTAAGGGCCGCCGCCCGCCTCCCCCTCCCTCCTCCCCGCCGCCTCGACTCCTGTCCCGGCACTCGCGCCCCTCAGCCCCGCCACCGGGGACAGGGGCATGGGAGCCGCCCCCGGGCCGGCCCAGCCCCGCCTGCGGCGGCCCTGCCCTTCCGCGCCCCGGGGCCGAGCCCCTCGCCCCCGCCCCCCACCACCACCGTGGCCCAGGCCTGCTTTGCTACCCTGCCCGGCCTGGTGTGACTGTGCCAGCTCCGTCCTCAGGTCCCGTGGCCCCGTCCCCAGCCCTCTGCCCCGGGAGCCGCGGAGCTCGCTCCCCCTTTGCCGAGGGGGTGGCTTCTGGGCAGCGGCAGGCGGGGAGCGCTAAGGGGGTGTTAGGCGGTTCGGCCTGGGCCGCGGGGAGGCCTCTGGCGTGGCCAAGAGCCTGCTTTATGACACTCGGTGTCCGAGGTCAATGCTTTCTTCCTAGACCTTCCCTCTTTTTCACTGTCATGCAGTGTAATGCTGTTGCGTGGAGCAAGCTGACTGGATATGCCTATACGTACTCGCTTTTGTACAGTGCTGTGGCACTTAGCAATAGCTTTTCAAAGTGCTCAAAGCACAAGAAGTTTCTTTATATACCATGGGAGCTGTCATGGAGAAATGTGCTGAGCCCTGCGTTGCAACAACCCCGCCTTGCAAACACCAACGATTAGCTGAGATTAGTGTTCCTGTGCCTTCTGGCCTCTGTAATCAGGGTTTATAATAAGCACTTATGAGAACAGCCTGGGTATAGGGGAGCTGCGAAAGAGGAGTGTCAGAGCAATGCAAAGGGAAGGGGCAGTACAGAGGTTTTAAATTGACACTGAGATGTGGAGACTGTGGGGTGGTTTGTGTCTTAACCATTGCATCATGGCTGAGAGGCCTTTTCCAATTCTTAGGGTGGCTGCTTGTCACCTGGGTGACCTTGGACAAGTCTTCTCTGTTCTGCCCAAGTTTCACCTTTGGCTAAGGCGGATCAGGCTGTCAGCTCCTTTGTGTGCTGTGCTGGAAGCCCAGTATCAGTGGGAACTCTTCAAAGAGGAACAGTTGGGTGCCCCGTGGCAGGAGGAAGATTAGGAAAGTCAGTAGGACGGGATTTCTGATTGACAGTATTTGGGTGGCGCAAGAGAGAGAAGGCCTTACTAGAGTGATACCAGGGATGATTATCATGGCAGCTTTCAGGGTCAGTGAACTGATACAACAACAACCGCAGTCTTTCAGGATGTATTCTAGGCAACAAGTATTTCAAGTTAGCATGAGTGAGGAACTTTTACTTCTGTCAGCATTGTTTGCATGGTCTGTCATGATTTCAGAACATGTGCTTTTACTTGTCACTCTGACTGTGTGCTCTTCGTTTCCCCGTGGTTGGGAGTGCTCTGACCTGCTGGGTTTTGTTTTGCAGACAGTGTTACCTTTAAGGACACTGTGCAGGAAACCATGGCTGGGGGAGGCCGGGGAAATACTGCTTCTGTCCTGCGACTCCCCTTGGGGCTGAGGTTCGTTAATATGTTAGATCTATAATCGGATGTCTGTAGAAGGAGGAGGAGGAGGAGGACTTGTCATGATTAATTAATTAGAGGTCCTGAGAAAAGCATGAGCTTTCTCAGAAGTCTTAGCTGCTATTTTGGGAGATGACAGCAGGTGGCAACCTCTCCCTAAAAACTCTCCTGTGGAAGAGTTCAAGACTTGCGAATTTTTCTCAGGCAGCCACAAGAGGTTGCTAAAGAAAGGCTTTTTCCTGCTTTAAGGCTCGTGAGTCCTGTCCTGGATACAGACATGCACAGTGTATAGAAGGATCACCCCTCTAAGCATAAGACTGAAATCAGGCTTTTTTTTTTCTCCTTCCAAGCTCGGAGCCCGCTGATTGAAGGAGGAGGTGCTGCTGCATCCTTGCAGAACCTCAGCTGTGGTGGAGCTGAACGGATAGGTGCTTAAGAGGTGGTGTGATACTGTGATCTTTTAGCTTCTTATGCCTCTCCTGTGGGCCTTCTGAAGGCACTACTGCTGCTTTGCCTTGAGGACCAGGGACAGAGTGTTCGATACATGTGATCCAGCACTTCCATAGTTGTTCTGTTGATTTTGAGCCACTCTAAATGATGCCTTGTTTGTTTTTCTAGGTCTGGGTGAGTCACCGTGGGCAAGACACTTTACCTTCCCATTCTGTCCTGACTTAAGTTTGTGAAAAGAGGACAGTAATATTGACTTTCTTATGCAAAATGTTCTATTGGCAAGAGGAGCTGGACAATTGATCAATACTGTTCTGCATGGCTTTTTTTGTGGCTTGTCTTTGTATTTGCCTGTTAAAAGGGAATTGTGCCAGCCATGCGGTCAGTCCAGCACAGAGGCTAAATAGGGGGAACTTGTACCACTCACCTGACTAAGTTTGTGATGCTTATGCTCTTTATTGCTTCCTTACCATTTAACTTACTAGAGGGAAATGGTCTCTTGGCCATTGTCTAGTAATGTTGATGGGTTAGCATGGGAGTTGTCCTCTCAAGAGCCAAGAAGCAGTGAGGCCTCTATGTAGTACAGACAGCTCCTACAGCTGGTGGATCATACCTGGAGAAGGAAGAGGCAGGAAAGCGACTGGTAAGGAGCACACCAGCTGTCCTGCTCCCTCACATCAGTGGAGTCGAGTGGTGCCCTGTGCAGTAGGCTGTTGCTAGCAGGTTCACCTGGCTCCTCCTGGGGATATTTTCATTTCCCCCTGACGATGAAGAAAAGAGACCTGGACCATGTTCCTGCGCTGGTATGGCAGACAGATGAGTAGGCACTGAAACTTCTTGGCAGAGAGAATGTGATGGAGCCCTAATGAGTACCTCACAAAGAGTGTGCTGGAAGATAGGAAAGTAAGCTTTAGAGGGCTGTTATGGTGGTGAGGAGGAGATGATCTTTCCACCTCTGTTCCTAGGCTGCATGAGGAAATAGTTACATTTGTTTTATTGTACAAGAGTTCAGATTCCTCTGGGCCTCAGCTAAGTTGGGATAAGGCTAGTGTGAGAATAGCAATAGGCAGTTTGAGCCTTGGGAGGTACTGCTGCAGTCTAATGCTATAAAGCATTAAATTGGTTCTAATCAAACAGCTTTTCCTGATAGTGCGTGAGGGAGAGGTTGTCCTTATCTTCTGACTGGTGATGGAGAAGAAACCCTGAAAAGGGTGTGGAGTCATTAGCCAAGATGTCTAAGCCCAAGAAGCAGTGCTGACAAGATTTCCCTTTGTGTGGGCCTCAGGAGGCCATAGCTTCACATAAGCAACAAGATGAGAGAAGGCTTTTTCAAAACTTGGTTGTGGGGTTTTTTGGTTTTTGTTTGATGGTTTGGCCAGACAGTGGGCTGGACACAGCAAGCTGCCTTTGTGAACTTGTTTACGAGTAAACATCCATACTCTGGCCTGAGTAAAGCCAAACTCTGAAGCACTGACTCTTGTAGCCCTGCATCTGAAGAGAGGGCTGTGTGATGCAGACCGTGGTTTAACCATGACACAAACAGTGTCCGATAACCAGGAGAGGTTAATCACAGCAAGCTGGCAAGATGCAGAATGTTTTGCTGTGCTGCCTGCTGACAGTTGTACTTTATTCAGCGTGATATCATCTGAGTGCATAGTTAGCAGCACTGTTTAGCTAGAGCTAACAGACTGCGCTGCAGCCAAGCTGGAAAGGTTTACGAACTGCTCATGAGAGTGACCCCGCTGGTCTGTGCATGCTGTGTCCACACATCCTTTCTGTTGCTGACATGCCTGGAAAGTCTGGGCATAGTCTGGGATTGAGAGGTGCTGGGTACTTTCTCCTCAGCAAGAATGGGATCCTACGTGGAACAATAACTTGTATTTATATTCAGCTTTGCAGCCTCCTGACTGCCTGCTGTTGCTATTTGACTTTCAATTATCCTGCTACATTATTACCCAACTAATCTCTTTCCAGTGACATAGGGAAGTTGTGTTCCCATTCTACAGGTGTCGGTTGGTCTATCCAGGGTAAACAAAAAGAATTGTGCTCAGAGCTGAGATTGAAACCCAGTTGTTACTTCTGGATCACTTCTTTTCACCCTCTCCTACTATTTACAAACTCAAGCAGAAAGTCAAATTATTTTTTCCTTTCACTTCTCACAGGAATGAGAACAAAGTACATTAACTGAATTGGCACACGATAGCATTGCACTTTGTTTTCTGTTGCCACGTCACGTTTCTGTTTGGAATCTGGCCTGCCTTGAGATTCCTTCTGCTCCTTTTTTTGCCTATGTGTATACTGACATCAGCTTGTGCTTTGCAAATGCATTTGTTTAAATTAATTTCTGCAGCTGATTTAAACCAGCCTGAACTGAAGACTTGAATATGTTGTTTAATTTAGATCCTTTTACTGAAACTCTCCTGTAATTGAGGTAAATGAAAAAGACAGCTGTATATGAAAGAAAATCTAGGATCAGGCAGCTGAAGTGGTTTTGTTTGGTTTGTTGTTTTTTTTTTTAATGAATTCTAAAATACCCTAATGCATTTCAGTAAAACTGTATTCACTAGCTCAGGAAGTAGCAAGTAACTTGTCTCTATTGAGAGCAATTTGTTCACGTGGTGCTTTCATAAGGGAGATACTTTGTTACTGGTGTATTTATTTACTGCTGACTTTATCCGACTATTCTAACCACTGTGTGAATTTTTTTTCCAAAGCCTAGAAAATGAAGCTAAAGGAAATTGAGAGAACAGCTGTCCAGGCATGGAGTCCAGCAAATAACCACCCCATTTATCTAGCAACAGGTAAAGTTCTACACAATTCATTAAAATTAAAGTATGAGTCACAGAGATATTGTATGTAGAGTTGTATTGGTTTTAACTTTCAAGAATTCTCGCCTTAATAATCTCTGGAAAACTTACAAGCAGTATACCAAAAACATTACAGCCTTAATTTTTTTTTAAAGTGACCTGTAGGGGATTATTTTTATGCCCAACTTTGACACCTTGAAGGCCAGTGATTTTTCAAGGGGTGAATACGTGATTTGTTTTTTTGTTTTTTTTTTTTTAATCTAACTTCTAATTAAGCCTATATGGACTCGCAACATCTGCTTGCTGTGGAAAATAAAATAAAATTCGTTTACTTACTTGGTATTTCTGGGAAAAAAAAAGTTCATTCTAATAATGTTTACTCAAGCTGGCTTTTACTTTGTTGGTCTTCAGACATTATCACATGGCTTGACAATCAAGTAATAGAAATCTGTTCTCCCTAAAGTTGCCTGTTTTGCATAACATTCAATTTTCAATACTTCTGCAAAACCTTTAATTTTTGTTTTGTTGATATTATTAATTATTTGCTATTGTAATAATATTGTTTCCTGAAGCACAAAGTCAGCCTGTTCACTGAGTTGGCAGTAGGTAAGTTTAGTGTCTGTGTGGAACTGACAGCTTGGGTTGTCTGCCCAGCATGAGAACGAGTCAGCTCTATCTTCTGCCTGTGTTGCACAGCACTGCCATATTGTTTTGATTTTTTCGGGGATAACTGTCCAAAAAAGTGACGAAAGTTGAGCTGTTGTGTTAAAAGCAACCTTGCAATTTTTGAGGTAGATAGTCTATTTTCCATTTCTCTAATAAAACTAGAGTTTTGATTGGACCAAGGGTCTTGGCTTCAGTCTACTTTAGATCAGAAACTGCAGAGTTTCATAACTTGTACTGCTTTTTAGTAGTCTCATGGGCACTTACTATGCCATAGGCAGTTACAAAGCATCCCTGTGGTAACTGGGTGACTATTTGCTTGGCAGTGGCTTGTTAGGTAATGTTAAATAAACTTTTAGCTTTTCTTCTGTAAGCTAGGGAGAAGGACGTGTTCAGACATGTTCTCTCTTTGAATGGGCATACCACCAAGACTGTGTTGACTAGAAGAATAGGTTTCCAGGGCCATGCTCTTTTTCTGTCTTGTGCTCTTGAAAAAAGTACCCACTTGTGTTGCCCTTGTTCTTTCTGCTAGGATCATCTGCCCAGCAACTGGATGCATCCTTCAGTACAAATGCCACCTTGGAAATATTTGAGGTTGACTTCAGGGATCCCTCCCTGGACATGAAGCAGAAAGGAACACTTCCTGCCTCAAACAGGTACTAGAGACTCATACTGACGTATCAATCAGTGGAACTGAAAAGGGCTTTTTTGGTACAAGAAAGGAGAGGAGGAAATTGTGTTTTGGGGGTATAAAGTGATCTTTTGGGTCAGTTGACCTCTGTCTTCAAAAATTTAATGTTTTTCTTGATATAAATCACGTTGGATGTAAAAGTAGAGCAGCTGGACCATTGGAGAAATCTGAAAGGACTTACGGAATGACTCTACTGTCTAACTACTATGTATCCTGTGAATTTGCTGGGGCTAATGATTTGCAGTAAAGAGACTAGAGGCAAAGTGAAACTTATCTTCCAACTTTTTGAGACAAGGTAATTTCTAAGGCTCCCCAGTGTGGGTGACATTTGCACTCAGTATAAAATGTAGACTTGATTTCTAACTAGCAGACTTTAAAGGGAGTAAATGTATTTTTCAGGTGACAGCTCTGGAAAGGAAGGTGCATAGTCCTGTAATCTAATTTTCTATATAGTGTAGGATTTCACCCACCAAATCATACATCAGGTCTTAAACGTTTTAAACACACAAAGAAACAAACAAAAACCACAACCACAAAAAAATAAGAGAGAGACAAGCTCTTCCTTTGTGAGTCCCCTTTAAAAGTCTTTGGAAGGAAGCTTATTTCATTTTTTGTGTGCAAGAGCCACAGTCCTCATAAAAGGGAAATAGATATTTAAGGTGCAGATTGATCGTTATGTTTGATAGGTCAGAACATGGATGTGTTTTTTGGTAATGTAGAGGGTGTCTTGACTTCCACCAAATATTGTGGGCTATGCGAGCTTTATTTTCTTCTTTTTTAGATTTCATAAGCTGATCTGGGGTAACTTTGGAAATGGGTCTCCAGAGTCCTCCGGTGTGATCATTGGTGGAGGGGATAACGGTGTACTGACAATGTACAGTGTGCACCGGATCTTGACTTCAAAGAGTGAGCCTGTAATTGGGCAGACAGAGAAGCATTCAGGTCCCGTACGAACTCTTGACTTCAACCCTTTCCAGGTATGCAACATTAAGCTACTTAAAACCAAAGGAAAGTTTACCTGCATCTTTAAAAAAAAAAAATCCTTGTATATTTTTCTCTGTATAGAGATGTATAAACTGAAGGAACAGTTTTTAGCTTGAAAGAGGCGTCGTAGTTGTGACACAAGGCTAGTTTGGGACTCGGGTTCTTTTCACAGCTTTGCCACTGAATTCCTCCATGATCTTGATCAAGTCTCTTACCTCTCCGTAAAAATATGTCTTAGAATCATAGGATGGTTTGGGTTGGAAGGGACCTTTAAAGGCCATCTAGTCCAACCCCCCTGCAAGGAGCAGGGACATCTCCAACCAGATCAGGTTGCTCAGAGCTCTGTCCAATCTAGCCTTGAATGTTTCTGGGGATGGGGCATTTACAATCTCACTGGGGAATCTGTTCCAGTGTTCTACCACCCTCATTGTAAAACATTTTTTCCTAATATCTAATCATCTAATCTGAATCTACCTCCCTCTGTTTTAAAATCATTGCCCCTCGTCCTTTGGCAGCAGGCCCTACGGAAGAGTTTCTCCCCGAGAAACTATTGTGATTTAGGTGAGATGTAATTTTATGAGTCTTGTAATACTGTTACACCATTACCCATTTGAAATCAGAACTTCTTTTTTATCTGTTCAGTTGGTGTCTAGTTCAGTGGGGCTCTGGTCATACTTGAAGGGACTGCAACGTAAACAAGTAGTGAACAGAATGCAAGTTCTCATTGTAGCACAAAGGCAAATTGAAAGTTGTCTGCAGACCTTTGAGGGAAGCCTGCCTCATCTCAAAAGAAATGTCCTTGGTGCCAGGATGCAGGGCAAAAGCTCAGCTGGCCAGAGACAGTGGCTTCCAGGTCTGTGGTAGAGTTTCATGATGAGTAACAGCAGCCACCTGCACGTGTGGCTTGCTAGACAAATTCTAAACAGGTCTGTGCTGTGGCACAGCTGAAGGCAAGGAGGCCAGAGATGTGCTTGGTTTATAATCCAGTTGGTATCTTTCTGCTTACCAGTGGCTGTGAAATGCAGCTGTCATCTGACTTTGGAAGATTTTGGGGTTTTGGCTTATGTTTATTTTTAAGAAATCCATCTTCTTTCCCTGTGAGCAGAAAACTCAGCCGAGCTTCTCTTTTTTCTACAGAGTAACCTCTTGGCTTCTGGAGCCAATGATTCTGAAATTTTCATCTGGGACTTGAATAACTTTAATGTGCCTATGACTCCAGGTGCTAAATCACAGGTAAACGAGTTTTCATCTGGGCAATACCCCTGTAGTTTTAAATCTCAGTAGGCAAGGCAAAAAGATGTGAGTGTGTGGAGTCATCCTGGTCCAGTCAGTCTGTGAAGTGGGAATAATCTTGATGTCTGTCAGGAGAAAGATGAATCAGGAGTGATGGATTAGCTTCATTCTAGGGAGGTGGAAAGAATGTTGTAAAGGGAAGGGAGGTAGGCTGACAAGCTCTGGAAGGATACACTTTGCATGGATGGGTAAGATCTTTGTGAATCTGAATCAAGTAACTGGCCAGTTTATCTATGCTCCAGCTGGAGCATGTGTGATGAATTAAGAAAGCTTATTGGACCTTCTCTGAGGAATGAATTTATTTCAGGCTTCAGCTGAAGCTTTTCATATCTCAAGAAAGTAATATGCCTAGCAGAGACAGTGAGCCATTTAATGCATTTGGCTGTTACACCCAGATCAGTTTTCCTGAGTTTGAAGAGGAAGAAGCTTCTGATCTTCTGATGCTGATTATGTTATTCAGGGCAATCAACACATGACAGTGGAAAAATTGTAGTAAACTTGCCTAAAAGCAGGCCAGATTTTTCCTCCAGTAAACCTCCCATTTGTTTCTGTGCCGATCTCCTGCATTGCAGTAGATCCAGTAATGGCAATTAGCCTTGAATGCTTCATAATTTTCCATCTTGCTGCACTTCTGAAATGTTGCACAAGGTCATCTTTCCATTTAAGTTCATCCTAGGAGTCAGGGTAGAAGCATCTATGTTCTCCCAGCTGCAGTTCTCTGTACTGATTTATAACACATTTGGGCAATGCAGAATCCAGCACTTGCTCTCAGAATGCAAAGGTGCTTTTCCAGGTGACACTCCCTCATAGAATTTGACTGTCCACTCTGCTCTCTGAATGAAGGACTTTCCATGCTCCCTCTGGTCAGTGCTGCTGATATTTCCAGTTAGTTGATCAGTGACTGAAGAGAGGAATATATATATATAGATATATATGTATATATGTAATCAAATCCCTTAGTTAAGCTAGTGACAGAATCTGTGATTAGTGTTCGCTCAACATGGGGATAATGGATTTGTGCCCTTTCCTATCTTTACAGCCTCATGAAGACATCAGTGTGGTGTCCTGGAATCGGCAGGTGCAGCATATCCTGTCTTCTGCTCACCCTAGTGGCAAGGCTGTGGTTTGGGACCTCAGAAAGAATGAGCCTATCATCAAAGTCAGTGACCACAGCAACAGGGTGAGTGGAGGAAAGACTATGATTATAACTAGTGTACAACATATGCCACATGTGACTGCAAAGTAGTGGCACAGGCTGTTGGGGTCAACTCTTTTTATTGTGGGAGCTGTTTGGGCTGGTTCTCTTGGAGCTGTGACATCAAAGCGCCTCTCATTCCCTAATGAAATGGAGAAACAAGACCCCTAGCTGTTCCTAAAATTAAGGCACCCTTGCATTCAGTTTCTATGTTCACAGCTCATTTATGAGAAGCCTCCTGTGTTTTCATCCCAACTGTCTTCCCAGGTCAAGTTTGAACTAGTCCTTCAACTTCTGTATGGTTAGTGGGTTTTTTACTGTGTAGAGAAGGTAGAAATACTTGCTTCCCACAGCAAGACATTGCTAGACTTGCTTTATTTCAGACATTCTAGACCAGTTAAGTACAGAATGACATGGCTCTGGGCCATTTGTGCTGTTGCCAGGCTGCTTTGCTAAATTTTCAGCCTCCGCTATTTTTGTCCCTAGATGCATTGCTCAGGAATGGCATGGCATCCAGAAGTTGCAACCCAGCTAGTACTCTCCTCTGAGGATGACCGCTTGCCAGTCATCCAAATATGGGACTTACGTTTTGCTACATCTCCTTTGAGCCAGCTGGAAGGGCACACGAGGTGAGGGCCTGCTTGTTGTGTTGCCTTTTCAAGGATCTCCATCTTTCAAAGGCAGACATCTGGGAAACTGGACTTAAGAGAATTATATGTTTTGCTAGGCCTGCTTTGTTTCACAGATGAATCTTGTTGAGGGTAGAGATGAGAACTGGCATTTCTGACCTTAAGTGCTGGTGCATGCTGCTTTCTTGGTGACAGGGTGGGAGGGTGGATTAGGTATGAAGTATACTGATTTCTTTCTGACCTATTTTAGGGGAGTTCTCTCTGTCTCTTGGTGCCAGGCTGACCCTGAACTGCTGTTGAGTAGTGCCAAGGACAACCGGATCTTGTGCTGGAACCCAAGTGTGGGGGAGGTACATAACTACAGCTATAAATGCACATGGTCTGCTTTATAGAGTGCTGTGTTATGCTGTGTGTGTGTCTCTTATCTGTATCACTGTGTGGTGCCAGTGTAATTTCCTCCTTCTGCACTCTTCCTGCCTGCAGTGAATGAGGGTGTTGTCCATATCCAGACTGAAAACAACACAGACAGAGATTTTCTCTGATATATGTGTGTCCAGAGAGCATAGAGAGAAGAAAGCTTTAACTAAAACTTGGTTTCAGCTAATTATGATTATTCTTGCTTTGTTCACACATGTAGTATTCTCTGTGTCAATTTGTTTCTTCTTCCTTCTCCTAGAGTAGTAAGTTTTTTTGGAGGGAAACTTGAGGGAGAATGAGGAACATTTGTTAGGATCATTGAGAGGGAACAATGTGATTAAATAAGCATGTAAACCTTATTCATGGAACAGTGGTTTCACATGTATGTGCTTATCTAGTGATGTTATCTCAAAACTACCCTCTTTGAAATATTTAGGTATCACCTGAATTAAAACAAGACTGTGTAAAGAAAATTTTCTGCACGCCTACTCATTCAATGCTGAATCTCTGGATAAAAATGAATTTTGAACTTTGAACAAAATTCATGTGGTTGAGCTTGATGATAGCATGGAAAAAGTACTCACACAATACTAAACAAAGTCCAGCTGGAAGCCCCAGGCTGGATTAATTTCATTGGGGCAATTTCACTTAGCTGACCACCTTTGCCTTGGAGACATGGAAAAAAAAATAATCAATTTTCATAAAATGCATGAAATGCTGCTGTTGTGATTTCATGCTCACTCTGTACAGATGTCTAATGGTTAGAAGAGAATCAGACTCTGAAGCGTTCCTGATGTCTAATTTTTACAAATGTCTTTTCATAGGATCATATAATGGTTTGAGTTGAAAGGGACTTTAAAGATCATCTAGTTCCAACCCCCTTGCCCTCTGTATGGGCACTGTTTTCACTGTGTTTTAGTGCAAAAATTTTTTTAAAAACAAGTCTTAGTACAGCTGGCTCATCTTTATGTGTGCTGCTGTAGATTTGCAGAGTCCAAATTCAAGTTAGGCATTTATGCACAGACTATTGTTAGGGGGCTGTTCTTTACTTGGTACCAATGAACAAAAAAATTTCAGGGGATACAAAAATTGGGAAGGTTTTCAGTAGTAAAGACAGTACAGTTATACAGAACGACTGATCTGGTAAGTTTAGGGAAAGGGTTGGCTTATTTGGTTTCTGGGGATATTTGGGGGTGGAGTTTTTTTGTTGTGTGGGTTTCGGGTTTTGTTTTTAATTTAGCAATCTAGATTTTAATATAAGCAAATACAAGGTTTTATACCTGGGAACAGAAAACGCAGATCATGCTCCTACAGAGGAGGAAGCTGTGATTTCTGTGCTTTGATCCTGTGAAGCATAAAGGAAGTATCTTCATTTTGCAAACTCGAGGTTCAAAGTCAAGGTTGTGTTAGTGACTTGCCCAATATCAGGCAGGAAGTTTGTGACTGCACCATGAATTGAACTTTGGCTTTTTGGGTGCTGGACCAGAAACTTGTTGGCTGTAATATCCTTCATAGTTCATCTGCAGCTATTACAATCCTCTTTTATTGTTCTACTTTTTTTTTCTGTAGGCTTTTATTTTCCTTGTCAAATTTGTTATTCTGGATTATTCTTTCTGTTTACATGTTCTTGCTCGTGACACCACCTTGCCTTTCGGCTTCTGGTTTCCCTGTGTTGTTTTCTGGTATGTCTCCCTTGGTTAACAGCAGCTGCAACAATACTGTAGCACTCTGATACAGCTGTACTTAGAAAGCAGAGCAAAACTGACTTGTTGCTTTTGCATTTTGTTTTACAGTCAGAATCCTATTGTATAGCAGCTTTCTGTGGCTTTCTGCTGTTTGGGTGCAATGCACTCTAACTCAGTTGCAGATGTGTCCTTCAAGAAGCAAAAATAAGAGCCGTGTATACAATGTTGATATGTAAATAAAGTGTGACACTTGCTGTGGGCAAGTTATTTGGGGAGAGCAGGGGACTATTCATGTTGTGTTTCTGTCTTCTCTCTTTCTGTGATAGGTGATTTATGAGTTGCCCATTCGGAGTCAGTGGTGCTTTGATGTCCAGTGGTGTCCTAGGAATCCTTCAGTCTTCTCTGCTGCCACTTTTGATGGATGGATCAACATTTATTCTGTTATGGGTGGGAACTTAGAAGCTCAGCAGAAGACGCAGGCTGACAAGGTAAAGTCCTGTGAACGTGTTACGGCTTGACAGAGTGGCACTCACCCGACTTCTGAGAGCGTTAGAGCACACACGTATAACAGTGTGATTTTTTTAAGCGATGCAGTCTGTCCCACCACCAGGACGTATAGCTGTATGGTGTGGGAACCAGAAGCTACCTGTGTGGGGACTTAATATCCACCAAGTGCCAAAGGGGCTACATTGCCTCTTGACAAAGATGTCTCAGTATTTCTGATAAAGTTCCTCAAAGTGTGTAAAGAGAACCAAGATCAAATGTAGTTTTGATGTTATATATATTTTGTAATTATTACTACTACACTAAAAATAAAGCAGCACACCTGTTCGAGCAACAAGCTTGTCTTGTCATTAGGTTAAAATTAAATACATTGATACTAATTAATACAGTATGTTATTCTTTATTAGTTCTGAAGAGAATTTTTAAAAGTAGCTTATAAGCCACTATTAGCAATTTTCCTCAAGTCAATTGACTGTAACTTGGAGCATGTTAATGTTTGGACAGTGAAACCCATTACTTAGCTGATGAATAGATGGGCAAACTCTGAACAGATTAAATGTCAGTACTGTCTAAAATTTTAGTTTTAATCTGTTGTCTAGTCTTTTAATTCCCTCCCTCTCTCCCAGCCAAAAAAATGCGTTATAATACAGGTTTTAAGAGAATAAGTATGAGCTGGCTTAAGTGTTATTTAGATAGTCGTTTACAGCGGACTGAGTTCAGTTTCATACGATTTGCAAGAGAGAGAAAATACTTTATCAAGCAACAACTGTAGGAGATTAAGGATTTATTTAACCTGTGGAGAATTTTCTTTCTGTGCCTTCTTCATGTGCATGCACCACACTTCCACTGTTCAAAATTGGAGAAGAGTAAGGTAGAATAACTTCTAGATAAATAGAATAACAAGTAAGAACACAAATTGGAGGAGCTAATAACAATTATGAAGGCAGGGACCAAGAGATCTCTTTCCTCTGGATTCCATGGTATCAGGACAGAAACTCTGTTGAAGACCTGGTGGTTAGTGTTACTAGTACCATGGTAGTGTGTATGTGTTTTTTGAAGGTTTAGGATAAATGATCTGTTAGGTATAAGCTGTTCATCCAGGAACTGGTCTTTCTTTGGAATTGGTTTCCCCTCAAGAAAGATTTGAAAGACAAAACATGTAGGTCCTGCCTGTGATTCTTTGTTTGACAACCTTGGCTTGATCGGCCTTATGTTGCTTCCTTTCAGGTATGCTGTATCAGCTGTATTTTGGTGCTATGCCCTGTGATCCAGTCAGACTTGAACAGGGTTATCTTTAGCAAACAACAAATCTGTGCTAACAATGTTAAAAATTAAGAATGCTTGTGAACAGCATTGTATGTATGCACACTGACTTCCTAAATGTCAGGAATCCAGATCAGGGGCCACTTTTGACACTCTCTTGTCTAGGCAGAAAGTCTGGAGAGATTATTTCACCAGCCTCAGCTGTAAAATCTTGAGACAGTCTTTAAAACTAACCCATTTGAAAGACCCCAGCAGCAGAAAGGGAATCAGTATTCCTTTGTGAATACATCAAGAAATGAGTTGGACAACTTATGGCGATATGTTGTCACTGTCTTGCATAAAACAAGTGATTTTGTAACTCCTGTGTTTATGAGCTGGGTGCTAGGGCAGCACTGTTTGTTAGGGAATTTGCATCTTGCTAAGGAAAAATTACTTGAAAAATCTCTCAAGGTGAAGCTTTCTTGAGAAATACTTCACGTAACTGTTTGGAAATACCCTTTCTCTTACATAGGGGCTTGGTGGTGTTCCAGGAAGAGGTGCTATAATAGCCTCTTTCCTCATCTGCGAGTAAAGTAACTAGTTACGAAGCAATAGGTTTTTGTGCTTACTCCGTACAGAAAGGAATGTAATTATATCTTATTCCTTTCTCTACCTAATTCTAGATTTCTTCCTCCTTCAACAACCTGGATCCCTTTGGCACAGGACAGATCCTGCCTCCTCTGCAGGTGCCAGAGCAAGTAGCTCAGACCACCTTGATTCCACCATTAAAAAAACCACCCAAGTGGATTCGCAGACCTGTCGGGGTTTCATTTGCAGTAAGTGAATGGAGCATCCTTAGCTTAAAATGCAATATATGTGCCATCTTGTGACACAACCCTTTTCTTTTGCTAGAGAGACCTCCATCTTCCTGTTGCTAGTTGTTTTAATGCCTGTTTAAGGTGCAGTGTGGTGTCCCAGGGAGCGAAGGTCTTTTCCTCAATGTTCAGATATATTTCCAACAAGACAGAGTCGTGTAGCAGAGAGTGGGAGGTTATAAGTAGGAGCTAACAAAGCTAAGGAAGACTCATAAAAACTGTCCTTGTAGGCTGTGACATGCATTTCCATTCTCCTTTGTCTTTCTCCTTCCTATCCAGGTATTTCATTTTCTTCACCTATTTGCTTAGGAATCAAAAGGCTGAATTGTTCTTTTAGCCTGTGGCCTGACTTGTTTTCTGTCTAGTGCCTGCTGTTTGCATGTTAGTTTTTATTGTTGCAGCCTACCTCTCCATGTCAGAAAAGAACAACCGGTTCCAAATGGTACTTTTTCCTCTGTGCCTCTCTGGCATTTGCAATTGGCTAGGCTTGATAGCACATATACAAGTGTCGTGGGGATTGCAATGTGAACTCCCTCAATGTCCCTGCCATCCATACAGATTAAACTATTTGGGTTCCTTGTGATCACAGCTGGAGCCTCAGTCCGCCTTGCTAAACAGAGAGCTATGTGAGTTGCTTTTACCTTCATTTATAAGAATATTTACTGTCTCTTCCTCTGTCTTTCTCAGTTTGGAGGAAAACTGATTACCTTTGGTCTTAACAAAGTTCCTGGACAGCAAATGCAGCAGACTTACCCACACCAGGTGTTCATCAGTCAAGTCACTACTGAAACTGAATTCCTGCTCCGATCCAGAGAACTGCAGATGGCCTTGCAGTCGGGGAACCTGCTTGATTACTGCCAGAGCAAGGTCCAGACAGCCAAGTTGCCGTTTGATGAGAACCTTTGGAACTTCTTGAAGGTAGGATGGCTGTGGTGAAACACAGAGGTTAGTTCTTTTATGGTCCTTACAGAATGTTAATCATGCATTAAAGCATTCAAATAACACCTATCGATTAGGCTGTGTGCAGCCTGTGGGAATCTCTAGGACTGTCTGAAATGTCTGCCCAGGGAGCTTCTGTAACGATTAGTTAACAGTTTTTGTGAAGCCAGCTAGGAGTTCAGGCAACCACCTTGTCTCAGTTTCATCCAGACTCAAATCAGTCCATTGTCTGTATGCAAAGATTAGCTTGGCAATTCCTAGACCATCCAGGGAATTGATGACCAAGTACACTAGGTGTGCATACACTTGATACGCAGTTGTACCTCAATTATAACTGTATGAGAACTTTGAATTTCACCCTTTTATCGTGATTATAATTTAAATTTCATAGATGTCCCCACAGTAGTCGTTAGGTGGACTTGTCATAGTTGAGTTCCTTATCTATAAACTGAGGTCTAAACTTTGCTGCTGCCAGAAGTAGCCAGCCGTTCGCAGTGTGTAGGTATGTAGGATTTTACATATTTTCTTGTCTTTTTAATATCCTTTGGACTCAGGTAAATCTGGAGCAGGAGTCCAGGACTAAACTCCTCAAGCTGCTGGGCTACAGTAAAGAGGATCTGCAAAAAAAGGTAAGAGGTCTTTCCAATAGAGAGAAACCTTTAGAGGATTAAAGCTGTTGCAGGAGAGTTCTAGGTCCCTACTAGAAATGAGTGAGCAATCTCATAGTACACAAAAGACCAAACTATGAAGTTTCAGCTGAGAGACACCTCAGATATCCCCCATTAAAAAGCAAGCGTGGGCACTTCTAAGAGTGTAACTGTAGTTGTACTGGATCAAACCAAAGAGCTCTTGAGCCCAGTTATCTTGCTTCCAGTTGTTGGTGCTCTGAGAAGTGTATAACAGTGCAATTGTGAGAGCTTCATCTAGCATCCAGGTCCCTGCATCTTAGGGGTTCCTCAGCAAGGAAGGAGGTGACAAATGAAGACAGTCTGGCATAGCACTGATAGAGCTGCAAGGGAGGGAACTCTTGCAGCAGCATGGACAATGCTCTGAAAAGGATAAATAACCTCTGTTAGGCAACCAGCCAGGAATAGGGAGAGGTGGAACTTTTCAAATAGGTGAAAGATCTGGGGGAATTGTGTTTGGGGCTTCCCAGTCACTTGATGGCTTTGCTGCCCAGGTGTTTAACTTTGATAGGGGCTTCACTCTGTGCATGTCTGTCTACTTTTCTAGATCACCTCATGTTTGAGTAATGGGATCCCAGATAAACAGCCCCTTCCTAAGGCAGATGAGATAAAGGCTACAGAATCAGATCAGGTATGTCCTGTACATCTTGCCAGCCTGGGAGAGGGCAGAATGAACAGGAAGGTTTAATTCCAACCACAAGTTGTTGGGCTCGATGCAGGCATTGCAGAGGGCAGTTCGCAGGCCTGTCAGACCCTCGCAGGGTCAGCCTAAATGATCGTAGCAATTCCTTCTGGCTTTAAAACAAATCAGCGAATTATGAAGACGAACTCCTGGCTCTTAACACTGCAAGAAGGCTTGCTTCACCTGTGCTGATTTCTTCAGTGATAGAATTAGCCTCACGCCAGCTTAACTTCATGCTACAGTTCTGGATTTCCTCTGTGAAGCTTCTGCTGTGGTATTTCTTTTGCATTTCTTTCCTTTTCATCTCTATCCTTTGGAATGTATTCTCACGTGGTTTTGGGATGTCCGTCTTCAGATGCCTTCCAAGGCCTGATTCACCGCGCATTGTAAATTTTGCTCCTCTGAGGTATCTAAAACTGCTCTCCTCACACTAGTAATCTTCTTCACAAACCTTAAACACTGTCTGAGATATTCTAGGGGTAGCAATTGTGTCTTGCATTTCAGCAGAGCACCAGGCATGGCTATGGTCCTACCTGTTAGCTACAGTTGTCACTTGTTGGGCTTGTCCCTGTTCCTGTCCAAAATTGTTCAACTTGTTCAAGAGCTAGCAGTTGAGCTGATGAATGCTGGCCAAGAATACTGTTGGCATTGCATGTCTTATACTGTTAATCTCTTAAGTGTTGTCAATAGCAGCACTGCTCTTGTTGCTGCCCTGGTGAAACTGTGGAGGTTGATAGAGCACTGACAGGAGGCATGATGGATTTCCAAGTTGAAATCAGATCTATATGAGCATGTTCAACCAAATGGAGAGCAGCCCCATCCCACTCTGTAATCCTCTAAACTATTTGGGGCTGGTTCTAGGTGTTTAATGAATTAATTAACCTCTTGCACTCTTTGCACAGCTTTTAATAAATTCCAGTGATGATGTAGCTGCTGTTTCCTCCTCTTCAGCCTTTTTTGACAACCTCATCCCGCAGAATATGAGCACATTGGAGATTCCTGTCACAGAAGGTATGTTACATGAAGTGTGTTTCTGCCCTCTTAGGAAAAAGGGAGAGGAGGGAAAACCAGAAAATTAGAGAGACCAGGAAGAATCTAATCCCCTCTAGCAGATGGATATGTTTAAAATACCTGACCCTTCCCAGTGTCATGCAGCATATCTCAGCATTCTGCAGAGAAATACTCTTCCCACATGAGACCTATTGAAAATATAGGAGAATATTCTAGATGATGGAAGACTTGCCGTCAAGTCAGTGGATTGTTTTGAAGTGGAAAACCTGATTTGGGTTTCCAAATTTTCTTTTAGCTGTGCTTCCATATGTTACTGTTTTTTACTGCCTACTCTTTAAAACAAGCATCATCAATGCATCTGGATGATGCCCGTGTGGGTTGACTATGTTTCTCACTTCTATAGATACAGATGGACTCATCAGCCAAGCCCTTTTGTTGGGGAATTTTGAGGGTGCAGTGGAGCTGTGCATGCGAGCAGAGCGCTTTGCTGATGCCATCATCTTAGCTATAGCTGGGGGGGAGAACCTCCTAAAGGAGACCCAGAAACGCTACTTTGCCAAGCGGAAGACAAAACTCTCCCTGGTAAGTGACAGTTTTGTGTGCCCACTGAGCAGGGGGAGGTGTGCGGTATCTTGGCAGATGTTTGTCTGAATATATGCGGAAATGCTTTGGCAGGAAGTAGAATGTCAGCAGGATCTGTGCATCTCCTCTTGACTCAACGTTTACTCTGTCTTGGTAGTTTTATGTCGACTCCATGTTGCCCACCTAGAATGTCTGTGTTCTCTGTTCCTTTTTCTTTTTTAATCTAACGGTTTCTGGCTCAGCTCTCCATGCTTGTAACCTGTGAAGTATACTGCCCCTTTACAGCTCAGCTAGGAATGTCCTAGCTTACTAATTTGCAAATGGGGAAGTGTAGCAAGGATTAGGATATCCTAACGCTATATTCCCAGCCATTGATACTGGCTGCTCTGAAACAGGACATGTGTTAGATAGATCATTAGTCTTGCCTAGTGTGGCTGTTTCCATAATCTCTTAAGTGTTTTGTTGGGCTTTTTTGCTTTCTTCAGAGGCATCAAGTTCTAATTACTGTTAACATTGGGATGCTGAGACTGATGGACCTTAATGTACATTAAGTTAGTTGCTGCAATAGTGGGAATCGTGCCTGAAAGTGAGCTATTGCTGTTGGTGCGCTTGCTTAAGCAGTCAGCTTATCTTTGTATTCAGTGATTGACAGGCCTTCTGCTTCCCTTACAGCTGCTTTCCTCCATTGTGCAGCAGAACTGGCAAGATATTGTTTGCACGTGTGATCTGCAGAGCTGGAAGGAGGCTCTGGCCATCTTGTTAACATACTCAAAGCATGAGGACTATACTCAGCTCTGTGGTATGCAGCGTAGATTGTTTTGATACGATCTTCCTTAGGGGAGGGCACCTCTGGACTGCTTACAGAAAGAAGTGGATACAGTTGAGGAAAGAAAGCACTCCTTACTCGTAACAGCTACCTGGAACTTATTAAATAAATGTGGACTGTTGAGTTAGGAGAATGGTAGATGCACACTGTAGATGGGAATCATGCTGTAAAGTTATATATGCTGGTATTTCCTGTCACCTCTACCAATAACATGGATAAAACAGGATAGGCATGAGGCTGAGACACTGAGGGTGATATTTATTTTTTTATTCTGGAGAGAAAGGTATTGACAGTAAAAAGTCAGATGGCTTCACTCCATCTGAAGGAGGTTTACCCTTCCAGCACATTCCCCTCCCTTTAATCTCAGAAACAGGTGTTAATGAATGTTTGATGGCTTCAGTAGTTTCCTTAGTCCTGTTAATAGCCCAGCATGCTGAGCATCTGGTTCTGAGTGTCAGAGTTAGGGGGCAATCTAGTGACTGAAGAAAGTTACTCCTGTTCCTTACCTGGGAACTAGCTCCTGGCTGAGAGAGAACAGTTAAGTGCTGTTGGAGAAATGCCAGCACTTTATACAAGTAAGATGACACAACTTGAAGTGCAAGAAAACATGACATCTTTTACAGACCAAATTGTAGGGGTGGAAATTGGTGGTGGTCCTGGTGATAGTGAGATAGCTCCAGCTCACCTTTGTCTCCTAGCATTTGCTAAACATTGACAACTACCACATTACTAGCTGTACCTGGTATTGGATGCTACTGTTGCTTGGACATTCCCACACCTCTTTGGGGAAAAAAAGTACTGGATTTTTTCACTGAATTAATCTGTAATTTTTAAGGGTTTTTCTTTGTTTTATGTGTCTGGGCAGACATAGAAAAATTGACAGATATATAAAAAATTACTTTTCAACCAGGCTGGCTTTGGGATTCCTTAATGTTGCCCATTTATCTGTGTTATCCAAGAATTAGGTGCAGATCCAAAGCTGTCAACAGCTTTTCATGCCAAGCTTGAGTAGGATTGCTAAGAGATGAGCAGTGGGGTTAATGAGCTTTTCAAAAAGAGAGTGTGTTAAATGTTGGCTGTATTTCTTACTTTCTAGACATGCTGGGTGCTCGCCTAGAGTCAGAGGGAGATGCAGCCCTGTCCAATGATGCCTGCCTCTGCTATATCTCATCAGGCAATGTGGAGAGGTTGGTGGAATGCTGGGTAAAAAACCATGAGACTTCGTCACCCCTTGCCCTGCAGGTACAGGTGCTATAATGTTGGTTTGACTCCTCTTTAGGCCAATCTGGTAGCCCTGATCTGTTTGCATTGTCCCATCAAACAGAGTATCTCGCTTCCAGCAGACAGTGGAGACCTGTTTGTAGTCACCAAGGTATCTCCTTTCAGCCTGGATTACAGGCTTACATCTAAAGGAGACTCGCACTCTTAAATGTTGTGGGTTTGTGTGTTTAGAGAGTACTGGTCACATTGCACATAAATCCAGCCATGGACAGGAGTTACAGCCTCCTGGCCTGTCTTTGTGTACTGGTGTCATTTCTGAGCTTTGTTTTAGTCAGGGAAGTTTAGACTGTACCTGCTTTCTTACTGGTAGTTGCCTGGGAGTACATTTGCTGCTGTGCTTATAATGTCTAACTGTAATGCTACAATTATCTGGCTATGTCTTCAGAACAGCCTATGGGAAAATAAAATAAAGTCTAGACTGTATTATTCACATTGCAAGTAGAATGATCATGTATGGGAAGTCACAGCTTGCAGATGAATCAGGGCCTCTAAGTCAGTGATGTTGCCTACCTATTAGACTTAAAACAGTCCTGAGTAAGTTACTAACCCCTGTTGTGTCCACCAGTCACTAGAATGAGCTAGACAAGTCTTCCGTTCAGATATCTGTAGATAATGCCCTCTGCTACGGAGTTCCCTGGTTTTGCAACCCCGCTAGTGAGTAACAGCAACAAAAAGGCATCCTCAGCATTCCTGGTCATGTTTGGAACTGGCCTTCTCCTAGTTATCAGCCAGTGATGCATATATCATTCTACAGATATAAACATCACTTTGTTTTCTGGGAGCTGAAAGAGCTTTGAACAACTCAAAACCTTCTGGTCTGTTTGTCAGCCATAGTAGGTTTTTCCTTAGTGAATTTCTCCTGATATGATTTTAATCCTTCCTCTTCCAAGCTGACAGCTTGTAACTCCTAGCTAGAGTTACTGTAGCGACTTCGTAGTAAAAATACCACAGTTGATTGCAATGTCCTTGTGGCTTCTGACTTTCTTTTTTTGCTTTCCATAAAAGTAGCAGTGTCAGGGTTTGCTTTCCTCACAAAGTGCATCTGAGGAAACAGACATCAGTGGTAGTATCAGACGCAGAGTGGAGTAACTTCTGTTGACATTGGACCCAATGTCAGTTGAACGTGGGGAAAGCCATGTGGTATTGTCTCGGGGTGAAATGGACCCGTAAAACAAGTCGTGCTCTGAGTGGTCTATTTCTTCTCTCTCCCTGGGTTATTCAGGATCTTATAGAGAAGGTGATGGTGCTGGGCAGATCCATTGAGATGCTCCGAGGCACAGCAGGACCAGCGCCAGGCCCTGTCTTGGCAGAACGAATCACCCAATATGCCAGTCTGCTGGCATCACAAGGATGCTTGGCAGCCGCAATGAATTACCTACCCAGCAGCTCTAAAGAGGTGAGTGAGAAACAAGTTGTTGTGGGAAAGAGCAGTATATGGGGAGAAATGCTACTTTGTATGAGAGGGAGCTTAGATTTTGACATGCATCAGGACTTAAGGGTTCACCTTAATTATGGAGACTTGAGAGTAGTGGGGTGTGTTTGTTTTTTTTTTCTAGGACAGCTTTTGTCTTCATTTACTTTGTATTTGTAATGCCTTTGATTCAGGGAAAAGGAAGGGCGCTATAGAACTGTAAAATGGTTCCTGGAGAACAATGCTGAGAAGCAGCTCTCCAGGGAAGTTGCATCTATTCCTGAAACTAGCTGGTAGAGAAAGGGAATGGGGAGGTCACCTTGTAGTTTGAAACAAATCTGTCTGGTGTCCAAATATTGGTACTGTCCAAAGACTGGGGGAAGTATCGGTGAGACTTCATCTGCCTGGGAATGTGGCAGGTGATGTCCTAGATTGTTGCATACAGGTTTATTTTTGTTTGGTGGTTGTTTGGGTTTGTTTGTTTGTTTGGTTGATTGGTTTTTTTTTGCCCCGTCGGGGCTGTTGGGGAAATGGTTAATTTTGCAGGTTGATGCTTAGTGCTTTGGGTCAGGGTCTACTTTGAATGCGTCCCCAGCACCTTCCATCTGAGGCTCTCAGTGCACTTCTAAAGCATAGTTTCTTTCAGCTCCTGATTGAACAGCTCCGAGATCGACTTTTCCATGCTCAAGGAGATAATGTGGGTGATCAGCAGCCACCCCCTTTTCCCTATACTCGTGTCAACGTAGGTGTCACTAAACACACATCTCCAGCAGCCAGAGGTGGTTCTACTCCTGAAGTAGCAGCCCACAAAACAGGTCCCAGGCATCCAGAGAAGGTAGGCCTCAAACTCAGGTGTTCATGACTTGGGGAGAGGGAGGAAGGCTTACTGGGTGGTGGAAGTCATATGAAGTGATATGAGATGATGCATGGATTGAGGAAGTCATCAGTGATGTCCTTCACTGGAGCAAACACAAGCTCTGTGATAATCCAAAAGCAGGCTATCTGGCATCTTTTCCCAAAGCCCTGTCCCACATGCAGTCACTGGAGGAGACTGTTACAAGTGTGGTGATCCACTGAGATCTCACATAGTGAGGGAAAAGGGGGCTGTGGTTCACTCTCCTATGCCCATCTCACCCTCATATCTCAGTAAAATTAGTGTAGTATGGCTTAATATCAGTTCTTGCACAAGAAAACTGTTCAGGAAGTTTTACTTCTGGCCTCTATTGCTTCATTATTCTTCCTTCATTGTTTCCTCTGGTTGTGCTTCCAGGAAGTTACTGTATAGGAACTGGCTCCTGAGGACTAATCCTTGTGAGAGCCGGAGAATACTCTTTAAGAGTGTGGTGCCCAGCCTGTTGAGGAAGTTATGTGGTGGGAAAGGCCTTTGATCCAGTCCATCTAGGGCACTGACAGCAGCAGCAGCATCTCTTGCCTGAGAAGTGGCAGGGATAGAAAGTGCATCTGCTTCTGTGTGTATGCACATGGCTGTGTCGGCCATTTGCAAGTTCTTTGTTTTTTAATTGCAGCCCAACTATCAGTCATCATTTGCCCCTTCAGCACCTTCTCAGCCTTCAGTGCCTTCCCTCTTCACGCCTCAGCCAGCGCCAGCGATGGCTGTGATGCCTCACCATGTTGCCCCTCCCCAGGCCATCACGGGTCTACAAACAAGTGTGTACTCCAGAGGACCCCCATACCCACAGTACAACTTGGGCTTGGTTCCAGCAACTGTTTCAGCGCCAGGTAAGCACTGTCTGATAGTTGTGTCTGTTCTCCAGGTTTCTTAGACTAAAACCTTCAATGGATAGCTCTACTTTCTTCCTCACAGGCCTATTGTACTTGCAAAGAACAAGTTGGCTCTCTGAGAGGCTTCTCAGTGCTTCTGACGCATCTGGTTCTAGCAACTGTTGCTGCACGTCCACTGATGTTAAGCATATATAGGGGTGGAGAAGGCACAGCTAACTTTATGGCAGAATTTGATTGATGTAGCCCGGGTTATGGGTGATATGCCTGGCGTGGATATTCTAGGGTATGGCTTGGAGAAGGGCAGACTTACTAGCATGAAGGAGAGCATCAGGAGTAGTTTGCACATGAAACCAGTGATGCTGATACACTCTTTTCTCATTTGTAGCTGTGTCACAGCCTCAGCCATTTGGACCAGCGGGAGTCAGACCTGTTGGTCCTGCTCCCTTCCACAGCCAGCCTTCTCTGCCAGGACAGTCCATGCCCATGACATCTCCTGGTGTTCCACCACCTGGACCTGGTGTCTTCACTCCAGCCTCAGTCCCATCATCTCAGCTTCCTGCAGCTTGTCCTCTCCCTGCGGCAAGCCAGTCTCCTCTAGGTTTCTCTTCAGCGCCTTTCAACTGCCCCATGAACATGGGTTACCCTCAGGGAGGTCCTGGAGCTCCATCAGCTAAGCCCCTGCCAGCAGCCAGCATTCCTCCTCCTCCCACAGGTGAGTACTGCTTGTGTGACTTCTGTGTCCAGGACACTCTTGGATGAGGCTTGCACTACGTAATGGACTTGGACCTTCTGAGGTCTGGTCTGTTGCCATAAAGGCTGGATGTGGTGCAGAGGCTAACCTTACAGGCACATTGTGCTGAGTGCTGTGGTGGTGAAACACAGCAGTGATGATGGTTTCATTCAGCCTGTTCAGCTGCTCTGTCCCCCAGATTGTGGTACAAGGTGCTGTCTCATCAGGTCCCCAGTGCAGCCTGAATAGTCATCTACTCCAGAAACATCTGCTCTGACTGACATGGTGATGCTTCCCAGGGAATGCCTGGTGGAAGGCTTACTGATCTCACCCCTGCTAATGTAACTTACAGAAGAAGTGCATTTGAAGTGCTGGGAGAGCAGGATGCTGCTTCTCTGTCCGTGGGATACCCCTTGCTTTGCTTCAGGATAAAATTCCTCTTATCTGCTGTGCTCTAGTTTTCCCCGTTTTTTCCTGTTGCTGTAAAGTGCTTGCCTGGGAGTCACTTCTGGATTCCTCTGTGCAGTGCTCTAGGCCTCTAGGCCTTTCCTCTCTGTGTCTGTAGTTTGAATACAGCCCAGCCTGCAAGTGCTGTGAAGTCCTTGCTAGCATGATGAAGAAAAAAAGTGTTACTGAACCTAGTTCCCAGTGGATGAGTATTCCCTCTTTGTTTCCCACAACATCACCATATCTGGTGCTTGTTAATTCTTTGATTGCTGTCTCAGGGGACAGGTTTAGCCAGGATTTGGAGATCCCTAACACCAAGGCTGATAATCCTTTGATTTTTGACCAGATGCTTCTCCAAGCCATGCTATTCTGAGAATGAAGGAAATGAGGCTTTGAGGTTTGCCTCCACCCAGAATCCTTTGCTGAGCTGTGTGTAGCCAAGGATAGCAAATCCCACTATGCGAAGCCTGAGGGGACTACACACAGAGGCTCTAAGCTAAGGCTGGACAAATTCCTTCTGAAAAGCTGTCAGGGATAGTAGTCCAGGGACATTACATTACTACGTAAAAGCTGCTGGTGATGATGACTCTCCCACCCTGCCTTGATTTTCAGGTTTCTTCCCTTGGCTAGATCCCCATGTGGATCATGCAGGTAGTACCCAGAGAAGCCTGCAGACCTGTGGGGCCGGCAATGTTGCTGCTTCCAGTGAAATGTGGGGTGTGTGCGCACGTTTTACTGTGTGTGCATGCGTGCATGCTCATTGCTCTTTATTGTTTCCTTGCATGCCTGGGGAACTATACAGCTCGGGTAGTGGACATACTTGTCCTGAGGACTAGTAAGTGACAGCTGGGGATGTTGGAAGTGAAATTAAAGCACTGTGCTCTTACTGATGAGCTTGGGTACAGAAAGTAGGGGCTCCACCTTCTTCCTTCTCTACTTTCCTCCAGTCCTGGAAGAATGAGAGCATTCTTGGTCTCTGTGTCACTTCAGGCAGTTGCTGGGCCAGCAGGACAGAGAAGCAGCCCCTTTTCATTTCTTCGTCCTTTAGACAAGGAACAGGCCAGTGGTTCTAAGCAATCTCTTGCTTTCTTCCTATTGCACTTGCAGCCTTGTGCATGGCTTTAACTGCTTTTGTGCTTTCCCCAGGTGGTGTGGTAGAGGTGGGTCCCAGCATGAGCAGTGGTGGAGTAGAGCTCCCCAAGCAGAACTCGGGGGCTCTATTCCAAGGGGAACCAGAAAGCCCTTTTGGCTTTAGTTACAGGGCAAGGTTTGTCTTTGAATTTCAGCCCGTCTGCTGGGGAAAATTTGAACCGTAGAGCTTTTCTGACTCATGCCTTGTACCCATTTCTCTCCTTGGGATTCATTGATGATGGAGAGTAGGTATTTTCCAGTGTACGTTGTCAGTGAGATATGGCTCAAAGTCGCAGTGGGCTGTTTCTGCACAATGACTGCTGCTTGCACGAAAGATCATCTGCTAGGCACAAAAGATTATGTAGGGAGTCTCAGTTTTATTTAGGAAATCCGAGTACTTGGTAGCCCCTTATACCAGCAAGCAAGCCTTGCTGTGTGGAGTGGTACTCTAGAAAGGGAGTTGTTGCTTCTCAGCAGAGAAACAAAAGACCCTAATGTTCCCCTGTTAAAGGAAAGGTGATTCCATGGCAAAGATTTCAAGCACTTTCTCAGACTGAAGATGCCCTGCAGGAGTTCACTGCTGGGAAGTTCCTTGCCTTCTCCTGGCAGAATTTACCCCTTGTTTTAATGGCAGCGCAGACTGTTTTCCTTGAGAGTGCTTTCTTGCCTGCTATTATTGTTCTGGTTTTGATGGGTACTTTTCTTTAGCCTGGAAAGGGACTGTAAGATCACGTGATCTGACTGGCCAAACTTGTTTTGGAAATTCCTGAACATGATCTGAACAGCTCATGAACACATTCTTACTAGCACAAAGAAGAGAGATCTCCACTTGTAGAAATCCCACGCTCCTGAGGAGCATCAGGGACAGGGTGAAGGACAGCAACATGCTGGCTGATCTCGTTTCTGGGTGGGATAATCCCTGGCTCCAGCCTGTGATGATCTTGGTTTTTTTCAGGACAGCCATTGCTGCAGACTGCTGCCATGGGACTCTCCTTCAGTGTTGGTGAGAAATCCTCTTTCACAAGTAGCACAGGCAACATAGTCAGAATTTCATCCCAGCAAAATGCAACAGGGTCCTGTTGTCTCATGTCTGATGATTAAGTGCCTGGCTTAAAGACTCTAATTTAAATAGCTGTTTCCTGTGAGGATTCAAAGTGCTACTGTGTTGGAATAGTGCCAAGGACTGCTAGACCACAGGCTCAGTGGGGGCCAGCAAAGTTCTAGGGCACAGAATCTCCAAGCTAGAAGTAAGTGCCAACTTAATTAAACTGCTGATCCAAACTCATCAGAGAGTGAGTCTTGAAATAATGGAAAAAGGGAGGGCAAAAAGAGACTGCCAGAATTTTAATAATAAATGTAATTAAAGTAATGAAGCACCTGTTGCATCTTTCCCCTGTGATTTTTTTTTTTTTTAAAGCTCAGTTGAAGATCAGTGGCTCATTAAGCGTGGCACTGAGCTCCAGCAGTTCTGATATTGCCCCTTAGAACTATGCCACTTTCTCACAGATTTTTCCTGTCTCATGGTCTTGAGGTTATTAATACTGGGGTGACAAAAGAAGCACTAGGGTTTTGTCTAGAGATGCAGGTACCCTAACAGGACAGCAGCAGACAAGATAGTTGGAATTTGACCTTCACAGAATGAAGAGTGGTTGCAAGTCTTTTGATGTCATGTTATCTGATGGATTTTTAATTGCCTGGAGTGAGGTTAGAGGCTAGGTACCACAGAAGCATCTGTTGAGATACACCTCTGCTCCCAAGGCATTTACTGGTTAAGTCTATTCCCTTCTAGTTGGGAAGCCAGCAAATTTTGCTAAGCTTTGTTTCTGAACGTGATTTTGGAAGGAGAAAATTTCAACCCACCCCTAACTTTTCCCCCCTTTATTACAGCAACCTGCATTGCTTTGGACTGCCACCGTGAGGCAGTTCTCCGAGTGTTGGTGACAAGCTGTCTCTCACCCATAACATAGCTCTTGCTGTGGTCCTAGATTCTGTGTGAGGAACCCCAGGAACTCCCTGATGCACACACACATGCAGATCCTGACCAAGGTTCAGATCTGACTCTGAGGCTGACTCCTGCAGCCTGCGCAGAATGCGGAAAGCTTCAGGTAGTTGCGAAGAAGCTTTGTGTGGGAGTGGGTGTGTGCCAGCTCAGTCTCCTCGCACATCACCTCATGAAGCCTGTGCACGTACTTGGATGCTAAGAATGTAATTAAAAAAAAAAGGGAAACAAGAGCAGTTCCTGGGCCCGTGAGCTTGGCCTGAAATTCCTTGGTTGAAATGGTGCAGTGATAGGGGAATTGGAGCCACAGCCCTTTTGTTGAGGGAAGTTACAAACCCTGCAAGCAACCGCGAATTGTTGCTGTGGCCACTTTCTCGAAGTCTGACATTTGTGTCTTGTTCTTTCTCCTGGCAGCTCAGGAATCTTGGACTGATCCCTCTGCTGTACGAGGAGGCTTTCAAAAGAAAAGGGTAAGCTTTCAGCTGCAATATGTGTTGGTTGTCTTTTAGCCAGGGAGCTCCATGCAACAGATACGTTCCTATAAATGTTTCCTCTCACACTTAGCAGGTCTCGTTCCATGTTGGTCTGTCTACTTCTGCATTATGTGCATAGCTAGGACTGGAGTCTAAGTTATCTTGACCCTTTGCCATCCAAATTAATTCTCCAGGGTGGCTGTTTTGTAACATGGTTATAATCTGTGATGCTGCATCCTCTGTCAGTACTTCGTAGGCTGACTACAATCGCTTGTTGCTAGAAATATGGATTTAATCTTATACCCTTGCCCATACATCTTTTTTGATAGTGGCTGGGGAGGTCGTGCTCAGTTCACACCTGACACTTGGGGGCAGGCTTTCCTCTCAGCACAGTGAGACCTACAGGGATTTTTCCTCAGATGCTGGTACAACTAATAAGGCACTTCTGCTGAAAGAAGTTGGGACAGGTGTAGTTGTGAGCTGCCTGCCATTTTGGCCCTGCTGCTCTCTGCCTTGTAGTGATTGCACTGGAGGACCTGTGAGCTGAGCTCTTTTGCAACAAATGCTTTCAGTACCCCATTTCTGTCACTGCTGCCTGCTGGCAGGTGTGATGAGAAGATTCTTTGGCACCATTCCCACCCCCCACTCCTCTTCTTTAGCTTGGAACAGACTTCTCGCCCTTTTTCTGGCAGCATAGCTGGGAACCTGCTTCAGGCTGTGCTCACTACAACAGGATTAGCCTCTTGTTAAAGCTATCTCCTTTTGATCTAGTGCTGTCGGAGTGAATCGATCATGACTCTCTGGCTTAGCAGGGGCATGATGAAGTGTTTGCAAGAGGATTCTCCCCCCATGTCGTGGGATTTTCCCCAACACTTGCTCTGTTGGACATTTTACTGCTGCTAATCTCTACATTCAGGACTCGTGCCGTTGCAGAGCCAAGGCGGCTTTCTGAGGACCAGTGCTTTCAGGGGCAGCAGATCTGTTTGGCTGAACAGCTCCAGAGGAGTTTTCTTGCTGTCGCTTTAACTGTTTATCTAGGATGCAAGAGGAAGGGCCCCACACTCTGAGTCAGGGGGCTGAAAGAACAGGGATATGTTACACATCATCTTGAGAACTGGGTACTCTGCAAGTTAGAAGGGAAATTGAATTTGACTGCAGAGAGTGTAACCAACTCTCATTCCCTGGACTTGGTTTTCTTGATTTTTTTTTTTTTTCTTTTCTTTCCTTTTGCTGACAGTTGCCTGAGAAATTTACTCCTCCAGCCCCCATCACAGCTCCAGTAATGAGCCTGCCCGCTGAGCCCCAAGGAATTCATCCTCAGCTGCCCAGGTTGCAAGAATCTGGCCAGTCTCCCCCAGGAGCACCCAAGGAAGGCAGCCTGCAGGTACCCAGGGAAAGTGGGATGTTCCCCAGCCACCGGCTCCTTGTCAAGTAGAAAAACAACTCAGCTTTTGAGATTCATATTACTTGGCAGCTGCAGGGCTTATGTTGCTCCCTAGACCTTGTAAGACATCTCTGCCTAAGTGTTAGAGGAACTGCCAGGGTGGCAAATGACACCTGGGTACAGCTGGCAGAGAGGAAGGGAGGCCAGGCTGGCTGTCAGCCTGCTGGGAGTTGGGAATCCACAGAGGCCTGAAGCTATACCACAGTCTGAAGATGATAATCTAAATCTGTGCTTCCAAGTGTTCTCTGGATTTGTGAAGGGCTGAAATTGTTTCTGTTCGTAGTTGCAGGAGGGAAATCTGCCTGCTCCAGACTTTTATGCTCCTGTTGCATTAATTCAGCTGTTTCTATCTCTGTCAGTATCACCAGCTACCTGTGGAGAGGGTTGAGAGGAAGGAGGTGCCTCCTGAGCACCAGGCTCTGAAGACCGTATTTGAAGGGTTGGTGCAACGCTCCTCTGCTGTCGCCACTGATCCGGTAAGTCCTCCCTTCTCTGATCTTTGACCTTTTTGGCCTCATAGATGTTTGACTGGTGCCTCCTTCTTTTAGCTGGGAAAAGAGAGGAAGAGTCTTGTCCCTATAGCCAGGTTAATCTCCATCTGCCTCCTTCCCTTAGGCTGTAGGTTTGTCCATCTCTTGGGAACTGAGATGCATTCTCTAGCATTTATCCACCGCTTCTCATTGCCTCTCTGAAACAATGGTTCTGTCCTGCTGGCTCTCTTCTTTGAGGAAAGCAGAAGAAACAACCCAGCTAATGCAGCTTCCTTTTTCACTGGCTTGACCTGTAGGCAGTTTCTGCAGAGCTACTATTACCAGCTGTCATCAGAGCTTAGAGTTATCCTGGCTGGAAGAGAAAGCCAGACAATCTTTGCATCCGAGTCACTGTAATTTCTCCACACTGGTTCCTGGAAGGCTGTTGGCATACATGTCATGTTGCCTGAATGTATCGGGCCAGACTGTCTGGAAGCAGAAAAGCAGTGTTTGCAGCATCGTGTTAGGTTGCTAAGTCTTCCCAGAGCTTGGGGGCACCATAAAGCCTTCCAGAACACCTCTGCTTAGTGGGTGTTGGGATGAGCACTGGCCCAAACTGCTATCCCAGAGTCAGACAATTTGTGTGTACCAGCAGTTTCAGCATGTTTGCTCTGTGCTTTCTGAGAGTGCAGTGTAGCAATTTCTGGGAGATAACCTAAAAGTTCCCTCTGTGGGCAGAAAGGCCTGTTGGTTTGGGCTTAAGCACTCAGCTTAACAAAGAGGTTGAATAGCTGGGTTGATACAGCAGTCAGTGCATTGCGCCTGAGCTCCTAAGGCTGCCAGGCCTGTCCCAGCGTTGCCCAGAACCAGGCATTTCTATCTATGGTATAGATTTCCCTGTAAGTGGATTATCCAAGGTGTAGTCCCACTAAAGCTTCAGTGCTCAGACCCTTTCCTTGGTGGTTACCTAGAGTGGGAAGGATATTCCCTCTTTTCCTCAAGGAGACCAGGAAGAAGCTGTTGCTTAGGTCAGCCAGGGTAAGGCTGTCTGAATGCCCCACAGGTGAACTAGTGGATGTTTCTCAAGCTTTGGAAGTAGTCACTATGTTCTGTGGTCTGCAAGCACTCACAGAGAGGAAGAACATCTAGGCTGGGAGAAGGGAAAAGGGGCAAATCTAGCTTCCTGTCTTGGGGAAAGAACACATGCGTGTATATGTGCACAGTGAGGGCATGGCTGGTTTGTGTCACGGTCCCTGGCTGGCAGAGGCTGAGATGCAGTTGAATTGTAAGGTTATGTGGGAAGAGCAGAGGAGGGGAGGGACTAAGCGAGAACAACTTGATTCTGGGAGAGGTGGCTCTGAAGCTCTGGCAGAGCTAGCAATACCTCTTTTGCTTCAGAAAACCCGAAGGAAGCTGGAAGACGCATTGCAGCGGCTGGAGAGTTTGTATGAGAAACTCCGCGAGCAGGCGGTAAGTAGATGCCACCATTCCCTGTGATCTAGCCAGGTTCCTGATCCCACCTTTGCACTGGGTTTTGGGCCTTGGTGTCTGTCCCAGTGTTATCTGCACATATCCTCTTGAGAAAGCTAGGGGAGTGCCAAACCTTATAACACACCTTGAATCCAGCCAGCCTTATCTCGTCTTTCTTAACCTTGGCCTAGACATAGTGTAAGGAAAAGCTGGGGAGATATTTGCTGGGTCTTTTTGCCCCCAGGAAGTATACTGGCATATAGACAGGTTCCAGATGGGAATGGGCAACTGGGGGTCGTTGTTAAGTGTCAACCTAGTGTAATCTCTGGCTTAGAAAACTCTGAAACTGCTGATGCCAGTTACTGGAAGGCTAGCTATCAAGGGAAGAATTCTTTTAACATATACCCTTGTCCTGAGTGTCCATATTAGACCTGAACAGAGACACAATTCTGTGCTAGATGGACCTTTCACCTCCTCAGATATATCAGATATTCAATTACTGCTGCAATGTTGTTACTTAGGACCTGCATTCACTGTAACTGAGCCTGGGTATTAGATTAATGTTTATTGCGGGCTGGGAAACCAAGGGAAGAGGGAGGCTGTCCTTCCTGACAGTGCTTGACTGTGTAGGTGTTGTTTGGTGAGGATGAGATGGAGAACAGGAGGGAAGGGTATGGAGGGAGGGGGGCTTGTGTTACAGTGCTGAGCATGCTGACTCATTTCTGGTCCCTCCCCACAGCTCTCTCCAACCATCCTCATGGGTCTCCATGAAATTGCCCGCTGCATTGAGGCTAGGAACTACCAACAGGGTCTCCTGGTTCACACCCAAGTGGTGAGCAGCAGCAGTTTCAGTGAGGTGTCTGGTTTCATGCCCATCCTGAAAGTCCTTATGACCATTGCTGGCAAGCTGAATGTTTAAAGTGTGGAGCAGCTGGAACAGTGCACACTGAGAGCTGGTGGACTCCCTCACCTGTTGATGTGCTGCCAGTTATGGACTCTCCTTCTGACTCTGGAGAAATAAGTCTGTGCCAGTGCCTGGAACTGTGCTGGACCAGCATGCCTGGCCCCATCTACTCTCCAGACAACCAGCTAGGGCCTGGGGCTCCTGGAGACTGTTCTTTCTCTTCTTTCTCACTAGTCTGAGGCCGTTTCTCAGCCCAGGGATCTCAATTTCAGGCTGCCTGGCTTGCACAGAGATCTTCTTTCTTCTCCATTTCCCTGGCACAAATGGGAAACTCCTTCCTACCCAGTCTGATGTTGCTTTCTTTTTTCTATTTTAGGAGACAAACAGGGCTGGCACCTGCGGTGCCACCAGACAGAAGAGCCTCAGGCTCTATTCCCTGCTGCAGTGTAAACTGCCTAAGTGATAGCTGGGCTCCTTTGGGACCTAAGCTGGGGTGTCCTTGCTCCATTGGGCTGCAGTGAGGATCTCTCCTCTGGTTCCTTCTATCTCTTCATTGTCATCCTTGAGTCCACCCTCTTACCCGTCTGCACGCATATCCTGCTACCACTAGGGCTAACTGCCAACCTGCTCTGGGCTAGCTTTGGTTCTCTCTTCTTCACCCAGCCCTTGCTTTTCATAGTCAAGTCTCCGGTTCACCTGCTGTCCCCCTCCTTTATATCTTTTCCCCCATAAGCTGCAGGCTTGAACTCTTTATGTTTCAGTCCCAGGGCTAATTCCCCCTTCCAACTCCTGGGATTCTCACATTCAGGAATGCTAGCAGGTTGGACTGCTCTGTGTGCTCCTCCCCAGAGCTGATCACATCCTGTGTTTGGGCTAAAAACTGCAATCTCCATCTCCTGGCCTTTTTCATTTCCTTTATGTTAGCACAGTTGACCTTTTGCCCACTGGTGTTATCTAAAGGCTTCCTACATTGGGCTTTTCAGACAGTCTAGGGGCTTTAAGAGCAGCAGGGATAGTTCAGGTCCCATAAAGACTCCCCTCAAGCTACTCTGAGCAGCCTAGACTTGAGCAGGGGGAGGCAGCTCATTGTTCCTGGTGTGGTGCATTCCTTCTGCCTGCAGTAACACATGTGTGCAGAGGTGGTTCTTGAAGGCCCCTTGGCACTGTGGTGGTAGGAATGTGCTGCAGGAGGTGATGCTGTCAGGCCTCCAGGATATGGCTGTGCTGAGGCTTTTAATCACTGGGGTAAAATAGGAAGCATATCTGTCCTGGAGAAGAAGTCTGGGAAGGCAGGTGGGATTTTAGGGTACATCTGTGTGTGTGTGTGTCTTTCCTTCTCTTCCTCTCTCCTTGCTTTCCTCTGTCTCACCCTCTTTCATGCTAATCATTGGGCCCTAGCTGGGAGCAAGGTTTCTTCCCAACATTTGGCTGCAGCCAGCCCCTGCTTCCTCTGCTTGCTGCTTAATAATGATAATGCCACCGTGGGCCTGTGGTTCAGTGACTTGCACAAATCAGCCTGCTCTACTGTGAGACTTAGGAGGGAGGAGAATCAGAGAAGGGAGGGAGAGGACATGCCTCATTCTCTCTTTCCAGGTCAAAGTGCCTCCTTGTTGCTGCTGTGTTGTTTCTATTGCTGCAGTTTGATGCACTGAAAGATTACAGAACAGTGAAATAAAAGCTGTGTTTTGTGATGCTGCTAGCTTTTTTTTTTCAGACTTGTCACCTCTGGCTATAGGGAACTTCCCTCAGTCTGTAGGGCCACCCACTGAGAGCTGAGTTCTCATCTTTGGTGAGGCAAGGAATTGAGAATGGTGTGGGGCAAACCAGGTTCTAAGCTCTGCTGGTGTGGGCAGCTTCCGTCCTAATGTGCTGAGACCTCAGGCCTTACCCGTTCCATAAGGCTGCAGGGTCAGAAAACTGGTCTCCAGATCACCCGCCTCAGTTGTGACTGTTCATCTTTCTCAGACACAGGAAGGTCCCTGGGACAGCTGAGGTTCTCTTGGGGAATCACAGCAGTGTTGGGGATTTCGCACTTGACATCGGGAGTTGGAGGTACGTCAGAAAGTAAACAGAGAGCCTTTGATGAATCCTCTCCTGTTGGAAATCAATGTTATGCCACTGAAGCCATGCCACTTAAACTAGGATGAGGATCTGATCTGTGTGGAAATCAGATTTATACTGCTGGTGGTCAATTCTTACCTTTAGTATAACTTCTGAATCTGTTGGCTGGTTTCATTTAAGCTTTTAAGGAGGTAAGAAGGCTGAAGTGGAACGTTGGTACTGAGATAAATTTGAGGGGGAATTAAATTTTTCTGCAAAAAGACTGACGTAATCTCAAAAAAATTTTGTTTTCTTTTTGCTGTCAGCTGGCTAGCTAGTATATATGTACAGGCCAGCCAGCCAGCACATGCTAAACTCTGAAATATGCAGGACTGTATTACCTGGCTTGTGATTGGAGGACTTAGGAGGAAGTAGAGGTTGAGAAAGATTGTTTGGATAGGGAAGATTTTAAGGGCTGTTGCTGGGAAGGAACCAGGGTTTATGAGAGTTCTGGGGTGTTACGGACACAGCACTTGCATTCAGGGAAGATCAGCCTTTGTTAGTTCTGCTGCTAGCAGAGGCAAACACCAAGTGTAAGGGAGTCTTTCAGAGCTTTAGCAGCCCGGTCTGGGAGCAGTTAGCAACCAGCCTGGCCTCTCAGCTGTCCCCCTTCAGGGAGATGCAAGCTGATTTTCGAAGGCAGCCCTTGTGTTCTGACCCCTTCGGATACTGTACAGGCGAGCAGGTAGCCCTGGAGGCATACATCTGCATAAGGATACAGATGTGTATAAGAAAAGTCCTAGCTTGCTGAGATCACTTTACAAGCCTGATATTTGTAAGATTCTGGCTTTCTGGATCCAGTTATAGTACTCTGTGCTTTCCAGCCCCTCTCTTTCTTTAACTTGGCCACTTGTACCACTGGGAAATAAGCATGGATTTTCTGTGTATTTCTCAGATGCATTTGACTTTAGTTCCCTCCAACATGCACAGCTCCTGCTACCCGTGGACTCATGCAGAGACCAGCTATTTATCCTGCCTTTGCTGCGAGTCCTCCCTGCTTGCCCTTTTGTCCCACTGTTGCTCAATTTTGCTTCAGGTTTACCCCTAAAACTCTTGGTAGGGAAACCAGGCAGGGGGAAGTGAGATGACCCACTCGAGGGTCTCTGAGAGGCTTGTGGCAGAAGCCCCGTCTCTGTGGCCTTGGTGTGGTATGTGGCATCGCAAGCCCCGCTGCAGAGCGCTCCTACGTTTCTAACACCGTCTCTGCTGGCTGGTATCAGCTTCTGGCCTACAGAGAGCAGCTCCTTGGCGTTTCCTCCTCCAGTGTGGACACATGCTTCCACAGCATCCCTATGCCACTCGACAGAGAAAGTGTTTTCTGTTGGGTGAGAAGGCCTTTGGGCTGACAAAGAATTAGGGGAGGGGGAGGCGGTAGGAAAGGATCCCCGGGCACAGAGAACAGAGCTCTAATCCTGTTGCAGATAACATCATGTCTGCAGGCTAGGCTTGTGTGTGTTTGGGGGAGCTGGAGAGGCAGAGATTGTTAGGCAGTATTTGTTTGTAAAGCCACTTGCTCTGAAGATAATGCTTGCACTAACTTCTATTGAGAGAGCAGTGTGAGTCCCCACAAAGTCCTTTCCCAAAGTGTCTTTGAAGCCAAGAACCCATTGAAAGGAAGAAAGGCCAAGAGAGGGGATTAGTTTGTTCAGCAGCTGTGAATTTCAGTGGGAGGCTGATGAACTCCAAAGTCTTTGTTGAGGTTTTTTTTGTAAGGAGCCCTGCTGGAGGGAGAGACCCACACCGGGCCGCGGCCTTAGACAAGAAGGAATCCGAAGCGGCAGGGAGCTGTAAACGGGCCACAAGGACTTTTCCCAAACACTTTTCGGAAAAGGTGTTGTGAAGAGATCGGAGGGGGATTAGCATGTGAAATGACACTTTCCATTGACTCCACAGAGGGGAGGGGAAAAGGGCTGGCTGGCTGATTTTATTAGCATTTTGTTCCCTTCTCTATTCTGCTCCCCCAGCAGCCCCCCTCCCCTTGCTTCCCTCCTCCCTGAGCCCTCTAAAGAGGTTTGGATTGGAAAAGGGAGCGGGGGGCTGCCTGTTTGTGTGTCATCTGGGCGAAGGTGACCACCTGGGAAGCTGAATGTAAATATTTCTCCTCTGAGGAATGCGCCTTCATTAAACCAAAATGAATACATGGAAGCATCCAATCCCGCCGCACAATGGCAGCAGTTCCTTTACCGCTAAGGGCTTCTTGTACCGGGGAGGGGGGACCCCTCCGGCCCCGACCCGCTGCTGAGGTCAGCACAATTTGCAGCTGCGGTGTCGCCATTTTCTCCCAGAGAAAGAGGCATGCGGTGGTGGGACTCACGCTTGTAATGCTCCCCGCACGTCCCCTTCACCAGCAGGCATCACTGTGCCCAGAGGGCACATCCTGGCCTGCACCACAGCCTTCATGGGGCAACTGTGTGGGGCAATAATGTCAGCGGGGGAGGGACTGGGCAGCACAGCCTGCCGTGTGCTGGGGAGGAGGAGGAAATGGGAAACAGCTTCCACATCTTCTCTTTTTCTTATGTTTGCAGCTGGCTGTGGAATGGGGGACACAGGGACAAGGGGGTAGAAGCTATCCTCTCTGGCTTGCAGTGTTCCTCAAGCCAGCCTGTGCTGGAGCTTTCCCTGTTGGGTGAGAGGCTCTCACCACCTCTTTGCTTTCCTGCCCAAGGATACATTCCCACCACAGGGAGATGGAGGAAATGCTGACCAAGGTGCAAGGGACTCAGAGAGCAGGGTCACTGTACCAATAAGAACCTTTGCGCAAACAGCTGGTGGTTTGTGTGTGAAGTGGAAGTGTTTCAGGTTTCCGTGAGAATGGGCCAAGATTGTTTCTTGCTGGTTTTGAAGGACCAGATTCTTGGTTGACGTGACTGCTCTTGCTCTGGTGAGAACCCAGCTTGCCCTAGGTCCAAATTCACCCCCAATGAAGTAGTCCTAGGATCGAGGGGGTATTTGATAACTAAGAGACGCATACAGACTGCTGAGTGTCTCTAATGTATCATCTCTGAAGTGGGCAACTGGGCCCTGCCTGGCCCCCTGCCACTCCCTTTCCTCCTGGCAGCTACATTGCAGTTGGTTGCAACCTCAAGCAAGCTGAAGGAGAGAGCAGGTCCTTTCCCCTCCTGGTAGGGGCTAGGTTGTGCTCTATGGAGGGAACTGGTCAGCTCTTCTTACACTCAACAGATAGGTAGGGGGCTGGATTTTAGTCTCCAGAACTGTAGGTACATACATCCACACACACAACAGGATGAAAAAACCCACTCAACTACTCAAGACACATCAGCATTTTGCAAGCACTTGGCTACTGATTTATTGCATTGGCTATTGGTTTACAAATATTGGCTAGACGACAGGTCTAAAGGCCAGTAATTTTGCTCTGCTGGCTTCTCATCTGGCTAAAGGACATTTCAAACAGCAAAGCTGATGATAACCTCACAGCCTGGGGCAGGTCACTGTGATGGTGCAGCGAGCTTCCCCAGGTCCTGCAGCTGACAGCTGCTTCCCTCCCTACCCCAACCGCGGCGAGGGAACAGAGATGCATCAGCCAAATCTTCCTGCTGCTTGCTTAGCCTATAGAATATATACAATAAGTGGTAGAGGAAAAACTGTTATGTATACATCACAGTAACTGTGCAATAAATTAAACTTCAAAGTGCTTCACTTTCCTATTTACAACACCATTAAATAGCAACTGACATTATTTTCTCAGACTAAGAGGAAGTATTTAGTTAGTTAGCTTGACAGAGTAAGAGTGCTTGGCAAGTACACCAGGAGGTGGGGAATGGGCTCAGCTGGCAGCTCCTCTCTGGGAGAGATTTGGGAGGAAAGAGGGACTGGAGAAGTGTGAGGGCATCTTTATGGCATCAATCAAGGGCTTTGGCAGGGATGCTGGGGTGAAAAGGGAGATCAGACCTGGAGGCTTAGAAAATACAGAGAAAGCATATAAAAAGCAAGTGATGGGACTCCTCTTTTGGACAGCTGTTTAATGGGCAGGTCAAGCAGCAGCTTCAGTCTTACTGCTGCCATCTCAAATGCAAAGTAAAGCACTGGAGAGCTTGCTAAAGCTGTCAAAGGATGGGAAGTGACGCTGTGGGCCTCCTGGAGGCTGGCTTGCTGCAGGAAGATGTTGCATGCCTATTCTATTCCGTCATAGTGTAGGGCTTAATAGAAGGCAATAACAACTTTATTCTAGTGCCCTATTTTTTAGAGTAGTAGAAGCCTCTTCGCTTTTAGGCATTACCACTCTGAGTTGTCCAACTCTGGTGGTGCCCTCTCAGCTTCCTCGTGCTTTCTTAAGTGTTGATATCACTTACTCAAAAGCCCAGAGCAGGTGCTTGTTTGGGGAACAGACAAGCTCAAAAGAGCAGGAGCCACCACGACCATCTGTGTGTTCAGCAATAAAACCATAGTCACTGGATAGAGTGACTCCGAGTTGAAGGGACCAAATCTCGAGGGTCCTCCCAGAAGTCATCACCCAATACACTGATGGGAAATGCCCTGTATAGCCAAGGCCCAGAGGCTCATGCGAGCTCTTTTGCCTTGCCCAAGCCCCAGTGAGGTGGTATTGGGAATGGGACAAAACTAAGCCAAAGAGAAGTGGTGTTAGGAGGCTGCTGAGGAGATGGGGAGGGCAGGAGAGGAGAGGGGGAGACAGGACCATGGAGGAGCAGGGGGAAGTTAGAGCTTTCTCTTGAGCTTGTGGCTGGCCCCACCACCACCGCTCCGCTCCCGCTTCTCCTTGCGGACGCAGAAGTATTTGGTGACCCTTTTGCGGCACTGCTCGCACCGCACGGCACAGCACCAGTGGAACTTGCAGTTGCAGCTGGACACCATCTCGGCTCTCCTCTCCTCCACTGCTAGCCCGCAGTCCCCACACAGCCGCCGGCAGCTACGCTTCTCCCACTTGCTGAGTGCCTTGCCCCTCTTCAGGCACTCCCTGCCCTCTGTGCCCAGCAGCCCCAGCGTCTTGTTCTCCAGGCAGTAGTCAGGAGAGTCTTCTAAATGGACCAGCTCCTTCTTGGAGATGGAGCTGAAGGTCTCAGCGATGGCGCCGCGGCTGGCAGCGCTGTTTCCTGCCCCCTGCAGCAAGTCCACCTTCAGGGCTTTGTGGTACCTCTCCTTGAGGTAAGTGCCCACCTCCCGAAACTCAGGCAGCTGCAGCCAGCAGGTCTGGGTGGTGCAGCTCCCCGACACACCGTGGCATTTGCAAGTCCGCTTCATGGTCCCTTTCACAGCCTACAGGGTGAGGAGAGAGAGGGGATTCAGGAAAAAGACCAGAGGGGTCATTTCTGTGCTGCAGTGCATGGAGAAACATGGCTCCAGGCCTCTGGAGGAGTTTGCCATTGACCCTCCCTGCACAGTAGTCCTGCCCAGGGGTGGCTGGCTTAAAGCTTGCAGGTATGCTTCTCCAAGGTACTCCCCTACTTGAACTGGGAGAAAGAGGACAGCAGGAAGCCATTAGCAGTGTAATTATGGAAGGTTTGCTACTTTAGAACAACCACCACCCATCACATCAGTACTGCTGCCATCCCCTTCTCCTTGGCAAGGTAGTTGTTTCTTCTGGGCACGTGCTTTTAGCCACAGCAAGTCATGCCTCTCCACAGCGAGTGGTCAGAGCCAATCTGGTATGCGCTGTCACGTCTGGATGGAGAGAGGGGCTCACCTTTCTACCTGCCTCGTTGTTATGGAGGTTCATAGCAGCTCTGGCATCTTGTCCAGTCTCAAGGGCATCCACAAACTGCTTGGAAATGGCTTCCCCGAAGCCCACGTTATCACTGCAGCCTCCCCACAGCCAGCCTTGTCCCCCTAGGAAAGGAGAGATGTGCACTGTCAGGGAACCAGACCCTCACCTGCCTGGCTTGTGGCTCCAGGGACAACAGAGGGTCTCAGAAGTGATAGGTGGGAATGGAGGCTGTGGGACAAATCCAGCCTTTCACTTCATGATACTCCCAGATTCCCTCCCCTTGGGCTCGTGCCACTTCTTTGGAGGCCTGGATAGTAAGTGGCTCATGCAGGCAGCAAAGGGGTGTCCCACACGACAAACCCTGGGATTTACAGGCTTTCTATAGAGGAGGATTCAGAAGCTGTTAATTATTGTACATTAGCAGTTGTATACATGAGGCTTTGGGTCTTTAATCACCTTCCCTCAAACCCTGACTTCAACTGGTTCAGTCTGACTTGCAGGCACATCATCTTGCTAACACACAGGTAGTGAACTGGTGGAGACATCCTGGTCAGAGGGCACACATTCCCCTCTGTCAGGAAACAACCCAAGCCTGGCACACATTTGCCGAGGAGGCCCTCTTCTTGGTACGCTCAGAATCCCAGGCTAACACTGGGCATCTTGGAAGGATCTGATTTTCCAGTTATCATAAAGAAACAAAGGAGTCAGCACAGAACTGGGAAAATGCACAGCAAGATGTGGAGGGTACTTTTCCTAACCATGTGGGAGCTTGATGACTTAGCTTGGATGACTGGAAACATGTCATATGGTTTGCTTCTTTTCCTCCTAGAGAAAAATGACAAATTCTTTATGAAGATTTGAAATCTGGAACTTTCTGACCCTCACTTGCCTTGCTGGTACATCTTGGGAGTTGTGGTTTAATGGTCTTGTGCTACTCTTCTCCCTGAAAGACCTGGCCTTTACCCAGACTTCCCCAGAGCATCGCAGTCCCCTCTCCCAAGGAAAGGCAGGAGTGTCTCATGGGAGGTGGGTCATTGCAGCAAGACCTGGGACCGAAGGGAGAATGGAAGCCTTTCATCAACTTTGATTCAGCACAACAGCATTGAGAATTGAATCACACTGTTTTGGACAAGCCCAAAAGTTTCCAGTGCCTTCCAAGGTTTTAAGTTCACAATGGAAAATTTTCATGCAAAATAGGTTTTGGGGAAAAGAAGTGTAGCACGACTAACTCACTTTTCCAGAGAAGACAAAATTTGATGTGTCATTGCCCAAAAGTTGCTCCACTAGAGATGGGCTATCCCACACCTCAGACGCCTAAGAAGCAGTGGCTGTTTTAAAAACTGTTAGCCAATAAAGCAAATTACTAAATAGTGGACGCTCCAGAGGAGTTTGTCATAAACTGACACATACTGACTGCTCATTGTGGCTGGGCGGGGAAAGGCTTTTACAAGATTTTGCTAATTTGAAATCTGACTTCTTTCCATTCAAAACAAAAAAAACAAAATGTCAATGTTCCTTATGAAAGCAGAGTGGAGAGCTGGAGCGATGCAGCCTGGAGTTCCCCACCCAGGGGTGCTTAGTGGCTGTGAGCCTGGGTACAGCTGTGATGGGGAGGAGATAGATGAAGGCTGCGTGCTGTCGCAGCGGTTCTCCTGCTTGTGCTCTTATGTGCCTGGCATGCTGAGACATGCTGGCAGGGTCTACAGGTGCCACCTTGCTTTTTCTCCTGGTATTTCTGTTCCAGGGCCACCCTGATCCTGCACTTGAAGTCCCTGCTCAGCACTGTTCTGACCAGACCTGCCATTTAGAGGCACAGCATCAGATCCTCTCCTCTGCCTGTACAATACAGTAATTCCTTCCAGTGGCTTAAACAGAGTTGTTCTTGATTTGAACCAGGAAAACTGCAACCCCTTTCTAATTTCCTGCTCATTTAGAAAGTAATGGAAAACATCAAGGGCTTGACCTCAGCTGGTGTAGATTGGAGGTGGCCCCATTAGCTTCCACAGAGGTACTTTGGTTTGGGCCAGGCAAAGCTCTGCTCTGGACATTATTTCCAGATGCTGGGACCAGGAGGAAGGGTTGTTTCTGCAGGCCTCAGCAGAGTAGAGAAGAGCTTTCTCCTGCCAGCTGGGACGCGAGGGAGGGATGGCAGCTCCTCTCTCCTTACCCAGCTGTCCATTGCGGGAGTCGTCACAGCCACAGTTATCAAAATCCCCCAGGCTGCAGTTCCGGGTCAGCGTGTACATGACGCCCGCAGAGCTGATGGCATGGACAAAAGCGGTTTCTCTGTTTGCTGTCAAGCAGGAATACAAGAAGAGCAGATAGGCTAAAGACATCACTGCAACCAGCATTAGAAATTACTCCTGCCACACAGGAGACTGGGTAGGAGGAGATCTGCAGAGGCAGGGCTTTGTGGGGTGGAGAGGAGGCCCAGCTGCCAGATTAGCTTAGTTTTGGCTTGAACTGCATGAAGAGAGAAGATCCCAAATTTGATCCAGACTGACTCGTGCCATTTCCAAGGATGTGGCTGAGTTTAGCACATGGCCATCCTTGTAGGCACTCACCAGTGGGGATACAGCCAGAATGTCCCTCACGTCTTACTAATAGACCCCGAAAGGGGCCCTCCTCAAGGATCAAAGAGCTCATTCCCCGCAGCCCCCTCGAGCCTTACCTTCTGCCGGACACCACCTGGGGCTGAGGGCAGTGTCCATTCTTACACACCAGGATCCGTGTGGAGTCAGTCGGCTGACTTCACTGAGCCTTTGGCTTTCATATAATACTAGCAAGGTCTGGATCTGAGCAGATAACCTTGAGGGGAACAGTTTAGGAACCTGCTCCTAGTCTCAGAGTGTTACTTCTTGCTGCAATTGCCTCCTCAAGGCCTCACTTCAAAACCTCTGTCCACCTCCCTGCCTGGGGCCCTGATCTCTCATCTGCTGCCAGTCCCACCAGCAGCCTGAGGCTCTCATCCATACCCAGGTCCTGCCTGTACAGGGCAGGTATGGGCTCAGCCCAGCAGCATACATGGGTCTAGAGGACCACGTATGCACTGAAACATTTCCTGGCACCTACAAATGGGTAAGAAATGGGACACAATGACCACAGCCACATGCCCTGCAGTGGCACAGGTCATGAATGCTGGATTTCTGCCCAGGGTGGCTCTGACATCTGGAAGCTGTGGGAAATCTTTTCTCCTGCCTCTTGGCCAGAGCACAGCAACTGAGGAGCACTTTCCTGCTCCGTTTAGCCATATCCCTCAGCTTGCCACCCCACCACCCCATGCTGGTTCTCAGCCTCCCTGGGACACCCTGGTGAGAGGCACCACTTGGACACGGCGTGTCCAGCAGCCCATGCAGGGTTGGTGGGACACTCCTGTCCTGCACAAACTGGGCCTCGGTGGGTCTGGAGGTGATGCCAGCATTGTGAGGCTGCCTTGTCTTGAAGATAGCTCCCAGTGCGTGTCTGGGTGAAGGGGTCTCCTGGAAAGATTCCCCCTGGGGCATTCCTGGGAGAGGGACATCCCAGGTGGGGATAGGGAAGAAAAGGAGTCACTTGGGAAGAGAGGAGGGGCCCAGGGGCTTGAACCTGTAGTGAGGGGGTCCCAGTAGTGGTATCCAATGCTTTCCTTACCGCTGCGTAGTCCGCTGTGGCTGGAGAGCTGCAGTGCCCTCTCAGGGCAGTTCCAGCGGTCCCAGGCAAACTGAAACTTGCACTCCTCAATGCCACTCTGCGCCCCGGCTGCCACGCTGCTAGAGTAGATGAGATAGGCCTAGGAGCAGAGCGGGTGGTCAGGAAGGAGAACAGCATGTGCCCTGCTTCAGCTCCCCAGCACTAGGCGATAGCTTGCAAAACCAAGTCAGGATGAGGTGGCCAGCGAGCAGGGACAGCCCTGTGGACAACGGGCTGGGAATGTCCCCAGGCTGCTCCCAGAATCCAGGAGACTCACTCAGCAGCTCTAGCTTCCATCATAGGCAGTGCAAAGCTGGTGTAGCTCCAGCTGTTTCCCACACAGCCGTGGGGCTGATGCAGGCGTAGCTTTCCTGCTGCACACTGCATATTTTGGGCCGTGCTGCTTTGGAGTCTAGGTGGATGGAGAAGCACAGTGCAAAATACCAGGGAGAGCATAGCCCCAGGCTCACCAGGAGGCTGGCGTCCAACTGAAAATAACTCGCATGCCATCTTACAGAGACAAGACGTACATAGCTGAGGAGGTCTCTCAGGCTTGGCTCCCCTGGGGAGAGGTGCTCGGTGGCGGCAGCAGGGAACACATCTTCTGCTGTGCTGGGTCTGAGCCTGAGCCTCCCCAGGGCAGAAGGCCAAGCAGAGCTGTTGACTCTTAGCCAGGTTAGGAGATGTGCCAGCCAGTCCCTGCGATGGGGAGCCTTTTATCTCTCCAACATGAGAGAAGGCAGAGCCTTCTCCTCAGAGACCAGGGAGCTCCAGGCCAGCAGCCTACCTTCTCCTCCACTGCAGCCCCAAGGCACAGCCAGTGCTTTGGGGCAAAGTCACTCCACCATAGCATTCAGAGCTGTAGCAAGAGCTAGATGGGCTTGGAGTATTCCTGGGGAATAGCCAGGAATAAAAATTGGGTGAATTTTACAGCAGGTCCTAGCTAGGAAAAAAAAAAAAAATCTCTGAACAAGGGGTGTGGGGTGGATGGGGGTCAAAAACACTGAACAAGGTCCTGGCAGTTCCAGTTGTGCTCCTCAGGGAAGTATGTTTTGCAGGGCCTACAGCCTTTCCAGCTGGATGAATGTGGGCCTTGATACTAACCTGATCATCAGGAAGCAACAGGTGAGATGCCCAGCTGGCGCCAATAGAGACATCTCCAGAATCTGGCCCCGACCAGCTTAAAAGGACCCCAGGCCAATTTTGCTCAGGGCTGATACAGCTCAAGGAGCTGTAGGTTCTAGTGGGTTGTTCCTGGTCCTCTTCACCTTGTTACTGGAAACCTGGGGGTGAGGGGAGCTCTGGGCAAGGGTGGATGGAGAGGAGTGGGAAGGAGGAGCCCCTCCCTGACTGGGTTTAGTGGAATCAGGGACAGAGATCAAAGAGATTCTCTTACCTTGGGGCCCGTCATCAGGAAATTATTCACTGACCTGGAAGACAGAGACAGTGTCAGCAGGGAGGGGGTGATGGTGGAGGAGTCTGGGGAATGCCAGGCATCCCAGGACTCTCCTCTCACCCCCTACAGCCTGTCTGTATCCTGGCTGCAGGCACCTTTGGTCTCTCCCTCTGTCTCCTCTTGCTGCTCCCTACAAGTCAGGATCTCCATTTTCCCCCCTTCAGTCTCCCCATTAGGCTGTACCAGGCTGCAACCCCCTCACCGCTCCCTCCTTTTGCTTTCTTCTGCACAGCTGCCTTTCATGCCAGTCCTACAGCTTTTGGGGATTTTCCTGTTCTCTCAGCCTTGCTTTTTGCCTTACCAAGCTGATGCTCAGCTTAACTCAGAGTAGCGTTGCTTCCAGCTGTGGGAACACCTTGGTTCCTCCCGTAGCCCTAGGAGATGGACTGTGTGCCAGCACTGCTCTCCTGTGGGACCATGCCAAGGGAAGGAGGAGATCCCACTGCTGCTCCTTCACAATGTGTGTTCTGGCAACATGCCCCCTTGGATCACAGTCGCTTGTTTCCCTGTGGTGCCAGCTCTGGCTGCCCAAGCTCTCCTCTTGGTCACGTTAAGGTGATGGCTGAGCACAAACATGCTTGTCCTCCCCATCCTGCTAGGCACTGCGTGGGGAGGAGTAGGGGCATGAGTGAGGTAGTCCTAGCCAAAATTAAGCTTTCTGGTGTTTTCCAACTGAAATATGAACAATTGAGATGAACAGTTTCCAATGGTATCTATTTGTAAGTATTCCTGTGAAACATTTAATTCTGCCACCATTCATGGAAAACTGTTCTCCTGAAAATGCCAGGGTCTGCGTTAGTAATTTTCAATGGTGGGGTCCAGCTCTGGGAGTGCCATGATCCCCCTCTTTTTTTGTAGGTCAGTAACTCCTATTTCTTATACGGAAGAGGACACTGACGCCAGAGACGTGGCATGAGGGGATTGAGACCTTGCAGAGAGTGAGGGATAAGGCAAAAGCTAGAGCGTACACCAAGAGAGACTAGGCTCTTCAGCTTCCTCTTGAGATAATGTTCTACAAATGCTGATCATCTCCCAGTGGAGGATGCCTCTCCTTTTCAGCTAGCCTCAACCCACACTGTGTCCCTTCAGTGGAGCTGCATCCTCCACTCTGCAGCTGAGCCATCAAGCATGCGGAGATGCTTGCTGCTTTTCTAGCTTCTCTCCATTCCCTGAAAATCCCAGTAGCTGAGTGGACCTCGGCTGGATGCAGGGGAGAAACGTGCAGATTATGGCATGGTTTTTCCTCCCTGTATGTTTTCAAGAGATTTTGTCTGGAGCAACAGGTATCTCTAGTAAGAGAGAGAAAGGCACTGTGCTGTTGTGCTACAAATCCAATTTGCAGGGGCATCCCAGGGTGAACGCGAGTGCATGCAAAAGCAGGCACTGCCATCCCAAGCCGAGGGACAAAGTGTAACTGTGCTGCAGCCCCGCCACAGACACGGGAGAGGACAGGGTACAGCTTGGTCAAAAACATCTTTTCTTTGCTATTACTCACACTTTAGAAACAGTTGAGGGAATTGGTTTGTAAAGTTTCACTCTGGTAAGTCTAACTTTTTTTTTGTGGAAATGTGTCCATATTGATTAATTTTGTGCTGAGAAAGATTCTCCTGGGTCAAAACAGGAAGGAGAGCGCTGTGCCAGGGCACTGCAAGAGCAGGAGATCCTTTCCCTTTGTTCCAGGCCTGGGATTCAGACCCGGCTGCGCTCCAGCCCCATGGGTACTTTAGCACGAAGTTGATGGCTGTTTTGCAGAGGAATTTTCCTGTGGGAGCCGCTTCTGCATTGTACAGCTAATTAAATATTTCCTGGGACTTGGAGAGACGGCATCTGTAGCCGAGTGATTAGAGCATTGGGTGACCTGAATCACACAGGGCCATGAACCTGGGGCTTTTCAGACTGTGTAAGCTCTGTGGGTCCCCATCCTAATGCAACTGGGTAGCAGCATGAACAAGTCATTTTTCCATCTGGTTTCCCTCCTGTCCCGCGCCTTGCCCTTAAGCGCTTTGCTATGGGGACCACACTCAGGACGGTGTCAGTGTGAATCCCAGCCGCTCGTAGCAGCTGTGGGAAAACTGGTGAAATGCTCCTGTGTAGGCAAGACCTAGAGAATTGCAAGTCCGCTCTTAGCTTGCTTTTGCAACCAAAACAAGAGATACATCCAATCTGCATTGCTTCCCACCTCGGTAGGAAAAGCCAAATTCAAGGTGTGCAGGAAGGATTTGCTTCAAACCCTTGCTGGCCTCATCTTGGATTAGGAACATCTGAGCAGTTGCGAGGGTGGCTTTAGGAAGAGGACAGTAATCCACAAGTTCAGGGTTTACAGCAAACCAGCCTGTTAGCAGGTGTCAACTGACATAACTGCATTGAAGCAGAGAATCTGTTCCCCCCGGGATAAACCCCAAGGTTCACAAAAAGGCCAAGTTCAGGATATGCCAATTCACCATCTGCAGCTGAGCAAATGGTACAGTAGCAATTTCCCAGCAGGATATTCTAAACATTTTTATTAAGTTGAAGAGACAGAAGGCATTTTCCCTGAGCTCTCTGATCAACAGGCAGGCATGCTGCTGGGCAGGTTTGTAGGACTTAGACAAGTAAAGGATTCATTTAGACTGGTACACTTTACCCCCCCTCGCATTTAACTCTTACAGCTGCAAGGGGATTCAGGAGAAGGGGAGATAGGGCTGTCGTGTGGCTGGAGGCTAGCTGAAATTTTTCTTATTTATGCTGAGAGGGAAAGAAAGATAATAATGCCAACAAAATAAAATAAGTAAAATGCATCTTTGTTCTGGATATAGTCTCCAGCAAGGGCAGAGAGTAACTGTGCCGCTTGTTCCGTGGATGCAGTGCAGTATTGACAATGCCACTGGAGTGATCTCTGCACTGCAAATAGGAATCACTATGAAAATGAATCTCTCTTAATTTTTGTCTCTAAAGTGTGGTTTTTATTTCTTTATTTCTACAAATTTGCCATGCCACTGTGAAGGAAAGCAGAATGTAATCCTAAATTAACTAGCTAGCTGCATCCACAATGGGTGTAAACCAGCCCAATTCTGATGATTTCGGTGTCACTGCACTGATTTAAAACTTTCTGAAATCACACACATGAAAGGAAATGCTTGGAATTTCTTCTCTTTTCTGAGAAAGCTTACAGGGTTTCTAGCTATCTAAACTGCTTTCCCTCCCCCTTCAAACTCCAGGACAGCATTACGCGGGCTGAAGCAGAGCAGGGACAGAGCTCAGCCGGCAGAGCGAGGAGTCCCAGCCGGTCCTTCAGCCTCGCTCCCCAGCCCGGGCACAGCCCTGGGCAGGGCACGCTGCTTCCCTCACCGCAACTCTATGCATCTAGGTAAAAAGCAAATCTAGGGCAAGCGATTTTCCTTGCATCTGACATTAGGAAATTATCTCTAAGCGAATGAATATCTGTAGCAGAAGTTCTCTGTCATAGTTTTATTGAACCCGAAAGCAAATAACCCTGTCAAGCAGCTGTCCCATTATATTTTACACGTATCAAATGCTAATAAGTCTCTGATAGTTTCTGCTTAGTTACAACTTTAACCAATAACAGCATCCCTCTCCTCAGTTTAACATGCCCCGAGAGCCTTATCAAATCTCCCATTGAAGTGTTTGTTTGATACCTTATCACTCATGCTACTGTGCTGCTGGTTCAGCTCTTTAGAAATTATAAAGCTATATTTAGATCTTTACTATTATTATTGTAAATATAGAAAATGGATACAATTTCACCTTGGATCTGAGTTTTGTTTTCGAGTACAAACTCCCTCGAGTTATTAGAAAACCAGTGACACTGGAAACTAAAGGAAACCCCACAGTTGAAGTGTAAAAAAACATTTAGAAACAAGGTGCTGCATTAGAGATTGTTACATTACTCCCACAGAATAGGAGACCTGGAGGAAACTCATTAACATCTGGAGCTTTGCTTTTTTTCCCCCCTTCATTTCCCTCTATTTTGTTGTATTTATTTGGGTTTTAGTTCCTAAATGCAACCCTGACATTTTTCTCATCTAGAAACATGCTGACCGTTCAACCTAGCTGACAGCCCAGAATCTAATCCACACTCAGAGAAGGCAAGTGGCCACATATATGTAAAAAAAAAAAAAAAAAAATTGTTGATCTATATTGCCTCCCGCTCCCAGTTCTTGTGATTAAATCACAGGAAAAAAGAATCTTGTGGCATTTTAAGCTGTTTCTAATTATAGAATCATATCAGTTGGATGAGATAAAGAAAACCAGCAAAAATTGCAAGAAGGATTATTGCACGATTCCTATGAACCTTGCTTTTTTTCTCCCCGAAAGTTAAGGAACAGGGTCTGTAATATGACCATTTCAAATAAAGTTTGTAATTTTCCTTTCTCTCAGGAAATCATAACCTATGAACAACATGCAGAAAGAAGTAGGGCTATCCTGATCTATAAACTTTTAGATAAACACTTCTGAAAGGCAGACAGGGAATTTAGACATCCAACTTCCATTGAAAATGCCTGGGATTTCTGTATTTAACTACTTTGTGCTCTGAAATTTCTCCCCTTTGAACTCTTTCTTTAAAATTTTGTTGGTGTTTTTTTATTTCTATTTAAGGTATTCTAAACCTGTTTATATTGAGGAAAGCAAGAGACATACACAGAAAGAGAGGAAAAATAAAAATAAAATCAGCATGAGTTCTTGCCTAGCCTCTCTGTATAACATGCATATTCCCCTTGTTCCAGAAGGAAGATTCATCTTGAGTTTGCTGCTGTGTAATATTTAGACATAAAAAAAATTGTTGCACATTCTTTTAATGACGGGAGTAGAAAATCTCTAAAGAACATAAATTTCACTCCCAGCCTAACAGGAATGAGTTCCCATTTACTCTTGAATTTCCCTTTCTGTAATTTTAGTTTCTCCATCCATGGCAATAATCCTAGAGATCTGCTATGAGGGAGGCAGGGGATTTAGTAATTGAATGGAGAAAGACTTTCCTTACTGTTAGAGGTAAGCCTGTAACCCACCAAGCAGATTCCCCAGGGCATCACATAAATGGAGAATAAATTTTGGGTACTCAGTAAAAATCACACAGGACAAAAATACCTACAGAGCCAGGTAATTTGAGTCCATCTCCATTTGAGCATGGGTTAGACAGACTCCACAAGAAAGGATATGAGATCTGATGCAGTGCAATCTCTTTCTGTTCACCCTTATAAAACATTTCTGAAAATAAATGTAAAACCACATAGCAAGAGGCCCACAGGAGATGAACACAGATTTGTGCATGGGGGGACCAGTCTGTTGGGGCATAGGTGGTTGGGAACCAAGCTGTAGCAATCTCTGTACTGAAATCTTCTCCCCAGGAAATCCTAATACATGAATTTCAGACGTGTAATCCTGACCCTCTGCCTGCCGAGGAGCCCAGGTCTCAGGCTGCTCATCTGGAGTGACAGTCCTGTACATCTGACTCACCCCTGCTGGCTTTGAGCTCTTAATCAGGGACTGTCCTCTCTGGGGAGCGCGGGAGAAGCCCCACTTGATTTGATTAAGACAAGAGACAAGCTGACTGTGAGCCTTTGGAAAAACAGAAATCCCTGGCTCTCCCATTGGGTTATCTTCCCAGATGGAAGTGAGGGGCTAGATCCTTCACATCTGCTCTCCTCTACTCTATTTTACCCCAGCTCAGGATCTGGCCCATATACTTATTGCTGGGGAAAAAAAGGGACTTTCTTAGATCTAATCTCTCTGCCAATTAGTGTGTTGGGACTTAGATAAATATCTGGTCCCACTAAAAACCAGAACTGAGCTAAGTGGAATAGAGCGGACATTTAGGAAGGTGAAGAGGAATTTCCTTAGGGTCTCCGGGAAGAGCACCTGCCTGTGACACAGACTGAGGTGCTCTCAATACTCACCAGGCACAGCAGGATTGGAAGAAGGGAGTGAGGAAGAAGATGCCCAGATAAGGGTCCATGGGAAATATAAAATCCAAACAAAGAGGGAGAAATGAGTTCCTAAAAAAAAAAGACTTGGGTACCACCACCACCAGAGAAAAGAAAAAAAAAAAAAAAGAAAAAAAAAAAGAAAAAAAAAAAGAAAAAAGAAGTACAACAAAATTAGGGAAGGGATGGAGTTATTTTCCACCCGGCACTCCTAGTGTGATGAAGAGGCGTATGCCCCCTGAATCCCAACTTCTGTGAAGGGTAACCAATCCTAAAGTAAGAGCTAAAGGGGGTTGGTGAAATGGAGCCGCAGAACTTCCTAAGAAGAGATTATCTACTTAATTAAAGATTTTTTTTTTCCCTAAGTCCTTCAGCCAATCAGGACTCAAGTGCCAGAAAGAGATTGAACTGATGAAAAGAACACCCCAGGTTCCTCGAAGACAAATGCACCACGAAAGGGATAAGAGGGAGGTAAAAGGGGAAAACAAAAAAAAAAAAAAAAAAGAAAGAAAAAGAGAGAGAAAGAGAGAGGGATAAAGAAAGAGACAGCAAATCCCTTAAAGTAATCACTAGATTCAATCTCCACCAGCACTGCCCTGACTCTCCATCCACTGCAAAGGCAACTGTAAGGGCTGCTTAGGGTGTGCCCTCGCCTCCTTCTGCCTTGGAGACATCGCTGGGGCTGGGGTGCGCTGGGTGCTCCAGGATGGGGGGGCTTGGGTTCGGGCCCTCCACACCTGCTTTTCGGATGCCATGCAGCACGCTTCAGGCAGAAGGCTGGGAAACAGACATGTGAACATCGTCTCTGCCTCAGTCTCGCCCAGGTTAAGGGGATTCAGGGCCAGTTCCTGTCTCCATTTTCTCCCTTATCATGGTGCCCTGCTCTTTCTTCCCATCTCCTTTTTGCAACACGCCACCCCCACCCTGGGAAAAGGCCTCCAACTAAACCTTCCCTTTCCCACACATTTTTTTGCTTTTAGGGTTTCAGATTAAGTCCATGGGAGGGGGTCTTTGGTTTGGTAGAGTCAGTGGTCTCTCAGTGAGAGCTTACCCCAGGCCAAGAGCTACTGGAGCTACTTAGAAGTGCATCCTGCCTGTTCCTTCTGGCCACATGGGACATCACACTGCCAGCCACAGCCACTCTGACGGGCCCCAGGTCATCACACTGCCAGCCACAGCCACTCTGACTGGCCCCAGGTCAACAGGACCAGCTTCGCCACCCTGTCCCAGATCTGTAGGAGCATCTTCTCTGCACTGCATAGCTGATTTTCATGCTGCGGATGTGATCAGCTAAAATGTGGGCTGAGACCAGTCAAACTCATGCCACCCAGGCTGTTGGGCAGGATGTCTGGACCAGGGCAGGATTTGAAAGGGAGCGAGACCCCATGGCTGAGCCATCAGGCAGGGCTGCCTGGAAGCTAAGCTTTGCTCAGGGCCACCTCAGGCAGATGAAGCTCTCAGCTGGACTTTGGTGATGACAAGGCCGTCTCTGCCCAGGCCAGCGAGCTCAAGCAGGGCACAGCACACAGGGCACTGCTGTCAAAACAAAAAAAAAACCCTTTGCCCTGAGCACTGCCCACCCAGCCAGCAAGGGCCCTGGCCCTACAGGGTGGCTGGGTGGTTTTCAAGCACACAGGTGAGGAGAAAATGCAGCCACCAGCAATTGATGCCAGGGCCAGCTGTGCCTCCCAGCTGCATCCTATTACAGGAGGCTGGTGGTATTTGTACTAATTACAGCCCCTGTTCCTGGAGCCCTGAGCATTTTAAAAACCAAGGTGTTATGTACACTGAGGAAAAACTTGAAAATTTATCTAGTAGAAGGTAAAATCCCAGAAACTGAAAGGTGAGGGAAGTAAGTTACTTATTTATTTGTTTATCTATTTGTTTGTTTATTATATTGAAATAGAATTTCAATGCTGTGATGTTTAGCACCTTTTAATGGTTTTTGTGGCCTAATTCAAGTACTGGGGGCAGCTGTGCTCTCCCTGCCAGAAGAGGCTGTCGCAGAGGGGGTGTAGGGAGCAGCTGCAGAGGCTGATGCTGCCCCACGGGAGCTGAGAGGGCTCAGCCCCACCAGGGCAGTGCTGATAGGGTGCAGAGGATGCTGCTACCCTGCACTTGGCATTTATTTTCGATGGCAGGAAGAAGAATTCCCAGTTGTTTCTTGTAAGTGTCCAACTGTCTGTTTCAGGACTCTCAAAACAGAGTTTTCTCATTCTTTGGGTCCAGCAGCGATAGCAAAATCACACACCACTTCAGACATGTCTCGACCAACTGGAAAGGAAGGACACCATTGAGTTCACTGGGGTGAGTTATTTTTGTTACTCCAAGACAAATTAAGTAAGGGGATTGCAAAAGTGAGGAAAAAAATAATTATAGGTAGATCAAAAATAAAGAGAAGGAATTTATTTTTTTATTAGCTCTTACAAGAGGCAGCCAGGTCTTCCTCTAAGCTTGCAGAAGCACCGGCAGCACCAGGGTGCTTTGGAGCCAGCAGCCTTCCCAGTCAACTTCTAATTTCAATTAAATGCAATAGTCACTTTCCTGGAAACAAGCATGTCTTTCAAGCCAAAGAGGCTGGAGGCAGAGCCTGAGAGGAAACTGTCTCAAACATGTTTCAAAGCACTTAATTGCAGCTCTCAAAGACTGTTTAATAGACTCCATGAGGTAGTCTCTAAAGAAATGGGATGCAAAATTGGTTTATATTGTTCCTCAAATTTTGTTATTGTTACCAACAAAAGCTCTGTAAATTTTCTAAAATGGGCCCAGAGAGCATTAAAATACATTTTATGCCCGAAGGGACTGGTCTATTATCCCATCTGATCCGCTGGCCAATACAGATCTCTACTGACCTTTGCACTGGGTACTGTAATGTGTGTTTGACTATTTGCTCATCTCCCAGAACGGCAGATAGGGTTTGAGGACAACAGGAGATAGAGAACCAACCACCATCTGTGGCAATTTGTTCCAGTTTGTTAAAAAAAACAAAACATTAATATAAGATGTCTAGGTTTAATTTCTAGAGAAGATCTGAACTGTCCTTAATTAAAGAGCTTGAACAAGTAATCACAGAAAGACTGAAAAATAAAGCCTCTGATGCTCTTCCTGCCTTTCACCCTGATACCAATGCAACTCATGGATGTGAAAAATTAGGCAAGCAGTAGGGGTAAAAATTCCAAGTCTGGCTCACAGATACCTCAAAAGTTTTTTGGTGTCAATGCAAAGTGCCCAAAGGACAGATTTAAAAAAAAAAAAAAACCAAAATGGCCATTAAAAAGACCAAGAAGGAATTAAAAGTCTTTTATTTTAAAATATATGAGATAAAAGTAAAAAGAAATTAACCTTCTCTAGGGTGTACACAGAATTCAGCCCTGAAATTCTCAGGAAGGTCTGGCTTCCCAGACCAGTAAGCCGGCTGTGACTGACTTTACTGCAGCTCTGCCTTTTGCACCAGTTAAATATGGCTTTAGTAGCATCTAATGCTTTTCAAAACATCCCCCAATGCCCCAAGAAAGTGTCAGTGTTGGTTGCAATCCCATACTGAACATGCTCTGTACTATTCTGCTCCTACAGCCAAGTGGTTCCAGAAACAAAACAAGACAAAGGCTGGGGAAATTTAAGAGCTTTTATTAGAACAATTGATACACAATGGAAGAAGTGAATGTGTTTTTAAGCATTTTGGCTCTGAAAAGTCAGGAAAGGTGCTGGTGTATCCAGAAGCCTGTCTGGTGGGTTTTTTTTTAGCTGTATCTATTCGAGATTGTGCCATTAAAGACAGTATTGACACACCAGGACACGCAAACAGCTGCATGACCTCTTCGCTGTAAGCTTGACTTTGCAACCTCTATGTTCCCTAACGCTGTTCTCTGCATGGATGACGCACGCTGAGCAGCCTCCCGTAAGGTCTGTTCGTGCTTTACCAGTATGGAATGTATCCTCACATTTGCAGGTTCTCCTTATGGTTCATGCAGGGAGAACTCAGGGGATCCTTGCCCACTGCAGTGAACTGTGTGACTGGACACATCTGTCACACATCTCATAGGAAGTGACTTCTGCCATACTGTGGGGAGAGGCAGGAGGGTCAGATGTTTAGGCTGTTCTTCAGTTGCTGGAGAAAAGCTTAATGTGCCTACAAGAAACCAAGAAAATTATAGCACATCTGAAGGGACAGAAATGTTGCAATGGCTATAGAGAGTTGGTTCAAGGCATGGGCATCTACGAATTGCTTTCCACCAGCAGCTCCAAGTGCCTCAGCAAAACAGCTCTTCCACTTTTCCCATTTTACAGGATGCAAACTTGAGGCTCAGAACTGGGCAGTGGTTTGGAGACAGATCTGGCCTCCTGTGCCCTGGGCTGGCCCCACCCTGCACCTGACTAGTCTGATGTTCAGGGCAGCCAGTTTCAAGGGAAAGGCAAAGGTCTTTAAGGAAGCATCCCCTTTAGCCATGGTGCATAGAAGTTGGTTGTGCCCTGGAGCAAGTGAGCTTAGAGCACTTCAGAAGCTCTGGTTCATCCTTAGCCTGGGCTACAATGATTCCTTTATCACATATTCTTAGTTACAGTACTAGAGGATATTCGCTTTGAATGGTCTTGACTTGCCATGGCAGTGACTTGCACAGGCTTGCATCGTGCTGTCCAAAAAAGTATTTATTTTGAGAGTTCAGAAAGCAAGTATGGGTCCAGGGCATCTTTTTCCAGTACCCACCAACCCGGCAGCTGAGGGCTGTGAGAGGGGAAAGGGACAGAAGTGCTGAGAGGTGGGGTACCCATGGCTGAAAATTAAAGGAAAGTGAGGAAGTGGTGTGCCATTAAAGGATAAGCAGGATCATCTCTGATAAAAAGGCCTGTGAGGGTGGGAGGGAAGTTATGTATAGCACTCCGGGAAGCTGTAATTAGGACAAGCAGGACTGAGCGAGTCAAAGCACATTCCTGGCTGGCTGGTGGGAGGTGAGATAACCCTGGAGATGAGAGGGACCATGTTGAGCTCCTGGGTCTAGCAACATACCCTGGCCGCTTGCCAGCCGTGCCTCACTCCTGTCCCCCTGCACCTCAAAAGAAAGCCAGACTCCTGCGTGGAGCGGCAGCTGCAGCGCTCCCCAGCACGGCCCTTTGGGGACCAGGAGCCCAGGCCACATGCTGCTGCTCATCCTGGACATGGCCAGCATCCTTCAGAGAACCTTGCTCAGGCCACCACAGACAAGCCCAGGGTCACAGCGAGTAAATGTGACAGGCACCGAGGCAGGTGGCTCTGCAAGAGGAGCCTCTCTTCAGCACACAGGAGGGCTCTGTCTATCAAGGGGGAAACATGCTTGGCCCCTGCACATGAAAATTTGGGGCATGGGGAAAATAAAAAAAAAAAAAAGAAGAAGAAGAAAAAAAAAGAAAAAAACAGAGATATCTTTCTGTACTGGTCAGAAGGATCAGTAGCTGGAGGGGGAAAGGGCTGTGGGTTTGAGAGGTCTGTGGAACCCAGTGCAGCAGAGGATGAGGTGGGTAAAGCAGGAAGACAGGTCAGCAGAGAGGTGTGAATAACTGCTGGTTTGGGTCTTTGGCAGACCTGAGGAACCCAAGAAAAATGTACATGGGAGCTGCTTAAATGGGTCCACTGTTGCACCAGAGACACACATTTTATTTCCTTTCCAGGCTCCTTCTGCTCCCCTCAATATTATTACTATCAGGAATATTTGGAAACAAAACCACATTTCAAACGGAACGAAATCAAGCCTTTTTATTAAGAAAACTGCCCGCTGATGTGCTTTGATCTCTTTTAGCCGAAACCATGCGCAAGCCCTGCAGGAGCTGTAAATAGCCCCAGCTCACACCGGGACACCGGGTGTCCCTCACCCGGGCGATTTTGCGGAGCTGCAGCGCAGAGGGACTGACCGGTGCGGAGCCCCCTCTGTGGCGCGGACAAGAGCCGGTTCCGCCGCGGGTCCTGCGCGGCCCCCGATCCGTTCTCACCCCTCCCCGCCCCGCGGCCCGGCGGCCGTCGGCCCCTCCGCTCGCTGTCCGCAGCCGGCAGATGGCGCTGCCGGCCGGGCGCGCGGCCGCGCTGGGCTCCGCGCCACTGCCGCCGAGCGTCGGCGGGTGACGGGCGCGGGGAGCGGCGGCTCCGCCGGGCACTGCCACCGCCCGCCCCGACAGCGGGCTCTGCAGGGGACCCGGCCTCAAACACCGCCTCTCCTACGCCCTCCTTCTCCACACACCGAGCACCTCGAGGCCTCAGCGTGGGCTGAGATCGCCAGTGGTTCCGTGTTCGCGGCTGTGGTGGGTCCCCACGGGTGAAGGGCCAGCGGCGCCCTGACGGGAGGTCTCTCCCACAGCAGACCAGGCTGCAACTGCCACTGGTGTGCAGCAGCACGCTTCCCCGTGGGCCAGCCACCCTGGCAGCTGATGAGTCTTCGACCGGCAGCTGGCCTCAGCTCAGGAAGGACCAGGTGCTCATGGACCCTCAGCAGGGAGATGGCTGTAAAGCCATCAGCAGCACGGAAGATCTGGATCCACACTTTCTCACAGTTCTGCCCCCTAACAGGTCCTAGGACATGCAAATATGGCTCAGCTCTTGATAGAGTTGGCTTGAACTTCTTTGTTTCATCTTTGCCCTAAAACAGCGGCAAAAACTGTGCTGGCCTAAGTACAGTGAGGTCCTTCCTCTTCACCCATGGGTGACTGACATGACTAACCCTCAGCACTTACCCGGAATAAGCCAGGCCTGCAAAATCGTGAGACTGGCTTGAAAATAAAACACAGTGGGAGCTATTTGTGTCCAAATCTTTAAGGTACTCTTGGGGCTTGTTTACTCTGGAAAACAAAAAGTATATTACTTGTTGCTACTCTTCACTTTGGGAGTGGCTGCATTTCAGTGGTGAGCATCGGATCAGCCCACAGGGTGCTCTGGCCTGCAGGGAGCTGTAAGGAAAGCTGAGTCGTTTCCCAATAAAATCCAGGGCTCAGGTTCTGGCTCCAGATCCAACGTTCACCAGTGTCATCTGCACCGACCTTCTGCCAAAATAGTCAATCAGTCCCAATAAATGGTGATGATCAAGAGCTTGGAGTCTGAGTCAGAGAGCTGAGATGAAGAAACAGCTCCAAGATGGTCAGGGTAAACTGGCACCACAAAATCTATCACCAGTCCTTTGCAAATACCATTGCTGACAGAGCCAGAATCCAGCTTCCTGTAAAAATCTTAAGCATGAGGCACTTTTATTGTTGGCTGTTGGAAAAAATGTTGCAAACACTCTGTTGTTGAACAACCCTGACCTCTTTTATAAGCGTCCCAAGAAACAGGCTGCTGCATAAATAGTAAAGCAGCACTTTTGTTGGTCTGTTGGGGACAAGCCCCTTGGCTTTCATACTGTCAGCCTGGATGAGGTTTCACCACTGATTAGGGTCACCACAAAGAGGTGCTTTATTGAAATATAACGATCTCTGAAGGAGGTGTTCCTTTTCCTGCCTAAAGGGCCCAGACATTTTGGTTACAGGCTAAGAGCATGATTGAACAGATTTTTCCACCACGCCCTAAAAACAGAGACACAGAAAGTGAAGAAAAGAGAAATGTGGCTGGAAATAATACCCCATTTCACAGTGCCACTGTTGAAGCACAGCTAGGAATGCTGGTGAGGTGCTGCTGAGGAGAGTCAACGCATGACAGTGAACTTTGTTCTGGCCAGTTACATTCATTTGTCACAACTGATAGCAGTCAATCTTGCTTTGTATGAATGTTTTACAAAATCATCCTTATCTGATCTCTGTCACTGCAGCATCCCAGGTCATGGTCTACTGCAACCTTTCAGTACACTTATGAAACGTTAGCCATTGACTAGAGGCTGGTAACTGAGGCATGGCACAGATAATGACTTGCCCAGACTCAGGCAGCGAGATGAGTCTGAAAACAGACCAGAGCGTAGCATGCTACTAGAGGAAGAAGGGCCTGAGGGTACCTCTACAACAGGTCAGTGCTGAGAAGGGGGGTAACCTACCAAAGAAAATACAAGAGCATCCTGCCTTCTGGCCAGAGGTTGCTGGGGGCTGAGACCCCAGTACAGTGGGACGGTAACACACCAGGAGCAAATGAGGATCCTGTATAATGTCAGCTCTTCCCAAACATTGGAGTTTATATAGAGACCTGCATCTGGTCTCAGAATGAAAATCAACAGCAATGTTTGCACTGGATTTACATTAACACATGCAAAGCAGGAATGAACCCTATGTTTAGAGGACAAAGAATTCATTGCCACATCAAAAGAGAAGAAGGCAAAAAACCCCAACTGCCACCACATTAGAAGAAACTAATGTTCATATTAATCCATCACTGGGCAGTGTTTTCTGGAATTATGTACTTTAGGTAGTTTTATCATTTTCCATTGCCACTGTGAGAGATGTGCTAACTCCCAGACTTTCTGTCAGATTTCACTACAGTAGCTGTTTGGAGGCAGAGTCCAACCCTTACTTTCTTCAGTTTTCAGAAACATGGTAACGTGATTCAGACCTCATGTCAGGGTGAGCAAAGAGGAATATGTAACGCAGAGTGGCACTGAAGGCACCAACTTCCACTGTGTTTCCCCTGCAGTTCCCTCTCTGACTCAGGGATGGCGATGCTGCCTCAGCTCTTACTCCAGCCCATAATGCACACTGTGCACTCTGTGAAGGGCTTTTTTCATTAGTGCCACAGGATGTGCTGATAGATGATTGCATATGACAGGAGTCATTCTTAAAGCCATGGTCTGCCTGCTGTTGCTACATCCGAAGCCTTGCACGCAGCTGCTGGAACAGCTCTTACCCACCCATGGTTTGTAACCAGAGAAAGAACAAAATGTCCTCAGGAATTAAGTGTGGCTTATTTCTGGGAGGCTTTTTACTACAAGTATTTACAGATAGGATCAGTCATTGGTAGGTGGTGATGCTAAGAGGAGATAGCAGATCCCGCTCGGGACACAGGGTCTTCTAAGTCCAGCTCAGCCATTGACCGTGGATAAATTATTCCTCTTTCACATGCCTCAATCTCCTTTCCCATTCAAGTGTCTACTTAGACTGTAAGCTTTTGGGGACAGTGAGTATCTCCCAGCATGGGTTTGTACAGCACCCAACACAATGGAGACCTGGATCTTGATGGCAGCCTTCACTCATTATCTTAACAGAAGCATCAAAGTATTTATATGAATTAATTTACATGAACAATCCTTTGGCCATATTGGCTTCAGATCACATGTGTGATAAGAAGAGACAGAGGAAAATATGTGTATATAAAACCGCTTTCTGGGTCTGGACTGACTGAAGGTGTAACATGTGGGTTGTGAGTGGAGGTGACTGCTCTCCAAGTGGCCAGACTGCATCTCAGACATGACATGTACACAATCTCCACTGCCTGCTAGAAGCTTTCTTCTGTGTGGGGAAAAAAAAGTCAACTCCTAATCTTGGATGCCAAAGTGTGATTTTGTAGCAGTTGTGGTTGTTCTCTGGAGAGAGCAACTCCTTATAGAGCAGGGCTAATAGCACACTGGCACCAGAGAATGAACTGGTATCTTTGTTACAAAGGGATACCCTTGACCCCTCTGAAGAGGGAGCAAAACCCAAAGGTTTGAGGAGACTGGACCCTCCAGCCCCTTTTCCATTTTTAACCACCCACTAGAAACACCACGGGAGGTAGGAGGTATCAGTTCATAAGGGAAACTCCCTTTTGACTAAAAGAAGCCTGACAAAGGGCATTTTAAACAGAACTTTTTGTCTTTTTTTTTCCATAAATAATGCGAAGACCACTGATACTGCTCCACCTGTCATTAAGAGAAGGAACTTCCCATCTTGCATGGCAGAAGAGCAGACCCCACTGTGCACCTCACCTCCAACGGTATGTCTTCCAGCTTTGCTGGGCTGCAAGGAGCAGATCTGTGTGCCATCTCTACCAGAAAGAGCCTATTTTATTGGCTTACTACCTCTCGTGATCAAGACATCAGTCCGTCATCCAAAAGACCTGGTGTTCTTTTTCACTGTGCTTCCTCAGGCCAGTCTTGCATCTTTTGTGTCTCCTCTGCCCCAGCTTAGCAGATCCACATCAACACTGTGCAGGATCTTTCTGGCAACACTTGGCATCCTGAAGCGACAGTGACCCTCTGTTCCTCATCTGCCAGCCAGTTTCTAATCCAAGCTTTGCTATTTTTATCCAATTAGGATTTCTTCACTCCCTTAATAAATACATAATGTGGCACTCTATCAAATGCCTGGCCAAAGGCAAAGCAGTTTGCAATCATTTCTGGCCATACCAGCCCAGAAAACAACTGACTAATCAATGCACCTTGTTTGCTGAGCTGAGTCCAATAGCAAAGTCTCCTCTCAGAGGAAGGATCTGGATATCAGGACTCTGCCAGCATTTTCACCAAACTGGGGGTCTCTCCCCCTGCTCTCCATTAATGATGTAGTGGAGGAGAGTTCAGCAGCATCCTACCATGCCCACCATCTTCCCCATGCACTGAAGGAGCAAGTGCCCTACATGTCACAAGGAAGGCTGTAGGACCTCCAATGAAATCACTGAGGTTTCTGCCCTCAATGTCCCAACAAATGGGAAGAGTGCCCACTGCCATGTCCTCTCATAACCTCTGCCCCAGGCTGTCCTTCATGTGCTCTCCTGATGCAAAGCTGACTCTTCCATTTGGACCATCAGCAGACATTGCTGGGGCTTCATCTGAGCTGAGTCAAAATACACACATTTGAAATGTGGTAAGCCCTATGAAAAGAGGGAAAAGTAGGCCCCAAATATGTTGTTTGTAGCATCAGCTAAATGGTAATCAGGAGCTGTTCTCCCTCCCCATTTGCTTGATTATTTGGAGAGGATAAAAGCCAGAATTCCCAAGGAACTAGTGATTACTAGTGAGTTTCCAAGAGCAGAACTCAGAAACATCTAAGGAAAAAACCTCGAGTCATAAAGCCCTCTCTAATCCCAATTTCCAGAAAAAAAAAATAGAGCCCCTGCCCTCTAAAAACTGGGCACTTCACAGTACCTTTGGCAGGATTTCCAAAATCACCTTCTGCATATGTCAACCTTGGGCTGGATGTCCTCTATGCAAGATTCAGAGGTGGATCATTCTCGTACACTCACCCAAATACGTTAACATATTTGTTTCAGGCGTAGTTAGGGGCTCAGTCAGTTTATTTCAGAGAGTTTGTGCTAATTTTAGTGGTAATTTTCTTATAACTTCTCTGCTGAGGGAAGGTGGACTAGCCCCTTAGGAGGATCCAGGCTGAGCCTCAGCTGTGCCTGCTCCCTCCTTCCAGGTGGGGGGATTGCTGGGGAATAGAGGGTGGGGGATAGAGGACAGCTGAGTAGTGGGCTTTCCTATAAAAGGAGCCTGCTGGGACTTGAACTTCTGGAAGGTTGTTTTTTTTTTTTTTTTTTTGGCGGGGGGCAGGAGAGTATGTGGGATGTTGCTGATATTATGTACTAGGGAGTTGATAGGCTGCAGCAAGACTCTTAGTGCAGGTTTAGAGATGAAGCTTCAGCAATTCTGGTTGTGGTTTAGGCAGTTGGTTAAGGCTAGTGAAGCAGCTGCTAGAGGAAAGGGGAAGCAGATGTGTTTAGAAACTGTCTATTACAGCTGGTACTGTGCAGGGCAAGGGGAGCAGAGCAGTGCATGATCTGCTCTCAGGAGAGAAAGCATACTTTGAGTGGGGAGTTATCTTTTGCACTTCTCCCTTGTTTCCACCTCTTTTCTGGTATTAGGTATGCTCTGGGTAGTGTGAAAGAGAAGCTTTTAGGTTCTGCTCTTGAGAACCTGAAGCAATTATAAGGCTTCAGAGCCTGGAAGTGTTTCTGCAAGTCTAGAGTCCTCTGTCCTTGGGGAAAACAGTGCCTTTGTGTCCCTGGCCTTATATGCAATCAAGGTTTCTGAAAGTCTCTCTCCTGATGATAAAGCGGCAGCCTGACCTCCTATGCGGCATTTCTCTGCTTATAGCTGGGATATCATTAGGGTCTAGAAGTTTATGAATGAGTTCTGGGGATATAGCTGCTATTTTAAGTGCCTTTGTGCCCTCTCCCAGGGGCATAAGAGAGTTTTGTTTCTCAGGTCTCTGAAAAACTTAATAGTTGATCTGCAGGCCCTTCCCTTTTCCAGAAGAGGTCTACTGTGGTGTCTCTTTGGCCAAGCCAGGGATATTTCTCAGCTGATGACCTTGCAGATACTGGAGTAGAGGGGCAGAGCTCAGGAAGTGTCATCTGAGGAACTGGAGGCAGAGGCCACCCCTTGGTGAGATCTGTCCCTGAGCTGCTATCTTTGGGTGATTTCAGCCTTGGTGGACGTTTGTGTGCTGGCAGTGCCTGATCAGGTCATTTCACTTAAGTAACCCCTTGCTCCTCCCATGGTAGAGAGCGTGGGGTGTGCATCAGTCAGCTGGTTTCCTCGTTGCCTGGCATCAGTCTTATCACCCATGAAGTTTACTGTTCTCGGGTTTCTGTGGTCAGCCAAAGATTCAGTAACTCTCTGGTGCTTGCAGACAAACAGAAAATCTGGCACTTCTGTTAGTGTGACCATGTCCCTGTGGTGGTTGGCAGGATGTCCTGTCTAAGGGAAATTTACAGATGTTTGATTTTCAAACAGTGTCCGTAGGGAATCTTACTAAATCTGAACAGCTATCATATCTCCTCTGATATCTGAACAGCAGATATCCTAGCTGAAAGGCTTCCAGTGGCTATATCCTCTGCTGTTACATCACTAAGCAAATAAACCAGTTGCAAACTTTTATGTTACTTAATGATGTCAAATTTTTTAAAGCATTTTGATCTGAAATTTACTTTTCTTCCCCCCTCCATCTGCAAAAGGATCTTAGGCAAGAATGCAGAATCAAATAGGCCTTGGGATGGTTCAAAACCAATTGATTTGCTAAGCCTCTGGCAATCTGGGACAGGTCCAATTGCTTCTTTAATGGGTGCAGCAGTATCACATAAGCTGTGGCAGGGGTGTGTTGCATAAGGCTCAATGAGGTGGGGATCATTCCTTTCCTTCTTGTGAAGAAGGAACAAGAGGGCATGGTTGAGGTTGCTCAGCCAGTCAGTAGGAGAGTGGGTATGAGCATCCAAACTTCTTGAGCCCCAGTCTAGTTTGTGTGTCATGCATCAGATGGAAAGAAAAAAAAAAAACACAAGCAAAAAAAAAAACCCAAGCAAACAAACCCAAACCAAAAAAACCAAAACCAACAAAAAAAAAGCCCCACAAACATTTTTATCCTCATGAGAATAAGGGAGAAAAAGGGAAGTCAGGAACTTCTGCCCCATTGGTGGAGGAGCTGGGATGTTCACCTTGTTGCATATAGGCCCAGACCAGAGACCCTTCTCTGAGACGAAGGAGTGGACATCACTGGGGCTTAACTTGAATAGATGTATTGCTTAATTACTTCATACAGGTTCCCTCACTCACTCCATCTGCACTGTAATTAATTAAACTCCTGAAGTGATGGGATTTAATATTAAGGTTCTTGCTGGCTTTTGTCTCTAGCAAGTCTGGTGATACAGACTTGGAGAACTCCCTCTTGATACCCTGTAGGTTTCTAAATGCCACCTTGCCAGACAAAGATGGCATCTGCTCCAGTGTCTCATTGCTGGCAGCAGTGGTTTGGAAGCTTTAGAGGGCACTGGAGCCATGCCGTCAGCTACCCTGCTTGCTGATGCACAGAGGGAAGTAGAGGGAAAGGCATGTTGCTTTCTGAAGTAGAAAAGCTTCTGCTTGAAATGTGGGGATTTGACAATGTTTTGTCACCGGTAGAGAGGATTGGGAAGGAGTCCCTTTAGCTTTAGAGCTGCTGACATCCCACAGGCTTTCCTTGAAGTCTGAGGTAGAGGTGGAAGTGTCAAAGCTAAGCCAAGTTTTCAGGACTGTTTCAGCAGGATTGACATCACCTGTGTTTCACACAGATGAAAGAGACAAGAAGGGAAAAAAAAGGAAAGGTAGCTTTCAGAACTTTGAGTGAGTAAAAATTCATGACTAACATCAAAAAAACAGAGCTAAGCCAGGTCACTTTTCCCCTGTTCTTTGATCACACACAATTTGGCTTCTTTTACTCGGGCACTAAGCAAATCCAACAGCTGTAGTCAACGTGTGGGCTCGGAAAGTCCCATGGGGTGAGGGTTCTTCTTTTGCCTTCAGAGCAAGGTGCTGGGCACAAAATTGAAGCAGTTCATTGTCTGCTGAAGTGGGCAGGTGACAGCAAATGTTTGCTGACCACAGCTCAATGAGGATCCCAGCTCTGGCTGCCTGAACCCACAAAACTCTCAAAGCCAGGACCTCATCAGTGATGACAATGGCATGGGGGGGGGAGGAACACTGGAAAAACACTACTTCATGTCTTAATAAATCATGATATTGCTGTTATCAGTGTGCTGGGATAGAAGGAGTTACTGGAGATGACAGGAAATATGTTCAGCAAGCAGAAAGTTTTGCTTGAACGGCGTTTCAGCTAGGCGTGTGCTAGCACCGTGCTCGCACGCTCAGAGGTCAGGTGTGCATGTGAAATTTCAGTGATCAAGGCTGCAACACCGCCAGAAAATCTGGAAGGAAGTTTAACCTGTCAGAGCCTTTGTTTCTTTAGTTTAATCATTTCCATCATATTTTGGACAAGTAGTTTTGAAAATATAATCCAGTCTGAAGAGACTGCATTTGATTCTCAGCTTTGCCACGAATGCTTTGGGCTGCCTCTTGCAAGGCAGCTCTGCACCTACATCAGTGTATGGGGGTTTTGCCTCTTGGGTTCTAAACTCTCTCTAGGGTAGGAGCTGCTTTTATGTGCATGACCGTATGATCTGGTTGAAGCCTTTCAGCACTTACATGGAAGGATTGTTTCACAGCGGATGAAGCTGTTGGTAGTTATTAAAAATAAAGGTCCAGACTGTTCTTCTTCTAGGCCTCTAAGCATTGGCCGCTGGCTGTGGTCAGAGGATACTTTTGGTCAATAAAGCTAGTTTTGCTGCAATAGTTATTCAAACAAACTCACGTTCTTTTTATGGATAGAGAAATCTGTCTGTTCCTTAAGTGGAGGTACAAACTTGACAGCCCTGGAGAGATGAGAATGCAGGTTACCTGGAGGCAGATTGAGGGGGAGGCTTACAAGATAAAATGTTATTTGGCTCATTTTTGGGGGGCAGTGCAACTTGCAACACTTGCTGGTTTTCTGCATTATAAGCACTGAGTCTGCACAGTTTCTCTGGACATCAGTGGCAGCCATGAGGCATCACCTATGGAGATGCCTTAGAAAAATAGCAGACTCAAGCGGCAACCCATGTCTGTAGGGTGACTAAGTGGCAGAGTTGGGTCTGCCAGTTCATGGTCCCCAGCCACGCATTGAAGCGTGCAGAGAAGACAACATGTGGATGATGGAGCAGACAGCGGTTAGCTGGCTCTTACGCACAACCTTCTCCCTCTGAACAGATCTCGCCCTTACGCATATGTATATGGTACCTGGCAAGTCCCTCTGCAGGGCTGGATTTGACTGAATTTCCTATAACACATTTCAAGAGGAGGACTACATTCCCCATAGCCACCAAATCCCTCTGGCGAGCAGTTGCAAGGGTTTCAGTGTTTCATGGCTAGTGGCTTGTTTGGTCAAAGAAGTTGTCCTGTACTAACACCGTCTGTCCGGGCTTGCTCTGCAGGTCCCACCACAAAAAGGTATGAGTACCACGCTGTCTTTAGCATGTTTGTCCCAAACAGGTATTGGAAATTCCTTTTTCCTTGATAGGGGATAGTGTTAGGGGAAAACACAGATTATAACCGCTATTTCTTAAAATATCTTTTATTCATTAGCTGCTGTTGTTAATAGAATCAAGGTGTTATTAGTAATAGCAGGTAACTATTCACATAACACACCACTTATTCACTGGCATAGCTCATTCACGTTCACTGTTATCCAGCTGGAGCAACCTTTGGGAGGCCAACCCCAATGTGCACACTCAGAAGCAGAAGGTCACCCTGACGCACCAGTGGCTTCTAGGTAGGTCTTTAGAAATTCCTTCAGAAGGCATTTTGTTTCACCAGGTGTATACATAACTCTCTAGTCTTCATCTGCATACAGCAGCCACCGCCCTCCTGGGTGTGATCCAAGTTATACAACCTGTCGTAGATGCTAATGTGTGCTGGCAGCCTTGTGCAGCGTTAGACTCTAGTGGTCTAAGTTTTTCAGTTCTTGCAAATTCATCAGGATTACCTGTCTCCAAAGCTTATCAGTCCTTGGGAAACTTTTATATAATATCTTCTTAGCATATATCTTTCTTGTCTTTGGCCTGTGATGTTTTCTGGTAACTATTTCTCCATCTGAATCTCTAGAAACATATAGAACTTAAACACACAAGCTTGTACAATGGGGGCTTTTATGATACCAGGAGGTAGCGCTTTACTGGGGTGATGGAAGGTGTATGTCCTTAGCAGAGTACCTGAGGTTGTGGCATGGGGTGGGCTCAAATTTTTAGGCAATAAGCTGGATGCACACTAACACCATCATCTTTACATGGATGGAGTCAATGTTTATGTACGCCAACAGCTCTCCTTTGTGTTTTGCAGAATGTTTGGGTCCCTCCCTCCTTTGCTGTTCCCTGGATCTCTCCATCCATGCAGATGTAATTCTCTTCCCATTTTAAAGCCTATATTTAGGCTTGTGACCAACCGTATGACCAATATTCCCATCTCCCCTTTGGACTAAGACTATTCAGTTACACCCTTTAGAGATATATAAACACAAAGCAAGTTCAGGTAGACCAGTTCTGCTTCCTGATTTTTAATGGTATCCATTAACTTTTGTCCTGTGTCAGCATTTCTGTCTTCAGGACATTCCTTCTAACACTTTATGGAACTGAATCTGGACATACAGAGGATTTTCCTGGTGTCCAGCTGTCTCGTATATGCAGCAATGATCTCCTCCCATAGCTGTGCTGTAACGTACAGCTAATGTACAGCTGCCCAGCCTGACCCTAGGGAAGAACAGAGTTCCTTGTGAACTCGAGAAGGGTTAAGAGGAGCACTGTAACTGTGTGGCACCTGGCACCCAGCAAATTACATCTCTGCTGCATATGGGAAGGTAGCAGAGCGGGATGGCCCAAGCTTTCAAACCAGGAGAGAGCTCTCTGGGACCTTAGCCATATGGCATGCTGTGCTGGTTACTCGTGAATGGGTTCGCTTGGGGCTCTCCTATACATGTGGTTAATGAGACCGTCTACTCCTTCAGCAGGTCTCAGTTAGTCTGGGTTTCTTTGTCAGCAGTGCTGGCTCAGTCTGGCAGCTTCACCAAAGGTCTTGGCTTTCCCTCGTTTCGTCCAGATGAGTCGTGGTCTCCTGCTGCTGAAGGAGGAAACACCTTTGCTGGCTGCATGGCAAGGGTCTCCAAAGAAGTCTGGACTGTAGTTGGTGTGTAGCTGGCAAGCCTGAATTTAATGCCAGCCAGCAAGCCTGGAGAAAGGAGTTTATCATCTTGGGTGTCCACAGTGGAGGAAAGGGGTGAGTGTTCTGAAACTCTTCCTAATTCCAGCCCCACCTTTTCCCCTCCATGGAGTCTGACCCTCCAAAGAGACTCCTGCCTTGAGCAGCCAAAGTGGTTGGGAATAAGGGTTGGGTAAAGGGACACTGTAATAGAGAAGTCTCTGGGCTCCTGATCACTACTACACAGCCCCTTCCCTCCTGCAGGGTCCCTCAGGTCTTGTTCCTCATCTTAGCAGGAGGGCTGTCTTCCAGTGCGACTGGAGCAACCAGCTGGGAGAGAGGACCCAGTTGGTCTGATCTGCCAGCAGCCCGATGCTTTGATCCACATTGTGGCCAGCTGCAGGAGAACCAGGAGGCACAGGGGTGATCTGACTAGTGTAACCAAGAATAACTTCATTTTTGGTGGGGAAAATGGAGAGGGTTGTGCTGCTGTGCTTGATGGCTGGCTGTGTAGCTGTTACCTGTGACGGTGGAGGTGAGGTCAGCAGGTGTGTAGGCTAGCACATGTTGCATGTCTTTGCATTGCTGGTGTTTTCTATTAGGTTTCAAAGGCATTCAGAAGTCCCACACAGAACTAGAAATTAAAAACGGGTGGTGGTTTATGGTTCACACGATGAAAAGTATAAACCAGCAGGAAAGTGCAAAAAGGCCAAGCTGACATGTCAGTAAAGAGGAGTCACTAGCTGTGGACCTAAGTGCTTAGCTTCCCAAAGCTAAGCTGCTCACCCAGCCTATTACAGAGCCATCACTTTGGGAAATCAGAGGCACATGCAGCCCTTATTGACAGACTGTGCTCTGTGTGGACTTTGCTGGGGGTTTACAGTGCCAAACGCTTTCTCTTTTGTTATTTGTTTATGTTACATGATAGACACACTGCCAGTCATGGCGACTGTGACATTTGTTATCTGCCGTGCCCTGAACTGGAATGAGCTCTCACCCCCATTTCCCTGCTGGCTCAAACAGCTCCTCAGCAGCTGGTTTCCCAGCCTCTGCTGCCTGTTCCTCAGAGATGGTACCCTTGTAAGCGCTGTTTTGCAGTAAGAACACTTTCATATCCGTGTATCTCCCTCTCTCCCCCAACGGGAAGAGCTGCCTAACCGTGTTCTCTCAGCCATGGAAAAGCCATTCCCAACTACAGGAGGAAGGAGGCACTTTTGCAGTAGTTGTAAATCTGAGCTTTTACTGGGAGGCACTTTATCTAAGCCAGCTGATCGAGAGTGTCTGGGTATTTTTCACTGAGGATGGTGGGAATTCTCTTTAAGGCAGTGGATTATCTTTAAGCTAACGCACTTTCTGAGTGAACAGTGCTCTCTTTTAGTGCTGCACTGGGGCCCCCTCATGACCAGGAATGGATTCTTTTATCCCCAGTAGCCTTTTACAGAAGGGATGTGAGTGCATTTAATAGGCTAATGTGCTCTGAAGTGGCGTTTGCGTGAAAGACGCAGTGCCTGATCCCAGCCTGACCTTATAAATATTTACTATTTTATATGCCTTGAGCAGTCCTATGAATTTAAGCGTGGTAGTGAACAGCAAGCACATTTTTAGGTATGTGTGCGGTACTGCCCTTTGTGCCAGAGCTGATGCCACGAGGCCAAGGAAGCAATCTGTCCTACCGCACGGAGGCCAGAGAAGGTCGGAGGCCATTGGCACTGACACCATACACTATGCCCAGGCAAAGATTTGGGTTAGAAATATCTGTATGTGGGGGCCATACAGAAGGGAGTCGTATCTTTAGTGTGCACCTAAAGGGCAAAGAGACCATCCTTGGCGTTCACTGAGGAGCTCGCCTGCACTGCAGCTCAGCAACAGTGCTGCTGGGCGGCAGAGCAGGGCTGGGCAGGAGGCAGAGGAGGGTTTCTGCAGCCAAACAGAAATCTGTTACAGCACAACATGATACTGGGGCTGGACAAAAGTAACTAAGCAGGGCAGGGAAAATTCAGCTGAGCTGGTTACTGACAAAGAGGTATCAAGCAATTAGCGATCCTTGCAGTACGTTCTGTACCTGCTCAGGTGGAAGGAGCTGACAGTAAACATGCTGCTAAGGAATGAAATGCGTCCGGTTCCCATAGCAGAGGCACGCATCACCTGGCTGTGCTGTTCTGTTAGCTCAAGACATCCACATGAGGATGCAGGCATAGAACAAACCAGACATTAGGAGAGCTGTACCTCAACCCCTCAATCATTCAAAAGCTTTCAGTATTTAAATGTGCAGTTAGAACTGATTTGAGTCTCTTGAGAGAAAAACCTGTGCATGCACATCCTGGGAGAGGATGCTTTAGCTTCAGTGCTTCAGTGTCTCTCATTGCACAGGTGTCTGGTTCTGGCAAGGGTTTCTGCAGCAGCAAAGGATGGGATAAGATTCTGCTGTGGTTTTCCTCAAAGTCTGAGGGATGGCCTGAGGACCTGCCTTGTTAACCTCACAGAAACAGGAATGGCTGAACTCTAAACAAAGCGGATAAGGCAGAAGGTTTCTGCCACGGCCATTTGAATTATGACATCCCTAACCACACTCTGGCTTCCCTATGCTAGATGTCCAACGTGATCTCCCTCCTCTATAGAGCACAGCAGAAATTCCAAGGAGGAAAGCAGCATCTGCATCAGTTCCTAGAGGATTAGCAGACCTGCCCAGTATCATGTAAGAAGCCAATAGTAGAGTGGGAACCAAATAAATGCACTAGTAGTGACTCAGACTCCAGGCTGACCCAGCCCAAGGGGTGTAAGACTGCATCATCCTTCTGACCAGCTAAATTCCACTGAGGGGACCTCTTGCCAGCAGAAAATGCAGTCATGGTAACTGAAACATTGCCTGAAACCAGAAATATCCTTTTAGAGGAGAAAAAAGGGAAGCAAATGTTCTGGACATTTTGAAGTGTTTTGGTTTGAATATTTTCAAACTGAAATGCTACTGGCTTTTGCTTGGAAAAGACATTTCAGGTATATTTGTGTGCAGAGGTGCTGATTGTGTATATTATGATGGAAAGAGTCAAAATAAAAAAAAGAAAGGAAGGAAAACACCATTGAGGCTAAAAGAGAGAACTGCCTCATGAACAACCAACCAGACAAGACAGCTGGGAGATTCTGGCTTTTTGTCTGGCTTCAGATAAATTGGAAAAGGCTGGGAAGTTTTTCCTTTGATTTTTTCAACTTTCAGGTTTGTTCTGAATCCAAATGAAAGCTAGTACTGATACATGTAACTTCTGTGAAACAAAAATTTCCATATTTGATGCTCCTCTAATGCAACCCCTTATGCTCTGCCTGCACATGACTCAGCTTAATTGGAATTGGAGAGACTAGAGACAAAGAAAAATGTCATAAACACAGAAAATAAATCCCACACGGATATTAAAACAAAGCTAGTGCATTGTTAGTAGCGGTTCTAAAGAGCCTTGATATTTCCTGAAAACTCCCATGTGTCTGCAATATCTTCCACAACATCAATCCCAGCATGTTATGTGGTCATTAGTCCGAAGAACATACTCATTCATTTATGAGTTTGAGATGGGCTCGTTAGTCAGGAGTGGCAAACTGAGTTACGAGCTTCATTCCCAAAGATTCAATATTTATTGTGTGCCATCAGACATCCCAACAATTTGATGGCTGGACTTCCCAGAAGCTTGGAGTATTAAAAACAAAGCCTGGGGGAAGTGAACAAGAAGATGTGGAAGGAATGACGTGGAGGAATAGGAGCACCATCTCCAAAGCTAGGTGGATCCTGGGGCTGCGATTTCAGCCCTCTGTGTCCCCACACTGGGACAGGAGCCATCATGAGAGCAGAGTTTAGAGCAGGGTAACTACTGGCAACTATTCCTCATCCTGCCGTATCTGTGTAACAATGGTGTGAACCATACCAATGGTCCATCCTGCTCCATATCGTGTTCTCCATCAGTGGCTGCCAGAGAGGCTGTTTAGGGACAACCTGCAAGCCTGGGGGCTGTTTGAGGTCTGCTCAGCTTTGACCTGTGTTCACAAACCTTGTGTGTGTGTGTGTCTGTTAGAGGGCACATCTCTGCTTTTAGCAGCTGGTTATGGACCTTGTTTACTGTGAGTCTCTCTAAACCCTTTGTGAACCTGCTGATGCTGCCTGCTGCCATGACATCCTATGGCAACAATTTCCAGAAGTTCATCACCTCCTGTGCAAAAAAACCAAAAGTACTCTTATCTGTCAAGCGCATCTAAAATTTTCCAGTTTCAAGTTTCCAGTAATTCTTGGGCCATTTTGAACCTCCTTGGCTCCAAACAAGGAAGCTGAGTCACAGACCGAAGCCACTGAGGTGCCTCAGATGACATGCTTCTCACTCTGAGCACTCAGCCTGTGCTTTCATAGGTCGCTGCTGGGGAGTGGAGGGCTCTCCTCCATTAAAATCCAGGTGTGGAACTCATTGCACCAAACTAATCATCTAAAAAACAGGCATCCAACCACTAATCCAGGTATCTGTATTTAGCAGTTACAGAGGCAGCACCAGCAGATGATTCACCCTTTTCTAAAACAGGTATCTCAGATGGCTGCTGTGAGTCACTGCGGGAACCGCCTTCCTGTCTCTCTGGACCTAGAGGATGCTTATTTAACCAGAGTGGATTTCATACATAAGTTTAAAATTGCTGAAATTAGTTGAAACCTGCCCCCATCATTTTTGCCCTGTGAAAAGAGATACATAAACTCTAAGTCGTCTTGGAAGAATTTTGGCTGAAGGGGGATAGTGGGTGGATAAGTGCGGCATAGCCTGATGCTCCCTCACCTTCCTGAGGTGGGAAAATATCCTAACCTCAGTCACAGCTGTAACCTCTCAGGGCTTTTAAATTAATTATCTTGGTTTTCTAATGATGCGCTTCCCAGTGGTCACGCAAGAACAATGTATCTAAGCATAGTTTATTTGGGATTCAGGGTCAGGCCAAATCTATTTTAGGTGATAAAATGGCGGTTAAATGCATGATATTTGGATCATCACTGTTTAATTAGGCAGCTCAAAAAGACAAGAAGTGGTGCAGTATTATGACTGTGTAAGTCTCCTGTTTCTGAATGTTAAAAATCACGTGGCGGGTGTTGCCAGAATTGGGTGATTAGCTTAGAAACCATTCATTTTATATATCTGTGTCAATGTGGACAGAATGTGCAACCTCTCTGTAGATGAAGGGACAAGTATTTACGATCATTTGGTCAAAATGACAACTTCGCTTAGTCAGCTTATAAAGTGACTGAGCATTTTGAAAAGAGACAGGCATTTGTTCTGTTTGAGTGCTAAAGACCGGGGTTTTTTAAAAAGCTATTTTAGGAGAACTGAAAAAAATGTAAAACAAGCAGATGCGTTTGTTACAAACCCAAATTGGCATGTAACAGCTGTCGTCACTACGGTCTCCATTATGAAATACTGTTTGTTCTGCAGTGATGTATTTTCCCATGCAGTTTAAAAAGAAATAAAGTACATAGTTTACAGGTTGCTTTTTTAGTTAAGAATTCCAAGTAAGGGAAGATTTGATTGTTTTCATGTTAACGCCAGCTTTCAATACACAGTTATGTAATGACCAGATTCATAACACAACCAACATTTATGTGTATGAAAATCATATTATTTTTAAGCATCTTTCCCAAATCTATGTATCCTGCTTTATGACTGATGCTTGTGTGTGCATGTGTTTATATTTGTATACATATTTGAGTGTGACCATGTGTGTCCACACGCATACTGGATTATAACTTTTTGTCTCCTGGGTGTTTCATACCGTCTTTTCAAAGCTAAAACCGGAGCTCTTTGTCAAATGAAAGCTGAGGTGCCTGTACCCATGACTTCAGGACCCGACGCTTTGTGAGAAAAGCACCAACGCGGGGGGCAGCTGGAGATGATTGCGCTGGATTAGAGGGGGCAACAGGAGAGCCGAGGGCTGCCCCCTCCGAGAGGGTATCTGCTGCTTTCCTGGCACCCTGCTCCGCTTTGCCCTCTGGCAGCCCGGGAGCGGCAGGCGATCAGCCGGGGGCAGCGCTGCCCGCAGACACCGGTGGGTGAAACCCCTCCGACCGCCGCGGGGCTCAGCGGGGATGCTGATTTCAGACCGGGTTTTCCCGGGGGGGGGGGGGGGTCGCGTCACGGCGGGGCGTGGGCCGGGGCCGGGGCGGGGCGGGGGCCCGGTGCCGTGGCGCAGGCGGAGGCGCGGCGCCGGCGGCGGGGCCGGGGCGCGGATTGGGCCGGGCGGGATCAGACAAGGGCTGCGCGGCGCGGATTGGCCCTGCCGGGGTCAGGAGCTGTGGGCTGCTGTGCGCGCCCGGCCGCCGCGCTCCCGCGGCCGTGGGGTGACCGCCAGTAACCCTCAGGGAAACTCAGCCTACTTGGTTTGGTTTGCTTTTTTTTTTTTTTTTTTTTTTTCCTTCTCCTTTCCCGTCCGTTTTTGTGCACCGTCAGCCGTTTGCGGCTGTGCCGCAGCGGGCGGCCCCGCGACGGGGGGGCGGGGTGGGGAAGGGGGGGAATGTGCGTGGCCGGGCCGTGTAGCTGGGCGTTAAGCAGATGCCCCCCGCTCCATCCATCCATCTGACAGGCAGGGCTGCTGCGGTGCCACCTCCTCCACGTGCTCCCCTGGGACTTCGTTGACCCCACTCGCCAGGAGGTGCCCGCAGCCTTTCTGGGGTCCCAGAAAGTTGGAACTGCTTTTTTGTCGCTGTGGTGGGAGCCCGTTCCCGGAGGAACTGCTGCCCTCCCCGCGTCCGGGGTTCTGGGCTGGGGATGCTGCCCTCCTCGCAGCTGTGGTCACTGCACCCCGGCTGTGGGGAGAGGATTACAGCTGGGGCCTGGATCCCCGCCCCGCACCCCCCCAACCACCTTGGCATCGCTTGCGTCCGGGGTCGGAAGATGCAGCAACCCCTCCACCTGGCTGCTGACAGCCAGCCCGCCGCCCTCCCTGCGCTCCCTCGGCCGGGTCCGAACAAGCAGTCTCTTGTTTGCCTGCCCTCTCCTACCCAGCGGAGCTGGCTGGCACCTTAACCGTTCCCCTCCCTCCCCTGGCAGGTGGGAGATCTTCAGGGAAGTCAAGCTGGGGTACATAGGAATTGCAACCCTAATTCCCAGATTGCATAGGAAACCGGGAGCAATAATTGTGCATGAAACACTGCCAGGCAACAAGCTAAAAAATGCTGAGCTGGTGCTGCTGAAGTGCTTGATAGTATGGGAAAACATATTTTCAGCAAGGGATTTAATGACAGCCTTTAAGGAAGAGGGAGAGGCCAACATCCAAGTTCTACTCTCATTAAATCCAGACAGAGGGGTCATTAACTTTATTTTTAGGCTTGGCTGAATAATCAGGAGGTTTGAGATTTACCTTCTCTGTTTCACTGGAGGGGCTGTGCTGGCATAGCTGGGATCAAAAGTGCACTGGATTAGCAGAAGCAGCACCTCTCTGTCACTTCCAGGGATGTATTTCTGTGACAGGAGCATTTCCACACATCTCATTGCCTGGGCTGGTTGTGCCCCTCCAGGTGGGAGAACAAGGCTGTGGAACAGCCCAGACCTTCTTCCCGAATAACCGTTTTCTCCCTCCCTCCCTCCTGCAGGCACATGCTCCACACTCTCCCCTGCGTTCTCGTTTGCAGTGCTCCGGCTCTGGCCTTCCAACCCAAAGGGCTTTCCAGCAGCAGAAGCTGCAGCTGGAAAACCAAGTGTGGGCCAATTTTGTCAAGGAATTCAGCATGCTGGCTGTGAGGAGCTGGCTACGCCAGCGAACATGAGCTGGCTCGTCGATCCCCGGGGTTCTGCAGTTGGTAAAGTTCCTTGCAAACAAGGCCATCCCCTCTGCCTGCTCCCGCATGGAGCAAGCTGGTGACAGGCAGAGATGGCTTTATTCGCCGCTGTGATCGGATATTTGAAAGGCAGTTGGGTGGGGGAACAGGGAAATGAACATCAATTAAAGTGAGACTGGGTCCGGGGATTTCCCCCTTCTTCTTTCACTTCCCTCCAGCTGCAAAAGGGGAGGCAGAGCAGGGACGCTCACTCTTGCAGGACAAAAAATTCCCCCTCGCTGAGGTTAATGAACCCGCCTGATGCGGTGGAGGCCGTGCCCAGCAGACAGGCTGCCGGTATTACGTGTTATGCTGCATGTATATCCCTCAGCCGCAAGGCTCTGGCAAGAGGCCCTGGCTGGAATTAACCTGCAGTAACCCCGCAGCACAGGAGCAGCCTTGGCAGGGCGTGCTGCCCAGGATGCGCGGAGTATGAAAGCCACTATAATCCACTCATTCACGGCTCTTAAAGAGCCAGAATTTTTTTTTTTCCTGGTTCTCCTGGAAGGGAGGAGGTTTTGGAAACAGTCTCCATCCCGATGGGGCTTCGTGTGCTTTACGAAGCCTGGTCCACCATGTCATCACTCCAACAAGTTTTAAAGTAACATTTTTATTATGAACAAATAAAATTTCAGATCAGCACAACCAGATGTCTGTTTCCATATTAGTAGAAATTATTTCAAAAAGGTTTTTTTTTCTTTTCCAGTACACAAAACAGAGATACTACTATGCAGAAATCCCTAAGCTGTGAAAAATCTTATCCTACTCACATTTCAACAGTGACAGAGCTTAGACAATGTGCAGATTCAACTTTCCAATCCTTCCCTGAACACCCAACACTTGGACATCTGCTCTTCACAATACCAGCGGGGCTGGGAACGGTTTTGGAAAACAAACCAGTCCATGCTTCTGCCAGCAGCGGTGTGCGTGTGGTACGTACGCCTCCCTCCTCCGCACACAGCCGGTCGGCAGCGAGCCTCACCACATCCCTGGGAGGCAGGGCATAATCACCGTTACAGATAGGGAAACTGAGGCACGGAGAGCTTTTAAGTGACTTTGTCCCAAATCACGCAGGGAGCAAGTAGCTCAGCCACAAATGGGTCCAAGGAGAACGGCTGCTCTAGCCATGAGGTCCCACTGCTGCCTTCTCTGCTTCCACCTCTCACAGACTCATTTAAGCTAAACATACAGACGACGCGTCCAGGATACAAACATGCCACCAAAAATATATATATATTTATAGTTGTGTATATATATATCTCAAACAAAGTTCTACTTAAAGTGTTGTATCTGTTTCTTAATCTAACAAAAATTCTAACTCAAATACATTCAAAATCACCTGCACCCACAGTTCAATGTAGGCAATTAAATAATTAAGAAACCCCTCAAATGTTCGTAATTCTGAAAAAAAAAAAAGAAAAAAATACGGCAAATAGCTGTCAATACTCCTATGTATATTAAAGAAAGATTTAAGGCACCCAGAGATATTTGCCAATCTACCTTTAAAGTGACTGGGCAAACACCAGGACTGTTTGGTTACTGCTCCTCAGCTTCCACTCTAATTCCAGATTCTGGATCTAAATCAGGACTTGAAATTTGAAAGGAACCCTTGATGTCAAACCCTGCTTCTCTGCTGAGAGGATGTGAACTATTGCAGCATGTCACAGCACGCTTCTCTACTGTAGGGTATGTTACACAACACATTCAGGACACCAGGAGCAAGGAAATAATTCTCCCCACCTTCTCCCCTCCCCAGACCCCTTTCAAATTACTGACTGGAGCAAATTCATCCTCTCTGGAGGCTTCCATCAGTTTAGAAGGGTTTAGACTAGAGCAAAGTCAGCTCACAATTACAGAGCTAATGGTGTTTCTCTTTTTTTTTTTGAGGGCTTTTTTTTTTTTTTTTTTTAAGAAAAAATCATAGAATACGGTTCTAGCCACAGCCCCTTTGCCCCAATCAGCCCACAGGCAGCCTTGAGCCTTGGAGCAGTAAGGATGCTGCCTCCTGACACGGAGAGCTGAAGGGCTCCCTGCTTCCTTCCTCCCTGTTGTGGTCTCCAGCCGAGGTATATCGCTCCTAATGGCTCAGAACCTTGAAGGGTCCCGTTGCTGGGCAAGAACAAGCCTGTGGTGGTGGCAGGGAGGGGAAAGGAGAGGAGAACTTCTTTTCTGAGTAACAAGCATTCTTTTGTTAAGGAGGGCATCCCAGAGCTGTCCTGGCTCCTGGCGAGTTTTGCAGCAGCAGGAGCAAGCAAAGCTGCAGAGACTTGATCTCGTGAGCCTGCCTGGCTGCTGTCGGCATACGCTCTGTCTCTGCCCAACCCGGCCTGCCTGAATATGGGAGATGCTGCAAACCCTACTCCAACATCACCTCGTTCCAGCCACCTCTTACACTTTCCTCCAGCTCCATTTGATGCATTTAAGCAACAAAACCAATACTATTGCTACAACTAATAATAATAATAATAAAAATTAATAACAATGGGGAGAGTTAAGGGGCAAAAAAGCATGTTCAGCCCACTGCGGGGCTTGGGACCACGATGCCTAGAACCTAAGCCACTGCTTGAACTCAAGCTGCGATCTCTGCAACTTGCAGGAAACAACACCCACAAGGACGTTTTCCCCCAGCACACCCTCCAGCTACGTGCCCACACCAGCTCGGTGATATAACTGACCTTTCCACAGGCTCAGCCGCCCTTGTGGCCTGCCATGCCAGTGATGGAGAGAGGTGGCAAGATGGCTTGCCAAGAGGGCCAGGAGGCAAGCTAAGGGACTAACAAGGAGCTGCTTTTGCCTTCCCTTCCCGCTCCCCCAGGAGTGCCTCACAGTCCCACAGAGGAGCAGGGACCTGCAAACCGCCACAGTGGACCCTGGGCAGGAAAGCTCAGAGGCAGCCCATGCCGGTGGCAGTGTTTCATCTCAGAGGTCTTGACTCCCTCGAGGCCCCTGTGCTCCAGTGTTGGTGTTTCTCAGGCACTTGATAACCAACTGAGCAGAGCCCAGGAAGATGGGGAGGCCTGCTCCCACGGACACCCTCACCCCTTCCTATGCAGGCAGGCTCTCCCTTATCCGGTCCCTGTGCTCAGCATAGCATGCGGATCCGCAGGGCAGGAACGGACACCAGGACATCCGCCTGCCACCCAGCAGGGACCCTGTTCCTCCAGCACATAAAGCAGCTTAACTCAGCAGTGGAGCTTTGGTTTACATCCTTGTCTCCCTCTTCATTTTGGGTGAAGTCCCATTTGCCGGCAAAAATCTCAGTGGCGTCAGTGAACAAAACCACCCTGGGCCAGTGCCACCCCACGGCAGCTGTGTCTGTCCCCTTCCTCGCTGTGGCTCTCCAAAGGGGCCATGGAGCCCAGACACAGGCCCTGCCTGCCGTCCCTGGTGGCATGAGGCACAGCGGGTAGCGCAGGGAGGGAGGCTGTGATGCCAGAGGAAGGAGGTAATAAGGCCAGCAAGGCTCCCACTCCAGCACCTGCTGCTGCCACCAGACGCCCCTGGTCACCAGCGGACCTGGCTAGGGCTCTGAGAGAGTCTGGGGGTTCTCCCCTCCCCAGCCAGAGAAGCTGTGTGGTGAGGAAGGAGGGGAAAACACTCCCCAAGAGACGTCTTGAAAATAGACAACTCTCCAATGGTAAGGGAAGGGGACAGGGCTGCCCAGTTTAGCCACACCACGTGTGTCAGCAGCCCTTGAGAAAGGAGGAGGGACAGAGGAAGAAGTTTTAGGGGAAAGACGGTGGGGAGAGAGTAACTAACTTTGGCTCAACTCCTCAGCTGGCTGGTACAGGTTTCCCTTAACTCCATGGCACGTAGCCGGCTGTGATGGGCCTTCCTGGGCTGCTTCCTACCAGCTCCCCTGCCAGGGAGAGACCAGGACGATGTAAAGTGGGAGACAGGGGAGAGGGGCTGGAGAGAAGGAACAGAAAGGAGAAGAAGGAAAGGGGTGGCTTTGCGTTATAAAGGCAGAGTTCTAGATCTTAAATACATCACATAAAATACAGCATGGGAGGGGGGTTAAAACTCATTATCATTATCTTAAGCAAACTGCTAGCATTATTCAGTAGTTAGTAAACAGAACATTAAACCTTTGTCCAGCGTGTTCAGAGGGGTCAGGAAGGGAGAAAGGGGGAAAAAAAGCAGGAAGGAGAGGTGTGGATATGTGTGGGAAGGGGAGCAGGAGCTCAGCCACTCTTGTGACTCCCATCTCCAGTCCGCATTTTACGAGCCAGGATGACCTCCTTGGAGACCTTCTTGCGATCGCTGGCCAGCCCCAGGAGGCACATGAGGTCGATGAAGGCTGTGGTTATGTTGAAGCGCCAGCCAAACTCACTGGTGGAGTAGTCGTAGGGGAAGGTGTGGTGGTAGTTGTGGAAGCCTTCTCCTGCAAAACACGACCAGGGAGAGGATGTTGCAGGTGACTGCAACAGGTGACTGTAGGTGATTGCCCCTTTCTCTTGGCCCAAAGCACCACATTCCTGAAACAAGGTCTGGATTGAGTCCAGACTCCTCTCTCCTCTCAGCCCTCTACAATCATCTACCTCTCTACAATCATCTATCCCATCTTATTTGGGTGTGGTCCAGCATGCCCGTGCTGGCCTGAGTGAGGCAATGACAATCATAGAGGACCTACAGTGCTTTAGAGGAAAACGAGTGTGTGGCAAAGAACTGGGAAAGGCTCTGGCTCACTCACTACACCAAAACACCAAGGGAATCCCACCAGCTTTTCCTCTGCCACCAAGAAAAACCTTCTAGTATTGGTTGAGCTACCAGCTAGGCCTGCAGCAAGTCCCCTCATGCCAGATCAATCAATACTCCTACAACACTGGCAGTCCTAATGCCAAAATCCAAAGGGCATTTCCAGATTGCAATAATGCAGACAGACTTCTACTAAGCAATCTGCCCCAGTCAGCCACCCTCTGCTCTGCAAACTGTTAATGCTGGCTTCAGTGCTCACGCCTCCAGTGACATCGGCTCGACTCCTGCTCCTACCCCTCTGAGCCTCTGCAGTTCAAATCTCTCCCTACTGAAAATCCAGGAGCAGATCCTTCAGTCAGGGAAATCAGTGCAGCCCCAGTGACATACAGTGATGCAAACCAGCTGAGGATTTGGGCTTGGGAGAACAGATCAGGGCAAATGCTGACCCTGAGATGTACTTTCCCCGGTCCCCAAAATTTCAGGAAAACACATGAGATGATCTGGCTTGTTGCATCCTCAAGTACCCCCAAAATCACCAGCTGCACTGAGAACATGTCCAAATGTGCACCTGCTGGTTTTCAACTTGAAAAATGTAAGCCAGATAAACAGAGACTGCAGTGCACATTTTTCAGTCTGGTGAATGGGGCAGAGAGACCTTCGAGCAGGGTAAATAAAATATTGCTATTGAGATAAGGAGGTGCTAAGTGCAGCACAGTCCTTTCCAGCCTGGAGAGAGGCTGGTGGGAGCTGATAACCCCACTGCCCTTGTGTACTCACTGTCCAGCCTGGGAAACACCCCCAGATGCAAAGGCTGGATGGCAAGGGTACAGGGCAAAATGGGGACATGTGGATTCACAGAAATTCCAAGAAGCAGCGGCAGGACCAAGGGGCAATCGCCACTCTACAGTCTACCCGCACCAAAAGACAAGGATGCTGAACATACCTAGGGCCCCCAGGCTGACCAGGGGGTTCTCCCGTGGGTTGATGTGCTGATCATACGGCCGGTTGCCAAACATGTGAGCAGCACTGTTCACCAGCCAAGTGGCATTGAGCCCTATGGCGTAGCGCAGGATGGTTGGAATGAAGAAGCTGATGACGATGGATTCATCCCAGAAGTACCAGGGCACTACAGTGGGCATTGTGAAGCACAGCAACACCACCGAGGGCTTGTAGTATCTGGAAAGGAAGGGACCAAGAGGAAAGTGCTCAGTGGCAGCAGCAGGACAGGAAGGCTCAGTTCAGTCCTCCCTTCAGAGGATTCATGCTCAGCTGTACAGAGAGAATCAAGTGTAGAAATACCTCACCCCTGAGCCTTGCATTGTTTGCCCTGGATGCATAGAAGTCATTCCTGGAGACTCCCAAGTTTTATCACCAGGCAGGAGACTTGGACTAAACTCCTGCTCTCCATGTCTCAATTTCGCATGTGCACAAAGAAATTTCCCTGTCACCATAAGTCCAGACACCAGCCCCTGCTTTTGGCTTCATCTTTCATTTGCTTCTCAGTTATGCTGGTCCCCATAAAGGCAACCTCAGGCTTGCAGAGTCCCACTGAAGATCCCTTCTCCAGCTCTGGCCCAGTGCTGCAACTCCTCCTTGCAGACTTGGCTCTGCCTACCAATACACCCCACTGACAACTGCAAGCAAGGGATGCTTGCCCCGTCAAAAAGATGAGCATGTGGGGTCTCTCACACTGGAGGGATGGGAGTGGAGGAAGCTGAACCACTCTGATGACCCACAAGAAAAATCCCAGACACAGAAAGGAAGAGGGCCAAAAACCTTGTTTAGTTCATCTGGGACTGAGCTAGGGACCTCCCAAGTGAGGGTGGTTACTGTAAGGGTTCAGTCCCCCATCCCTGCAGCCCTGGTAACAGGCTCACCTCTGCTGGGTATCAGTCCCAGTACAGCCCCAGACTCCTGAGAGACAGTCCGTCCAAAAGGCACCAGTGAATCAAGACTGTCCTTCCCAGTGACTGCCTCTCTCATGTCCCCATTTTCAACTCCTTCACCACACTGTTTCCAGGAGACTAATGGGAGCGGGGCAGAAGGTGTACCACAGCGTCTCCAAGGGTGGCCCAGAGGCACCTATGGGTGGTGGGCTCTGCGCCAGCCAAAGCAGCAGCTGGGCTGTGGACAGGCAAGGATGGAGGTGGGAAGCTTAGCCTGCTGCTGGCAAGATGTTACAGGGTAGGCAGGCAAGAAAGGGGTGTGGGAGGCCTGGAGGTAGCACTAGCTCCTAAATACTTCCTATAGGAGAGGCACAGCTGATTTCTCACAGTTCTTCTCACAGCAAAGCCTCAGGCAGACTAAAGATTCACATTTCTCATGTGATGCCCTCAATCCCCTCATGTTCCATCAAAGGCCGTTGGGGTCCCCAGCCCATTTGTGAGGTCCCTGCTCTGTCCCACACAGCTCTGTTCTGGGGCTCACCCCACTACTCACCTCCGCTGGAACATCACCACTTTGTCAGCCTTTATGTCGCTCAGGTCCAGCTTCTGGCCCTTCTCTATGACATCCGGGTGCTTGCGCACCAGCAGCCAGCCGATGTGGGAGAAGAAGAAGCCCCGCATGGCATTGTGAGGGTCCGCATCTGTCTCAGAGAACTTGTGATGGACACGGTGGTCCCGGACCCACTCGTAGATGTCATTCTGCAAGGCAACAGGAGCAGAGACTTAGAGCCAGGGCTGGAGATGTTCAAATTCACAAAAGGCCTAAAACATTTAGACACCTGAATCTCATTGACCTGAACTCGTATCAGTCACTTTATCTTACCACTTCAATTTTGTTTGAAATCTGGTTCTTTGGTGGCCTGCCTTTTCTCTTTGTTTTAATTGGTTAACTTTAGGCTTTGGTTTGCACATGCTCTACAGCATCACAGGCTCTGATTGGTCAGTCTGTTCCCCCACCCCTGCAATAGCCAGCCCTCATTGGCCAGTCAGTGCCTCCTCCCTCACAGGCTCAGCTCTTGTTGGTCACTTGTCCTCATCCCTACATGGTGCCAGCTGGGATTGATCAACCTGCCCCTTCCCTCTGCCCTGACATTTTCCATGGGTCAACCTGCCTTGGTTTTCCTGGGATTAGCAAATCAGATCTGTTTAACTTGGGGGTGAGTTTTTAAACTTTTTTTTTCCTTGGAAATCAAATGCTTTTTAAACGAAGGACTCTCTTTAGAAATAGAATAAACACACCATTTCAAGGACAATTATAAAAAATACCTCCCTTCAGACCCATAACCATTCTGTTTAAGCTGCAAAATCAATAGTTTGGAAAATGTCAAAACTTTGATCATTTCATCATTTGCATTAAGAAATGATTGTTTTGACTAGTTTTAAGAATAGATTTTAATAAGCCTGTACTCATTCCTTTACATCAAGATTTTTATGTGCTTAAAGCCATGTATTACATCATCCTAGAAAACATGAAACAGAGATCCAAGCACACCTCTGTTGCCTGTATTGCACAAGATGCTCCTTAATCTCATAAGCACATAGGACTTTTCCTCAAAACACTTTTAAGGCGGGGAAGCGGCATAATCATCCCTATTTCTTGCCTGGAAAGACCATGTGACTTATCCACACAGGGAGCTTGTAGCAGAGACACAATTTCTCAAGTCCGTCTCAAGTGCTGTAACCACTCCTCATCCAACTGAGATAAAATTATTTACCTGCGGGCCATGCAATAAGGCAAGGATAGACATGGGCCAGAATTCAACTCTCACTTGTTTCCAAATGCTGCAAACTGCTGCCTGCCTTCCAGCCAAATCCTGAGCACCTCCAAGTATCACCAGCCCTCATTGATGTTAGCTGGAGCTTGGTCACTCAGCATCCCCTCAGAAGAGGGTGGCCCAGCAGCCTTCCCTATCTAGTAAGCAGATAAACACAGCCAGCACCTATGCTGGAAATGTTTCACCTGTGATGCAAAGTCTCTTTCACATCCCGGACCCTACACAGCATCACATAACATGAGAAATTCCAGCCTGAAAGCTGACAGAGAGCATGGGTTTACACATCTGGGGAGGCTTTCCCTGTCTCCCGGAAATCCTTCTGCTGGAGGTACGGGGCACAAGTTTGGAAAGAGACTATGTACCCCAGGCTAGAGTGCCTCATCCACCACACCCTCTGCAAAACCACAAATCAGAGGTCTCAAAGTTGAAGAGTCAGAATCTTGACCCAAACTTTAGCACTTATTTTTTCTACAGATCTTGTTTTGGGACCACCTTCAAACTGTAACCTTGTCTGAAAAGCATGGCTTTCTGAGACCAGCAAGCAGAGGCTAGGAGAATGCCTCCTTCCTTGGGAGTTTCCAGCTACGGGCTATAACCAGGAGAGCTTCTGCTGTGCTGCAGCTGCTGGGTCTTGCAGGTGGAGGAGCCAACTAGGGCTCCTAGAATTCCCAAATTAGCTGAAATCACAAGCAGCAGCCAACAGGCATTTTCTGGAGGACCTCAGATAAGATTATCTATAGTCTTCTCTGGCCTTAAAAGTTACCAGTCTGACCTTAGAGCTGCTGCCACTAACAGGAATGAGGTAAATTGGAAATGGACCTTCTCTTGATCTCATTGAAAGTAACTACTAAAAAAATAAAATCCATGTACTGAATTTTCAGTAAAACTTTGGATTATTTCCTATTGAAGCTGAAATATCTGTCTGTCTCTCACCTTTGTCTATTCCTATCCCCTACAGCAATAGCTCAGCAAATTCTTTCCCCCTCTGCCCTATAACCCTGTGAAAGATGGTCTTTGTGTGGGACTAGCCAATGCACAGCAAACCATCCCGCTCCCTTGCTGAGTGCTGGACCAGTAGCTGGAATCAGCAGCTTGGTCCTTCCTCTTCCTCATGAAATACTCTGGTTTGTTACTAACAGAGAACAGGAAAGTGAATCGTGTTTTAGAAAAGCTGAAAAAAACCTCCCCACTCTGTTCTGATTACCTGTCAATTAAGCGATATCCTCTACGGCTACACAGAGGGGAAAGGGAGATAAATACCTCTAAAATACCTGGTCCACTTGGGCTTTACCCATCCCCCATACCTCAGCTGGAGAATTACTTAGGGGCACAGCACTGATACTTTTCTGCTTACCTTCTAGCAGAGTCTTCTGGACCCTGCCACCCTCCCAAGTCTTCCCACACACAAACAAGCCCTGCATGAAGTCCCTTCAGTTAGAGGACAGAGTGCTGCTAGAGCTGCCTCACAGCAGCAAATCTGGGAGACCACCAGGATTTTTCTGTGCCATGCCAATCTGGGTTTTCACTCTAACTTCTAAAGGGCCATCTCTGCTACTTTCTACAATTCCTAAGGACTTCCCCATTTGCTTTGTGGACTGAAGTACTCTCGTGAGTGATTAAGCAATATCCTCAGGTGATTATCAGCTGCCTGCAGTCACTTGTGCCACTCTGAATGGGCCCAACCCTTCTCTCCCTAAAACATTACTGACCTGGGATGACTCTCTGGAAGCCAGTGTGTAACAGGTGTGTAACAGTTATAACAAGTACATAATCTTATAACAGGGTTATTCCTAAATATCATTCTTCCAAACCAGAGAAGCATCATCCTAACTGCATCATTTCAACAAATTCTTGGTCTTTCTGCAGCAGCAAATTCCACAGCCTGGTTCCGTGGGCTGTGCGGATGTCTCCCCCCCTCATCAGCCCTGCAGCAAAAGGAGGGTGAGGCAAGCCAAACACCAGGAGAGCACTTAGCACTTCCACACCTTTTTCACAGGACCTGGAGCAACCACAGGGAGACCACACCTCCAGGGAAGGGTACATTCCTGCTTTGGAGAGCTTTCCTACCCCTGGTCTTGGCCAACAGTCCTCTCCCCACTCAGTTCATCTCAGAGTCATCCTCTGACAAGGTGAAGACAACGAGATGGACTTTAGCACCACAGTGTTAGATGGAAAGGGCAGATTGTTTCCTAACAAGAGGTAGTAGGAGAGAAGAACCTCTCAATCAGCTTGTGCTCCACATCTGAGACAGAGATTGAGGGGAGGACTTCCTTCTGAGGACCAGTGGCACACTGAGGAGGTGCTTACCTGGAAGGCTATGGAGTTTGCAATAGTCAAGAAGATGCGCAGGGGCAGCGTGGCTTTGTAGGACCGATGGCTCCAGAGGCGGTGAGATCCAGCTGTTATCCCCAGAGCACTCACCAGGAAACACAGAAGGGCTAGAGAGGAAAAGAAAGTGTTGGAGCAGTTAGAGAAAATCAGCCTGCAACAAAGTTTCAGGCAGAGCAACACAAAGGCAGGCCTTCCCCCAAAGCTGTGTAAGCAAGAGAGGAGAGCACAGACTGGGGCAATAAAAATCACTATCAGAGTGCCCAAGCTGCCACAAGCTTTCTAAGCAACATGGGGCAAATCACTTCAACTCTTCATCTCTGACAAGGGAGGAGGCTCCCCCTTACAAGACGTGTCACAAGGATTGGTTCTTCAGCATAGTGCCATCTGTCATGGTGCAGGATCATCAAAGTTGTATAAAGGGACTGCTTCCATATGGCCCTGTGGTAACAGCTCTGGAATCCACCAGGGAACAGCTTCCTTCTTTCCTCCCACCCCAAATAATAAAGTCTTGCTTTCCTATCTCACCACTCCCCACTAAATCTCTTTTGCATTCTTTTTTACGTAGAGGTGGTAGATGATCTTGCAGTTCTTCAGAAGAAAAAAAACTCAAGCCCAGGGTTAGGCTTCTGTTCTGCTCCCTTTCTGAGCAGAAGCTGGCTAGAAAAAGATCTGACCTACCATCCCACTGAAGCCTTGGCTTCACCTTCAGCTCCACCACTGACTTAAAATCTGCCCAGAGGCTTCCATTCCCAGGGTCTTTTTGATCCCTGCCTCTGCTCAGCTCCTGCACCATTTACGGAAGGCAACTCCAAGGCCAACAACTCACTGCAAGCTGTGCCCATGGCAGAGGCAGACGTTGCTGGGCCCAGTTGAGCTTTGAGGCTGCTTCATGCGTCCCCTCTCCACACAGGTCAGAAGAAATTCCTTGGCCCTCTGGCAGCTATCAAAAAACCACATCCCTCTCCCTCTGGATCATGTGTTTATGTCTGCCCTGGTCTGTGTGTTCCCACATGTCCTTCTGGGTCCTCTGAATTTAACCTGAGTTCCAGCATCTGGTCCTAGAACTGAAATGGAGAGACAACCCCAATAGGGTCATAGAAGCATTACTCTAGGAAGCTGGGGATAAGAAGAAAACTGGATCTGAAAATTAACTTTCTCTAGGAAGGAAGGGTCAGGAAGTTTGGCTGAAAGATGGAGGGCATTCAACAGATGGTTTGCCCTGCAAGCTAAGACACTGAGAGGGAAGAGTGCGCATCTGTGCATAGGACAACTTGATCGACCTTCAGTTCCCTGGGGAAAGGGATACCTTCTTCCCCTTTCCCCAGGGGAAACTCTTTCCTTGGTATAAATTTGCAGATTTCAGCCAATTGGATCAATAATGAAAACAGCTCCTTATTCTTGCAAGCGTGGATAGGAATTGTTGGTATGCATTCAGTCCAGCCAAACGGCTCTAATCAAGCTTATCTTGAACTCAGAGAATAGATACACTGCCAGAAACTTGTCTGGAATCAGAGATCTGAGACATGTGCAAGGCACTGTCGCCCTGTTCTTTCATTCAAAATAATCCAGGCTTTATTTCCTATCTTCTTCTGCTCCCTCTTCCTTCTGTCACCTCCTTTTTGTTTTTCTACATTCCAAACCTAATCTCTTATCCACTAAAAGCCAGTCTCAGCTGATTTAGCATCCTCTCCTGGCCCCTTAAACTTGCATGAACCCTCTTCACTCCCATCCTGCTGTGTAACAGTGACCTTCCCTGTCTGCTGATCTGACCGTGACTTCCCATCTTCATCTTCTGCCTTGGCTTCCCTGCCTGCTGCCAAATGCAGTGCAAGCCTTGGAGCAGCACACCTCCGCCTCTTGTCACCCAGCACCTCTGCAGAGGAGCCAAGCAGTTGCTGGTCATAGCTGCTTTATAGAGCATGAGGAAGGATGAAAACGCATGCAAATGCAGCAGGATCCAGCCTTTGCAAGAGACAATGGAGCTAAGCAAAGCTCACAAAGCTGGACAAACCTAGAAGGGGAGAAGGGAAGGATGCTGGAGCAGGGCTTTTGGTTCAGGTCTCCCTTTGGCCCTCCTTACAGGAAAGTACTTGAAGGTCTCACCCAGCCCCATGATGCTGACTTGAAAGTTATGAACCAGCTCACGAGCAGTTCCCTGTTGGTTTTAGATTTTAAGACTCATCTTAAATCTGCCACTATCCCCACAGATTCATACAGAAGAGCAAACCTTGAAAAAGCACCTAACATATGACTCTGATTTGCAGAACCTCTCTGGCCTCAGATACTGCAATAACAACGAAATCCGCTCCTGGATGTTTCAGATGCTTCCTACTAGCGGCAGAAGCGTGACTCAATCACCATTCTTCCTCGAACATAAGCAGCTATACCCTGTAAACCGCATTTCATACAACCTTTGGGCAACTTCATAGCTATGGTGCACACCTCAGTAGCTGAAGTATTTTTCCAAGGGTGAAAATCAGTTTATGGCAGAGCTGAAAACAGCATCCAGGAGTCTGGATTTAACCTCCAACCTATACAGATGCTATGAGAAACACCAGACAGGGAGTCTGTGGAAAACAACATCAGCTTGCAATGGATGTAGTGGGCAAATTGCTGGGGAAAGAGCCCAGCTCTCCACTGTGGGGCAAGTAGGCATGAGTTAAAGGTGCACTGGGGACAGAAATGAATTTTGCAATCTTTCATGATCTTCAATGGCACTAGAAAGTTAAATGCCAGATTAGGTGAATATAGGCCCTATTTATAGCCCTGAGTTCAGGCTTCCCTCTCTAGTGGAATCCTCACATGCTGACTGGGAATTTTTTGGTTAAAAGAGGCCTCCAAGAAGATGACTCTGGCTGAGGACTGTGGTATTTAAGCTTTGCAAGAAAGAAACTGATCTGTATCTCTTTTATAGAGGCAATTCTCAGAATTTGCCTGTGGATATCCCCCTCGGGAAAAGATGACACCAGCAGTGAAGACATATCAGCAAGCACAAGGAATGACAGAAGAGATGTGGTGGGGACACTGACAGAACCAGAAACCAGACAACCCAGTACTTGCTTTCGGGTAGCCTCAATTGAAAGCTTTTTTAAAAAACTTAGAAGAGTACCCACTGCTTTCAGGTGGGGTATAGAACAGTCATGGCCTTCATCCAAAGCCCATGAACCTCAGCAGCTTGTGTTGACTTCTCTTGGAGCTGCATGCCAGGTCACTACAACAGAGACAAGTCTCCAATTATAATCCTGTGCTGCCTTGCCTCTTGCCCATATACAACAGCCATAGTTTACCTAAGGAGCAGACACCTTCTGTGGGAAAGGAGCTGATTCTCAGTCTATGCATACATGGCACCCAGCTCCATGGAAACCCAAACCCTACTTGGGGACTATCAGCCATACCTATGAATTGTTGTGACAGTGACAGGATATGAACAATAAGATTGAAAAGCCTGGTGGAAAATAGAAGAATCTAGCACCCTAATGATTCAGAGGGTTCATTCCCACAACAGGTACATTGATGATCATTGCATAGCCAGGGAATGAGCATTTCACAGGGAAGGAAGAAAAAAATCTCATCCAAGATGATCCACTAGGAATGAAATTGAAAGATAACGTGAAATATAGTAGCACAGATTTTCACAGGTGCCTTGTGAGCTGCCCCAAACTGAAGGACTTAAGGACTCCATCAGCTGAGGTTTCAGTCATCTTCCAGACCATGCTCTGAAGTACCCAAGATCCAAAAGACTGTCAGCTCACAGGTGATGTTCCCAATGACCAATTCAACTGGAATACAAAGAATTATGACCACTGGCAGTAATATGCACTCAGTGCTCCAAAAATTAAACCCAAAACATTACAGATTCCGTCATGTCTATATGACTCACCAGCCTTTACCTCTTCAGGGCCCAGATTCAGACCTCCAGTTATAATGGGAAGCCAGGAATGTGCTAAAGGCATTGTCACCTGCAGTCAACACCAAGGATGTTTACATGAAGAGGTGTCCCTGCTCCAGCAGGTGTCCTTGAGCTTCTGCTCAATGCAAGGGAAAACCACAGCTTTAGACTGTTCCCTCGTTGCCTCCCAGCCCCTGCTTGCCAGGTGGATCATCCTGCTCTCAGGAGAAAAATACCAAGAGCAAGGAAACGTGTGCAGGCTGCATAAGGGGAACAGTGTTTAGGAGGAGCAATAGGAGCTATTGTTGCTAAAACCTAACTTCCCTATCTGGCAAAATCAGAAGTTCCCCCCAACACTCAGAGGAGAAGCACACCACCTGCTAGTTAAGCCTGGAGAGGATACTAAGTGGGGAGGTGTTGCCAGCAGTAGTCTTGATGGGAAAGTAACAAAAAACTTCTGTATGTATTTTGCTGGACACATCCCTGGGAGCAGTACTGACTGAGAGTTGCCTAAATTATCCAGCAAGATTCTCTTTGGTCCAAAGCAGCAGCAACAAACAATGGTATCAACCCATGTTGCTGCCCACACGGGCAATCTCGGGAGCTGCGGTGTTGTCAGAGCACCACGTTGAGAGGAACGTTTAATGTTAATAGAGATTATTGGCCAGGACAACAAGGGTTAACACAAATATTATTGGTCTGCTGCACCCACGGGCCAGGAAGACAACCTGCAAATCATGTTTTCAGGGAGACTCAGAGCAGCTAGAGGAGAAACTGTCAATCACCTTTGCACCCTGCCCTTCCAGACTCAATCTCTATGCTCTTTGGCAAAGGACGTGAAATCTGCCCATAATCCCCCAAAAAACTGCACAAGGCTTTGTCAAGTGCAGTGGAGAAGACAGTATATAAAAGGGGAGCTGGCTAGAAAGCCATAGTGCTGGAAGGGCTTGGAGAGCTCTTGTTCTGGTGAGCTCTCACCTGATCAACAGCCCTGGCTCGTTCTGGGAAGCTCTGTACCAGAAAGAGATCAGGGGATACAATGCACACAGCAACGCAGAACAGCAAACAATGATGAAGGCAGGGCTGGAGAGCTTGAGAGACAAAGAGGAATTAGCACACAGAGAAACGAAAACAAAAGAGGACACAGTTACCAATATAACTGGTTTCAGAGGGACAGGAACATCAAGGAGACGTGGCCTGGATGAAGAGGGTGTAAGCAGAGGATTGCTCCTTATAATAAAATATAGAAGGTAGATCAGCTATCAGGCACCACAGCTGCCTGCAGCATCACAGCAGAGAACATCTGGGGCCATGTTAATTTTACATTATATGTATACAGCCTAAGGAAGGAATGATCTGAAAAACAAAGAGAGGAAGAAGCAAAAACCCCAGTAGCTCTAGAACTACCACTGAGAGAGCTGCTTTGCCGTGAGCCCGTGGTGTATTGCCAGGAGCAACGCAAGTTTCTGCTGCTCTATCCTTGTGTGAAAACGGGAACTGTAGTCCTCTCCTTGCTACCAGGGGGTGCTGGGAAAATAACAGCAAGTCACTGAGATGACAGCCACAGGTGCCGTGTATGTGCTAAAGAAAGGTACGAACTGAGAAAAGAGCAAGAAGGAGCAAGAAGCCTTGCTGAGAAGCCAGATGTGTGGAGGATCAGAGTATCCCAGTTCCAGTCAGCACTGGAGGAGACTGGACTATAGGGGAAAGCTCTGACTTGCCTGCAGGGTGCAGGGAAGAGTGGTCCTTTCCTAGAACAAGTGCCAGGGATGCAGGACAGGGAGCTCTGTGGAGCTACTCCAGCTTTGGTAAAGCAGGATGGATCTTCAGCCAGCCCAAACCAGTGCAATTCCCCCAAACTCTGTGACCTTCTCCCATTCCCAGAGCATCCATCACTCCAGAAGCCACCGAGGAATCTCGCAGTGCCTCACAGTGGCAGGAGAGCAACTGGCAGAGTCACAGCAAAGTTGACTGAGGGAGGAGAGCAAGAGGGGCTGGCATCAGGTAAAAAGCAAGGCAGACTCCCACAAAATGCCATGGGATGCCATACAGACATCCTGAACAGGCACATGGTTGCAAAGACACTGCCTCAGAGAACATTTTGGGGCAAGGTGGGGCTTAGCAGAATGCAAAGCAGCATTAACCTTCTGGATCAAGATGCTCAAGCCCACTTAAGTATCTCAAGGAAGCTCAAGGGAGAAGGGCTGGATGGATCTGGAAATCACCGTGCATCTCAGCAGCTGGAAATGAAACCAGTAAATCCGACTCACCTTTTCCCTCCTCCTTGCCTCAAAGCCCTGAGGATATGTGGCTGGAGTTGGAGGACCCAGGCTGTCAGCTCAATGAGTGAAAGAAACCAGCAGCCCCTGCTGAGCCTCCACCTGAAAGCCTGGGGATGGGACCCACAGAGCAGGACCGAGAGACCTGAAACACTCTCCAAGGTTGTGCTGAGGCTGCATGTTCTGCCCAGCCCTGCTAGCCTGGGGAACAGCTCAGCCTGTCAGGTTTTCAGAAGGGAAAGGCCCAGCAAAGTCTTTCATAACGGCCCCTCAAAAGGCCATGCTGGCTGCACAGGGACCATGTTGGTGCCTCTGCTTTTGCAGATGCTGTAGCCAGCCTCCGCCTGACTCCTGTGGCCTCCAGCGATGCTCATCCTTTAGGCCTCTGCCTGTAAGAAGCTGCGGTGGTCCAGGAGGGAAAGAGTCAGCCTGGCCATCCAGGGAGCCATCTCTTTCCCAATCTGGTTGTCATGTTTGTTGCTCACAGCCATCATGAGGACAGACTTTGAGAGCATGACAAACCAGGTGGACCTCTCCAGGGCCTGTCCACAGCTGGCTTGGCCAGGACTCTGCTCCCAGACGAGCACTTTACAGGAGCGCTGCTGAAACCAAAAGCCATGCCAGCAGGTCTCAAATCAGACTGTTGTTTTTTGTTTCAGGATGCTGTTTCACAGGAAGGCAGGGGCTGGATGCAATCTCTTGACCTCCCCACTGGGAACCATTTGGCTTCTGGACTCCTCAGGGGTCCACACAAAGGCTCGTGGAAAGCGAGGCTCCCCTGCAGCTTGGGCCCTGGGCCCAGCTGCCTTTCAAGCAGTCAAAGGAGAAGTTTGGTTCCTACCCAGGGCAAGGTCTCTGAGAAAGGGGAGCTTCGCCTAGCTACCTTCTGCTGGGTTGTGCTTTCCAATGGAATTTGCTGCCTGGAGAGATGCTTATTTATTTTTCGAAAGTTGTCAGGCTTAGTTCCGGGATGATGGGGGCTAATCTGTGCTTTTGTAAGAATGATAAAAGACCTGAGCTTCAGATTTAACTCTTGACTTTTATCTTCAGCACAACCGTATTTTGTCTCTTTCTCCTAATATACATGTGGGGGCTCTGCAGGATTTGTCCTGCCTTGCTAAGGACAGGAATGGTTCTTGTCTTTGGGCAGCAGCCTCATGCCAAATAATGCCCTGTACCTTGCCTCCCCAGCCACACCTTGAAATGCTCTTGCTAGCACCTCTCTTCCTAACTTTCTGGGGCCGTCACAGTACTCCATCAGACATTTTCTGTACTTCACCCCAGAAGTAGCTGCACATTCAGGTGTGGCCTACTTCCAAGCCTAATGCCTGTGCCTTAGAAGTTTACTCTTCAAGCAGTCAAACAGTCCTCTGCCAAATCCTCCCTTCTCATGCATGGTCTTACAAGAGACACCAGCAAGCCCTCCCACAGCTTGCTACAAAGGTGACTGAGTAGCTTCTTCTAACAGAAGACCTCCGCTTCCTTCCTTCTCCCTGAGTCTGTGGGCCTGAAGGGAAAAAATACCACCCAACAAACAGGTTTGCAGATGCCAGGAAACAAGTGGAGGAACATGCTTACCCCATGCCAACGTCTGGATCTTTGCAGAAGGTATCAGCGTCAACCCAAATATGGCTCCTAGATGCAGCAGGCTCATGAGGATGATATTCCTCCAGACATATCGCATGGGGGGCTTGGGACCCTCCTTCTCCCGGTAGGTCTCATCAAAGATATCATCTACCATGCCCCGATCTCCTGCCAAGTCCTCATGATTGAGTAAGTCCTTCTCCATGACGGCATCCCCATTCCTGGTCACCCGGGAGGTGACGGTGCCAACAGCAGTGGTGCTGGGAGTGGAGGAGAATTCCTTGGAGAGGCGGCAATGGACATTTTCAAGAAAGGAAAAAGGGAAAACAAAACAAGAAGTTGGTGATTATCAATGCAGGGAATTGAAATACAAGCAGCTAGGCTGGCAGTACCAAGACTTCCAGCCTGTAGTTTCCCTGGCAAGCTCCACTCTTTCAGCTGAGCCCTTGGCACCAGGAAGAGCCGGCTCTGGCCCCACCGAGTCATGGCCTGAAAGGGAGGGGGCCTGATCTTTCTGGAAAGAGGAGGTGTATGGTGGACAGGGTGCAGAAAGTAAAGTAAAAGACTTGAAAGCCAGTACTTTTTTTCCACCAGTGGCTCTAGTGAGATCATTTGCAGGCTGCAAGGATTTTCATTTTCCTTCAGTTTTATTAGTAGGCGTTTTTAGGTGGGCTTGTGCATAAGCAGATGCAATAAAGGAAATCTTGTGAATGAACAAAGAGGTGGGAGAGGAATACAGTCTGAAACACGGTTTTATTATAAATCATTGGGCTTCTCCTGATATCCTGCCTGTTTGTGTCACCCTACATCAGGAATAGCCACAGGGGAACTCCTCTGGGGTGCCTCCTTATTTCCCCCTGCCTCACCTTCCAGGCTGGAATATGGCAAGACCAACACGCTTGGAGATCATCAGATGGAAGCAGTCGAGCAGCGTGTGCTTCCAGTTAGACTCCTATCCCACGGCTGCTGCTGAGGTTCTTATCTCTCTCCCGCTTTCCACCCACAGGCAAACGGAGGCACGGGAAGACAATCCTCTGACCCAAGGCCACCAGCACGCAGAGAGGAAGTTTTAAGCAGCGAGCTGGCTCAGTCTGGCTCTCAGTTCCCTCCTGTAACTGTGACACACCATTCCCTCTGCATACGCTTGTTTGCCCTGGCTGAGTGACAGCCTGCCTGATCTGTCATGCGTGACGAAAGGAGCAGGCAGGACTGACTCTAATGAGACAGGTCACTGAACCCTGCATCACCGATTTCCATCTCCATCATGACAGCCACGTGCTTGCTGGTGCTCGCAGCCCTTTGTCAGAGCTGAGCCCAAGCGCTCAACTGGGCTCGACCCTGGGGGTGCCATGCATGTGGGATGCGAGGGGTGGGAGGGCATGCAGCCCCCATCCCCTCACCTCCCGGGAACCTGCCCGAAGGACACGTCCATCGTGGCCCGTGCCACTGCCTCCACGTGCGAAGGGGCACTAAAGGCCAGCCAGCAGGAACGGGACAGCTGGGACCATGGGAGGGAGCGTGGCCAAGCTGGAAAAGCTCCTTTCCCAATAGAAATCTCTCCTAAATTAACACCAGATTCCCACCCAGGCACCCAGGATCCACAAAAGACCACCGTCCTGCCATGGCCTAGTTTCCTGAGGCAGGCATTAAAATCAGGCCAGGCAGCTTACGTGGCCACCCCAACTCCTCCCTTTCCCAAGGGTAGGAACTAGAGGGTTACAGACATACCTTCCTACAGGGAGGGGCTGCCAAAGCTGAAAGATTCCCTATATTTGGGAAGTAAAATGATCTCTACAGAGGGAGCCCTCTAAGTTTTTCCTTCTGGAACCAAAGGTTAGAAAGGAAAAAAACCTGGACACGAAGTATCCTGCTGCTTTCTCTGAACCCAGGCAGCTGCTGAGCTTGGGACCAGCTTCCTCTGCATCCCAGCTCTAGGCTGTGTCTGCCTGCTTTCCTAATTAATGTTTTGAGGGTAGGATACTCTGAGCTGCTGGAGAATTTAGAGGCAATTCCCCCCCCTCTCCCCCCCCAAAAGAGCCATGAGAAATGGCTTCTGATCTAGAGATTAGGCAAGGAAAAGTTCTGCCCATTCCAAAGTGTCAGATATTCTCATCCGTCATTTTGGCAAGAAGGCACAGTTTTCTTCCTTGGCTGGAAGACAATCTACCAAAAAGACCTAAGACTTGTCTATGCAGGAAAAATTCCCAGCAGAGATCTGGTGGTATAATTAGATGGGTAACCCTCCCCATATGGACATGCTGCTTCCAGAGGAAGAATGTGGGGTTGGAGTTGCATTTTTCTTCTCCGCGATAGCTTATGTCACTGTCAAAGTTACACGGGGGCAAAGGAGGAGGAGGGAGAGCACAAAGGAAACAGCAGAGAGGAAAAAAACCTCTTCTTCCAGAGTCATAGTAGTCATAGGACAAATTTTACCACCATACCTATGCTGCTGGAATTACACTGATATAATTGAACTGGTCATTTCTCACATGTAAACTAACCTTAAATCAAAAGGGCTATAAAGCAGCGGTTAAACACAGCTCCACCGTTACAGACTTGGTGGGGGGAGCATGGGGGAAAGAGGGAGGGAGTGTGGGCAGCTATTTAGCTGGAGACTGGGGAAATGAGGAGGAAAGAAAGAGGATTTTTAACCTGTTATGGCCATAGCAGCTCCTGCAGCTTCTACTGAGGAAAACGGGATGGGGATTGATGTAGGGTCTAGAGCCGAGAGGGGGAGGAGGCCAGCTAAATCATTTTCATTTCTGAATGACTTTGCAGCTCTCATCTGCAGAACAGATGTGTTCCCCCATCTCCACACGTCTCCCCCCCGCCCCATACCCTACCAGTATTGAACACGCCATAGGTGATCCTGGCACCCAGCCAGTTTACACAACCAACTGCAGCACAAAGGCTCCAGCACCGGGTTCAGCCTAGGGGCCCCAGGGCTCTCCATCTCAGGTCCAGTATATTGGAAAATTCCCAACGTGGCCCAGGGACAGGATTCTTTCCAGCCTCTGGATATGCCTCAAAATACATGCCAAGACCGTGAAATGTGGTCTGAGCACACTGTCCTTGGCATCCGTTTTGGGTGGGGAAAGGAGTAAAGTTCTTTACATCACAGCATCCCTGGAAGGTCATGGCACCTGCACAAAAAGACCAGGGGAGACTCTGCATGCTGCCAGGCAAGACAGCAGGGCTGTGATTTACCTCCACTCCTTGGCACAGCCAGAAGAGGGATGGATAAGAAGGCGTGAGCAGGAATACCAGAACCGAGCCCTTGCCTCCCCTTGAGCAAAGGGTGGCTGCCAGGAGGGGCAGAAAAAAAATATTAAAATCTCTAAAGATTCAACAGCTCTATGTATCTTCCTGGTGCTGGGTTGTTATTCAGACCTTCTTATGCCAAAACTGGGCAGTCTCCCTATTGTATGTTTGCTTGGCTCAGGCAATGCCGACACAGTCATTCATTTCATCTGGGCAGCTGGCCACTTTCACCTTGCATCTGTCCTAGAGACGCTCCCTGCTGCAATAACATTTGTCTTAAAAACGCTGCAAGTGAAAGCCCTTCCTTATTAAAAAGGAAAAATAAATAAATAAATAAATAGATCACAGTCTGAACGTTATGAAAACCCCCGCGATCTCTTGGCACAAAAGATCTTCCTGAATATCCCTTACCAGCATGGCTGGGTGGATGTTTTTAAGACAAACCTGTATTTTATACTCGGTCTATCCCAGGGCACAGGCTCCGGGGAGCCCGTATCCCCGCTACATCCACGGGCTCCCGGTGAGGCTCGTGTGATGCCTTAGGTCAGCACCGAATGACTTCGCCTCACGACTGAGAAGCGGCACAGAGAGGACACACGCACACACACATGTGTGTCCATGCGTGTGTGCGTGCGTGCACGGACACGCGTGGATGCCCAGACCTTTGTTCCCCCTCCCCTAAGACAGCAGCAGTGCAGCACTGCCGGAGCCGCGGGGATGAAGGAGGAAGGGGCGAGGGGAAGCACCCGCACCCCCGGGCCCGCCGGCAGCCCCCCGCTTACCTCCTCCTGCAGCAAGTGCGCAGGCATGGGGCTGCCCGGTCTGTGCTCCCCGGCGGCGGTACGCAGATGCGGCGGTACGCGGGCGCGGAGGTCCCCGGCGGCGGCGGTGGCGGCGGGAGAAGGCTGGCGCTTGTCGGCCCCTCGCCCGGCGAGCTGTGCGGTTCGGGGAGGCGGGCGCCGAGGTATTTAAGCGGGGCTGCTCGCTCGGTGGCTGGCGGGGCCGGGCTCTCTGCGCCCCGGCCTCCCGGTGACCCCCTGCCCGCGGCGGGGATGCGCGGGGTCAGCGCGGCGGGGGCCCGGCTCTCCGTGTGCCTGGGAGGGGAGGGGCGGCTGGGCGGGCCGGGGGGCGGGAGGAAGGATGCTGAAGAAGAGGAGGATGGCGAGAGCCAGGCTCTCTCATGATGCCTGGCTGCTTTTTTTAATTCTTTTTTTTTTTTTTTCCTCTTTTTTTTTTTTCTCTCCCTCTCGCGAGCCGATTGGCTGCGGGAAATTTGGTGCCACCTCGGCCTGCCCTCGCCATTGGCTGCCCGCAATCTGCTGTTCGCTCCCCGCGGCACGCACCCTGCGCGCCCGCCGCTGCCTGCGCGCCCGGCTCCGCGTATAGGTGCGCGCCCCCCGCGGGGGCTGCCCCCCGTGAAAGAAGAGGCGCTAGAGCGGTGTTGGGGAGCGGGGAAGGAGGGGGGCCTCGGCGTCAAACATCTACTGTGTATAGGGGATCTGTATGGGGGGCGTTTTGTACACATATGTATGTGTAACTTACACATCTCTGGAAAGAAAAGCACACCCACAACTGTGTCCGGATCAGCATGTGTATCTGGATAGGCGTTCATCTCGATATGCGAGATCAGTCTGGAAAATGTTGGCTGTAAAGTTTTAAAAAGAATCCTGGCCGTTTCCCACCAGAAAACATCCTCTTTTGGCGGAGAGTGGAAGGAAAAAGGAGCAGCTCAGTTTGCTATCAGTTATTTTCCATAACACCCTCCTCGCTAGCCAGTAATGCCAGCAACAGGAAAATCCACAGGAAAATCCCAAGGAGACCTTCACCATTAAAAGTGAGAAAGAGGGCCCTTACAAATAAAACCTTGCTTGTGGTGGCTCTCCCAATCCCACCATGTCGGCACTGTGCCAGGCACCCTCAGCCGTTCAGCACCAAGGCTCGGGGTGCCCTGGTGCCGTCACCCCAGCCAGGACCTGTTTCAGCTCCTTCCCCCACTCATGGTGTGTCCCGTGTTCAATCTCTGCCCCTCACTGACACATGAGTCATTCTGGGAGTGGAACGGAGATGTCAAAAGCCATTTTGAAGTGTGCCCATATGCCCTTACACATATCTTGTCCAGGCAGCTATCCTGTGGCAATGGAGCTGATCACACGAGGTGCAGACGGGCAACCAAGATCTTGCAGAGTCCGTCCCTGGGCTGGTCCTGCTTGGATCAGCAGGGCTGGTTCAAGTAGCAGCTGTCAAAAGTGAGCGGCATTGTAATCACTGGGAGGGAAAAGTGACAATGAAAAATAACAGTAGTCCAGTTGTTCTCTGGACATAGAGTGCACAGCAAAGGGGGAAAAAAATATGTCTCTCCTTTTTAATTTCACAGTGATGGATGGAGAGCTCTGAGAAGAGTCTGTGTTTTAGTTTTACATTAGGAACTCGAGCCTTGCCTACTTTCTGAGACACAGTATGAAGACAGAGAGCCCACGTCAGAAGATGTTCCTAGATGGTGAAAGCTGATGTGAGTCAGAGAGGGACTTTTAACCATCCCTTTTAAGACTCTCTGTTAAATGTCTGGTTAACAACACTGAGGGTTACTGAACACTGGGGAGAAATTATGTTTTGATTAAAGATTCTACCTACTTTCTATGTGAGTATTGGAAGAACTATAAACTGCTAAAAACTACGCTAAGGTGATCAGACTCTTGCTATTTCCAAAAGAAAAACAGAACATAAATAAATAAATAAATAGTAATTGTTGATTTAAAAAAAAATAATTTGCAGCTCATGCTACATCGGGAAAATAATCTTAATGCCACGAACCAGAGGGAGAACTGGAAATGCTACCAGTGGGTGACAATGAGGCTTTTGGGGCTTCAAGGTTTGTCATTTTGCTGATACTCTGACCCACCAGAGCCCTTTCCTTTCCCACCCATTTCTTTCCTCAGACGCAGAGCACAGCTAAAAGGGAATTTAGAGCACAGCTAAAAGGGAATTTACAGGGCAGCTAGACTTTGTCATCCTCTAAAATTAACACCACGTCTGGCTGCTCCCACACAACAGGAGTACGTTTTCTGACAAGTTATCCTAGAGGTGAGTCTCACATTTTTCTTGTACAGAGGGAGAGATGGATCTTGACCATCGCTGGGGCTGTGCAAGTTTCAAGTCTTATGCACTAAGGACAGCCCTGAGGAAGGCCCTTCACAGCATAGTCCACTTCTCCAGCTGGCATTTTGATCACTTTTGAAACAGCTTAATGCTCCTGAATGTGGCCACAAGGTTCAGGCATTGACATCTTGGTGAGGTGCACAGGGTAGTTTGCTTTCCCAGTGTTTAAACTCAGCAGCTCCAGTCTTGCCTGTCAAAAGGCTTTTTTGGCCATTGGCAGGCTGGAGACTTGGCCACACTGTGCCAGTCAGACTCCTTCTCATGGAGAGCTGCTGGCCAGGGCAATGGCCAGAACCCCAGCCAGGTTTCCTCCCATGGAGAGCTGCTGGCTGGGGTGATGGCCAGCACCCTGTGTACCCCTGGCCCCCGGGCCATGCCCATGGGTCTCTACTGCTCACGGCTTGAGGCAAAAGGGGGGATCACTGGTCAGCCCAGGTGAAAAACCAGAAATGTCTAATATAGGCACAGCAATAAAGCTTCAAGTGGCTTTTTCTGCTCTAGTTTGCATCTCTCCAGACAGGCTTTTCCCTCCCAGGGAGAGCTGCCCAGCTGAGCCTTCAGCAGAAGTACGTCGCTGGTGGAGTTCACCAGCACTGCTTAGCAAAGATTCAGCTTCAGCCATTGTCCCCAGGAAACGGATTCAATTCTTCTGCATCTGGTGACTGCTGCCTGAGGTCATGGTCTTTCATAAATGAGCTGATGCAATGCCAGGGCCATGGCACAAGGCAGAGCCGTGCCATGGGCAGCACAGGCCATGAAGTTCAACATGGGGTTTCTTTAGAAATACATGGGCTAATGCAGGACTGCTTCCACCCCCCTGCGAAATCCTCCCCACAGATTTATGACCCAGCCAAGGCACTGTGCTAGTGAAAAGCTCTTGCAGACTACTTTTTCTCAGAGGGTTTCAAAGTTTTTTTTTATCAAGGTTAAGGAATAGAGAGGCACAAACCATCAGTGCGGTTTTTCACAAGACACTATCTGTGAGCAGAACCCATGTGAGAAAGAATAGTTGTATCCCTCTCCCAGGATGGAGGGATACAAAACCAGCTGGGGTTTGTTACCACAGTGCCAGGATGCAGAAAAAAAGCATCAAGGCTAAGCTAAGGACGTGTCACCAAAACATTTCCCTTCCTACTCTCCTCTCAAAAAAAAAAAAATATTGCTTTTCTATTTAGCAGTAAGTTTTGCAAGGAGATTTCATATGGTGTTGACATCTTGGAAATTTTATTGAATATCCTCAGTTACCCCTCCAAAAATGTTGAAAAAGCCACATACACAAAAAAAGCTTGCTGCAAGAGCTTTGCAAGATTTGTTTCATGCTGTTTGTTTATCTTCCTTAACAGCATTCCCCGTCTCTCCTTTTTTCTTCTATTTCACAACTGGAAGTTGAAAAAAAGAAAAGGAGACTCAAATAAAGAGGGAATAAGCTGAAAACTGGGGAAAGAGCTGACCACTACGCCTTCTCTTCTGCCAAAAACAAAGGTTTGCAATAATTATCCTAGGATTATTTTCTGTATCTCTTACATTGTTTTCCTGAAGAAGTATGAAGGAATTCCCACTTTAGAGCTTTTTCTAGGGATAGGAGAATCATGCTATGGGTCTTTCATCCAAGGAGAAGTGGTTTTCTGTCATTTTGCCAATACTCCTTTCTCCCTCCTCCTTTCCCTCTTAAAGAATCAGCCCTTCAAAGGTATCGAGCCCTCTGTAGAGCAGATGAACACCAGCAGTGGTGAGGTTAATAGTCCCCCCGTTTTTGACGGGTTGACTTCTGTGCACAGTTAGATGTTGCAGAGAAATGAGGTGGTGGCCCATGGCTACACAGTGAGTTGGGACAAGACCTGGCTCAGACTACACATGTTCACAGCTAATGCTTACTTGAAAGATAAGGTGATGGCAGCTGCAGGTCTTTCAGGATTGTCGGTCACAGGAGTTAGGATGCCAAGGGATCAGATACCAGCTCATGGGGTCACTGCTCTTGTTTAATATTTCTTTCTCCCCCATGCTTTCTTATGGAATCTGGTGACCCTGTGTTATATTTTCACACACTCTTCCTCAGCCAGAAGAAGTAGCAAATGGCTTTTCTTTCTGAAATGGAAAGCTAAGACTCTTGTGTAGTCACTTGGCTCCAGAAACTGCAACGTGAGGAGTCTGATATCATGGCATTTACCAAAAGTGAGGTTTATGTTTTACAAGAAGTGGCATCATCTTGGTTACTTGCTTGCTTTCTATCATGTTTCCCCGCCACCTTAAAACATCATCCGCTGCTCCATAAAGTTGGTGGATCCCACAAGCTCCTGAAGATTCTCTGCTCCATCCTCACCCTTAAAGCATGGCTAAATTCAGTACGGTTTACCTGGACTCTTCAGTTAACAGCTGCTGTTGGGAGCTCCCAAAAGAGCAGCAGCAGCCAAACCCCCAGATGCCTTCTCACAGCTGCCCGGGGAAGGGCCAGGGCTGAAAGAAGAAGCTGGTGCTCACTTTGCCACCCCACTGCTGCTCAGTGGGAAATGTGAGGTTAGAGGGAGGCGATAAGGTAGCAGAAATCACTGCTGTCTCATTGCCAAGGTCAGAAGGGAAAGCAGGTGTCACTGGGGTGATGGGCCCATGCCTCCAGGCTGTGACCAGGATGGCTAAATTTCCTGTCATCGGTGCAGTAATCTTATCAGCACTAAGAATTAGGCTGATGATTGGGGTAGGGTGCTTATCTCTGCACTTTGCCCCATCCTTTGCTGCCTGATGTAGTGCCAGACCCCCTGCCCATCCTCCTCCCCTCCTGTTACCCCAGATAGGCTTTGCTCCCAGTCCTGGGGCTGCCAGCAGCAAGAACCCAGCCAGTATTGTCTAAACAGGGCCATACAATGGGCAGCATTGTTGACACTGGATTTTTGCCCTCATTAAAGATGACCTCACAGCCCACCCCTAGCCACTTCAGCCAGCCCCTCGGGACTGTGAGGCTGTCTTTTGAACTCGGGTAAATAAATTGGGAGGGGAGGGGGAGAAAGGGATGGGGAGCAGAGGAACACAGCAGTCTTTGTGTTGCCACCCTCTCTCCAGCACTGGTGCTCTCTGGTGTCTCTCTACCCACATCAGACATGGCAGGCCAGGTGCCAAGAAGCTGGCATGCTGAGTGCCCTTGCCCACCCTCCTTGGCCTGTGTTCGCTAGGCAGTGACACCCTCTGCAGTTCTGCAGCCTCTCTTCTTCAGGATACAGTTTGCTCCGGTCACTTCAGCTGTCCTTTCTCCTCCTCCAGGCCTTCTGTGCTTTCCTTCCCACACCTGCAGTCCTCACCTCCCGCCCCTTCTCTTCAGGCTGAAACCTGAAGCCATCCTCTCAAGCATCCCTTGCTACCACCGTGGAAGTGCCAAGCAGGAACCTGGAGAAGTGGCACCTCCCAGTGGCAGATCTTCTGACCCAGCTGAGGTGGCATGGGCACTGCCACACTGTCTCCTGCTCTGTGGTGTCACCCAGGTTTAGATGAGTGACCTGCATCTGAGGGTGGATCTCCATCTGTGTGGGCAGAAAGGTGATGCTGCAGGGCTGTAAGTGTGAGCCCTGGGGACGGATTGCTGCATAGTTAGCACAGGGACAAATTGCAGCATCTCAGGGTGGATCTCCATCTGTGTGGGGAGAGAGGTGATGCTGCGGGGCTGTAAGCATGAGCCCCAGGGACGGATTGCCACATAGTCAGCACAGGGGCAAATTGCAGCACCGGGAAAGGATGAGGGCACATCCAAGGTCAGTTTGCTGCTGCTTCTGTTGGGCAGAGTGCAGTGTCCCATGCCACTGTGTATCCTGTCCATGTGTGTGCTCTGCCTCATTGCTTTCTATCCTGTCTCCTTGCTACAGTAGCAGCCTGGGCATTTGGGGGCTGCCCAGCACTGAAGAGAACCAAAATGGTTTCCAAAAGTTAAAAATAACCTGGATTCTAGAGATCAGGGAGACATCTCCCTTCTGAGCTGCCGGCTGGATCACAAATATTTATTCTCCTTCTGGAGAGGTTTCTGATAGACTCCTGTTAGGGGAAGCAGGCATATCTTGTGTCCTAGTTTTAGCTGGGATGGAGTTAATTATCTTCCCAGTAGCTGCTATGTTTTGGATTTACAATGAAATTTGGTGTGTGAAGAAGCTGATAATATACTGATGTTATTAGTCGCTGCTAAAGAGACCAAGAACACTGTCCATCTTTCCAGGTCTCACTAATGTGCGGGTGTAAGAAGCTAGGACAGGCATAGCCAGTACAGTTGACCCAAATTGGCCAAAGGAACTCTATTCCATACCGTAGATGCCATGCTCGGTATATAAGTAGGGGTTGGCTGGTGGGCAGTTCTATCTTTTTCCAGGAATCGCTGTTCTGAGATTGCTCCTCAGGATTGTTCCAAGCACTTTTTAAAGTGTCCTTTTTTTTGTCTCTTATGTCTAGTGGCAGTGCTAACATAGAAATCGCATTCAAAAAGTCAATCTACAAAGGCCTCTTAAAAACTCTGGTCCTCATGGCACTGGAGAGCTGCAGCAGATGATGGATTACGACATCCACGCATTCACAGAGCAGGCATTCGGTGTGTTCTGGAAGGCATGCGTTTTGCTTCATCTGAGCTATGTTTGAGAGGGTCATGTTTGCAGAGAATTCAGGTATAAACTTCAAGAAGAACCCATGTGGGCACAGAAATGACTTCAACCTTCTCTAGTTGATAATGTCAGGTGATTTTATCCCTGAGTCTTTGAGAAAAGAAAGTAAGGTAAGGGCAAAGTAGCAGAATTGTATTTGGTACAGTTACACAACATTATCACAACAGTTCTTACCCTCCTAATTTTACCTAGATGAGGATGGTTGTGGAGATTTTGGGAAACTGGTCTAAGAGCATGTACTTTCAGTCTGAGGGTTGCTGGAATGGTGCTGGCATCCATACCTGTAGTACAGCTGCTTTGAATTTCCCTGCTGATATCTGTGATGGAAGACAGATCCAGATTCCTACTTCTGCAGACTGCACTAGACTAAGAAGAATGGAAAATATGTTGAAGGTCACCCTGCTTAGATTTCCAATAAGATCTTGGCAAGTGGGATACATGGACTGAAACAAATAGGTTGCAATTCACTAGATAAGTACAAAGTTCTAGCTTGAGGGGAAGAGTCAACTGTCCAAACCTGCACTGGGAGAGTAACTTGGTGAGATAGCAGTTCTGCAGATAAGGGTCTGGGGGCAACAGTGGAGCACCTGCTCACCATATCATGCTACTGCGAGCAGAGCAAGCTGCTTATGTAGAAATAGTGGCAGAGGGAAGACACATGGAGCAACAATCTGGTTCTGCTTAGCACTGGGGACACCTTAGCTCTGAGGTTTTGCTTTGTTTGTCCATTGTGCCATTCTGCTTTTTAAATAGTCTGCTGGCTCCGTGTTGTGCCTTGGGAATAACAACTCTGCAAAAGGAATTATGTATAAAGATTAACAACCCTAAAACTTGAAGAGCCTCCCTGAACAGAAAAAAATAACACACAGGAATAATCCAGACAAACTTACCCTGTCCTGCCCCAGCAAAGCTTTGGTTGCACCTGTAACACCAGGCTGTGCAGCTCTGGGGGGTGGATGCCTGTCAGGATGGCACCTCTCAATCCACCAGCAAGGTACTGCAACATCATGCCCTCGAGGATGTCCCCACCTTATCACAGTTTCTGTAATATGCTGAGAGCCCCCTACAGGGACCCCAGGATCCCAGCTAACACGCCTGAATACTGGAGTAGGATGAGTCTGGAAAGTGCTGGAACACAGATAACAGCTGGTGTGCAAACATGCAACATTGCCAGTGACCAGTTAGGGCCCCAACTCCTCCTTCACCTTGTCTTTCTCCATCAGTCAAGTTTATCCCTAAAGAGCTGGCTCAACCAGGTGATTGGCTCATCCCTAAATATCAAGCACATTTAGCATCTAATGCCAAAACTGACAGCAGCTTCTGGCTTTTCAAATGGCCACCCGTCCCTTTCTTATCTTGTTTTCCTACCTATAAATTGTGACCTTCGTGGATTATTTGGAATGACATGGTCAGGAATGAGTAGAGGAAAACGAGTACTGTGCAGCATAGGACTGTGCAGGTTGAGTTCATATAATTGCACTGTGAACAAATGATCTTCATCTAAACAATGGTTTGATTAGAGAAAACCAGTGGACAAAGGTAGAAAGATGGTGAATCACGTGCAGCTCCTGAGGAATCTGACCCTCTGCTCTCTAGCCAGGACTTGGACAGCATCATCTCCCCAAAAGTCAGTGGAGTGAGCTCAGGACATGCTGGGATAGGACTAGGGCAGCTCTTTGTCACCAGCGGGTCCTTGCCTTGGTTTCCGAAGATGTCAGGACTTCTTGTTCTGCATTTTCCTGGGGCTCACTCAGGTGCTGGGACCCAGCTCTTCCCCTGGTGCTGCTGGATCTATCACAGACATTTCTTTCACCCTTGGGGAAAAGGTCTCTCCTCTTCAGCATGTGGGTGCTAGTGTGAATCTCAGCCAGGGACTAAGGGAAAAAAACCAGCACCAGAATGTCAGCAGTTGACATCTGAGGGAGACGGATACTCCTGCAGCAAGTGTCAGAGATGCTCAAGGTTTTGCTCTGGAGGTCCCTGATCTCACTGTGTCTCAGCTCTAAAGTTTGCTCCAGGCATGCCAGGAACAGGCAGGGTGAGTTCCCCTGGCCGGATATGAGTTACATGACAGTTAGACAGTGCTGAGGATTTAAGTTTGAACTGCTAATCCAGTTTTATTCCCCCAGCCTCACCCCTTGGACATTCCCTAAATTATCTGCACTGTCTGCCCCTACCAGAAGGCTGGGAGAGGTGGGAATGTTCCCAAGGTCTCACCCAGGTCCTCTCGACATGCAATGATTTAACTGCAAAGAGACTGGCAACTTTCAGCAGGCAGCTGCTGGTGGGGACTGCGGTACTGCCCTCCATGGCATACATCTGTCCCTCATGCTGCAGCATGTAAATGATGTGCAGGGAGCAGCAACCTGTCAGAAGAAGATTTCCCAGGTGGAATAAATTGCACTCCCTTCATTCCAAACACCTGCACTGGTCCTCAGGCAGGATTGATAGCTGAGTGCTCTGACTACTCTTGGAGAAGACTGGCTGCCTCTTGCTTGGTTAGTAGATGCCTCTGCAGCTCTGTCCTGGCGGAGATAGTGTGGGTCTTGTTGGGCTTGTGCTGGTCCTGCCCTTATTGTCTTTACTAACCAAGGTAACAGAGTAGGCAGTAATTGACTGAGTTTGGCAGAGGACACCATCAGTCTGGTGTGAGAGGTCAGTACTGGTGGGGCTGGGATTCTCAGGGTTTGTGGCTGCTGGGAGGCATGGTCCCAGGCAATAGGATCCAAGTGAGGAGGGAGCCGTCCAGGCAGGGCCAACCAGCTGTGCAAAGGGGACATGGCAGTGAGTGCCCAGGCAGCTGTTCTGCACCGCCTGGCTCAGGAGGCCTTGTGGGGCTGCAGCTGAACTCAAGTCAGAAGTGCCAGAGGGTTGCTAAATAAGCTAACAAAGCTCGGGCTGTGGCAGCAGGAGCAGCAGAGGTCACTACGTAAAGTCATCCTGACACTGGGAAGGCTCCAGTGGGAGAAATGTCCTCAGCAGTGGGCACCACGCCCTCTGAGAGGGCAAGTTTTGGGACAGTTCGGAAGGGAGTGAGGAAAATAGGAAGGAATGCAAGATGTGTGCTCAGCCTGAAAGAGGTGGTTGGTGGTGGCCACAGGAGAAATGAAGGGAGCCGAGGACAATGCTAGAAGAAGACAATAATCTGATCCCTCTGTGCACTGAACAAGAGGGAATGGGATTGTGTTGCAGTAAGTGAGATTTAGATCAGGCCTAACTCAGGCTCACAAACCATGCTCAGCCTGATGGGATGGCAGTCCAGCCTGTGCTTCCCTCTGGACAGACGTGGCAAGCGTTTGGGGCAGTCACTCAGAAATGCCATCTCCCCTTCTGCCCGTAACGCTGCTGGGACCGGGGCGGGGGCCTTCTGGAAGAGGCGGCAGCCCCGAAGCTCTGTTACAGGGTGGCCCCTGGGACAGCAGGAGAGGTTTGTCCTCGCACACGGGCTTTGTGTGCACCGGAGGCCGGGGCCGCCTCTGCTGCTGTGGAAGGACCGCCCGAAGTGCCGGTTCTGCTGGGAGAACGGCGCTACCGGCCTCTCGGGGCCGGAGTGGGGCGGGGCGGCGGGAGGGGGGGGGGGGGGGGGGGTGTGGTTTGCCGCCCGCGGCGGCCCCGGGCGGGGCGCTGCTGCCACCCGGCGGCCGGGTCCTGCCCACCGAGCTGCCGCTTTCCCGCTCAGCGCGGTGCTGTGCAGCCAGAAGGCCCGCAGTTCGCTCCTTCACAGAGAACTTTAAATTTTTGGCTGTTTGCAGGGAGAAGGGGAGAAGCTGAGAGACATATCTGGTCCATCGACTCCTGCAGGGCTGCCAAAGACCAGCAAAAACTGGAAGTACAGGACTGCAGCCCTCGAAGCATCCTGCAGAGATCTCTGCTGCTGGATTGTACCCCAGCCAGGGGGGCAAGTGTCTGAGGTAGGCTGGACCCGGATTGGTAAGGGGTTTGAACACCATCCTCATGAGATGCATCCAGAATGTCAGAAAAGGTCAATGGTGCTCCCAGTGAGCTTTCCCAAACAGAGCGGCTCTGTGACAGTTTGTAGACAGGAGCCCCGTGCTATAAAATTCCTGGGAGCTGCCCAGCAAAGCTTGGTGGTCACAATAGTGAGTTCCAGAGCTTTACTAAACTCTTAAGTGTGTGACTGGTGAGTAGATGAAAAGCAGTGAAGTACAAATAATAGCTAGTGAAACCACAAAATATTTTGATGCAAAATTTACTGTGAATAAACTGAAAAGAGCATAGGCCTTACCTACGCTTCAGACTAAATGCTTTGAAAAGTGCTAATGTGTCTAAAGGTGGGAACACCAGCAGGAACACAAGTTCAGTAAGAGGGAAACAATGTCACAGCAGAGACCTTCTTTTACTAGACTCCCATTATATAAATTATGGTACTCCATCAGGAAGGTGGATGTAGTGATGCTGTTTTCCATCATGCTTGCTTCTGTTAACAAAGCTGATGGGAATTCCCATCTCATCTCTCACTTCTTATGCTTCCTGTTACTTTTTCCTATGCATTAGCCTATGCTGTAGTGCAGTTTTCACAAGTTTAGGCCTGTACTGTCTTGTAAGCTCCTTCTCCTCTTCAACTAGCTCTTCCCACTTCCATGGATTTAAACTGCTACCTTGGAACAGAAGCATACTGAGTGCTAGTAGGGAAGGCCTCTTTGGGACTAAAAAACCAAGGTGGTGTATTCTTGGATGTCAGCCTCTTCCTGTTGAGGTTGAGCTACAGAAAGGCAGACTGCATCTGCCAGCAACCTTGTGGGATGGGAGTCTGGAGGTCTTCCTTGCTCAGCTCTCTTTACCTGCCGTGGAAGTTCCAGCCAGTTTCTTAACTTCTGTTTTCTTTCACCTTTATTTTCTTTCCTAATCATGTAACCTTTAAGTCCTCTAAGGGAATGGGCTATGCAGAGGCTAAGGATTCCTGTTTACTGGCAAGGCCTTTATGCTATAATGATTTTCTCTAGTTGTATAACACACCACTTACTGGCTGGTTCTTCACTTTGTGCGCAGAGTCACTGAGGGAAAGCAGCAAGCAGTCTGTCTGAATAGTCAGTGGCTCGCATGAAGGGTTCAGAGGAACAGGCCTTCCAAACATGTGTTTAAAAAACAGCCTATGCTCTTTCAGGAGCAAGCTAAGAAACAGTAATCAGCATCCTTTCCTCTCATTGCACTTATTCAACACGAGCTTGCAACTTGCTGTATTCTCAGTGGTATTATGCAGGGACTCATGTGCATCTGGCAGATAGCTGGGTCAGGAAGACATCTTTGATCTCTGAATCCTACTTTGTCTTTGCGGGGACAGTGACAGGTGTTTGCGTGTGATATGCCACAGGACACAGGCTGTGTGTGTCCTTCTCTCTGCTGGTTATGCTAAATCTGGGTCAAAGGAGCAGCCTGTAACCACTCTGCCGTTGATAGCAGCCTAGGCTGCGGGAAGCTGCTCTTTGAGCACCTTGAAGGAAGCTGCTTGGCTCTCTATGCATGGGTCACCTCTGGGAGCAAACTGCTGGTTGGTTTCCACCTCTTTGTGTTGCACAAGAGGAAGTACCTTTTGCTTTCAAGCCAGACCCCTTCAGGCACTGGTGCTTCTTTAGGTGTGGTGCCCACCTGGGTGTTCATCCCTAACCACAGTGCTTCAAAGACGGGCTTTCCTCTAGGTAATGCCAGTGCGTTTGCCAAGGCACAGCTCCTAGGAGCACAGAGCATGCTTGCTGCAGAGATGATGCATCAGACCTGTTAGCCAGATTCTGGTTCTTGCACTGCCATTGTGATAAATGATTTAGTCCCAAACAGGATTTGAATTCCAATTTCCAATTTATTAAACAAATAGAGGCAAGCAAACAGCTCTGGGTGCACCAGGAGTCTCCGCTCCACCAGGACGCACACCCCTTTGTTCACAGTTACATGTTTTGCCCTCGGGGAACCGCTTCTCTTATTCCCTGTATAATTAGTGTTCTCAAATCCCTCATATTCTGTCTCCCTTGGGGTTGTTGATGATCCCAGTGGGGATCCACATGTGGCCATTTCTGATCTCCCGGGGGTGCTGCCTGATTTTGTCTTTCCCAAATTCTCATTCTGGCTTGCCTGATCATCCCTCTTTCCTCAGCAGTAAATAAGATCCCTAAAATGGACTGTATTTCTTCCCAGGTATAAGTATTAGAACCTAGGAATTGATCCAGTTTTTCAGCTACTCCTAGGGGATCACCTAATAGGGTCTTTCTTTCTTAAAATTTCTTACATCTGTGGTATTTAATGGGACTGCCACGAACTCGATGCCTCCCTGATTGCCTCCGAGGGGTACCTCTCGTAAGGGATATAAAGATGCTCCCTCAGATACGGCAGTCCTGCTTCTTGTACATGCAGCCGGAGGCCGTTCTATTTCCAGTGTTGCTGGTGGTGGGGATACTACGGCTGTCGGACGGGGAGCCGCCGCTGGAGCCGGATTATTAAAATATAGAGGCGGTAGATTATCCAGTGATTCCCACTTATCATCTTTCTCTTTCCCCTTTTCATTCTTATCTCTTTTATCTTTTTCCTCAAACTCCTCATTTGTTTTTAATGTAAGTATTGAGGCTGGAAAAGGATGCGAGCTCCTGATCCGGAATCCTGCATACTCAGTCTCCTCCTGACTAAAAGGTTCCTTTGAGTTAATATATATATTTAAAGCCTTGCAAATTCAGTCTTTAAAGGATCCAAAACCAGGCAAAAAGACACGTGGTTCTAAAGGTTCCTTCAGCCATTCAATCATATGGTACTGTATCAATTTTAATTTACTTTTTCCTTTTCTGGGGCCCCTTTCATTCCAATTCCTAATCATTATTCCTAATGGACTTTCTAATGGTATATCTAGTAATTTGCTCCCTTTCTTCTGGTCCTTGGTCTTTGATTTTGTCTGACCCATCTAGGACAGTGGCAATTCCTACAGCCCTTGGTTACTGGTAAGAGTGTCTTGCAGGGGGTTTAGGACCTATCACCCACCCACGAATCCTATAGGAATTGCTTCGGTCCTTCACCGGCCAAGTCCCTCGCGATTAGAAGATTCACCGGCCAAGTCCCTCGTGGAAGATCGGAACCGCGGTTAGAAGACCTCAGCACTCGCTTCGGAACCAGGTTCCGTCTCAATCACACTCTTACACACACAGGCAACCGAATCCCATCCAACCGAATGGTATACACCTTAAATCTTCGTTCGGATCTAACCGAATGGTATACGCCTTAAATACTCACGACTCCGTCGTCTTTGTTCGGATCTTCATGCGCAGAATTTACGGGTGAACCAAACTGCTGCAGCCGGCAAGGGAGCTTATAAAAATCAAATTCTTTGCTTGCTCCTATTCAGGTTCAGGATGGCGTTAGTCCTGTCCCGACCCGATCAGGAGGCATCAAAATGGTGGGGCACCCCTCCTGGATCAAGTCAGAATTCAGGAACTAAGACCATCCCGGACGAGCCCCCAGTTGTGATAAATGATTTAGTCCCAAACAGGACTTGAATTCCAATTTCCAATTCATTAAACAAATAGAGGCAAGCAAACAGCGCTGGGTGCACCAGGAGTCTCCGCTCCACCAAGACGCACACCCCTTTGTTCACAGTTACAGTATTTATAACCTCTCCAGGTCCTCCCGCCTTGCCCATCTCCCCCTTAGGAGCTCACAATCTACATTCCCCTGTTCGCAACAGATGCTGATTGGCTAAGAGCATATCTCCAGGCATTATACAGGTGTTAACTGGCTAGGAGTATAGAAGCGGCTGGTCCTGTATTTTGTTTACGTGCTCGTGGTCATCAGCCCTTAGCCTGTTTTCCCGCCTTTTGCTTGCTCCACTGTCAAATGTCTTTCTTATAACCTTGTAGTTCTGCTTAAGCAGGTAAAGCCCCTAACCATGTTAAACTACTAAGGCAGGAGTGAATCCTGCCAAACTTAAATAAACCTCCCAAACCTTAAACAACCCTTAAACAAAATCCTGTACACTATTTATAAAATTACAAAACATGAACTATGTAGATATCATCCTGTTTCCTCTGGGCTTGTGACTATACAAGAATAAACAGGATACAGCCCTAGTATTGCTCCAAATTAACACGAATCAGGTGAACATATTTCACAGCCATCATGTCACATCAGCGCTCACCAAGGCTGGACCAGACCTACTGGAATTGGGGCTACAGGAGCTGGGATGCTGCTGGAGAGTCACTGGCGTAGGAGTGCTCAAGGCCCTAGGCGGTCAGTGCCCCCCTTCCCCCCATGCTCCCATGAGGCGTGGGGGCTCCCATCCTAGACCCTGTTTGCTTCAGCAAACCGAAACTGCTGCGCTGAATGTCCTAGCTAAAACCAGGGTGAAAAATGCCTGTAAGGCCTCAAGTTTAGAGAGGGAATGGTGATTGGAAGTGCAGGCTTCAATGCCTGTTAGCTGATGTGGAACTCAACAGGAAATTCTGTAGTAGATGTGTGTGCATACGTGTATGTGTGCCTGTATTACAGTGGAGGTTTAAGAAAACAACACCCTGCAGAGCAATAGTAAAGGTTATGAATAATCTAAGTAACTAAATATTATTGATCTGTTGTTTTATTATATTCTGAAAAGAGGAAAACTGACCATTATCTTGTAAAGAACCTTGTAACTTTCTCCTGTACTCACTTCTTTCTGCTCAGCTGGAGTCGCACGTGCCATTCCCTGTCAGTTTGCAGCCAGCTGGTGAAGTCGCCACTGAGGGCTACTGCACAGGTAAGTGAACACAAGGGAGCTCTCTACTGCGTTTGAAAATATATGAATGTTAGTAAATATATAAATGTAAGTAAACTTATGTTTATACATATACAAATATTTATGAAAACTTGTTGCTGTGTTGTACAACTTAGCAATACACTTCTATAGTTCGATTTCAATCTGTGCTTGTCTAAGATGCAATTCTATCCCTCTCCACCTTCTTCTCCTCCTCATATAGATTTATCTTGATGGATTGGAGACACATAGGGATGCTTACTGACACGGGTCCTACATCTTGGTCTGAAAGATAGCAGCTTTCACCTTTCATATTGGTTCCTCAATGAGTCTTTCATGAGATGGTTGGTTATCTTGGACTCTGCGCATCAGGTGATTCAAACACAGAATAAATCTATTAATTTGATGAAAAAAATGGAGATAGCCACAGAAGACTTGGTGTGTTGCTTTTTTAGTGGGGGGGGGGGGGGGGGGGGGCTACAGTGATTGCTTCTGCAAGAAGCTGCTAGAAGTTTCCCCTTTGTCCAGTGGACTCAGCCAGGCCTAGGGTGGACTTGCTGCTGGCCAGGGTTGAGCCAATTGGTAGCAGAATGTTCCCTGATAACGCCTCTGCGATAATGTATTTAAGAAGGGGAAAAATAAATATAAAAAAAAAGATGTGAAGAAGCTGAAGTGGGGGCAGAGAGGGGGAGGCGCAAGCTCTGTGGGCCTTGCAGCCCTCACCCTCTGGCTTCCCTCCAGGCAGCCGACTGGGCCCGACTCGGCTCGGCCTGGCTGCAAGATGTGGAGAGGAGATGAGAAGTGAAGAGAACCTGAGAGGCATCTGCCTGAGCTGATTGTGAAGAATTTCTGGTGAGAGGAACGGCTGCAGACGCCAAGGTCAGTGAAGAAGGAGGGGGAGCAGTAATGCTGCTCCTGGCAGAGATTCCCATGCAGCCTGTGGTGCAGCCCATGGTGGAGCAGGTTGTCCCCCTGCAGCCCATGGAGGACCACAGAGGAGCAGAGATCCACCTAGAGCCCATGGAGAACCCCACACTGGGGCAGGCAGATGCCTGAAGGAGGCTGTGGCCCATGGAGGGCCCTCTGGGACAGCTGTTCTGTAGGGACTGCACCCCGTGGAAGAAATTACCCATGCCGGAGCAGTTCACGAGCAATTGCAGCCCGTGGGAGGGACCCCATGCTGGAGCAGGGGAGGAATGTGAGGAGTTCTTCCCTGGAGGATGAAGGAGTGGTGTAAAGCGAAAAGTGATGAACTGACCATAACCCCCATTCCCTCTTCCCCCCTGTGCTGCTTGGAGGGGGAAGCAGGTAGAGATAACTGGACATAAACTTAAGCCTGGGAAGAAGGAGGGGTGAGGGGAAGTTATTTTGTTCTCTTTCTCATTATCCTGCTTTGATTTTAACAATAAATGAATAGTTTTTTTCCCAAGCTGAGTCTGTTTTGCCCATAATGGTAACTTTAAGAATATCTCACTGTCCTTATCGCAAACCTTGAGCCTTTTTTGTTATATTACCTCTCCTTGCTCCCTTGGAGGGTGGGGGGAGTAAGCAAGAGACTGCATAGCTTGGTCCTGAGTGAGGCTAAACTACAACACTTGGCTTAAATGACAAGTAACAAAAAGATATCTATCTGAATAGACTGTGCTGGGAAAATGTTCAACATGCAGAATAAACAGCTTAGCACTGAGGTACTCTGCCTGGAAGTTTACTTTTTTTTTTTTTTTCTGATGTTTAACAGTTTATTAGTAGTGCCACCACAACCTTCCAGTCTTCTCACCCTGGTGCAATCCCTGTGGATAACCACCACCAGTTATAGCTCAGCTCACATTGTCTAGAAGTGGGAACCAAGTGCTTGTATATGGATTGCATGGGAACCTGCTGAAAATGGATTATTGCCAAGAGAATGAACATAGCACCGTAAATAACAAAACGGGAACTTGGGTGTAGCATTATTTATCCATGGCTGTGTCTCTTTTTGTTTTAGTTGCAGCAAAGAGTGACTGAAGTATATTGTGCAGTGCTGTAACTTTGTTATAGAAAGTTTCTAAAGAATGAGACATCTGGGAATAATCACTACCTCTGTGATGATTATTAAGCTCCTGGAAGAAAAGTGAAATGACTGTTTAAAATCCAGATAGAACAAGTGTCTCTCTTCTAGTAGCTGATTGAACTTTTTTGCTACCCATGAAATCTAAATGCTTTGTAGTTGTAACTCAGTGTTCGAGACTGCTGTTTTGGGGAATTTATGAGCTCTTGGGTGCTCTTCTCCTTACACTGAGGATTTAAGAGTGGGACATTGTTTAAAGATATGTGTGCTTGACACAGCAACCAGTAAATAGTTTTTTTTTTTTCATGATGTGTGGAGTGTGTTGTCTCACATCTTCCCTATTGTATTTCAGCATCTCTGATCATCTTGTCCTTTAGACTGCCTTAACCAGTAGTGTGGAAGCGAGCACTGGAGTCGTGTGTGTTCCAGCTGCTTTTCTCACCTGATGTCTGAGTGTGGGACACTGGGAGTGCTGAAGCTGGGGAGAAAAGAGTACAGCACGGGGCACAAAGTTGACTTTCTGTGTGGTGCAATTGGATTGGTGTGGAAAGCTCATCAGAATGATTTTTTGCAAGGGTTAGCTGCTGTGCAATTGGAAGTATGAAAGATGCTTGAGCTAAACCAGCAGAAAGGATGCGGTCCTGCAAACACAACCTGCCGTCTCGTGCTGTCCTGCGGCCCCTTCCCTCCTGCAGTGGTGCAGACGGCGGAGCCTCCAAGCTCAGGCTGTCCCCGGGCTGCCTCTGCCCCGAGCAGGCGGCGACCCCAGGCCATCCTGACCCCCGCTCGGTGTCCAGCGGCGGGAGCGGGGTCAGCGCCGCTCCGGGCCGGGCCCGCCGGCGCGAGGCGGGGGCCGGTGCCGGTTTCGGACGGGGTTGGCGGGGCCGTGCTCCGCAGGTGCTCGCCGCGTGGGCTGGGCGGCGCGTGCTGCCAGGTGCCTCGCGCGGGAGCGCCCGCGCGCAACAGCAGCAACAGGAGGTGTGAAGCGCGGTCAGCGAGCGGTTAGCGGGCGAGCACTGAGGTGACTGGGGGGGGCCTAGCCCGCCGGCGGCTGATGGGGGAGGTTGGAGAGTGGGGGACGAGGTGGTTTCGGAAGAAAGAAGGCGAGGGGCAGCGCCGAGAGGAGAAGGTAAAGGCTGAAGTGGTGCAGGGCGAGGACTACGCTGCCGTCGGGACGTTAGAGCGCGCGAGGGGCAGGGGATGCGGCGCTGGGGAGGCTTCGGGGGGAAACGCTGAGGTACCTCAGGGAGGGGACGACACTGCGGGGGGGGGGGGGGTAGGGGGAGTTCGGCAGGAAAGCCTGAGGTACCTCAGGGACGGGACAGCATCGGAGCGACTTCAGCGGGAGAGGCTGAGATGCCTCGGGGAGAGGGCGGCATCGGGGGGTTGGGGGGGGGGCGCGCGCTTCGGCGGGAAGGGCTCAGGTACCTGAGGGAGGGGGCGAACACTATGGCGAGGGAGGGTCTCCGGCGGGAAACACTCAGGTACCTCAGGGAGGGGACGACGCTGCGGGGCGGGCTTCGGCGGAAAATGATGAGGTTCGTAAGGGAAGGGACAGCATCGGGAGCGACTTCAGCGGGGCAGGCTGAGATACCTCGAGGAGGGGACAGCACCGAAGGGGCTTCGGCGGGAGAGGCTGGGGTACCTCAGGGAGGGGACGACACTGTGGGGTTGGGCGGTGGGGGCTTCGGCGGGAAGGGCTCAGATACCTCGGGGAGGGGACGACACTAGAGAGGGGGAGGGGGGCTTCGGCGGGAAAGGCTGAGGTACCTTAAGGAGGGGGAAGCGCCAGTGGGGATTCAACGGTAAATGCTGAGTTACCTCATAAAGGGGAGAGCATCGAGGGGGCGCTTCGGCGGGAAACGCCGGGGCACCTCAGAGAGGGGGCGACACTGGAGGGTTGGGAGGGGGGCTTCGGCGGGAAAGGCTGAGGTACCTCAGGGAGAGGGCAGCGTCACGGGAGCTTCAGCGGTAAATGCTGAGAAACCTCGGGGAGAGGACAGAAACGGGCGAAACTTCAGCGGAAAAGGCTGAGGTACCTCGGGGAGGGGGGCAGCATCGAGGGGGGCGCTTCGTCGGGAAGGGCTCAGGTACCTGAGGGAGGGGGCGAACACTATGGCGGGGGAGGGTCTTCGGCGGGAAACACTCAGGTACCTCAGGGAGGGGACGACGCTGTGGGGCGGGCTTCGGCGGTAAATGACGAGGTTCTTAAGGGAGGGGAGAGCATCGGGAGCGACTTCAGCGGGGCAGGCTGAGATACCTCGAGGAGGGGACAGCACCGAAGGGGCTTCGGCGAGAGAGGCTGGGGTACCTCAGGGAGGGGGCGACACTGTGGAGGTGGGGAGGGGAGCTTCGGCGGGAAACGCTGAGGCACCTCAGGGAGGGGGCGACAGTGTGGGGATGGGCGGTGGGAGCTTCGGCGGGAAGGGCTCAGACACCTCGGGAAGGGGACGACACTGGAGGGGGGCTTCGGCGGGAAACGCTCAGGTACATCAGGGATGGGACGACACTGCGGGGGGACTAGAGGAACTTCGACGGGAAACGCTGAGGTACCTCAGGGAGGCGGCGACGCTGGGGGGGGGGTGGGCGGTGGGGGCTTCGGCGGGAAGGGCTCAGATACCTAGGGGAGGGGACGACACTGGAGAGGGGGAGGGGGGCTTCGGCGGGAAAGGCTGAGATACCTTAAGGAGGGGGAAGCGCCAGTGGGGATTCAGCAGTAAATGCTGAGGTACCTCGGGGAGGGGAAAGCATCGAGGAAGCGCTTCGGCGGGAAAGGCTGAGGCTCCTCAGTGAGGGGCCGACATTACGGGGGGGTTAGGGGAGCTTCGGCGGGAAAGGCTGGGGTATCTTAGGAACGTGGCAGCGTCACGGGGGCTTCAGCGGTAAATGCTGAGAAACCTCGGGGAGAGGACAGAAACGGGCGAAATTTCAGCGGAAAAGGCTGAGGTACCTCGGGGAGGGGGGCAGCATCGAGGGGGGCGCTTCGTCGGGAAGGGCTCAGGTACCTGAGGGAGGGGGTGAACAATATGGCGGGGGAGGGTCTTCGGCGGGAAACACTCAGGTACCTCAGGGAGGGGACGACACTGTGAGGTGGGCTTCGGCGGTAAATTGTGAGGTGCGTAGGGGAGGGGAAAAGCATCGGGAACGACTTCAGCGGGACAGGAGGGGACAGCACCGAAGGGGTTTCCGCGGGAGAGGCTGAGACACCTCAGGGAGGGGACAGTATCGGGTGGGCGCTTCGGCGGGAAACGCTCAAGTACATCAGGGATGGGACGACACTGCGGGGGGAGTAGAGGGACTTGGGTGGGAAACGCTGAGGGACCTCAGGGAGGCGGCGACGCTGGGGGGGGTGGGCGGTGGGGGCTTCGGCGGGAAGGGCTCAGATACCTCGGGGAGGGGAAGACACTGGAGAGGGGGAGGGGGGCTTCGGCGGGAAAGGCTGAGGTACCTTAAGGAGGGGGAAGCGCCAGTGGGGATTCAACAGTAAATGCTGAGGTACCTCATAAAGGGGACAGCATCGAGGGGGCGCTTCGGCAAGAAACGCCGAGGCACCTCAGGGAGAGGGCGACCCTGTGAAGGTGGGGAGGGGAGCTTCGGCGGGAAAGGCTGAGGTACCTTAGGGAGGGAATGGCACCGAAGGGACTTCAGCAGGGCGCACTGAGTGACCTCAGGGAGAGGACAGCATTGGAAGGGGTTTCAATGGTAAATGCTGAGGTACTTCAGGGAGGGGACGGCATTAGGGGAGGCTTCAGCAGCAAATGCTGAGGAACCTCAAGGAGGGGATGGCACTGAGGTGTAGTTTTAAAAGGAAATGCTGGGGTACCTGAAGGAAGCAATTTTGGGGTAGGAACCTTGAAGCACATCAGGTGGATCAAGAATGTGTTCAGGACAGAAAATTCTGCAGGAACACATTGCAGTAAAGTGGGGGTGAGTGGGAAAAATCTGATCAGGCCTCCTCGGATGTCTACAGGCTAAAGGAGAGGGATGTTGAGCTTGTTAGTCCTGTCTTAAATACTTACTTCTGTTTGTTTCTCTCTTGCAGCACCTGGTCGGATAGAGAAGCAAGTGAACAGGGAGATCCTGCGCCAAAACCCAGATACCACTTGTTACTCTCAGCTTCAGAGACCTGGAGAACAATTTCCATCTTGCCTTTAAACAGCCTCTGCTTATGCGCTCCTCCCAGTGAGAACACAGATTCCACAACAAAGTGCCATATTACACCATAGGGTGTGCACTCTGCAACTTCCAAGCCCACCTCTGCATTAGCTCACACTTACAATATGGCACCGCACACGCAATTTTAACTCGGCACCAGTTGTTGTGCTGTTTGGCTTCGTTGCGGACAGTGTGTGTTTGTCAGCAGTTGGTGTAGGGCGGAATCTTAAGGAGAAAGGGAAATTATTTTTTTGTGCAGGAGCTATTTGATGTTGGAGTGTTATTGTGGAAGTGTTCATGTAGGCATTTGTTGATGTCAGAGTATTATTGCAGGGCGAGTGGATTAGTTTGCGAAGGCTTGTCTATGAGATGGTGTAGAGAGTAGGAGAGCAGTTTAATGTGAAATGATGAAATACGGACTTTGGAAAGTTTTTGGTCGGACAGGTACAAGTTAGGTGTAGGGTAGAGGGTGCAGTTGACTTTGTGTGGTGCAATTGAGTTGGTGTGGACAGCTAGTGAGAAGTGGGCTTTTGCAAGTGACCCTAAAACTCAAGATCCAGCTGGCAGCTATAGACATTTTGCTGCTGCCCGTCTGTGCTGAGGAGCGCTGCAGAGTGGAGCACGGCAAGCTTGAACCCCTGCGCAAATACCAAACAACAGGTAAGGACTATGGAAATTTGTATTGAGCTAGGACGTCTATAAGACACTAAATTTGGGTTCAGCCTGAGGGCTGCTTTGTGAGGGGTGTGCAGGGAAGCCCTGCTGCAGCGGAGGGGCAGAGCTGGGGTGAAAGCCTGTGTGAGGAGGAGGGACCGAGGCTGGGTGGCCTTGCTGTGGGGTGCGGGGAGGTATCGGCACCTGGACCCAGCCTCTCGTCTGGCTGTAGGGGCCTGGGGTTGGTGCAGCTTAGACCTCTGTGTGTCTTTCTTGGGTGTCAGCAGCTCACGGAGAAGAAAGCAAGAAAGAAGAAGACGGTGCTGGACCTGCGAGTCAAGAGTGAGGAGGAAGACGAGCAGCCCGAGCCGGGGAGGACCGCTGCCAACCTGCTGAGAGCAGGCTTTGTGCCGCAAGGCTCTCCTCGATAGGAGCTGCGGAGGCCGGGGAGCAGTTGGCTAGGGTTTGGGAGGTGGGTGGGTCAGCAGGGGTCAAATAAAGCCTTTGTAGGGGGCATGCTGGGCAGCTGTGCTGCTGCAGAGGTGCTGAGTTGGGGGCAGGGCCTCTGAGAAGAGCACGGACGAAGGTAAGGGGGCCTTTCTGAGGGGTGCGGGGAGGTGTCGGCACCTGAAGTCAGCCCCTGGCTGCCTGTAGGGGTTTGGAGTTGGTGTAGCTCACACCTGCGTGTGTCTCGCTTGAGGGGGAGCAGCCTGACAAGAGGAAAGCAAGAAAGAAGAGGAAAGAAGTGAAGCTGCGAGTCAAGAGCGATGAAGGAAGAAAAGGTAGGTAGTGCAGGTGCAAGTCAAGAGCGATCAAGAAAGAAAAGGATGGTGGTGGAGAGGACGGCAGTGGACGTGCGAGTCAAGAGCAATCAAGAAAGAAAAGGCTGGCAGTGGACCTGTGAGTCAAGAGTGATCAAGAAAAAAGAAAAGGATGGGATTGGACTTGCAAGTCAGAGCGGTCAAGAGAGAAGAGGACGGCGGTGGAGCCCGTGAGTCAAGAGCCATCCAGAAGAGAGAAGAGGACAGTGGTGGAGCCTGTGAGTCAAGAGCATTCCAGAAGAGAGAAGAGGATGGCGGTGGAGCCCGCGAGCCAAGAGCTGTCCAGAAGAGAGAAGAGGACAGCGGTGGAGCCCCGGAGTCAAGAGCATTCTAGAAGAGAGAAGAAGACGGTGATGCAGCCTGCGAGTCAAGAGCCATCTGGAAGAGAGAAGAGAACAGCGCTGGTGCCTGCTAGTAAAGAGCCATCTAGAAGAGGGAAGAGGATGGCGGTGGAGCCCGCGGGTAAGAGACTTCTAGAAGAGAGAAGAGGACGGCAGTGGAGCCAACGAGACAAGAGGGGTCGAGAAGAGGACGGCATTGGGACCTGCGAGTCAAGAGAATTCTAGAAGAGAGAAGAGGCCGGTGGTGGAGCCTGCGAGTCAAGAGCCATCTAGGAGAAAGAAGAGGACTGCGGTGGAGCCTGTGAGTCAAGAGCCATCTGGAAGAGAGAAGAGAACAGCGCTGGTGCCTGCTAGTAAAGAGCCATCTAGAAGAGGGAAGAGGATGGCGGTGGAGCCTGCGGGTCAGGAGACTTCTAGAAGAGAGAAGAGGATGGCGGTGGAGCCTGTGGGTCAAGGGCATTGCAGAAGAGAGAAGAGGACGGCGGTGGAGCCAGCGAGTCAAGAGTGGTCAAGAAAGAAGAGGATTGTGGTAGAGCCTGCAAGTCAAGTGCAGTCAAGTAAGAAGAGGACGGCGGTGGAACCCGCGAGACAAGAGCAGTGAAGAATGAAGGAGATGACTGAGGTACCTTTGGGAGGGCAAGCGCCAGGGTAGTCTTTGGCTGGGAAGTCTGAGATACCTCAGGGAGGGGACAGTATCGGGTGGGTGCTTTGGTGGGAAATGCTCAGGTACCTCAGGGGTGGGACGACACTGCGGGGGGAGTAGGAGGACTTGAGCGGGAAAGGCTGAGGTACGTTAGGGATGGGGCAGCATTGCCGTGGCGCTTCTATGGGGAACGCTGAGGTACCTTAGGGAGGGAATGGCACCGAAGGGACTTCAGCAGGGCGCACTGAGTGACCTCAGGGAGAGGACAGCATTGGAAGGGGTTTCAATGGTAAATGCTGAGGTACTTCAGGGAGGGGACGGCATTAGGGGAGGCTTCAGCAGCAAATGCTGAGGAACCTCAAGGAGAGGATGGCACTGAGGCGTAGTTTTAAAGGGAAATACTGGGGTACCTGAAGGAAGCAATTTTGGGGTAGGAACCTTGAAGCACATCAGGTGGATCAAGAATGTGTTCAGAACAGAAAATTCTGCAGGAACACATTGCAGTAAAGTGGGGGTGAATGAGAATGCAGTCAAGTAAGAAGAGGACGGCGTTGGAGCCTGTGAGTCAAGAGCATTCCAGAAGAGAGAAAAGGACAATGGTGGAGCCTGCAGGTCAAGAGAGGTCCAGAAGATAGAAGAGGACGGCGGTGGAGCTCGCGAGTCAAGAGCGGTCAAGAAGAGGATGACGGTGGAGCCCATGAGTCAACAGCATTCCAGACGAGGGAATAGGACGACAGTGTAGTTCGCAAGTCAAGACAATTCTAGAAGAGAGAAGAGGACAGCGGTGGACCATGCGAGTCAAGAGACTTGAAGAAGAAAGAAGAGGACGGCGTTGGAGCCTTAAAGTCAAGAGTCATCTAGAAGATAGAAGAGGACAGCGGTTGAGCCTGCGAGTCAAGAGCTATCTAGAGGAAAGAAGAGGACAGCAGTTGAACCTGCGAGTCAAGAGCGGTCCAGAAGAGAGAAGAGGATGGCGGTTGAGCCTGCGAGTCAAGAGCCATCTAGAAGAAAGAAGAGGACAGCGTTGGAGCCTGCGAGTCAAGAGCCATCTAGAAGAAAGAAGCGGAGTGCAGTGGAGCCTGCGAGTCAAGAGTGGTCAAGAAGGAAGAGGATTGTGGTAGAGCCTGCAAGTCAAGAGCAGTCAAGTAATAAGAGGACGGCAGTGGAACCCGCGAGACAAGAGCAGAGAGACCTGCGAGTTAAGAGTGAGGAGGAAGACGAGCAGCCCGAGCCAGGGAGGACCGCTGCCAGCCTGCTGAGAGCAGGCTTTGTGCCACAAGGCTCTCCTCGATAGGAGCTGTGGAGGCTGGGGAGCTGTTGCCAACTGCCATGTGTAGTTTTTCATAAAAATTAAATCAAATATGCCATCTCATTATTTTGGAGTATTTTACTGTGATTAATTGCCACCCAGTGTACTGTGTATATTTTAAGGCCTGACATCCTCCTCACAGTCAATTAATAGAATAATAAATAGAATACATCTAAGCCTTATACAATAGAAACCATACTCTCAGCATAACTTGTTTGGTATCTAAGATATCTGCTCCATCAGACGTCCTTTGGTTTTTTTTTAGTAAAAGAGCACAGCATGAAAATGAAGAAACATTGTATTTTGTCATTATACACATGCCCTTCTCTTTCCTCTGCTTTATACTATTTGTGGCTTTTTAAAATTGGATTGTTTGAAAAGGATTTTTTTTTTTTGGCTCTGCATAGGCTGCCTGATCTTCCTTTACAATGGCCTTATAGCCAAGTTCACCACAGTCATGCATGATGTGATCATTTTGCTATTGGCAAAATTTGCTGTGCCTTAAATTTCTCCTGTAAACATTTACAAATATAATAATACAATTATCATGCCAGGAACATTCTTCACAGTGAACATTTGAAGGAACCTGCTGCTAATATATTTTTTAAGTTGTTATTTGGATTATTTAGATGCAACAAAAATCCATACTTTCTTTTATCCTTTGCTATATGAATGTAGTTGAATTTTCTTATAGCAGATTCGATCTCTTGTTTTAAAGAAAAATTGTCATCTCCTGTGAAGAAGCAGGGTAGATTTATTCATACTCTATAAGCACCATAGATTAGCAATATAGAGGAACAGTTTAAAAAAAAAAAAAAAACCAAAACCAAAATAACAACAAAAAACCCCAACAACCCCCCCCCGACACACACACCAAAAACCAAAACAATCAAACAAAACCACACAAAAACTGCAAAGGTTCCTGCATGCCCGCCCTTTATGTGCTGTGATGTCAATTTTCCTGAGAGCCTTTGAGGGCATATCCCCACAACTACAAACACAGGTACGACAAACTGTGTGATGCCAGTCAAGGCCAGGCTGGATGAGGCTCTGAGCAACCTGATCTAGTCAGGGATGTCCCTGCTCCTTGCAGGGGGGTTGGACTAGATGACCTTTGAAGGTCCCTTCCAACTCTAACCATTCTATGATTCTATGCCACTGAAAGAAAAAAAATATATTACCCAGGCAGATTATCTCATGACCCTGTAAGAAGCTGGTGAAAAAGGGTAGGTTCAGATCAGGTCAATAGACAGGTTACAGGCTCACGGCAATACACACTCAGTATTCACAAACTTGCACAGCAAATGGAGAAAGAGACATGAGTGCTGGATGTGTACCTGGCACGAATGTTACTTGTCCCACCATCACATTCTCTCATGTTCTGGAGATCTTTGCACAGGATTATTTGAGAACTATCTCTGAAGGATGCAAAGCTTCCAGAGTTGCAATACCCACCCTGGTGCTGCTAACTTTTGTGTAAGTGCTGCAGAATTTAACCTTGTTATAGTAACAGAGTTGTTACAGCTATAAACAAGACACAGAATGTGGGGAAAGGCAATATATTTTATTAGGCCAGAAGGCATCATTGGGAAAAATATATTTTTAGAAATGCAAGCCTTTTTTTTTTTTTTTTAAGTGAGAAGATTTGCAGGAACCTGAAGGACTGAAGGAGGGTTGATGCACTCAGAAGCAGGTCTGTTGTTTCCTAACTACGGCAGTATAGTAAAGGATATTCTGTATTCTTACAGACTGCCTTTTTTTTTTGTGATAGCAGCATTACTTAGTAGACAGTATCTTTATATTTTACCCTATGTAGCACTGCTCATTAGTGGCTCTAATGCTTTTAGTTGGTGGGGATCTTAATGGAAAATTGTAGTGGGTGTGTTTGTGTATGTTTACATCAGGATAACTTCATATTGTTTATGTGAAGCATGTTGTTTCAATTAGCCATTTGAATCAGCAATTCAAACAAAGCCAGAGCACTGACAACATTATACAAACACTATACCGTGATTAAGATTATTTGTTGGGTTTTTTTAATGTAACTCTTCTTCCTTTCTCCTCTTTTCACATGATTTCCAATAGATGAAATATTTTAATTTTAAAAAGTCCTTATTCTCTCCAGTGTGGAAGTACTCTCTCATTCATGGGTGAATGCAAGCCAGCTGACAGGATGCTGTTCCAGCAGTGTGCTGCTGGAGCCTACTGCAAGGCTCGAGACCCTCGGGATGAATAGCACACAGGTTACCTAACGAAGCTGCTGGCCAATTCACAGGGACTGGAGGCCTAACCCTAGCATCACGTAATTCCACGATGGAAAGAAGCTAGATGATCTGTAAAAGGCCATCTCCCTCCTCTCAGTCCTTGTCATCTCTAAGAGACTGCCTATTCATAACAACTTTCTCCACAGCAGGGAACGTATCCTGCTCCCTAGGTGAACTCTTCCACAGCTTTCTTCCTCTCACCTGCTCAATGGCTTCCCTCAGTGTCTAAATTCAATCTTCATCCTTGTGGCCACAACAAACTATCTTTTTTCTTCACAGTGGCTTTTTATACCACAGAACACTTACTGTGTTGTTTTCTTGTGCTTGCTTCTGCCCCAGGACAAACTTCCAGGCTCCCCTCAGAGTATCAGAACTGACACTTAGAAACAAGCCACTGAAAAAAGGAGTGCCAAACCTGGAGTTCCTCTACCGTAAGTGCAGTGAATACATATGATTTTGTTTTTGTTCTTCTGTGGCTGGGTGTGAGCAGTTCTGCTGACAGTCTTCCTGCTTGGGGAACCTCTCTGTGCAGTGAATGAGTGATCAATCCAGGAGCTACACTGATCTGCATCACATTTTAAGGAATTTATTGACAGGAAAACTTCGGGGGCTATGCTCCTTTGTGTTATCCTAACATGCTGAATCCCACTGTGATGGTGGTTTCTGGTTTAAGAAACAGTCCTCTCTGGTTACCTCTGAAAGTTTTCTTCTAAGCCTGCTGAAAAATTGACCTCAACACCGAGGGTAAAAAGAGAATGGAGAAGAGGAAATCTGTTGGCTGGTTTTCACAAGAATGAAAGGTTGGTGAATGAGGCCCAAGGCACTGGAAGGAAAAAATACATGAGGTAAGTGTTGAAAGGTGCTATCAGATGAGTTGCTCCTTTGCCAACAAATGCTGGTGCTCCATAGGGTTTTATATCAAATACCCTAGAGAGCATCATACAGCATGGTGATTTATGAGATCCTAAGGTTTGGGTCATATTCTCCCTGAGCTGATATATCTCCCTGCACCATCTAGCCTAAAATGAGGCAGCTTTCTAAGAAAATGCATATCCTACCCTTTTGCAAGCCAGGTAGACAACCCAAGCCCCATCTAGATTCCCCTCCAAAACTGAAGCGTGCACTAACAATACAGTTCAAGTTTACCGGCTGAAAGGGACCTTTACAGAGTTGCATAAATCAATGAGTCACCCCAGCCTGCCTGCAAAACACTATGTGTATTTGTTTAATTATGGGGTGCTCTTTGTCCTGTCTTGTGTTAGGCTGTTCAAAATCAGGTGACATAGACACAACCTGTCCCCTGGGCTAGGTGAGTGACTCAGTCATTCAGCACAGAAGCTCAAGGTCCCCCCTCTCACCACCTGCTCTGTGCCCTAGCCAGCAAGAAAGCAGATCTGCAATGTACCTGAGCGCTGGAGAATGTGATACAATGTGAAGTGGTGCTGTGCCACATGCAGTGAGAGATGCACTGTGGAAAACCCTGCATGATCTCCTGAAGCAGCAGCTCTGCACCATAAGCTGTGCTGCTTTTGCAGGGGCAGGGATGTCAGCTGTATGGTCCCAGGGGTGTGACTGGACGCCCAGCCCTAGTATGTGACTTTTTACTGAGGTATCCTCCCTCCACATTCCAGCTGCAGGAGAGCTCTACAAATGCTTTCCACCTATCTATGCCATTGACTCCATTCCACTAATCTCCTTTTGCTATGGAGTAATAAAAAACAAAAGGCATTAATAATACCAAATTCACTCCAAGAATCCAGTCCAGACTTCCAATCTACCAACCAAATTACCAGCTGCTGCCCTCTTGGTGCCCTGTGACGAATTAGGTCTTGCCTTACTGCTGTTCAAGCAGCTATTTAGTGCCGTCATCAAGCAGGTTACACCTAGGGGACATCCTTGCACATCCCAGCTGGCCTGGCAACATCACTGGTATAAACATTATAGGCCGGAGAAAACACCCTTGCCTACCGGTGCAAAAGCCATGTTGCATCCCTGGGTAATGTCAGAAAAACAGCTACCATCAGTACCTGTGCAGAGGCATCTCTTCCAAATCTCGTATTCAGACCTGGGAAAGGACCAGGCTCAGGCCATACATTCATTTATCATCTCATCACTGAAACTGTCATCCCTGTCACCCCTGGGCTAAGCCATTGCCTGATCCTCCCCTCTGGGGGTACCTGGGACCACTTGCTGCTGGCCGTGGCGCGGGGGAATGCTGGTAACACCTGGCTATAATTATTCCCAGTTTTGCCTGGTATAACACTGTTCTTTTCTCAGGTTCAGCTCAGAGCCAGCAGGCACTGCAGGGCGTGTGGAAATTCTGGAAGAGCAGAAGAGTCCAGCCCTTGGTTTCTAAACCCAGCACTAGAAGTTTACTCCCTTTTCTTTTTCTTTCTTTTTTTTTTTTTTTTAACTCCTGCTTTTAACAATGAGATAGAAAAGAGGATGCTGGGAAAACGCTGACCCGCACCACATTTTAAGCCAAAACCCCGCTCCTTCCTGAAGTGCCGGTGATGCTGGGCACGCGAACGGCAATGCCTCCCAGCCCGAGAGCGGGCAGCCGCCCGGGGGGAGCTGCCGGTGCCCCCGCCCGCCGGAGGGTCCCAGCTCCGCCCCGCCTCACCGGAAACCCCTGGCTCCCCCGACCCCCGCAGCGGCTCCTCACCCTCACCGCTTCACCTGGGGCTGACCCGGGCGGCGGGTAGCCAGGGCTGGGGGGGGGCAATTAAATCCCAGCCGCCTCCTCCTCGGTTCAGGGGCCGTCTCCTAGCAGCCTCCGCTTCCCACGGCGGCATCGGTGTCTGTTATCCCCGTTGGGAAGCAGAGAAGGTCTGCTGGACGTGACGGTGTTCCCAGGATTGCTGGGATAACCGGGCTGACGGTGGCTCCCAACAGCGGGCAGTGCCACCCCCCGATGGCTGTCACCAGCTGGGCTGGTATAAAAGAGAGAGGACGCGTGCTGTCTCTGGGAGGTTCTTTGTGGGGCTGTTGAGGCAGACAAGCTGTTCAGCATTGACTGATTCTCTGCCAGCTTACAACTCCGGGCTGGGCAGGCAATCTTTACAATTCCAGTTAAAAAGTTCTTCTGCTGGCGGTGACTAGCCATGAGCTCATCTCGCCTAAACAACAGAGCGGAGAGCCACTTTCAAGCCTCAGAAGAGCATGAACTGGAGGCAGTGGGGAAGAAAGCTTGGGATAATCCTGTTTACAATGGCTCTCCCTCTACCTCCTTGAAGATTCAAGCCATTTACAACCCCAAGTCCATCCTGGAGAATCCCTATGAGAACTTTGAAGAGGTGGGGGATCCGCTGCCCTACCAGGAAAAGCAGAGCAAAGCTGTGGATAGGAAGACAAGTCCTTTCCTCAAGTGCTGTTTCTACATCTTCAGAGGCATCCGAGGTAAAGCTCTGATATCTCACCTGAAAGGATTTACTAGCCCTTGGGAAGAACAATGGTATGGGGAGGGGGGTGGTGGTGTGTGAGGATGCAGAGGGTAGAAAACCCCACAGCATCTGTGTAGCCCAGGAACCTGCTCAACATAGATCAGCATTACCCCAGAGATCATCTGTGGCTGACCTGGAGGGAGCATCCTCATCCTGTGTGCCTTGCTGTAGCTCCAGGGTCTGTCCTGTTGCCTTTGCTAAAGGCAGGAGGTTCAGATGGACTTAGTGATGTGCTCATGGTCATGCAGTGAATCTGTCGGCAGAGCTTAGGTGTCCTGTATCCACAGGAGCCATCGCTCTGATTATGAGACTATTCTGTCATTGTGTGCATTTTCTAGGTGGAGTGGTACTGGCCCCTGTGTTACAGTAAATTAAGAACTGACATAAATACCCACAAGAGAAAATCTAGCGCTGTCAGAACTGAAATGTAGGTGCTAATAGAAATGTATTAAAGATGGCTTTTCTTGAAGATACATGAAAGAAAGAGGTGCTAGTTTCCAATTTAAAAGAAAAAGGGGAATGAAATATTATTTAGGCTTGTTCAGAGGCAATCAGAAACTTGGGAGCAAGTTAGGTCTCCTGTAAGGGTACAGCCCTGGGCAAGGGCATTTGCTGAACAGTTTCTTATAGAAGGCATAAAGTCCTAATGCTGTAAAAACAGGGAAGAAAAGGCAATAAACTCTTTCTCAGGGAAACTGTTATTTTCTTGACAATGTGTCTTTCTGACTTAGAAGAAAAGCAACACCAGGAGCTCTGCTTCCTGGTCTTGCAAGAACTTTTCTCAGAGATGTGCCCTCTAACAGTACATGTGAGTGAATAGCAGTATAGCCTGGTCCTGGATTGCACAGCCCTTCTATGATCAATTCTTTCTTACTTATCATTGCAGTTATGGTCTAACACTATTAATTCACATGGAAACCAAAGCTGAGAGTTCAGAGGTTTCTCCTGGCCAAGGAGCAGTGCTGGATGGGCTTGGTGGGTGATCACAGATTGCTTAGAGGCAGTATATCCTTTACCTGTTTTATTCTGATATCCTTTCTTCTAGGCATTGTTTGAGAGTTAAAGAGGAAAAAAAAACAAATCCATACTTTAACATCAAAATTCTATTTGTTAGATGCTGGGGTTCAAATCAGAGCATGCAAATGAAAATTCCTGTCAGGACACCACAGCATTCCCTCCTTCTGTGACTGTTGCAGCCGTGTGTCCTGACAGTGAGGGTAGTAAACAGGGCTGTAGGACAGACCAGAGCTGGGAAGATGAGATCCAAAAGCCAGTGCAGCCAGTAGAAAGGCCTTGATCAGCCTCACAGAGATGGGAACTTCTTCCTTGAAGAATTTGCATCCTTCCTTTGCATCTTCACTAGGTGCTCATTATTTTTCATTGCCTCTCCAAATATTGCTGGTCCCTCCGCCCCCATTTAATCACATTAGTATCTCACATGAAAAATGGAGCTAGTAAAGATAAGTTGCTTAGCCAAGGACAGTTTGTGGGGTTTTTTGCTTAAAAAACATTCCTTGGGATTACATGTCCATAGCTCTTTGGGGTACTGGTCATAATTGGCTTATTGAGTTATTTTCTTGTCCTCACCAGCTACTGGCCTGGACCACTAGTGAGTAGCTGCTGCACCTTGTGCCACTGCTCAAGATTGTTTTTCTCTAAACTGTGTCCAAGCAACTCTGGGTCCAAGCAACTGGGTCCTCTAGTTCCTGCCTACCTCCCGTCACCTCGGCTGCTCCTGGCCAGCCTACAGACAGACTTTGCTGGGTATCTGGATGGCCAGTGATGGGCGCCCAGCTTTCCACTGGCTTTGGAAGGCTGTACCTGAGGCTGTGAGCTAGTTACTCACCTGAGTCACAAGTCTGGTTTAAAAGCAGCCTCAGAAGATAACTTAGATGTTGCCATTAATTCTTATCAGTAACTTGTTAGTATCAGGAAGGCAAGAATTACAAACAAATTGCATTGATTGCCTGTTTTCAAGGTTCTGAGTTTTTTTCTTTGCCCTGCCTTGTGAGTGCAAGCTCATGCAAGTTGTCGTAAGGAAGCCTGGATGTCTTCTAGTCTTAAGCGTCCTTTTGCTCCAAACGTCATGTCCAAAACAGCTGCATCCCCAAGGGAATAGGTGGTGCCACAGGAGACACAGATGGGGACATGCTTCATGTATGAGGTTTCCTAAAATAAACAGCTGAAACCAAACCACAACTGATATAGTTTTACAGCTACTGGATGCAATCTGAAAGGGTACTGGGCCAGCCTCATGGTCCTCCAGGTATAATTTTAGGCAAGTCTCTGAACCAAATTTTCAAGGATATTTGACTGTCCCTGAATTTAGGTGCTCCCAAGTACACTTCTGCTCCCAAAGCAAATAAAGTCTGTGCCTCTGTTCCCAACCTGCGGATAGTAGGGGTTCTCTGCCTCATGGAAAACCAAATAAACTTGTTAAAAGATTGTGGTGTAGTCACATCTAGAGATGAAGGGGGTTATTTAAAAGTGACCTGAACATATGGATGGTTGTTGTCCCCTGTTTTCTCTGTTGTGGAGATTCCTGTAGACCACATGCTACTCTCTCCTGCACGAGTTAATCTCGATCTTCTCCAGGCTTTCATGTCTCTTGCTGGTCTGGCTTGTCCAGAGCAAGCTACTGGTTTGTCTGTCCAGGAGTGAGGCTGGATGCTGCAATAAGCACTACGGTAGCTAAAGGTGCAAAAAGCTCTCTAATCTGTTAAGATGCTGAAGAGCTATCGAAAGGACGGGAGTAAATGTGCACAGATCACTATACTACTGTTGCTTGCTCCAAAGAAAAAAAGCTCTTCGTCCTCTGCCAGAGATGACTTCAAATGTGTGGCCTTTGATCAGCTTTGATGCTGGCTTGCAGGAATATAATTGTTGCCTACTACTGGGGATGGGCATCAGGGCTGAGCTCTCTAGGAGCTGCAGAAAGCAGCAAGACTGTGGTTATTGACATGGCTTCCATCACTAGGCTTTCAAGTGGAAGTTCTTATGCCTTTCAACTTCAGGAGTGTTTCAGAAATCACAACAGAAAGTCATTACATCAAGAACAAAGGCACTAATGGTGTCAAGTGGTTCATCAAACACAAAATATCAAGGCTTCTTTTAAAGGAAGCGTTTCTGTCTTTTTGATCAACCCTGGTGCCATTTAATGAGTTGCTTTCACGGTGTGAAGAAATCGGATCACTAGCTGGTGCAATTGGCATAACTGTATTGAAGTCAGCAGAGCTTGATTGACAGATGTCCTGAAGATAATTTGGCTCTAAATTTTATGCTGAAACTATTGAGTTGGGTTATTTGATTGAGTCTTATGACCTACAAGAAATCTGCAAGAGTTTTTAGGTAAGCAAGGGACAAATATTTGGGGCCTGATGGTTCAATATACACGAAAAGGCCTAATAGGTATTAAGCTAACATCAGATGCAGTTCTGCTATAGAAGTCCTATCAGAAGGTCAGCTGTTGGCATGTGGATGACTGAGATTAAATTTTGTGTTTTCAAGAGTACTTGTGACAAAGACTGAATTTCTGCAAAGAGTAAGCTGAAAAACAGGCAGGAAAAGATCAGTCCATATTGAACTCAAACAGAAGACTGGAGAGTGATTTAGCAAAATAAGAAAAACAATATATTTCAGTTTTGGTCAGCTCCAAATCTTTTGTTCACACTGGAATTGTTATTTTTAGGGGTTATTTAACACACTTTTACAGCCTTTAGTCAAATTTTGAAAAGAAAAGTGGTTTGCTTTGAAAAGTAACAAAAATCCAACTCCCAAGAGCATTCTTTGGGAATGGAACTTCAGCGTCTCACAAGGCCTTTGAGAACAGCCATCAAAACTCTCCAATTTCTTCTCTACACTCAACAGGTCTGTGGGGCACTACGCTGACTGAGAACACAGCTGAAAACAGAGAGCTTTACGTGAAGACCACACTGCGAGAGCTGCTAGTCTATATTGTGTTCTTGGTGGACATCTGTCTACGTAAGTCACATCTCATAGGCGTCTTTTCTGTGTGCAATGTTAGGAGAATAATGTGAGGTTTTATTATTAGACTTCCTCACTCTGCTGTAGGTGTTAAATTTATTGTACATTCACTCACTGCAGCAAGCAAGTGCTGCATTAAGTCATTAACCTACAGAATAGCTGCTGCACACAAGTAAAATGACTAAGACCTAATTGATATTGGTCATATTTAAGCAGTATTTTCTGATCTGTGTTATCAGTTCTAGCCATCACCTCCACAGTCCTGGGAGAATCTTCCCAGGGTCTTTTCTCAGTTTCACAGCAAATGTTCAAACCACAGAGAGCAGCTCTAGAAACTTCCTGGGATCAAAGATACAGGATTCAGAGAGATTTTTCACCTCTGGGACTGGAGCAGTGGCTGAGGTGATAAAGCAGATGGCAGCTCACACTGTTGTTCTTGGATAGATTTAGTGTATCCCTGTATTGAATGCTAATGGGCTTTGTGTGGGTAAAACAATGGCTGTTTGTTTTTTGGAAGATTCATTCATTATCACAAACGAGCACCTGTGGCATGGGACAGTGAAGAGGACTATATTTCATGGCTCCTGTGACAGGAGAGATAGACAGACAGTACCAACCTGAGTTACCATCACATTGGCCCAGTGCTTCAGCCACTCTTCCTAAAGAGCAAAGATAAGGACACAGGCATACGTGTAGTCGCACACTGACGCATGCAGAAGTGGGGGGTGGGGGGGGGGTCTTGAATGTCAGCGACTTTATTTTCATGATGCCCTTTCAATAGTAGGACATGTTCTTAATGATCACCATGATGGATGCTTTTCCGCAGGAAGGAACACTGAAGACTTGAAAAAACATGTTCAAGGAAGCTAGAGCCTGCTGCTGTTTGAGGTTTCTCGGTAGATGAGAACCTGACTGGAGCTTTCTGCCTGGGGAAATGAGATGGTTTTTATGTCTTTATGGATTCAGATCAGAACTTCAAAATACAGATCATGGACTTTGTTCTGAGAAAGCAAATTTCTCTCAGAAATTTTTTCTGAGGAAAAAAAAAATGTTACCCAGGATATTCAGTTGCATCATCCAGTGGTCTTCTCTGGCTTTTACACTCTTATAGTCTGTCAGTCTGCCAGTTTAAATTCTGGAACACACAACAGATAAGTGTGTAAATCCCTAAGAAAGCAGAAAGTAATATGATTAGAGTTGCCAAAATTTCTTCTCTTGTGCCTTTCTCAGATTACCTGTGACAGTACAAACTACACAGAAAGTGACTACACACATACATTTATGTCAGGCTCCAATATTCAGGTATAAGGGAGGACCCTCCTCTTGTCTCTTCTCTTAGTAACATATGGAATGACAAGTTCCAGTACCTATTACTACACCAAAGTGATGTCTGAGCTCTTCCTGCAGACCTCTACAGATGGCCGTGTCTCCTTCCAGTCCATCGGCAGCATGGCTGACTTCTGGGTGGTGAGTGCAAGCCTGGCCCAGCGTGGGGAGCCCTGGAAATCTCAGCTAGACTGGGATATTCATTTCCCTCTGAATGTGTTACCTAGTGCTTTCAGCAAGGCATTTTGCTTCCACAAGCTTTTGTCAGCTACTAGCAATAGTTACAATATCATTTGCATGCAAAATATCCAGTGATTAAAAGTATAATTTATCCCTCTGAGCGCTGTGGCCAGAATACTGGCTTGGCTAAGTGCCGTGTGTGCCCAGAAGAGTCCATTCGCCAGAAACTTCCCAGATAGGCAGGCACAGCAAAATGAAATTGCTACAATATGACGCCCATTGCACAGATAGAGAGTACCAGCCTGGAGAGGCCAAGTGACTTACTCTGGTTTCCTTATGGTAGAAGTGGCTTTGAATCCTACAGTCCAATGTCTTCATGCTGGTGTCTTAGTAATAAGCCTACATCCATTTTCATGGGCTACTGTGGGAACAGCATGCTTAACCTGCCTGTAATTCATGCCTGGGCTGGTTTGATTTATAGATTCTTTATGAAGAAGCTGGATTAAAAGTTGCACTGACTTTTATCGAGGGGAAAAGGTGTCTAGAGTCTAATACATTTCTGTCAACCTAGTGAAGGCATAAGATGAGCTACAGTGAATGTTGTCGAGAGTACAACCACTTACCTCTGACAGTCAGCCAGAAATTTTTTTTGTTAGTTAGCTTTGTCTTTTCCTGCTGTATTTAAAAAAGTAAAATGCATTATGGCATTATTGTTTTTCCCTCACTGTTTCCAGGGCACTGGCACACCCCCTCTTCATAATTCACACCTCATGCCAGGACAATTCCTTGAGACTTGTGCTCACTGAAGTGAAGGGGCAGAGAGGCTTGCGGGGCCTTTGTCTCTTTACTAACCCAACAAGGTGCAGCAACTGTATTACAGGCCTGTGAGAAGCCAACAATGACCCTGCTGCCCAGCATCCCTCCTCCATCCTGTGTGCTCCACCAGCCCTGGTCTTTCCCCTCCTTAGCATATATCCAACACAAGCTTCTACTACTTTCCATCTTGGGGAGTAAAGGCGAGTGGGTCAGGTCTTACTATCTCAAGCTCAGGCCAAGAAAATTCCTTTGATGTGCAGGCTGTGAGGAAGTTGTTCTCCTCTCTTTCTCTTGCAGTATGCGCAAGGTCCCCTTCTGGATAATCTTTACTGGACAAAGTGGTACAACAACGAGTCTCTAGCAGCTCACAGCACCCAGTCATACATCTATTATGAGAACCTGCTGCTGGGTGTCCCACGCATGCGACAACTGAAGGTGAAGAATAATTCCTGTGTGGTCCATGATGACTTCAAGGAGGAAATCTCAGGCTGCTATGATGTATATTCAGAAGACAAGGAAGAAAGGGTCTCCTTTGGACTTGTCAATGGAACGGCGTAAGTACATCCTCTGCTATTCGGGATTAGAAAATCTGTGACTGCCTTTTTTTTTTTTTTTAGCTGCCTCAAATTTGTCTCTTCTACTTAAAACAAAATCTGTTGAGCCACAAGATACCAGAGTTGATTTTTTCATATAAGGCTGGAATTCCCCTTACAGTCAGTGTCAGCAAGTCCTTTTTGTCTATCAATAAGGCCAAGTGTCTCTTTGAGGAAAAGCACAACAGAATGAGTGGCAGAGTGGAACCTGCTGGGAGAGTCATTAAAAATCCAGTGGAGAACTAGGTAGAGATTGCTGTCTGGTTTTAAGAGGATGAGGATAAATAGAGACCTTTGGGACCAGACCTATCAAATGGATTGTGCTGTCTGTTTCCCTCCTGGATTTCAGGAGCTACAGCACCCAGAGGGAGTACATCTCTTTCATCTTAAAAACCTATTCTCTATAATAATGTGAGGCAGCTGCAGTTTAATAACTCCTTGCCTGCTGCATGAGTCTTGATCTGTGAACGAGAAGCTATTGCCCATAAAGAAATACGAGTGCAAGTGTGTTCTAAGAAGAGGGTTGTGTGCAACATGGTAGAAGGCAATACAGCAGATTCTGGGAGTAACCTCCACACAAACAAGACTGTGGCATAGCCAACAAACTTGCAGAATTTTCCCTCCATAGTGTCATAAGTTGTGTTGTATCACTGCTGGGAAGCACTAGAGCAGGACTCTATCAATAATAAAGAACAGATGTAGGCTCAGATCTGGAATAGGAATTAAGTGCCAAATCTTTAATTAAAAACTGCTCTGTCCCTTGAAGATATAATCTACTTGCTCCTGGCTACAAGGTCATATCTGAGCCTGGGATGGTGACGCGTTTGCTGCTTGTCTGTTGCAGGTGGAGATACCATTCTGAGCAGGAGCTGGGTGGCTCATCTCACTGGGGAAGACTAACCAGTTACAGTGGGGGAGGATACTATATAGATCTCCAGCTGACCAGAGAAGAGAGTGCTGAAGCCCTGCGAGTCTTGAAGGAGAAGTTGTGGCTGGATCGGGGAACACGAGTTGTCTTCATTGATTTCTCTGTGTATAATGCAAATATCAATCTGTTCTGCGTTCTGAGGTAAGCTGAGTCCCACTGAATATTCTTTTGCCTCTTGCTTCTTCCTTAATGCCACAGTTTCTTAAAATGCAAATATTTTAATATGGTCCACCAGGGGAGTAGGACTGAGTGGTGTCAGTAGATGTTGCATAGATTAGTAAGAAGACTTGGTCTTCTGACATAATCAGTCACACTTCTCTTCACCTTTCACCTTTTCCTATCATGGGCAGTGAAGTAGCAGAGTTAAGGCTGCATAAACACATGCACAACTCTTCCACTCATGGTTTGATAGATAGCTCATGCTCAGGTTTGATGCCTTTCAAAATTATCTAAGAGCCTCCCTCCTCTTGTTTGTAATTATCAGAGTTTTCTTGTCCCCTTCAAGGTTAGTGGTTGAGTTTCCAGCCACTGGTGGTGCCATTCCGTCCTGGCAAATCCGGACAGTCAAGCTTATACGATACGTCAGCACATGGGACTTCTTCATTGTTGCCTGTGAAATTGTCTTCTGTGTCTTCATCTTCTACTATGTGGTGGAGGAGATTTTGGAGCTGCGTATCCACAAGCTTCAGTACTTCACCAGCATCTGGAACATCCTGGATGTGGTCGTCATTCTGGTGAGGATCCTTGCACACTTTTTTAGGGGGAACAATGGCAGACAGGTATAAGAGCCAAAAGAAATGACGGAATGAGGAAACTGGTCCAGATAAGACAAGACCTTATTTCCAACCCCTACACTAGAATGCAGTTGTGATGTGTGATACCGAGGAATTCAGTGGCACTTTAATTTCTGCAGAAAGCATAAGCACAGCAGCCACTGCAGACTCTTTCTCTTCACAGCTCTCCATCATCGCTATTGGGTTTCACATCTTTCGCACCATCGAGGTGAACAGATTGTTGGGAGAGTTGTTGAAACACCCTGACACCTACGCAGATTTTGAGTTCCTGGCATTCTGGCAGACACAGTACAACAATATGAATGCAGTTAACTTATTCTTTGCTTGGATCAAGGTACTGTAAGGGGTCTGGATGGTGCCAGGCCTCCAATCTCAGATCTCTTCCTCCAGATAGCTTAGAGGTTGACTTTTCCATCCCTTTGGGTGAATGAGAGTAACAGCTATATAACAGAGAAAAGTTTTCCTCAAAGTCGTGTGCTCTGTTTTGCAGTAAATCCAGAAAACTTTTTGCCCTGCATTCTGAGACCAGTTATTTAGAGATAACAGACAGGGAGATGAGCTCAGACGTTGTGGCATAATAGTGGTTTTAGAAATGCTGAATACAATGTAATTTTGTTCATCCTGTACTATTTTAGTATTTTGGAGGATAATCTGGCAAACCATGTTTTCCTTTCATGATGGCCACCCACAACTGAAAGTGACTCAGCTGTTGGCATGGACTTTGCATTTCAAGCAAAGCATCTTGGCATGCTGAAAAGCCATACAGTTCTTGGGGCTCCTCATTAGCCTCAAGACATTTGTCATTATAGAAGCCCCTCTTTATATTTTCCTTTGACACAGAGAACAAAGTCATATGTTTATGATCCCACACAAACATGGTGGCACACCTGGGACAAACATCCTGAACACCAAGCCACTGTTCCTCTAGCCTGGTTGTTTTCTCGGTGCTTTGGTACTATAGTGAACCTCTTGACTTAGTAAGCATGTGTGTATATGAGAGAGACTGACCTAGCTGATGGTTTGACCTAACTTTGTCCTCGTTCTTTCTTCTTGCAGATATTCAAGTATATTAGCTTTAACAAAACAATGACCCAGCTCTCCTCAACACTGGCACGTTGTGCCAAGGACATCCTGGGCTTTGCCATTATGTTCTTCATTGTCTTCTTTGCCTATGCCCAGCTGGGTTACCTTCTTTTTGGGACACAAGTGGAAAACTTCAGTACCTTTGTTAAATGCATGTAAGTGTGTAAGTCAGAACAAAGCTTCCACCATTTCATCAAAATAATTTTAACTACTTTCCAACCTGTCCCCAATTGCAAATCTGAACGTCAATCAGACAGTTGTTCTATGTCATTGTAATAAAGCCATAATGGTTAATACGTCGCCATTAACTTCCAGCTGTGACATTTTCAGGGACAAAAGAATGCAGCTAGAAAATTGAGGATTACAGACAGATTTCTGATTGTCTGGTGTTTATCAGTAGGGACACAAGTAGCTGATCCTACAGACTTTGAGACTCCTTGCAGCCCTACAATTCAAAGGAAAGCCCAGCCTTTTCATGGGAGTGTTAAGTGAGAAGTTTCAGTCTGCTGAAGCCTAAAGAGCTTTTCCTTGATGTGGAGTGGTTAGGCATGCCAAGGGTACTCAACATGCAGAGTGGTTTAACATCTTTCTGCAGAAAAGCATCACAGCTCAGCTGATAATTCAGTTTCTGTTCTGCAAGACCTTCTGTCGCCTTCTCACCTGCTGTGGGTGGTAGAATGACTGTCTTTCTGACAGTTGTTCTAGGTGGTAGGTCTGACTGTCAGTGAAACATTGGCAAACTTGTCTTTTTTATACACCAGAAGATGGCATTAGGTTAGTTAGTTAGGTTAAACTTTTCTATAATTCTGGCAGTAAGAACTAAATAGCTCAAAATAAGTGTTCTAAGGTAGGCTCAGAGTATAATGTTTTGTTTATTTGGTTGGGTTTTTGTTTGTTTGGTTTTATATTTTTAATAAGGAAGAGGCCCAGATAGAAGCTCCAGAATTTTGAAGTTCTCTGGCTTCCAAATACACTTACTGATCACATCATTTTAGTGTCTGCACAGCAGCTGCATGAAAACTTTTCTGTTTTTCATCAGATAATGCACTTTCCTTCCAAATCTTTGTTTGAATTAATACTGTTTGTTGCTACAGAGTTTTCACAGGGAAAAGCAGAAGTAATGCATTTATCTTTTCAAGATGGAACCTTTAAACACTGAAATGAAAAAGTCAGGAGCTTCATATTTATATTATTTATAAATATATCTGATTTTTATAAGATAGCAGCTCTACTTCATTTCTGAAAGTTGGTAGTCGTATGATATTCTAATTTTAATACAAATTCAGCATGAAATTTTCTAAAATATGCTGTATAATAATCTGAATAAGATTAAGTAGACACGTTCAAAGCAAAAGAGATAAAAAGAATTTCTTACCAGAAGGAGACATTTCAATATCATGGAATTGGGACAATTTAAACCAAAGAAGAGGAAGCAATGCCATATTCCTCTTCCTTAAACCTGGAAAACTTTCTCAGCTCCCTAAATAATCCAAATGCAAGGAATTAGAAGTGGAGCTTTGCATTTCTCATACAGGATTTTCAGGCTCTGGGCTCTCAAGGTCCTTTTCCCTGCACATGACTTCACAGTCTGTGTTCATCTTTCTGTCTGCCTTTTTTTTTTTTTTTTTTTTTTTCTTTCCCCTTTCCTTCCTTTATTTTTTTCTTAATTAGAGGATACATTTTTTACAAGGGTCATTTCACTGATCAGTTTCCAGAGAAGTCCCACAGATAATGTGTCAAGATACCTGAGATGGGGGATTACCAGTGGGTGGATAAACACCCACAGAAGAGGGATGCTGGGAAAGTGAGTTAAAATCTCCAGTCTCAGACAGCCCTTCGGTTGATGGGCCTGCTCAGGCAGTGTGTGATGTTAAGCCAGGTACCTGGTAGAGCAGCAGTTTTCAGCCTGTGTTCCACAGACCTCTGGGATCCTGGTCCTGCTTTTAAGGGGTCTACAAGAGATAACTGAGATAAGCAAACTTCTGATCAATAGACTTAAACTAGCATCATTTTAGGGGCTATGAATTGCAAAAGAAGAGCACTGTCCAGTACTAACGTCCTCTCCACAGTCTCAGGAACACTCTTGCCAGAGAAGGCTTCAGTGAGTCAAATGCCTTTATAAGGGAAAACTCATGTTTTTGTTTTTAACTCCTGTTTAGACCAAAATACACTTTGGACAACCAGAAATTTGTGTGGAAACCATTTTTTACTTCCCAGCTAGCTCTTGCTCTAACCAGATCAGCTCCATTCAGCCCTGAAATACTATGGGTACATTTAAGACATCAGTCAGACTGAGCGACTTAGTCCCTGCTCTGGCCTGTGACCGTCTGGGCTGTGGGCAGGTTCAAGATTCACCTCAGGACTGTCTGAGGAGGTAAGATAAATGGATGTGCCTTTGTGTGACCTTGTGCTTTTCCTCTCCAGCTTCACGCAGTTTCGGATCATTCTCGGTGATTTTGACTACAATTCCATTGACAATGCCAACAGGGTCCTTGGGCCTATTTACTTCGTCACCTACGTGTTCTTTGTTTTCTTTGTGCTCCTGGTAAGCAGGAAAGCCCTCCTTGCCCCTGTATTTACAGCAGTGTTCAAGAGACCCTTCCAAATAATCCCTGAATTAGGTGCAGTGGAATGCTTAGAGAGAAAGGAAGGTTCTGTTACGATAGCTTCATAGTGCAAATAGACCAAAGTAGACAAAGAGCATGTCATTGCAGTGGGTGATTAAGGGCCATATTCACATCCTTTAAGGTGAAGACTAAAACTGACTGGGAGTACCACTGATGTGGTAGCTGAATTCAAGGGGCTCAGTTCAGCTGTTCCGTAGCAGGCGGTGAACAAAGCACTGGGGACACTCTTTGGCTTCCTAAGCAATGGATGCAGAGGGATGCTCCTGATGACCAGGTTAAGTACCCAGTGCTAGGAATCCAAATGTGACATAAGATCTTGCAGGAGAGGCTACCAAAAATGGTACTTGAGCTGAGAACAAATGTACCTTTGGCCACTGCTTTAACTGCAAGTACCTTGTCCTCAGTGAGAGCGCACTGTGTGGCTGAAGTGGGCCTTCCCTTCACCCACTTTAATTTGCCCAACGAATACCCCATGTGGAAAAAGTTCCTTGTTTAACTAAACTCTGCACAGCTATGCCTGTCTCTTGCTGCTTCAGCTGCTGAAGCAGGAAAGGTACCTCATGCTTATTAATTTCTTTTCTTCCACTTTTTCTAGAACATGTTTCTGGCCATCATCAATGACACCTACTCAGAAGTCAAGGAGGAGCTTTCAAGCCAGAAGGATGAACTGCAGCTCTCAGACATCTTGAAGCAGGTGATGAATAGTAAAAGCTATGCTACTTTCTAGCTAAATCCTGAAGCATTTTTCTGGAAGTCCCTGACATACATGGAATTTTATAGAGAAAATCAGTGGTTAGTAACTTCAGATCTACCTTCTTGGTGGTCATAGGAGTCACAGTTCCTTTCTGGGATAAGTCAAACACACAGATCCTGTGAAAATGGGAAGATAAGAAAACAGGGGTTGGGGGAGTCCTGTTAACTGAGCATGCTAGTGGTGTTTCTGAGAGACTTTTTTTCCCAGGACAGTCTCTAGACAAAGCTCTTTCAGTCCTTGATAGAGTGCACTTTGATCAATAAAATGGCAGGTCCTGTTTTGCTAAGATGAGCATGTTACACTGGTGCACATCTAGAGGGTTATGCCTGTATTTCCCATGGGCAAATTCCAGAAAAGGTCCTGAAAGTTCACAGCTCTGTGCTGTGGGACCAATATTCTGTGAAGAATGGTATTTAAGACATTATCTTAAACAGCAGATGACTGGGAGCCCAGACAAAGGGAGTCAGGAGGAGAAAACAAGAGAGCAAACTTTGTAATGGACACCCTGGCTATCACGTTGGTGTTGCTCTGAAGGCATGATCCTAGTTTAGAGATGGGGCTTATTCAGCAGTGTTGTTTTTTTGCTTCTGGAAAGCTTAAAATCTCCCTGTATTACTTTGCATCTGCTCACCTGTATTACACTGTCCACTCTGTCCTATTTTTCACTGTTCTGCCTGCATGATTCCATGTCTGTTTGCACCTTTTGGTAACAGAGCTACAACCGGACGCTCATGAGGCTGAAGCTGAAGAAGGAGCGGATTTCCGATGTGCAGAAAGCATTGCAGAATGGAACAAAAGAACTGGACTTTGAAGACTTCAAGAACAGCTTGAAGGAGTAAGTGAATCGGGTTGAGGGATGCCCGTTTATCTCTTTCTCTTGGTCATACACGTAGTTTAAATTATCTGGTTTTCAAGACTGGGAGAGCAGTTAACTGGGCAATCTGGGCAACGTAAGACTCAGAAAAATAATTATAGTCTTCCCTCACATGTTGAATCTCCTGTTCTAAGTGGATTTGTGTTGCTATCTCTTTCCCATTTGAGATGTTTAGATTTGTCCCTGGCAGGAGAAAACAATACACTGATTTCAAAAGGTGTGCTCCCGTGCTGCTAGAGACTAACAGAGTGTAATTCAGTGCCTTGAGCTTTCTCTTTCCATTATTTTGCAGACTGGGCCATGCAGACCATGAGATCACAGCAGCCTTCTCCAGGTTCGACAAAGATGGCAACTACATCCTTGATGAAGAGGAGCAACAGCAGATGAAGCATGACCTAGAGGCAAAAAGGGTAAAAAAAAAAAAAAGGCAAGGAAAGAAACTCTGTTTGGTAGAGATCACTCCAAACTGGCCTCGGGAGTCTTTGGGTTTGTGGTATAAACTAAGCAGGCAACTCAAATACAGCTCCAACTCTGCCTGGATGGCAGCTGAGTGTATCACTGCCTGTGAAGCTCTGTTCTATACTAACTCTGTGTCAGCTTCACTGTGTACAGCTTTGCAGGAGTTTCTTTATCTATCTTCTAGGTTGCTCTGAATACAGAGATTGAAAATTTGGGGAAATCCTATGGTGACAACAGCCTGGATGAGAATCTGACCTATGTGGAAACAAGGAATAACCATGCCAATAAGGCCAGCTGGGTCTCCAAAGAAGAGTTCCAAGTGTATGTTTGTGCTGGCAGTAGTTTAACCCCTCTGCACGAGGGGTCTGATTCCCTGCTGCTTCCTTCCCTGATGTAACTGTTTACACTGGTGCTGGGCGGTTTCAGTAAGATCTTCTCCCTTTTTATCTTGCACACTTGTAAATGAGCAGGTCAAGAGAGAACTGGGACAGTTCTTGTAATGCAGTTTGCTTGTTCCTGTAAAAGATTGGGTTAAGAAATTTTGCTTTCTGCCTCTTGAGTAACCTCTGCAGCTGGCCACAAGCAATATGCTGTCATGTTTCAGGTCGGAAGGTAGCCCGGATAATTGGGCCAGGGGAAGCTGATACCTTTACAGAAGGTCCTGTGAGAATAAATATCCTTAATTTATAGCCTAGTTGGCCTTCATTCTCCAGGTCTGAGAATAACACTTGGCTGTTTCTTCCATAGGAGGAGTATGGGATAAGTATCGCACAGAGAATCAGGAGATCCTGATTCTGTTACTGAGAAACACTGAGCAACCCACATAGACCCATATCAAAGGAGAGGCAGATGCAATATTTAGTAATGGGATTACATTGTGATCCAGACTGGATGGGATCCATCTTAAGCAGAATCACTCATTACAGATGGAAACAGTGCAGCAGGGCATTATGTCTTCAGTGTGGAGCATTCACTCCTGTTTGAGGTCTGGCCCATTGTCCATAAGATTTCTGCTGCAAAGCCTGTTGGTTATCACAAGAAAAAGCTTGCCAATGCTCTCCATGTCTTCCTCAGCCTCCTGCAACGTGTGCTGCAGCTGGAACAGTCCATAAACAGCATTAGCTCCAAGATTGATGCAGTGGTGAACAAGCTAGATGTGCTGGAAAGAAACAAGCTGAAGAAGAACGACCTGCTGGGCAAGGCACTGGATAATGTGAACAAGGTTGGTAGCCCTCCACCATTCATTTGAACCAGATTCAGGGTAGGTGACCAGTCCTGCTGTGTGAATGGACCTGGTATCATCTTTGCTTTCCCAGTCCCCATGGACATATGACAAAAAGGGTTGGGCAGGGTCAGTGTTCTGTACAATCAAGCCTCTTCTGTTCAAGCACAGTGACAAAAAGCTTCTTGCTTTCATGCTCCCCTCAGCTGACCACGGTACCCTTAAATACACCTTCCAGCTCCTTTGAGGCCAAGCTCATTCCTATGGCAGTGGATGCAATTAACTTGTCTTCAGTTTCTTTGCACCTACCTATCCTCAGATGTCAGAAAAGATCATACTGTCCTTCCCAGCAAGAGCAGCTCATGATAGTGTTGTGGACTGTGATCTTAACATCTTGCCTGTGGATTATTTATCACACATGAGGTGGAAGATTGTTAGCAACATGCCCACATAGCGCCTCTTTGCAGACTTACAGCTTTTGCCAGACTGCCTGTATTCAGTCAGCCAGCATGTTTTGGGTCGTCAGCTTTAAAGTCAAAGGCAGAAAGGCATGCAGGGGCCGTGTCATTACTTCATGTCTTCATGGCTTTCATAACAAAAATAGTCCAACAGCACACGGTGACCTAGCTGAATCAGAAAGAAGCCTCTCTCTTTCGCAGAGCAGTTCTGTGATCCCTTCCCATCTAAAAGACTAGTTTGGAGGGTCCTGCTTTGCATGTGGCTGTACCCAGAAGATTATTTGAGTGTTTGCTTGCAGATTTGCTTTGTCGTGGGATTTCTGTCAATGTTCTTGTAGAGGGTGAAAAGAGGTGACTGTCTAATGCTGGAAGGTACATTAATCAGCGTATTGCAGCAAACAGTATATTGGATCTTTAATAGACAAGCAGGTTGCACTAATTTCTGGAAGAATGTGGGAAGATATTTAAGTATCCTGCACACCTTGCCTCTCTCCTGGAGTGTTGCTAGACTGCTTGGTAGCTTGCTAACTGTGCAGCTCACTCTTTCTTCTGGTTCACAGGGGGAAGAACCCAGTCAGGAAGAGCTACTCCCCCAGAGCCTAGACCAGCTGGGAAAAGAAGAAGCAGAAAGCTGGGGAACAGAATATGTACAGGGAAACAACCTGACCAGCAGCTCTTCTCAAAATGGGGTGTACTCCATCTTGCCCAGGTCCAGTGTGACAGGATCTCAGCTGCACAAGAACACCCAACCACAGTCTGATGTGTGCTTCTAGCAAACAGCCCAGTGCTCCCAGTCTGTCTCCAACAGTACCAAGTCACTGTCAGTTGTTTCCCTACTGTTAGAAAAATCAGGACAGCTGGATGCAGATATCACTATTACCAGGAACTGGTGATATTAATGCTCTTCTCGAGTGTAATGATGTGTAATGTAACAGAGATAGAATTTCTGGCCCCCATATATCTAGAGCAGACAGATGTTTGGAACCAGGTATTGTGTTAGTTATCTGCCTCTGAACCGAGGCCGATGCAAAGCCTTTTATCTATCCTTTCCCAAAAAACTAGAGACCCCAGAACTCTGTGAACACTTATGTACAGAGTGGCCCATTGCAACTTGTTCCCGACACACACAAAATTGTCTGCAGGACAAAGATGTGGTAATCATGTAAACCAAGAAGAATATAATAGTGTGAGATGGAAAAGAGAAATTTGGTTATTTATGTACCTGGTTACCAGAGGTTTTGTTCTGTTCTAGTTTTTTTCCAGAATGCCTTGGTAACCCTCTCTGTACATTAGATTCAGATGCTGAGAAAAGAGAATACCAATACCTTACTCCGGATAACTAAAATGAGAGTTAGGAGACCTGAAATATCATAGACAGAGAAGCAGTTGTTACTCGTAGAGTCTGGGGTCTGAGTGTTTGGGAACAGACCTCTGGTTTCTAACACAGCTGTTCACACCATGAAATCGCTTTGTGTTGCCTATTTTCATACTCCTTAAATTGCATTTCTAGGTACTTCACCAAACCAGCACCTTATGTACAAAGTTGTAACACTTCTCATTTTTTGTCAAGGAAACAGTTTTGTTTGCAGTTGTGGGTGCTGACACCATTTCAGCTTAGGAATATTGTGAAAATGAGATGAACATTATTTTTTCAATCGCATGCAAAATACTTCTTTTCCAGGCATTTTTCACTTTGCTGAGTCTTCTCTTTCCTTGCAGTTGGTGCAGACTATTGCAGCTATTACAGGACCACTGTAAATGAATTTCAAATATCTTAATTGCTGGTATTGTACAATAGTTGACCTCAAAAAGGCTCTGTAGGCTTAAAGCAACGGAAATGCGAGTTCTCCCAGACCACTGCTAACAACTCATCATATTAATGCTACACTGTTTAGTGTGCTGTGCAGTGCAGTGATAGGTTTAGTGGGAATGTTGTGCAGTGGCATTTTGTATTGCCACCTTTTCAAGAAGGACATGTCACTGTGTTCTGGGGGAAAGGCTTCCTTGGGGATGTCTGAAGGACCTCAGGATCAGCCCTGTCCCCAGATGGCCCAGGCTCCAGGGCTGTCACAGCTACAAGATATCATTGATAAACTGAAGCAGAGAATCATTCAGCTGCCAGAGCCCAGCAGGAGCTGTGAGACCTTGTCACCCAACCCACAAGGAGCTTGGATTTCAGCGAAGAGCTGTGGATGCTCACAGCTCACTGCCCATCAGCTGCTCCAGTTCCACTGAATTCAGAATTGAACAAGAGCTTCTTACCATTGTCTTATTCAGAAGCCATTGTCTTATTCAGAAGAAAAAAGCCTATGTCAGGAGAACTTCCTGAAATAGCCTTTTTTTTTTCCTTCAAATTTTAATGAAACAGAAAATCCATATCCTAAGTTGTAAATGAGCAGCGGAGCTACGTACTCTCTAATGGGCTTGAAAAATGCACACTTAACCTTGCAGTTAATGAATAGGATGCTCTGCGTATTGAAAGGCACAGGGGAAGGTTCTTCCTTAAACTTGTTTGTAAGACCTTGGTTTGGATCCCGGCTCAATAGCAGACTATGATTATTGAGGCCTAATTGCAAAATAAAAAAAAATACAGGCTGCTCTTTTTAAGTCTCTGAAGGAGTGCCTGCCTTTCCCAGAGACTCAGAATATTTGGTGAGGTCCTGAGTCTGAGTTACTGCATAGATATCAAATACTTGGGATACTGATCTGTGAAGAGCTAAGTCTGGTACCGTGGGAGAAATCCAAGCAGCAACTGTCCACTTCAGAGCGTTGATCTTGTGCTAGTAGAGGCCGTAGAAGGTATGTTGCTGGCTGAGGCTCAGCTCCTTAACATAGCAACAACTGCTTTGAGGACAACAGGATCCTGAACCCAAGTCCTGCCCAGAAAATGAAGGTGAAAGTGATTATCCATAAGGTCTGGCTTTATAAAGCCTCAGATTTCTCACAGGGAGAGTGTTGCTTGATTGTTCTGCTCAATGGCACAAGATCTCCCTTTTTGCCTTGCCCAGTGCTTCTGTTCCCCCTCCCCTGAGCTGTGCCAAACAACTGCAGGACCTGCCCCATGAATAACTCACCCACTGAGGCAGGGATGCTGCAGCCACTGCAGTGCAGCACAAGAACCTCGCTGTCACTACACAGCAGGAGGCAATCTCTGCCACCCTGCTCCTTTTTGCACAGGGACTCCCACAGTGTCAGGGAAGGCAGGTGAGGCAAGAGGACAACGCTGTGGCAGCTGGGTTCAGATCCACAGGACATGACCATCAGCCTCAGGCAACCAGGTCACAGGCAACAGGGGATGCTCTTTAGGGCAGCAGGAGTAACAAAACTGTTGTGTTTGTGCTGCAGGGTTTGTTCATGCCTAAATCCTGGGAAGCCACCTTTTCCTTGCAAAGAGAGAGCACGGAGTCCCTACGGGGCTGTTGCCGCTGGGAGAGATATCTGCCCCTCACTTGTACCTGTCCGTGGCAACCACAGGAGCAGCAAGCCCAGCTTGCTGGGGCTCCCCCATTCCCACTGGCAGGAACAGCTTGGCAGCCTCCTCTCCTTTGGGGTGAGGGGCAGCAGTCAGCCTGCCCTATTGAGGAGCCCTGAACCAGCACTGGCTGGGATCATACAAGAACCACAGGCTGCAGTGGTCTCCTGGGTGTCATCAACAGCCTGGTCAGCGAGCTCCTTTCCCTCTTTCTGGCAGAAAGATCACTCCCTTCACCTCATGCTGTGATTTTGGTGGTGCCAATGCCGCTCAGTGTAAAAGAAGTTCTGTCACTGGAATACGCCTGTGCCTGTGTTAGTGTCTTCTCTTCCTTGTACATCTCCATGCAACTGTCTTGTCTGTTCCCTGTCAACATGCCATCATGTATATGATGTGTTCTAGAGTAAAGCAAGGCAATTGTCCTCAGCAATCGCTTGTGTGTAATTGTCAATTGTGTGTTCAAGTTGGTAGAGAAATAACACAAATACATTGAATATTAAGTTCATACAGCTTCTCTTTTGAGATGTGTGTTGTCAGGCCTCCCATAAGGAGCTGGCATTATTTGGATGATATATGTCTCATGGGGAAAGTAAAGTATTTTTTCCTCAAGAGCAGGTGACCTGTGTTTTGTTCCAATTTGCGGAGGGTCACCTTCGAAACTGCTGTGCCTGGCTGGTGAGCCCCTGTTTTGTAGAAGACAGCTGTGCTTTGAGGTGGTTAAAAATCTTCAGGAGGAGCTTTGGAAAGGCATAAGATGCTCTGACGAGATATCACCACCATGGTTATTTGTGTTGGCACTCGCAGTGGCCAGGGTCTGAGCCCCACTGTGGTAGGTGCTGTGTGTGCTCTGGAGGAAAGGCTTGCCTTAAGGTGCTCTCTGATCCAGCCAAAGGGGAGGAAAGCAGTGCCCTAACCACGGTGCGAAAGCACAAGTGAGGCACAGAGAGATTCACTGATGCATGCAGGGAGGGACACGGCAGAAATGTCTGAAAGCAGGCTCAGGACTCTGGCAAGGGGCAGCCCCAAACAGCCGTGGTCACGAGCGTGGGAAGCTACCGGCAGTGTCTCTCCTCTCTTTCTCTCCAAGAGTATGATGCATCTGACTCAACAATGAGCAAGTCTAACTTTTCCTGTTTAAAAGTAACACTTAAATCCCCAGACCTCCCCCAGATACAGTCCAGCTTCTGGAATTACCTTATCAACCGTGTTTAGTTTACCAGTAGATGTCAGCCAGCACCACTCTCAACCCTTCCCACACACAGACCCTTCTCTGTTCCCTTTTCAAAGGAGGCCGGTAGCAAATCTTCCATCTGTTTTACTGAGAGAAACTGAGACATGGAAAAATTACTTTCTCAGTGGTAAAAAGACAGAAGCAGAATTCAGGGTTTCCAAAACACACTTCATGATACTAGATCCTCCCACCTAAGTATTTTTTGCAAACTTTGCCCCTCTCTGGCAGGTTGCAGTTCTTTCTCCAACCTTTAATCAGGGTTAGTACAGGTTTTGCTCATTTTTTTCAGTCTTCAGTGAAAAGCCCTTACTGCTAGTATTAGCCCACAGCTGCTGCTGACTGGTCAGCCTTTAGCACAGGAGAATGTTGTCTGGAGACAGCCCTGGCCCTGCCTGTTTTACAAACACATCACAGCAGGAGTCACTTATAAAGAAAAGAGCAACATCAGGGAATAACTATCAATATTCATAAAGTTTATTAGTAACTAGGGAAAAGGGAGGGGAGAAGCCAGCATCATCTGATGAGTCGGCAGATTACAAACCCAGATGAAGTGCCATGCCATCCTTTTGCTAGCCACAAAAGGCCTAATTCAGGGCCTCCAAACCCAAAAGCAATGAGCCAGACACCAGGACAGCTGTAGAAGCAGGGGGAATTTCAGTGGGTGCCAGGTCCAGCCCCTCTCCTGAGCTCAGAGGCCGATGGATTGATTAAAAAGAACATGCCAGGTTTTGGAGAGAGCCAGCAGAATTCAGCGCTTGAGGAACTAAAAAGCCTTGCCCATGGCCTGACTTCAGAGGCGGCGAATGCCAGGCGTAGTTCATTGCCAGCCAGCCATGCTGCAGCTGGCAGAAGGGTGCCAGCCCCTGGGGCGCAGTGAGCTGAGCCCGAGCCCTGGCCCAGGAGTGCTGAAGGAGGAATGCAAACGCTCAGCTGACAAAACAATGTGAGTGTTCAGGTGTCCAACCCAAGGGCACGCTGGGCTTCGCTGAGGCATGCCACAGCAAGTTACCAAGAGAGACCATGTGCCCGGCAGTGACAGGGCACTACGGCACAGGATGTCCCAGACCAGCTCTGGATGGTGCCGTATCCTGACTACTGCCATCCCCAGAAGATACCAGTCATTTCTCTTCTGGAGTGGTCACCTCTAGGTGCCAGAAGGCACAACAGCCTGAGAAACAGCCCGTCAGAGCAATGTACAAGGCAGGAGCTTGAAGCTGGCTGTGCTTCAAGGGCTGAGAAGCCATCCCCAGTGATCATTTCTGTTGGCGGTGACTACCTGTGGGGTCCTCTTCTTCAAAAAGCATCAGAAATAACAGCAAATGGCTAGCTCAGACATAGAACAATTCCATATATGTAGATGTACACGCACACACAATGCCGTAATATATCAAACCACCCAGTTTGTTCAGACATGTCTGGAGTTCACAAAGCAAAGTGAGCTTTGAAATCTCAGATGAAGATTTCTGGAACCAATGAAAGAGCAGAGCTTTTCCTCAGTTTCCTATAGAACAGACAACTGTCATGGCAATTAGAGATTTCAGAAGCTTCCATTTAGTCTCCATTCAGATCTCTCTTAGCCTTTTTGTTATGATTCTCTACTCCTCCTGCCTCTTCTGAATTACTACCAACTGTCTCCTGCCCTAGGACACCAGGCTGCCCTTCAGTGGCTCCTGGGTAGCTCTGGACCACCTCTGCCCCTTTTGCACGGACTAGTCATCCCCACTTACACAGCAGTTTCCATACTAGAGGAGAAAAGTTAGGTGTGAAGAGGAGCCGAGCAGCACTATCAAAAAAAACTTGAGATGCCCTGGCCAAGAAAAGCACCAGGCAGTGGCTCTGCTGAAGGAAATAGATAAGTATTGAGACGGACCTGGGACGTAGTGGATCATGATTAGTTGGGCGAAGGTGAGTACAAAGAGCTCTGATGTAAGTAGCTTAGGAGTGTGGAGCTTTTTCCTGTGGCATTACTGGGTGAGCTGTACAACCAAGTGTTTACTTGTTTTTGTTCTCCCCTTCATCTATGTTATTGCCTTCATCCTTAAGTCAACTGGCCTACTTCTTTGAGTTCTCTTTGATAACACTTGCTACCTGGTGATTCCCCGCCTTTTTGCCTCAGTTTCACTATTGGTGAATGTGATTTTCTTGCAATCTGCATCAGCGTAGGGGGTATCTGAGATTTCTGAGCCTTTGCACTTTGCCTTTTTCTTTCACCTAATGTGATGCTCTGCCCTGACTTGGAAGGTCATGCATGGCAGTTCTCTCTCAAGGTCATATAGCACTGTGAGGTACCTCGGAAGACACAAAGTTATGGATGACACATAGCTAGTTTCTTATCTCTCCTTCTCCAGAATACAAGCTGTTTATGGTCATGCTATCTCACATCCTGCTGTTGTGCAGTGTCCCTTTGGGGAAGGACACGCTGCAACAGTGGGTGTAAAGCCACTACTGCTAAAAAGTCTAAATGTGTTTGAGGCTGCCACAACAAATACTAATGGCAGCAGCTCAAGCCTTGGGAGTGGATAAAAGTTAAACAGTTTTTAGGAATGGCTGGTGGGGCAGTCTGGACTTTGCTCCTGAGGAAGGAGGTTAAATGTCTATGTAACATTGTGTATGTCAACATTCACATCTAGGGAGGGAGCTGACCTCTGGAGAGCTGAGTTGGGACAGATAAAACACACTTTAATCCTGTTAACCTCTTGCGGGCAATGAGGCCCTCCAAAGGGAAGAACGCAGTACCCATTCCTGGCTTGCAAATAGCAATGAAAACTGTACTTGAGGGACTCCTGTCCCAGGAGCTTGGGCTCAGCGTGGGAGAAGCTTGTACTGGGGAACCTGAGTTGCTGCCTCAGCTTAGCTTGGTGCTGCTTGTTAGTCTGCAGTCCCAAGCTGTGTCCTAAAGGTTTATACCTTTACGTGGGACAGTCATGACTGGTGTCTCTCCAGATGTGCTTTGTTAGAGGGAGCATGGGAGCTTGCCTTCTTCTCTGCAGGCTCCCAAAGCTTACCTCCCTAGTAGCTGCTATACAGAATGGCTAAGATGTATCCCTGCTTTGGGTCCCTGTCCCCAGCTTTCTCATCAGACCTCACCATTTCTGCTCCCTCTACCTGTGTTATCTCCCGCTCTTCATCTATCTAGACTGTGAGGGAAAGGAGTGTGTCCCTGTATTTTTCGTGTTCATCTATCTTATGGCAGTTCTAGGTTCCCTGTAACATCAGTAACAGCAGCAAGTTGAAGCTGTAAATATCTGAGCACACTTACGATGTTAGCTTTTTAACTACTGAAGAACTTCAATGGTGGTTCAGATGTGCTAGATACTTTAGAGTACAGATGTTATATCCTTGTCTGATTACTTGTTTTACCTAGATAACACCCATGTGTGGTTATATTGATCCTATAGTTTAGCTATTCATTATTTCTGTCAGTCAAGCCCATGGTGTCTCAGTGTAGCACGCTAGTTAAATATTGATTTCCTTTACTCTTAAATTTGCTTGAATCCTTTCTTATCTTTAACTGGTTAAGGATTTAGTGCTACTGTGAATTCAGATCATGGACTAAATGATTAACACAACTTGATAAAGTCAGATTTCTTCTACATAATCTGCAAGTCTTGCAAAAGCCAGCTTCCCCAAGGCAAGTAGCACTTTAACCAAGTAAGGGAGGCCAGTCAGCACTAGCTTTGACATGATGAGCAATCAGGGTGGAAAAGGCACGATGAGATGGGTTTTTTTTTTTGTGAATTTGTAGATGCAACAGATTCGGCACACATGTATACATCTGTACAGGGTGTGTCTTTTAGAATGGTTTACTGGAGCTTTTGGAAAAGAAGAGCTAGGAAATCTCTCTCACTCATGCACCATGTCTGCTCTTGCTGTCTTCTGCATTGATCTCAGAGCTGCTTTTGTACAGAGAGCAGTGGGATCTGCTTCTTGCTGCATCCAGTACAGAAGGCAATAGTACTCAAGAGCATGCAGTTCCTCCTGCACATATTTCTCATGCATTCTCTTGCTCGCTCAAGTCCCTGAAATATTTTACGAGCTTTATGAAATTCAGCATTAAGAGAATTAAAAAAACAACCTGGATCCTCAGGGCAATTAGAGCAGCAGCATCATAAAGAAAGCAGCGGATAAACAGATGTGAAAATTTTGTGCCCAGTGATCCTGCTAGACAAAGCCGTGTCTGACTTGATCAAATGGTGGCAAGTCTCAGCCCATGTGGAAAGCTGGACTAGAGGGAACCCTCAGCACCCCCTTCAAACAGATGGTTTTTGTGATGCTGTGGCTCAGGCTGCAGGAAGATGGAAAGAAGAGACCAGGACCTTAATCAGAGAGTGGAACTCACTGTTCTCAGTAGCTTATCCACTCTGTGTGCTGGGGCACATGCAGGATGTATTTACTGTGACCAGAACCTGTAGGAAAGGAGCAATGTTCAAATTAGCTGCAAATGAGAACGATGCTTTATCAGCAGGACTTCTCAAAGCCTGACTTTCTGCTAGGTCCCTTCCCCCATGCCTGAGACAGTATCATGGTCTCTCCTGCTTTGTGACCCCATAGTGGCAGACAGATCAGAGGCTCAAGGCAGGAGGGGCTAAGGAGCAAGAGCAAAGACCCCAAACCTGTGCTAAAACCTGCATGAGATCTGAAATGTGACCCAGGTTGCTCTTGCCTTGCTATCACAGTGTATCAAGGCAAGCCCTGTAGCATTATTTGTTTAATGTCACTCAATAAAAGCAACAGGGCTTTGCAGCTTGGTGCTGGCTAGAGTTTAACGCTGGGCTAATGCCTTTGTTGTCTTTCTGTAAAGACCACATCCTTTAAGCAGAAGCAAAGGCTGACAGTTTACAAGGCAAATATCTCTCTCTGTGGATGTGCAGCAGAAAGCAGTGCTGGCACCCATCCACCTACAGAATGCTGCAGTGACAGAAAAATACCGTGCGTGAGAGATCAGGCTCTCCTCAGGCTTGTTATGAGTACTCATCTTAAAAAAAACCACACTCTTAGCCACTGTTTTCTACCTCAGTGCTGGCAAAAATCTACCTCAGCAACAGTATGAGGTAGATGAGCTAGTATCATTGGTAAAATGATACGGTTGAAAAATACACCCAGCTAGGGTGGGAGATGAAACAGGCTAAGGGTCAAAAGGTCCTTGAAGAAACCTAGAAGACTGTTGCTTGAGGAAAGCCAGAGCCTCCAGCCAGGTGCTTTTGTTGGCAGATCTGGTTCCTCCCCGTATCTCATGTGTCTGTCTACTTCTATGCCATCAGGATGTGCTTAGGTACATGGGTCAGAAAAGGGATTTTTTTCATTGCATGAATTGTGAGAGGAGCAGTGTAGTTCCCCAAAATTGCCAGCATGGAGGCTTCTATCACCTCTTGTCTGAGGAGCAGCTGAGCAACAGAAACTAACTGTCAAGAGTAGCCTGAACCTTTAATTGTGCTGCTTCAGGGAGGGCTTCTCCTGCTCCACTGTGCAGGCACTATGTGGAGAAGCAAGTTCATGACTCAGAAAATGCTCACCTCGGCTCACAAGCACACAGACTGTCCCAGGCACATGATGAGAATTGTCACTGCAGCACATTGAGGGCTAGTGAGTACTCAGGTTTGGAATACACTTGGAGACAGACAGATGTGCGTGCTTGGTGAAACACTAGGGCAAAAGTCTTCAATGTAGGCAGATTTTCCCCAAAAGAGGAAGTTAAATCACAAGTTTAACATGAACTCAAGTCCACTTCCAACCCATAGAGTGACTGAAGATAACATCCTTATTCAGGAAGTGTGATCTTTGGGTGTACCTACAGCAAAACTCGACTCCAGACAGATCTCTAAGGCTATTCCGATACCCCTGTAATCCCACCCCCTCCGGACTCCTATCAGCCCTGTAGAGCAATGCAACTGCATGAAATGCATCTTCTGCCTAGTGCATCAACAGCATTGAGTGTTTCAACATCCCTGGAGGGAGGCAGGGGTCAGAAAGGGGATAGGTAAACCTGGGGACTTTTTATTACTAGTGTTGATTGGGTGGCTAGAGGTATGCTTCGGCTTAGCTGAGCCTTAAATTGACCTAGCACAAGGTGATGTTAGAAAAAAAAGCAACGCTGTAGGGAACTGCAGAGAGCAGTCAAACAAGAGGCAATTAATATGGTGACTTGACAGCACTTATATAAATCATATTTATAAACCGTAAAAGCAGGCCTTTCCTGCATTCACAACAGCAAGGAGTCTGGGGAGAGCAAGCTTATTTATAAAGACAATAGTTCTTGGAACAGGAGGTGAGGAGAAACCGTGACAAGAAACCGAAGGAAATCCAGTCTTCCTGCTTTCACACGTTCTCCTGGCTGGGAACACACGGCAGCACTGGGAGGCAGCCCAGCGGACAACAGGCAACCCCAGTGGGCTGCCGTGACCCCCGTGGGCCCAGCGGGGAGACACCTGGGGAGCACACTGCCTCCGATGGTGTGAGGTCATTGGGGTTTTATCACCCTTGGAGGGGCTCCCAGGACCACCTCTGGCCCCAGAACCATCCCCTGCCTGTGCCCACCTTTCCAGGAGATGGGAGAGGGAGGGGTTGCTGCCTCCCACCCCCAAGCTGTACCCCTTCGTGCCAGGGATGTGCAGGGGCCACGGGCGATTTACCGGGCATCTCGTGTCCGATACCCGTTCGCCCCTTCGATGGTTTACCATCGGGAGCAGCGTTGCTTGCCGCCCCCGCTCCCGCTCCCGCTCCGTCCCTCCCCAGGAGGGTGGGGTGACCCCGCGGGGCTGCCCTCGCCATCCCGGCGCACGGAGGGCTCCACCGCCCGGGGCAACTGCCTCCCTCCACCCCCGCGCAGCCGAGGGAGGCCCCGCCCCGGGGGTCGCGCAGCCGCGGGCCGGTCCGCGCTGCATGGCGGAGTGGGGCTGGAGCATCGCCGCCGCTGCCTTTTCTCGCGACCCGACGGAGGTGCGTGACAGCGCCGGGTACTTCCCACCGCCACTTTATGTAACCCGCCGCCCAGACCCGGTTATAAAACGCCGCTAAGGCAGCGCTGCCGCCAGCCCGCCGCCGCGGAGCGCTGCCGCAGCCAGCAGGTAACGGTGCGGGGTGGGGGCGGCGCGGCCGGGGAGGAAAAGCGTGACCGTGGCGGGTCGCGGCTCCGGCTCCGTGGCGGAACCGGCCCGCGGGGCGAGGGCGGGGAGCTCTGCTTGTGCGGGGCTGCTGGTGCCTGGTCCTGCCCGTGGGCTCTGCGAGGCTTTTCTCGCCATCCTTGCACAAAGCCGCAGCCGTGGTTTAGCTCGCCAGTGCTAACCGGTAACTCTGCAAAAACTTTTTGCAAAAGGTTTAGGGTGTAGCAACCTACAGAAGCTACCAGAACAGAGACGAAGTATACAAGACAGTCAGATGTTCAAAAGTCTAACCAGGTCTTTGCCCCTGCTGTCACTGTCATCCTGGGGTTTTTTTTGGTTTTTTTTGGTTTTTTTTTTTCCCCCTCATCTGTTGTGCAACCTTTCAAGTGTATAAGGCTTCTCTTGCTGATGTAACCGGCATATCCTTTTTTTTTTTTTTTTTTTAGTTTCCTATAAGCAAGGCTTTCCCAGGGGTGACCAGCCTTAGAGTTCAGGATGTGTCCAAGCTAAACCACCCTTCCTTCTCCCCACCACTTTTCTTTTACTTATGCAGGAAAAAAAAAACCTACTGCAACTTCTTGACTTTCAGTAATAGGAAGAGGCAATTGCTGTTCCTTTAAATCTGGCTCTTGTAGTTCCAGTATCTTAAAAGGGTGACCGTCTTTCTCCCTGAGAAATTCACTGCTTCTGCAGTGGTGAATATTGTTGGTTCTGCTGGTTATCAACCTCTCAGTCCTGGGATGAAAGAAGTGTAGATGGTGGGAAAAGGGTGATCAGTGGGATACGTCTGCCTTCCCACAAAACTCAAATAACCAGCAACAGGTGTCTCTGTGGACAGTTCTCTCTCCTTGCTCTCTTAGCTTGGTGACCACCTTGGCTTTCCACAACGCCACAGTAAGTTTTCAGCTTTCCAACAAACACCCTTGTGCCAGCAGCTAGAAGGGAAGTAAATGATTAGACTAACTTGTGTTAGTCTAATCTGGCATGTTCAATTTCTGGGATGAACACATAGCAATTCCTCTCTTCCTTGCTGCAGTTCCCTGGAAAGAGGACAGGAAGGTTTACAGCTGCAGGGGCACCTGGCTAAAAGGCAGGGTACAAGTTATCCCCAGGCCTTGCACAGGCTGCAGAACTTGAGGACTCCAGGGCTTCCAAGTTCTTCACATGCAATATCAAGGCAAGACTTTTAAACTTTTTTTTTTTTTTTTTAATGAGTGAAGGGATCCAAACTTAGTCTCCATCAGTTACAGCAATAGAAAGGGAAGCAGCCCCTTGCTAAGAGCTGTGCTGCTGTGACTAGTAAGTGAATCAATGTTAATGGCTATACCCATATTGATATATTACCTACTATGTAGGCTCTGGTGCATGGACAGGGAGAACAATTCCTTCCCTTTGCTGTCCTCCCTTTCAGGTGCTCCCATCCTGAGCAGAGGCAGCTTATCTCCTTGAAGCAGAATGCTTTATAACTTTGTGATTACAGATATATACTATATTTAATTTTCCTTAATGTACCAGTTTGTACCACGTTTTTTCCTTACTGTGGCATGTCCCAGATCTCTCCCTGTGGGAGGGGGAACTCCTACTGCTCTTCAGGGTAAATGGTGCCTGCAGACACATCCACATTTCTGTTCCTATTTGTAGTTGTGAAGTATCTTGATACTGGTGTAACTGAAACATGATAAGCAACACGTGTAATTGTTATTTTAATCACATTGGTATCTCTGAAACAAACTTGTGCTAGCAAATAAAGTGCATGTGACTGGCCTTCATTTTCATAAGTACAACCATTTTTCTTCCTGTAGCTCTTAATACAGATTGATTAATAGGTTTTCTCTGCTGGCTTTGTGGGGGTGTGTTTTGGGGGTAAGCATGTTATGCCTGAAGGAGGGAAGCTTGAATCTCTTTAGCTTAAGTGGTAGCAGCTTGCCTTTGTAGTCCCCACTGTGTTGAGTAAGATGGTGACCATCACAGATGGGCTTGGTTTTCACCTCATTAGATGCTCTTTGAGCTAGCATCACTTCAAGAAGATATATATCTCATCCTTAAAGGCTATGTGTATTGTTCTAAATCTGTGGGTTTCCATGCCTTTGGGGAGTACTGGATGTTTTCCAATGCGGATATCCGTCCTTTTGGAAAGCTGGCATGTGTAAGGATTGGTGTGGTGTGCGTGAACTTGCTTTTTCAAGACACTTTCTGCAGAAATTGTGGTTTGCATGTCTCTTTCCTTGCATGTCTTTGTGTTCTTTGTCTCAATAGATGGGAACTGCTCAAAACAACAGTGACCTCAAAAAACTCCATGCAGTGGAGCTTGACCTGTGTAACAAGGACATGATGGCAGACACACTTGATCATGGCATTATTGCTATTGGAGAAGAGGAAGGAGTGGGCAATTTCCAACGTTCTTTTCCAACACGAGAGTCCCTCCGATCCCCTCGGGGCTCTGTTGTGAGTTTCCATAATATCCAGTACTCTGTTAAGCAGTCCAGTGGATTCCTATGTAAACGGAAAACTGTGGAAAAGAAGATCCTTCATAATGTTTAGTAAGTTCTTGCTTAAATAAAATACTGGAGGGAAGGAGTTAATCTGCTGCTGTGAATCAGTGACCTCAGTGTCACTTTCCAGATCCAGCTGTGCTAATGAAGAAATGACAACCCTCCTGCTAGTCCACAGTTCATGTGGCCACTTTCGAATTTGCTTTTAGGCAAAATAGCCATGATGTAGCTGGAGCAGTTTCAGTTATTGATCTGAGCAAAATAGGACCAAACTTATGTGAACTCTTCTGCCAGAAGACCTGAGAGTTCCCGTAGCTATGGTTCAGGCTGCAGTTGGAGGAAATGAGCAGCAGAGAGCAGTTGTTTCTTCTTTTCAAGACCCAGCTCGGCAGGGAAGACACTTAATTTCTGTCTTTTGTAGATTGCCTTTTATGTCCAGCTCTGGTTCTGTTCTGACTGGCCGTCTGGGACAAGAAAGGAAAAATGCTTATTGATTACAGATTTAAGGAGAAGTTTTTAATAATCTCTAAGTTTTCCTTTCAACAGCATTTTGTTCACGTCTTGCCTCTAATATGAGCTGCATGTGATCAGTCCTCCATTTGGAAATAATTCTTTCCTTCTTCCAGTGGCATTATGAAGCCAGGCTTGAATGCTATCCTGGGGCCGACAGGGAGCGGGAAATCTTCGTGAGTACTTTCTTCTTTTCCTTCAAATGGACAGTCAGCTGTTCTAAGAGGATTTGGGGTTCTGAGGGCTGGGGGAGATGTGAGGGATCTGCAGGCTCAGACCTTTGCATGCCTGTGAGAAATCTGGTGATGCAGTCGTGTCCCTCTTGGCTTTGCTGGTGTTCTTGCCCTGCAGCGGTGTAACACTCCTCATCTGCTCCAACTGGTGGTCCATATTACTGCAGCTGCCTTTGGTGATGGCCTGAGTTAAGATACCAGGCTGAACTGGGGTGACTGGAGCTTAGGTGTAGGCCCTGTCCTAGAGCCGTAACGGAGTGGGGAGGGGGTGTGAGCTCCCTTAGGGCAGCAGAGATGTCATCCCCTGTGAAGTCACTGCAGCAACACTCCCTTGAAGATGCTAGGCCAAACCCCTCTCTGACAACTGACTGGAATATGGTGTAATGTCGATCTGTGGGATGGTCTTGGCTGTGGCCTCGTGGTGGAGGTGCATGTATGCTTGAGTTCTTTGGATGAAAGCACAGAGAAATACCATGCAGACTATCTCCAAACAGTGCTGATGCTGTTTTCTCTCCCGTGTAACCATGGTAAGAGAGCTCTTTGTCACTCTCTGTCTTTGAGAATGTCAGAGACTGGGAAGTAGGGTCAGGGTTCATACAGGTATGTCTTTGTGGTGACCCTTGCTCTTCCTCCCTAAGGAGACGGCTGGCTAATCAGGATGTTTTCAAGAGCAGCCCTTCATCAGGGCGGTGTTTACTTAGCTAGCAGACAGGCTGGCCTCTGCATTGGCAGTAAGGAGAATCCAGTAATATGTTAAAACAAATTACTTTATGGAATTAATCTTAACTCTAGTCTTGTTTATACTAATTTGGATTAATTTCCTTGAGATCAAAGTAGTTCCTTCTGTGCTGCCCTGGCTGGAGAGCAGACTGCAGCTCGCTGCTCGGCAGGGTGCTTTTGGCTCTGTGCATTGAGGTGAGCTGCTAATAGGGAGACTGAGTCTGTGTCTGCAGGGGCTTGACTGCTGTGAATTGTGAGGGTCTGTATGCTGCCATACTGCTGTGGCACTCCTTGTGCTGGTGTCTACACCAGGCTTTCTGCACAGATAGCTAAAGCCCCCAGAGTGGAGGAAGCCGCTTTCTGTGCCTTTCAGTTTGTGGCACGTGGTGAGCAGGCTCTAACTGCAGTCCTGACTGGTGATACTCATCCAGTCAAAGGTAAAAGCAGCTGTTACAGCAAAACCTAATGCCTGGTGTTTGTCTGAAGTCTCCTAGATGTGCTGGCTGCCAGAAAGGACCCAGCAGGCCTATCTGGAGAAGTGCTGATAGATGGCATCCCACAGCCTCCAAATTTCAAGTGCATCTCGGGATATGTTGTGCAGGTGAGTAACAACCTTCAGTGGAAGCCTGGGAGCCCTTGGGAGGGAAGACCGCATAAGAGGATCAAAGCATGAGCTATGAGGTTGGGTAACTTTCAATGATCCCTACAGAGTCTAATCTGGTAATTCAGATGTTACAGTATTTTATATTTTTCTGGGATCAAACTGTTGCCCCAGTGAAGTCAAGCACGGAGGTGTTTGTCTTCCCAAAGCCACATGGATGCCCAAACCACTGGGCTATTGTGGCTTGTTCTTTGGGCTCTGACCTGAAGTACTAGCAAGCAATGAAAAGGTGAGGAAAAACCCCACAACACTCCATCTCTTGTTGTAAAACTCAGAAGCAGTTCTAGCTGGCAGAAGTACCTTCAGGCTATCAGACAATTCTAGGAAGTAAAAAGATCCCTGCTGTTCTTCCTCTGATTCTGGCTGGGACAGACCTTCGTTCCACTTGGAGACAGGAAAAGCCGGCTGAATCTGCGGAAGTGGGTGGAGGCTTGAACCAATAATAGACCCTCAAAGCCCTGGGGGAGCTGAGGAGAAGGGAATTCTTGGCAGCTGCATCAGCAGCCGAATCTGGAAACCATCCAGGCTTCTGACTGCAAGCAGATGTGAAATAGGCAGCTCTTCTGAAAGCTGCCAGCTGGGGGGCTCTGGGAGGATGCATGTGATGAGACTGGTGCGTCTTGATCCTGCAGGTCAAAGATCCCCAAATCCTCAGTGTTTCATGAATGGCCAGAAAGTTTCTTGCAAGTGGTCTCAGTTTGAGATATTTGTCTTTCAAATGTCCAAAGTAACTAAACTTAACCTTAAAATGATAGGCAACTAAGTGAGACATTAAATGGTCTCTCTCCCCTCCCACTCCTGTGCAGTACTCCTTAGAACTACAAAGATGGCCCAAAGACTACAAATAACACTTAAGGCCTAAATACATAAATACGGACATACTTATAGGGTCAGTTTTATGCAGATGAGCATACAGACATGCTAAGTCATGTGTTATCCCTGTAAAACTGCTGGTGGCCTCTCCACTCATGCCTTGCAAGTGAGTGTCATGCCACATATTTTTGCATTTGGCATTAAGGTAGCTTAAATTTACAATTTAGTTTCCAGTGTGGTGACCCAACAGTTGTATTACTGGATCTGAGGATGAGGAATGGGAGGCTATGGTGAGAGACTGAGAGTGTGTGGGGAGGGAAGTGATGGTAGGAAATTCCTAAACCAGCTTTGGCAGCAAAGTGAGTTTATTATAACACTACACCCTGAGTAATCTGTCACATACGTCTAGCACAGCAGCACGTTCAGTCTTCCTCTGTTAATTCCCGTGCCAAATACAGCTGGCTGGCATGTCATTTGTGCTGCTGATCAACTATATCTGTTGTGGAAGGAGTCCCAAAGCAAGCACGAATCTGCTGCCCTGCAGCTTAGGAACTGTGTCTTCCAAAAGGGCACTAGATTTGAAAGGCACCTGATTAACAGGCATGTTTCTCAGCAGCAGCCCAGTGTTGCAGCCCTTCTCCCGTCATATGGTGGGATCCAGAATTGGCTCAAATATCAAAGCAGGTGTGATGGAGAGGCATGGAGCTCTGGACGGACCTGATGTCAGCTCTGTTTGGCTCATGGTTGTTACAGGTTGGTGTGGGCTGCTCAGATGTTTGTCAACTGGATAGACTTGATTGTTACTCAAAAGGCACATGACTGTTGAAGCTTTTCTAAAGGGTTAGCCCTTAGAATAAGATCATATAACTCCCCAGCAGTTATAGATAGTTGAGACATGGGAAAAATTGGGAGTATGTTGGTGCAATACTCTTGTTTCTCTGAGGAGCTGCTGCCAGCAAGGAGCTGGGGAGAGCTTCTTGTTGGCAGCTGAACTTGGCAGGTGCTCTGTACCACAGCAAGATACAGCTTGTACCTGGGAACAGAGCTGACTTGGGTGACTCACTGAGTGTCTCTACCTTGAACACTGAGCACTAGCAATGTCTGTTGGCTTCAACTGGACTGGCAGAAGTTCAACTCTTTACAAAACCACCTACCTGCTCTGCCTCCCTTTGGCTGGTAAGCAAAGTGCATGTGCGGTACAAAATGGTACTATCTGCACTTGAACTCCTGAGCCTGAAAGCAACCTGAGGTGGTGCTTGGTGTAAGCTGGGAGCCTGCAGAGCTGCATTCTCCCCTTGACTACTACTGAATGACCTTGAATTTCATGTCATGTAAGTTTTGAAGCAAGGGTTGTCTCTCAGTCCAGTTTCCACCGTGGTGCACAAACAGCTTATCGAGCAACTGCCACTACAGGGACTCTGGTGCCCAGTCAGGTAGCTGAGAAGAAAGCTTTTCAACTGTCCATTTGTACTGCTTTCAGGATGATGTTGTCATGGGCACAATGACTGTGAGGGAGAACCTGCACTTCTCTGCTGCCCTGCGACTCCCCAGTTCCATCACAGTTAAAGAGAAGGAAGAGCGAGTCACCCAGATAATCAGCGAGCTGGGATTAAACAAAGTGGCTGATGCTAAGGTGAGCAGTGAGAATATCTTTCTCAAAAATCATACTACCTCTGGAAACTGAACTGCTTGACTCTGGGCAGTATGGTGTATGTAGTGCAGCTACACTAAGCTAAGCAGGAACCTGACTAAACCGTACTGCAGAGGAGGTAGCTTGGAAAGAGGTATGTGTATTTGCTACTAAAAGGGGAAGATTTTGGGTTGTGTCCAGCATGTTGTATAAGTTCAGAGGGGAAAAAGTCGCCTAGTCATTGCACCTTGGAAAGCTGCTCAGTCACTTCCTGGCTTTGTGGGACAAGACAGGGAAATTATTTTTACTGTGCTGAAAGCTATGAGGGATGGAAAGCTGGGCTGTGAGAGGGAAGTTCTGTGCAGACCTTGTTCCTCCCAGCAGCATTTTTCCTGTTACTTTACTTTTACTTACCCCACTCTTACTTGAGCAGCAGGTGAGCTACCAACAAAAGGCCTCCCTGAACACCAGTGCCACCTCTGACTGCTGTGGCCTTATTCTAGCTCTTCCTTGTCAGTGTTGTCCTTGTTCTCTGAAGTCTTAAGGTACGTGGTACGTCTGAAAATCAGGCTCTGCTTACTGCTACACAGTCCCTCACACTGAGACAGACCCATCATCTGCTGCTGGCCCTAGAGTTCACTAATGGGACTCTGAAAATGAAAAGGACTGCTGAGTGTGGAGAGTCCTAAACTCCAGAGCATGCACTGACTAGGGTCTTCTTGCAAATACCTGATTTCTTCTGCTTATAGGTAGGAACCGAATTGATCCGTGGAGTATCTGGAGGGGAACGGAAGAGAACCAACATTGGGATGGAGCTCATCACAGAGCCACCAGTCCTTTTTCTGGATGAGCCAACAACTGGCCTTGATGCCAGCACAGCCAATGCAGTCCTCATCCTCTTGAAGAAGTAAGAGTTGGTTCTTCAGGTCTCTGCTTGTCACTCATTAGTAAAAAAAGGAATGCTGTTATGACTGAGTAGCTACAGCGCTTTTTTTTTTCCTTTAAAAAAAAAAAGCTAGACAAATAGACTCTGAAATGGTAGTAAATTTATTTATTTGGTTCTTGTCCAAAGCTGTTTGAAGTTGATGGGAATCTTTCCACAGCAAGCATTGGATTAGAGCCCAAAAAAGCAGATGTAGCTTGGACAGCTTTCGTTTGCCACAGAGAGGATTGGACTGGGAGGTCAGGCCTTGTAATCATAATTTCTTGGCTTTCTAGCTAAGTCTATTAGAAAGTATCTTCCTCCATTCTGGCAACAGCCTTGAACTCAGATCAGACTTCATCGGCAGATTTGCCCTCAGTGTTTACCTTCATTTCCTGTGTTTTGGAGATGGACTATCTTCTGGTATGAAGAGGACCAAACAAGGCCTATTTAATGAGAACGAGTTCTTAACCTTCCTCCCGGGTTTGTAGCATGTTGTCTGGTTTTGCCTGGGGGATTTTGCTCTGCTGTTTGTGGATAGAGGTCTTTGACTAACAAGAATACTTGTTAGGTATCATTGCTAAAGCACTTGAAAGACCATCTGACAAACCTGAAGGAAAACTAGTTTTGACTTTTCTAGAGAGTAACTCTTCAGCAGAAGAGCTAGGAGACATCTCAGCTGGCCAGGCTTCCACAGCCTGCTGTGTAAAGCCTGGTACTGCCATAGAGTGCAGTAGGACTGTTCCAGTTAGTCAAGTTGAAGCTTGTATAGAAAACATGTAAGGAGGGTTTATCCACAGCTGTGGCCTCAACCTTTGCTAGCTACAGACATCATACTTTGTCTATCTGGACTGCAGTGATGGTCTCTTGTAATGATGGGTGCTGTCTTGAAGGTCTTGCAGGCAACATCTGATAGAGTGACAGAGAAGGTACAACTACAGCTTTTCTGGTTTGAGACCCTGAAGTTGACAAGTATTTGCCTTGGATTTGGATACCTGTTATTTTGCCTAGGTTAACATGACCTTTCTGAAATGCAGTGTGGTGTATTTCAGAGATGTTTTGTTTCTATTTCAGGCTCTCAAGAAGAGGGCGAACCATCATATTTTCCATCCATCAGCCCCGCTATTCCATATTCAAGCTGTTTGACAGTCTGACATTACTAGCTTTGGGAAAGGTGCTATACCATGGTCCTGCAAAGCAGGCCTTGGAATACTTCAGTTCTATTGGTAAGTCTTCTGTGCCAAGAGCAATGGCAACTGGCTAATGAGTTTAATCTGTGGGTAGGTTCTTAGCCTAGCACTGGATAAGTCCTGTGCTGTTTTATCACTATAGAGGCTATACACATAGAGCCATATAGCCACTGTCACTAGAGGCTATACACATAGAGTCTGAACAGTATTATGTTAGAACAGGAAAAATACGAAATGATAAAACCAAAATTTTTCAGACAACATGGAGCATGGCTCTCTTCTGCCTTTATTTTGCCTTGACAAAAACTCAGAATTGCTTGGGTATTTAGAAGCGTGATGCACAACAGACAAGATGATGCTTGCAGTTCTTCCAGACCTAGGCAGACCCAGTGGGTTTTGAACCACAGCCTGCAGATTGGCAGGAATCTGTAGGTGCTGATCCAATAATCTACTCTAGTCTGAATGCAGGTGGGCAACCGAGAGGACAAAATCATGGTGTGTCTTAAGATAGGTTAATAATAGCACTGCTGGGTGGCTTCCCCCTCTCCAAGTAAGCAGAGTGAGGGTTTCTGACTGTAATGGACAGAGAATGTGGAGTGAATTTCCAGCCTAGTCTAGATGCAGCCATTGACACACTAGACTAAGATTTCCCTGGCTTTAAGGGAGATGCTTTAACCAATTGCAGTACTTCTACTTCTCATTCCGGTATCTGTTGTGGTTTAGCACTAGTCACCACACAGTTTCTTGCTCTGCCTCCCCCTCCCCAGAGGGATGGGGGAGCGAACTGGGAAGAAAGGAAAACTCGTGGGCTGAGATGAAGACAGTTTGCTAGAACAGCAAAGGAAAACTACAAAAATAACAGAATATAAGGATGCTAAAATATACAGAATGAACAATGCACAATTTCTTACCGCTCAACATCCAGTGACTGATACAACCTGAGCAGTGATCGCGGAAATGAGACCGAGCAGCAAGCAAAGGAGCAGGAGGGAGAGAACGAGGTGCCAACCCCCACTTAAATACTGAGCATGACATTTATGGCATGGAATACTCTTTGGCCAGTTTGGGTCAATTATTCTGGCTGTATCCCTCCCAGCTTCCTGCACCTGCACATTAGCGAGACCTAGAAAGCTGGATAGAGTCCTTGGTCTCATTAGCAACTACTCATAACATCATTGTGTTTATCAACATTCTTCACATCCAAAATCCAAAACACATTGGCTACTGAGAGGAAAATTAACTCCATCCCTGCCAAAAACAGGACAGTATCCCACCTTGCTTCCTTTCTCACTGGAATACTATAGAATAAGCATACTTGCTTTTTTTTTTTTTTTTTTTCCCCATTCCTCCTTGTCCCTTAGATAGAACCGTATTACAAGAAGCTGCTCTTGGACAGCCCTTCCTCTTCCTTGTGACAAAGGAAACACAAGCAAGAGTTGAGCTTCTAGAGCAAGTATCTGAGGCTGTAAAGCAGACTACCACCAAGCTCTACTGAAGAACTGTGTGTTTTTCAGAGTGGGATGTGGTTGAACAGCACTGGGAAGGAGGCCAGAATTGTCCAATCTGAGCTATGTAGGAGCAAGTTACAGATTTCTCCTCACCTGAAATCAGTGGAGAATAAGTAACTCTGAAGCTCTGTATAGATAACTCAGATTCAGTCTCTTAAATCTTGTCCATTCTACTGCTGTAAACTAATGCTCATGGAAAGCAGTCAAGTTCTCTTATAACAGAGTTGTGGAAGAGTGATACAGTATTAGATCTGACCTTTCTGTAATACAAACATGTTGCACGTGTGTTTTTTGTGTTGTTGTTTTTTGGGGTTTTTTTTGTTTGTTTTTTAAGGATATGAATGTGAACCCTTCAACAATCCAGCTGACTTCTTCCTTGATATCATAAATGGTGATTCAACTGCTGTGGCAGCAAGCAAGGAAGATCACAGACCTGTGGACACAGGCACAGGTAAATTGTGAAGGAGAAATCCACCATTGGCTGGTGTAGAAGAGAAGTTGTATGTGGTGATGGCAAGCTTTCATTCTCTGGGTTTTCTCCAGTCTAAGGGAACTTCATTATTTTTTTTTTTATTTTCCCTACTAATAGATATACTTTGCTTTGGGCTTCTTTAAAAAGTTCAGAAAACTTTTTAAAGGGATTTTTTTTTTCTTCCTTCAGTAATATAGGAGAGCAGTGATAAATATCAGTAAATTACAAACTTGTGTGGGAAAGATCAAAAAACTAGAATTGCTTAGTCTGAAGAGACAGCTGACGGAAGTTTTCAGTCACATAAGAGGCTGCTGCAGAGAAGACAGGGTAGGTAGGCTAAGGAGTAATGGATTTACAGGGCAGTGAGAAAGACTGGAACTGGAATAGAGAACAAGCTCTCTAACAGTATAGTGAGTTGGAAAACACTTGTTTGGGAATGCTGTAGCATGCCATGCCTGAAGGATTATAAGGGAACAGTTTTTGTAATGGTGCTTTTTGGGGATGGGGAAATTAGTTGGAGCAAACAAAGATTTCTCCAAAGTTCAGTGAAACAGAGATTTTTCTGGTGCCTCATTCTAAGAATATAGCCATTTTTGTGCCACAAAGAACAAGTAGACTAGCTAGGTTCAATGAAACCTGTAGGGAAACCCTCTGTCGTAGTTCAGCCCCGATCGGACCAGACTACGCAGTCTCTCTCTCACTCCCCCCACCTTCCGAGAGAACAGGGAGAGAAAATATAAGGAAAAACGGCTCGAGGTTTGAGATAAGGACAGGGAGAAATCCTTAAAGTTACCGTCACGGGCAAAACAGACTCGACTTGGGGAAAACTATTCATTTATTACTACAAACAACAAGATAATGAGACAGAGAACAAGATAACCTCCATCCACCCCTCCCTCTTCCCAAGCTTAACATTATCTCTACTACCTTCCCCCCCCGAGTGGCACAGGGCGGGGAAGAGGGAATGGGGGTTGCAGTCAGTTCATCATACGTTGTTTCACGCCGCTGCTTCATGGTCGGGGGAAGAACTCCTCACATTCCTCCCCTGCTCCATTGTGGGGTCCCTCCCACGGGCCACAGTCCTTTGTGGAACTGCTCCGGCGTGGGTCATCTCTTCCACGGGTGCAGTCTCTCCAGAACAGCTGTCCCAGCGGGCCCTCCACGGGCCACAGCTGCCTTCAGGCATCCACCTCCCCCGGTATGGGGTCCTTCACGGGCTCCAAGTGGATCTCTGCTCCTCCGTGGACCTCCATGGGCTGCAGGGGGACAACCTGCTCCACCATGGTCGTCACCACAGGCTGCAGGGGAATCTTGGCCAGGAGCCGCATTACTCCTCCCCCTCCTTCTGAACTGACCTTGGCGTCTGCAGCCGTTTCTCACAACAGGCTGGTAGATGTCTCTCAGGATCTTTTTTTACATCTTATTCACTTCTCATCTCCTCTCCACTTCTTGCAGCCGGGCTGGACCGAGTCGGGCCCAGTCGGCCACCTGGCGAGAGGCCAGAGGGTGAGGCCTGCAAGGCCCATGAGGCCTGCGCCTCCCCCTCTGCGCCTCTGCCCCCGCTCAGCTTCTTCACATCTTCTCTTCTCTCTCTTTTTTTTTCTGTTTTCCCATTCTTAAATACGTTATCGCAGAGGCGTCATCACGAGACATTCTGCTACCAATCGGCTCGGCCTTGGCCAGCAGTGGGTCCGCCCTAGGCCTGGCCAAGTCTCCTGAACAAAGGGGAGCGACTTCTAGCAGTTTCCTACAGAAGCTACCACCTTAGGCCCCCCCCTACTAAACAAAACCACAACACCCTCTCACCCAAGATAGCCTCTTAAGCTCAGAGGTAAGGCTTGAACAATTAAAATCTTGTAGGTTTTTGTTTGTTTGTTTTTTTTTTTTCTTTTTTGTTCAGCCTCAAAACTCACTGAGCATGTTGATGGGCCATGTCTGGAGGCACGATTCATGGGGAATCACAAGCCATATCTTGTCTTTCTTGCCTAGAGGTGAACATTGAAAATGGAGTGGCAGAAGATAACGTGGACAGCAGTGTGGTAGATGTGCTGCACCAGAAATATCTTAACTCCAGCCTGTATCAGAGCACAAAGGAAGCACTGGGGAAAGTGGAGCTTCGACAGGGAAGCAAGGAGAGAGTGTCCAAGCAGGGTCATGAGATTACCTATGCAAATGGATTCCTCACACAGCTGTACTGGGTGTCCAAGCGTTCCCTGAAAAACCTCATCAGGAGCCCACAGGCTTCTGTTGCACAGGTAGGTAACAATTGCTGAAAGTCTCAGCCTCCCTCTGCTCTCAGTCCTATAATCTGCAGGTTGTAGGGCAGACTTTTGTTTTCAAAGGCAGCTAGGGAAACAGGAAAGTCCTGTGCCACTGCCGCTTCAGTGGAGTGAGATACCCAGTTACCTTTGCCGTTGAAAAATATACCTGTTTTAGTTTAGCACAGGGACTACTGCACTGAAGACTGGGGAGTGGGGGTAATGCTCCATTCTCTGGTTCACATGGGGAGCTTCTAGAGTGATGTTAATTTTGTGCCTTACTTGAAATTTTAAGCTGGATTATCCCTTTGAGTCTGCTTCTACTAACCTTTTCCAGCCAAAGATCATCACAGGAAGGAGAAAAGTGAAAAGGATAAACTGGGAAAATTTGGCATAAGGCTTTTAATTGTGTGTCTAACAGGTACACATTGACTCACAACAGGAAAGTTTTAGGCAGGTGTGACTTAAACCCTGCACATGCCTTAATAATAAGTTTGTTCCTATTTACTTATCTGAAGGATTCCCTTTTCCCTTTTCCTTTACACTTCTAGCTTGCAGTGACCGTAATTCTAGCCTTGGTTGTGGGTGCTATCTTTTTTGGTGTAAAATTGGATCGAAGTGGCATTCAGAATCGGTAAGTTGTAAAGCCACAGTTTTGTTCTTTTTTTCTATCTGTAGCAGACAGATTTCAGCCACAGGGAAGGCCTTGGGATCCACTTGGACCACAAAGTGGGGTTGGGCTCACAAGCCTCAGTGCACTGCAACATGGTATTGCTGGAGGTCCTAAAGGTACCACAGTTCTGTCAAGCTCGCACATAGTACAAAGGAGATGTGAAAGGGAAGATAAAGGAATAAATCTGGTTTTACAGCTAAGACTTACAATAGCATAATCATGTATCTCCATTCTGTGGACAGAGACAGAAAAGCACTGACTTAATGGTATGATGATGTCTGAGGCTGCTGGTGTTGATCTAGGCTGTTTCATTACTTTTTAACTGTTCTGTTTTGCCTCCTAGGGTTGGATCTTTGTTTTTTATCACCACAAACCAGTGTTTTTCCAGTGTCTCCTCAGTTGAGCTGTTCATCAGAGACAAGAAACTATTTGTGTAAGTAGTGAGGCACTTAGACTGTCTCAGTGGAGTGAGGCAGGGGGGAATATCTTACAGGCTAAAGAAAATTATTTCCACCAAAGACTTGATTGCTCCCTTGCAACATCAGATTGTAATAGTAATGCTAAATTTGTTTCTAGAGCAGGAAGCTGAAATGCTAAGAGGTGGGGGATGGAGGGGAGAAAGAAAATGCTTTTACTTGCTTGCTGTGTGGCAGTTTGAGAAGTGCTTTTCCTACCCACTTGTGGTAGCAGCTGCTTTTGAAGTCTGCATGTGAATCCTGCAGGCTTTGAAGCGTGCCTGCCCTCTTGCTGACAGGGTTGAAATGCTGTCTTGCAATGGTCCCAAACTGGTAAGACTGTGCAAAGGCCAAGGGACGGTTATTGGAAAAGCTTTGCAAGGGATGCTCAGATGAAGAGGGCTGCTGGCTTACAAGAGCTCAATAATAATCAAGCACATCTATCTGTCTGTATATATGTGTATATGTATTTATATGTATGTAAATGCATGTATATATTATATACACACATATATATACATATATGTTGAAAATGTAGTTTGGAATAGCCTCCAGCTCATGGGAGGAAATGGCAAGAGACAGATCCTGTACAGTAAAGAAGAAATTGGAGATTTGTGCCTGGAATGCACATGTCCACCCATGGGTTGCTCAAAGTAGCTTAATAGTGCCCCTAACAGATGCTCAGGAGTGAATCTCTCACAGTGACATTTCTTGCCAGTCTGCCCCACTTACCAGCCATATCAATGGGGATTTTGGCGCCTCACCAAGTAAAGCATCTTTTCATGAGCTATATTAAGCAGCAAAACAATCATAATGACATTTAATTGCCCTGTGAACTGGTGGTGAGTTGATGTCCTAATGCTGTTTTCCTATTGTTGGGTATCATTCCTTCTCCCCTGGAAGCAGCTGTATGAGTTAGCTGTGGATTAAGTGCTCCTCCAGTTAATAGCAGTTTTAATCAGCAATATTTTCCTTTGCTCTTGTGTTAAGGATCATTCTCTTTGAAAAGAGATTTAGGAAGGTTTTTTCCAATATGTTACTTAGAAGTAACATAGCCTTTCATTCACTTTCGTCGGAGGGCTCTCAGTATGACTGCAGGGCCTGTGAGATTCTCAGCCCTTACTTTAGAGTGGGAAGTAATAGCACAGAGAAAATAAGCAACTTGCACATAAAGATGGAGTCAGTGGTAGAGAGAACAGAAACCAAATCAAGATAAACCAGACATGCATGCTAAGCCTGCTTCCTAGATAACCTCTAAACCTGTACAACTCCCCTCCTTCCTGTCCTCACAGCCATCAGTACACCAGTGGATATTACCGAGTGTCTGCTTATTTCCTGGCCTTGATGATAGGAGATCTGCTGCCCATGAGAACTGCTCCAGTCATCATATTCTCATGCATCAGTTACTGGATGATTGGTAAAGAATAGATGCTTTCGTTGAACCTGTCATCTTCCAGCACATTTGATTTCTGACTTAGCCAGACCTTAATTCTTGTATCTATAACATGAAACTAATTGAACCTTCAACTGATTTAAGTGCTTGGCATCATAACTTCAGAGGACTCTGGGACAGGGGCAGAGACACCAGCAATCTGAGACAAAAACCTGCTTGACCACATCTTTCAGTAATGCTCTTTGGGCATAGTTCCTGCCAACTCTGAACTTGGGCTTTCTTCCTGCTTTCCCTGTCTTGTAGGAGTCCAAGGGCACCTCTCTGGGATTTATAATGTTATCATTTACTGGACTCTTTCCTTTCTCTTGTTGACAGGATACCAAGCTATTGCAGGCCGGTTCTTCTTCTTCATGCTGACCCTGGTACTGGTGTCCTACACGGCCACGGCCATGTCTCTTGCTATCAGTGCTGGGATGGATGTGGTAGCCGTGGCAAATCTGCTCATCACTATTTGTTTTGTCCTGATGCTTGTGAGTATATGAGGGTGTGTGTGCTCCTTTGGTGGATGTGAGGAAGCAGCTGAGACAGGCTGCAAGGACCGGGTTGAGCCAGCCCTAAGCAGGCTGAGAATCCACAGTCCAGTAGCATGTCAGCCCCATGCCTGTGATTTTGTCACTGTAGTCAAAGATGTACTTCTGCCAACTTGTAATCTAAGTGGTCAAATCACTGCTCAGGTGCAATTCAGTAGGTGTGATGCCACCAGAGATTTGCAAACAGTGTGCCCCCAAAAGTTTGGATTTTTTTAGAATTGTCCTTCAAAAATTTATTTTAAAAAAATTCTTGCATTTCCAGTATTAAAAATCTAAGTGGTCAACTAAATAATTTAAAAGGAGAAAATCTTGACATAAACTTTGGATCAATTGATTTTATTGCATTAATTGTTGTTCAGTGGGATTAGCAGGAGCACACCCTCTCTTTATTTTAATTCAGTATTGCCCTTAGGTTCCAGAAATTACTTCAATACTCTTCCTTAAGGACTTCTAAGGAAAAGAGCAAGTGAGAGAGAAAGGAATTTTGACTACTTATAGATGAGAGATGTGAGTTCTTTTTCAGAGATAGTGATAAAAGCTCTTGACTGTGAGGCCTTATCAAGTTACCTTAGAGTAAAAAGTACCTCCTGTCAGGTGATTCCTGGTAGCTGTACATATTCTGATCCCACAGCACATCCCCTGTTATTCAATTTGCAACTTTTGCAATAAGCTAAGTGATAGTGTATTGCCTCAAATGCATGCTGCGGGTGAGAAGTGTGCATGCGTAGTGAAGGGCAGCTGATGTACGTTGAGTGAAGTCACAGTATTTAAGGAATGGCACATGCACATCTTGAAAGACAGCAGGGTAAGCACAAAACCACTTGTGATGAAGCACAGCCTGAAGCGTTGTGTTTAGCTGTGAAGTCCAATTGTGCTAAGAAGTAGAAGAGCCAACCTTGTTCCAGGCAGGAGAGAGCACAGATAAAAGATGTAGGTCAGAGGAGGAAGCTGAAACAGTAACAGCCCTTAAGAGTTCCCATGGTTGCCTTCTTGTTTCTCCACTTCCTCATCTCCCAGTCATCCTTCTTTAGCTTCTGGCTAGCTCTAACATAGGACACAGTCCTCCAGAGTAAGAAGTTATTAGTGTGCATGTTTCTTAGCTCACATGTGGATGTATAAAATCTTTCTGACCTCTTTGCAGGCAGTTCAGTTGGAGTACTTGGGTGTACTGGGTGTGTGTGTTGGGCCAGCTGGCTGGGACTGCTGCAGGGTTTGAACCTCATGCCTGTAGGCACAGACATAACAGCAGTAGGAGGTCCATCTATCCTAGTGCACCTCTGCTGGGCATCTGCAGTATCTGTGTAGGAATGGCACTGTTTGCAGTAAACAGATTCTGTGACTCATTAGTCTCTTCTGTTCTATTTCAGATCTTTTCAGGACTCTTAGTAAACCTCCCGTCTATAATGGCCTGGCTGAACTGGCTCAAATACTTCAGCATCCCCCGATATGGCCTCACTGTGAGTAGAAAGTATCATCGGTCTCCTGTGAATAATGTAGCCACACTGCAGCTTCCTGGAGAGATTTCGAGTATAAATGAAGTTCTCTTAAAAGTCACATTTGGTTTCTTTCCTTGCATGAATGTAAAAGGAATGAACCAGCCAACCCCAAAAAGGAAGCAAAAATTAATCTCTGTGTGAGAGGTGGAAGTCTCAGAGACTGAACAAATCCTTTGTGCCACAAATTAGTGCTGCTTGGACAGCAGCAGAGCAAGCTGTCCAGTGAGGCACTAATTCTTAGCCTGAATAGTTGATCCCTGTGGTTTATAATAAAGTCAAATATTGTATGGCCTCTCCAGAGTCTGCTGTTTGGGTGGCCAGTCTGAGGTTAATGACTGTCCAGCTGGTTCAAGGATTCACCATAGTGCCTGAGTGTCTCAGTCTTCAGTGTGGCTTCCTCTGAAGTGAAATATGATTTACTGCCATTTATGAATAATAAGGAGCTGGGGTACCAGAAAGATAAGGGTGCAGCTGCTTGGAACACAGTAAATGGACGTAGCTGGTCGCCCACTGGTCACTGGTGGAAGTTGTGCTTCCATCTCCTGTCTTCATCCTCGCCAAGCCTATTTGGGAGGAATAGTTTCCTACCTTTGAGTGAAAATGAGTCAAATGAATGTTGGAGCTGGTGCAGGGTGGTGTGGGCAGGACCATGGTGACTGGCAGTGGAAGAGAATGGTAGGATCAGGGAGTGGGGGGAGATGTGTGAGACTTCTCCTGTTTGGGTATCACTGAGATTTTTTCAGTGTTGCTGAACGTGGAAGTGTCCCCTGAGACTGCAGTTAGCCCAGGATGCCAGTGCAAGGGAACTCTTCCTTTTCTTGCCTTAGCTGACTGTGCCATTTGGGGTGTCTGTGTGCAGCCACAGGGTTTTCTGGGTCAGTAGATTGACCCAGATGAATGTGGATGAACAGAAACTGTTTGTGACTGAAATGTAACTTTGAAGCCAAAGACTTAGACACCAAACCATCCTGCATGTAGAACTTGGAGCAGTTCCGCAGAAAGGCAGTGATTATCAGAATAAAAAGGAAGATAAACATACAATTCCAAGAATGAACATACATACCTTCTAATAGAGCTCCTTTGAGGTGTTGCAGTTTTAGCATCCCAAATCACTAACTGTGAAAATCTGATGTCTGCCTCTTTCCCTAGGCTCTTCAAGTGAACGAGTTCAGAGATCTCTACTTCTGTGGTGAGAATAAGCCAAATGCTACAGTGTCTGTGGGAGATGCAGGCAGTTGTCCTCCTGATATTTCAGGAGAAATGTAAGTATCTAACTTGTGGTGGCTTACTTAAAGAGAAGTCTGACTGTTTCAAATTTTTATTAGTCACAGAAGAACCACTCACAGGCCAGTCTCAATAATACGTCCCAAAATAATGTATTTTAGGATTATATAGTAAAACTTTGCAATTACCCAAGAGTGAATTAGGGATGAAACTTTACTCTTAAAAATAGGCAGATGAGCTAATTTAAATTTTGTTTTTAATAACCTAGCTCTGGCCTAACAGTTTTCTTAAACAGTCACTTAGCAATGGAAATGCAATGTGTGGACAGATACAAAGTTGTTGAGAAGCAGTCGACCTGTGATCAGAAACAAGACTGCCTCTCAGAGCTTGTTTGTAAATATTAACCTCCCTGCAGATACAGCAGAGAGCCAAGGTATCTATCTCCCTGTGCTACTGCCCTATTTGAAGTACTCTTGACTATTGATACTTTAAGTTGTAGCAATGAGGGTATTTCATGACACATGCTAGAGAGCTGTCAAATAGGTTATTGCAGGGAACAGAGCTGGAGCACTGTTTCCACAGCTTTTGGACCCCATACCCCTGCTATGGACTTCCAATGACTTCTATGTGAAACTAATTCTTTTGTACTTATCACAGTTTAATGTGGTTCTGAGGTTTACTCATGAATTGCCAGCTATCTATAAACAACAATTAGGAAACTACTGAAAAATTGAGAATCAGAAATCTAGGTTTGTCCCTTTAGCTTTTTTAGTGATCGGTGATGAAGTTACTCTATTGCTGTCACCTGTTTTGCAGAGTTGAGGGTAGAAGAATTTTTGTAGAATGGGAATAAAAGTAACTACCTGAAGACTTGCACCACATAGTAGTACCAACTTCTGCCCTGTGCTTTTTTGCAGGTGTTCTGGTGAAGCATATCTGTGCAGCCAAGGAATCACACCTACCAACTGGGCAATGTGGGAAAACATAGTGGCTCTCTTCTGCATGACTGCTATCTTCCTTGTCATTGCCTATGCAAAACTCCGGTTTATGAGAAAGTTCACATAGACTCCTGTGTTGCCTTGCTCTGCAGCTTCTCTGGTCTTAAAACTGCAAAGCTCGTTAGGGGCCTACTGGAGGTTGCCAAAAGATTTCAACTGACTTTACTGGACTTCAGATGGGAACCCTGTCCTCTTGTTTCTGGAGCATGATCTCCATGTAATTGTAGGATTTTTGTTTTTAAGAAATGCATTAATGTACATTGCATAAGTGATTTTTGTTTTTGTAAGAGTATAATTTGATAATTCCTTAGGTACATATCAAACTATGTATAGTAAAGCATTGATCTTCTGTAGCCAACTATGAACATTTCCTGTGTAAGGGAAGCATTTTCCTTTCTAGATGTGAGCTTCTCCATCACAACTAGTATAAGGTGATGATGGCATTTATGCATTGATATGTTGCTTCTTGTTAGTGCCTGTCACATCTGAGGAGAGCCAGAGGCCGTTCACAGAGGGTTGGAGATGCATTTGAGCTTGAAGTCAGTACAGGGAATGAACAGTTATACTTCCAGTAGCTTCTCTATGGAAGCTACTTGCAGAAACAACTTTTACTTGATGAAAAACTAAACAGTAGTGGTATAAGACATCTCCTCTATGAAGAGGGAGAAGTATATACTGTTGTACTGTTAAAAAAAAAAAATAAAATTTGTATACTTAGCAATGGAAGATCTTTTTAACAGACTTCATGGTTAGCTGTGCCACCTCTATGTATACAGGCAGAAGCCTCCCCGCCCGCCGGGAGCGGGGGCAGGCCCCGGGATTTACGCGCGGGGCCGCTGTGATACAGCGGGCTGGGGCCGCGGTTGGCACGGCAGAGGCCCCCCCCCCGCCGGTCCCTGCCAGCCCGCACTGGCGCATGCGCCGCGGCGGCGAGAGGCGGGGCCGCGGCCCTGAGCGGAGTCGAAGGCGGAAGCGGGAGCCGCGGGAGGGGGCCTGTCGCCATGGCGACCGCGGCGGAGGGGCTGCCCGAGACCAGCGCGCAGCCCGCCAAGCGTAAGGGGCCGGGGCCGCGGCCCGGCTCGGGTTGGCGTTCGCGGCCGGCTCTTGGCCGCGCGGCAGCGGCCAGGTCCCGCCAGGCCGCGGCCTGCTCCCGGCGCGGCGCAGGGAGGAGCCGCCCGGCGGGGCAGCAGCAGCAACCGCCGCCCCGCGGCGGGAAGGGCTCCGGCGGTGAGGTGGGGGCCAGCTGCGGGGCGAGCCCGGGGCTTCGCGTCTGTTGTCCGGCCGCTCGCCCGAAGCCTGGCGGCTGCATCCTGCCGGGGCCTTACCCCCGTGTGCCTGTCACCCCAACACCGCCGCTTCGGCTGGCGGGAGCCGCGTGCTTCTGGGCAGCCTTTGTGTTCGAACCGGCAAAAGCTGCCGACGAAGGAAAGAGCAGCCTGTCCGGTTGAGGAAGAGGTGGTGAACTGCTCCTGCGAAGAGCAGAACAAGGGCGGGTTGTGGTAGAAATAGGTTTGGAGAAGAAAAGCGGTGATTATCGCTTTCCACAGGTGGGGATCTGTTGCAGCCCCTCATGGAGCGTGCTGCGAGGGGCTGTTCTAGTCTGAATCAGTGACTGCAAATAAACATCGGCAGCACTGTGCACAAAGTCTCTCAGAAGTTCTCCCGGAATTCCTTTCCTGTCGTCTTAGCACAGGAGGGGGCCGATATTTGCAAATGCAATCAGGCCAGATGCCTCTCCCTTAAATGCTCCCAGAAGTATTATTTTGAAATAGTCTTAATGTTACTTCAAGGCAACTGCATAGGTTTGTTACGCCTTAATGTAAAATAGATAACTTGTATGGAAAAGTACGTGTAGTCAATTTGAAGGTAAAAAAAAAAAAAGGGACCATTTAATCTTTATGGTGTGTTTCTGTACCTGCTGACTTTCCCCTCACCTTGTGATGTCTGTACCCCGATTAGAGGATCCCGGTGTTGAAACAGCAGAGGAAGCTAAGGAACCAGCAGAGGCAGATATCAATGAACTCTGTAAAGACATGTTCAACAAAATGGCCACTTATTTAACAGGTGAACTGACAGGTAAGGCACTGCAGCACTGACCTGCAAGTAAGTTTTTGTTTTGTTTCATTTTATTTTAAAGAAATCTGTAATGTAGTTTGTCTAAACTGTACTTATTTAGAGCATATCTAGCAAGACTGGCAGTTCAAGTCTAATGTGTTGCTATACTACTAACAATGCTGAGATTAGTCATATTAATGAAGTCCCAGAACAGCACTTTTTTCAAAAGAATTCAGTATGACATCACAACTTAAAAAAAAATTCTTTTTAATCTTGCAGAACCTTGTACATGAAAAAACAAACAAAAGGGGTTTAGGTTAAGAAGGTCTAGAAGAGAAGCACAACTGAGAGTGGAACATGTGCAGCTATTTTGTTTCTGAGTGAGAGCAAGGAGGTACACATGTTTTCCAACATTCATGCTTCAGAATAAACTGTTGTGCAACATTAACTGGAGCAAACTAAACTGCTCAACAAGTTAGTGGATTCCATAGGCTCTAATTTTGAAAGCACTTCACAGCACTACTGTTTTGATGGACTTGAAGGGTAGATGGTACAGATTACCAGTCCGGATTTGTGCTATCAGTTTTGTAAACCTAAGTGTTTAACGGAAAAAATAAAAGTAGATATGTGAGGAATTAGTAAATTTTTCTCTGAAAAAAAAATTACAACTCATCAGTCCAGTTGATTTTTACAGTTCACAAAATGTCATCTCTCTTTTTGTAGAACATTATACTAACACCTGTATTACCATTTAAACTATTCTTTTTTACATTTGGCTACTGGTTTGAAATCTCTTGTCTGCACCCAATTCACACTACATCAACTTTAATATAAAATCTATTCTTTTTAAGCCACCAGTGAAGACTACAAACTCTTGGAAAACATGAATAAGCTGACTAGCTTGAAGTACCTAGAAATGAAAGATATTGCTATAAACATCAGTAGAAATCTGAAGGATTTAAATCAAAAATGTAAGTAAGCCAAATAAGGTCGGGGTATAATGAATAGTACACTTGTTTGGGAAATGAAGCATCTGAGAGGCAGGTAGTTCACACTCCATTAGGTGCTGAAGGAAGGAAAACTCGCTGAAATAGACATGCTCATCTGCAATGCCAATCTTGTATGTTTCGTTGCAGCTATAGACTATGTAGACTAGCATATGAGAAAACACATCTGAATTTATGTCCTGATTTACCCCAAGTTTTGGATCTGATGGGAAATAACACTTCTGATTCACATTGTATTGTTACTTGTGTTGACTCTAGCCAGTACTCTTAAACATTTCATACTTTCCTGGAACGTGGCTGACAGTATCACCACTTGATTTTGGGGCAGGGGAAGGAACGAGCTTTTTTTTGTTCTATCTGAAGAACATAATGAGAAATTTTTGTGTTTCAAGCATGACATTTTTCTTGGAAGTGAGCTACTGAGAACTAACAGATGTGATTTTTCTTCTTTTTTAAGATGCTGCTCTTCAGCCATATCTGGATCAAATAAACCTAATTGAGGAACAGGTTGCAGCTCTGGAGCAGGCAGCTTATAAATTGGATGCGTATTCCAAAAAACTTGGTAACCGTTGTCCTCTACTGTTACTACCTAGCAGTGTAGTCCCTTGCAAGGGGATTTAAAAAGACAAAAGTAAACTCCTCCTCTATTTAACAAGTCTGAGCTGCAGAGTTGTCCATTCTTCTTTTGAGCAACGAACACTGTATGTGAAATGTTGGGAAAAGATTAATGTATCAAGTTATATGGAGGTGGACTTGTACAGATATTACTGAACTACAGCTTATTAGTGAGGCTTGATTTCTCTTTTACAATATATGCTGACCCAAATTTTGAAGACAGATGTTTAATCCTGTAAATAGAGGGATTAATAAAGTTCCACCAGGCACCCAGGTCCACTTGGCTTAAATTAATATTTGTTATCTGACTTAAGCACCTGGTTCCTAAAAAAAATGTATTGTACAGTTATATTTGCCTAAATGTGTTAGTAAAAAAAGACCTTGAGTGATAAATTAACTTGAATTTTAAGATGTATAGCAGATTACAGGATTCAAAGCTTTTAGCTGTCCAGACCTAAAATATTGTTATTTTTTCTTCTGCAGAAGCCAAGTACAAAAAACTGGAGAAACGATGAAATTACAACAGTCTTTAAGTTGGAGTTGGGCTATAAGTCAGACTGATTTCTGTTTAAATTGCACAACAGCAGTTCTGTATGTTGACAAGGATTTGGTTACAGCTAATATCAAGACTGGTAACTTTTTCTATCTGTTGAATACAGTAGGCTGTATTCAGGCTTAAGACTGAGTAATATTTTCCTCTTCTTAAGAGGTTCTGTTGCCTCTGTTGTTCTGCAGTGAAAAGTAGAAGACTGTCCCTAACCCATATGTTGATACTGGCTATCTGTGTGTTAGTCTTTTCTCCCACATGAAATATTCTATCTAGGAAGACCCCTCCATAACCTGTAAAGACATTTTCCCGTAGTAGCAGCAGGATCTAAACTTCATTGTTTTTTTATTTTCCTTCATTGAGCTCTGCGTTGAGAAGATACCTGAGTCTTTGGGTTACAAGCACGGTATTGAACACACTTCATTTTGTTATCCACCTTTATCTGTTTAAAATAGAGAGACTAATTGTTGTAAATTTATAATAAAACAACTTACTGCATTTGTCTCTCTGGAATCTGAAGTTCCTGTTGGAAAGATTATGTAAGTTGTCTTCTTATTTTTTTCAAAGGGTCTGTTAATAAAGACAAACTCCTTCTAGCTATTGGAGAGCATAGAAGAGAAAATATTTTAAACTCTCTGTCAAGTATTCCTGCAATTATATTCTTTAACTGTCTGGACCTTAGGTGAAATTGCAAGAAGTATTATTTTATCACATGCTCAGTTAACTTAGCAGATCCTTTGTCTACTTTACTAATGAATTTTCATCCTAATAGTTTTTGAAGAGGTATACCCGGCACAAAAAGCTGCCTTACCAGTTTAACAGTGGTAAATTCCTAATTCAGCAGAGCCCTTCTTACTGAACAGGTACTCCTACTCCAATTTTTTTTTCTTACCTATTGACTCTTGACTTGTTCAAGCTGGCTTTTGAGTGAGTTGCAGTCAAGTATAGTACTATTGCTGATGTAGGAAAGAAGTAGTTCAAACTTCTTACAGGCTGTTTAGCAGAATCTCTACTCAGGTGTCAGTGTGGTAAAAGTCGTAGTGCTGTCTGTCAGTGCACAGCAATTGTAAGTAGTCAAGATGGACACTTTTCCCTAGTGCTATTTAAAAGCAGTGAAAGAGATGACCTTTGAGAGCCTTCACCATCACTTTAAAAATCCTGGGTTTAAAATAAAAAGTACTATCTCTATGACTGAGGTGTAGGATTTGAGAAAGGGTTGAGTTCATTGTAAAGAAAGACTTTTTTTTTGAATGAGCATCTTTAAACAACAGGGTTTAAGTCTCCCAGAGGTATCTGGCTATTTGCATCTGCATTGCTTTTATCCATAGTGAGATCACTGATGCCTTTTCTACCTGTGAAATCAAATTAGATGTTTTAGTATTGTTGTCAAAGCGACATCCTCCAACCCAACAAGAAGAGATACCAACAGATGAGTTAAAGTTTCTGTGTTGGAGGAAATTATACCATGTAGAACAGCAGCCTGTTTTAAAATCTGACAGATTGTCGTCATCTCAGAATTCATGGTGTATTCGCAGTTCTGCTGGATGAGAGAATCTAGCCAGCCGGATCTAAAGTTTTTGTGCCTAGAGACTGGCTTTTGAATGGCAGCCTGAACAGTGGCCTGCTTGGTGGTCTCTGATGTTGGGTAGTGGTACCACAAGGTGGTAGACAATCTAAAAGTGCTGTTTCTCCAGTGTTTCATGCAACTGTAGATTATACAAGACTAGGTGTGATTCAGCTAGACTCACGAGTGTTTTTGATAATACTATCCTTTTGCTTTGTCATTGTGGAGAAGAATCACAGATGTTTGGCTGCTGATATAAAAGCTTGAGGGTGCTACCCGGAGCTCCTCTGTTCCCTGAAAGAATGAAGATTTTCATTGCAGCATATAGCAGCTGCATGTAACTGGGAACCTGGTCCCTGGCCCTTACCCATCTCTAAGAACAGAAAAGTTACTGATTGGTATCAGATTGGAAATGGTTCTGGATAGGTGGACATCATCCAGAGCTGACCAGCCACTGAAATGCTTACCAGGGCAGGTTGTTCTAGGATTGAAAGAAGACCACTGATCTTCCAGCCTAGTGATCTCTTTGATTCCCAGCTTTTTCTGGGAAGATGGTGCTAGAGACACAGAGTGGATGCTGGCACACAAAGGGATTGTTCTCCACTGCAGCAATGCAGCTGGCCCTGCGCTCTGGCTAGGTGCGGAAGTCAAGATGAAGGGGTGACAGAGTTGTATCCCAAGGAATTAAAAGGAAGAGCTGGCCATCTGCTGTCTAGAGAATTGTGATCATCTCCATGTGATGAGAGTACTATCAAGCCCTTAGTACCAGTGACTTGTCCTGTTGCATGGCAGCAAGCCAAGTTAGTTCTGCTCATGGCAGATAACTTACAAATCAAGCGTTGAACAGAACGTGGCCCATGTTCTATGCTCTCATGGCAACACACTGCCAGTGTAGTTGCAAGTCCACTCCTCTATTGGATATGGACCATATGCTCAGACCCTCAGTGGGAGACACACTCCACAGATCTAAGCCAGGTACAGAACTGGATGTATGGCAGCCCTGCTCTGTAGTCCCAGTCACCTTCCCATTTCCTTAACACATACTGTCCACACTCCAGTTGGGATGCCAAAACTCATAGTTCCATAGTAAGAGGGTTTCACTGTCACTGGGATCGTAACAGCAGCTTTGCTGTGTAAATTCCTGAAGTGGCCAAGAAGAACAGCACACTTCTCTCTGTTTTGTGTTTACATCCTCTAGCACTTTCAACTGCCTTGACCCTGTAGGGCACCTTTTCATCTTGACACCATGGAGAGCCACGTAATAGTGTATATGTTTAAGGGCTGGTAGTCTTTCTTAATGGAGAAGAGGAGGCGGTCATGTGCCTCACCCTTCTTAAGCATGGTTTAATGTACCAAGCTCATCCTGCGGCAGCAAGACTGTCCTTCCATAATGTGTGCCCAAAGCATGCGCTGTTGCCAAAGGCAACTATGGACATGACAGCAGCCCAGTAGGAAGTTTTCCTAGCACAGGAGTTAGATACAAGGATTGTCAGAGTTTTTGAGCAGAAGGGCTTACATTCAAGGATAGGCTAGTGCTAGGTAAGCAAAAACACATTCTCAGGGGCACGAGGGGTATAGTTTGTCCTCTGCTCAGCAAAGAACTGGAAATTTCTGATTAAGCAGATCGTAACTACAAAACACGACTCTGAAGCACACACATACTGGCCCTAATCAGGTCTCCAAAGATACGTCTGAAAGCAGAGGATGCTGTCTGTCAGTGTCATGACTAAAATTGGAATGATGTCCTCTAAGACACCATCCATGCAGCAGTTGTTAACAGGTGTTGCTCCTCACCTCTGAAGGCCAAGAGGATCGAGGGGACTGAGTGACAGTGGGTAGGTAAATATGGTCACATGAAAGTAAAACTATTTATCTTGTTCCCTCTCTCTTGGAGAATGCTCAGTCTGCGTGGAGCTTTCTGGCCTGCCCCATCCCACTTCATAGTCAGAGGCCCAGTATCTGGTTTGTATGTTATAGCAAGGCAAAGAGCAGGCTCAGTAATCAGTTTAAATATACTCCAGTGACACTGCTATTTGGCTCTGGTTTTGTAGAACTGCTGGTTTAGCCATGCCTTGTTTTAACCACAGGTGCATTTCACAGTTGCTTTGGTGAAGAGATCCACTCACCACATGCAACCCAAGATGCTAGGAAGATCTAGGAATTTGTGAGATCGGGGCATAGAAAATTTCAAAGAAAAATAATATGGCATTTCTCTGCTCGTGGTCTTTCCTTGACAGGATTGCAGGAGGGCCACAAGAGGGCGATGTGTCAGCAGAAAAAAACTTCCACAAGCTAAAGCGGTAAAGGCAAAGTAAGGACCAAATCTTGCTCCTGTTGAAAAAGTTGCTTTTCTACGTGTAGAAAATGCAATGCTATTTTAAAATCTCCAGAAACTCTGAAGATGGAAATCCATCTAGCCAAAAATTGCCAGCAAGCACTTAGTGTTTTCAGGTAAGAGAGCTAAGAAATAGCAAATTCCTTCACAACCTCTTCCACCTCCAGGAAGCAGAAATGGGAAGAGGAGCTTGTCCCACAAGTGACTCTTTACTGGGAGGAAATTTTAGAGACTGACTACCTGGCTGGCTGCAGGATTGTATGACAGTGGCATCCCAATTAGACCAAGAGCTTACAGTTGTGTTCCCAGTTCTATCTCTGAGTAACTATTTCCCTCTCTGCCTGAGGGCTCTCTATATGACTAGAGGAATCCAAATCACAGCAAGGATGGCAGGTCTTTGGAGAGTAGCACCACAGAAGAGACATAGCTAGATGTGTGTGAACAGCTTGTACTGGGGCAATTTATGGACCAAAAGCAGAAGTACAACTTGGTTGCTGTTCAAACATTTCACCTGGAGAGTCCATGAGAAGTTCCAGAGGAGTTACAGGGGGAGACTAAATCTCTATCTCTTCTGCAGCATTTCCTGGTTGAAAACATGATTAAAAAGTAGCAGGTGCTTGAAGGGAAGAACACAGAAGAGAACAGAGGAAGGTCAGGGCTAACAGATGCGAGTCAAGGGGCAAAGTATCTCATCAAAGTGTTCTATGCAACGGCTTCGGAGCTGAAGCAGTTCTTGAGGACTTGGACTGCAATTGCAAACCAGGGGGTGAAAATCAGCCTAGAAAATACAGCTCTTTAAGCAGAAACAGAAGAGTTCAGTTCCAGAGGAGGATTTTTTCCCTGGCACCTCGAGATAGTTCTGCCCAGCTGCTCTAACAGATTATTCTCAAGTCATCCAGTTTTCAAAGCATTACTGTGTGGAGTTGTCCACAATCTTCAGAATGTGCTCATAAATCATGAGTGAAACTGCAACATGTCCAATAGCTGAAAAACAACTCTTCTAGAATGGAATATACTTTTTAACCTGAAACTCTGTGTTCAATACAAATGTTAAAAGATGTCCAATGAGATGATAATCACAAGTGTATGTAATGGCCTAACAATAAATACATTGTTGTATTTGCAGCATCCCATCAGAGGAAAAACATAAGCAACAGTAATAGGCAGAAGACAAGTATGCTATGAAAGTATGACAGTTTGTTAATGATTAGTGCTTGTCCCTGCTTTCTGATATGACAGTAGAACAAAGTTGAGCTTAGAAGGTCAAAAAGACTTAAAAATTAAAGCATTTCATCCAAGTTTGTTGGCAGCGAGTGATTTTTTTTTCTAACCAGTATGTTTAACACAGAGGAAACAAGAGCAGCTATTGGCTACCTTTGCATTGTTGTTTTTACTGTAGGCTTCATAAAGTGAGCCTTCCAGGATGCAGCTTCAGCCCTTCCTGATCCCACATCCCTGTTCCATGTTGCAATGGAACCCCTGGGAGTCACAACTATTTTCTTGCTGGTTTGCATTGTCTGCCTGCTTGTCTGTTCAGCCTGGAGGAAGATGTCTGAAACAGGGAAGCTGCTTCCTGGGCCATTTCCTTTGCCCCTCATAGGAAACATGCTGCCACTGAAGAAAAACTTGCCTGAGGCAAGTGAATGTAACTTAAAAGCTGTGGGGGTTTTTTGGCAAATTGTTTCAGCTCACTAAGAAGTATGGTCCTATTTTCACAATATGTTTGGGCTCAGAATGTGCAGTGGTGTTTTATGGACCTTAAATTGTGAAATAAGTTTTGATTGATTGACAAAGATGTAGAGTTCAGTGGAAAAGGACTTATGCCCCTCTCCCAAAAGTTTTCCAGGAGAACAACTACTTTTTGTGAGATTCTCCCTAGGTAGAGGTGTTCTTTTGGGAGAATGTAACTGAGAAGCCAGAGTGGGAGGAGCTGATGTTTCATTTAGTATAGAAGCAAAGCCTGGTAGAATCTGCAGAGACCTTTGGCTCGCTAGCATTAAATGGTCCTAGACTCTTGCTGTTGTAGATCATAGATGTTGCACCTTGTAAGGTCTGGGTTATGACCTGGAGAGCAGATGGCTGTGGTGGCATCCTCACATAGTGTTCCACCCTAGTAACTGAGTATGTCATCCCAGTGGGACAAATGTATCCTAAGATAGCCAGTACTACTTTTCACCGGAGGCCATCGCCCATCGCCCTCCCTCTCTCTCCCTCATTTCAAAAGAGTTGAACTAGGAACAAAGGAAGAACAGGCAAGTGGCCATAAAGAAACCAGACATCTCTCTCTGACATGATAGCAAGTTAAAAGAATTGTACTTAAAGACACTGCATAGGGAATAGTTAAAGAGAGCAATGCAATACAGGCACAATGTAGGAAATCCATGCAATAAAATGGTATGAACTGTTTGCAATTTGAAATACAATATAAGATGAAAATGAGCATCAATGTGAGAAGAGTGAATAGCTGTTCAAATTTAAAAATAAATATGGCTTTGAAAGATGCTAAGAAGCATTTAATCTGGGAAGTATGGCAGGAAATTTTTCCTACCTTACCTAAATGCAAAGGCCAAATTTCATCTGAAGGGCAAAAGCCAATGGAAAGACCAGTTCATTTTTGCCTTCTGGAGTTTCTTATGACTAATGTTCCCTGGACTATGCAACCTAAAGCCTTGATAAAGCTTAACTGCCCACACTGGTTCCTCATGCTTCTAACCTACAGCATGTACATAATTTTATTCTATCTCTAGTAGTTATCATATGCTGTTTCATATAAAAGAGGCCACATTTTATCCTATGAAGAGAGTTCAGATTAACCTGTATGGCTTTCAGAGCTTGTTATTTCTTGTACTGCGTGAGCACAGGACAAGGGAAATAATTCCCTTGTGCAGACTTTTGGGCTTTTTCCTTTGCTTTTTAAGTAGTATTTCAGACAGCTGCAGATTAAACACATCCGGAAGCTGGGACAGGGAGTCAACTGGAATAGAAATTAGATGCCACAAGCTAGGCAGTAAAATGGACAATCTGTTCTGTGACACCAGTTCTGTGATCTTCTTGATCTGAAAAATGAGTAACCAAAGTGTATTCATGTGTGTGGGAGATGAGGACCACACATCACAGAGAGTGGAGAAGCTGTGGTCCTTGGACTGAGAGTCTGCAGTGAAATAAAGAAGCCAAGTGAGGCATACTCCATATTAGAGCTTGAAAAGGCAAAAGCACAAGTGTAAAAACCTCCTTAGATCCCTCAGCTGCAAGAAAGTTGGAACCTTTGCTCTGTGTGTGTCTCTCTGTTGGGGGTTGTATGTGTATCCCACAGCACACAAGTATTGAGTTACAGTTATAATCGGTGCGAAAAAAAATCTCTGGTGTATTTGTGTGCCGAACAGAAGATCCATTTAGAAAAGTGAGTCCAGAACCAAAGTCCCTTAGTATTAATCAGCAATCCAATAGAGAGCTTCATCAGGATAATACAGGTTCACGCTGGTGAACCTCAGTATATTCTGTGTGATACAAAGCCACTTTCAACTCTAGGTCTCTTAACAGTCATATATAGCTTAACATGCTACTGTATAGAGTTTTCAAGGGAGAACTGACATCCCAAGAGGTCAAAATGTATATTTGAAATTGTAACTGGGAGAGTCACTAAGATCCTTGACTGGATAAAACTACTGTTTTCCTAACTTTTGCTTTTAAATGCAGCTTCTGCGTGGGAATTCACAAATGTCTCCCTGCAGCCTACAAGGGGTATGTAACATATATGTGCACATAAGGCTCTGCTATGCACTCTGCCCACGACTTTTTCCTCCACAAAAAAGTTAAAGATACTTGTGTTTACACCTGGCTACTCCAAACTGCTTGTATTCACCTTTGATCACCCCATCTCCCTTCATCCATATCTATCCTTAATGTCCAGACATACAGTTAATCTATCTATGGCATGTTAATTTGTAGTAGTAGCTCAGGCAAGTACTATTGCACTGTTATGGGGGTAATGCTCAAGTACATTTGTTTGCTTCATAGATTGCTTCACTGAGTTCCTCACTCGGGGACACCTTTAGGAGATTTGAGAACTTGCTCGTTTTTTTCTTCATTAGTGCTTGCCCAACTGACTATTGCTTCTGTAGCTGCTTCCCAGCTTCTTAGAAACATCTTAGAAACTTGAGCTTACAGAGATTCTTATGTTCTGCGAGAGGCACTTGTGAACTAATAGCAACAGTGCATAGAATGGATTAATTGAGTTTGAAAGCCATTTCTTCATGTGGCCAAGTGACAGACACTGTAACAGGTTTGCCATAGAAAATTTGTATAGCCCTGCCTAGTCCTGCACATGAGCAAGCAATGTCTGTACAGTCCTAGCAGAAGAAAAAGTCTAGTCATCACTGAGTGCTAGCAGGCAGGGAGAGAGTGAGCAGTATGGCTTTATGGGAGATGTAGAGCTTTTCAATAGTGGTTAATTTTTTTTAACTGATGACTTTCAGTTTAGTCGTTAACAAAGGCTGATGAGCTAAATCCTATTCATTAAGCATTTGAATTTTTAAAAATCTGATCCTTAATCTCCCAAGAGTTAGTAATATTACTTGATGCTAAAGCAAGTTAAATCAGAGGAACTGTGAGCAGTTATTGGTTACCATTGCACTGCTTTTTATACCACAGGTGACACAAAGTGAGGCTTTCGGGACACAGCTTTAGCTCTTTTCTAATCCCCAAGCCTTGCTGCATATCATGGTGGAGTTTCTGGGAGCTAAAGCTATTTCCTTGCTGATTTGCATTGGCTGCCTTCTTGTCTTTTCAGCATGGAGGAAGATGTCTGGAACAGGGAAGATACCCTCGGGCCATTTGTTTTGTCTATTCTAGTCATGGACCAGTGGAGCAGTTGGGGAGGGTCCAGAGGAGGGCATGAAGATGATCAGAGGGCTGGAGCACCTCTCCTATGAGGACAGGCTGAGAGAGTTGGGGCTGTTCAGCCTGCAGAAGAGGAGGCTCCGGGGAGACCTGATAGCGGTCTTCCAGTACCTCAAGGGGGCCTACAAGAAAGATGGGGAAAGGCTGTTTAGTAGGGCCTGTTGCGATAGGACAAGGGGTAATGGTTTTAAAATAGAGGGAGGTAGATTTAGATTAGAAATTAGGAAAAAATTTTTTACGATGCGAGTTATAGAACACTGGAGCAGGTTGCCCAGAAAGGTGGTGGAGGCCCCATCCCTGGAAACGTTCAAGGCCAGGCTGGATGGGGCTCTGAGCAACCTGATCTAGTCAGGGATGTCCCTGCTCCTTGCAGGGGGGTTGGACTAGATGACCTTTGAAGGTCCCTTCCAACCCTAACCATTCTATGATTCTATGATTCTATGACAGGCTGAGAGAGTTGGGGGCTGTTCAGCTTGGAGAACAGAAGGCTCCAGGGAGACCTTATAGCAGCCTTCCAGTACCTAGAGCGGGCCTACAGGAAAGACGGGGAGAAACTTTTTAGTAGGGCCTGTTGTGATAAGACAAGGGCTAACAGTTTTAAAATAGAAGGAGGTAGACTAGATAGAAGGAAAAAAAATTTACAATAAGGGTAGTGGAACACTGGAACAGGTTGCCCAGAGAGGTGGTGGATGCCCCATCCCTGGAAACATTCAAGGCCAGGTTGGACAGGGCTCTGAGCAACCTGATCTTGTCAAATATACCCCTGCTCCTTGCAGGGAGCTTGGACTAGATGACCTCTAAAGGTCCCTTCCAACCCAAACTATTCTATGATTCTATGATTCTAACTGAAGAGGAAGTATGGAGTGCTTTCTTCTTTTTATCTGGTGAGACTTTTAATAGTTGATTCTTTTTGGTATATGGGGATAAACAAGATGATATTTTCATATATCTTTCTTTCATTCATATTTCTGTGAATCTTTGACATTTGTAACTTTTACTTTTGCAATGCTATGCTACCAACTCATGGTATATCTAGTTTATTAATACTTTGAAAGGAAAGAAGTTGTGCCTGTTTCACATAAACAGTTAATAGCACAGATTATGTGCAGTTCACATAGCACAGAGCCAGCTCTCTGTCTTCACTGTAATGACTATATATTATTCATTGCAAGGAATCTGATCCAAGTTAGGAAATGCCAGTCCTACATCTGTACATGTATGCTTGGCAATTCAGATAAAATCTTTTTATATATTTTTTTTCCCCAATTGTAACTTTGCTGTAGTGATCTTTACATGCTTCATAAAAGAATGGGAAGATGCAAGCTGCCGTTCCTCTAGTAAATGGCATGGGGAGGACCCCAGTGTTATTTAATTTGCCCTCTTTTGCCACAATGGACAGCTCTGTAAGTACAGTTGGGGTTCTAGTAGGTCTTATAGGGTCAGTCCAGCCTTCTCCCACATTGTTACTGAGAATGGAAATTTTGTAGGTCATTGGCCAGCTCAGTCTTCAAGCCATAATATGTTTCATATAAATGAGTGAAACGAAAGAGTCAGATATGTGTACAAGACTTGGAAGACATTTGAGAGTATAAGCTTTGTGGAGGCAGGTTTTTCACTAAAAGATGTTCCTCTGGGATCTCAGAAAAACAACAATTCAGTGTACTACTTCTTTATTTTGCAATGTAAATTTTAATTTCACAAACCTTCATTATAATCACACAGGAGAGAACTCATGGGCCCAGTTATTGATAAACTCCATCCCCACCACAGGAGACAATATGTATTGGGGAAAGTATACAGTGGATGATCATCTTCTAACAGAAAAAAAAACCTACTGTTTTATGCTTACCTTTACAAATAGGTCACAAACAAACCGAAAATACAGAAGAGAGAGGTACCTCAAATAGTCTGTGGACACCCTGGAGCACAAGCATCTGTTCCTGCTGTGCTGAGAGAATCAAGCGATAGGGACAGCAGCAGCAAGGCTCTCAGAGCACTGGTCCACACACTCTGGCATGTCAGGACATCAGGAGTCAGAGAGAAACCTGAGCTAGGTTTGTTAAGTGATTATACAGGAGAGCCTGTATAATTTTGCACAGGAAGCTGTCTCCTTCTTTATGCAATTGCCTACTCTGTCTCTGTTCTTAGCTGGCTGTGGTGATTATAAAAGCACTGTACAATTTTCTTTTCTAAGAACATTTCTCTCCATAAAATATCTAGCAAATGATCTGAGTGTTTCAGTCTCAACAGACTGAGAAATTATACTGTCATTCAACCAGAGCTTTCTGAGTTTGGGAGCTGGCAACTGTATTTACTTGGCTAGCGTGGAAGAAAAGAGACCTCATAAGGTCGGGGAAAATGTACCAGACTGGTGACAAATGGGGAAATGTCAATGTCCTTGCGATCTATAACAGGTTTCAAAGTAAAACTCTGCAGGATAGCTGTTAAAAATATGAATATCTCCATCCGGGCCAGACCTTCTCCTGCACAGATACGTTTTCCTGCAAGCAAAAAATAATAGAAAGTTAGGTGATAGTGGAGTATTTTGCTGGTAACTTATTTTAACCACTGTTCCATGAAAGTTCAGACATCCCAAATTGGACAGGCAGTGCTGCAGTATTTTAGGGAAGCAAATTAATTAAACCAGGGGCTAAGTGTCTAGAACAATGAGAATGCTTGGTGGGCAAAAGGCAGTTTGAAGGCTTCAGGTTCTGATGTTCTGCTACTGTTTAATGGTAAGTTTGGACAGAGAGAATTTGCACTGCTGAGCCCCACTTCATACATCTCTTCTTGTAGAATGCATTGGAGGAGCTTCTGTGATTGCTAAAACAGGACGTCAACTGAAACTCTAGTACAGGGGTTTGAGCTGCCCAGAAGTGACTTTAGCAGATCACCAGACATCACTGTATGTGACGAAGACACTAAAATCTTCAAAGAGGTTCTAGGAGAGGATAGTCTAGGATCTGAAATAGAAAGAGGTCTTACCTGCAGAAAATGGCATGAAGTAGTCACTCTTTCTAAAGGTACCATTTGCATTCAGGAAATGTCCTGGATCAAATTTTTCTGGATTTGGAAATTCTTTGCTATCATATAGGGCTGAAGTCAGCATAGGGAATATCATAGTGTCCTGAATTAAGAAAAAGAGGAGAAGAAAGTTAAAATGGAGACATGCTAAAGAAAAGTGATATTAGGAAGTTCCCAGAGCTGAATAGAATGGTAGTAAAAGTTAGACCAGTTTAAAATGAGCATTTAATGAATAAAAATGTGTGCCATTGGTATGGCAAAGATGTTTTAAAATGAATTTTAATGAGTCTGATTAGAGTATTTAATATTATTTCCAAATAAATTAGAACTTTGATTTCTTACATTTATGTGAAAAAAAATAAAAAGATCTATCTCCCTCTTCACATAAAGCCTTTTTTTTTTTTTTTTTACAAATACAAGGGACTGGACTCAATAACTTCCAGAATCCCCTTCCAACCAAAATTATTACAATTCTATATAACATTTCAATGTTTTTGAAAATAAAATAAAATACAATGAGTAGAACACATCATTGTTTTCAAGAGATTATGACCTTTTTCAGATACCGTGGAACAGACCTTGGGGATAAAATAGTCTCTGAACTTGGTGTCTTTGATCACAGCATGTGGGACATTAAATGGAATGAAATCAATGAATCTCTGGATTTCATGGACCACAGCATCTGTGTAGGGCATCTTGCTCCGATCTGCCATGCAGGGGCTTCGGTCTCGGCCAATCACACTGTCAATCTCCTTTTGAATTTTCTCTGTTAGGAGAAAGTAAGTGCTGAATGGAAAAGTCTCCCATCTGTTCGCCTAAATCTCTCCCCATATTTACAGAAAAATTTGCTTTTAGCGCACTAGGAATATATGAACATACTTAGTACTAATGTCCTGAAAGAAAGAATATTAATTTTAAAGAATTTTCTTTAAAAAAGAGAATAGAACAAAGACTAATACACATTTCCACACTGCAAATACGTATTTCCTTAGTCAGGAGACCATTGCCACATGTGAGAGCGACAGGAATTACCCAAATTGATCCCATGACCCATTATAAAGTTTTCATTTATTTATTTCATTTTCTATTACCTACTATCTCTGGGTATTTATGGAGAATCAGAAGTCCATATCTCAGTGTGGTGCTGGTGGTCCCTGTTCCTGCGAGGAACAAGTCAAGCGTGGTTCTGCTCAAGGTGTCAATGGTGAAATCTGTGTGACCATTCCCTTTCTCCTATAGGAAGATTTGGCAGAACATTTTGAATGTCAAAGGTAAGCAGCATGTTTAAAAAGGAAGTCCTCTACCTATGATGTACGTTTTTAAACACATCTAATGTCCTTTCAAAAATGTGACATTCACTCTCCAGAACACTCTCCTTTTACGGTACTTTTCTAAATTATATTATGAACCCTTTTTAATATAGGAGGAACATTGAATTACATCCACCAGATTGGTCTTCATCTTTGTTAACTTTGGCTAGTGCTGTTAATTCTGTGATTAATAATCCTTGATAAGAAAATGGAGAGGATAAAATGAAGTTGATGTGGCAAGAAAAGGAAGTTCCCCTCTGTATTTGCAAAAGCCTAGTGCTCCCCCACAGCTGAAAAGAAACTGGGATTCAAGCAGTGCTTTTCTTATAATCCAATAAGCCTCTTGCTCTTACATTACCTGTTCCATTTTGTTAAGAAAAGCATCAATAAAATCTCGAGGACAAGTGGGATCCCAGGTTTTCTGGTGTTCTGCTATGATTTCCAGAGTAAATTGATCAAATTTTTCAGCATTTTTAATCATTTTTTGATGAGGCCCAGGTAAATAGTCCAAGACAGTTGGGAAGAAATTATATAGCTGTAAAAATAAAATTATGGAAAAGCACATTTGGATTAATGTTGATACAATAAAGTGTTCCCCTTACTGTAACTATTAAAATGGTGCAATTAAACTATTTTGGAACAGTAGGTCTTTATTATTCAACTGGATTTTAATGCCTTTTACTTTACAGTTTCACCATAGTCAAGAATAGACTTCACTTGAGCAACTTTTGCTCAAGTCTTTGGACATACAATGACAATTCCATAAATAAGAAAAAAAAACAACAGGAATTGGTTATTTAACTGCCTTTTTGGCTTCAAAAAATTTCTCCAAATTTAGGAAAACTCACTCCAATTAAAAATGAATAATAAGAATAAATATTCATTAATAATATATTATATAATTAACAAATGTATTAAATAAAACTATTCACACCTGTGTGTGTATAGAGAGCTGGAGCCTGTTGTTTTCATCTAGCAAATCAATTAAAGTTAGAAATTTCTTGTCCTCATAGTCAAATCGATCCCCAAAGATGACGGAGCAGATGATATTGGAAACAGCATGGACTAGGAAGTTGCCAGGGTTGAAGGGTTTCTCTGCAACAAAAAAAACACACGGTATCTTGCTTTCAGTATTTCAGGCATCATCCCCTCCTCTGACACTACAGAGAAGTTTTGCAGCCTCTTGACACCCAGAGTTTTGCAGTCCTTTGAAAGCATGGTGAAGGGTTTATCCAATTTATTCTTCTCTACTTGAAGTGAACTCATTTCCCTATTTGAATGATTTAATTATCTCTTTTGTCCTGTTCTCAGCACAGCATTGATCTGAGTGGCTTGGTTCCTCTTCAGCTTGCACATGCCAGTCTGCCTTGTAGACTTGATTGGAAATGGCCTAAAGATTCCCACCAAAAACCCAATGAAACCATGACTTTGCTTGAGCCATGTCTTTATGTTATTGCACTTTGTTTATGAATTCTTATTAGCATAAGCTCCCTCTCCTAGGGGTTCAAATGCCTGTGATCAAAGTCTACTTTTTATAGCACAGCTGCGTCAGCTTCTAAGAAGAGAACTACAGTGTGAGAAAAAAAGTGAGGTTAGACTCAAGAAGGAAGGGAAAGGTAAAATTGCAGGCATTGATAGGATGCATGTCGAGGTTTCAAGAGGAGAAACAAAAACATTAAAAGGAATAAAATCCTAAAAGAAAAACAAGGAGTCAGAAAATGGCAGTTTGGCAGCGTTGAAGATCAGCCTGTTCTGAGAAGCAACGGCACCAACCCTTCTCTGCCTGACCGATGACTTCCTGGCCATGGAAGATTCATCAGATGTCTCATCAGAGGTGGTGAGTATATCAGTGCTGAGTCTAGTAGATAACTAGTCCTAGCTATTTATTATTTCTACTAAGAGTAAATAACAGCTTTATATTTCTCAGTTGTATATATCTTGCTTGCAAATCTTTTTAGTACATAGTAAAAGATGCTGTAACAAGGTCACCCAGAGATGGAGGCTTGCAGTAGGGCATAGGAAGTACAGTATTACTGTGGTAGTGAAAGGATAAGAGTAGTGCAGGTGAGAGTGTCTTCTCTGATTTGTAACAGGAATGTTTGTCTATGAAGCCAGACTGAATTTTCTAGTGACTCACGGGAAGCAATGATGCTACGGCATCCTTTTAGATCCACCTGATTTTTCCCCCCTTGCAGAATAAGCACACATTGAAGGCTGGCTGTGGAAAGGAAGTCTATGGTCCAGGCTGGTACTGTGCTGCTCTCAGGGGAAGTACTTAGACGTAACTGTCTCATATACTACCAGAAAACGTATTTATAGGTTGAAACCAAGTGCGTTACCTTATGCCTTGCCCTCAAAAGCAGTTTATAGTTCCTGTTCCCATTGCATGCCCCCCACCAATACTAGGAGGTATTGTCTAGTGTTCAGATGAACTGGATGCAAACCCAAATATCTTTAAATGAGATCTCTGGTCACCCACTTCTTCAAGATCCATTTACTTAGAGCTGCAGGAGACAAGAGAAGGAAGTGCATATTGCTTGGTTACCTGGCATTGCCTTGTCCTATCTCCATGGCTGAATTCCACCAAACCCTTGGCTTTGGGCCCAAGCTATTCCCTTTGCCATTTCCTGTCTTGTTCCTCAAGCAGAACAGGTGAAAGGATGCTGTCCAACACCAGTCTCCTACTTTTATCCCTGCATACTGTCACAGTGCCTTTGACTGACCCGCTCCCAGCAGTGATAACTTTGCCTGTTGGAGGAGGGAGCAGAAACAGCAGCCACATGCCCATAGATTTGGTGAAGCAGCCCTACACCCCTCATTGTCTCATTGCAGATATGCAGAGTGTCCCAGCAGGCACAAAGTCTGTGTCCTACCATGTGTATTCCTGATCCTCTCCACCAGAAAATGAGCTTCCTCCTGGATTCTCTCCTCGATGCTCTTCTTCCCCATCCCAAAATCCCTCAAGGTGGTGAGTGCAAATCGTCGGAGCTGCTTCCAGGTCTCCCCATTGCTGTTCACAATGCCTGATACAGGAAGGAAAAATAGACCTCCATGAGGAAAAGGTTGTTTTTTTTTTTCCTTGAATGGGAGCTACACAGTAAGTAATCAACATGCAAAGATCCCTCTTTGTGTAGTTATACTGCAGTTGCTATATGCCCAAAACCATAACTTCTCTGCAATCCTAGAGGTGATAAATCTGATTCATCTGTCACAGCACTTTAAGTAAAATTGAGTTTATTCCCAGAGTAAGAAAAACTACATAAGGATGTAAATAGAAGGTAACAACACTGGTACTGAATTGATCTTGGCCAGAAGCACATGGCCTTTGCTCTGATGTAACTGCTCAAATGTTCTGCTATGCACCTTCACACAGTGTACCATTATTGATAATACCATTGATACTGTACTACAGTACCATGGAATAGGTATTATTTACCCAGATAAATGCCATACTGGGAACTGCCCTGGTGAATAAGCTCAGGGCCTAATCTTGAATGTGGCCCTTACTGGGACAGCCTGTATTATCTTGTCTTTGTTGTGCTGTGGACTTTCCTTTTGCTGGTTCCCTATCTGAATGTATATTGTCAATATTCTCAGAAATGTGAGAATGAATGTAAGATCTTAGAGGCAGATTGAATGGACAAAATTTTAGTCAGAATTTGAAGCATGCTGAAAACAGAAAGACACTCAGTGAAGCCAACCTGGGACCTTAAACAGTAGTCCAGGGGTCCAATTTACTCAGGGGTCCAAGTAATGAGTTGGGCTTTTAGTGTTTTATTGCTAATTTGTATGTATGAATGTAATAAATTAAATCCACCATTCCCTACTCCACTGCCTCTCAGCTGTGTTTCTGAAGCACTGAAAGTGTTAGTTTTGTATGCTAACATTGCTAGGGAGGTACCTGTGCCTTGGAAGAGTTTTTTAAACAGTGGCATATTGCCTCTTCCGCTGAAGTCATCTGCCTGATCAATCAGTGCTTCTTTCACAGCATCATAGCCATACAGCACGACAATCTTTTGTGGGCCTACATGTATTGTAAAGACAGGACCATACTTCTTGCTGAGCTGTAGGAAAGAGGAACACAGAAAACAATGTGTCTGAATGTTACTCTTGTGAAAAGTTGTTTGTAGCAAAGGGGTCTTCAGAGGTGATGTGCCATAGCTCTAGCATTGCTGAGACATGGCATTGATTAGGAGCAGCACAGAGATCTTTCAACTATGAATTACAGCCAAGGGAAGAGGGAATTGTACAAGAAATCAGGGATATGAATGGAAATGGTAAGGCATCAAGTCCAAATCCCAGAAAAGAAAATAGTTCTTCACAGGGCTGACAAAACAGTCTGGAATACCTTTCTACAGGGCACAGTGGATAACAGTTTACATGGGCTCATAAAGCAATTATGTACACTTAGGGAAGCAAGTGCCTAAAGGGGTTTTGTGCACAAACATGCTACAGTTGTCTCTAAAATCTCCAGGGCCACAGACCTCTATAAACTGGGTGGGTGTATCAGCGGAGAGTCACTGCATCCTTGCACTAATCAGGTACTCTATCTCAGGCATCTGCTTTTGGCTACAATTGCAGAAAGGTTCTTGGGCTGTTTGGTCTGACCTGGGACACTTCTTCTCATGCTCAGTTTAAGTGCAAACTAGATACAGGCCCAGGTTTTTTATGGCAGGAAACTGAATCACCTAGTGCTCTGAAACAAAGCTAAATGCCTGAGAGCGCTCATGATTCTCAACATTCACAAGCACCTTGGCAAAAAGGAGCTTATATGGGTATGTGCACATTTGATAATACACACGGGGATGTCGGCCATCACCACAATTTTGCTCTGAAGAACCCAGGGACACCTGCTCTTCCCATCTATCAGCCACCATCCCCTCACAATCCCCTAAAGAACAGGCACTCCAGCTGAACTTCCTCCACCTATCCCCTCCCAGGCCTTGCAACACACAGGTTTTGTTTGACAGATGAGTAACATCAGCCAGAGGAGGGAATGGACAGCACAATGCACCTACAAATTTTTTTGTTTCAACCCCTTCACTCGCTACGTCCCCCCCCAGGAGATCCTACCTATCTGCTAGGTAGCAGAGACAGCCAAATGGAGCAGGGTCCTCCCCAGAAAAGGGCCAAGCCATGTTGCCAGTGTTGTGAGGAGTTAGGCCCAGGAGGAGAATAGTGAATATGGCAATAGCATCAGTGCCTTGAGTGCAAATCTACTGCAAATTACAGTACTGCTGTGAGGTCAGCACAAGTCATCATTAGTATGATTACTGCAAATATATAGACTTAGACTTGCAATATACAGACTTAGATATATAGATCATTGCAATATATATGCTTCAGAAGCATGCGTTTCTGGGAAAGTTTTTGTTTCTGTTTGAGTCTGACATTGGATCAATCCAAATTAAGCTTGTAAATTAAGCTGAGACAGTCTGGATAAGACTTTGTTTTGTATGCAATGGAGACAACGTAGGAAAGAAGGAGACAGTCTCTTACCTTCTTCAAGCTTTCAGGCAAGTTCCACGGGTTCAGATGGAGTATGTTTCCAACAAGGGGGAATGTGATTGGACCAGGAGGCTGCTTCTCTTTTTGGGATATATTTGTCCATGCAGTAAAGAGAAGAAGGCATGAGATGCAGACCAGCAAGAAAATAGTGGTCATTCCCAGGAGCTCCATGGTGGGCTGAGGAAGATAAGTCTCATGTCAGAAGAGCCTGATGTTGGACCTGTAAATCCTTGCTTATTTATATGCTGTGATACCAAAGCATGTGGACGAAATTAGTCAATAGTGCCTCCCTTTTCCTGCTGAGATACAAGATTACTTATTAATCTGCTGAAGATAAAAATGAACAAATAGGGATGAACTCCTTGTTTGCGTATTGGTAGTTTATCTCTCCAACTTGTGTTGCTTTGGATAATCATGTAGGGCTAAAGAACTCACATTCTAATGCTGTCAGACTCAAAAGACAGAAATATTAAGAGCCTAGCTGCTATGTATATGCTTAAACTCTTGCCGTTTACACTTGTGCATAGACTTGATGTCTGCCAGCCTCTCTAATATCTGAGCATCACTCCAAGTTCTTCCTAGGCATTTCACCGCCACATCTGGAATGAAATTATGCAATTGTACTCAAGTGACACATGCAGATTTTGAGGAATACCCTCAGCTTATTCTAATCTGATATTTTAACCAAACAAACCATACTATCTACAGCATTTCCACGGTCACAGGTTCTCCCCAAACTACAAATCCCTGCAGCAACTTGCAATCTCCTTTCTGATGTTTCTAGAAACTAGCTGAGGGTGTGAAGATCCATGAAAGGTAAAGGCACACCGAACAGAGCTTAACAGAATGATTGGTTTAATTAATATTGAGTATTTAATATAATGTAAAATCTTAAATGCTTCCCACTCCTTCTCCCCTCAGGAATCCTACAGACCCTACAAACAGAATGAGAACTGCGTGTATTTTCTGGCAGAGAAGTAAAGCAGAACTGCGACCGAAGAGCTGATCCCAGGACTCCATTGCTAAATCTTGTCTGTACAGCATGCATAGTGTCTGTAACGTGCTAGTGATCTACTGTAAACACTGTACTCAGACTCCTACAACTCCTTGGGTCTAATGTGTCTCCCCCACTATTCCCCCACTTTCTACTCTGCCCCAACTACAAGACATGGCATTAGGCTGTATATTTCCTTTTTATGTGACTGTATGTAAGGAGATGCTGCTCCTCTCTTGGGCACATTTTAACAGGGTAGCTATAGTGAGATGACTGGAGCAAGTCAGGGAAGCCTGGAGGAAACATCACTGTACAAGGGGATGTGAAAGGGGCTGTGTGTTCAGCAGGCACTCAGGCTGCTGGCCAGGGCTGCGTGGATGATGTCTTCTTAAAACTGAGTAGGTATGGGAAGGAGTCTGAATAACAGGTACATCTTTCCTAAACTAAACTCATAATTACTGAACAGCATAGCTCAGGTTTCAGGAAATCTGACAACTTGTCAGATTGACAACAATGTCAGAAGAGACAGATCCCACCCAAACAACTACATCAGGGACCATTTCAGTTCCTCTGAGCCAGCAAAGCTGGCTCTGCCACCTACCATCCCATTACATCTTTTGACACACGTAGCCAAAATGATACTGACCCCTTAGGTGGTGTGACACTGTAAGGAAGTGTTAGATATATTCTTATATATCCTATATATTATATATATATTCTGTATATATATTTTATATGTGTGTGTGTATATATATATAGCGATATATATATATATATCTCTGTCTCTTGTTTGTCTCTGAGGTAATGGTAAGAGACTGTGACAGGCGTTTTGTTTCCTGCACCAACTCACTGGCTTAAAACTTAAGTCCACATTGATTCAAGCAGTTTTTTGAGTGCTCACACCTGCACTTTCATATGTTCAAAAATAGCCAGATATACTGTGAGCACTAGACTTTGTTTTCTCCTGAGATGTCAAAATGGGATTTCAAGCATGGACAGATTTTATTTTTAGCCCAATTAGCTGAGTACTAGCAGATTCTACAATGAGGAAAGAAACATTTCCCACTTAAATTTAGATATTAAAAAGGTAGGTGTAGAAATCAGCTCGTCTCCCCTCTTAGTAAAGAAACACTGATACTTCCAGAGAATGGGTCATCTAACTTTTCTTATGCACCTATTTTAGTGCGAAATTAGTTGTTGTTGTTTATTTGTTTCCCTTGACTACAAAGGGAACCTCAGGAGATTATATAGATTTACAGGTCTGCTAGGGATCTCTTTTGAGGCAGATGACTCTGATTCCCTGCGCATCTCTCCTGGTCCTAATGATGTTATTTATCAGCAACACATTCTGCAAATTCTGGTACAACGGGCTCTGGTCTGAATACTGCACACGAAGGGTATTTAAAATCAGAAGCAGGTGGATGAGTGAAATTGAGAGGAGACTTCTAGGCTGTGTCTGGAGGGAAGATTATATCACAGAGAGCAGCCAGTTTTATTGTCATCCAGGAAAAACTGAAGGTGTTTGCGCTTTCTTTTCCTTTACTTTTGCAGATAAGGTGCTTTGTGTTCCTCTGCTGGCAGGCTGAACAACTGCTGTGATGGCTGATGCGCTGGAAAAATGGAGCTTTTTCTCACAGAGTCACTCCCACAGCCAGACATGGCTTTTTATTATTTATCTGATATAATACTCACATTTTTATTATGTATTTGTTATAATACCTGAAGGGTTTCAAAGTGGTGTTTTGATAAAGCCAGAACTGCTTGGAGGGAGTTCCACTGGAAAGAGAATTAACTGCCAAAGGTCTTGGGTCACCTCTGATGACAGAAAGACAGGAATTATTTGAGTATGACAGGCTATTTGAGTATTAAAGACTTATTTGCGTATGAAAGACCCATCCTGATACAGTTCACATTCCCAAGAAACACCTGAAAGACTGTGCTTTCTTCCCAGCGTGGGGCCTCTGGTCTTGTTCTGAAATGGTATCACTGTGGCTCCACCTGTGAATGCGAGCTCAAATTGGCTGAGTGGGATGCCACTGTATGAACCAGTCTTTGAAAATCCAGGCCTCCCTCTGAATGTCTTCTGGAGGCTGTTGCTTTGCTGGGCCTGCCTAGTGGAATGTACGGGCTGGCTCCTGGGATCCCACTCTGTTCATATGTAGCCTTTAATCTGGGACCTGCACTTACTGTTTAATTCATTTACCTCTGTTCTCCCCCACATTGGGTCTGTGAGAAAAAAGACACCTTCTTATCTTCAAAACAACCTCTTCAAGTGTATTCACAGTCTGCAAGGCTGTACAGGATGTGGCTTCTTCACAGCAGCCTGTATGGCACTGTGTTTTAGATTTGTGGCTAACACGGTGTTGGTAACCCACCAGTGTTGTTGCTGTTGCTGAAGAGTGCTTGCGCAGCATCGAGGCCTTCTCAGTTGCTCACTCTGCCCCGAAACCCAGGTAGCAGACCTGGGGTGGGCAAGAGGTTGGGAGGAGTACACAGCCTGGCAACCAACCCAAACTGAACCAAGAGCTAATCCATGTCAGGTAATATCATATTCAGCAACTAAAACTGAGGAGTTGTCTTTCCAATGTAGCCGTTACTCAGAGACTGTCTGGTCATCAGTCTTCTGGTGGGAGGTAATGAGTCTTTGCATCACTTGTTTATTATTTTTTTTCCCTTCTCTTTCCTTAACTGTTTTCATCTTGACTCAGGAGTTTTTTCTCACTTTTGCTCTTCCAAGTTTCTCCCCTATTCTGCTGGAGAGGGATCCAGCCACTGTCTATTCACTGGCTTCCAGATACAAATAAAAGTAACAATTTTAACTGTCCAGAAATAGTGCCTGGCAAAGGAAGTTATCTGTCTATGAACATTTACAACATCAGAACGCATACCTTCTGGCTAATCATGCACTAGGGAGAGTGATGGATATTCAGGGTTCTAATAACAGCTTCACATAGGGTAACCCTAACACAATTACAAATGTACCAGAAACAAACTGAAACCACATCCAGCTTCTGAAAAGCATAGCTTTACCCTTGAGCCCCAGGCAGTGAGATGATGTAAGCTAAGTTGAGAAGCAAGGATATGCAATCAAATTTCTAGCATCAATACCCTTAATACCATGCTTTAACTTTTGGTCAGCCCTGACATGGTCAGGCAGTTGGTCTAGATGATCATTGTAGGTCTCTTCCAACTGAAAATACTCTACTCCGTTCCATTCCTTTCCAGGAAGATTGAGGTCACGAAAGAGGAGAACATGTCAGAGTTTTTATTCATTATTTTTTCCTCCATTTTAGGCTGGATATTAAGGGGGCTCTATGCCAAGTAGGATGCCCAAAAAACCCGAATCAAATATTAGGCATTATTAAAAAAGGAATAGATAACAAAAAGGGCACCTCTTTACACCATCATTCAAGCCTATGGTGGACATTTAGCTGGAATTCTGTGTGAGGTTGTGATTCCAAAAGGATGGAGTAGACCTTGAAAAGTCTTTTAAGTCATTTAGAGTGACTTAAAATCTGGAAGGACTAGTTAAATGGACTAGGTCTCTCTGGGCTCCTTCAAAGGAAGCATGGGCAGCAGGTCAAGGGAGGTGATTCTCCACCTCTATTCTGCTCTCGGGAGACTCCACCTGGAATACTGTGACCAGCTCTGGGGCCCCCAACATAAGGACATGGACCTGTTGGAGCAAGGCCAGAGGAGGGTAGCTGAACTATGACAGTCACGAAGATGATCAGAGGGCTGGAGCACCTCTCCTGTGAGGACAGGCTGAGAGACTTGGGGCTGTTCAGCCTGGAGAAGAGAAGGCTCCAGGGAGACCTTATAGCAGCCTTCCAGTACTTAAAGAGGGCTTATAATATAGAAGGGGAGAAACTTTTTACCAGGGCCTGTTGTAATAGGACAAGGGGTAACAGTTTTAAAATGGAAGGAGGCAGATTCAGACTAGATACAAGAGAAATTTTATTTTTAGAATGAGGATGGTGAAACGCTGGCACAGGTTGCCCAGAGAGGTGGTTGATGCCCCATCCCTGGAAACGTTCAAGGCCAGGTTGGACAGGGCTCTGAGCAACCTGATCTGGTTGAAGATGTCCCTGCTCCTTGCGGGGGAGTTGGACTAGATGGCCTTTAAAGGTCCCTTCCAACCCCAATATTCTATGGTTCTATGGCATCTTTTCCACTCATCATGGTGGAAACCAGTCATGAAATGCTCTGGCAGTGAATGGTGAACTGTCACAGTTTGACCTTTTGTGACCTGCATTGCATGAGGAACAAGAACTTGGCTGACCTCACAAGTAGTACCTGGGTAGCAGATGAACAAACAGTGCTTTCCTGGCAGGACACAAGCAGCAATGGGTTGGAGGATTACATAAAAGATGAACTTGTCAATGAACCAAAGACAGAGTTCACTTGATTAATGTAAAATATGTGTGTACTTCACGATGAAGTGAGATTTTCTAAGGTTAAAAATTGTATTTGAGTTTAATTTAATGTTTGATAATAAATTGATTCAGAGCCCACAGGGACCATTGTCTTCTGTGGCAACTGTCTAGATTTGGGTCTTGATTCTCTTGCCCCATCCCACAGCAAAGCATGTAACAAGCTCTTCCAATCCTCCCCACTACAAGTTTTGTGTCTTGGCCCACCAGGTGAACAAGGCCCACGTAAAGACTCTTCTGTTGCAGCTCTCATCCCTGCCTCCCTTAAGTATGAAAGGTGGCTCATCCCCTCCTTAGAGCCGTCTTCTCCTGCACGTCACCTACTTTGGAAACTATGGTGCCTAATGCATTCTCTCTCATAAACATGAAAGATGTCCCCATCCTTTGGCTTAAACTCATTTGGAATAGTGGAAAAGGAGAACATCAACTATGATTTATTTTTCCTACTTGAGAGGTGTGAAATATATGACTTTTCAAAGAAAAATTGTCAATAAAAGAAAAAAACATGAGTATGTACCTCTGCCTTATTCCTATGTGACTTTCAAATAGAGTTAAGTGAAATAAATCTCCTAGTAGTGCTAAGGCAAAAGATACGCAGTGACCCACATGTGGTACAGTACAATTCACTCTGTTAGTATCCAATAGCTCAGGCAATACAGCCTCTGGAAGCAAAACAAAGTATAAATAAGAACTAACCAGACACGTTGCAAAGCTTATCTGGTATTTCACAAGGACTTGGCAAGAAGTATATTTGATTATCCACTGCAAATGGGTTGGTTAAATATTTCTTAATGAACTCAGTTAATCCAGGCATCAGCTGAAAGCATACAACATCAAACTTTCTAAAGAGCTTTAATTGAAAATGGAGAGTGAACTTCCACGACCTCTTTCAATGTCCCTTTCACTGTGACCTGACCCCTTTCATTGTACTTTTCAATTTAAGGTACATTGACTCTTCAGACTAAAAACTATTACGGAAGGACTGTTTTTATTATTTATTCCAGGGGTACTTGAGGGGACCTACAGACCAAGTGAGGGTGAAGGCCTGCCTAAAAGTACTTCAGGCTTAATAAAGGAAAATTTAAAAAAGAAAAAAAAAAAGGAACATCATCACCCTCTCATTAAATAATAAAGTGTTTTTCCTAAATCTGAATTTAATTTTCCCAAGCCCTCGCTTCAATACTGGATTCATTTCATCCTTGTGACATTGTAGTTTGTGCCACTATTGGAGGCAGAGTAATTTGTTTTGCTTTCCATGGGTCAATCTGAATATACTTTGCAGAATATAGACTGCTGCCTTTGGGAAAATGAGACATTAAACCAGAAAATCATCAGCCCAACTGCAACTAGGTGCAGGTCCCGAATATTGAATGGCTCACAGACTACATACTTGCAAGCCAAGAGCAGAGTGGGCTTAAAATATGACCCCAGAAAAGCAGCTCCGAGCAGCATGGGTCCATCATCATCCCCTGAAGGAGACATGGCAGAGGCCTGAGGGTGCTGCTGGCAGGAAACCGCAGCAGAAAAACCTGGTCAGTAAGGAAGAACTATCTGGGGGCAGTGGGTAGACAGGGTTAAAAGACAGTATATGGCAGAATAATGGCAGGAGGAGGGTGCAGCCTGTGAGCAGCAGGTCTCTTGGGAGGAGGGCAGTAGCTCCACTTCTGAGAGCCTGCAGGGGACTATGGGCTGCAGAGGGGGAAGAAGTAGGGAGAGATACTGGTAGGTGTCCAGTCAAGGGGTCCCATTTCATTCCTTAGACCCAAGCACATGCTGCTGCTGGAAAGCAAGGGATTTACAAAGATCAAGGAGTGACTTCTGAGGCGTTTCCCCTTCTGCCATGAAGGGAAATAAGTTTTGGCTCATGTAAAGAGCAATTGAAAGTACCAAACAAACTTAGATAAGATAAAGTAAGCATTTATAAAAACAGTTATCTAGATAATTTATAACCATGGCATAAAATTTTTAAAAGGATTTTAAACTGCTTGCCTCAGCCTTTTTTTTTTTTTTTCATTTAACTAACTTTATTGATATATATGGAAATTTGTCATCTACTGGTGTCCTGGATATATAGTCTTGCTTTATCAGTGCAATAATCTGATAAATTCCTTACGGCTGTGTGGGTTAAGTAAATTTTTGGCAAAAAAAAAATAATTTAAAAAAATCATACAAATTCTATTCTTTGCATGCTTCTCCTCTCACCTCTCTCCATTTTTCCCTCAACTCTTCACTGGCAAAAAAATATAGACCTTTCCTTGTATCTCAAAAACTAGAATAACAGGCTCTGCAGCCAATAGGTCTACATCTTAGATGATTCTCCACATGTCCACTAGAGTTAATGGAACCAGATAGGCATGTCTTGGGAGATTGAATAGTTGAGATTAGCTGCACTCCTGAAATGCTCATTTATGATCACTCCACTGATGACGATAAGGCCAAAACCATGAATATTTGTATTGAGTCATTTTTTTTCATTCAACAGGTGGACTTCAAAACCTACCATGAATCAAGTGACCATAGCACCCTGAGGGTAACCTCTGCAGCTAAACACTTTTTCTCCCTTGCTGCTGTTCTACCCCTACTTACACAGAGGAAGACCTTTCTTGCAGTGCATCAACAACAGACGAATCAGTCATGCTACAAATACTTGCTTTCCTTATCCTCCTTTTTGCTTCCTAAAGACTTCAAACATATTTTTACCACCCAAATCAAAACCATAAGAAGCAGCTCCCGTGACAGGTGCCACTGCACAAGGGCAATGGAACATCACATTTCCCTCGCCCCTTGAAAGAGAAGAAATATTCCCAAGGGCCTGCAGAGCTAGGGCCCAATGGATGCAGTCAGGCAACTTCCAGCATGACAGGACATTTCTGGGGCTCTGCAATGCACTGCTTATGGACCTAGAGATTTGTTTGCCTCATACAGGAAAGTCCTGTTTCATTGTGTAATCACTGATCAACTCGGTGCCCCCAGACTGAGCAAGAGACCTGTGTGGAGGGAGCACAGAGCAGGGGTAACCGGAGTGGAAGGTCTCCTCATACTCCTGAAAACCCAGAGATACAAGTCACCATAACTGTCATTTTGAGAGCTGGGCTCCAGAGATCTGTAACCTCTGTGACCAGGCCACTTGGTGGGAGTCCCTAAAACACGGACAGATGAGCTAGGGGCAGTCTGGGACATTCCTCCGCTCCTTTTCTACTGCTAGCTGGTTTATCCCAGATCCAAGGAGAGCTACTGGTGTTCAAATGGTCACAATACACAAAGCAATCCCTCCAGATCACTGCTCACCAAAAAGTTTGTGATGGAGAGGACAAGGTGCTGCCAACTTGCTGCTTTCTCAGATGCTCTGCAGACCGCCTTTCTTCCCAGGCCTCTGGCTGAACACATTATTTGCCCCAGTGATGGCCACGTGTTGTACAACCTCATCAGCCACATGCAATGTGATTACCCCAGTGGAAGAGGGTCACATGGGCTGTATCCGATACATCTGAGCCTGCAACACTGGGATATATGCACCATGTGTACGGCAAGGCTGCAAAAATTTGGGCAAATCTGTGTGATGTTCATTTAGAACTTGTACTAAACATCATATACTCCTTGCCAGAGAAATTGTACCATGAGATGGATAATTTTGAGCCCATTGAAGCTAGATGCCTATGCAAATGTTTTAACACCTAAGACCCAGAAATATTTCTTTCTATCCCCCACGCTGCTCCTAAGTCAAGCGGGTCAGACAGCAACTTATCCTTAAGTCCTTAAGTTCTCATTGCTGCCATCTGAGGTCAAACAACAGTTTGTCTTCTGTTCAGCGTAAGAATTACACCCTTAATCTCACGGACTCAGCAATTAATCAGAGCTGCGCAACTGAAATCCTTGCTAAAGTCCCTCACACAAGCTCAGTCTTCTCCTCATCCCCGTCCAAGGCTGGGGTGAGGAAAGCCTTGTGCTCTCTCCCAAACTCCACCTTTTTGACTCTTTGACTATCAACACAGAGTATGCTGTAAGCAGCCAGAAGTGTATGCCTTACGCATTCACGCGCTCCCAGCCACGCTCAGACAGGCTTTGGCACAGATGAAGCATTGTTCTGTCCCAGGCTTGGCCGCTGGCACGTCTTACGCTCCCTCTGTGCACATTTCCAGCTACATGTTGCTGTACAATTTAGGATGTGTTTAATTTACCTAATGACAGAACTTATGTAGTAGGGGGATAGCAGTGTAACTCTCCAGCAGGAAGTGAATTCTGGTTTTGTATTCTAGTTTTAATTCAAATCCACCAGGAATTTTTTCACACACAGAGACCAACACTATTTGTTATCACAGTTGTATTTCAGTAAACAAAATCACCCGAGTTTATTCCCAAAGGTCATGTACTCCTATGTTAACATGAAAAGTGCTTTGTAAAATTGAGCAGAAGCAATGTCCTTGTGGTACGGTCGTAGAGGCAGTTTAAGGGAAGTGGCTGGGTTCCTGCCCGCTGCTGGTGCATTCTCCTTGCCAGAGGAGAAATAGTGTGGAACAATGTTTGGAAACAGTGTCATTATTAAACAGCGCATTGAAAGGCTGATAGGTGCCCTGTGACAAAAACAAAACAAAACAAAAACAAAAACAACAACAAAAAAACTATCATTGGTGGAATTCTCTGTGTTAACTGACACTGTTATTTTGAGGAACTAAGAGCTTGTGCTGCTTGGCTAGTTTGTTAATAATTTCTGATCAGAATAGGAGGATGCAGGAGAGAGGATGTTCATTTGCTGTTCAGTCCCACCAGTGATCGTGTAAGGTGTGCAGGCTCCTCTGAGCGTCAGTCGATCCCAGTGCCCTCTCCTGGCTGGTACTGACCATGCTGTGATTTTCATCTGCCATGAATCAGCGATTTGCAGAGGTCCAACATTTTGCTTTTTCCCTCTTTGTTTTTTTTTTTAATGTCAGCTAATGCCAGTATCACCATACCATCCAGTCTCCTTGAAAGTGGCTGGGCTCCTATCTATTCCTCTTTTTGTTTCAAACTCATAAACCATTTCTCCCCATTTGTCTTGCTTGGAGAAATAAAGATCATTCCCTTCTAATAGCTGGACTTGGGCAGAATTGCCAAGGTCCAAAGCATTGCCAGCAGCCTGTGGGAGATCAGGGTCTGACTCTAGAACCATGTCATAAATATGACTGAAGGAGTCCTCCTCTGAGGCTTTGCTCCCGAAGTAAACAGAGTCGTAATCCTGGATGTCAACACGAGAAGGTTCTGCTGTAAGCTTGGCAGCCTCCAACTCCCTTTGGAGAGAGGAGAGAAAAAGTGATATTTACATCGTGCTTCTGGGGTGATGACACCAAGTGCTGATCCCTTCTGCTGGACTCATGGCTGGCTCCTGTCATTATTCAGGAGCACTCAGCATCAGAAACTATCATCTACCTGCTCTTAGCATGAAGCACCACATGATTTCCCCTCAGTCTGGAAAGCCACGGGATGCTCTGGAACTAGCGTGTGCCACACGCTGCCTCAGTGTTGCTCCAGCAGTAGCAAGCTGCTGGGCTGACACTGGGTGTCACACACAGAACACGGTAGTTAATGTGGAGCTGCGCGAATCTCACTGCAGCAGCCTTTCACGCTTAGTGGAAGACTTTAGTTTAGGGCTTCTTTTTTAAGATCAGAGATGTTCTGCTGTAGACAAGTCTCTATGCTTCCCATACTCCGCACTCAGAGGCATTTTCCGTGAAAAGCACAGATAGATACAAACAAAAACCTTTACTGCTGACCATTAGGTTAAAGACTTCCTTAACCAGGCAACTCTGCAGAACTGTGTTTCATGACCATGCCTTGGAAAATATATGCTGAAATTTACCATATTTTAGCATTTAAAAACTTTTAATGTGACATATCTACACGGACACCAGATCTCCTTCCTGTTGAAGTGAATGGTCGAATTCCCCATCGTGCTGCTGAGGCAGGGGTTTGTCCTATGGAGGGAAGTTATTTCCCCTTTGGAGCTCTGTGTTCTGCAGGGACTCTCTGAGCTAGCAAGTAGAGGAGGCTGGCACCTATTTTTCTGCTGCTTTACATTAATTTTACATAGGCTAACAGGAAACAATATAAACTTCCTAGGAAGTCTCTGTCTCTTGGTGAAGGCAAATGAAGCCATTCCAGGACAACTTATTTGACAGCGGAGTATTAACTCCATTATAATATTGTTGGTACCTGAACAACTCTCCTTCTGCTCTTCCTCCTCCAACTGGGAATTTGTAACAAATAAATTTATGAAGAGGCATATTGTACTGGGGATATGCACGCAGGGAGGCACATTCCTCCCACCACACGAGGTCCACTCCACCAAGACCAATGCAAAGGTCTGCACAAGCCAGGCTCCCTGCTTGTTGTTCTCCTGCCATAACACTGAGTCTTTATGAGACAGCATAGCAATGCCTGAGAGATCACGAGTTTGCTCTCATACTGCAAACAATCACCACAGCAATGCATGGCTCTGTGCTGGCTCATTTATCCTCCTCAGATATAGTGTGTGTGTGGTGCAGAAGACTCCTAGGTCTTGATTAGACAAAAAAGAATTGATTTAACTAACACAGCCCTGCCCAAGACAGTTCGACCTCCCCCTAAAATGCCAGTTAAAGCACAGAATAAAATTGCCTCCTCTTTCCTCATCACCTGTTCCTCCCACACAAATTAGTCCTTCAGCAACTCGACTGTTCCAGAAAAAAAATCAGTGTTGGCCTTGACTGAGGCTGTGAGTTAAAGGCTGGGAGACTTCCCTGGGTTAAGAGCAACCCCTATGGATATTACTAATCAGTCACCAGTGAGACTGAATGTCCAGTTGCAAAGCTGTGGAAAAAAAAAAAAAAAAAAAGGAGTGCAAGTGCATATTTTTACCTGGCTGCTTGAATTTCCTGTTTGATCATCTCTAATATGGCAGAAAATGCAGGTCTCCTGGTCGGGTTGTGATTCCAACAGGCTTTCATGCACCTAATCAGTCTGGCGAGGTTTGGAAAGCCGAAATCACCAGGAACACTTCCTAACTCCGTGAATTTTATAACCTGTTTTTATTTATCCAGACAATAAAAACAATGTCACATTAACTTTCTGGATGTGCAACTTTGCCAAACAACAAACTTGCTAGCAATAAAAATGGTCAAGCTTGCACTGAATTGCATAATAATTGCATAACAAAATTATTTTTGTGTTAATTGAAGTTAGTAGAAATAAATAGTTCCTTGAAAAGAGGATTTGTACACCTATCGTGTAAATTCCTTAGATAGATGTTTAAGTTTACATTTCAGCCTTCTATTACTGCAGTAAACTGTGTTTCTTCTCTCGGTAGAGGGAATCTATCTCCAAAAAAAGTTGCAGGAGCCTAATAGTATTAGGATAGGTACTCAGCCATCACATCCAGTTGACAAGTTGAAAAAGTCACTGTGGTGGAAGAAGGGACCAGGATGCTGACAAACTGATGGGCAGGCAGACAGCACAATGGAATAGGTCTCCTGCCCTCAGGATCAGGGTAAATACATAAGCAGGGAAGGAGAGAGATTCCTATGAAGCCTGAACACAGATTTCATATGGGAAAATAATAGATGAAGAGAAGAACAGATTATGGGTAAAATGTGCTTTCCTGTCTAAGAAGGGAGTCCCATGACCAGCACTGCAGGTGCTACACTCAGAATGTGAAATACTTCTCAATCCAAATATTGACTGAATTAAGGAGAAAATAGTGACCCCCTTGATAAATGGTAAATCCACACTTGGGGTGGGGATTTCCTTCCATATAGGAAAGAGAAAAAATTGCAAAATTGATCTTCTCACCCTTAGCAAGGTCAGAGTTATGGAGATGTTGATACTGAGTTTCCCCCAGAACATCCTTACCTCCCAGCTGTTCAGCGAATTGAAAGGTTTCAGTGGTTTGTTCATGTGGAGGGTAGTCAACTGGGCTGTTAAAGCTTCCCATATCATAATCCCAAAACTAAAGACATCTGATGCTCTGGAATAGAGCCCATCATTTCTCACTTCTGGGGCAGCCCTATTGAAGCAATGAACAGATTATAGGTCTAACATGTTGCTGTATACTATAGAGCTGGGGTCAAGGCAAAGCAGAGTGGTTCTTGCTTCTCACTGTGGATTCAGAGACTTGAGTTCACACTTGGAAGTAGTGGCTGTTGCTGAGTGTCTAAGTAAGAGAAGATAAGTGGGGTGACAACGGTGCATCATGAGACGTACACCTAAGCTATTGAAGAGAAAGGGGACACAAGGCACAGCGGCATTTTTTTCCAAGTTCAGACTTACAGGAGAATTCAAGTTTTGCTAGAATATCCAAGTTTTCTGCTGGATAAAAAGCTATAAGTCAGTTTCTATGAAGCAAAGAAACAATCATGTTCTGCTGCTTGGACAGGTATGAAGTAGAATATGGAAAAGACAACTTTAAGAGAAAATACTCAGCATTTTCCTCATTTTCCTAGGAGCTATAAGAAGCATATGGATATTGTGAAACAAGATGGTGGCTAAAGCCATGGATGGATAAGACAGAGTTTGTGGTAGGAAAATGGGCAGAAAAGAGAGGGGAAATGAAACATAACAGTGCACTTACCACTTGGCTGCATCAGCTGGCATAACTTTGCGCACGTAAGGCTCAAAGAGGTTGTCATCTGTTCCTGGATGTGGCAGACAGACTGCTCTTCCCCAGCGACCAACTTTTGCCATCACCTTTCAGAAGATAAGGGAAAGAGAAGGGGGATTTAAATCCACAGCATTTATCCACTCTTCAGCAAAAGTAGCCAGAATTCAGTAACTATATTAGTGCAGGTCTTGCTGGACAGTTTATCTGTGTTCTGTCAACAGTGACTAACATCACTGCTTCCCAGTTGAGGGATGAGTAATGATGGATTGACGTGTCTTGACACTTATCTAAGTTAACCTGTCAGAAGTTAAGATAGGCTATATAAGCTTTTTATATAGCCTTCCTCAGAGGATAGAGCTGAGCACCTCCAGAAAACAATTAGATACCTCTTTCCCAGAAGCCTACCTTAGCATATGATGAATCTCCAAGGTGACTCCATTACCACCTGATTTTATTACCACCTGATTAAGGATGTCGTAGTTCAGCCCTGATTGGGACCAGACTACGCAGTCTCTCTCTCACTCCTCCCACCCTCTGAGAGAATAGGGAGAGATAATATAAGAAAAATGGCTCGACGTTTGAGATAAGGACAGGGAGAAAATCCTTAAAGTTACCGTTACGGGCAAAACAGACTCGACTTGGGGAAAACTATTCATTTATTACTAAAAATAGCAGGATAATGAGACAGAGAGCAAGATAACCTCCCCCAACCCCTCCCTCTTCCTGAGCTTAACATTATCTCTACTACCTTCCCCCCGGAGCGGCACAGAGGGGAAGAGGCAATGGGGGTTATGGTCAGTTCATCACATGTTGTTTCACGCCGCTGCTTCATGGTCGGGGGAAGAACTCCTCACATTCCTCCCCTGCTTCATTGTGGGGTCCCTCCCATGGGCCACAGTCCTTTGTGAAACTGCTCCAACGTGGGTCATCTTTTCCACGGGGTGCAGTCCCTACAGAACAGCTGCCCCAAAGGGCCCTCCGCGGGCCACAGCCTCCTTCAGGCCTCCACCTGCCCTGGTGTGGCGTCCTTCATGGGCTGCAGGTGGATCTCTGCTCCTTCGTGGACCTCCATGGGCTGCAGGGGGACAGCCTGCTCCACCATGGTCGTCACCACAGGCTGAAGGGGAATCTTCGCCAGGAGCTGCATTACTCCTCCCCCTCCTTCTTCACTGACCTTGGCGTCTGCAGCTGTTCCTCTGTCCTGGTTCTGGCCAGGATAGAGTTAATATTTACCTGAGCTGGGTGGAGAACTGAAGCTGGTAGCCCCTATGGCTGGGATAGTTAACTAATTAGCTAACAGCTGGGGTTAATTTACCCAAATTAGCCAAAGGGCTATTCCATCCCATCTGACATCATGCTCAGTATATAAGTGAGGAGGGTGCTGAAGGGAGGCCCTCCTGGTTGGAAGAGACTGGATGTAGAGATCTGTTGTGAGCTATTATACTGTATTTGTGTTCCATCACTCTATTGTTTTCTTCTGTCATTACTGTTAAATTTACTTTTTGTTCAATCTCAACCCGCGTGTTTGGTTTTTTTTTTTTCCCTGGTTTTCTTTTGTTTGTCAAATCTCCTCCTATTCTCTCGGAGAGTGGGGGGAGTGAGAGAGAGACTGCGTAGTCTGGTCCCCGTTGGGGCTGAACTACGACATCCTCTCACAAGAAAAGTTCTTCACAACAGGCTGACAGATGCCTCTCAGAATCTCTTCACATCATTCATCTCATCTCCTCTCCACTTATTGCAGCCAGGCCGGGCTGAGTCGGGCCCAGTCGGTCGCCTGGCGGGAGGCCAGAGGGTGAGGCCTGCGCCTCCCCCTCTCCACCTCTGCCCCCGCTCAGCTTCTTCACATCTTCTCTTCTCTTTTTTTTTTCTGTTTTCCCCTTCTTAAATACGTTATTGCAGAGGCGTTATCACAGAACATTCTGCTACCAATCGGCTCGGCCTTGGCCAGCAGCAGATCCACCCTAGGCCCAGCTGAGTCCACTGAACAAAGGGGAGCAACTTCTAGCAGTTTCCTACAGAAGCTACCACCTTAGGCCCCACCTCACCAAACAAAACCACAATAAAGGAAAAAAAAAAAAAAGGACCAAAGTTTTTGCAAACCTCCCTGTTCTAATATAACTAAAAATGCATCTTTCAGCGTGTGACAAACCATGTATGACTGTAGTGCTGTGCTCCTTAACATCCTGCTGTGCATACTTTCCTGCTCATTTGGCAAGGGCTCCATTCGTACAGGGGTCTACAGGGGTGGGAGCAGATTGCAGTTACAGGCAGCAGCGATCTAAGTAGGGTTAGGGAATAATCCTAGACTGAATGAGTAGAAAGAACAAATACCTCTGGGCAACTGCGACCAGAGTTAATGTAAATGTAACTGCACTGTAGGTCACAGTGTATGATCCTCCTGGAATGCAGATATGCCATGGCAGAAGCCACCTGTTCCAGGCAAGTGAGAAGTTTGACATCATCCATGCTAGGACTTGCAGCAACTTCTGTTAGGGACTTTGGGTTGCCATCAAGAGGCTTGGAGATCTGCAAAAGGGATACATGAGAAAATTAGGGAGAGCAGTCAAAGGGCAAATGCTTACTAGCAAGTTACCACAAACAAAGCAGAGCTCTGCCTCTATACATGCCTCTCTGAGCAGTTTCCTATCTGCCAAGCGTGAATAGCAAGATGCTGTATTTTGCCCCGGATCTGTGTGTTTTGCCTACTTTGTGCACAGGTGCAATGTGCAGAGGTTCCTGTGCTAGCCCTGAGTGAACAACAGGCAAAGCCCAAAGCTCTGCAAGCTGGGGAAACACACTCAAGTCAATGCAGAATTAACTTCTCTGCATTTAGGGGAATGTGTTTAGTGTGGCATAGTGGGGATGATATTTCATCCTTACCTGATGGGATTTTGAAACTACACCATCCCCAGACACTGCAAGCAGTCGTACAGTGATCACAACCATATGCTGTAGCAGTGCTTGATGAGGGCACCACCTTGCAAAAGACTTGGAAGACACAAACTGGGATGAGGTCTCTGACTCACAGAGTTTACAGTCCATTGTGTGACAAACAGCCCCTTTCTTTAATTCTTCACTCACTACAGAGCAGCTCTTTCAATCCCTGCTGTGGCTAAACGCTTTGTAAAACACTGTACAGTCTCCCAGTGGCAGCTGGCAGAACTCCCCACTGCGGTTCAGCTCCTTGAAATGCGTGAATGGCAGAGTAGTCAACAGCCGTTATCACAAAACACTTAATGCAAACAGTTACAGCTATGTGGCAATTTCCCTAGTCAAGGAAAGACTCAGCAGCAGGAAGATTGCAAAGATAACAATCTCATTCCTCTGTCCAGAATCCTTCCTAGAAGGCTCTTCTTGTACACTATCCAGTATCCCAGCTCAAGACATGACAAACCTAGGCACTGGGTAATATGTCAAAGAAAATCTTTGTACAGAGATATTACTCTTTTCTCCACCACACTGATATAAATGCAGAACTTCTGCATTTGCAGAACTTCTGCAGAACTTCTCTTGAATTCAGAAGAATCATTCCTGATTAACGTGACAGCAGAATTATCCAGTAATGTCTTCATCATCTGCAAAAAGACCTCTTCATGGTGTGATAACTGATTTTCAACATTGGCAGGACAGGCTCATGGAAAGGACAATCTATGATACAGTTCTGATGTGATTATGAAAGTCAGTTAATTACAGAGAAATAAGCCCATTGATAATAGGCTGAAAATCATTCTGCTGTGGATTTACACCTCCACCACCCTTGCTTACGGGAAAAGTAAAAAGCACACAGATAATTACTAGCTCCTTATTACCAGGGTGAATATTCCTTTTCTGAGGTCTGCACCTCTGCTTTCAGAGAGAAGAAAAATGACCTTTCTCTGCCTGCTTTGCTCTGACCAGGTATTTCACAATGGATCTGCACAAACACAGCCTTTCTAACAGGAGCAAATTTACACTTTGTGCTTCCTCAAGCTTCTTGTTTCTGCCACCACACACAGCAATGCATGCACACTCACCACTATCAAAAATCACGCAAAGAGAGTAGCAGAAGCTTGCAATTGCAAAATGCTAGAGATGCATGTAGACAGAGAGCTTAGGGACTGACTGGTTGGTGACATGATGCGCCTGGAGAGCACTCCTCTATTCACAGAGCCTGGGATAGACCTAAAGGCCCTGCACTGATTCCTGTACTTCCAGGTAACATCACTGCTGCTGTGGGACTGCTTTTATCATCACCCATGGGGTGTCTCCTTGTGCTAACTCACTCCGGAAATGACTGCCTTGGTGTTTCTGCTGCGGCTGAGGAAGGAAGAGAGTCTTCTGTGTGATTGTACTTGGAGGACATGCTGGGGACAACTTCAGTAAACATCACCAACATATTTTATGATCTCAGATAATGAGGAGCAAATGGGTTTCACTGAGAAAAAAAAAATGCTGTACCCACCCAAGGAACAGGAATGTTGTCTACACAAATGACTCAGTATTTTTATACTGATAACCACTGAATGAGAGATTAAGTCAGTAGCAGTCAGTCACGTAAAGCCATGTCTGTGTGATTATAACTGGAGAAATCACTGTATGAGGGGAATGTCAGACATGTCTAGGTGAAAACATAAGCTCCTAGAAACTCTGAATCTAAGCTCAGAGTTAGGGAAATCAGGCCAGCAGGAATCACTGAGGACCACTCCACGACTTGCTGAGATGTAAAGAAGAGAGATGTCAGCGCTGTTAGTAGTAAAACTCCATCAAAGAAGAAAATCCTATCCAGAAGCTTACACACTGTCTTTCTTAGAAATACTGTAGTGAGATGCCAGAGCATTCCCTTTACCAGGCAGTAAAGATTTCCAATGTTGGCAAAAGACAAGAAATTTATAAAAAAATACTTAAGATTATTAATGTGATCTAGCAGCAGCAGCAGCAGGCATCAGTCACACAACATCTGACTTGTTCAGAGCTCAGAATAATAACCCTGGCCAGGGCAGCCCCCTCCACCTTGCAAGGTCCCTTGGAGGCTCCAGCAGTTCTCCAGGACTCCCCTTCGCATCTCTGCCAGGCTGCTTCCTTTCTCTGACCTCTGCTTTGGGCCTGGCTTCAGTTCCAGTCTTCTCTCAGGATACTTACCCCAGCTCCTCCCTGGGTGATCCTTGCCCATGCTGTGGCCATTTCTACCCTCACAGCTTGTGCTCTGAGCCCCCTCCCCTCCTTGCTTCTGGTGCCTCTGACCCAGGTATAAAGAGCCCTGTCACAGGTACATCTCCCTGCCTGCCCCAAGCCCTGTGGGACCTCCCCAGAGTCGACCCTGCTCCACGACTCCCACTCTAGGGCTTCCACCATCCCTCCCCATCCTCCACAATGGCCCACATCTGGAACTTGAGAGGTCACAGCCACTGTGACTCTGATTTTGTAAATCTATAGTAAGACACTCTAGAAAAGTTTGATCTTGTAATTTTGCTATGAAGAAAGAATTTATTTTTCTTAGCTCCTTGATGATCTCCCAGAGCACAGTGGAATATCTAAACATAGTCACAAAGCTACCTCCAAACCAAACTACCTTCCACCTGAAACAAGTTGTGTTTCAGGAGTGCAAGAGAATAGTGGTGACAATCCATGGAAGACAAACAGTACCAAAGGCATAAGATTCATATCAGAATTCACATCACACTCATGTTAGATATTTCTCTCTGGTTTTCTTCACTGACTCAGATCCGGACCCTCAAAAGCTAAAACCCTCCCACAGCTGCATCACATCTGACCTCTCTTATCTCTTCTCCAAATCCGAACACACAGCCCTCCCCCACTGGCACTCTATGCATGGGAAGCCAGGCCACAGACATTACCCACTTGGTGACACAGAGCCATGGCAAAGTTCTCACAAGTCATTCTTGCTGCACTCACCAGGGTGGTGGTCATGGGGAAGCAGTGCATGATTTCTTTTACTGGAAGTATGTTCTCATGTTGTAACGTGTGAAGGGCCATCTTGGTCATATGGTTCATTCTGAATGATACCAACTCACACAAGCAGCCGTCCTGTAAGAGAGCCTGAAAATCAGCCACCAGTAGCAGCAAGATGCCACCATCTTTATGGAGACAAGGATATAATTTGAATCCTACCTGTTACAGCAATGAAGAGCCAAGCTCTTCCTGCAATAACCATAGTGAAACTCAATTTACTTTAATGAAATGACTGGAGATTTAGTCTTTGTAATGGAAGAAAGTTGCATTTACTGGCCCTATCAATTTAATTAGCTTTCTGAATGACTGAAGAGTAAAAAAACAGTTTGATGGTTTAACTTAATTTGCATTTGTAAGAAACAAGTGAAATTTTCCATTTGTAAGTGTCTTAAAATTTGGAAAAACAAACTCACATATTCAAAATATATTCTGAAATTTTATTGGCCTAACAAGATTTTGTCTGAAAAGATCATTTGCTACTTATACAAAACATATTACTTATTAGGAAAAAAAAGTTTTACATGTATTTTTTGTCAATCAATTTACTCATAGTGAAAAAGTTCATCTTGAAAGTCCCAGAGGCAGATGAACTTTGTCAGGTCAAACTATACCAAAAGGAATAAACAAAATCATAAAGAAGTGTCACAGAAAAGACATAGATATATAAGTTTTTCCATCATATTTCTTTTCCAGCTATCCAAGGAATTTGCCTTATTCCTCTGAGTTGTCTTAAACTGGCTCCTGTGGTTAAAATGGGCATTTACAAATGATGAAGTTGTGAACAACTAATGCAATTTGATCGTCTCTACAGCACAGAAAAAAGATTTTTTTTTTTCTTGTTTGACTGCCAGCATAATCTTTAAAGATTCAGCCAGGCTGAGTTAAAAAATTGCTAGTGGTGACAAATCTACCACCAGTCCTTTTGTCTGATTTTTTTTATCTCTAGGTACTGGCTCTTGACATGATTTTGACTGCAAGGCTTAAGTATTTCTATCAATACAGCAGATAAAGTTTTAGAAAAGATAAAGTGATAACAATTAAATAAAAGCACTACCTTTTGCTCAACCATGTCTTCGCACTTCTCTGGAAATATGTTGGGTGGATCATTCTTCTTGAAGTTGCCTGAAGAAACAGCAAGACAAAAATACAAGGAAGGCTATTTCTCCTCAAATGTATACAAGTTGTATGTTGTTGACACACCAGCATAGATGTCTGAAAAGTTGCTCCTAATTAATCCCTACCAAAGGAAGAAGATCTGCATCAGTCCTCAGATTTTTTAATGAGGTGTGTTTAACTTTCCACTGTGGCTGAACCATACAATCACTTTGCCAGAATGTGCTCTTGCAAAAAAAAATGCCTCCCCAGGAAAGTAACTTGTGCAGAACAATCTCCCACCAAAAGGGCAGGCTCCCTCCTCCCATCCACAGGGCTGCCATTTCCAGCACAGCATGTTCTGCCAGCCGAAGGTGAAGGAAATTGGAATGGGGAAACTCAAAACCCATCCAGCAAGGTTACACTGTGTGTTTCTGAAAGAGTCAAAGCTTCAGACAACGACCTGTTTGTGACATCCCTTATTCTCCTAATTTCTGAGGTCTTTCAGGAATTGATCTCACAAGATTTCAGTGTTTATAAAGCCTCAAATTCTTAGTGTTGTCTCATCACCCATGCTCAATCTCACTGGGTCTCATTTGGCAGTTTCCCACACACTAGGTTAACTGCTGAAGCACAGATTGCCTTTTCAGGATTGATAACACCTGTTTGGGGAGGTTTTTCATATAAACTGTTAGAGCCAAGCAGAACCTTCACCCAGAACTCATCCAGACTGTAAGTGAGCTGCTAACTTATCCCCAAACTTGCATTTCTGGATTGCCGTCTGTAGAACTCTGAAAAACTTTATGGAAAGATCTTTTGTCATTAGATGCTTGAATCAATTAGTATATCTGAATATGATCGCAATGTGATCAGTTCCTTCAGCAAAGCCCCTGATATTTCTGTGGGTTACCCAAATGCAACCCAACCTTCTCTTCAGACACTCCTGATTCCAGTATATGCATTTTGCAAAGCCTCTTGCATTCTCCTATTATTACATCTGTTGATTTCCTCTTGAAAAAGAAACACTGTTAAGAAAGTTTTCTTGCCAGAGACATTTGTCATGCATGTTTTGAGAAAACTAGTCCATACCTTTGCTGTCAAGGTAGCCCTGTAAAATGAAAGGGAAAAGAAATATAACTAATCTTGACCATTTTTAGTTATTATTTCTGCTTACGTCCATCTATGCAGACAGAAATACCAGTACTCCCACTTTTAAATCATGTAGCACCATTTAGCCTTTGAGATCAAATTATATCAGAAAAATCAGGTTTCAGCAGTCCAGGTCTTGGGAAGGAGAGGGCTTCCAGATTGCCTTTCATTCCCCAAACAAGACAAGCCTGCTGTGAAATGCTGGTGCTAGAACAGCTTGAACATACTGAAACAACCCAGGCTTAAGTAGGATCCCAGTGGTGTAAATCCTTTGCTTTTAGCTTAAAACTTATAAAACATTTTTCTTCATGTCTGAAATCAATCTGATTTTCTGGAGTCCACTATCAAGTCTGTTAAATAGGTACTTCTACTTTGGGCCAAATGCAGTGGAGAAGTGAAAATAAGACAACACTTACATACATCCCGTTAGCACATGTGATCAGCAAGGCTGCTTCTGACCCTTTTTTTTCCCACAGGGCCAGAGAAACCAAATCTGCTTGATTTAGGCCTGGCCAAGCACAGCTTTCCTACCATTTGAAGTTCAGTAGTGACCAGGCAAGTGCTCGACAAAGCCAGACTGTTCAAAGATTTACACACACATTTTGTGAGACCTGATCATCAGAGTACCAGGCTGGCTTTCTCAGTATGCATATCTGGTTTTCAACAAACATGTTCTTTAGATAGATTACCCTGCAATTATTAGGATAATGATTAATCACGATTATTGATTACGGATTAACACTGTGTGATGGTTTAGCCCGAATCACCACACAGTTTCTCACTCACTCTCCCCCTCCCCAGGGGGATGGGGGAGAGAATTGGGAAGGAAGGAGAACTCGTGGGTTGAGATGAAGACGATTTACTAAAATAAAAGGGAAAACTACAATAATAACAGAATATAAGGATATTAAAAATATACAAAGTGAACAATATGTGTTTTCTCACCACCCGATGTCCCAATGACCGATACAGCCCGTCCCGAGCAGCGATCACGGAAACAAAACCGAGCAGCAAGCAAAGGAGCAAAAAGGAGCCAGCAAGGTAGGGGGAACGATGCCAGCAAAAACAAGCAGGAAGGATGGATGCCAGGAAGGCAGATACCCACCCTCGCCTGCCCCCACTTATATACTGAGCATGACGTTTATGGCATGGAATACTCTCTTTGGCCAGTTTGGATCAATTATGCTGTCTGTCTTTCTCCCAGCTTCCTGCATCTGCAAATTAGCGAGACTTGGAAAGCAGGACGGTGTCCTTGGTCTCATTCACAACAACTGGTATCATCAGGGTGTTTATGAACATTCTTCACACACAAAATCCAAAACATACCAGCTACTGAGAGGAAAAATTAACTCCATCCCTGCCAAAACCAGGACACACTGATTGCTACTAACCATTAGTAGATATGAGTGGCAGCAGCCAGTGCCATAGACACTACGCTCTAGAACATGCAAAAACATATTTACAAAGCTGGCAGATCTGGAAAGCTTACTTAGCAGCTTTGACAATTACCATTGTAATATCTTCCTCACAGATGGGAGAGAACTGGCTCATTATCTCATGTAGCTTGTCCACATCTGACCCTAGAAAAAGAAAAGAAAAGGAAGGCTGGAGTTTGTATTTCATACCACCCAAATGCTGAGGGCAGGGATAGAGCTCCTTTTGCTGTCATGGCTGCAGTCTCTCTGGGGCAAATGGTATGGCTTAGCTTTTGTGGAACTGAAACAAAAAATCTGGCTAAGAGCTTCGGGCTGCAACCAAAGAATGTGTTATTATAAGTAAAGTATCTAACAGTTATTTAAGCAGGATGAAAGTCACTCATACGCTTCAGCCCCCACAGGGATGGTGGCTCTTATATTGCTGTGCTTCCAGCACAGACAAAAAGACTCAGAGACTCTGCAGCCCGCTCTTCATGAAGACCAATGTACCACGTGCCTATGGGGTTTTCTCCTGAAATGATCCTGAAGAGACGGCAAGTGGGGAGGGAGGAACTCATTGTAACAGATGTCAGTCTGCACATGGTGTTAGTCACTTCATGTATGTGAGGAAGGTGCTCAAACAAGGTACTGAAAAGTGAATAAAGAGCTCTACAGACAGGCATCAAGCTGGGAAAGAAATGACTTTTCAGTGACCCATATAAAAGGATGATCTCAGCCTAGCTCCCACTGCTGACACAAACTCTGGTAATTCTGTTGAGTGTAATTACGGTAATTACGTCCTCTGCTGTATCTGTGCGTTCTGAACTGGCTGCTCAGACTTCCCAGAAACCTCTGCTGTATACTGGTATACGCAGGCAGCCAAAGGCTTGAATCAACTTTAGAGTGAACCTTGATTAAGTCAAATACAGGTTAAATATTTCTAGCATTGGAGGCTAACCTCTACTGATTAAAATGTCTTAAAGCTTCTGAGTCAAGGGGCTGCAGCAGTTAGTGATGACCAGGCAGCAGAAACCACCATGGGTGTGTTCCCATGTCGTGTGAGCACTGCAAATAGTTACAGGAAATGTCTAGGCCCCTCCAAAGACCAACAAGTTCCTCTGTGGAGACTCAAAACCTCCTGCCTTTATCTCTGTAGGGCTGTTCCAGGCTATTGTAAGTGTCAGGTTCGTGGCATCATGCTATGAAAATTCATTGTCATCATCTCAGGAGTCTCTTATTAAATAGCTTCTGTAATGAAAGAGAATTCAACCAGCCAAAATTGTTGTTAGTTTAACTGGAAATAATTAAGACCTAGGTGAGTAATTGTGGAGAGAGGTTTCTATCCCTTTGACTACGCAATGCACCAGGTTAATGGGATGAATGAAATCAGATTCCGCTACCTAAAAGCCAAGGTCCCTACACAGAGGTAGACCTGAGCCTTCATTTGAAGGAGAGATACACAGAACAAAATGGGGTACAATAACGGAGTGGGATTGGTGGAGAAGTTTACCTAGACTCTGACAGCATCAATTAATAGAGAATTTATCAGCCACGTATATTATACCGTATACACTTTTTAATGCATTGAACAGTCTGCTTGGTTATGGTTACTGTTGCTCTAGAAGCTGTAACTGACATGGGAAGGTGATAGGTATAGACATACTGCTGTCTGAATTCTTCAGACCTAGCTATTCACAGTAGGAGGAATTTTACACCACTGGTCTGGTGTTTTGCTGGTAAAAGGAAGGATCAGAAGCAGGATTCTGGGAATAAAGAGTGTCCCTAAGATTAGCTCTCTAGATGGTGGAATTCCTCCAGCTGTAAGGCTCTGCTCCTCTGCAGGAAGGAAGGGACACATGCTTTTCATGGCTACATTTATCTTAAAACTGTATGGTCTGTAAAACTGTAAGGTCTCTAATTCTGCATCTGTACAGCCCTAGCACAGTCCCTTGACTGGGTGTCACAATGCTACAAATTACCAGTATTGCATTACGTAGTCATTGATACAGTGATGTTTGACCAAGAGACTAGCCAGTTATAGTAATTTCCATACCCAGGGTCCTCCCGTAGTTTTCCAGGTGATCTACCAGTGCCTCCATGGATGTACGCTTTGTCTCATCATGCTCCAAGTTGGGGGCTATTATGTCCCACAGTTTCAGAGGAATTGAGTCTGGTCTTTGTGCCCTGTGCCCACTACAGATCTAAGAGGGGAAGACAAAGAAAAGGACCAACCATGGTGACTGCAGCTGAGCCTGATCACAAAACAAAACAGCCCTGGACAGTGCTTATCCTACTATCTCAAGGTGACATCATAGGTTACAGAAATGTAGATGAGTCAACTATTGATTTCCAGGATTACACCAACATACTAGAGCAGAATTTGACCTATCTAAATACCCCTTTCACTTTTCCACTTCCCCGACACCACTGTGCAGCACCGTGTAGATTTTTGAACTGCTGCTAATCTGGCTCTCACATTACATTTCCTGTGATGACTTCACCCCTGAAAGACCAAACAATGTCCTTTACTTGTAATAAAACCCATTATACCATAGCTGGTATCAGTTTCCAATGCAGCAGTCATAGATCTTTCAAGCATAGGGGTATCAGACCCTACTCCCATCTCAAGGTAGAGAGAAGATTCAGATATCTGTGGTTTTCATTGATCTCTGATACAATAACTCAGTACAGGTCTCAGAGTGGAAACTTCCACTTTAGTCTCCTGTACACAAGCCGCTATAGCAAGTGCTTATGCTTATTTAACCAGATTTCTTTTAGCAATATGCAGATTTTCCCTCTGCTTCCCATAGATGTCTGCAAGTTCCTCTCCCTTTTTGGATGACTTGGTCACCTCTCTGGAGTCTTAAGTTCCCCATTTACTTTGGGGAAAATGGAGCTTACCCAGACTACAAACATGGATGTATAACCAGTCAGATACGGACAGCCTATTTGTCTGTCCAAGGATTGTTCTTTGTGCACTTTCCCAGATTCACATGTTTTATCAAGGTCCACAGGTTTGAAAGACCAAATGAAATATGAACTTCAGCATGTCAGGCTGAAATAGGTTGAATTTTTCATGGCTCCTGTTAATTTCTCACTATTAGTGTACCTTCGCACCCTTAACAGCCTCTGGCATTCAGGGCACATCCCCCAGTTGGTTGAAGAGATGTTTTTCTGATCCCCTATGAAATTTACTTACCTCTCCTATGAATCTGGATTTGGGCAAGTACCTGAGCTCAAAGTATGTTTGCCCACCATACAGGAGAATGGAGTAAAATGTCGCTGCAACAGCCCATGCATCAGAGAAAGCAGAGAAGATGTGATACTGTAGGGACTCAGGAGCACTGAAGTATATGGAGAGCGGCTCCTCACTGTCTCCTGTGTTAAGACAGAGATGAATCAAGACAAAGCCCATGACCAGAATTATCTTGCCCTTGCCATGGATGTAGATTTATCTTTGTAACCATCAGTAACAATCCTCACAGCAGCTGGACATGGCCAATAAGAAAACAAAAGAGGGAAAACTGTTCTTAGCAATAGCTACTAAACAGCCTACAAATTACCCACAAGCAGGATAAACAGAGCAGAATATGGAAAATAATTCATACTGTCCGTGTGAGACTTTATACCGCACTTAATAATTTAGAAGAATCTTGGCCACTTGTAAGTACATTCGACTGAGGGATGGAGGTCTCAGAGGAGTTCTGATGGGTGTGAAAAAAGGAGACTTTTAAAGTGTCTTCACTGAAGGAAGGCTGTGGCGCAACTCAGCCTTTACTACATATATAAGAATCCACATAGACACTCACCCTTACAATGTATGCCTAGGCTACGGGGCTTGTGTGGCTCCAGTAACAGGGTGGGAAACTGAGTGTACGAGCAAGGGCTTTGTCTAGGATTTCAAAGTATGAGCTGTAAGGTTTTGAAGTTCGCATACTCCTGAGCATTTCTGGGACAGTTTCATTATTTAACCTTTGACATTGTTTACAGCATGAGTTTTCCATAATTTCTGATGACTCAGTGAGCTAATCTTAGTCTGTTATGACAGCTTCACAGGCAAAGTTGCAACAGGTGTCACGTGCAGAGACTGCCTGAATTTTTATGTGCTTCCTGAACTGTTTTGGTTTTTTTTGTTAAAGCTATTTCCTTGTAAGAAGCACATGATTAACCCCATCTCCAACAGGTTTGAGTGCTTACTGCTGCTGGGCAGGTATAAATCATTCATCATAGCCAGCCAGCCCTAGGCAGGTACTCAGAATGACTGTTAGACTGCGGCAGAAAAAAAACCAAACCAAACAAAACTGTAAAGGAGGAGAACAAGTTGGGGTCCTAGCAATGGAATTCAGTTGTTTCAGTAGTAGTCAGGCTAAGAACAGGTGCTGTCTGTGGCTTCTTACATTTCATTCTTAGTCTTTTTGCATGTTTGTATCATTAATAATGTTAGCTCTGTTTATCATGGCTCTCCAAGTTCTTCACAGATACAGAGAAGGACAAACTCCCTGAGGATACTAAATCTCAGAGCAGAGCAGTGGCTCACAAAAGACCTGTTTATTAGTGAATAGCAGCCTAGTGAAAATTATCAACTTTTCCCAAACACATCTTCACCCCACCAGCTCCTCATGTCTTTACCTTTGATCTGCCCAGATTTGACTGTTTCGTAGGGACAATCGGTAGCTGAATAGTATCTCTCATCCTCTGGGGGAGTCAGCCTAGCCTGGAAGAAATCAGACAGCTTGACCTGCACACGAAGTGCTCCGGTTCCTTGTCGCCCACCTGTGACCACAATGAAGCTGGCTGGAGTGATGTTGCAAAGTAAGACCCTTTTCTGGTGACATGATCTGACAGCTCTGGCAATATCTTTTAAAATGCCTATTATAATGGATTGGGTGAGCTTATTTCTCTTTTCCTGCAGGAAAGCCAAGAGCGGGTTCCCATCTTCCATCATGTACAGCGGAGGCACTCCACAAGCACTGGACATTTGCAGCTTGGCAATGGACTCCTTGTCTTGACACAGAGCCACTATTTTGATCACCTCTTGAAACCTTTCACAGTCACTGTCAGTGGCATTTGTCTGCAAGATGTCATTCAGGGTCTGTTGTTTGGCTATGTAGATCTTTGAATTGCCTACAGGTGTGATACCTTGCACAACAATGCTGCTGGCATTTGTCTTCATCTGTCCCTTGAGGGTAAGATCAGGGAAGGTGACCTTCAGATGTTCTCGGAGAGCTGCCTCCACGTGGCTGGGATCAGCTGGGATTATTTTGTTTCCCAGCTCAGTAGCATGCGTGTATGTGCCATCCTTGCTGAAGAGTAATGGTGCAATGCAGTGTCTCACCTCACCCAGTGGGTGGTAAAGCAACTTTTGGAAGAAATGGTTGAGGATGATCATTGCCAATGTCTTCTTTTTAGTGGCAATTCTCATGCACCATTCCCACAGGCTTTGGAGAAGATGCAGGCACTCTTTTACTGCTCCTGTGACAGAAAAGTGTTCTGTTAATGCCATTGCAGAGGAGCCACCGTATCACACATTGCTGACTTTTGAAAAAGAATATGGCACCATGGTACAATGATTTGAGACAGGAAGATAAGAAAAATACTATTTATTTGCTGTAGCATCTACTAAGCAGAGCCAAGTCACCACAATCTCATTAAAAAGGCTGTGCCAGGTTGAACATCTGTAGGCAACTGTAGTGCTGGTTTATGTCTCTAGTGAGAGTTTTGTCTCAGGACCACATGGCTCAGTTCAATGCGCAGAAGAACATTCAGCTCAGAAAAATCAGGTAGTGAAGATCTCAGTTGCTTTATCCAAGAAACTGAAAGCCTAGTCTCATCTCTTTCTGAAAAGTTATTATTTTGTCATTGTCATCATCACCTTCCTCAAGTCACTCAGTGGTGATGATGCTAGACAAAAAGGGATAATAACTAGACATACAGTCAAAAATAAAGCATCTGAGACCTTTTGGAACAGTGACCAGCAGAGTAGTGGTGATTTTGCTATTCCCTGAAATCTGATGCCCAAATCAAGTACTGGCTTTGCCTGTGCCTCAGGCCAGTCCTTTATTTCCTTACCTTGTGTGTGGCTGGCTTGGATATGTTCAGTGATGCGCTCAGTGATCTCCAGCAGAATCTCCCAGTGTTTTTTCCCCAACTTTGTGCACACATGGAAGAAGAAGGGCTGGCTGACTGCAAGCAGTTTTTCTTCAAACACCTGGAAAATACAGAGAGTAACTGAGTTGTGTGTATTTACTGTGAGCTTCGCTGCTGGTGTTTGCTTACTTTCACATTAAGTAGCTGACTGCACATCTGACTAAAAGGAGGCATAAAACAAGTCTCTTGCCCAAGGGTTATGTATTTGCTGCTCACAGAGTAATGTCACACCAGTGAGAGATGGACAGGCCAGGAGTTACAAAAGCAATACTAGGACAGCGTGATCAGTTTGTTACGCACCTTTTCAGTAAGAACAAGAATAAAGATGTGTCTTATCATCCAGGGTACTCTCTGAAGCTGCTTCTGGATGAATTGGAACTGCACAACCCTCTGGTTTACACAAGTCACTGTTTTCTCCAGTGTCTTCAGAAAACGTTCCAAGTGCTTCAGGTACATTTCTATGAAATTTGGCCAGGGTATTTGTTTTTTAACAGCACTGGAGATGGCTGTTCTGATTTTCTGGTAGGCACTAAAACACAGATATTCATAATTTCTCTCCTCTGAAGGGACAGTGCATTTTGCAAAGACCATTCCCCTCAACAGAGCCTTCAGCTTTCCATTGTTTGTTGTGGAGACATGAACAAATATTGCTGCCAGAATCCAACAGTGTAGTTTTTCCTGCTGAATGCGAAGCTCCTGATTGGAAGCAGAGCTGTTGCATTGGATGAGATTTCTTACTCTCAGCTCTAGGTTCTCTAGGTTTGCCAACCTAGAGAAAGTCAGAAAATCCCTCTTGATGTTTTTGACCAAGACCTGACAGATCTGTTGTCTGATCCACTCATTGCTAGCATCCCAGTATCTCATAAAATAATCATCCAGCTCTTGAAAAGATACGTAGGACATTTCTTTCAGGATGTCTTCAGTTTCTGGACAGAAAATAAAGTAAACACATATCAGCTGGAACCTCCCAGAGTTTCTACCTAGTTTCTGTACTGGTTTACCGCCTACAGGGACCATTAGTCAGTTTGTCTGTCCTCAGAGAAGAGGATGTGTTTTGAGATGGTACTAGGAATGTATCAGTAAACATATTTACAATGTACCAGAAATCTGAATGGAAAGGAAGAGAGTCACTCCTTACTATTCTGTTAGGCATGCAGAGCAAACCTAGCACATAATTCTTCTCGAGGATCTCCCAGGATACAAAGCCATATACATATTCTGAATGTGGTGCAGTGGTCAAAACCTGACTACAGCTGATGTCTCTAATGAAAGAGCTGGTCTATTGCCCCTCTGAAGAGATAAAGTCTTGCTATTGACTACGGTAAGAATTGAAGTTGGCCCACAGCATTGCTGAAGTAGTGCTGCACAGACATGAGTGGCAACCCATATTTTAGTCGATTCTCACCCATTAAGACTATATAGGCCTACCAGAGTCAAGGTGAACTGTAACGCCTCTCTTATCATGCTTGTTTTATAGTTTATCTAGCTTCACCAGGCAGTCAGATGTACACCTAATGCCATAAGCAAGGGGGACACAGTTCATGCTTGCTTTCCCCACCAGTTCTTTCCTTTGCAGCTGCAGTGCATTGTTTATCAGTTACCACCACCTTAGAGCATTATGCCTATACAAATCATCTTCCAGTAATTACTCTGATGTAGATAAATACAATCTTTATTTTGCAGCTCAAGAGCACGACTGCAAAGGAAGGACTCTGTTGTGCAGGACATGAAAGTTCCTAAAGGCAATTGCAAGAAAGTCCTCCCAGCTGCTACTCTGTGGGAGTGTTACATGGAGGGGAGCACCCTGCCTGGGAGAGCATGACCAGTGTGTGGGAGCAGTCTGTGTACAGAGTGTATGTGCAGGAGCAGTACCTCTGTGGGGAAGCACTCTGTGCTGCAAGAATGAGTTGCTGAAGGAAGGGGTGCAGTGATGTCTCCTGTACGGTCTGAATGACTCCCTTGATCTATCTGACCTCCTGAAAGGGGCTGTAATACAAACATAGAGTACAGAGACATTAGTTGGCTAAATCCACCTCTGTTATCCTGCAGACACTCTGCAGTAAGTGCATGCTCAAAAATGCTGGTATCACTTACAGTCTCTGCCTGTGGAGGATGCAAAGGATGAAGTAGACTCTGGAAAGAGAAGGTGGGAAGTTAAGGAGAGCAAGCTCTTCTCCAGGATAAGATAAAATGTAAACAACCAGAAGGCACAATCTTATATAATCTGACATCGAAGAAGGAAGCTGGTTTGTGACTGATGTTTAGTACCTGGCCCTGTGTGGGTGCAGACACCCAAAGCAGTGCAGATCTGCAAACACTTAGGTGTCATTAAAGGTTTAGGATTTTAGAGGCAACAACTGTGCCTGTCCATCTGTTTTGTGAAGTGTTCAGCACAGTGTTTGGGTTTATTCCCCAAACCAGGTCAGACACTGAAAATCTGTCACAAGAAATACATCCTTTATCTGAATATAAAACTGCTGGCCAGAAAGTCATAATTGGTTCTACACAGCAGTGGCTTGAATATCCTACATACCTCTGGCTATCTAGAGAGTTTCATACTATTGAAAAGAAATTGTTTCAGCTTCTCCTCAAGATATGCAAATCTCACTGGAGCACTAAGATTTCTTGGAATTCTTTAGGCAAAATATTTTAGGCTGTCTAAAGAAAGTAATTTCAAGTTGCATCAGAGGGCATTTACCTTTAAGCAGAATATATATTTTTTTTTCTCCCTCTGGAACCAAAAATCTAGATTTCCCAGATAGAGAGTTTTGAAAAAACTGCCACAAGACTGTTTTGGTAAAACTCTCAGGATGCTTTAACATCACCAAGTGCAGACAGTGTGACTTTACTCTGTCTGTGGTTCTAGTTGATGCAACATGAGCTATGTCTATCTTAGAACTCATTTATGGGCACAGAACTCTACCCAAATTAGACAGTTGTGTCTCATCATGTATAGACATCACCTTTGACATTTTAAAGTAAGGCAATCTGTCAAAATCCTCACTGAAGTAGCTATGTAATAAACTGTTGGGCTAATTTGCATCCTGGATAGACTGATGGAGGAAGCCTGGACTGATGGAGATAATCTGGCAGAAACTTGGATCAGTATTGCTTAGCAATCCTTAATGACCCATACTAGAAACTGCCTCTTTACAAAGCTGTCATCCTCCTCCGCCTCCTCCAGGGCAAAATAAACTTCAAACTAAATTAATCCAACGGTCAAACATGACAAGATCTATGATCTTACCTGTGTCTATTTCCCTCAATACAAGCTGTTTCCTTCTACTCAATGGAATCAGTTTTCTATGACGATCTATAGTTTTCTTTATTTTGCGGAGAAGTTGTGGGTCATTGACTTCTACTGAAAAGCAACATTGCCATAGACTGGGCAAAGTGTAAGTAGCATCGAACAAAAGCAGTACAATTCTCCTCAGCTTATCTGCAGTTACAAGCATGTCTAAAAGAGTCTGAAAGTATTGGTCTTTGTAGACTGGTATAAGTGTAACAGGGATAATTTTCATGGGTTTCTGCATGGCATGTATGATGGTATCTCCACCAACAAAATTCCTGTAACCATGGTAACAGCAGTAATCTTCATTCTCCAGGACTTCCACAATCTTCTCATTAATAAAGCTGTCAACAGCTATCTGCTCCTTGTTCCGTGGTGCAGGGGCAGATGGGATGTAGAGGTCATAGCAATACAGTTTATGACAAATGAGGTCACCTGAAACGATACAAGATGAACAGTAGTACAGCTCACTCCAATCAGTCGGGAATATTGGTTTCACATGGGAACATCCTTCCAGGAAATACAGTTAATTTCACAGTACAATGACTGCTCCTTCACTAGGAAGAACAACATTAGTTTTGCCTACTGCAGATGCATTTGGGCAATGTATAAACACGTATTAGGGTCGGAGTGAAATTATATAGTTTGAATGAAAGAAAAATATAATAGAATTACAGAACAGGCCAGATTGGAAGGGATCCTTAAAGACCATCTGGTCCGACCTTTGTGGGAAAAGGAGCCTAGATGAGATTATCTAGCACCTTGTTCAACTGCATCTTGAAAACTTCTGATAATGGGACTTTACCATGTCCTTGAGGAGGTTGTTCCAGTGATTGATTTTTCTCACTGTAAAAAATTTCTTTCTTATATCAAGATGAAACCTCTCCTGGTGCAAGTTGTACCCGTTGCTTGTCCCTTGTCTTCTCCATGTGGCTGCTTGTGAAGAGAACCTCCCTTCTCTTTGTAGCTGCCCTTTAAGTATTGGAATACTGTGATGAGATCTCCCCTGAGCCATCTCTTTTCCAGGGAGAAAAGATCTAACTTCTTTGGTCTTTCCTTACAGGGCAGGTTCTCCAGTGCTTTGATCATCTTTGCGGGCTTCGGACCATCTCCAGTCTGTCCATATCTTTTTTGAACTGTGGGGATCAGAACTGAAAAAAAGTACTCCAAGTGTGGCCTGACTAACACTGAGTAGAGTGGGATATGGTTGTCATCCCAGGTGCAGGATTTTGCACTTGTCTTTGTTAAACTTCATACAGTTCTCGCCAGTCCGCTCCATACTGTAGAGGCTTATTGGAAGATCAGTCTCTGAATAAGCTTTTGAGATTCTTGCGTTTATCCTGAGGACTGTCTAATGTTTTAGCTTAGCAAAAATGTTGAGTATGGATGGAGATCTGATTTTGGAGGAGTAGGTTGTTTTCTTCCCATTTTATTCTATATGCTTATAATAGTTAACCTGAAATTGAGATAATGTTCTGGGAGTGAAAAATGGCTTCCCCTGAGTGATTTATGAAGTGATTCCAAAGGACTAATTTCAAAGTTACATTAACTGAAGTTAAAGTAAAAATACCTACTACCTTCAACAGACATTAATCCAAGAGGCATTGATGTAATCACCAGCCAATCTGGGCAGTGACACTGCCATCCAGACCAGCCCCACGCAAGGTTCAGACTCTGCACACACTCCAATGTTTGAAGAAAACAGTGATGTTTTTTCAGGGTAAGGTTTTACTTAAGTCACTCTTGCATTTGGTTCTTAATAAAAATTAAACTTGGCACAAATTTAAATGTTGTCATCAAGACATTGATACTCAAGTAATCAATGTTTGCTCTAAAGTTCCTCACTTATGATTTTAGAGAGAATGATCACTTCCAAGGGTTTTCCTTTCCCCATCTTCTCTAATCTACCCCCATAGAACAGGGACAATGTTGACCTCTAATAGAGAGCTTGAGGGATGTTCCTGGCTCAGAGAACAATGCTCTGAGCCTGCAGACCAGCTGCAGTTTGCAGCCTACTTGGATTGGTTTTGGAGACACTTACCACATTTCCTTTCTCCACACTGCTGACAGGTTTCTGTCTTACTGTTAGTATTCATCCTTCTCAGGGCATTTGTAAAGTCACAGAGCAAATGGACGAGGCATTCACATGCGTGCGCTTGATCTCTCTCCTGTACTGTTTCATGTGCTGTTCTCGATCAGGCACATCTTAAGCTGAAGTAGATCACCATGGGCTGCCTTTTCATATTCCATGGCCAGACCAGAGTCAGGGATGAGGATGAAGCCTGGAGGTCAGACAGGTTAAAGGAGAAGGTTGACAGTAAATGTTAGGAGCTAAAGAATCATTACAAGAACAGTTTGCAGGATTTCAGACCCTCACAGGCAGTAATGATCAAGGAAGAGTGCTCTGAGCTATCATCAGGCTATCACCTTTTCTATGTGTTCTAGCTCCTGCACTGTGGTATGACTGAAGTCCTTGTGGAGGGGACATAAGATCAGGTTCTACAAACATTTATGGCATAGGAGGCTCAGTTTGCTTTCCCCTGGAAGCATTGGTGGGGTGATCTTAATTGTTCTCCTGCCTTGCTTTGTAAGTATTTCTTTATAGATATCCAGGTGGTAACTTGCATGTCTGTGAGGATATTTGTATCATAGAATCATAGAATCACATGGTTGGATGGGACCTATAAGATCATCTAGTCCAACCGTCTTCCCACTACCATTGCTGCCACAGCTACTAAACCATATCCTGTAGCTTCTCATCAAGCTGCCTCTTGAACACTGCCAGGGACGGAGACTCCACCACCTCCCTGGGCAGGCCGTTCCAGTGCCTTACCACTCTTTGAGAGAAAAAGTTTTTCCTCAAGTCCAATCTAAACCTCCTCTGGTACAACTTGTGGCCATTTCCTCGGGTCCTGCTTGTTGCCTGGAAGAAGAGGCCAAACCCCTGTTCATCACAACCTGCCTTCAGGAAGCTATAGAGTGCAATGAGGTCTCCCCTGAGCCTCCTCTTCTCCAGACTAAACAATCCCAACTCTCTCAGCCGCTCCTCATAAGACTTGTGCTTCAGACCCCTCACCAGCTTTGTTGCCCTTCTCTGGACACGTTCCAGGGCTTCAATGTCTTTCTTGTAGTGAGGGGCCCAAAACTGAACACAATACTCAAGGTGCGGCCTCACCCGTGCCGAATACAGGGGGATGATTACCTCCCTGCTCCTGCTGGCCACACTATTTCTAATGCAGGCCAGGATGCCGTTGGCCCTTTTGGCCACCTGGGCACACTGTCGGCTCATGTTCAGCTGAGCATCAACCAACACCCCCAGGTCCCTTTCCTCTTCACAGTCCTCCAGCCACTCAGCTCCGAGCCTATAGCGCTGCATGGGGTTATTGTGGCCAAAGTGCAGGACCCGACACTTGGCCTTGTTGAACCTCATGCCATTCAGCTCAGCCCAGCGATCCAGCCTATCCAGATCCCTCTGAAGGGCCTCCCTACCCTCAGGCAGATCAACACCGCCACCCAACTTGGTGTCATCTGCAAACTTACTGAGGGTACACTCAATCCCCTCGTCTAGGTCATCAATAAAGATATTGAACAAGATGGGCCCAAGTACCGACCCCTGGGGGACACCACTTGTAACAGGCTGCCAGCTGGACTTGACTCCATTAACCACCACCCGCTGGGCACGGCCCCCTAGCCAATTCTTTATCCAAAGAAGGGTATACCTACCCAGTCCACAGGCAGCCAGTTTCCCTAGGAGAATACTGTGAGAGACCGTGTCAAGGGCCTTGCTGAAGTCCAGGTAGACCACATCAACAGCCTTTCCTTCATCCACCAGTCTGGTCACCCAGTCGTAAAAGGAAATGAGGTTGGTCAAGCACGACCTGCCTTTCGTGAACCCGTGCTGGCTGGGCCTGATCCCCTGGATGCCACTCATATGCCGAGTGATCTCACCCAAGATGATTTGCTCCATAACTTTCCCAGGTACTGAGGTCAGGCTGACAGGCCTGTAGTTCCCCGGATCCTCCTTACGGCCCTTCTTGTAGATGGGAGTCACATCGGCAAGCCTCCAGTCCTCCGGGACCTCCCCAGATAACCAGGACCGCTGGTAGATGGCCGAGAGCGGCTCGGCAATCACCCCCGCCAACTTCCTTAGCACCCTAGGATGGAGCCCGTCCGGTCCCATGGACTTGTGGCAGTCCAGATGGAGAAGGAGCTCTCTGTCTCCACCTGTACCACAGGGGGTGTACTCGGCCTGGCATCCCAGACTTCCAGATTAGGGCATAAAGTGCCCTGAGGATACCTGATCTGCCTATTAAAGGCAGAAGTAAAGAAGGCGTTGAGGACCTCAGCCTTCTCCTTATCCTCAGTGATCACATTCCCCGCTGCATCAAGTAAAGGGTGTAAATGCTCCTTATTTCTTCTCTTACCACTGATATATTTGTAAAAGGATTTCTTGTTCTCTTTTACTGCAGTGGCCAATCTGAGTTCATGCTGAGCTTTTGCCTTCCTAACTTCCTCCCTGCATACCTTAGAAACTTCTTTGTAATCTCCCCAAGTAGCCTGTCCCTTCTTCCAGAGGACATAGACTCTCTTTTTCTTCCGGAGCCTCAACAATAGTTCCCGGTTCATCCACACCGGTCTTCTTCCCCTACGGCTCGCCTTACAGCATTCAGGAACAGCCTGTTCTTGTGCCTTTAAGATCTCCATCTTGAGGAGCGTCCAGGCTTCCTGGACCCCTTTACCCTTAAGGAGCGACTCCCAAGGGACCCTCGCAACAAGCGTCCTGAACAAGTCAAAGTCCGCCCTCTTGAAGTTCAGGATAGCCGTTCTGCTAGTGATCCTTCTGACATCTCCAAGAATAGAGAATTCTACAATTTCATGGTCGCTCTGCCCAAGACAGTGCCCAACCTTCACGTCTCCCACCAGACCTTCTCTGTTAGTAAAGAGTAGGTCAATCAGGGCACCACCCCTGGTAGGCTCTCGTACCAGCTGCATAAGGAAACTATCTTCCACACCCTCTAGGAACCTTTTGGACTGCTTCCTGTGCGCTGTATGATATTCCCAGCATATATCAGGGAAGTTGAAGTCTCCCACAAGAACGAGTGCTGGCGATTGCGCGACTCGCTCAAGCTGCCCATAGAACGCCTCGTCCTTCTCTTCATCCTGATTAGGCGGTCTATAACAGACCCCCACCACGATGTCACTCCTACAGGCCTTTCCTCTTATCCTTATCCATAGACACTCAACTGTATCATTCCCAACCCCAAGCTCTTCAACGTCAAAACAGTCTTTAATATAAAGGGCCACACCACCACCCTTCCTTCCTCGTCTATCCCTTCTGAAGAGCTTGTAGCCTTCCATCACAGCACTCCAGTCGTGGGAGTGGTCCCACCACGTTTCAGTAATGGCAACCAGGTCATAGTTATCCTGCCGCACAATCGCTTCCAGCTCCTCCTATCTGTGCAAAACACCCAGGAAATAATGTTCTGGTGTTTTCATTCTCATCTAACAATCCATATTTCTTCCAGTAACTGAAATGCTACAGAACAAGATATAGCATGGTGGGTCTTTTCCTTTTCATTAATGTAGTAGGATGTATCACTGCTACATTTGCAGGTATGCTTGCTACTTTGCTCAGTTTCCTTTTCCAACTGTTAGCCATGCTGCAGCTGGAAGGAGTTTTCCCAGTAGCCCTCTTCTTATGAGGATCAAGGTTTATTAATACGAAGCTCAAAATTAAATAGTGAAACTATCCAACTGCCTCCTGCTGGGTCCTAGTTTCTGGTGCACAGGACTTTCTCACAGTTTTCTTCTATTCCCTCCCCACCAGGCAGTTCTCTCGAACCTCTCCAGATAGCTCCCTCAAACTGTGGCCAAGGCCACTACAAACTCGTTGCTCAGAGCAGTTGATGTGCTTTGCTTTGTCGTACCACACCTCGCCTTTTCAGTCTCTACATGTCTCTCTGTGCCAGACCATACCACACAGCTTCTGATTAGAGAAGAGGACTAATTACAGGAGTAACTAAACTGAAAACTCATTTAAAAGGCCAATGTTTGTCTAGGACATTCAGTATCTCAGAAGAACAGATCAATCACTGTATAGCCTAATTCCTGCTTTGTAAGTGATCAGATGTTGTTAGAGTTTCAGTAGAACTGTGTTCTACTGGGTCCTCTTTGGGTCTAAAGGAATTTTCCACAAGTCCTTATATGCAGAATTCACCAAATTTCAGCTCCCACTAGTTTTTAGTGGGTATTGAATCCTTAATGCCCTTTGGCAGATTAAACAATCGTGTTCTGCCAATAGATGAATAAAAAGTTTTGCTTAGGAGCCAACACTAAACTACTTCTCTCATTTCTGACTCCCCACCACAGACTTTTTAAAAGCCAGAGGATATAAAACAAGAGTAGCTTCCAAGAAGGACACATTTTGTAGTGCAGTTTTTGAATATGAGAAATGTATTGCATCCTTGTACTCCACACAAATTACTGAGCAACAATATGCATCCAGATATCACTGAGTTTTGGGGAATATCCCTTCAGACACAGGCTCTGGTCCTAACCACCACATACACCCCTGGTCTAAGCAGTCAATCTTTAGGTCCAGTTCTCCTGTAACTGCTCTGATTTGGCAATGTAACAAGGTCAGGTAGAGGTCTTATTCTGCAACAGGCAAATCAAGAACATTATAGATGACACATCATTAGTTTCTTCAAGTGTGTTTGTTTGTTTAGGCATATGTGACAGGTAGCCATGGTACGTGAGAGCAGATACATGCATCACTTCTGAGAATAAGACTTCAAACACAAACCATGGTGGTTTCCTGTGTGTTGTCTCACTGAGCCCAGTCTGGGATAAGAAAATATTGGTAAGAGTGAAGACCCTGAGAGAGTCAAGAAGACCCCAGGAGTTCCAGAGCATCTCTTACCACATTGAATCCCACTTCTCATTTTCTCCTAGACAACTTAATTTCATTGTTGGCCTGGAAACACAGGTAACATGAGGGAGCACTAATTACTTTTTCTCATTGTTTTCTCTTTCTGGATATTGTTTCTAGTCAAGTAAGCAAAAAGGAAAGAAGAAATCTGCAGACACAAGGTCTGCCATTTACAGAAAGGAAAAGACACTTCAGGATCAACATCTGCAAAATAGCAGTACATAAGTCTGAGGAGGGGAGTACACTATTAGCAGTAACTAATAACCCATCTGCAGCTAGAAGGTTTAAAAAGAAAGAAAAGCATAGCCTGTACCAACAAGTGCCTATCTTATGGCAATGGGATCTCTGGTTGAACCTGCCAATGAGTCTTGCCTGGCGATACTCTTCCCAAGGGCTTTTGTCTTGCAGTTACTGAACAAACACAAGAGCAGCTTGGATTTGGGGAGCTGAGCCAAACCGTGCAGTTCATCCTGCAGGGAGCATGACAGGAAGGAGGAGGAAAAACCAACAGAGCCAGAGCCAAATTCATATTTTCTATAAAATCACTGGGGAGTTCAGTGGTTAGAATAGAGACACATATTTTACTGCCTCCACAAGAAATAAAAGTGACATTACTTACCACATGGTGCTCACAAGGCCCACCAGGTGTCTACTCCTTGCCTTTCTTTCATCTTGAATATGGTTTTATAGACAGAAAAAAACATCCTTCCTGGTTTCTCCTATTGCCAGTTCCTTTTATTTCTTTCTTCCCTGTACAAAGCCAAATCCCTCTTATGTCAGCAGCTGCCTGAGAAAGCAATGGAAAATGCTGATATCTGCTAGCAAATCCACCAAAGGCTTAGACCCTGGCATGCGTGGTAAAGTATTCAGGGCATACCTCTCTTTTAGGGCATGGCTTTGCTTTTATTTCAAGCTTTTTCACCCTGTCTGGGGTAAGTCCAGCTGATTCTTGGAAGAGGTGGAGATATGAACTTTGCACTCATACATGAAGAAGCTCAGTGCCTTGTTTCTTCCCGCAAGAGGTAAGGCATGGCAGACTCATTTGTTGTTTGGTGGGGCTCCCTTGGTTTCTGCAGAGATCTTCCAAGAAGGAAGTCTATAAACAATTGTGTTTATTGACTTCCCACAATACTTTTTCTTGTTTTTTTTTTTTTCTTTTATGAAGTCATAACTCAGCTACATAATTACAAATTGAGCCTAATCACCAAGTACTGGATTTTAAACACTGCAAAACTAAAGTTAAAGGGCTGCTGGATGTACAGTTTTAGTTGTGTTCACCAGAGAAGTTGAATTTGAAGCTGGATAGAGATCTACCAAAGTCCAGATGTTAGAACTAAGACATTAGGTCCCAACTGAACCCTTACAAGGAAATATTTGAACCACAGCTCACTTAATCTTTCTCTCACTGCACTGAAGGTATTCAAGGACTGTCCTCACTTGCATAACTACAAACAGGAAATTTGTTCAGTAACACAGATAATTGCTGTGTGGATTGTGAAGGAAAAGCAACTGTCTTTCTAGCACAGCATGCAGTCCCCGAGGTGAACAGTAGAGGACAGCTCCAAAGGAGGCACTAAAAACCCATGAGCCAGTACATTACTATCCTACTAATCTGATGATTTCCTCTTACCTGGATAGTGACTCTCTCATGTCCTGAAGCTTGGAGATAAGTAAAATAGACACGGATGGACCTGAGCTAGAAACTCTGACTCTCTCTGGGTTTAGAGGTGAAATTACCCAAAGTCCATGGCAGTTCAGATCTAGGGTCTTCATCCATGCTTCTGCTTTGGTTGTTAGGCAGTTAAATTCACTTAATCTTATCCAGCCTTTTGCCTTGACATTACCTAGCTGCACTACTCTCTGCAAGCCAGGAAAATATACCTCCCTTAAATGAAAAGAGTAAGGGTTTGGCCCCTGACCCACTGAACCAAAGGACGTTACTAGTTACAATGAATCATGTGTTAAAGCTGAAAGGACTTAACCCAACTTGATTTTTCCTGCTCTCATTGACTGTGGTGTAATGCACAGGCTTTGTGAAACCTACTGCAGTTATCCTCAGATCCATGCAGTGTTTAGGAACTCTAATCCTATACGCTTTTTTCTGTCACCTAAAATGCTGAACTCTTACTGTTTTAGCCTTGCCTGCCTCAGAGAGATCTGTCTGTGTTTTATATGAAATAGAAAAAGCTGAAGCTCTCAAAGGTCTGCTTTCCAGAGAGTAATGCCAGATAACATGAAAAGCATCTAGTCCCCTCCTGAGAAATCTCAAGAGTAGCAGCAGTGTTGGATAAGATGATATCCCCTCCAGATCAAGAGCTGGCACGTAAACACCCTATTTAGAATCACCCTCCTGCCTCAAGTAGAAATGAACCTAGCATGCAAAACCACAAGAACTGGGTATATCAAGGCAACAACCATGTCTGATATTGCCAAATAGATGGCAGCAGCCCAGTTATGACATTCTCACTCAGTATCAGTAAGGGCTGTCCTCTAACAATGCTGCTAGGAGAGCCCATGTGCCAGGAGGTGGCCAGCAGGAACAGTGAGAAAGCCTCAGACAAGCAGATCTCCTGTACAGCAACTGCACAGAGGGAGCTTCTTCATGCCCTTTCATCTAAGATCTATTTAAACCAACAAGTGGTCTAATGCAGAGGCAGAGGTACTGCGTACAAGCCAGCACACCATATCCAAGTGGCAGACTTTGCCTGTTTGAAGTCTGCTTCAGTACAGCAAAGGATGAATGAGGACTCATTAAAAAAAAAAAAAAAACCAACCCAAAAAAAACCCCCACCAAACAAAATCAGTGAGGTGGTGTTGGCCCTAGCAATCAGAATTGTGATTGAACAAGATTACCAGCTCTGTTGGAGAAGAGGACTGCTAGGAGAAACCAGGGCTCATCTTGCTGGTACCAGTATTGTCCAAGGCTGGAAAGATATTTATTTTACTATAATATTGCTGCCCTCTAGTGCTTTGGAAAAGAATCTGCCCACAATTACTGGCCATAAACAGACACTAGGTAAGGGAGACATGGCATTTCCAGGAATGAACAGGAAAGGACCAGCAATATCTAAAAAGGCAAAAATTAACAACAGCTCTGAGTGGGTATAAATCCACATAGTCACCAATTATTTCAAATCAGCTCTCTCAGTTTAGAGCAGCCTTATAATCTTGCCTATTTTTGTTTCCAGTATCAACAGACTATCAACAAATAGATCTTCTACCTTCCTTTTACTGTATCCTGAGGCAAAGTCTTTCATTAAGAGACCGGTAGTTGCTGAAGATAAGGTGGCCATGGCCAATAATCCACAACACCTGAAGCTGCCTTTGACAGTAAAACTGACAGATGGCAGAGGGACACTCTAATACACTACAGATATTAAATTATCTTCTGACTTCAATGATAACTTCAGGTCAGCAGTCAGAACATCCCTCATGGTCTCCAAAATACGCTCTACATACCTCTGCCTTTTCTGTGCCTGTTCCGTGTGCAAAGAAAGCTAGTTAAAATAAACTATGTGAAAAATAATCTCTACTCACATCTGCTTAAAAAACCCCCAACAAACAGACAAACACTTAAACCACTCTGTTGCTTCTGATTTAAAAACTGATAACACAGGTCTGTGAACAGCAGCTGAAAATGACTGCTCCAGCTACCTTTTCCCCTTACCCCTCCAGAGCAGTTTATTGCATATCCATTCATCTTATCCATTATTTTGTCCATTTATCTAGACAACTGCAACATCAGCTTTGGCAAGGAAACTCTAGCAGTAAGGGAAGGAAATTCAGGCCTTGCGGTCAGATCACAGAACTGACACCCATTTTTTTTTTTAGTTTTGCTTCTAATTTTCTGAGTGGCTATGGACAAATCTCTACAGATTGTATTTTCCCTTCTGTCTGTATAGGTGACATATATTCTGCAATGTCTTCTAGCACAGCAGACGCCTCCTTTTGAAATGGCAGTAATTTCTCACAGTCACAAAAACGCCTGACTAATCTTTTATTAAGCCTTTTGACTCTGCTTTCCAGTAAAAAGCCATATGCAGGTGACAACTTTCTGCCTGCCTGAAGCTCCTCCTGGGTCTGTGATGGTTTACTGCATTACTCTGCATTTCCAGTCCTGTCACCTGCCTGCGTCCTTACAATAAATTTATATCCCTGTACGCACGTACCTGCGTGTATGTGAATTAGGAGAAGCAAGTGAGCAGCCAGTCCCTCCCTTCCCCTGGCATGCTGGCTGCACCAGTGATAGCAGCACCTGTGTAAGTGCCTGCGTCCTTGCCCCGGCAGGATCCTGGAGATAAGGCTTCCTTGATGCGCCCATCCTGCTTCCCCATGCCCTCTGACAAGGCCACTGCTGGCGTCAGCTGCAATGTTCAAACTTAGTTCCTACCACCTCTCTGTTTAGTCGAGACCACAGACTCGAGGAGGCAGAAGCAGCTGAATTTGAGTGTCAAAGCTGGTGTAATGAAGAGGTTGCTGATAAAACACAGAAACGCACCCGTGTAACTGGAACGAGTAGGGCTGGGCCACTGAGATCTGCATCCATTCTGGGTCTCTTGAGCTTGTTGCAAGCAACCAACCTGTTGTTTTGATTTTAATCTATGCAGTTTACCAAAAGAAGGGGAAGGATGTAGTAGACAACATGTCAGAGAAGAATCTTCAGTCACACAAAGCTACTGCAAGAAGCTGTCTGTTGCAAGAAGTAAAAACTGAACGCATGCAGAACTAGAAACATAGCATGTATCTTTCGCAGCAAGAGGGATTCACCAGCAAAACAAGTGATTCAAGCACCAGGATGAACCATGTATTTTGGTAAATCATAAATGGATGTTTTCACAGAAGATGGTTTCCTAGCACTCCTGTATTGAACTTGAAGAGGGAAATGCTTCAGGGAAATCCAAAGACCTGTGTTATGCTGAGATCAGTCTAAGCAATCATAGCCACATCTGGCCATAAAAACCCATGACTCAGTTAACCTCTAAACTTGCCAGCCATGTATGATTGTGCAATATTTATTCCTGTTTATAGTACAAATAAAGCAAACCAAGCACTTTGTGCTACTATCCCAGTGCGTGCAGTTACTTACCAGATACCATGTAGCCATGGTATCTGGTATCTGCGGCAGGAAAGGCCAGTTGCTGAATAAAACCTGCTAGTGAGAAACAGATCTTCTGGAGTCTATTCCGTGTTCTGCCCTGCATGCCACAGACTGAATAATTCTGAGTGGCCAAGTCTGAACATGTTGTCTGCTCTCTAGAAGGCTAAAATTAGAATGTTGCAGGTAAACAACTTTCTCAGAACCTTTCTATAAAGGAGGCACCTCAAACCAGAGCTGATCTGTTGAATTTTACTGCTCTTGTTCCATTTCCCCACCTGTAAAATAGGGATTGACTGCCGAAAAAAAAGGGTAGCTTTCTTCATATGGGATGACTATGAAGTATGTGAGCTTTGTTTCCAGGTGAAGTGCGACAATGATACTATTGCAAAGGATGCTTGAGAGTTGGGAAAGGGAATGTCCAAAAAGGATTTTACAGCACTAAACTCACCCTGCAAAAGGAGGAAAGCATGGGAGGTCAGTGATGAGAGCTGAGCAGGCTTCAGAGGGCTAAATCCTCACTGTCACCAGAGTCAGAGACTTCAGCAGGGAAATTCCTGCCCTATCCCCTCATTGATAGTGTCTCTCCATCCAAGGCCTTCTTTTCTCCTTAAAGAGAGGGTTTTCTTAATCTGCTTGGGGAGAAAACATGAGGCTCGCTCCTGTATTTGTGACAGTCCTTTAGGACAACCCTTCCCAGTTCATTTCTCGCTAGCACCAATGGTGTTTTTCAGCTGGAGTGTCCTCTCATGTGACCACAATGCCAAGAGGAAGGGATGAGATGGCAGAGCCTCCCAAGTTACTGCCAGGAATTTCTGAAGTGGGCATCCCCCTGTTCAGTCTTCCAGCTGATAGAGAATGGCTGCAATTGGAAAAGACGGGAAGGAAGCTCAAGTTGAAGAGACAAAGCTAAATTCCCTTGGACTGGCCAGCAGCAACAGCCATTCAGCCAAGCACGTACTATTGGCTGTCAAACCCCATTAAACACGGGACGATGCACACCAAACAGTAATATCTATCACAAAGCTGAGTGAATGACCCACTTCAGAGAGAGCTGATCCTTTCCTTTCCACCTATGAGTGATCCTGTGAGTGGACACTGTACCTTTGTATCATGACTTAGGAGATACCTCTGTGCAAGTCACAGCTAACGATGTAGGGGAGGAACCCATGGCCCATGCACAGGAAGATGTTTGTGCAGAAGACTTTCTGGTGGGTGGTGACTGGTTCAAAAGGGAGCAGAGAGTGGGACAGCAACATGTGTACCCAGACACCCTGGAAGAGTAAGCACTTCACTGTTGGCATGTGTTTGCTTCCCTCTGGTGCCAGTGGTACTTTCACCTCCTTACCTCATACCACAGCCTCTCCTGCAGCTGAATCAGACTCCTAAAATTGGCCTTCAAAGCTACACAGTCAATTCTCCAAACCTCCCATCAACCCTCCTTGTATCTCAGGACCACAGGCTAGAGCAGAAGGAACAGATGCAAGAGAACAGCCATCAGCCTCTCTTCCCATATTTGGTTTTCTAGACAGATACTTGACTATGCAGATCATTATCATATGAAAGCTGAGGCAAGAGGACATTCATGGTACACAGGGAAAGGACAAGAGTTAGAGCTGGCATGTTGGATATATTGCATCTCCTTGTTGCATTTCTTGCCTTTCGCATTTGAATTTCATCTTGGGGGGGGGGGGTGGGCCTCACATGTTCATGTTACAGTCTCTGATCCCCTGGTCCTATTGCAGTATTGCTACACAATTCCATGCCTCAGCTCCTACAGTCATCACTTCTCATAGGTTGCAGTAGAAGGAAGATGCACAAGTCCTCCACAAGAGGAAGTGGTCTTACCTTCCACATTTTTGCTGAAACTCTTTAGCTGGGAGGAGAAAAAGGGAATCAGTCTGCTGCAAAGGGTCTAAAGTCAGTTTCCATGCCTGTGTTTCATATGAAATAGAAAGGATGTATATTTTAGTAGTACCCTTTTCCAAATCACACACGAATGACAGAAATAATTGTATTTTTCAAAGTGCAAGAGCTTCATTTCTCTACACAGCATATTGTGCTTATTCCTACGAGGTTTTTGAGACATACAGCATTAGATATTGAGCTAAGTTTTGTTTTATTAGCACAAGAAGCTTTCTTAATTATTGAGAAAACACACTGCAGGCTGGCGAAGCCAGTACAAGGAATAAATTTTAGGAAAAATAAACCAAAACTGTTATTAACAAAACTACTACTCTTAAATTTCCCAAAACTCATTTTTGCCTTCATTATCTCAATGATTCTCTCAACTTTAACCAAAACTGAAGTACTTGAACCTAATAACCTCTAAACAAAACAGACAAAACTCAGTTGTTTCTAACTAAAGTGGAACATGCTAATTATGCTTAATTGGCCAAATCTGAAGATTTCTCTCAGAAGCTGTGAATTAACTCTCCTCCACATTTTTTATCATTATACAAAGTAGCCTCTTCATCCCCCACAAAACAAAAGAAACTATACACAAAAAACAGCAGCCTCAGCAGTGAAACAGAAATTGAGCACAAGGACTGCTAGGTCTGTACTCGTTGCCATTGTGCCAAGAAAACATTTGTCCGTACATATCAATGACATCACACTCTGCTGGCAGAGGCTAAAAGAAACCTTGCTGGTTTCATATAGAAAATATATAGATTTATGTAGGTACAAAATTTTCATGTCCTCTGAATCAGGCTATCTCATTTCAAATTAACTCAGTAAGAAAGCAATAAAAATTCATCAGCTATGTTAAGAAAATGTCCTGCTTCTACCTTCATCCTGATTAGGATATTCACAGTTGCAGTGAAAATATTTACCATTTGTTTTAATCAGTTTGAAAACAATGCATAAACTTTAAAGATTATATTTTTATATGTCATCAGTGTCACCTACTAAAAATAGGAAGGATTTTAAACATGTGACATGCTTATTGCTCATGATACTATTTTCAGTGAATAAGATAAGTGAATCTGTGATTATATTGTTTTGTCCAAGAGAGGGAAAGGTAACAGAAATATGGATATTGATTCTAAGATTAACTAAAAAACCTTGGAAAAATAAACTTGTAACAAAGTTGACTTAGAGGGTTGTCAACTAGACTTTTTTTGCAAGATCAGTCATAATCAAACTTGTTTTGAAAGTCCAAATAGACTATGAGTCAGCTCTGATGGAGAGTGTAGGTTTCTTATTTTACTCATTTCCAGAAGATCATTGAAGAGAAGCATATGTAACAGGAAAACATTAGTAGCTTTACACGCCTCCAAAAACTCTCTTGGGTATCTGCTCAAACAGCAACACTGTTGGGAATACGATCTGGGGAAAGGTAGTAGTAAGGAAGTTTTTTGTTCTTGTTGCGCTCAGCGATGGCGTTGACAATCTCATCCAGATTCTTGCGGAATTTTGCCATAGCCTCTTTCACCGGCTTCTCCACGAAGTGTTCATCTGGGTACGTGCCCAGAAACAGCTAATTGAAAAACAGCAAGAAATCATGCTTTGAGAAAGCAAAGGCTATTCTGTTTCAATGTTATGTCATCCAGCAGAACAACACCCAGGGCCTCACAAATGCTACTATTAAAATAGTACTATCAATATGTAAGCTAGCCTACACAGGCACTGCCAATGGAAGATGCTGTCCCATCCTCCCTCCACTGCTAGTTGCTTCTTTTCCTCCCTGTATATTTCTGTAGAGTTGGTTCAGGTGTCTATGCGGCATCTCCTCTACCTACAGGGCACTGATCCACTGAAAAATAGGCACTTTTTTTTTCAGGCTAGTTGTCAGGAAGATCAGCTTCCCAAATAAGATCTCTACATAGCCACTCAAACGTTTCTGCTGCTAAAGAAAAGGACAAGAATGGGAGGGAAATGAACAGACAGCGATGAAAAAGGAAGACAACTGCTTCTTTCAGTGACAGAGGAAGTTTCTGTTGACTTAAAACCGCCGTTCAAAGTCCAGCCTGGCAGTTTCTTTAGTCAGCTTGGACTCTAAGAGTGCCCTGAATACTGCATTGTCAATATGCATACTGCTTTAGGTAACTATTTGATGATAACCCATGATACTATCCCATACTACTAGCTTCTCAGCTGAAATCTGCTCTCTTCTTAAAGAAAAACTTCAGAAGTACCCCCTGTCTATCACCTTCCACGTAAGGATTTCAAAGCACATCCTCCAGACATAGCCCTTGGGTGAGACAACCAAGTATAAACATCCTCATTTTAGATGAGAGAAATGACTATAGACCATGCTTGCAAAGCATCCTCTGGTCTTGTTTTGTTTGCACTCCACACCAGCCAGGCACAAGCCACAGCTGTAGTGCACGTGGCACTGGGGCAGATTTTCTAAAGGGACAGGACACAGGGACATAGTAGTGCTGTAGCTTCTCCACCAGCACTGCTGGGGCAAGGAGTGGAGAAAACCTTTGTGCCTCTGGAGCCCTTTTCCTCCCACACCAGCATCCTTACTCAGCAATGCCATGCTTGAGTTTAGAGACTTTTGGCTGAAACACAGCCTCAGAGTAAAAATATGACTTCTCACTCAGAGCTGGTTTGCATCTGGAGGAACAAGGGAAAACCCACACCACAGATACATCTCTACAGAAAGGCAAACATGGTCCTGTCAAGCACAGAGCAGCACTACAGTCTTGTGAGTCCATGTGATCTTGCCACAGCCCTGTTAGTCTCACCAACATATTCACCTCCTAGAGAATGGAAGTCAACTTACTTCACTGTCCTGAAATTGGCTCAAGGCCCAGACAGCTCCAAGATGCCAACAAGAACGTCCCCTGTCTGGCAGACTCTCCACAATTTGCTCTATGGTGACTGTCCCCTTTTCTGTCGGAGGAGGGCGGCGCATTGTTGGTGGGGCGTTTGGAATCCAGGAACACCAGTCATACTGCACAACAAAGCAAGACAGCACAGTGAAAAGCTACAGTGGCTGGTATTTAGGAACACTGCAAAGAAAATCAGAAGTCTTGACACCAGTGAGTTTGCTTCTCTAATATTAGCCTCTCAGAAAAAGAAGATACTAACTAAAGGACAGAGAGATACTCTAGAGAAGGACTGAAGGAGACAAGGAACTCCCTTCCATCTTTCTCAAGGTCTCACAAAGGAGAGAGTAGGGTTGCCTTGATGGTAGCAGTTTTTCTGCTAACCACAGGCATGTGCCACACAGCCCAGATTCACCAGCCAGGCTGAGGTGCCAGTTGGCTTGCAAACTCAAGAAATGAGCAGCAATGCCCTTTCCATGCATTGGGAATATTAAGTGCAACGGTGCTTTTGAAAACTCAACCATATATAACCAAAGCTTAGATCAGCACAGAGGTACTGCTTCAAACTTCTATGTATGCCAATGGGAGCTAAGTACCTACATATCACTGAGGATCTGGACTCCTGTCCCACTGACTTCAATGAGACTTTACCTTGTAGGGGCTTGTCTGTGCTGCTGTGGAAAGTAGAAGTGGAAGTCCTGCAGACATGCAAGGCAGCTTTCAACTAGTTAACTCAGGACCCTTGGTAAATGCTGTAAATGCTCCATTAGGCCAGCTAGATTGCTGTACTGCTGGGACTGAGCTGTTGGAAATAGCCAGCTGCACCAACTCAAAGACAAAAGGCATATGCAGCTACATGAACAGCAGTCACAGCACTGAGCTGCACTGCACGTTTCCTCAGCCACATTGGAAAATGGGATGTGTGCTGCTTTGGCACAGGCACGCTGCCAAATTAGCACAGCTTACAACAGCAACCCACAGTAGCCACCTGTGAATGCACTCAGAGCAAATGCAAAGCAAAGCTACTTAGCATAACTCATTGCATTTCACTGCAAAATGTGCCACAGACTACCAGCGCCCATCTAGGCAGTTCAGGTAGTGTCTGGAAGCCATGGTAACTAGCCTGTGCACCTGAACCCTTCAGCACTTCTGAAAGGGGTCTTAGCAATCCATTTAAATGCCTATAAAGCTTGTCTCCGTAATAAAAACATAAAACCAAAAATATACAAGCTAGAACCCCTAAATTTGAGCTTTAGTACTTATTTAGAATTCAAAATACCTTTCTCAGCTTCCAAAATAATTCAGTTTCCACAGGCTTCATGGGGATTTGCAGATGGCTCTGCAGTTATTTTGACCAGAAAGAGTAATGTGATGTCTGTATATGTACTAAAAAACATTTCTCAGACCTTGCCCTGGTAGATAACATCTCCCAGCCCAGAAAGAAGAACAATCTTCGCAGAAATTCCTACCTGACCAAAATTCACAGCTGCATGCTGGGCTGATGTGGTGAAAATTATCACTGTGAGATATTCTGCCAGCTTCTCTCGTGTCCTGATCTGTTTAGGAAACCCTAAACAAGGGAAAAGAAAAGCTTAAGTAACCCAGAAAAGCAGGGCATTCTCTTTCTGAATCTTGCTGTGTGGTCTAAGAAGAGTTAGGCAACCCCTCTGTGTCTTGGCTGTCCAGCCGTAAAAACAGAGTGATTCCGCCTTACCTCATACAGGTTTGTGAGGCATCACCACTGTTTGCAAAGTATGTGGCATTACTTAAGGGAAAGGCAAAGTATAATTATACCTTTAAAAAATACTGTATCCCTCCTGTGAGAAGCTGCTAGAAGTTTCCCCTTTGTCTGGTGGACCTGGCCGGGTCTAGGGCAGATCCGCAGCTGGCCAGGGCCAAGTCAACTGGTTACAGTGATAACACCTCTGTGATAATGTATTTAAGAAGGGGAAAATAATAAAACAAGAAAGGAGTGAAGAAGCAGAAGTGGGGGCAGAGAGGGGGAGGCGTGAGCCTTGTGGGCCTTGCAGCCCTCACCCTCTGGCCTCCCGCCAGGCAGCCGACTGGGTCTGACTTGGCCCAGCCCGGCTGCAAGAAGTGGAGAGGAGAGGAGATGTGAAGAGAACCTGAGAGGCGACTGCCTGAGCCGATCGTGAAGAATTTCTGGTGAGAGGAACGGCTGCAGACGCCAAGATCAGTGAAAAAGGAGGGGAAGGAATAATGCTGCTTCTGGCAGAGATTCCCCTGCAGCCTGTGGTGCAGCCCATGGTGAGGCAGGCTGTGCCCCTGCAGCCCATGGAGGTCCACGGAGGAGCAGAGATCCACCTGCAGCCCATGGAGGACCTCATGCTGGGGCAGGCAGGTGCCTGAAGGAGACTATGGCCCATGGAGGACCCGCACTGGGGCAGCTGATTCCTCAGGGTCTGCAGCTCGTGGAAAAGACCCTACATTGGAGCAGTTTGTGAAGGACTGCAGCCCATGGGAGAGACCTCATGCTAGACCAGGGGAGGAATGTGAGGAGTTCTTTCCCTGAGGAGGAAGAAGCGGTGGAAAACAGCATGTAATGGACTGACTGTAACCCTCATTCCCTGTTCCCCTCCCTGTGCCGCTCGTGGGGCAGGGCGAAGGAGGTAGAGGTAATTTGAAACGAAGTTAAGTTGGGGAAGAGGGAGGGGTGGAGGGAAGTTGTTTTTATTGTCCCTTTCATTATCCTGCTTTGGTTTTATTATTAATAAAGATTGAAAGATTTTTTTCCCCAAGTCGAAACTGTTTTGCCCATAATGGTAACTTGAATGATCTCTCCCTGTCCTTATCTCAAACCTTGAGCTTTTTGTTATATTCTCTCTCCCTCATCCCCTAGGAGAGCGGGAGAGTGAGCAAGAGACTGCGTAATTTGGTCCTGAGCAGGACCCAGCAAGTCCACAGGGCAGGGGCTTCAGATGCTCTCTTTTTCTCCAGTCTGCAGTGCAAGCAGGGAAGGTTCATGCCTAGAGGCAAATGACCACGTGTTTGTATTTATAAAGGTCCATGGCTCAGCAGTAAAGTGCACTGTGAGAAAGAGTGCTGGGAGAGTTTATTTGCTGAAATGGGAAGTGAGAAAATGAAACCTTCTGAAAGAGAAACAACAGAATGAGGAACAGAAATAGTTGCATCAAGCTGTCTTTGAAGGGGAATAATCAAATGGAGCTATACAGAGAAAGAAGGGAATAGTCAGGGACTAGGGAAATATTTTGCTACCAAAGCCCCCCCAAGCCTCTGTCTCTCCTGTCCACACTACATCACAGTCCTGTGCTGTACTCCCTGTTCCAGCCCAATGTGACCACAGGTTCCAGGACACCTAAAGACCTGTTAGCACCATGGGGCAAGCTGCCCATGCTCAGACTGCCTGTGCCAGTTGCTTCACATCTCCACTACCAACCTGATACAGATATAAACTCAACCTGGCAAGGGGAAGAGGCACATGGTAGCTCTGGCCAGTCACCCAGCCCAAAGAGAAGAGGATGCACCATCCTCTCTCCTGTGTCCTGCTATCCTAAGCACACTGTGCTCATTTTTTAAGGGGCTTGGCATGCTCCCAGCCAGAGCAGCCATCCCAGGGCAGGAATGGAAATTGGAGGGGGAGCCTCGGGTGCAACAGCCTCCCCCATTTATCCTCCTTCCATTCTCTACAGAGCCAGACAAGTCCTGCTGCTCTCTGTCCCAGCCCTTGGAGTGGCAGCAGTGCAGACAGGGATGCTGCAGGCCTGGCAGGTTTCCCACCTGTAGCGGCAATCCTGCCACCACTAGTGCTTGTAGCATCCCACCCCAGCTGTAGCCCTGGAAAGGCTCAGTACTTGTCCCGTATTAAGACGATTAGGTCAAGCATGAAGTTCCTACTACCAGGCTATTTCTAAGCTTTTCCTAAGAGACAACTAGACAAACAAAAATTATAGCAACTAGGTGTCCCCCAGTTCTTTGCTTGTCCAGGCCGGTAGAGCCCAGCAGGCTATTATATACCAGCACATACTGGTAATGAGTGGAAACATCACAGTTTTGCCTGGAGGTCTCACACACAAACACGTGTGCCATCTGCCCCAGATCACTGGCCAACAGGTGTTTCCAGACATTAATCAGTCAGGACAGTATGAAGAATGCCCACCCACCTGATAAATTCCTGAAAACCTGCTTAGAAAAAATGTGAGTGGAAGGAAAAAGTGTTTAGGGAAAGGCAGGAGAGTGTTAACTCAGGTGGGAGAATAGAGACATGTTATGGGTGAGAGCTTCAACAGACAAATAATGGTTTGCAGGAAATGAGAGGTAGTGAGAGGAGACAGAGCAAAGTATTTCTTGTAAAGAATGATGAATACCTTCTCTTGAAGACAGCAGAACAGCTCAATGATAACACAGATTCTGAAAAAATGCAAAGTGCAGCAAGATACTCCTAGGGAGGTTCTTAGTTGTTCTTATTTGGTACAAAGTTTGGAGGAGAGGATTCAAGGGGGTCTTGCTGCTCCTTGTGCTTTCAATCAGTCTGGCTGGTGGTTCCAACAGCACATACAGAGAGCCCCTCCCCTAACGCTTAAAGCAGGAGCAGACAAGACCAAAGGACCAGTCCTCAGTGTACGGAGAGATTACATGAGTTGCCCAAGCTCATGGTGAGAATCTGTGGCAAAGGAAGGAGCTGTCTCCTGAGGGAGGAAGGGCCTGATACAGGATCTCATCCATAAAACTGAGCATCTTTGGGCCAAGAAGGGAGAGGGTCTCCAACAGTTCAAGGCATGCTGTGCATGCAGCATTGCTGTCAGCAGGTATGCAACAAGCTGCAGACCTGGCTGGGTCATCATGCCTTACCTGAAGACTTTACACCCCTCATCCCATAGATGTAAATATCTTTGACGAAGGCCTGGAGCTCCACATCCTCACACACCCTCTCATCGCTCTCATAGTAGATATGAATCACATCCTCTGCAAAACTACAGACACATGAACAAATTAACAAGACAAAATGAAACAGAGAAAGCAAGCCTGCCATTCCCTGGAGACATTCTACTGACCTTGCAGAGGAGGCAGATGCTGCACGGGGAAAGAGAGAAGGGCAAAAGGAAGTCTCAACACCCTCCTACATTCCCACTAGCAGTGGGAATGCACAGAGGCAACTTTGATTCATTTCTGACTGCAGCATCACTTCCTCCCCCAACAAAAAGATGCTGGATCACACTGCATCCCCTGAAAAGTCCTGTGCACTTTATTCTCATATTGGACGCTTTGCTCTTGCCTAGACCTCTGTCCTCACATCTACATCCTTTTCTTCACTTAATACAGACTCCCTCTGGCATAAACACATGGCTCTCACACTGGGAATGGAGGTTCCCCAACTGTGATATCGGCACCATCCCCTGTATGTGGGATACTGCAAAGCTGCTCCTGAGTACCATTAAAAAAGCTGATCCCCTCCTACTGCACATCCTTTTCACAAAACCCAAGTGGCACACTCCAAAGTGCGTGTTGGCCCAGGAAACTTCTCTTGGGGAGAAGAGGTCTAGACCTTTTTCCTACGCCCACTGCATACAGCAGACATCTCCTCCCTGTTCAGTTCCTCTTCTCAAAATCTCTCCTTCAATACAAGCTTCCCAAGCTAATTCACCTCAGAAAGAAAGGCTCTTAAAAACTAAGATAACAGAAATAGTTCTGAAAGCAGCAAAAATAGGAAAGTCTGATTTCCTGCAGATTTGCCTCTCATGACTGAATGACTGGTCAACTGAGCTATGCTGAGATACTTTGTTAGCTCTGCAGGTACCTACCATCTCTTGCTAAATATTTTGACAACAACACATAGGGTGAAACACTTGACTGCAGAAGATGACCAATGGGATTAAGAATTGTTATCCAATACGGATTTATCCCCTAATAAGCTATAAATTTATTGCAATTTGAAGACTTTTACAAATCTGTCAGTGTGATTTCTATTACCCAACCAAGTCAACAGTTGTTATTGAGGTAGACAAACAACTGCATAAACAGAGGCTTTTTGGCTTCCAGAGGAAGCCAAAAGAAAAAAAGTCCTGCAACGTGCAGCAATAAAGATGCCCTGCATAAGCTCTGCTTGCATCACCTGGCATCTGTGCTAAATGCACACAGAAGGTAATCCTTCTTTTACACGACCTTCTCTTAGACCTCATTCCATACAAATATAAATTAGCATACAAAATGTGGATGAGGCCTTTTGGGCTGGAATATCTACCTGCAGTTAGACCAGAAAGAAAAAGCTGAGTATTAGAGAAGGGATTTAAAAATTTGCCATGTGATCTTCAGTGTTTCTGTAGGGACATCCTTATCACCTTTCTTAACTCTAGGCCATCTACCACATGTGAAGCAATGCTGGGGATAGAAGTTACTTCATCAAAAGAGTGGAGACTGACACCCCTGCAGAGTGCAGGAGATTCATGGTGACTAGAACATGCAGGACTGTGGGTTCATGGGTCAGGATATCATGCACTCAAAAGGGTACTGCCCATGCCACTTACAAACCAAATTATTCACTTACGAGGAATCTCTCAGTCAAGTCTGAGGCGGTGTAACATCTTTCTCGAGCTCGGTTAACACCCACAGTCAAACTAAATTGAGTTGACTAAGTACTATCCGGTATTTGAAAAGGCATACCTCAATCAGAGAAGAAAACACAGGAAAGAGAAGAGGGACAAAAAATGGACCTTATCAAAAAAACAACTACAGAAAAGTTATAACTTCCTTTTCTCTCAAACGGGCACTAACAATTGCAGGAAATACTGCAAGATAACCCCTTGCCAAAACACAGAGAAAACATAGGAGACAAAGATGTAACACTTTAAACATTATGCTTGCATTATAAACCCCCTACTTTGAGTACAGAAAAGATTTGATTTTTAATGAACACACTTTTCAAAAGCCACATACTAGAAATAGCTGCATGTTTAGGAAGCAACTTATGCCATGCAAGAATATATTGTTTTTTAAATGAAATGCCACTGTAGAATAAAAAAATACATATGAATAATTCCATTCTGAGGCAGCGTTTCATATCTGAAAAGGAGCCAAGTTTGTGTGGTCAAGCAGCCTTGCAGTACCTCTCCTGACTCAGAAATGCTGCCCTTTCTGACAAAAATTGGGCCTTGCAATTTTAAGGCATTTTAAGAAAGGTTTTGCTTGAATCAGTTAATGCCTAATTTATTGAGTTTCAAAACACAATTCTCATGCAAGCCAAGCTTATATTTCCACTCCACAAGAACCTTGACAAGCTCACATGGCTGGCTCAGAGAGCTGGGTTCTCTCTTGGTTTGTGCATAGCTTAAGAAAAAAAAGCTAATTAAATTCCTTTTGCAGGGCTAAATTCCAACTGGCTAAACTGTGTGAAATCCTATAGAAGAGTACAAAATTACAAAGGGACCTCTGAAATACTGAATGCAAGAAAACAAGCTGAAAAAAAAGCAGGAATTCAGAGTCTTTTGAAAGTGTGTGCTTGACTATATATTTTTCCTCAGATGAGATATACTGTATGGAAAAGACACCACATGACTAAACAGGCCAGGTGCTGTTCACAAAGCTGTGACAAAGACAAAAGTGAGCAGAGAGAAAACGAAGTCATGTTTCTGTTACAGTGACTTTGTCAGCCATTTCTAGAACTTCCATCTCTTACTTCTTTATAGCCTCCCAGACTTTAATGCCGTCGTCGCGGTAATAGTAGTAGGGGATATCCTCTCTGCTGTCCATCCCTTTAGCTTTGATCTCCTCTGGAAAGCAGAGGGAGCTGTAAGTTAGATCCTTCATTGCTTTCTGCACCATTTGTACATGTCCTCCTCCACCTGTAGCATTTGCCTGCAGGAAGAATGGCAAGACAGGAACAATAGGAGATTATGTTCACTTTGTGCTGAGGTTGGCTTTCCAAATTCACAGGTGATGGTATTCAAACTGCTGATGAATATTTTTCAAGGAGAAAACCACATCTCCACACAAACAAGTACAAAACTGCACAGATCTACTGCAACTGTGCATTTCAACTTCAGAGATTTCACACCATGAATCACTGTTAATATCCACATTTTCCCCATAGGTAAAGCACCTTCTTATAATGGAATACAGTAATAAAGCACAGCAACATCAAAATATCGAACCCAAAGCACTTCCTGCCAGTCCTAGGCTCCAGAACCAGCGTATGTGTGAAGGAAGGCAGCCAGCAGCATGTTAGAACAGGGCTTTTGCTAAACCACCCACTGTTGTTACAGAGTCGTTTATGAGAAAGTGTTTAGGGATGCAGGCTACCATTAGCCACCCTGGAATTTAAGCCAGGAGACCAAACCCTCTGGGTGGCTACCGATGAGGACTGGTCAGGGTTTCAGTATACATTACATTTAGAAAACACAGTGTGTCCACAACAAGCAGCACTGCAAAACTCTTCAGATAACACTGCACAAAAGCTCCCAAATGTTGATTTTCTAGCATATGACACAAGTGTTGTAGCAGTAGTCAGCTTACACTTACGGTCCTCTAACTGGTTGTTCATCTACATTGGAACCAACACATTCTGGAACTCCAGGATCCCCACTGGCAGGTCTTAGCCACATACTCATCCCACACACACAGGGTACGGACATTATGCTTCTATTCAAAGGGATAGGAGTGCCTGCCAGGTCTTAGCAGTGGAATACAGAAGACAAGGAAGGTGCCTGGATTTAACCTCTCTTTTCTCCCTGGGTGAAAAACTGGAGCATGGAAGCTATTTTTAGTCTGGTGCTAGAGGTATAAGGGTGACAGAGTTGTCCTGAAACACAGGCTCCCTCTTTGGAAGGACTTCTGAAACGTCCCCAAACTTCCCATTTGCTGCTAGCATGTTGTCACAGAGACTGCTGCATGCCAACCTGTTGTGGTTCCTAGATGCAGCATGCCATTTCTGGGGCAGCCAAGGGAGGAAGAGCTAGGTACATGTTAAATAGCAGTGCAGTCAGATTTGGATGTTCAGACTTGACCTAAGACCTGCACCACAGTCTGCAATATATGGCTGTGTTTCACTGATGCATACTAAGCTGAATTTTAATCTAAGAAGATCTGCAGATCTGCTTTTTACGGCAATTCAAGAAGACAGGCTGGAATCTACACTCACTGTTTGTGGGCTTAGAAATCTCTCTTATCTACGCATCTTTCTCTTATACAAATTTCCTTTTGCAATCACAAACTCTTTTGCTCACCACCCTGCCCCAAGATGAATAACTGAGTACATAAAAGAAATTTGGGACTTAATTGTGTGCATACATGTGCAGGGATGTAGGTACACATTATAGAATCATAGAATCATTAAGGTAGGAAAAGACCTCTAATATCATCAAGTCCAACTGTCAACCCAACACCACCATACCTACTAAATCATGCCCTGGAGTGTCATGTCTACATGTTTTTTGAACAACTCCAGGCATAGTGACTACACCACTTCCCTGGGCAGTCTGTTCCAATGCTTGGCCACTCTTTCAGTAAAGAAATTTTTCCTAATATCCAATCTAAACCTCCTCTGATGCAACTTGAGGCCATTTCCTCTCATCCTATCATTTGTTACCTGGGAGAAGAGACCAACATCCACCTCACTACAACCTCCTTTCAGGCAGTTGTAAAGAACAATAAGGTCTCCTCTCAGCCTCCTCTTCTCCAGGCTAAATTATGTTACCTTGCACTCCTATACTCACAGCCCAAAGCCGTATCAGCTACAAGAGAGATACTGACTTACTACTGACATTAGCCAGTTCTGAACTGGCTACTTAGAGGTAAAAGAAAACATCTTCAGCACAACAAGGCATCATTTCAGTGTGCGAGTTTATTGGGTTATGTTTGCCCTTTAGTAGAAAGGTCAAGAAACAAGGCAATACGTGATGGTTAAAGAATAAAAACACATACAGAACCATGAAGAATAACGAAGATTCACAAAGAGGATTACTTACCTTGTCAAAAAGGCCACATTCACAGATAAGTTGTTCTCGGGCTTTGGTATTGATGGCTATTGTGAACCGCATGTGTGGCACCAAGAGCTGTGAAATGAGACAAATAATGAAAGAAGGCAAATTCTCTGAATTCAACAGCAATCAGGTGTAAAATTTGAAGTCCTGGAAGTCCTGGTGGCTTAGCTGTATGTCGCTTGACGGGGCAGCCAGCCAGACTATCTTAGTTGAGCTATCACCAGGACTTCCTTTTGGTTTGTCAAACTAATGTGATAATATCCCTGACCCACATACATCCCTTCATGCATGAACCAACCTTGAAGAGGGGATGTACAGAAGGCAGCTGCCGGAACATAGCTATGCTGAACACCTCTGAGACTAAGTGTGTCCGTAAGAGATGGGTCACTGTCTGGTGTATGTGGAAATCAGATGAGCGAACCCAAATTTTAGCTAGCAGCCAGTCATATGTGGCATCTGAAGGAAGGAATATGGGATTGTCTGGCCCAGGCTTTTGACCAAGCTGAAAGATATAAAAGAATACAAAACTCCAAGTCATTCATATTTAAGATGAGACAACAAGCAATGTGTCCCTTTAAAGACCCTAACAGTAAGCCCACCTGGATTGCAATGGGTACAATTTTATTCTGCAGATTCTTATAAAGCAGACAGATAGGTGCAGCCAAGTACTGTATTGTGCATGGGTCTGTTTTATTGGCATCCACATCATCCAGCAGCTCGTAGTCCACAATGAAAATGTTTCCTTGCTGAGGAAGTAAAAAAAAAAAAAAAAAACAAAACCAATCAAAACCAACAAAAAACCAACCAAAGAAACCATGATGTGTTTTAACAGAGTGCAAGCAGCAAGGCTCAGAACAAGGGTCAGGAAGTCTTGGCCAGAGGTTGGCTTGTGTCCTGTGGTTACGAGCAGCCACTGCTCCACCCTTGCTCACGGTGGCTCAGGGACAATGCCACTGAGACAGTAAGCACCTTTATGCAAACTACCTGACTTACATCTGCTGAGTCTGATAGTGAGCCTTTCAGCAAAGAGCCACTATGTATTTGGCAGTCATGCAGTGACACTAAGATGCAAACAGGTTTCACACTGCCAGCTGAAGAGACCTCCGTGCTCATCATACAAATAAAGCAAGGCACCACCCTTACCAACCCTTCTTCAGCACATTCATTCAACTCTGCGAGTGATAACAGGGTAAGACTCTACCAGGAAAAGGAGAGGCACTTATTCGCTCTGAGGCAGTCGGTCAATCTCTAACCTTTCAGAGGAAACCACTGTAAAAGGACCCTTCACCTCCTGGTGATGTCTCTTTAATTGGACCTGGAGAAAGACATGACCTGCAGCTCCATGACAGCAGGAGAAAACAGTCAACAGAAGTGTTGCCAGTCTGCAGAGACAACCAGCTTTGCCATGATCAATCATACAGTCTGCAGAGAGGAGATGTGGCTGAAGGCAGTTAGAACAGAGTTTCGAGGTTAGAAGATATGAGAAGGAACAGATGGAGCCCAGTCTGGCTCAGACCCATACCTTCACTTCTTCCTCCAAGGTCAGGTTCCTCTCCAGACTGCATTCTACCATATCCATAGTCACAGGCAACTTCTTGGGTATCTCTGTGCATCTCCGGATGAGCACAGGATTACATCCATTCAGGAACTGGTAGCCAAACATAAAATCTTCCTTCCAGTGCTGCATCACGTATTCTAGAGGAAAGAGAAGCCTGCAGCATCAATATCTGCACTGCATCAATATCCTATTGCATTGTAGGATTCCTCCTTTTCTCCCCACCTTTTGTTATACTGCACTGCAACTTTGACTAAAGAAAGTAGCAAGAAAAGGATTCAAAAGGTGCCATAGAGTTTTAAGAAAAATCACTTAAGTTAAATGGGCAATGTAATCTTTGCTTTTCACTTAGAGAAGAATTAAGTTGATAATAATTTGTTTATCCATGTACAGAAGCAATTAGGAGTAAAATAATCCACTCATGTAAAATACTCTCTCCATCTGCAGACCACTTTCTCAGGTTTTCCATATTTTTAAATCTCAGTCTTCAAATCTCAGGGTATGCAGTACAGAGGGATGAGTCCAAAAAAGATGGCACAGGCAGGAGAAGGGAAATACAGAGCAACATGGATGGGGAAAGAACAGGAAGTGGCTGGAGCTGTTCTCTTAGCTGGAGCTGAGTGAGGGACACATGGGGAAGGATTTTGACTTTGACTCAGTAAAACTGCTCATTCGCTGTTTTATTTGTTTAACTTTTTTTTTTTCCTCTGTTTATTTTTCAACTGCTAATATAAACCCAGATTAACATATCTTCTTAATTAAATGCTAGTTTTGGGTACTCCATGTCTTTACTGTTACATACGTAATACTACTGGGTGTTTTCCACAATTGCAGTGTTCTGGTTCATAATGTCATGTTGTCACTTCAGCTTACAAGTTTAGAGTCAGAAAAAAAACCATGATTAATGTGAAAAATCCTAGTGGTGTCTTCAGGGGAAAAATCAAGCAAGTAAAGTTTTCCACTATTGACTATATTCAGACAAGGCAGAACCTTTTCTGAAAGCAATTTATTTTTCTGCAAAAGGTGAAAGTATGAAAAAGATAGGCCTGAAGGAATGCAGTGATAATTAAAAAAAAAAAAAAAAGCTCAAAAATCACAACACTTTCTAATAGAGCGGGAAAAAGTTAAGTTTAGCTAAAGTTGACATTTACATATTCTCGGTCAATTGCATAATGAGTCTGGAGCTGTATCTGAAGTCTACACCAACCAAAAATTTGCTCATCACCTTAGATGGAAACTACGTGACTGAAAAATGCCTTGAACCACCTTCTCCATTAGCCCTGTTTCTCCCAAGTAAGTAGATTCAGACTTGCATTAACATAACTGAGACCAATATTTAACGTTTAAAACTCACAGAATTGGCACTTTCCTCATAAGTATGGAAATGTTATCAATTAAATTAATTGTAGATCATATCTAATTCCTGTATTGAAAGTACTTTAGGAAGTAATCTTATTAAATATAACAAATTGCTATAATTAATTTTTAATAGCTCTGGCCACCTTGTATTCTTTATTTTATACTCGACATTGCAGAAATTACTCTTATTTCTGTTAACTGGTCCTTAGGCAGCCTGAAGAGGAGCAAAACTTCAGAGAAGGAGGGAAAAATATTTTCCTTTGCAGAGTCTGATCAAGCTATTCACACACATTTGAGAAGCCACACGCTAACCAATTTATAGTATCTATGTATCTATTATATCCCATAATACAGTAAAATGAAGTAAAATAATGTTTGTCCATGGTTACATGGGCAATAGTATAAGGTCGGGTCTGGCTCAAAAATCAAAGGCTTCCCAGCCCTGCTTTATAGAAATCACACCATGAATTTCAAAACTCATGTCTGCCTGCAATTCTTTTTACTGAGTTGTCAAGTAAAAGCATTTTTGTAGTGAAAAGGGTTAGCGAGAAGTAGTATTTTGTCTTTGATACATTAATAATACATCAACGGAGTTTTTAACAGTATAAAAAATACTGCAGAAACTGAATGGCCCTGAATACAAAAGTGAAACTCACACTCAGAGAGGGATTTTTGTCTTTTTGTAAGAAGCTGTGAGTATGAAATGGCAAGCACAGCAGGACATTTAATGCAGTTCGCACAACTAATTCTGACATATTTTTTAAAAGATATGAAACTTTAGATAAATGCCACAAGCCTTTTCAGGCCTAGCTCAGACTAATTTCCAGTAAGAACCACATTTCCTTGGGTTGTGGTCTGATGGCCCGTCCTTGCTGCAGCAGGACCAGGTGAAGAAGTTACAGCTCCCAGGTCACTCCTACCTCTTTGCAACCCATCCCCAGCTCTGTTGGCCTAACAGTACAGGCTTTTATGCCTGAAATGAGTTCTTTCAAAATGACCCCTTTTGGCAAAAATCTACCTCTGAAAAGCATTTGAGCGGCCACCTGCCATTGACAAAAATGGCCCAGCAGCAGAACCCTCCTCATGTTGGGACAGGCTTGAGAAGCTGGGACTGTTAGCCGCAGTGCAACCAGGACTAAGCACATGACTGGGCTGTTAGGCAACAGCCTTTCATCTGTCTGTGTAAGAGGCAAGAGGGATCACCCTCATACTTGCCTTTAGCAGAGAACATTTCCAAACGTGCCTCTTTGGAGATTTTCCATGTATTTAGATAGCTGAAGTGGGACATACACGATCAAACTTTCAAAAATGCCTTAAAAGCTAATACGCTCAGAAAAGCACTCCCACTAAGCTATTTCTAGCATTAGGTGCTAAACACTTTTGAAAATTTGTCCTATGGGACTTGCACATATCTGAAAACACATTTCTAAAAGCCAAAAGGGACTGTGATGCCCAACTGGCCTGACCTGCAGTATAGCTCAGGACAGAGAAGGTCACTGAGCAATTCCCAGTAATTTCAGTTTGTGTGAGATCAGAAGCCTGCAAGACCAAAAAGCAAAGTTATGGTGAGATCAGCAATTTGAAATTACAGTTTATTTATGAAAAACCATGGGAGAGCAGAAGTGTGGGTAGCCACTTCCATCCTAACTAGATATGTACAAGACAATTAATTAGTCAGTCTATGATGCAAACATGAGCAAACGCTGATAAACCCACCAGAGATTGTGTTGCTGATTCTGACAAAGATCCTCTCAAAATCTGCGAAATCACTCCAGGAGGTCTGGAACATGTGCATGAAACGGTTGACATAAAGATTCTCCATCCTAAAAATAAAACAAAATGAAACATCTCTGAAAAAAATAATCTCCAGTTTCTTCAATATCTTTTCCATTCTTTTCCATCCTTTTATATACCTACACACTGTTCTGGTTTTATTTAGTGAGGGGGGGAATACGGTGGTAGCTCCTGTAAGAAGCTGCTAGAAGTTGTTCCCCCTTGTCCAGTGGACTCAGCTAGGTCTATGGCGGACCCGCTGCTGCCGAAGTCCCTGCCAATTGGTAGCAGAATGTTCCCTGATGATGCCTCTGTGATAATGTATTTAAGAAGGGGAAAAACAGAAAAAAAAAAAAAAAAAAGAGAAGAAGATGTGAAGACACTGAGCGGGGGCAGAGAGGGGGAGGCGTGAGCCTTGTCGGCCTTGCAGCCCTCACCCTCTGGCTTCCCGCCAGGCAGCCGACTGGGCCCAACTCGGCCTGGCCTGGCTGCAAGATGTGGAGGAGATGAGATGTGAAGAGAACCTGAGAGGCGTCTGCCTGAGCCGATTGTGAAGAATTTCTGGTGAGAGGAACAGCTGCAGATGCCAAGGTCAGTGAAGAAGGAGGGGGAGCAGTAATGCTGCTTCTGGCAGAGATTCCCCTGCAGCCTGTGGTGACGACCATGGTGGAGCAGGCTGTCCCCCTGTAGCTCATGGAGGTCCACGGAGGAGCAGAGATTCACCTGCAGCCTGTGGAGGACCCCACGCCAGGGCAGGTGGAGGCCTGAAGGAGGCTGTGGCCCGCGGAGGGCCCTTTGGGGCAGCTGTTCTGTAGGGACTGCACCCCGTGGAAGAGATGACCCACGTTGGAGCAGTTTCACGAAGAACTGTGGCCCGTGGGAGGGACCCCACAATGAAGCAGGGGAGGAATGTGAGGAGTTCATCCTCTGGCGATGAAGCAGCAGTGTAAAGCAACAAGTGATGAACTGACCATAACCTCAATTCCCTCTTCCTCGCTGTGCCGCTCGGCGGGGGGGAAGGTTGTAGAGAAAATGTTAAGCTGGGGAAGAGGGAGGGGTGAGGGGAGGTTATCTTGTTCTCATTCTCATTATCCTGCTTTGGTTTTAGTAATGTAATAAATCAATAGTTTTCCCCAAGTCGAGTCTGTTTTGCCTGTAACAGTAACTTTAAGCATTTCTCCCTGTTCTTATCTCAAACCTCGAGCCTTTTTTTTCCTTACATTATCTCTCCCTATTCTCTTGGAGGGTGGGGGGAGTGAGAGAGAGACTGTGTAGTCTGGTCCTGACTGGAGCTAAACTATGACACACACAATACATTTTTTTAGTGGTGGAATGTGAGATAGGTCACCCTACAGAATTAAATTTGCTGGCTGTACCATTACACACATGCCTAAAAGGCATCTCAAGGGCCCAGTCCCTGCTATTGCATTTACTGAACTCCATTTTAGAGTTGTTCTCAGTAGCCTACAATGGCTGTGCTTTAAGATCTATGTCATATAAAAACTATAGTCAGAAAAACTAGTGCTTCACACATCACCAGTAGTTAGAATCAGCTGAAAGTGCAATGATCATAACTAGGACCAGTTCAGAAAAGGGTATGGCGACACAAAGAGATTGAGTGGTTTGCACAAAATCAGAACAGAGACAACCCAGGATCAATCCAGTCAGTATTCCTAAACAGAGAACAGCTCCTGTAAGTATCTACGTGACCAAGGCTAGACTGGATCCCTACAGCATAAGGCATGAGTTTTTGAGAGCTTTTTATGTGCTTGAGCTGCTGGTTAACCTTGATGCTCATCTCTAACCTCAGAAACAAATTCACTTGGTTGCAGGCATCACATGAACATGGGGGGCTGGGAGCCAGAAACATCTGACTTAAAGTGCTAATTCAGCAAAGTATTCTATCTACAACACAGTCAAGCAAGATCACTTGTACGAGATGACAAGTCCTAAATTGTTACATAAATGCTAAACTGTTGTTATTAAATAGAAATCAGTTATTTTGACTAGAAAGCAAATAATGAATTTGGAAACGAATGTTGGCTTTCCACTAACACTTCAAATGCACAAAGAAAAGCATACACATCACAAAAAGATAAGCAGGGCAGATAATGGAGTAAAGAAAGGTCAGAGTGTTGCAGGAAATCCTCACAAACAGAATTTGAGGGAGGAAGAATCCCAGGAGGGTGGATTTATAATCAGTCAACTTAGTCAGAGGAGCCTTAAAAAGACATGGATTAGAAGTGGCTGAAGATGACCAAAAGCCTGGAAAAACGGCAAGTGTTAATCTGGAGGAGGGCTCTAGACCAGCATGACCGTAACCCAGACAAAGGAGCTGGTTCTGCACTGAGCCCAGATGGGGTGCATGTAGAATGGCCTGTTTCTGCTGCTGCAGATGGCAGTTAAGGTTAAGAGGTGCCTAGAAGCATATTAGGAAGTAAAACTCAGGCAACTATCTAGCCTGGAACAAGAGATGACCTCTCCAGAAGTTTCTTCACACCTGACAGGGACACAGAATGACCATAAGATAATCAAAGGGAGGGTGACTACTGGGCAGGACTTTCTGGAGAGGGACTAGGTGTCTTAATCATGGATGAACTTCAAAGAGGAAGCATGACCATGACCAGAAGTTAAATTATTTTAAACAACATAACTAACTAACTTGAGAGGAGTTACCTGAGACTGTCTCATTTGAGAGTTTCCACTAAAGGTCCTGCAGAGCCTCTCTCCTGCTTCAGAACTGCTTTGAGATTAGAAAACACTAGACACTTGAAACAACTTGTACTGCTGCTCTCCTGCCCAGCATGCTCTTCCTACCTGGGGCTATTAGCCTGATCAAAACAAGCAGTACGCACAGTACCTGGGATCTAGTCACAAACTTGCTGTGGTTTGACTGGCTGAATGCCAAGCATGCATTCATTCTCAGATGTTTCAAAGATTACTTCCTAAAGGAAGCAGTCTTTCACATTTCCTGTCTTGAAACTTCCAAAGGACTTAGGAAATCAAAAATTGTTTCCCCCAAGAAATCAAGTACTTCTCAGATGTCTCTGGCACTTACTGGAAACCAGAGAAAGGAAAAAATGACAAGCAGTTGCTTATAGAACTTAATCTTCCCAAATGCAACCTGGTCCAAAACAGATACGCAAGCCTGTGCTTGTAGCATAGAATCCAGGGGGAGGGTTTCCATTTGCTAGATAGTGTAGGTCAGAAGCACTGAAAACCTTCAGGATTGTCCCCACCTGCATGTGATTGATCCTGTAAACTTACAGAATTATCCATTGCCAACAGGATCTAAAGATCCAGCCTTGCAACAGCAGAAGGAATCTCTACGACATCTCCCTCTAAGTTCAGTTTTGCATATCCCCAGCAAACAGGCTTTCTCCTCTCATCTTCCACTACTCCCTAAGTCTCATATAGTGCTCACAGCTCTCATGTTTTTCCTTAAATGTGCTCCCTGCCCACTGCTACACATTGCAACTCTACACCTGCCCTTGGATTTCCAGTCACATCTCCCTGTCTTCCCTCCTATGGCACTCAAACAGAAGGAAGACCCCATGCCTTCCCCCATGTATCTCCACTCCATTCATACAGATAGCTGTCCCAGTCTCTCAAAGCACAACAGGGCAGCGAGATAAGGGCTATCAAATTCATTCTCCAAAACTTTTCACAGTTCACCCATAGCATAGGTCTAGATTTTCAGTCAAATGTGCCAGACAAGAAGCTCTACTGCTCCTTGGAAAAAAACTCTTTTGTGTCATACCAGTCATACCAGTTCTCCAGAATGGAGTTTCAAGTTCCTGTTTCATGGAGAGGTACCCTTACAGTTAATGACAAAAATAGATGTCCCTGCACTCTGTTGAATTGTTCGCAAGTTTCACTTGGCTGCAACTCAGGATCTCTGACAATATGCTACAGAGTGGCAGGATGGCATTGCTAGAAGGGGAATGTAGCCTCCAAATTGGTTATGTCTACTAATGGCAAAATGGTAATCTCTGGCTTTCAGATGATGTTGCTCCTGTATCACTCAGATCTCCTAAATGAGCTGGGAAACAGCTGTTTTGCGCTGGCTAAAACAATGCCAGAAACAACAGCTCTTGGAAAACACAGATTTGTAAAAGTTTGGAACACCATGCCATTGCTAGGGTAACAAGAAAAGATCCCAATGACCTTGCATGGAGTTTGTATATTTTAATACCTCTCCTCTTCCCTTAAAGGAGATATTCCTTGCCTTTTCTGAGCTAGACTATTTCTTGAAGCTGGGCCAAGAGAAGAGCTGCACAGTGTGACTGAAAGGCTTAATTATTGTCAACAGCCAGTGGAGAGAAGTATCTCTAGGGGGCGACTCTGAGAGCTAAGTAAAAAGCCTAAGGTGTCAGATCCCAACAGTCCTTCTTCCTATGCCTTTCACCAGTGCCTCCTCCGCCTGTTTACAGTCAAAACAGTGTATAATGAGAATACAGAGGCTCAGTCAGTTCCCAGAGTAAAAAGCTTAAAATACTGATATTTGGGGGGAAAAATAAAAAAAAAAAAATCCCTTCCATTCTTTCCTTCTTTGATTGACTGCAGATCCAGGATTCAGCTGGGAGAAAAGTTAAATTTTGAGATTTCAATAAAACCTAAAAGAAGATCAGATCCTTACTTTGCCCCAAAAGAGATTTTGCAAAACTCCTGAAGTTCCACAAACACTTACGCTTTAGAGTAGTTCAGAATGAAGTCAATTCCTTTCTCATTGTCAAACTGGATGTCACGAGGCAGTTCACTGTGAGAATGGGCATCGATGCTCAAAGGAAAGCCTGGATGCCACTCCTTCCAGCTGAGTAAACAAAATAGGTTGGATTAATCATATAATCTTACCAGCATGAAAGCCGTGTAATTCTGTTAGATACATTGCTTTTGTGACTCAATTCTATAAAGTAAATTTGCGGCAGACTGATTTGGGACAGAAATATGGGACTTCCACCACACATCAATACCTACCAGTACCCTACAGAATCCTGAAGTACAATGGAAGGATGGCCACCAACCTTCATAAAACTTGAAGTAACTTAATATCGGTGACATTTCCTAACGCTTGTCACATTTGGTTGAAATTGGCAGTAGCTTCAAATGTATTGAGAGGGGAGGGGACAGAGAAACAGACAGCTGCCCAGTGTACACTATTCTTGGGGCCACATTTTTGCAGAACTGAGATACAGCAGCTAAAAGTACTCAGACATGTATTTAGGTTCTTCCAAAAAGCAACTCTCCAAGATGCAGATAGTCTTGATTCAGCTCCTCAGAAGAGCCTTACCTCCTAATGGCCATGGCACACATTTTCTGCCATGTATGTTCTGACACTGTACCACATTTGTACTTCAAAAAAAAGGTTATTTGTAAAGAATACTGTATCAATGGTATTTCCAAATTGCCTACCACACATAGACTGCATTGTGTAGTATCAGTTATGTATCTGAATTGTAAATAGCTGTTTCCCTGGAATTACAAATGGTTTTGCCTTCCTTTTTGCATATGTAAATAAAATTTTGTGCCACACTTCTTTGTGAACTGCATTTGCCTTTGCTCTATTACCAATAATTTTTTAAGCAAGATCCTTTCTTAGTCAAATTATATCAACAATACATACACCAAGCCTCAATCCATCAATTCTGCATGGACCCTCTGTCCTGACCCTTACTCTCATGATAAGGAGATGCAAGTGCAAGAAACTTTTGTTATTTTAACAGAGAGTATGTCTTTAGGAAAAGGAAACTTCTAATGCCTTCTGGAGTTACCCACTGATAAAAGATAGCATTTTCTCATTGTGCCCTTGATTAGGAAAAAATGTCTGTGACAGCATAAAGGTGGGTATCACAATTGTGTTCTGATAGCACATTCCAGTCCACTCAAATAGGGCCAGATCTTCCATTGTGCCTTGGTGCAGGAAACAACTAAAACTAGCTTGCTGCAGCAGCCAAAAAGCTCTGGTAAGAGCTGATGTGTTCAGATCATGTCCAGAACTGGAGTACTGCTTGTAAAAGGCAAATGAAATCTGCCTTCAAATCTTCCTTGAAAGCACAACTTTGTGCCAGAGGGCCCACACAGAAACTGTACCACTGAATTCCAACTTCAGCATTCCAGATAGGCTTATCTAGGATTCAGGTATCTTGTAATGCCACTTCCAGCAGGATGATCATCACTTACAGTGAATTCCATCTAATTAAAAAACATATATGGCCAACATGGTAACTTATGCTTTCTCTTACCCAGCAGTCTAATAATTAGAGCACTATGATAATGTGAACATACTCTGACCTGATGCAAACAGGCCCTGGACCTTTCAGGTGGGCCTATGGGAAACTCACCGGTACGTTTTTTGACGGGTTTCAAGTTCTTTGCGTCTGTGCTGCTTGAGTATCTGGGTCTTGTCATCCCAGGGGAGCTTTGCTGTGAAACAGGGGAAAGAGACAGGGTTACGAGGTTCCTCTACCTATCACTGCCCAGGTACGCAGAAGGAAAGCAAAGTTTCCAAACCCTCAAACTTCTCATCTATACCTTTACAAAGTTTCTGTGGAAAATGCTTATACGATTCAATTTAGTCCCTCAAGTAGAAACACAGGTCCCTAGAGAATCTGTGGAAGGAGATAAACTCATAACTCGGTGCTTCCAAGGGGCAATTAGCTCAAGCTAGGAACATCTACCTCAAATGTATATAAAACCTGGATTCCTAGTGTAGACACTTGCTGTACATAACTAGTGTTAAATGGTCTGAATAGGGTCATGGCAATTAATTTTATATTTCAATATCTAAGGGAATTTTCATCAATAAGAGAAATTATAACATTGTTCCAGCTAATCTTCTCTGCTAAAAGACATCTCCAGGAAACATCTCCTATATTCTTTCCTTGAGCTGTGCTCTCCCCTGTCAGCCTGGGGCAATAATTATATCTTCTTATCATGAGAACAGAAGAAAAAAAAAAAAAAAAACCAACCAAAAAACCAAAACCACAACGAGGCTTCGTTTCCAGATAGTTTGTTCTTTTGACTGTATATTCGCTATGCCATTAAATAACAGAGACTTCCTTAGTGATAAGAGAAAGGGCTCTTTCTATACACTACTCACTTTACATACACAAATGGGAAAGCAGATAAAGCCAGCAAGAGTTTTGTGGAAATAGCTGTTTGGAATTGGAAATATCAGAGGTAATACAACTGATAACATATATGGTTAACAGTTTCCAACTGGTTGTGTTCAAGTTACCAATAGGGTTTAACTTGCTTTTGTTCTTTACCTCACTGTACTCTGAAAGCCACGCAAAGCTGCTTTCCATAGAAATGTTGCAGTTGTCATAAATCAAATTATGAAAAATGGGAAGTCCCTCTGGAAATAAAAAATAAACCGATTCATAGTTATGACTATAGGACAAAGGCTTCCAATGAAAAATTCCTGAGCCAGGAGTAGCCAAAAACTTAATGGGAAGATAAACATTTATTTCCTACCACCTCATATATTGTTTCAGCTATTTTCGGGTACTCATGCTACAGACCACTACAGCAATCAACCTACCCAAGGAAGCATAGAGGGGAACAAGCAAACACCAGTGACAAATGTCTGCCCCAATCCTGATCACAGCAAGCAGGTAGTCAGAGACAGTTAAAACACACGTTTCAGGTCCAACAGGCCACTTAGAACAGAGAACAGAAGTGCTGTAACACTTTTCTCAGCTGGTCATATCCATCTCATCCTGCCTTCTCCTGAACTTGACAGCATGCAAAGAGAAGGGGTGAAAAGTGAAGCTGCTGTTTCAAGTCAGTCCTCACACCTGCTGAGCAGCCTACTTTGGGATTTTAATTCATTCTCAATAAAACAAGATAATTTGCAGGCAGTTAATCATAGGCCACTTAGGGGCTTCGTATGAAAGAGAGGAATTAGATTTGAATTAGATCAAAAGAGCTTCCAGCAATGGACATGTGGAGCAGATAAAAATTTGGCATTGGGGTCAGCCTTCAAATTCAAGATTGGTGTAACAAGCCATGATAAGGACTCTTCTTTGCATGTGCTTCCAAAAATATCCAACTCAACTGCCAGTGCCTAGCCCAACAAACTGCTCAGAAAGCAGTTCTCATCAGCAGGGAAAGTCCATTCCCTAGGATGCAGAAGGGGACTGGCAGTGTGTCTCCACATGAGAGAGAATATTTGGAGGTACATGGAGAAAGAGGAAGGAGAGGTTGAAGAATTCTGGATATTCTGCAGGAAATTCAGTTTCTTATGGCTCTCACCTCTTCCATCTCGAAGGACAATCTCTTTTTCATCTGTAATCCAGCGGTAACATGGGAACTCCAAATAGTCACCCATTGGCGTTTTTACAGTGATACACTTAAGGTACCAGTCATCCTGGTACCAATATTTCCGTTTCTCAATTTTTATTAGCTGAATGTCTCCAATGTCTTCTTCCACAGTCACATCATAGGAGTCAACCTACAGAGCAGAATACAGTCAATGACCCACTGCACATGCAGGAAGCACAATCAGCACTACACAAGCATACCTGGCCTTTCCTGATACGGCACAGGTACAACAGAACTTTCCAGATTCTGGTGGGTGAGAAAAGGAATATTTATTATTGGATTGCAATGCAAAAGAAAGATAAATAAAAGAAGAAACAAGAACATGCAAAACACTCCAGAAATGGAGAAACATTTTTGTATGCAACCTAAAAATGATATTACTCCTTGAAATGTTTGCAAGTCTGAGGAAAAAATTGTAGACCATGAAACCATTTACTACTCTCTTAGCAACAGAGGAAAGAGTTATTGCTAGGGCACACCTATTCATGCAACTGGAGTGGAAAGATGATAATGAGATTAACACATTGGACTAGGAATCTAAAGATCTGTGTGTATTAGTCATATGTGCTTCAGACTAAGGAAAGTATCCAGATCACCTAAATCCCCTTTGTCTTGTGCTTCCTGTGGCTGTTCTTCTTCAGTTCTCCATTTAAAAAATTATTACAATGGTACATTTTATGTTTGAACAGCTTAGATGTACAAAGGTTCACAAGAACCCCATCTAGCTCTGGAGGCACTTCATTCTTTCACAGAAAGCAAGCCAGCATGTGGAAATGTGATTTAGGTCCTTCCTCAGTTTGGAGGCCTGACTCCTGCAACATAGAGAGACCTCAGCCCTACCACCTCCTATATTGGCACAGTAGCTAGCCTGTTTAGTCCTTTCCCATGCTAACGGTCTGGTCTCAGGGTCTTTGCACTGAGCTGGTACTGAATGCTAGGACCACTCATACCTCCTCCTTCAGGAGTGTCCTCATCAGTGGCCTACAGGGACAGGCCCCTGAAACCTTGAGTTATTGCTCATGCAGTCCTGGTGCTGCGCCTACACCAAGCTTTGCTGAGGTGCAAGGGCTGTAGCTCTGAACCTGGTCAGGCTGAGGATGCGACTGAATACCATGCTTTCCCTTTCTTGATGACTGCTCCAGCAGAGCTACAAAAGAAGTAGCTGTGAACATTTTTTTCTCCTTCTGTTTGAATTACAATGGTTTCAACTACCAGGCTCAACATTTCTTCCATGTGGTAGGCCTGTTCTCAGCCCACATATATTATTTGACCCCTCAGGGCTTCACCATCAGATGTCTTGCAATGGATGTGGAGCCACTTGGCCCACCAGGATGAGTATATCTGTGAGCACATGTAATAGCAAACCTTAGCTGCTAAGCACTCTAGCTCCTGAGGTGTGACGAGTGGCCACACTGAAGGCCACAGAGAACTAGTCACCTAGTTACAACAAGATGACTTTGGCCACCAAGGTGAGGCACTGGTTCACTGTGTAAATTGCCTCTCCCAGAACACTGCTTTCAGTGCCACAGCCACATGGCCAGGCTTGGGAGAAAGATAGCTGTGGACATAGTGCTCCTCTCAGCACTTCTTGCCCATACTAAGGACCTCCACTCAGCACAGCAGCTGTTATGAATGCTAAGTGCCTTGCTAAATTGCATAACAGATTTAGAACAATGAACACTTATCCCAGAGGTGGGCACTTCCATCCCCTCATGTGGCTAACTTCCCAGGGATACATGTAGTCTCTTACTGCAGGTGGGAATAGCACCCAGAAAATGACAGTTCTGGTGGCACTTGCACTATTAGGCAATACCAGCATGGGAAGAAATGAGCAATCGTTTCAAATACGACCAGTAAGACACCATGTGGTGCTAGGCAATTCAGGAGAATAGGAATTGACTCTCACTTTCCAAGAGTGTAAACAGCTCAGGGTGAATGGGAGGAGCCAAGTGCTCATAGTAACAAAGCTGAATTGTCTATGGCAACCATGGGAGCAGCAGCCAAAGCCTACTCTGCTCAGATGATCACAGAATCATAGAATGGTTTGGGTTTGGAGTGACCTTAAAGATCACCTAGTTCCAACCCCCCTTCCATACAGGGATGTATTCCACTACACCAGGTCGCTCAAAGCCCCATCCAATCTGGCCCTGAACACTTTGAGGAATGAGGCATCCACAACTTTTCTGGGCAACCTGTTCCAGTGCCTCACACCACCGTCATAGTGAAGAATTTCTTCCTTATATCTAAGGTATATTTATCTTCTTTCCGTTTCCTGCTGAGCTTCATAAGGTTACAAGTAGAGACTTCATTCTCTTGTGGTTTTTCTCAACACAGTCAACCATCTTAGAAACCAACCAGCTGCTGATACCAAAAGGATGAGGTACTGCATCGACATGCTGCAGTCCCTGTAGAGACTGACCTGCCTGTGTGAGCTTTGTCATTTGGCTCCTGACCTAGACACCACACTCGGCTTGTTCTTTCCAGGAGCACTTTCTTAGCCTTTCCCAGGCATTTGATATATGCTCACTGTTACTGTCTTACTTGGGAGGTAAAGGCTAATTCACATAAGGATCAAATATGAAAAGTGAAGAAAGACTAAATTCCAGACAAGAGAAAGGAGGGGGAAAAAAAAGTAATTTTCAAATGCCTCCAGATGGCACTTATTATTTTAACTGTTACAGAAGAAAGGTTCATAACAACTTGCACCCACATGACCAGAAGAACATATATAAGAAGGATCCCTTGGCAATCCTTCCTCTCCCATTTTAACCCAAGTTTCCCACATTATTGATGCAAAGTACCGTTTTCTATGAGCTATCCATGAATTACCAGCCATGACAATCATTTTGGGATGAAGACATCAATCTGTCCAACAAAGTTTGGGATGACAGACTTCAGATCTCTCATAACCCATTACATAAAAAAAAATATCAGCTTTCATGAAGTTTGGCATATCTGATTGACTCATAGGAGCCAGAGAAAAATAAAAAACCCTTTAGGTTTCAAAGTCCATCCTGCAGATGGACAACAGACAACAAAACATTGTCCTTTCCCTGTCTTTCCCTAGAGATGTTCTTCAATCAACTTTGAAACTGTGAGGCCATGATTGCTACACTGCAATTCATGTGAGGCTGTTTCATACTAACAAGGATATCGGAATTTCTTCTAGTATGCAGTCTAATATAATTTTATGCTCAAATATTTAAAATGGGCATGGATGGTGCTTATTTTGATTTGATGAGACTTAACAGAGTAATCTTTGTCTGAGCTATATTCTCCCCATGCCTATTAAAGCAAAATACATTGAACTGTTTCTTTGAAAAAGGAAGCTCATCATGTCTTAAATAAAATTTTGCCATGTTTTTGTCAATAGCACACCCATACACACCAGGTGGTAACAAATTGCTTCACAAATAGCATGGCAGTCCTTGGCAAACTTGAGATGACAGCATTTGTGTTAGGATGTGAGCTGAGAGATGAAAGTCACAGAGCTGAGATTTCAACCAATGTATTAAAATGACGCTTAGCACTTTTACTTGCATATCCATATCAGAAAATAAATAGTTCTTTCTGTAGAGCCAATAAATACACTAATTTTAAACATTTTTTTTACATTTATGTTGCTTCAGCCTCTCCACCTCCCCACACTATCCCAGAACAGTTAAAAGGATAATGTGTAAAATTAAATTCATTCTGTTGATGATTCATGATTTTGAAACAGCTGTGGAGACTGAGAAATATTGAGTGGCTTTTCTCACAAATCTCGGTTGCGCCACAGCTATGGCAGTCAGTGAGTGTAGGACATACCCCTATGCTCCTGGCTAAGTGAATGGAGATTCCTCCCTCCCACAATGCTGATCTCAAACACCACTTTGATCTTTGCCTATCACCCAACATCCAATATTCTCAGCCTCACTCTTGTTAATCAGCACAAAGGATTCTGGATGATGGCTAGAAAATGGAGATAACATGCTCAGATTGTTTCCCATTCTTCAAATCTTCTTTCCAGAAACAGGCAGCACTTGAACCATTTCTGTTTCATTTCCATTTCCCTACAAGTCCTGCTTTTTTTCAATAAAAACAGTGTCAATAAGCTCTTTACCAGGCTCAGGTTTCACACTGAGTCAGTACTTCTGCAATTTCGTACATCTTTCCAGGACCAGATCGGACTTTGCAGAAGAGTCCCTGATCACAGGCTGCCACGCCATGTATCTCAAACTCAGCCACTTCTGCTTGTGCACTTTTTAATGCAATTACGACACAAAATGAATCCTTTCTTTCCATTCTAGCATGATCTTTCTGCATTTGGCAGTCAGGAGCTGGAAGTAGCCGCCTTGCAGAGGCAAAGTCCAAATGAATCCACAAAAAATAATGTGAATTATTACCTATTTGTGTTCATCACTATAAAGGGAATTTAAACATGTGAAGACTAATGCAATAATCTATAGAAGCAAATTATAAACTGCATCTGGATCAGATTCACTTTGTATTCAGCCACATGGGATTTTTGTGCTCCATCTTCTCACTAATTTCAAGTTCCAGGGCTAGTCATGGACAGAGGAAGAACAACGTGACCAAAGACCCTGTCTGGATAGGGGAAATGTACTGCTTTATTTTTAGCTCAAGTCCTCACAAAAACCCATTGCTGTCAAGTGATTAGTATGGCACAGAGAGTCTGAAATTAGTCTTATTTTCTCATCAACTCCTTATTGTCCAAGGCTATCCTTTTTAAAATTCATCTCCTTTAAAGGTTCAGCTAACAATTAATTTTCAAAATATCTTCATTTATATGTATAGATTTCTACAGTTTTTATAATGTCATACCTATATATATATACATCTAAGATTTAAATTAAAGAGCAATGTGAATCAGATGCAAAGAGTTGATAGAAATGCGACACTGACAGTCAATCTTTGGAAGAAACTCATTCCTCTGGTAACAATCTCTCTGCTAATATTACAAGAACCCTAAAACAGTTGCACAAGTCACTGTCAATGCAATGCAAAAAGGACACTCAATTAGCCTAAATGTTCCTGAAGGTTTTTTATCTTTTAATGACCACACAGTTCCCATTTTAATAGCACTTCTGAAAGTGAGGGTTCCCTCCTGATGTCTCACCCAGCTTTCACTGCCTCCAAGCCAGCAATGCCAAGGGCTCACCTGAGATGACAATTTTGCTAATGCAATAAAGGTGAGCCAGGTTACAAAGATGGTACAAGGTCCAGGTAAAAATTGGCAGCTGGTTGCTCAAGGTTTCTATGGCATTTGCTGTACAAGGTCTGCTGGTAAACACATGGCATCCCTGATGACTGCACAGTGATCCAGAGATGCTAGGAGTTTTTATACAGTTTGAGTTCAGACTGAGAGAACAGAACTAATGAAGACTATTGGACTGTCCAAACTCCTGTAGCATCCTGTTCAAGAAATTTAATCTCACACAAAACCTGACCTCTTTCTTTTTGAGGAGAGACTCCTACTAACTGGCCTAATATTGCAAAGAAGACCACACAGACAACCTCTCTTTCTATAAGCACAAAGTGGCAAGAACTGTATTTTCCTTCTGGCAATACTTGTGAGTGCATTTCTTTCAAGAAAAGCAAAAAGCAGATGAAGGGGTAACAGGAAGAAAGCAGAGAACTGAGTGACACCATAACACTTGCTTTGAAATCACTTGGTTCAAACAGGAACGTACTCAAAAGACGCTGAGTGAAGAAAAACAGCTATGGCTTTCTACATCACCTGTGACCAGTACTTGGAGTAAGTCAAACAAAAATTACAACTAAGCTACCATTGTGCAAATCCCTTCAGGTTTTTCCATTTCCCTTTCCCTCAATCAACATCTGGCATGCAAATTTCTTGCTCAGAACTGGCTCAAGCCCTCATTCGTCTTACCTAGTAATATGCACAATTTGAATTAATTCAAATGAAGAAATTACCAGGATAATGGAGCTACTGAGCCTGGTCCAATATTTAGAAAAGAAACTGGAAAGTAGACAAAGCCTTACAAGATAATACTGTAAAATTCTGGTCATCCACTGAAAAAGTGCATTTTTTTTTTGCAAATGTACTCAAATGTATATGCATAGAGTGCACTCTCAGCAACTTTGCTGATGACACCAAGCTGTGTGGTGCCGTCAACACACTGGAAGGCTGAAGAGGTGGGCCCATGCCAACCTCATGAAGTTCAACCAGGCCAAGTGCAAGGTCCTGCACCTGGGTCGTGGCAATCCCAGGCACAAATATAGGCTGGGTGGAGAATGGATCGAGACCAACCCTGAGGAGAAGGACTTGGGAGTGCTGGTGGACGAGAAGCTCAACATGAGCTGGCAATGCACCCTTGCGGCCCAGAAGGCCAACCGCATCCTGGGCTGCATCAAGAGGAGCGTGGCCAGCAGGTCGAGGGAGGTGATTCTCCCCTTCTACTCTGCCCTGGTGAGACCCCGCCTAGAGTATTGTGTCCGGTTCTGGAGCCCCCAACACAAGAAGGACATGGACCAGTTGGGGAGGGTCCAGAGGAGGGCCATGAAGATGATCAGAGGGCTGGAGCACCTCTCCTATGAGGACAGGCTGAGAGAGTTGGGGCTGTTCAGCCTGCAGAAGAGGAGGCTCCGGGGAGACCTTATAGCGGCCTTCCAGTACCTCAAGGGGGCCTACAAGAAAGATGGAGAGAGGCTGTTCAGTAGGGCCTGTTGTGATAGGACGAGGGGTAATGGTTTTAAAACAGAGTGGGGTAGATTTAGATTGGATATTAGGAAAAAATTTCTTACAATGAGAGTTGTAGAACACTGAAACAGGTTGCCCAGAGAGGTGGTGGATGTCCCATCCCTGGAAACGTTTAAGGCCAGGCTGGATGAGGCTCTGAGCAACCTGATCTAGTGGGGGATGTCCCTGCTCCTTGCAGGGGGGTTGGACTAGATGACCCGTGAAGGTCCCTTCCAATGCTAACCATTCTGTGATTCTATGATTCCTGAATTGCTTTGCAGAAGAAGAAAACTACAGAGATACTATTGAAAGAAACACTAAAGGCAGAACTGTGAAACCAGCTGCTACATTTAACAAACCAACCAACCTGAAAGTCTTTTGGCCTCCTTCAGTTTTATTTTGTTTAGTTCCATATTGGTATTTTTCTTTCCTTCTTTCTTTGCACAAAGTACTATTAAGACTCACAGTGTTTCGGGCACAATGTAACCTGAACACATGCCCAGATGAACACACTTGCACTCCACAAGAAGACATCCTGTGAGTCACGGGGAAAGACTCTTCAGTAGGGCCTGTTGTGGACAGGACTAGGGGTAATGGTTTTAAAATAGAAGGAGGTAGATTTAGATTAGATATTAGGAAAAAAATTTTTACAATGTAGGTGGTAGAACACTGGAACAGGTTGCCCAGAGAGGTGGTGGATGCCGCATCCCCGGAAACATTCAAGGTCAGGTTGGATGAAGCTCTGAGCAACCCAGTGTAGTTGAAGATGTCCCTGCTGCTAGCAGGAGGGTTGGACTAGATAACCTTTGAAGGTCTCTTCCAACCCTAACCATTCTGTGATTCTATCCTCAACAACCAAACTTCGCACATCGTACTGCAAGCGTCCAACGAGGAAGACACTTTATGGAATACAAAGTTATTCTCATTCTCCGCAATAAACACGTGCTGAAGAAAACCCTGCATATTTGTAGTTTTGAACACATAACAATTAACAGAATTAATGTGGATAGGAGAACAAGTCCTCTTCTGGATTTAGTCAAGAACCTTTGCCCTTGTTTGACCAAAAAAAAAAAACCCCAACCAACCAACCAAACAAACAAAAAAAACCAGACCAGTCCCTGCTTCAGAAAGCTTACTTAGCTAACAGTGCATTTTACGTAAAATGCTAGGACCAAGGTGAAGACTCTCAAATGTGCCTAAAAGCTACTTTCCTAAGGAGATGTAAGTACTCCTTTCAGGTGCACACATCCTCTGCTGTAGTGCTACGAACATCCACAAACCTCCCTTAGTTGCTTCCTCACCCAGTAAGGTCCAATCCTCGCAGGTACCTCTGCTCCTGCTGGACCTGGTCCCACAGCAGTTCAAGCGTTGCTGCTGAGTATATACGTAATGCTCACATAGTGGGATTTTCTCCCTGTGACAGGATCCAGTCCAATCAGATGTTCAGAGTACTACCAGGCTCTCTATAACAGCCATCTCTCAAAGACAGTGAAACCCTCTTTTGTAGCACAGGGATAAGAGCAAACAGCAGTCTGGTTGCTGGAGACCCTGGGTGCTTATCTCCTTAGATGGGTAGGGCTCAGTCCTCCTGGGAGAGCACCCTAACCCTAAGCTTGCAGGACAGTCTGAGGACTTCTTCAACTTCTCTTGCTAATGTTGTTAAGCTTTCCTTAAAATAAGTAACTGCTCACCAGAAATAAGAAAGAAAGAATGACTGGATATCCATTTGGGAGATTCAGATAATAAGGTTCTAAGCTAACGAATGATTAATCATGAAGGAAAGTAACTTCAACAACAGTGGCTGTCCCCACAACTGAATTTGCTAGAGCATCTCCTCAGAACATTGGTTATAAATATCTGGGGATCATATCTACACGTTTTCAACACTTTTTCAAAATGCTGACTTCTGTTAACCATACCTGTGATGTCTAGCGCAGAAGGGACTGGATACTTACCTTAAGCTGTGAACTCTGTGGTTAAAAAAAGACACGTAAGGCAAAGCAGCACCACGACAGCGAAGTCTCATTTGTATATGCAGTGATAGGTCTTATTTCCAAAGTGACTGATGAACACTTCGTTAAAACTTTCAAAGTTGCTTAAATTTCATCAGACCTTTTGGAAACTGTGAGTTAGGCTTCCAAATAAAATATACATTTTTGGGAGGAGAAAAAAAAATGACCTGAGTTTATTATTTCCACAGTGGACTATAAGCAAATAAATAAATGCCATTCTGAAACAGTGCTCAGAGTATAAGTGATTACAGATGGACAGCCTAGATACTGTGATAAGATCACAGAGAGGACAGAGGACAACACACAGCAGGAATCAAGGTTAGAAAAAACAGTATAGCTCATAGCCCGGTCCCAACTTCATTCTCTTGCTTGCACATTCACGCTGTTTTCCAACTTTCATTAGAGTCGCCCTACACATCTACCTTGGCAGGCATCATAATTCCCACTGGAAGCTCTTACCTCTTTAATTCCCTGGAGCTATCAGGGCTCTGATTGCTAGTAAATGCTGACTCTAAACATCATCTATCAACAGGAAAGACATACTTTTTTTTTTTTTCTTTTTTAGTATTTGTAAGGAAAGTGCAAGGAAATCTGAAAGCTTGTTGTAAGCCAGAACCAAAGGGGCCCCATCGTTCCCCACGACTGACTGACCAGAGCCTGGGCTAAGCCCTAGGACAGGGATGCGAATGACGGGCGGCCGGGGATGGTAGCAGGCACCTCGGCCCCGCTCTCCCGCACCCGGACGGCGCCTACGCGGTGGAGCCCCCCGTTCCGCTGGGGCGGGGGCCGGGCTGCGGCGGGGAGCGGGGTCTCCCCGCCGGGGTGGACTCACTGCGCCGCGCTCGAAGTCGTTGTAGAAGGGTTTGTCCAGGAGATGCCTCTCGCTGCAGCCCGCCGTGCCCTGCAGGCTCAGGTACACGTAGTCGTCGGTGCCTGCGAACCACTGGCTGCCCGTGGCCACCGTGACGGTGTAGGACGGCATGGTTGCACCGGTGCGGCTCGGCTCGGCTCAGCTCGGCTCCGCACAGCCCCGTTGACCCGACCCCAGCAGCCGCTGCCGAGCTGCACTCCTGCTCTCTCCCGGACCTGCCCAGCGCCGCCTCCGCCCCTTCCTCCGGCACCGCACGGCGCGGCTCGGCCTCGCCCGCCCCTTCCCCAGCACCCGGCACGGCAGCCCTCCCCGACACCCCCAGGCAGCCTGCGCTGCTGCACCTCTGTCCCGGCACAGGTGCCCTGTACTGCACCCCTGTTCAGGCACAGCTGCCCCGCACTGCACCCCTGTTGAGGCACAGCTACCCTCACACCCTACCCCTGTCCCGGCACAGCTACCACGCACACTGCAGTGCACCCCTATCCTGGCACAGCTGCCCGGCACTGCACCCCTGTTTGGGCACAGCTGCCCCGCACCCTGCACTGCACCCCTGTCCCACACCCTGCATGCAGCCCTCACAGTGCACCTGCCCTCCCACTCTGCACCAGCTACACACCAGCACGCTTTACACAGCGCAGTGCACAGCACGTTCCTCTTGACATCCTTCCACAGTTGTTGCGCAATCCAGCCCAGCTCTCAGAGCTCTCAGCGCTCTCAGCACACTGCCCGGCACAGCTATCCTGCTCCTGCCCGGCACAGCTCACCCTTGCACAGCTCGGCGTGCTTTGCCACCTCTGTGCTTACAGGGTTTCATCCACGCACCCTCAGACTGCTCTGGGCTCTGTAACCTCACCTCCTAATCACCTGGGTTTGCAGGCATACACACTCTTCTGTGCCCAAACCCTACACATACAGTAAACCAACTCAACACACTGCCATGACCCACCCCAACACGTACCCTGCATATATCCCATTCTCTTTATCATCCAGTGTTACTCACCCTACGCTCACACCATACTGCACCTTCGTTACATACACCAAATCTTCTAATCTGTGTATAATTCAGTCTTTTCTCAGGTCTAGACCTCTATATGCCCTGTTACCGGTATGCTTTATTCCCTGCATTCCTCTAAGCTTGTCAAACACCCTATTGTCTTTGCATAACCGTGTGTAACACTAACTGCCAGCATATGTACACATCAGAGCTGTATGTATACAACCACTCCCTCATTTCCACAAAGTGTTCTAAAAATCCCACAATTTCACAGTACCCACCCTGAGTATACCAAGCACCAAGTACCTGCTATCATTAAGATGCTGTCATTAAGACAGCAAAAGAGCTGTCTGTGCTTCTTCCACAGTCCCACCAACCCCAGAGAAAATAACCCCATAGCAGCAACACTGCACACTTGGCACTCAGGCACCAAGACCACTAATGCTCCTGCATTTTCATCAGGCAACCAAATACCACATGCTGTCACCCCTGTTACCTCACTGACGATCTTCCGTCATGCTGCTGCCAGCAGCAGCTGCACGATACTGTGCTGAAAGGAGCCAGATTGGGGCTTTTGCAGATCCCAGAGTCCTTCCACCGTTGCTCTGTGATCAGACCAAGTTCCTCATCTTCTTGCAGTTCACTTGGCTGGTCCCTGTGCTCTTGTGAGTTTCTAGTGACAGGGACACAGAACAAGCTAGATTAGAACCATCTCAGAAGTGCTTTACTCACGGTATACTTGCACATCAGGGGCTGTGCTCACATCACCTCATGTACTAACTAATTCAGTCATACTTCAGCAGCATTTTCAGTCTGAGGCACTCGCTACACATAGTCTGTCTCCACACATGTGAAGCTGGGTGGGTATTACCAGCCACCAGCCTTCAAATACAGAGGCAGGGAGCAATTAAAGTCAACAGTTATTTGCTGGCTCTGCGCACTTCTGTTCTGGCAAGCCCAGTTGCGAAGCGCCTCATGCCTCACTCCAGCATAGCTGCTGTATCTTGGACTGCTGGGCAGCACTGCAAGATAGGCTTACGGAGTCTCTGCTTCAGCTTCCAAAACTGCAACTACCCAAGGTGCGCTGTAGCTTGTCTTACTTATGCACCGCGGCCAGTGGTGGCCATACAGCAATGGTGACAGCCTGCGATGCCCTGGAAATGTCCCTCTTCTTTCACAGAAGCGTGATGCTACACTCACCCAGAGGAGTCAGGGAAGGTCTCCTACATCTCTTCTGTACATATAGGGACTCAAGTATTTGCTACATTGTGACTCAGATTTCAAGGCTCTCCCACATTCAGGGTACGTATTTACATACAAGCATAGAAAAAAATTAGCATGTCTGCCTTGGCTCTACTGAATTGCTCAGCGTGAATTTCTCATCCGCTGCTATTTTTTAAGTAACACCCAGAAGTGCAAAATTGGCATCTCTTGCACTGTTCATCCGAGGCAGCTGCAGAATCCCAGCCCAGAGATTGGATTGTTCCTTCTGAGATTTCACCACCAAGGGATCCTGCCCGCTGCACTGCAATCCACAATTGACAGTGTTACCCCATGAAAAGTACACCATAAACTCCTACGTTTTTCCTTGGTTTCCTCTTTCCTTTACATAAGACTTCAAAGAAATCATACATCAGTTTCATTTTTGCACAAGTGCTGTCATCCCTAAAGGTTCTAAATTTAGGTTCACAGCCTTCATTGAAAGATATATCCGAAACCCTTTTAGCATGGCAAGTGCTTTAGAACCAGCTTGTGTCAGACACAAGGCCACTTTCTCAGCACCTTCATTTTTGCTGCAAATGCGGAACAAAGTAACGTTCAAACCTTGATTGGCGTGTTTCTACATTTCTCTGTGTTTCAGCTCCAATGCAGCGTTTGAACCTCATCCTGTTGCCCTGCCTCATCAGTTCTGTTTTCAGACTGTTCAGGTCTCTTCTGCAGGGAGGTGTGACTGGGGAGTCTTGCTACAGCATTACAACTTCTCTTACCAGCTCACTAAAGAAAATACTAGATAAGCTGTCCTGTATGTGAAATTTGTAGGAATGCATTTGTTACCTCTCTCCAGCCCCTTTTTAGTCTGTTCCTTTAGCACCTCTCACTTTTATCATGCTTTCCACCTTCAATGATGGATGGATAATATTTACTGTTGGTAGAATTTCAAATGTTTCATCAAAATCCTGACAAACAAAATGTCAGGATACATAAAAATCAAACGCAGCCATTTTATCAAGAGATTACATTGTTTCACCCCTGAGGAGACCCACACTGTACGAGACCCCAGCATGATTCCCTTGCACATTTTATCAGATGGCTCCTTGATATCAAACAAGGAAACCACTCTTGGAAATAGCAGTTGGATCCCATAGCTGGATCCAAAGTGCATGTCCTAATGATTAGGCTACAGGATCTTGCATTGCAGGGTTTCCCCTGCTCCCCCATTGCCACCGTGGTGTCCTCTTGGCACGGTGGCTAAGCTGCAAGGGGAAGATCAAGCTGCAGCCTGCACACGGTGCACCTCCCAGGGACGGAGAGGGAGGCTTGAGCCACTCAAGTTGAAGAAGATCCCGATCCCAGGCCCCTGGCTTTCTTTCTGAGACTGCCAACTCACTTAAGGCACATGGTCATCCCCATCACTTCTGCCTGCTCTTCCAGCAGCCGCATTTTAAAGTGGACCATCAAGTCCTTCGGTAGGATGGTGAAGGGCACGGAGACCCAGGAAGATGCAGCCTGTGAAAGACACGCTGGGACCCGGGACTCCCTGGCCAAGGCCCAGCCTGCACCCCGCTCCAGGCAGCGAGGACCTGCAGCCTGCGTGTGGGCCAGGCACTCAGGCACTGCCGCCATGTCGAAGCCCGAGGGCCTTTGGCCAGCAAGGGGGGGGCCTGAGAACCCCCCATTCCTTCTGGACCTCGGAGAGAGCAAAATAGCCGCTATGCCCAAGCCTGGCTGCCAGCAGGGTTGAAATCGCCATGGGAATGAGACGGGCTGCGTCTGCCTGGAAACCTGGTCGGCGCGGGGGCGCGGCCGGACCCAACTCCCAGGAACGGAGGCGGGGGAGCAGCGGCAGGCGGCGACGCGCTGGGCAGCAGCGCCCCCTGCTGGGCCCGGCCGGCGAAACCCTTCCCTGCCCGCGGCGCAGAGAGAAACAGCCCGAGGGCTGGGGGGCACGGGTGGGGGCAGCCGGAGGGGGCTGCTGGTGGGAGTGGAGTCTAGCATCACCTCCCTTTGCCAGCCTGAAAAATAGGAAAAAAAAAAAAAAAAAACCACCACACACTTCCCCCCCCCGCCCCCCCGTTTTGCATTCTATTTTAAGACAGGGAGTGAGGAAGCGCTCCCTGCATCACCGCCGCACTCGAGCCCCTCCGCATCTCACCCACCTCGCTCCTCCCGTCAAGGGGGTGTCACAAGGCGGTGGTGGAAGCTGTGTACTCAGAAGCAGGGAGCTGGGAAACTGGGCCCTTAAAACATGAGCAGCTGCTACCGCTGAGCAGGCTGTGCGTTAGCAGGGGGCTATGCAGGACAGCCCCCTGCAAGGGGCACATCGCCGCCGCCATGGATTTTGGTGCTTGCTACTCATTGCTTCCAGTCACCTAAGCATCACTCAAATTTACTACATGGAAATTCACAGCAAAAGTCAGCCACTGTCCTTCCTTATCTCCTTGCAACTCCAGTGAAAAATAAGGTTGTTCTGTGAAGATGTCACACATCTGATAGCCCTCCTGGGGCTACAGGCAATTTGGGTGGGCAGATGGCTCTCTTGCTAATAAGGACAGGGAGTGGGGAGGAGACATACAACATGGTAATTAACAAATGGCAGCGGGGATCAGTAGAGCCTACAGAAATTTCCACACTACATAAATAATCTAAGGGGCATGGGTTTAGTAGCTGGGAACATTTGGGTGCTAATTGTGCATTGCTCCAACAGAATGGGAAGAAAAAGCTCTTTATTCATAGACCTGCCTCTGTCCTAGCTCAGAGTGTCCAGAAATCAACTCTGAGATTGCAAAGCTCAGCACAGAGTGTCCTTGCTCTGTCATCCAGGCAGTGGCAATTCTGACACCAGGTTAATTTCTGACAAACCCCCAACAGGCTTGCTATATCAACACTTATTACAATATCTTTACATCTTTTGTGCAAGGGATCATCCAAATAGCAAAGGGCTGCAGGTCTTTCTTTCTCTCCCCCCATAAACTTCCTACCCCCTTTTTTGAGGCAGTGTTCTTTGGATCCTCCATCACATTTAGCGTAATGTTAGGACACTTTCCTCAGCCTTGAGGACCATGGGATCTGAGACTGCCTGACCTCAGCACTTCCCCCTAAATCTGCAGATCCTCTCACTGTCTCTGCCAATGCAGCTGTGCTACTCTGGCATTCTGCAAGAAGAGGAGAGGAGGGAGACAGAGAAGGTAGCCTGCTTTCAGGCTTCCCTTCCTCAAATCAATCCTGGGAGGCTGCCCAGGTAACACTGCTAAAGAGAGGAGAGCAGAGGCATGGGACAGGTAAGCCATGGACAGGGCAAGCACAAGGAATACAGCTGCATTAGCAGCTACTCTTTTGGTATCATTTGGTGTTGCATGTTTGAGAACTGCAAAACTACAATAGTAGTGGGAGACTGAAGACTGGTGCAAAAGTCTTAAGCCCCAGCAGCAAAGGTAGAGGTCTGATACACGCTTGCACAACATCAGGTCTAACCTGAAGCAGGTAGGTCCAAATTCATCCCTGAAATAATACCTTTAATTTCTACCACAGCTTAATTTGGTCCAGGGCTGCAAGAATGCTCCTCAATGGAAAGGTTTGATTTCATTTCCATCTGATTTCTCTGGTGTACATCAACTGCTTAGGTGTGGTCATGAGTGCAGCATGGTCCTGAAAGCACAATTTGGGGATAAAATAAACCATCATCTTGCTGGCATGAGAAACACTGATTTAGCTAATCTCACAATCAGAATCAGTTCTCTTTTAACACAGCACTTTCAAAAGCAAGAACTTAAACATGAAAGCAAGACAACTGGCAAGCCAGACTCTAGAGAGACCTCAGTTTATCCACAGGAAGGAAACAATGATAATGTTCCCTTCCTGTAGATAAACAGGTGATGTTTATGATAATATGAGTTAATCTGGGATGCTCAGGGGAAAAGCAGATGTGAAGTACTACGTACACTCTCTAATACAGCTGTGCTTTCTCAGTTGGGATCAAGTCATCAGCCTAAGACATTTCCTAGTCTCTCCCAACCACATGGATAACTGTTTCCCTTGACAAAGGAACCTGCTGTCCCCAGTACCAACCCTATGGCTCTAACAGCGATGAATTCAGCCTGCTTGGCCTGCCTTGTTTGCAGGTGGCCATTGAGATAGAGAGTATCAGAGCAAACCAGCACAGCAAGGGGCTCCCAGCAAAAATGACTGGGAGGTTAATTTTAGTGACGTCTTAAAAGGTTGGGAATTTCAAGCCTGATTCCTTGAAGCTTTGGGATTTAACAAGCACACTCTGAGTGACAATCTCCCCCCTCTGCTCTGTGCAGCTTTCTGGTGTTTTACTTAGTTATTTCAAACCCTCCTCTGATGTTAAAGCCTTTGAGACAATTTCATTCATCTTCTTAACACTCTCAAGCAAGGTCTCCTCTCTGTTTTCAGCTTTCATTTCCTCTGCCACCAATCTTGCCTTTTCCCTAGAACACACTTCAAAAGAATATTCCTGAAGTCTGCCATCACTTGACCCTGTCTGAGCAACATTACATTTCCAATTATCCTACCCTATGTAACGCACTGAACTTGCTCCCTGTTTCCTTTACTCAGGGCTGCAATGGTCTTTTATTTTTTAAAAAACCTTCCCTGCCTCCTTTCTGAACTATATTCCCCTCTCTCTCCATTTAGCCAGGATGAATGAATTTTTCCTCTGTTCAGTACTTATTCTATAACGAGATATTCTTGCCTGATTTTCTGATGTCATCCATCCATCCACCCCAACACTGTGAAAAAGCATCCTCTTCTGACTTGCTATATTGTGGTAACACAATACAATCCCAAAATGTCAGCGAGCATCCTACACATCAGAGAGGAGCATAGAGGATTCGTAGGAAAAACTGGGATTGCAGTTGGACATTGAGCTGTGTTTGCACAGTGTCACTTTTGGGTACTTCTGTGGTCATTCCTACGAATCACATGCTAATTGTAATCTGGTTCCTCCTAGCCCAACTCTCTCTGCCCAGTCTTGCCCAGAGGCAAGCTGAGTGAGAAATAACAACAGTGGTGAGAGGAAACGAGAAAGAGGAAGGAAATTCGGGTTGCACAAGCAGAACAAATAGAAAGGGGCAAATACACCATGATATGGCTGAACAAGCTGGGGACAGGGAAATCTGAAGTGGAGGGGGTGGGCAACCGGAGAGTGGTCCCCAGGACAGCTGTGGGAAGAGGGGGATTGGAGAAGGATGTACTGTCCCGGCAGGATGGGTTGAGCAGCAGGTGCAGGCTCAAGCCTGGCTCTTGAGACTCTTGGGGCTTGGTTTTCAGAGCCAGCAGCTGGAGTTTCACCAGTTGACACCTCCAGAGTGCACTCAGGTGGATCCTGCTAACCCCTGCTGCTGCCCTCCCTGGTGCCCTACAACTTCCCCCTGTCCTCTTGCTCTGAGAAACAAGTCATCCTGGGCCTGCCAAGCAGATGCCCGTAACTACTCACCAGACAGCTTCGGTTCCTGCGGAGCAGCTAAAAAATCCTGTTCCTGGAGTCACAGCTGTGCCATGTGCTGCTGAGCCACGGCTCTGCACCGCCTTGGAGATGGACACACTTCACAGTGACAATACTACTCTTTCAAATGAAAATGAGGTTTACAAGAGGGAAGAAGTTAATTTATAATTAACTCAAAGCGCCTGAACCCAAGATGAAGAGCATTTTTTAACCAGCAGCCAGATGGCTCTGCAGGCTCTGTTCTTAAACCATCTATCAGTTTTTCATGCCAGAGACTGTCAGTCAAAAAGCAGGCCCTGAAAAGTATCTTACCATGTCTCCAGCAGGGTATTTTTGTATAGAGGTCTTGCTGGTGGGTTTGCAAACTTTATGTAAGTAGCTTCACTTACTACAATCAGACTTGCTTCACTAAGGGAATATAGGACAGAGCCTTTTGTTTTGCATGGGAGGCACCTCTCTAGGGCTGCAGTATTAAGATTTCTTCTTCTTTCTTGCATAAAAGAAAATTAAAAACTAATCACTCCTTTAAAAGAAATATAGGTTAAAAGATTTTCTTTGAGCCCCCTTATGTCTGTTACAGCCACAACTTTCCAGATGTTATTTGCTCCTTGGTATTTATGCTTTTGTTACAAGCTTTCTCATAACAGCCCAGATAGCTGTTTTCCTTGACCTACTGGTGACAGAAATCTATTCAGGAGGAACTAGTGAAGACTTCCCATTCTGAGGCTCAGTCCTGGCATGAAAACGCATACAGCACTGCAACTGTGCTCATGCCATCAGTAATAAAGGATAAATGCAGCCATCCAGTACTCCACGCTTACACAAAATTATTTTTTTTTCTTAGAGGAGAATCATAGTAACGAGCATTTTCTGCTTTGCACCTCTGCATAGAAACCAATGCGTGTAAGAACGGTGACTTCAGACATGAAGCATTCCTAGCAACACGCAGTGTCGATTCCAGAAGCTCCAGATTTTAAGGCCCACAGGAATCCTCTGTCCCCAACTCCTGCATGGCACAAGCTAGAAAATCACTTCATGATTCCTGCATCTGAGCCCAACGCACCTGCAGAGTCATATCTTCTCGTTGCATCGAAGGAGTCGCCCACTTATTCTGATGGTTAACTCTCCCTTTACCATTATGAATCATTTTAACATCAAATTGTCACGGGATGCTACTGTGTGTTGGCCAACTACACTGAAGAGCCATCAAGTTTCATGTTTACTCCAGTGAAAGTAACTTTAATCATCACCTTACTACTGGAGAGCTCAATTTTTCTCTCATATGTGCCTCTAATACTTTTCCAAACAGAATGGATACTGTAAAGGTTTTGTTTTGTTCTGTTTGTTTTTTTATAGAAACACTTTATTGCTGCAGTCAATAACCCTGTGTATCACACACAAATAACCAATTACAGTTTAAGAAACTAAAAATAATTCTGCAAGTGGTAATACTGAGAAAACAAACATACATGAAAGGATACAAAACTATACATTTAAGTTACTAGAAATTTACTAACTAAAAAATTCTGCAGAAGTGTGAAGTGTCTTGTATAAACTATACAACACATGCCAGTGTAAAGTCATTTAACGTTATACAACTACCTATCTACAAACGTTTTACCCAAATACAAGATCAGCTGCAATTCTTAAACAGTTATCTTCTATACAAAGACAAGTGCTTCCAGTACTTCATTGGAATATACAGACACTGCAATATCTCAAAACTAAAAAATAATCACAAAACAAAAGGTCCCACTTAGAAGTTTTCTTTGTGTATCTAATAGAATGCTGTGAAAATCCAGCCAGCAATATCTTTGCTTTTTGTATTTGCCTTGTTTCATCCACATTTGAGAGGACCCCAACCCAGAGTCACCAACCTCCCTTTCATTACTGGCCACAGTCTCTGCAGCAGACTACATCAGAAATCTGTATTTTAACACACTTCAGCTTTAGGAGAAATTTGGACCTGGGTCTCACTTTGTAAGATACTTACCCAGCCAAACACAGGGCAGAAGGAACCAACTCCCATGCTTGGCCATATGCATGCACCACTTCAAAGGTTTCTGAAGAGGGGCACACCAAGCAGACCCCTTCCTTATAGCACCACCACAAGTGGGACTGATGCCCTGATCAGTACAGGGGATGGGCAGAAGTGGACCTGGACAAGGAGTTATTATTGCTTCCCAGGATTTCCCAGGTACAGCAGAGGCCCAGCACTTCTCTAACCCTTTGCAAGCTCAGTGTAACCATCGTTGAATCCCTCCTGCTGAAGCAAAGCCAATCTCAATGACATTCAACCACAGGAAGCTGGCCCTAGGTCTAGCTATCTCTTCAGAACACAGAGAAACATATTAAACACCACCTCTGCTCCTAAAATACAGGGTTACAGTTGAAGAAGGTCCTGAGAATTCATAGGAATTTAACATCTCATGTCTTAAATGGGATCAACCTTCTGCAGTGCACACCTGTATTTCTAATGTAATGCATGTTCATGACCTGGCAGACATACCAAATATGACATGGCAGGGAAACTTCATTGGCACAGTCGGTGCTTTTTTGGACAGGAGTTAAGTGACTAGAATGGGAGTCTGGTTAAATGTCTAGGGCATGGGGTATATCAGCAAAGGGATTGTGGTAGATGGTATTAAGCCTATATTCCCTCCTACTTAAATTCTGGTCGCAGAAAAGTCCCATGTAAACCAAACTAACTTTGGCCAAGGAACAAGGACCTCAAAAAGTCAGACTTCTATTTCAGTCATTTCAAAAGCTGCCAGAAGGAAGTGCTGGAAAGCCTGACCTGATATGGGGTTGTCCTTCCCCTTACTGACAGTTGGGCAGAAAGAACAGAGCTCACCTGAGCTAGCATCAGTGCCTCGCAGCTGGAAGCTGAAAACAAGTCAACAGTATCTCCTTGAGGAGAAAGAAGGAAAAAGCACCATTCAAGCCTTCTCACAGCATTTGATGGCACCATGCAGAAGCAGAGAACTGCAGCTGCAGAAGCCCACTGTTAATACCAAGCAAGGATCATCTTGAGAAGTGTGACCAGCATAAATGAAAACTCCTGACTGATGGGTCTCTTCTGCAGCCATTCCTGCTAGGAGCACTCCCAAACAGTATAAAGAGTTTAAATATTAGGCCTTAATTTTCATTCAGAAGAGACCTCTCCCACATTCCCTGAGAGAGGAATCATTAGCAGCAACACTGGCTAAAACAGTTTCATCCACAAATATTTTTCCCTAGATGATTTTGCCTGAGATAATTTTTCTTCCCAAGTTAAGATACACAGGGGCACAAGCAAAAACCTTCAGTATCCTGAATATACTGAATATTATCTGGCATGTGCCATGTGAAGCTTCGGAAACACCAAATGAGATTTCACAATGTTTCACCAAGAATCACCTATGACAGTGATTGAAACAGGACCAGCACATTACAGTATGCCATATCGGCACTTATCAGAATGTCGGTCAGATACCAGTGCCTCTCAGGTGTGAGCTGGACAGTAAGCAGGTCTCATACCAGAACTTGTTCATTTTCATTTCACCTACCGGCCACAAATCAGATGAGAATGTGCACAGCATCAGTTAGCAGACGATTCTGCGCATCTTGCAGCTGTAACGTGAGCATCTCGCAGACATGTAAGCCTTTTGCACTTGGGCATTTCAGAAGAAGATGAAAGTGTGCAAGACCTGATATTAAAGCCACCTGAGTTTATCTAGTAAATCTTTTCACAGAACAAAATAGAAAACAAAACAAGACAGTGTATCATCTGGCTTCTCGTAATGAAAGAGGATCACTCACAGCAGAGTTCAGGAAAGGGCCCAAGTAATTGCACTTTAAATTATGGCAGGCATAGGCATGGTCATGAAGATGGCTTATGGTCATGAAGACTGCTGCCCTGATACTAGCAGGGTACGCAGGATTTGTCTGCCTGTATCACGTAAGCATGGGACACAAACCCATGCCAGTGCAGCTTTGCTACGACTGCCTAGAGGTCTGGGTTATTTCAAAACATCTCAACAAGGTACCATGTTGTTCATGAAGATCACAGCCAGTAAGCTTCAAGCACAAGATCACGCAGAGGCAAGCACACACACGCTTTTCCTCTCTCTCTTAGAAACCTCTGGGGTGTGTTCTCTTACCATAGTCCCTTCTCTGCCTTCTTTTAAAGTATTAATTTAGAAATAAATTAATATTACGTTTTAAGGAAAAAAAATCACCAATCTCTTACTGTTAGTCTTTAGGAAGTCTTAAAGCAACTACTTTTATTGTGAAAAGAAATTGCCCAACGAAAGTTGTATTTGAAAAAAATGAAGGAAAACTTGAATTGGAGCTGGGGATTTAGTTCAGTATCTCAACAACTAAGCAGAAGCTTTTACCTGAGAAGTTCAAGCAACTCCTGTGAAGACCAACCAGAAGCTTATAATTGACTTTACAAAGATTTAGATAGGGGTCGGGTAGGGAAAGTCAGCTTTCAAATCCAGAGGCCTCATGTGCTGACTTTTTGTGGGGCTTTGTTTCTGCTCCAGTCATACTGAGACTTCGGTTAAATGAGGGTTTGAAGCTGGACAGTGGTTCAGTGAAGCAGATTGGTCAAGTGAATTAACACTCCAAGCTTTGGGCAACTCTGTTTAAAGCCCTGCAAACAGATTTTAAAGCTGTCTCTTTTCATTAAAACTGACTGACTAAAAAGCCAGTCCCAAATTCAAAACCACAGACAAAACTATTCTCTGACCATATAATACATCATATCAGGACTAAAACCAGGCAGGTATTTTTAAACTCATCCACTTAATGCAGTATTTACTTCCTAGACTTTGATCTCAGCACGTCCTCTGACAGCATCAAATTCTTGGGTAATTCACATAGGACACAGCACTAAAGAAGGAAAACCAATTTCAGGTATATTGACTAAGTGTCTTTTTTTTCCATAACATCTCACATTTTAACCAATATAACAACAAACCCTTTGCCAATGATTTGGAATGAAAGTTACATCAGATATATATGTGTTGATGGTCTGACCTCTTGAAAGAAAAAAAGCAAAACTAATCCCCAAAACAGAGCACTGAAACCATTATGTTTTGAAAACAAACACTGTACACATCTACTATGCTCCATACACAAGTCACAAGTGCAATATCCTTTGAAAAAAACTGCTCCTCAAAGGAAACCCAAAGAGGCAGGGTTTTTTAGTGTTATGTTTAGTAAGATAATGTGGGCATGTGTTGGAAATCACATGTTGGAATTTTTTTTCTTTTTTTTTTTTTTTCATAAGGCAAGAGGTTTACGTTTCAGAAGAATAGATGGGGTAAAGAATGAAGAAATGTTTTGAAAATGACATTCTTTCAAGTTTCATTCTCATTTAACATACATATTACAAAATAAAGATTTTTAAAAGTGCTATATGCTTTGTAAGTCTCATCACAATATGTAAAGCAAAATTTTACACCTGCTGCCTAAGACAAAATGTTAGTAGCAGTGTTAGCGGTAGATTAGACTCTAGCTCTCTCATTTCCCTCCATGTCTCAGACAACCTCCTTCATCATGCTCAAAGAACAAACAAACAAACAAACAAATCCCACTCTACACATATTCCAGAATAATTTAGAGTCATTTTCTAAAGTAACAGACTCCATGAAGCTGATGACAGTTCACTAGCGGCATGCTTGATACCAAACCCAAGGCTCATTTTACCCAGTATCCTGTGGCTCTTTGATCAGCCAGTATGAGAGACAAAATGTTGAGAGGTATGCAACCATGATGACATTGATAGATATGCCAAAGGGATTTTAAAAAACTCCAACAAAAACAAATGTAAAAAAATTCATCCGCCAGCCCTCAGCCGTTATCCAATTTTAAAAAGGTAGAGCAGTTTGCAGTAAACAGTGATATTTTAAATCTTCAAGGACATACAGAAACACCCCTGCCACCCAGCAATCAGACGTGAAGGATTTCTGCAGCACAGTCTTCTGGCTCTGTGTAATGTGAAGAGTTTGTGTCTGAATGATGAACCCCAAGCATTTCTTTATTTTCGAAGTTCGGCTCCATTAGTGCAGGTTTTTCAAAAATATTCTTTTTGCTAGTTTCCGGACAATTTTGTACATATATTACTCGGTTATAAGCTTTAAGTCTCTTCCACAGCTGTACATACACTTTGCATTGTACGTACATGAACAGAAGTCCTCCAGTGAAACCAATAGCCACAACCACCAGCTTAGTCCAAAATGGCCACTCTAGAATCCCTGGAAGAAAGAAAATTAAAAAGAAGGAAAAAAAAAAAAGGACTGGGTCAATATTGTCTGGACTACAGGGAATCTCTCAAAAGCATCCTTTTAAGAAACTGTCCCAGAATTTGGGCCACACAAACTATTCTTATTTTGCCTTTTTTTTCCTCGCTTAGCACTTTTTTCCCCCTTCAAGTCAAACATATACAGACTTCTAAGCTGTTGAGTTAATATACCACATTTATTCTCACCCACCAGAGGAAAAACAAAACAAGTGATCCTCTGTGTTTGAGCCCTTGAGCAGCACAATCACAGGGTCAAAGCAACAGCCAGGAATAAGTGTAGGTCCTTTTACACCTGTTTTTAAAAGAAAATTGGATCAGATTATGAAAGGGATTCTCTGGTATGATTTTCTCTTCATAGCAGGAGACTCAGCTCAGTGATCTAAGAAGTCTGTTTCACTCTGTGATCACAGTGTACATGGAGTTACAGTCTTTAAACTCAAAATGGAACAATTGTTGTCACCTAGCTTGACACATTTGTTACGCAGACCAGATCATTTTATCTGCATCAGACCCAGGAACTTGTAGTTGAACTACAGCATCTCTTCTGATGTAAAACTGCAAGTGCTGGAGATGCTGAAGCATCCTGGCAAGCTTACCCCCTGTCTTAAAAATGACAACAATTACTTTCTCTAAATTTGTCTAGCTTGAACTTCGAGACATTGGATCTTGTTTCGATCAACTACTTCGAAATGAGAGACTACTAATTTTATACATTGTCTGCTTACATAGGTCCTGTATCCACTCAGTTTCTCTCCTGCTAAAGATAAGCGGCGTCACAAGATGGATATGAAACCATGCTGAATCACCCACTATCAGGTTTCTCAGAGAATAAAATCATGGACTCCCAAGTATTCAAATTTTTTACCAAGAGGCCGGTGTTCTTCTGGAAATACATCGTAGCGTGGGAGGACTGAAAATATTTTAGTCCCTGTCCTGGTTTTGGCAGGGATGGAGTTAATTTTTCCTCTCAGTAGCTGGTATGTTTTGGATTTTGTGTGTGAAGAATGTTCATAAACACCCTGATGATACCAGTTGTTGTGAATGAGACCAAGGACACCGTCCTGCTTTCCAAGTCTCGCTAATTTGCAGATGCAGGAAGCTGGGAGAAAGACAGACAGCATAATTGATCCAAACTGGCCAAAGAGAGTATTCCATGCCATAAACGTCATGCTCAGTATATAAGTGGGGGCAGGCGAGGGTGGGTATCTGCCTTCCTGGCATCCATCCTTCCTGCTTGTTTTTGCTGGCATCGTTCCCCCTACCTTGCTGGCTCCCTTTTGCTCCTTTGCTTGCTGCTCGGTTTTGTTTTCCGTGATCGCTGCTCGGGACGGGCTGTATCGGTCATTGGGACATCGGGTGGTGAGAAAACACATATTGTTCACTTTGTATATTTTTAATATCCTTATATTCTGTTATTATTGTAGTTTTCCCTTTATTTTAGTAAACTGTCTTCATCTCAACCCACGAGTTCTCCTTCCTTCCCAATTCTCTCCCCCATCCCCCTGGGGAGGGGGAGAGTGAGCGAGAAACTGTGTGGTGATTTGGGCTAAACCATCACAGTCATTTTGGCGCCCAACGTGGGGCAGGAAGGGTTGAGGTAAGGACAGATCTGACTAGAGTGTGTTAAAGTTGTTACAAGTGCTCATTATTTTATTTGAGTCCCTGGTCACAATGTTGTACTACATGTTCACATGGTTGTGTTATGTCTGTCCTAAGCTGCATCACATATTTCCTTTGGTGCTGTTTATCACTTCTCGGAAATGGATGAGAATTCTCATTTTGATTTACTGGGCACTACTGGCTTATGATATGGTATCATCACTGGTCATGAAATTAATCTGGTCCTTGTTTTCGGCATGGCTGGCAACTCCGTACTTCGGATGCCATTTGGTAAGAATTATTAATAATCACACATTTTTCTTTTTCTCCCCGGAGAACCAATCTATGGGGAAGTCAGAGGAGGGTACCTTCCCATACTCCTTCACCTTCCCTTTTTCTTTTGAGCGAGTCACATCAGCTCTCAAGAATTTTGAATATCCTTGGGATGTGCAAGCCAGCATACTCCTATTGCTCTGTGTCCTAAATGGGTTTCAGATGTTGTTTAGGATTAAACAATTATTTACAAAATTCACCCGGAGATCTACCTTGAGGTTGGAGGGGCAGGGGTGGCATGGTATGTGGGAGAAGACAGGCAGGTACCTAGGAAACTTCTCACCTCCAATGGTCTGGAACTTCACTCCCAAACAACTACAGAATCCAGATGAAGTGATCGAATATTTGAAAGAAAAATGCCATAGCTATTCTAAAGAGGCAAAGCGTACCGCTTTGTGCTGGGCACTGGCTAGTATCTACCAAACACTGCTTAACGTGCAGCACCCTCAGGAAGAAGGGAGAAAAAATCAACCGACCGATACCATGGCTAGTCCAGCCCCGGCTACCGGCCCTGCGGCTACTCCAGCCCCGGCTACCGGCACTGCAGCTGCTCCAGCCCCGGCTACCGGCACTGCAGCTGCTCCAGCCCCGGCTACCGGCACTGCAGCTGCTCCAGCCCCGGCTACCGGCACTGCAGCTGCTCCAGCCCCGGCTACCGGCCCTGTGGCTACTCCAGCCCCAATGACAGGCACTGCGGCTACTCCAACTCTAGCTACTGGCACTGCAGCCGAATCAGAGAACCAACCTGTGTCAGTATCAGTCGCCCCTGTACAGAAGAAGAAATCTTGGAAGCGAAAGTCAGCTCGTTTAGTAAGGGATGAGGGAAAACCAGGACCATCACGAACAGAGGAAGAAGAAGAGGAACTCATGAGAGAGGAACTCATGAGAGAGGAACTCATAAATGAGACTGAAACCACCCGATCCTTATCCCTGAATGAGTTGCGAGACATACGAAAAGATTTTGGCCGCCGTCCAGGCGAGCACTTTCTCACCTGGTTGCTTCGATGCTGGGATAATGGGGCCAGTAGCCTGGAATTAGAAGGTAAGGAAGCTAAACAGCTGGGATCCCTTTCTAGGGAAGCAGGCATTGACAAAGTGATTGGAAGAGGTGCACAAGCTCTCAGCCTCTGGAGGCGGCTCCTGTCAAGTATGAAGGAAAGATATCCCTTCAAGGAAAATATTACTTATCATCCAGGCAAGTGGACCACTACAGAGAGAGGTATCCAGTACCTAAGGGAATTAGCTGTGCTGGAAGCCATTTATAGTGACCTAGACAGCGAGGAGTCACCCCAAGATCCAGATGAAGTCCGGTGCACACGGCTCATGTGGCGGAAGTTTCTACGGAGTGTACCATCATCGTATGCCAATTCATTGGCAATTATGCTCTGGAAAGAGGGAGAGGGACCAACAATAGATGAATTGGCTACTCAGCTCCGGCAATATGAAGACACTCTCTCTTCTTCCCTCGTCTCAGCTGTGGAGAAACTGTCTCAGGAGGTCCAGCAGTTAAAAGAGGATAGGTCCTACTCCCCGCCCATACAGAGCAGTATTTCAGCTATTAGGAGTAAACGTTTCCCTGCTCAAGAGAGACGGTACACACGGCGAGGTATCCTGTGGTTTACCTTGCGTGACCAAGGAGAGGACATGAGAAAGTGGGATAGGAAACCTACCTCAGACCTAGAGGCATGGGTACGTGAGCTGCGGGGAAAAACATTTGCAAATAGAGGTTTTCCCCGGAAAACTGCTGCTCCGGTCTCCAGTGGACAGTTCCCCAGACGGAATAGAAGGGCTGATCTTACCTATGATCCTATGGAAGGGAATTCTGATTCATATTCACAGGAAGTGAGCGATGAATATTATGAACAGGATTAGAGGGGCCCTGCCTCCAGCCAGGCGGAGGAGAGGGACAACAGAGTTTATTGGACTGTATGGATTAAATGGCCTGGCACATCAGACCCACGAGAGTATAAGGCTCTAGTAGACACTGGTGCACAGTGTACCCTAATGCCATCAAGCTATAAAGGGGCAGAACCCATTTGTATTTCTGGAGTGACAGGAGGATCCCAAGAACTGACTGTATTGGAGGCTGAAGTAAGTTTGACTGGAAATGAGTGGCAAAAGCACCCCATAGTGACTGGCCCAGATGCTCCATGCATTCTTGGTATAGATTACCTCAGGAGTGGGTATTTCAAAGACCCAAGAGGGTACCGGTGGGCTTTTGGTATAGCCACTGTGGAGACGGAGGAAAATAAACAGCTGGCCACCTTGCCCAAGCTCTCAAAGGACCCTTCTGTTGTGGGATTACTGAAGGTTGAGGAACAACAGGTACCAATTGCTACCACCACAGTGCACCGGCGGCAATACCGCACCAACCGAGACTCCACAATCCCCATCCTCAAGCTGATTCGTCGACTGGAGAGCCAGGGAGTGATCAGCAAGTCCCTTCACCCTTTAACAGTCCCATATGGCCAGTGAGAAAATCTAACGGAGAATGGCGACTAACAGTGGACTATCGTGGCCTGAATGAGGTAACACCACCACTGAGTGCTGCCGTGCCGGACATGCTAGAACTTCAGTATGAACTGGAGTCAAAAGCAGCCAAGTGGTATGCCACCATCGATATTGCCAATGCGTTCTTCTCCATCCCTTTGGCACCAGAATGCAGGCCACAGTTTGCTTTCACTTGGAGGGGTGTCCAGTATACCAGTATACCACCCCAGGGGTGGAAACACAGCCCCACCATTTGCCATGGACTGATCCAGACTGTACTAGAAAAGGGTGGAGCTCCAGAGCACCTGCAATACATTGATGACATCATCGTATGGGGCAACACAGCAGCAGAAGTTTTTCAGAAAGGAGAGAAAATAATCCAAATCCTTCTGAAAGCCGGTTTTGCCATAAAACAAAGCAAAGTCAAGGGGCCTGCACAAGAGATCCAGTTTTTAGGAGTAAAATGGCAAGATGGACGTCGTCACATTCCAATGGATGTGGTCAACAAAATAACAGCTATGGCTCCACCAGCTAACAAAAAGGAAACACAGGCTTTCTTGGGCGTTGTGGGTTTCTGGAGAATGCATATTCCAAATTACAGTATGATTGTAAGCCCTCTCTATGAAGTGACTCGAAAGAGGAATGATTTTAAATGGGGCCCTGAACAACGACAAGCCTTTGAACAAATTAAACAGGAGATTGTTCATGCAGTAACCCTTGGGCCAGTCCGGACAGGGCAAGATGTTAAAAACATCCTCTACACCGCAGCCGGGGAGAATGGCCCTACCTGGAGTCTTTGGCAGAGAACACCAGGGGAGACTCGAGGTCGACCCCTAGGCTTTTGGAGCCGGGGATAAAGAGGATCTGAGGCCTGCTATACTGGCAGCATATGAAGGAGTTCGAGCTGCTTCAGAAGTGATTGGTACTGAAGCACAGCTCCTCCTGGCACCCCGACTGCCAGTGCTGGGCTGGATGTTCAAAGGGAAGGTCCCCTCTACACATCATGCAACTGATGCCACATGGAGTAAATGGGTCGCACTGATCACACAGCGAGCCCGAATAGGAAACCCCAATCGCCCAGGAATTTTAGAAGTGATCACAGATTGGCCAGAAGGCAAAGATTTTGGAATGCCACCGGAGGAAGAGGTGACACGTGCTGAAGAAGCCCCACCATATAATAATTTACCAGAAGATGAGAAGAGATACGCCCTGTTCACTGATGGGTCCTGTCGTATTGTAGGAAAACATCGGAAGTGGAAAGCTGCTGTGTGGAGTCCTACACGACGAGTTGCAGAAGCTACTGACGGCCAAGGTGAATTGAGTCAGTTTGCAGAGGTGAAGGCCATCCAGTTGGCTTTGGACATCGCTGAACGGGAAAAATGGCCAAAACTCTATCTCTACACTGACTCATGGATGGTGGCAAATGCTCTGTGGGGGTGGTTAAAGCAATGGAAGCAGAGCAACTGGCAGCGCAGAGGCAAGCCCATCTGGGCTGCCGCACTGTGGCAAGATATTGCTGTCCGGTTAGAGAATCTCGTTGTAAAAGTACGTCACGTAGATGCCCACATACCCAAGAGTCGAGCCACAGAAGAACACCAAAATAACCAAAGGGTGGATCAGGCTGCTAAGATTAAAGTTTCCCAAGTGGACCTAGACTGGCAACACAGAAGTGAACTATTTTTAGCTTGGTGGGCTCATGACACCTCGGGCCATCAAGGAAGAGATGCAACATACAAATGGGCTTGTGATCGAGGGGTGGACTTGACCATGGATACCATTGCACAGGTTATCCATGAATGTGAAACATGTGCTGCAATTAAGCAGGCCAAGCGGTTAAAGCCTCTTTGGTATGCGGAACGATGGCTGAAGTATAAGTATGGAGAGGCCTGGCAAACTGATTACATCACACTCCCACAAACCCGTCAAGGTAAGCGCCATGTGCTTACAATGGTGGAAGCCACCACTGGGTGGCTAGAGACCTATCCTGTACCCCATGCCACTGCCCGAAACACCATCTTGGGCCTTGAAAAGCAAGTTCTCTGGCGACATGGTACTCCAGAAAGAATTGAGTCAGACAACGGGACTCATTTCCGAAACAATTTCATAGATACCTGGGCCAAAGAGCACGGCATTGAGTGGGTATATCACATCCCCTATCACGCACCAGCCTCTGGAAAGATTGAACGGTACAATGGACTGCTGAAAACTACACTGAAAGCAATGGGTGGTGGGACCTTCAAAAACTGGGATAAACATTTAGCAAAAGCTACCTGGTTAGTTAACACTCGGGGATCCACCAATTGAGCTGGCCCTGCCCAGTCAGAACTGTTACATATTGTAGAGGGTGATAAAGTCCCTGTAGTGCATCTAAGGAATATGTTAGGAAAGACGGTCTGGGTTATTCCTTCCCTGGGCAAAGGCAAACCCACCCGTGGGATTGCTTTTGCTCAGGGACCTGGATGTACTTGGTGGGTGATGCGGGCGGATGGGAAAGTCCGATGTGTACCTCAAGGAGATCTGATTTTAGGTGAGAACAGCCAATAATTTGAACTGTATATAATCATTTCCATAGTTCTTATATGTCATATCAAAGGTATTGCAGCAAGAACACCCTGATCAGTGAAGAATGAGTTTCAATAAAACCAAGAGAGATGCAACGATGATGGAACAGGAACTGGCGCCCAACAATTTCCTCAAGATCAACATCTTCAACTTGCAGACCATGGACATGATACACCAGCCACGCCAGATGTACCAACTGCGAGTTCCAGATGCAGCATGCAACAGTCCCATACTACATACCATCTCTCTTGTCCTGAAAGACTGTATGACATATGGAACCCAAAGTCATGGACTAAATGAACTCAACAGACTTTGGAGGGATAGCCCATAGATTGAAGGAGTTACATCTATGTGTGTGTATATGTATACGCATGACGTAGATGGTATGGAATAAGGGGTGGATACTGTCCTGGTTTTGGCAGGGATGGAGTTAATTTTTCCTCTCAGTAGCTGGTATGTTTTGGATTTTGTGTGTGAAGAATGTTCATAAACACCCTGATGATACCAGTTGTTGTGAATGAGACCAAGGACACCGTCCTGCTTTCCAAGTCTCGCTAATTTGCAGATGCAGGAAGCTGGGAGAAAGACAGACAGCATAATTGATCCAAACTGGCCAAAGAGAGTATTCCATGCCATAAACATCATGCTCAGTATATAAGTGGGGGCAGGCGAGGGTGGGTATCTGCCTTCCTGGCATCCATCCTTCCTGCTTGTTTTTGCTGGCATCGTTCCCCCTACCTTGCTGGCTCCCTTTTGCTCCTTTGCTTGCTGCTCGGTTTTGTTTCCGTGATCGCTGCTCGGGATGGGCTGTATCGGTCATTGGGACATCGGGTGGTGAGAAAACACATATTGTTCACTTTGTATATTTTTGATATCCTTATATTCTGTTATTATTGTAGTTTTCCCTTTTATTTTAGTAAATCGTCTTCATCTCAACCCACGAGTTCTCCTTCCTTCCCAATTCTCTCCCCCATCCCCCTGGGGAGGGGGAGAGTGAGCGAGAAACTGTGTGGTGATTTGGGCTAAACCATCACAGTCCCAAAACACAAAGGGCACTGCAATGTGATGAAATCCCACCCATGATTAACACCTGAACCTCTGATTCACAGGTGAGATATCTGATTACATCTGTAGGCAGTGATAGCATATGCTTGCCCCTATGCAGACATGAACGTATACCCACACACTTGCCCCACCCAGCTCACTACAGCACTCCCCAGATTTAGAATCCAAATGAACGGAGAAAAGGTAGCATTGTAACAAATAGTAAATATTCACACTACTCCTCCTATTCATGTTCATCTAATATATTTATTGACTAAAGTAACCTGGAGACAGTGTATCTTTGAAAGCATATGATTTTCATTATCATACGGAAACCTCACACTGGAAGGCCAACAATTTTCAGCATACATGGAAGAGATGTGGTTGGATGGAACAGAAACGAAGATTTCATTCAAAGCAGTTTCCTGATTGAAGTAATGAACAATGAAACTAGAGATGAAGTGAGAAAGGACAGCAAAAACTGTTCAGAGTTTGAAATGTGATTCTGCCCTGAAGAGACACTAACAGCTCTGTGGATGTGCAGGTTTATTGATGCTCAGCTACCTCCCCAGATGACGCTCTTTAATCACCAGCAAAACATTTTCCAACTGCATGTCTAGTTGGCACGCAATGCCCTGTGAGCAAGGGACAGCTTGCCTTCTAATGGCTTCCAGGCTTAGTAGATACCCGTCCCTTCTATCCTCACCATCAGGGACACCTCAGCTGCCTGAAAAACAGTTCTGTGACTACTGCAAATTTGCAGCTCAGCCCACCCAGGTAAACAGATTTCTGACTGGAAAGTTTACAGCTGGCACACTACAGAAAACCTACTATTCAAAAAGTTAAGACATCCTTGCAGTGGGGTGGCAGCCGCTACATGAACTGCAGTGCACCTCATCTCAGTTGCATGAACTGGAGTCCTAAGAATCAACCTGAATTTCTTCTGCTTCAGGCACAAGCACTCACAAAAATTTCTCCAGTCTAACATGACTTTCACAGAAACTTGTGCTAACCAACCTCACAGGTGACCAAATAGAAAGAAAACCCTGTTGATTGGCTTAAAAGATTAGGATTTAGGTTCCTCTTACTTCCCTTTTTAAAAACTGTTCTGTTTTGCCCAGTTAAAAGGTAGCCATAGCAGCAAACAAATGCTTACCTCGTATCTGCTCTGTAAGTGTTCCAATTCAAAACCAAATTAACTAAGGCAGTGCAATTTTCTGCCTGGCTACAGTGGATTAGCTCTCTTATCTGTGCATTTCACAAGTGCAAACTAAATTGACTTGAAATAGACTTAAAAAGCACCCACAGATGAATTTACACTGATTTAATGAAATCATTTTAGAGCTGTGCTTTTAAATGAACCCCACCTCGGGCTAAACCTGACTAGTCTAAGTATAAACATTAACTGCACACTCATGTTCCGCGTCCTCTCTGCATTCAGGATAAATAATTATTCCAAGAGAATAAGTGGGAAGATAGGTAAGTAACATACCAGTAGTCTGTCCCTGTTTAATCTCTTCAGCAGTCCTGTCTATCAGGACATAGAGTGACCACACGACGCAGGTGATGGCAATGATATGGAATGTTACAGAGCACATGATCTTCCTCCTCTCACTGGACGTCATCTGCAGCTTCTCCCACTGGCAAGAAACCGAGAAGCAGAGTAAGAGATTAGGTGTTTATTGTAGTTACTAAAGAGCAGAAAAAGAGAACATTGATAAGAACAATGGCAGGAGACCAGATTCCTGCTAACACGGATTTTAAAAGTCAGATGGCATTGTGGCTCTGACCACAGCAGGTGTGCAATGGCTGGCAGCTCATCCTGCTGTGACAGGAGCCATCCTGGTGCTAGAGGGGACCTCCAGTGCTCAGCTCTGATTCAGAGCCTCAGCACTATGTTATCACACCCTGCTTATGCATGCAGGGCAATTCCAGCACAAAGGGACCCTAACACCAGGCCTTGCGCAGTGCAAGCAAGGCTGCTCCCTCGTGTGCTCCCCACTCAACAGTGAGTACCCACAGTCACAGCTGAGCATCGTGAGTGGCAAAGGGTACCCTTGCTCAGGCAGGCATTCAGTAAAACACTGCAATAAAAGTGGAACATGATCCAATTGACCAGTGCATGTAAGACATCTCATGCCGAGCTCTGTTAGAGTCCCTCGGTGCACAGTCAAGGCTGCTTAGCTCTCTGCTCAAGGCAGTTTAGTTCTCACCTCCTACCTCTGGCGGTTTCATTCAGTCTCCATGTATATTTAACACTACTTACAGCAGTGACACTCAGATTTTATTTTCAGTGTTTCAAGTGCACTTAAATACACGTGCCCTAAGAATATACAGTAGAACTGGGATGGCAGCTTTTGTAAGTAAGAGGATGCAGGAAATAAAAACCCCAGGACTGAATCTATCAATAATGTTTACATAGCCCAAACAGAAACCACAGAGTCAGGTTGCTGTCATTTAGGGAAGATACAGAGAAACTAGACAATTATTATAGATGCTTCTAATATGCAGGGAATTGTTAAAAACCAGCTTTTATTTTTTTTTACCTGAGACACTCATATGCTTTTTTTTTTTCCTCCCAGTTTCTCCTAAGTATATGAAAATTTTTGCATGTGGGATACACATCCCTCAGTATATCTGCTTGGAACAGAGTTAGGATGGGTTTTTCTCACAATTTCACAAAATATATGCTGGGGCACATATGCTTCTCACACACACCTATGTGTTCCTAGAGAGGGGCATTTGATGTCTCCTAGAATAATTAATAGAAAAAGGGGACTTTGAAAAGGAGCAATAACATGGAAGAGAGTGAGGATGACCTCAGTGGTATGACTGAGATCACACATTATGCTGAGTTATTGTTTCTACTGCTAGAAACACAGGAATGGTTGAACCCTGAAACAGAGACTTTGTGATCCTCTCTGTCTTGCCAACAAACAGTCTCTTTGGCCAGTCCAAGCAACATCTCCAGTTCTGTGGGCATCCAAATCTCATCACGGCACAAGAACTGAAGACTTCCAAAAATGACATGCTAGACTCATACCATGCTAGAAAGCTATATTCTTTCAATCTTCTTAGTAAAAGACTGGACAAAACATTCCCTTTAGATGTTGTATTTTAAACAGAAAATTGCTTTTGCATCTAAACAAAGGTGTTTACTTTTGATAGAAAGTATAAACTGATTTATTTTGTCAAAAACTAAGCATGTGAAATATATTTGTGAATGCTTTTACAGAGCCACAAGGACTCGTGTTTTGACTAATTTATATTTTCCTTTTCTGTTCCACAGCTTGAGCTCCTCCGCTGGACAATAGCTCCTGTGAACTGCTGGCTCCACAGCCACCAAACCAACCTGCACCACCTCAGCTCTTCAAGAGATAGGATTGCACAGTGAAAGAGAAGATGTTCTGCAAACTATGCACCAGCACAGAGAGGAAACTAGAATCTGTAGGTCCCTGCTGCATTATTCCCATAACACAGCATGCAGCATTTCCCAGTTAAAATAGTGAGCAGTTTTGAGTTTTTGAAGTGTTGTTAAAACAAAAAATTAAGCAGAAAATTTAGTGTCTTTTTTTTTTCCATTGAAATTTTAAAATAGAGTATCCCTCTCATCTCCTCTCATCTTCACTTGAACCATGATGTGTTTTGTTTCTCATCCTCTTCCCTTAGCAACCTCGTGTTTGAACAGCCCAATGCTGCAATACAGCCTTAAGATGCTGAGGAAGTTTAATTCCGTTTCTACCCTACAGACAAGCATAAACCCTATTATTTGCCCCATCCTGTTCATAATCACCAGTTTCAGACTGTTTTCTCCTGACTGACAGGACACTATAAAGGCTGAGTTGAAGATACAGCGGCAGTTTATCTTCTGGCTGCAGCTGAAACTCTAAAAATACTCTTTAGATATATTTGAGAGGTAAATTCCTTTTTCTTCTTCTGTTTATGGCTCTGTCCCTACCTTCTGTCATCTGGTCTCTTTCCCACAGATGACCTGTTCAGATAAAACTAATGACGCTGAGTGACTCATTTCTGAAGGTGCCCAACAGCTTTTTCTCAAAGGGCACAAATATTCAGAAAATGTTTCCCACCCACTCCAGGCAGAGAAAGTACAGAAAAACCAGCAGCCAACTATAGCAACTCTTTTTACTTAGGATTCTCTAGAGTAATTTATCTTATGTCTGATGGCTGGGCTGTGCAAAGTATTGTCTGTGCAGATAACAGAGTCTATGACAGTCAATATTGCAGCTCAGAGGAACTACGCTCTGTGCCAAGGGGCTACCAAGGAAAAATCTGCAGTTCTTAGGAGGCAACGATTCACAGCAGTCATAAGCAGATGTCATCCTATCAACTGGACATGCTAAGCTATATACTTTGCAGACTGTATATCTCCTTAAAAAAATAAAAGGTGTTTGAAATCTGCTCTATTTTCTGCTAGAAGTCACTTTAAGGAATCGGACAAGTTCTCATAAGAACTTTTGGATGGCTGCAGTCCAGACTTCCCACTCTGCATGATTTAGGCTCGTCATAACTGAATTCAATGTTTCTCATTTATTCTAGTTCCAGACTGAGGTTACTGTTATTAACCTCTTCCACTTTGGTAGCTGTGGCAAGATTTGTCTGTGCTAAGAATACCAGTGATTTCCATCTCAAAATCCTGATGGTAAGGATCAATTGAAATTGAAAGCCTGAAGGCTGCGGGAGAACAAAAACGATACAAGCACAAAACTGGCCTTATAATACAAGTAGCATTTAAATACTCATACTTTAAGTCACCAGATTTATGAAAGGTACTTTTTCTAGAAAAGAAAAATACACATTCTAGCAAGCTGACGTACTAAAACCTAGTCATTCATAGTCTAAGAAAAGGCAAAAATGAAAACATGTTTATTGGTGAACCTTCTTCTACTTACACTGTAATATTTTCACTAAAATGCTTTAGCTCCTTTAACAAGAAAAAAAGCTTCAAATTTTAAACAAATTACGCTCAGAAAATGTGATTTAAACAAATTACGCTCAGAAAACAAATTTTAAACAAATTACGCTCAGAAAATGTGATTTAAAGTAAGTTTAACCTGAAATCCTCATATTTTCAAGACAACTTACAAGCCATGTGGATCTTGGAGCAGCAAACTAAAGCAGTTAACAGTAATACAAAAGTCTGTATTTAAAAAAAAAAATGTAGATAACTGCAGACCAAATACCTTTGTGCATCAGCTCTAAAATGTAACTGTAAAGAAAAAAAAAATCAGGTTTCTGCATGCATATATGTATGTGTGTATGTATGTATGTACATTTACACATAGAGGGCAGCTTGGCTACAATAGCTAACTCAGAGCTGAACTCCACTGATGTTGAATTTGCCAGTCTGAGTGTTAATTTAAATCCTTCTGCACCTATTCAAAACCGACCAGACTTATTAAGGAGTCAGAGAAACATGATAAACATGTGGGGAGTACTGCGGGCTCATGGGCAAGGGCAGCGTCTTTCCAGAGTGGATCTGTGTTTAACAAAGCATTTCCTTGGGAAAGCAGGTTTTGTGCTCACCTTTCGCAAAGGCTTCAGTTTTGTCTCCATGATGAACTCGTACTTGCACAGTTCACAGCATCGTGTATCTGAGCTCTTGATCCATTGCTGCAGGCAGGCTTGGTGCACAAAATGAAGACTTCCCGTGCAGTGACAGGGGGTAATCAAAGGGCTCTCGTCATCTCCTTCACAGTGACATATCCTGAATCAGAAGCAAAGCTGCTCATTAGGAGAAGAGGAAGCAGAAAGGATGCGGAAGAGGCATGTAATATGTGTGATTACACACAGTTCTCCACTGAGGATCTTCAAGACATGCATATCTAAGGAACGTGTTCCATAAAGGAGCTAAAACTATTGCACTCCCTTACTGCGCAAGCACATACACAGGCACAAAATAATTGAGCACAGACACTACTAACTAGACAGCTGCTTTCTAACAGATGAGGCGGACACACACAGAGCCTAATAGAAATGCAGTACCCAAAAGAAAAAAACAGGGTAAGAAATGACAACGCTCCATCTAGAACAATAGCACTTAACTGAAAATAGCATTTAAACAGATCATACAGCACTTCCCAAGACAAAATAGGCACAGAGAGGTACAGCTACTCACGGATTATGATCTGAAACAGAAGATAAAACAAAATTCCCAAACCAATGGTGAAACAGCTCACCTCAGTATCACAAACAGTTAATTTAGCCTGGATTTTGCACAAGAGAAGTGATTACATCTAGTGCAAATTGCTAAGAGATAGATCCACACTGCAAAGCTACAGCACTGCATCTCCCCAAAATACACCTACTCTAAACAGACCAACAGTTTTGCTCTCCAGTTCCTACTTTTCAAGAGTTGCTAAGGAAGCATCAGCTCTGCAGAATTCCCCATATCCCTCACAGTCTAATGTGCCGACAGCAAGGACACCCGATACAGCGCTACTACCAGGTGCTGGCATCTGATTTCCCGCTTCGATTTATACACAACCCTTGGACTGCATCAAACATCACTAAGTCTTTCCAACTATGTGGAAGAGGTCATGAATTGAAAGGGGGATGGTAAGGGGCTCAGGGAATGAATACAAGTTACTAAGCATATGTGAAGTACGTCCTGGCAGGCTGCCATCCCTGTCTATTACTGAAATCTCTTACTGATGTGTAGCATCTTGCCTCTTGTGACCTTGCTGATAGCTGGCAAGTGGAAATGAAGGAGTGGGTGGATTAAAACAGCATCTTGTTGACGACAAGCCAATACAGAACTAGATTTTGCTGGTAATGAGGGGGGAAATCAAATCACACTGCCAAGTAGTAACAAAGCCAGCTTCAGAAAGTGGTGACAGGGAAGAGAAAGATGAGGATAGTAAAATGCTAGGTAGAGGAATTGGACATTCTTTTGGACTGTACTTGGTGACTCCTGCTCCTCAGCCACATTTCGGAGCTGAGATAGGGCAGGCCTGCAGACAAGTCACTGTAAAGACAGCTGTCTGTTCCCACCACTTGTGCACAGGCAGTGGAACAAGGACATTCATCCTTTTTGGACTTCACACTGATCATCACAGGCTCATCACTAACAATTCCCTTTCAACTAAGGCATCCAGAAAGCCCTTTACAAATAAAAGAGTGTGGTGGGATACAAACTGTGAGGAAAACATGAAAAAACCTCTAATCCTATGCTATACTGACCTGATCTCAGAAGCAATTTTCAAACAAGCAATCTCTTTTCCTCCTGACTCCCCACACCCTGACCAAACAGCAGTGACTGTCAGGACAACACATTGCTCATTAAAAGCTAAGACATATTCAGCTTGTCCTTTAATATGTGTAGCTGATTCTCTCATGATATTCCCAGTTTGGGCACTGATAAGAGAAAAATATTCTTTCAGAACCCCAAACCTGAAACAAATTGCAAGATAATTTATTTGACTCCAAAGGAAATTATTTTGCTTAGTAGTCTTGTTAAGTGCATCAGAGGCGTGCAGGACAGCAGAGAGAAGGCTGCATGCTTCAAATCGCACATATTAAAGCAAGGTGACAGGGTGAAAGAAAGACAGAAACGGCACAAAGGCAGGGGAAAGTAGAACGGTCACCACTGCACACGGGAGGGCTCGAAGGTAGGTGGTTCTCTGGTAAACCAACCTGCAGGTATCTCCCGATGTGGACACAGGGGAGAGAGGGGGGAATTTTTCTGAGAGTGGGGAAGGGCAGTCAAGGTCACTGTCCTTCTCAACTGAACAGAGAGGCGCCCGCTGCTCTTTTGTTTTCAATTTCACTGAGGTGCTGTCCTCAAAGACGTCATCATCTCCCATATCATCAGAGCAGAAGTCTGTGCTTTCCACCAGCACGCTGGAGGATTTCTCAACTTGGAAGTGACTGGAATAGCTCTCCAGTTCGTGGAACTTATGCAGGCTGCTGGTGCTGGAGGTGTGGGAGAAGGAAAAAAGGTAACGCAAGAGTTTTTTGCTCCTTGAGGTGTCATGGTCCACTTTGTCCTCCAGCAAGGGGATATGCACACCGCTGTGGTTCTCTGCTCCTCCCGATGCACTTGAGTAGTTGGAAAGGGAAGGGATGTAGGAGTGCTTAGAATTGCTAAAAGAAAGAGGCCTGAGATTTAGCGGTTTCCTCTCTTTAAGATGAAATTTGTTAATCCTGAAACACTGCTCTTGAGTCGGGATCAGTTTGCCTTCTGAGCGTGTTCGCTCCACATAGTCAAAGCACTCACTGGTGCTCTGCGCCTTCTGGTCCACATCATTGAGGGACTTGGAGAATTTCAGGGTGCGGGTGGGCTTTATGTTCTTAGCAGACCTGAGTGCCTGGCCCCGATCCTGCCCACGGGAGTTTCTTTTTGCTGTATGTAACGCGTCCTGACAGATTACTGTCACAGTGACCCCTTGTGTCAGAGGGCTCTGGCAGTGAGGATTTTTCAAGACAACAGCAGACTGCACTGGACTGTGATGACAACACTCAGAAAACACTGCACTGGAACTGCATGCAGAACAGTGGAATAAAAGCACAGAAAGTAAAAAAACAATTATGTAAGAGAACACATATAATTAAAAGTGAAGAAATGAGAATTACGGCTAGTGTGGGAATGGCAAACATAGCGGGGCCAAACAATCAGTGGGATTCAACAAAGCAGTGTTAGACAGCAGTCGAGTCAAACAAATGGGACGCTTCAAATGGGAACCCCACATCACTCACTTCCCCATATATGTGCTTTTTCAGTTTTGGTTTTACTTAATGTGAACCTCAGACGAGCCTCACTGTAGCCATGCAAACAACACACTTTACCTGCAGATGTCCTGGTTGGATGGTGTAACAGAAGTCCGAGAGAAGCTGTGAGGGGCAGAGATAGAGGTTGGACTTCCAGCCTGCAGTGAAATTAAAACAAACAAAAAGCAAGTCACAAGTTTGAAGAGTTTGGTATGCACAGCAATCACCTTGAGGGTTAAACACAGCACATGGAGTCAGACACCACTCTCCATCAGATATTCAAGGGCTAGTTTCGAGAAAGTGACTTTACCATTAAATGCTAAAAAGAGAGGTCACATAGCCTCATCCTGGAAAAAGCAGCAATCAGAACAGGAACGTTTTGCCCCAAGGTCAAATGCAGCCATCTCTGGAGCGGAACTTGCCAGCTGTCAAACATTGCACAGAACAATAGCTCAGGAAATGAGCAATGCTACAGTAATTAGGATAATTAGATGGAGGTGTGTGTATAGACTAGTCGGAATTTAGCTACCACATAATAGCTAATCCTTCCACTTATAATGATGACAAGAGATTAGAGACTTGAGTTTGGTTTGGTCCCCCCCCCCCCCAAGACAGAAAATAACTCGGACACTATTTGGGACTTATTTTCTCTACTAGGATATGCACATGAGCACCATCTGCCAAAACAGATCATTCCCTTAAGTACTCTTTGTACTTTGCAAGGCCTCTCATCCTGCTTTTACTCTGACAGGGTCTTCCACCTACTTGGAGAAGAGGAGTGGCAGCAGTCACATTCCTAAGACCCAAGAAGAGCACAGTGAGACATAGAATAACTGCAGAATTCAGAATTCAGCTGAACTAACTCAAAAAGGTAAAGCTAAGCTCTTGGTATATTTAACATTTAATAGACAAGTCTCTAAAGTCAATATAGTGAGAAAGATCATTGTCTCAGAGTTGGGACTCAATGGGCTATTACCATAGGCCTTTTCAGCCACTATATTCTTGGGTCACTAACGGAAACTTCTCTACTCTTCCTACAGGTTTTGGTGATGAGCAGACCTGCATTGATAATCTCCTAATACAGAATCTTTAAACCTGGTTCTCCCATGTTCCACAGCTGTTTGGCGGGCTGCACCACTCGCCTACTGCTGCAAAACACTGCTTGCACTTCAAAATTCAAACCAAGGTTTACAGCTCTTTTGATCTGCAAAGCAAAGCCTGAAACCCAGCAAGGAACAGTGCAATGAGCAGAACATCAGAAGTGTCAACACCATGCTGGGCTGCACAAAAACCAGCACAGCCAGCACAGACCTGGGCCTGGCAAGTGCACAAAGCCAGACTCAGAGACCTCAGGTCATTAAAGGTGTGTTGCCACAGAAGCATGCTGTGCCCAGCCCTGTACTTCAGCTTGAGACGCCCAAACTACCTCAGTCATCACTGCTTGGATGATCTCTAGTCATGGTGCAACACACACACTATATCCGGTCTCAGGTCTCTTCAGTTCTATTCTTAATTCATTAAAAGCCCCTGTGCTATATTTAAACAAAGCCACTGCAGGCTTTTACATGTAGCAAAAGCAAGGTTCCTTGTCACACAATATATTCTTCTTTCTTTGTGAGAGAAGATGGGTATACTATGATACACATGCTAATTTATAAATACACATGCAATCATCATCTTCCATGTTACAGGACTCATCTGTTCAGGTTTTGTTTTTCTAGCCAACAGTACTAAAGAGAGCACTGTGTCTCACCTCACATTGGGATGTCTCAGGTGCACTGAGCCTGAAAAAAACAGGTATCCATTTACAGCTGGGTCTGCAAGAGTCAAGGGCAAGGCTCAGACACACACCTCTTGATCCATAGTAAGACACTAACTTGTTTCCCATCCTACCAGCCAGGTGTATATATAGAATAAAAACCAAAAGTATAACCTTGAGCCAGAGAACAAACTGACTGTTATGACTGTGACAAAACAAATTAAAGACCAGTTATTGGCTTTATCCTGGAAATTATGGTTCTTTACATTCTACACCACTTGCATATAGTAATGATATAGGATGATGGTCATACAGGGAGGTGAATTCAGGTATTACTTGGAAATATGTTCTCTATTTGATGCTTAACTTCTCCTAAAAGCAGATACATCTCTAAATTCAAATCCTGTCTTTTAAAAAGAGTTTGTGCAGTAATTACTTTTTTTTTTTTAAAGAAAGACTGACAAGTTAGTGAAAGATCTGATACACTATATAATCTGCTGCTATAATTATGCAAATGAAAATTAATAAGACTTAAACAATGAATTATTTAAAATGGTATGTTTAGCAATCTTCTGAAAACACAATATTGAACCAGTAAAACAGCATGCTGCATTCTGCCATGGAAACAGAGCCATATATTGTTGGAACTGAAGTCACAAATCAATTAATAAATCTGTCTCAGGTTTTACGTTATGAGCAAATCACAGAAGGTAACCTGCTTAGAATGAATCCAATCTCTCTTCTCCTTCACTTCAGCAATGAAGTTAAAAAAAAAAAAAAAAGACAGCAGTATATCTGATGTGACAGTCTAATAGCAGATGACTAGATTCAATGATCCAAAATTTCCCTTCTGAAACCATGTTACTGGTTTCTTGATCCAATTGCTGACACCAATACAGTGTCAAAGTCTCACCACTTGGGAAATCAAAAGGCTGGGACAAAAAAAAGAAATTGTGCAATTTCATTTGCATTTCAACCTTACTATTCTGTTTCTAGATGTCAGCACTGTTCAGGACAGCCTGCAAAAAACCTTGTATCTGAGGCACATTTCCTTTTCCTTCCATCTTCCTGCTTCAGTACAGGAGATCCTTTGCTCCATCTTTATACATAATGCAATTGCAACCAAAACATGAACAGAAGTTAACACACGTAGAAAAGCACCACAAAATGGAACAACAAAACTCTGCAGGAAGTTACGCCCCACCCTCGGTATGAGCTCATGTAAGCTGTGGCTACCACCAAAAGCCACGGTTCAATGAACCTCCAGTCTCAGTTTGTCCTCTTTTCCTCCAATGCTTTTTTGCTCGTCTATTTACACAGCTGCATTGCAAATCAGATTACTTTTACTTCACCTCACTATCCTAGCCACTTCTTTTACTGAGCTTGTTTAATGCCAATCACTTCCCTAGCTTCAGCTGCCAGAGGAACATCAGTCGGTTAGGGCAATGAGCCTGTAATGGCGAGGCACAACTCACTGACAAGAAAAGAGCACGGTGAAATGCAAGGGGCTGCCAAGAGCCCAAGAAGTTCTGTCAGTCCTAGAAGCAGAAGTGCATGCAACTGATGCTCAACAGTCCACACAGCTCGCCTAGGCTTCCTAACTCAGATACAGCAGCTATCCGGCAGAGAGGTGCCACAGAAAAGAAGAAACACCAGCAGCCTTGAGCCAGAACAGGGCAAAGAAGAGGCAAGGTGATAGGTGAATCCAACACAGAGGTGTATCCAGCTAGCCTGGAGCTCTGATGTTGCTCCCGCACAAGGCTCAGCTCTGAAGAAGCTGGGAAAATAAGCAATCAAAGCCTTCACCACTCTGCACCTTCTGGCACACAAAGCATCCTCAATACCCCAGTGAACTGGCTACTTGCAATGGCAACAGCAGTAGTAGATTTTAAAGCACTCCTTGTCAATGGAGGTTTCTGCCATGCTCGTTATGTGACAGGTAGCCTAAGCCTTCGCAGCCTGAACTCCTCTAACTCCAGAATCACTTGCTGAACCTCTGTGGACCTTCATGCCCTTTGCATGGAGGAGTATTACCTCCAACAAGCCTTGGAGCTATGTGCTAGTGAATTACCCTGTACAGACAGACTGGCTGCCTAAAATAGCTCAGGACTAAAGGTCAATAGGTAGTTAATTGTGTATATTGACATTCCCATCTAACGCAATTCAGTGAGGTCACAGTGTGGCCTTCCGCACTGGTGTTTAGATAATCACAGTGACTCTGAAGGCAGTAATCCCTGCTAGCCTACAGCTCTCTGGAAGGCTGCCATCAGGGGAAAAAAAAAAAAAAAAAAAAAAACCAAAAACACCAAACCAAAAAAACTCCCACATATATATATCTATCTATATCTTTTTATACATATGTATATTTGTGTGTGTGTGTGCGCATGTGCAAACATATATATATGTCCATATATATATATATGAACTGCCACAGCTGGTTGTTCTCAATAACCTGCTTATCTGAGATGGCACTTCTGGGTATGCTGCTGTTATCTCTCTCTGGGCTGCACTTCAGTACTAGTAATTATACCTCATTTTAAAGAACAGGGCCTGTCACATTCTGAAAACTTTATTAAATTATTCATTAAAGGTAAAAAGTTAGAAACAACTTTACTCCAGAAGAATTCCTCCACTGATCGTAAGTCTGAAGGAAGCAAAGAAAGGTTTTCTCCCCACAACTGCAAAATTCATCACTTGTAGGTGCTACATGAACAGGACCAATACTGTGGCCGTACCATTTGTGCTACACAAACTCCTAGAAGCTGCAGTTAAGGACCTGGAACTAACATACTAAGCACTATACACATTTAATAATGGAGCACACCTCTCCTTTGGGGAGACAAAGAGTAAGGGAAAAGAAGCAGAATTTTAAGGTTTTTTTTTTTTTTATCAGGAGGAACTGCAGCACAAGGAGCTTCAGACAAATACAAATTTAGCAATAGAGCAACAACCCAAACACTCCACAACCCAAATTTCAACTTGGCATTTTGAGTATGGGTTTGCCTTTATTTCACACCATGATGAACTCATTTCAAAACTATGCTCTTCTGCTGGCCTAAAAAAAAAATAAAGTAAGCAATAAAAATCCTAAGAGGTAGCCACACCTGCTGTCAAAGAGACCAATGCTAAAAGATGACTCAAGTGCCACTAGACCATTGCAGCAGTTTCTGTTTGCCTCCCTTCCCTGTAAGAGCAACAGGAGCACAGTGATGGTCATCTCCGCTGAGCCAACTTCAACTACCACCCATCCCTCTGGGGATTAAAGAGGCACAGCTAACCATAGTAGGTAGGTGTTGGCTAAGTGGAGACATCTCCCACCACTGCCCCAAAGTTGTCCTGTCCCAAGCACAACCAGTGATCGAGGCCCCACTACCTTTAATCCCTCCCTCCCCTCCGGCCCCAAGCAATCCTCCTGCACGGGGATGCTTTTTCAGCACCGAGATCACAGTGCTATAATCTGCAACGGACACTGGGAGCTTGCTGTGAATCAGATTTGTCTGCGCTGGTAATAACACATCACAATGATGAATGTGACAGAAGGACACCGGAAAGACAGAATAAGAGGGACAGTTATCACACCCTGTGTTTTAGAAGAACTCATCGCCAAAGAGTATTTTATCTCTTTCACACAGATACTATTTACATGTGTATTAAGATGGCAAGGCTGCTTCTAGACATAGACATGGCAGGCACTTAGCTTGCATAGCACATCTCCGGAGGCAGCAAAAGCTGCAGGCTCTGCTCCCTCCTTGGTTTACACCACAGAAACCAACACCAACCACCCCATACTTGTTCCTCTAGCGGGATCTAGGTATAGACAGTGATCTAGGAAAGAAAACAGTAGTGATGGAGCCCTTGTGAAAAAAGGTACCAAGTACCTCTGCAAGGCATTCCATAACTAGCCTGGTTGGTCTTCAGATAGGGAAAGGAGAGGTCTCTCTCTATGAAGAGACCCAGGGAATCTGACTCCATTTGTGTCACCCTTGCCTCATTCACCTCCCCTCCCTTTGACAGGGGCAGCCCCAGCCCTGTCTCATCCACAGAGGCAAAATTCACTTCTGCTTGCTCTGCTGAGAAGTCCTGAGCCTGGGCTTCAGGCAGGCAGGGAGGTCTCCATTAAACCCAAGGGACACATCCATCATTTCTCTGGAGACACTGCAGAACAAATATAATTGTTTGGCTCCAGCCATCCACCAGGATGGAACATATTCATATTTTTATGTTTTCAGCAAGTGCTGTGTTCCATGTACACGTTGGCTGATGGCTCTCGCTAAGGTGCACTGCAGCTGTAAAGTCTCCAGTGCTTATCTGTGGAACAGACATGGTCGCTTCATTGCATGTGTGCCAAAAGAGGCCTCCAGCTGAACTAGCACACCCAGGCAGAGTGCAATGAGACCAACCAGCCCTGCCAAGTGCACTAACCTGACACTTGAGATAGCCAGAACAGGTCACCTTTGGACAGACTGGATGTTGTGAAGGGCTGACAGCCCTGCTTGACAGGCTGTTTTTGAAAGCTCTTCCTAAATACCAGCACAGCAGGATCAAACATCAGTAAGTTCTGGTCTTCTCCATTAAATTTGCCCTAATAGACTTGTGCCATTTTGACTTCCAGTGCATATGAAAATCAAGTGTCTTTAACTGGGATCAGATGCACTATTAGAATGGAGAGTGGTTAAAAAACCTGGTGAGGCAGGGAGAAGATATAGGAAAGAGGCATTTGAATTTTTCAGGATTATCAACTCCACCATATAATTTTGGCAAGAACTCAATAGGAACCAGTAGTCACCTGCAGGAAGAACTTTGCTCCATACTTTATATAATGCATATGACTATAATTAAAATAATGTCTAGAAACTAGAAGCAAAGCTGAAGGCATCTTCCCCTCATTCTTCCTAAAGAAATGTAAAGGAGGATTCTGGCAGGAACCTTCTTCAGAGATATCAGAGCCAAAGGCACTAGAGAAAGGAGGCTATCTATCCTTTAAAAATATTCACAAGCGTAACTCAACCTGCCTACAGCAAAGGATTAATGTTGACTAAGCCCAGTAACAACTACACAGGTTCTGCAGGGAGAACAAAAAGAAAAAAAAAAACCAAACAGCTCTTTGATTTTAAAATCTTCCTCAAAATACCTTGAATAGACTGAGTGAACAAAAGAGGAAAGGAAGTTCCTGCAGGTTCCTCCTTCACAGGGTGCCCTCATATCCACACAAGGTAAGAATCCAGCCCCAGGAGAGGGGATTTAATCACAGCACAGGGAGGCTACCGTACTCCTCACGAACACAACTGCAGCACGCCCCAGCATTGCTCTTGGGGGTGGGGAAAAGAGCATACCTTAATCTTCACATTATACAATTTTTCCTGTCTTTTCCTTTCCCCAATAACTCAGTAGAAAGATTTAATTTTTTTTTTTTAAGCAACTTCTCTTTCCCTACCTCCAGGCTCATGTACCTGAATACAACACCTCCGAGTGCAGTTCTTTTCAGTAAGCCTTGGCCGTCTGATAGACTACAGGACAGCTGAGCTCTGCGACTGAAAAACCTGGACTGCTTTTCTACAGATGAACGCTCACTGAATCCATCAAAGCTTCAGGCAACAGTGGACGTGTGTATTCATATGCTTTTCTAAATCTGTTCCAAGCTGATGAACAGCCTAAATGGATTTTAAATTTCATAGGAAGCCTAAGCTACCACTTTGCGTCTGCGCTGCCTGCCATTCAGCCCAAGAATAATTTAAAACTTTCTGGTGTGCTTCTGCTCAGAAGATAAAACTCTACAGGCCTTCAGAAAAGACAAAGCATTTACATTTTTTAAGGAGTGCACTTTTGATTCCTTTGCTGTGATCTCTGTATTAGCATTTTCAAAGTTTACCCCTAAAAGGGTCATGAAAGTAAGACTACAAAGTGCTTCCCTACTATACTAAAATCAGCCCTCCAGAGCAATCAGATAACAGGAACAGCACACAGGTGACCGGACGATATTTCCATATGTCACATCAGCAGTTTCTGGATATATCAGACACCTTAAAGCTAAACAGTATCACTAATTTGAGGATAACTATTTACAGACCAGCTTTTTTAGTGACCTCATTTAATCTACTTGTAAGCACAATTCCTTTATCGTAAGAGCAGAGGGGGCATGAATCACACCACTGTGAAAATCCCTTTTTTAGCTGCTCTCAGTGACTGGCTGTGTTTTAGGGTCAATTTCATCCATATTTAGAGGATGAAGCTTCTATAAAGCTTAATTATTTCTCTGTGTGGCTTATATGATGAAGGCACTTACCAGTGAACGGTGGCTTCTTGGCAAAAATGCTGGCTTAGGGTAAGCAGTTGAGATGTGGATCTGGGCTATATACCCCTCATGCCAATTGGGGGTGTTTCAATCACCATCACTGTGCTTGAGAACAGGGCAAGCTGGGAATCGGGCTGTATCCAAGTCCCATGACTAAATCGATTCAACCTGCCTTCAACATTACTTTTTTTTATTTCAAAACAAACACAGAAAGGATTCCAGAAATTCAAATGTTTCATGTGCAGCAGACTTAAAAGGAGTGTTTGAAATACACACACCAAAAAAGCAAAGAAGAACCTGGAGGAATGCCACATCCCCCAGCGTGCAACAGACTGCACAAAACCTAATGGCACCATATGAAGATCCTCCTACATCTTATTCCCTACTCCTTTTTTTCTGCTGCTTCCGTCCTCCATCCCTAGCCAAGTATTCAGGTGATTGTTTTTTCTTGTCCTGGCCACATGTACTAGCATCTCTTCCACCTCTCTTAGCATCTGCCTCTTTGAGAACTGCTTTTTTGCCCCTTCCTCCCAAGGGATGGCTCCACCTGGCCCCAACACTTGTGGTCTATGTTCAGAAAGGTCCTGCCACCTCTACCAGCTGATCTCATTTTCAGTGGCACCATCTGTCTGCCTCCCTCCTTGATCACTTTTAGCCCTAGGGCATCGCTTTCCTTGGTCACACCGAGTAACACAGCATCCTCTCTTGGCTAGAGGCTGAGTTCTGACTCAATCCTTTCCACTCACATTGCACTGTGCAACTGCGAAGAGTGGAAAGATACACAGTAATCATCACAGCGGGTTCACAATGACATATCAGCACCAGAAAGGCTTTGAATCAAGCGTTAGTGCCAAGCATTTGTAGCAGATTTGCTATAATACTACGCTGTAAGCTAGATTTAGGTGGAAAATAATAGCTGAAACAGTCATTTGGAGGAAGCACAATCATTATTTCTGTACACAAGCACACACACATCAGCATATCCGGAAATGCATATCATTGATATGCAATGGAAAAGCATGTCATTGATAAAACTCAACTTTGGTTAAATAGCTCCTCTTAAAATGGTGTGGTATCAACAAGCTCTGAGGACTTCAGAAAGAGCTACACAGGCAGCCAAGCATTTCCATACTTTTTCCTTTACACATATTCAGTCTGCCTTATTGGCCAGCTTGCTATACTATTCTAAACAAAAATAAAAGGCACTTTTCCATTAAATCTCAGAACTAATGAAAACTTTTCCATGTACTTAAGCTTCCACGCTGCATCCCACTACTATAATCTTTCCTGTCCTCCAAATTGCTTGCAACAGCCAACCCACCTGTACACTGCAAAATAAATTGTTGCAGCTTAGCACTGAACTGCCTGGATATGCAAGGCAGCGTTTGGATGTATGAGGCAAATCAGGAGACTGATTTCACCAATGGGACTTCCACCTCTTGCCCTTGTTAGAAGTCAGCTCCAGAGTAAGTGCACAGAACGGAATGGACACAAGCAGCAGAGAAACAGCGAGAACATCAATACTTCTGGGAAGCTCATATTTGCAACCATGAAGTCTTAACCTGTTGAACTGGCAAAGCTGACTCTTGCACCCCTTGAGAACTTTAGCTTTTGCAACATGGAGCAATCATGCTGAATGTCTCAGTGTTTCAAGATGAATGCAGACATTGATGTCCCACTTGCCAGCACTCCCAGTGAGAGCTTTGCTAGAGTGCAAGGTCCTTCCCACTGCACTGCCACACTATCAGTTCTCAATAAACTGAGAATGAACTCTGCAGCTCTGTATGGGTATCAAACTGCTGCTGCCAAAAAGTTGCTTGTGCTGAATTTCAGACACTCTGGGAAAAGTACAATGACATTTAATGATAAAACTACCATCTCTGCTGAAGAATGCCTGAAAATCCAATTAAGGATCCATAAGAAGAGAAGAGCCAGGGTAAAAAGAAACAGGCAGTCTCATTTCAGAATGAGATGAGAAGCTGTACTCACATGGTATTTATTTCAAAACCCTTCCTGTGAATGCACATTTTCTGATGCTGAATGCAAAACACAATCCTGCATCACTCCATGATACCAACATCTTCAGCTTGGTCAATACCTATGCACTGGACAGTTACCCTGCTCATTATTTAAGACACCCAGTAATCTTGTCTTTCTGCTCCAAAGTGAAACTTGTCTCTGCCCATGTAAATTGTAAATTAAGTGCAGCCACTCTTTCCTCTGCTGGAGATAGGCACGAATAGCTTCCTATATCCTGAAGCACCCAGAATAGAAAAAACGAACTCGAGCTTGTCACAGCCATAATGACTCAGGCTTTCATTAAAAGTCACTATTACCAGCAACATTAACTGTGGCAATGAAGGGTTGAGGCTTATGCACCCCATGAAAAATAGTGGTCAACTGCACAGCCTTGCTTGCACGAAGGCTCTAAGCAATTGTACTTGGGTAAGCAAAAAGGTGTCAGGCTTCCAGCTAACATTTGTAATGCAGAAGTAGGAATAGTGTATGTATTGTAATAAGTTTTCTTGGACAGAAGATATTTTTTTCCTAACAGCATAACAAAGCAACTGTGCCTTTGGTGTGTCCATCGGATACAAGTGTGACAAGAACGGGTACAGAGCATCACGCTTCCCTTACAAGATCAAGGCCTGTAACAGCAAACATTTAAAAATACTTACATAGCCGTGTCCTGATAACAATGCAGTTCATGGTGCTAACAATAATTTAGTGCTGAAGTGACAATAAAACAATGTTTAACCACATATCCAACACATATTACTGGACGCATGGCTATACATCTCAGAGAGAACATTACATCAGAGAGCTTATGGTATAAAAGAACATGAGTGATGTTTTTGGAGCGATTTCACCCCATCCAAGATAAGATGTCAGGCATCTGTCATCTGTCTTGCTCCTACCAAGCTAAGGAGGCTGACAGTGTGAAAGAGAAAACCTACTGTAGCTTCCATTTCAATTGACCTGTAAAGAAAGTCTGCAAAACACCAGAGAGTTCTAACGTTTCAGGAGTGACTATCAATGACATACTGGTCACATTGTCATGTATCATCCCAGTTTTGAAATGAAAGAAATCTTAGTATCCCCAAGTTTATAAAAAATCAAGTTATATCAAGAAACATACCTTTGAGATGTTACTAGAGCGGCTCACAGAATGTCCCAAAGTCTTCTCATTCTGAAAGAGGAAGAACAGGATAACTGCAGCAACAAATCACGGCTATGACATATTTTAAAAGTTGGTATTAAAAAACAAGTTCCATGGAGAAAGTTTTACAGCTGTGGCTTTTAAGGATGTTTCTTCTATTAACATCAGCCTGATTTACCACAATCACTGAAATGCTCTGTTTGCTTAACAAGATATTGCCTTGCAGAAAATCACATAGGCAAGACAAGTATAAACTAAGAAATACTAGAAAAATGATTTATTCTATGAATACTGCAAAGCCCTTTCCTCATAAGGTATCCACTTTGGAAAGGATATTTCTCAGCCCTGCTTCATCTACATCCAAAGGCAAACATCCAACCACTAAAATTGAAAGCTCTTGCTTCAAGAAAAACAGAAGTATCACAGTGATATCCAGAAACAATTGTGAATAACCACATGCATGTCATTTCAGGAGATGAAGCAGAACTACTGAGGAACTTCCTATTTACCACAGAATTCAGAATTAAACTGGAAATACACAAGATGCATGCAGAAACTACAATTCCCAAAACTGAAATCGGTGATGAATGTATGTTATTCACTTTTCAGTGCACAGATTGATAAGGATGACAATCTTATCCCCTATCAAAATAACTATAGGTTTCACCAAGATATTTCATCCTTTAAGGGTTCCTGGTTTCTGAACATCAGTTTACCACAAGTATAATCGGATACGATTGCCCCACTGGTAAGAGCCTGGAAATTGCTTTGCATAAGCTTTTCTGAATAAAATCCAACAAGAAACACTTTCTTCTAAACAAATATTACAGAGCAAGTAATGACAGTTGGTTATGGAACAGTATCTATGTTCCTCTAAGTCTGTGAAACTGGGATGCAAATTGGTTCGAGATGTAAACATCCTGAAAAACAGGGCAAATTTACTACTTCCTTCTATGGACTCTATGCTGGATTAGAGTTTCTAAAAGCGCATCACTTCATTTGGGATTTTAGGAACCAAACTCTTTCATGTTTATTCCTAGGGTAATTTAACCCAACAGAGACACGTCAACAGGACCCTCTTTCAGTTCTCACTGGCACTGACAGAGCTTGAGATCAGAAGTCCTGCATAGACAACAAACAGGGACATAAAAAACCCAGTCAACTGCAGTTGATCCTAGATTAGGTTGGATATAACACACTGGTTTCAGACCTTCTGCCTATGGTTTGTTACAATTCAAGTGGCCTTCAATGACTACAGCCCACATCAAGTCAGTCTAGGTGGCTGGGCACCCAGATGCTACATCCACAGTTTGAGATCCCCACACTCCCACGCATCTTTTCCTACAACACATCCTCAAAACAACTTGAAAGCTTGGTGTTGAGAGAAGAGAAAGCAAGGCAAAAACTTCAGCATATGCTTACAAAAGCAGGCAGTCCCTTCCTTACCACATCAGACGCCTTTCGACGCAGTCCTGGGCACTGCCTCAACTGATGGATATAAATTGCCCTTCCTCCCTTAAAAACAAGAGGAAGCAAATACAGTGTTCTGAAATCCTCTGCATGTAGGAATTTTGTTTTAAAAAATGTAAAAGCTTAAAAAAATTTACAAAGTTTAAAGTATCTAGAAGACAGTAAAATAGTCTTCAGAAGAAGAAAGGAGAAGTGATGAGGGAATCCCCCTCAATTTTGACTGATGGTTAAATTAAAAATCAACAAGCATCAGCTGATCAAAGTCTGGAATAGTTGTGGCCTAAATTACCATTGAGACTTGAATGCCAGATTTGCATACTGCCAGGCTGAGTCTGATTTTTGAGATTACTATGAGCTTTTGTTACATAGATAACAGTATTTCTGGAACAGAAACAAATATGTAAAGACCTCCAAAAATACAGACGTAACGGTTATGTGAAGACTAACATTGGACAGGACTACTGCCAGAACCAGTATGGCTAAGAATTGACTCCAACAATAAAGGAAGGACCTAGCTGATTTCAAAGGCAGTTCAACTATAGCAACAGGGGAAAAAAAAACTTCATTGAAGCTATAGAAGACAGGAGGAAGAAAAAAAAAGGGCAGGGACACGTTCTCAAGCTATGACGAAAAGAGACCAAAACAAGCTGGCAAGCACAAAGACTTGTCATTACATATGTGTGAGGCCTGGGGGAAGCAGGCTATGCTTGGCCTTCTAGGGACGCAGGGGAGGTACACAAAGCAAAGCTAAGCGGGACAAGGAAAAATGGTAGTGAAGAGAGGGACTGGCGGACAAGAAGTCTGCCTGAAGCAACACAGATGGCTCCACACAGGTGACAGGCTCAAACCCAGCCCTAGATGTCAAAGACTTCTGGGTGAAATTCCTAAAGACAAAATTAAACAGAGCAGAGGTTTCTCCATGTGAACTCAGCACTCCCCAAATACTTCTGTCTAGCTGAAGAAGCTGCCTGCAGGGGAGCATGACTGAGCTTACGCAGGCATCTGTGTTGAAAAGGACATGCTAAAATTCAATAGGCATGAACAGGCTGGAGAACAAGACCTGTATTTGCATGACATGGTAAATGATACAAAGCAAACATACTCTTAGCCACACCACAGAAACCAGTCGTTCTGCTCTGCTCCCTGGACTGATTTTATCTGATGGATGCCAGTAGCCTGTAAGAGACAGATGCTCATATTATCTTTATTGATCTAGTGTTGGAAACATACCTATCAGAGGTTTCAGTCCATAGATGACTGTGAACAGTTGGTTTTGTTATTGAAAGAGCGATCACTTTTAAACAAAAAAAAAAGTAGTCTTGAAAAAAAATTCTCTTAAGGGTTACAGAGTGCATGCACACATATATTTAAGTATCAGTGATATTTCTAAAGAACTCCTGAACACCTAAGCGCTCTTACACAACTCAGTTTCTTTACCAGATAAAGCTGGTACATCCACAAAGTCAACGGGAATTTCACAACAGCCTTAGCCCAGGCTGGCCAAAATCCGTACTCTAATGGGCTACCTACACTGACTAGCAGGAGAAGCACCAACTCAGCCATGTTTTCAAGGAGCAACAACTGAGCCAAAGCCACTACACAGACTTGCAAATATACACATATTTTCCAGTCTGGTTAGCCTGTCAACTATCAAGCAGCTCCATCAGCCAGAAAAAAATTGCTTCAGCCCTTGGACACCAGCTGACCCTGTCTTAGCCTATCTTCTAATCAGGGACATTTTTTGAAACAGCTGCTCCAAGTCTCACAGTTTACATACATGCAGATTTTAAAATGTGTTGGGCTGAAAACAGATAAACAAGTGAGTTTCGCTGTGCAATAGCAATTCCCAGTTCACTATGACCACTCAAGTAGCACTCCCACCAAAGGAATCTACAGTGCTTTCTTGCCAGCTTTTGCAAAGGAACAAAAAAATATATTTTTTTAAACATCCTTAAACAGCAATAGAAACACCTTTAAGCAATACATTTAATGAAGTCCAGCTATGTTGTTTAATTCTCTTTTGCAAATAAAATAATAAACATCTATCCTTCAGGAAAAAGCACTATGGAAGCCAGTGCTTGCTGGTGTTTTCCATGCTGCGATACATTAAGGATGCCGTATGTTTTCCAGTCATTAAGATAGAAAAGAGCTGTAAAGCCATGGAAGGAGCTCCTAGAATAGGTAGATTTTAATGGCAGGCACAGTTATGAGTAGGAACAGAAACGCTAAATAGATAAAAATTACTTTAGAGGTAAACAAACAAAAGCTCACTTTTCACACTATATCCATCCTGGAACCTTTTACCAATTATTCACAAATTAACACTGGCATAGGAGTGGAAAGGCTAAGCTTCTGTTATGGTACTATCACTACCCAACACATAAAGGTCCTCAGACTTTTTCTAGTATGTTCCCATTGCACAGCAAGACATATTCTTGTCTGGCAATTACTCCTCCAAACAAGCTCTCCTTTCCTCTTGCAAAAGTGTTAGTCTTTGCACTTAAATGAAAGGTCAGGACACCTGCAACATCTGCCAGCATGGACGGTACAATTATCACCAGTTAAAGCAAGCGTCATTCTACTTTAGCACATCAGACTTTCTGTATGGAATAATGGGAATCTTGCCTTTCAAAATCGTCCTACTCAACTAGAACCACCTAGCAGGTACTTGAAAAAAAAAAAAAACTAGAGAAAAATTACATGTGCAGCTTGTAACTTCTGTGCCACTCACTGCCAGCTGCTGCTCTGAGGTCTCTATCAGAGCTTGGCTCAAGGGAGACAAAGTGGAAGGCAGAAGCAGGGAAATGACTGAATACAAGAAAACTGCTACCCATTCCTACAGTGATATGTTCCTCTCAACTTTGGATGCAATTGCTGGCAATTGCCTGAACCCCCATCCCAACTTAACTTTCTTTTTCTGCTTTCCTGCTCCCTGCTGTAAGTGACAGAGCTGCCTCCTTCCTTGATCAGTTGCTTCAGCTCACATCTGTCTTCCTGCAGGGCTCTTCATCTTGCCTTCTCCACCCTGCTGGCTCATTTTCCTTTCTGCCACCATTCCTTGGTCAGTCTTGTATGACACCTCTCCCTTCTCAGTTCAGAGATCTAGAAGCCAAAAGCTCCTTCCATTCTCTGATTTACCTCAGTCTTCCATATTCAGCACTTCAGGTTATTTTACCCTTGCTTCCCTACCGTAACTTATCAATTTTCCACTAAGCACAACCACTATGTAACTTACACAGCCAAACCCAGAAGCCTTGTGAACCTCAAAACACCAGTTCTTACCACCTAAGCCAGGAGGAGGGTCCCTAACCACTGATAACAATTCAGGCAGTCATAGCTGCTCTTGTCCATTTACAGTATCAATGTATCACGGTGACCTTTCTCCAAACTCAGCTATAGACTTAATGTTGCCTCAGCAAGTGGACACTCTAAAGAAATGCAACTTGGATGGCCATATCAGGATGGAAGGAGAAAAGCCTGGTAAAATGGCTTGGGCTCTCTGTTTCCAACACTTTGGTTTTCAGTCATCAAGGCTGGAGAAGAAACTGCAAGCCAGACACCAATGACTTAGCAAGGTGATTTTTTATTCTCCGTCACTCTGTGAAAGAAGGGCAGAGGGCATCAGAGGAGGGTCCTGCTCCTCCTCAAGCCACCAACAGCTATGTGTGAACACATGTCTCCTTCCTTATGTCTTAATTCCCTAACATTCCAGTGACCTGACAGGGCACTATATATTCCCCATTTTGCAATACAGCTCTTATGTTACATTATCTTACATGATAAAAATGGGTCAAGATCCTCATCTAATGACAAGAGTTCTCCAACTTCAGTAGTGAAGATCAGAGTCCTTTGTTTTGATGATGTTCTTACTGCAGTGCCTCAGCTGCAGATCCTTACAAGGTATGTGCTAATGTCTCAGACCAATAGAGACACAGTTAAACAAACCAGGGCAAACTGGCTAGGGCACTGCCTACTTGTGGTTTTCTACCTGGAATCTGAAAGCCATTTTAGTCTTATTTCGTGCATTACAATTGCATTTCACAATGATAACTGAAGCACAAGATCGGTATCTAGTGAAACAACTTACTGTTGTCAACGAGTGGCACAGACATAATTTCAACAAAGTCTTCTGGGTAAATGGTTGCTTTCCGTAATAAAAAACTTTGCAGAAGAGAATGAATAAGTAATAATTGCTCTCATTCATACAGCAATTCAAATTCTTAGATCTCATGAGAATTACAGAATGGGACACAGAATGGCACTACTTGAAATGGTGAGGTGCGGAGGTGCCGAGTAGCTGAATGACCCTTGCGTGGCAAGTGAAACTCAGTTCTTCCATCAAGTCCCATGATCACTGCATGAATGCACAGTTGTTCTGCAAACACGCAGTCGTACACACCCAGGTATTGTTTCAGGTTTCATAACTGTGTCAGATTTCCTAACAACCTCTTCTGAGAATTTATGTAAGTTTTGCACTGCAACCCTAGACCTGAACAGTAGAAATTAAAAACAACATACACTTTTAGTTTGGGGAGAGGAAGAGTTGTTGTTCTTGACGACAATATTGGCATGTCCCCTTAATTGTCTGAAGTGGATAGACTAAGAGGAAAGAAATGGTGCAGACTTTGTGAATTATTTTCTTCATCTGTCAAAACCAATGGATTGTTAAATTACAAAAGCTTTGTCAGCACCAAATCTCATGACTGACAAAACTCAGCATTTAATTACTTCAGTAGGAAACAGAATTTTGCATTGTATCAACTGATTATTCCTTTATTTCCTTGGCAGTAACCAGGTCATTATGGAAGAGCAATAAACTTAATAATTGTTTAAGAAGCCAGTGCTTGGCAAACTTCTTAAACCTCCCTCATTTCAAATTTTTGTCCAAAAAATACGATGAAATATCATCAAGGTTCATCAATGATTTTTGCATGCAGCTAGAAGAATAATAGCATCTAATTAAATAAAAGTAATGGCATCTATGCCTTGCATACCTGCTCTTGTGCAGTATTTACCACCAGACACTGGAAACTGAGGGGGGTGATGGAAATTACAACATCAATTTCCTTTTTTTGCCTTCTTGGAGACTCAGTATAAATACTGAAAAAGTAATCCAAACAATCTGCCCCATCCATCTAGTCCAGTATCTTCTGTTCTTGGATGATACCATTTGATTCTTTTGGACGAGCAATTCACAAATGACTGTAGAAAGCAAATATAAGATTTCAGATCTTCCATCAGAGTGGAAAATCTATAGCAAGTTCACTGTCGATTACTCAACTCACTAACTTGCTCATTCATGTTCACATCAAGCCACTTCACATAGTGGGAGACAAACTCAGAAAAACAACCTGAAGGCAAAAAACAAGGCTGGAAGTAAAACACTGCAGAATTAACAAGCTTTATTCCAGGTGCTGCACTTACAGCTGTGCCTGAGAACATCAGCAACAGCAATAAAATAACGAGATCATATGGCTTCAACAGAAAAGAAAGACCAACGAAAGGAAAAGACAACAGATCGAATGGCTTTAAAGGCCATTGAATTCAAGGAATTCAAAGAGCAGGCTCCTTGAGGGTTTGGGGAGTGGAGTCAAGGAAGCTAACAGATCACAAACAAGAAATATAAATGAGAGGAAATTCAAAGAACAAGGCAAACAGAGCAGAATGATGAAGTTAAATAAGAATCTCTTGCCTATGTCTGCACCACAGGGTGGTCAGAAGCACAATGTGCTTCATCTCCAGTCTGCCTTGTGAATAGCTCTTAGAATTTGCATGGATGTGCCTGACACTATGCAAACAGGACAGGCACGCAGGTCCCTACAAGTTCCAGATATGGTCCACCTGTGTGTAAGTCCTTACTCATTGCGTATTGCTGTGTGCTCAGTCTTGCCAGATTGGTCTTCAGAGTACATGGGATACAATGCTTGGATCCATTCTGAGTCCAGCCATACACTAGGATAAGGTGAGGAGGGCATTCTCTTCAAAAAGGCCCTCTTCTCCATGGCTTTGTTCTCCACACTCTTTTAAACATACCAATTTTATGGGGTTTTTTTTGCATTGCTTTACTTCCAAAGGCTCCACAAAGTGCATCTGATTATGGATAACCTGCATCTCAAGATGCCATTTCAAAATGGAGATCTGATCTCCATCTCCCCTCTTTAATGGTTTGAGCTAGAAGATGACATAAAAACCTTCCTCTTGCTGAGCTGAGGCTGCCTCACCTGGAAGGGCAAATTTTAATTTCTGCACAAGACCACCAGTCTGATAGATTTCACTAAAATTACATTCATTTGTACACTTACTATATTCACGTGCCATGTGCTCAATTTCTAACAATGAAAGTAAACTGTGAAGTTTGGCATTCAGCATGTTTTATGGATGTTCTTATCTTGCTGTTGCCAGACAACCTGCCTAAAATGGATGCACGCCTTTATGTGATGCAACACATACAAATGAGTCCTTCCCTCAGGGAACAAATTATATGAACTACAAAAGACATGATCCAAAAATATATACCTTTTGTGACAATGGAAGCAGTATGCATTAAGCTTACCTGTGTGACAGCAAAAATGCCTTTTCAAACAATTTCATGTATTTAACAGCAGAAAGAGAGATACAAACACTGAGGAAGCCAGTAACTATAAACAGATTAAAAGGAATAATATTCTGGGCTTTTTTTGTGAAGTAATTGCATTTAATGCAACTGCTGGAATTCTCATGGTACACTACACCTGTCAATATGCCGAAGCAATTGACTATTGTAAATATTCACAGACTAAAAAACCCTCTACGCAACCAATAATTTGGAATTCCTCAGGCTGCCAACAGACATAGGAAGCCTGCAGCCTCGATGCACTCTCTGAAGAGCTGGCCTTCCTCGATCTCTACATGACTTTGCAGGTTCAGATGCTTGCTGCGGGACCAGGCTGTGGGCTAGGGCAGAGTGGCAGGCGGTCGTGCTGCCTGCACATTGTGTGCAACTTGGATGCAACACATGTGCCTGGATCACTACTTCTGCTCAGCTAAGGTCTGCAAAGTCTCACTTATTTCCAACTCATATTACACCATTGAAGCATACTGTTAGAATAGTGAATCACAGCATCCTCTCTTAGCCAAGGTTACAAAGGCTTCCTGAATGTAAAAATAGATTCAGAACAATACTAGAAAACAGGATACTTCCCAAAGCAACCTCAGTACCTCAGATTGCATCTATTTTGCTCAAGGATTCTATCTTCTTTTATTCCCTTTCCATCTTAAGGTATTAAGATTGTTTGTTAACCTATTTCTGACTGCATGAACTACAAAGGCAAACAATATTCCCTATAACAATTAGAGAAATAACTTCCCAAATGATGCTGGGAAAGCATTCAAGATATTTTTGGTAACATTTAACATGATTTGGCCATAAGCACATGACAAAAAAAGCTCTTCAAAGAGCACTTGTAGATATCAGACCTGTTTAGTAATACCTACTTGTTACAGACCAGCTTGGTTTTGCCTGGTATTTCATCTTCCCATTTTTATCAGTGCAATTTGCAAAATATTCTGACCCACAGTATTTCAAACTCAGTGTCAAATGACCACACAAATTTAGGTAAATGAACAACTAGGCCCTACAGATCCCACTAAAGTTACTTTGTCAAACACTGGTTAGAGTGAGATCCCTGTAAGAATCTAACTTGCGATGTTCTGGAGAGCTTTAAGCACATTACATTTCTTACATTGACTGTTTATATGGTCAGAGAATACACAAATAATAATATCTAAGAAAACCAACACATTCAACCATCCTTACAGAAATAAACAAAAACTAGTTAAGGAAAACGCAGCTCTGGTAGAAAAGGTTATTCACAGATAAGAGAAAAAAAGATATACCCCTCATTTAAAAGACAGAGCATTTAAACTGCAGAATAAGAATCTTTTAAAGCATAAAGCTGCTAATAAAAAATTAAGCATATTAAGTGACAGATCAGAGTTCCTGGCTAATTATGCAGAAAATTCAGGAGTCAACTGACTATTTAGCTCAAGTCATTTTAAGAACACATGTGTGAATGCACATACTTACATGTCTTTTTTAGGTTAAAACATACAAAAAACCCCACATCTACAGAAAGAACACACACAGCCAACTACCTCCTCTTTCCCCAAAACACCCCCAAAATATACCAGAAATAAAGGCAAAAAAAAAACCTCTCTAGGTGTAGCAGGCTACTTCAACCAGTAACCCAAGAGTATTTTATATCATTTTGTAAGCACAGTTGGTCTCGCATGGGGCTTCACCTGATGCTCTGGGATGCAGCATGTCCAGAGAAGGCTACATGGGACCAGGCAGAAAATCAGCTCTGGGGACACCATCATCCATGAGCACTCACTGGTGCTATCTGTGTTCTGCACTGTTTGGTATTGTGGACATTTAAAGCCACCATACTATGAGAGCACCAGTGTATGGCAAGAACCCAGTCAGGCAGTGCCTTTGAAACACCTGGCTACATCCTCAGCCTGCTAGGCCATCGCTAACCACCCCCTCCCACAGCGCAGTCCAGCCAGGACATTTTTTGCAATCATATGTTTCAGGGCTTTCTGCAAAATCGAGACCTGAAGAAGCTGATGTACATTTCTCGCTTTCACAGGCCTGTCTTTCGGGACCATTCCCTTTGCTCACAGTCCTACGCGAACAGCAGTGACTCAAGACGGCCATTGCTCACTGACAGAGCAATTCTATGACTCGCACAGCGTTAAAAGCTGCAAAAGTCTCTTCTATTAAAGACAGAGGATTTAACACACTCTAAATGGAATTATTTTTTAGCCTAAAAATCTGTAGTCATTAACTTCATTTCCACATTCAGAGAGCTGTACTTGAAGTATCAACATATTCAGTAACATTAAAGAAACTGAGAGCGCAGGTTCCCAAGAGTCACAGATAAACAAGTTCCAGAAACCAGCAAACAAGGGGTATGCTGAGAAATACTGTATTCTTCAGGCATTCTCTCTCTCACTCAGAGGATGTTTAGGACCTGTTACACATAGGAGAAAATCCTCCTCGTTCTGGTTACCTTCTAACCATACAGCGGGAGCAGGGAAAGTACAGCACCATACATCATGAGATATCAAGGGACGAAAAATGAAAATGTAGAGAAACTAAAGGACAAGAAGCAGAATTTTAATGTGCTCCAATAGTCTTTCCTGTATATCACTTATTAGGTGGGTCCCCGATACAGGAGCATGATAAGAATTCAGCACCTATCTGCAAGTCAGTTAACACCACCTAAATCTAGATCGCCAGCAGCTGATGCAACCCAGTTCACCTACACTGATCATTGGTATATGTGTATATCATATTCCTATCTTATTTTCTATGTCTGTCACAATAGCTTATGCCTACATAAGAAAATTGATTAAAGAAATCTTTTTGGTGGAAGACGTGCTCAGAAGACTTAGACTCCACATTTTTTTTTTATACTTTTCCTGCTCTCAGAGAAGATAAATACAACACAGGAGGCCAACAGGATGAAAAAATCCTACAGGAGATTTATGTTTGTTTAAGAAGGTAATTTCAACTTATCTAAAGAAGTTATTGAAGAAAAAAAGATGGTATAGGCATATAGAATAAGGGGAAAGCCTTCCACAGTAGTACTGAAAGCAAAATGGTGAGCCCTGTTCTGTCAGGGACACCTTTTTTAGTTCTGTATTCAGCAGCAGCGTTTCTTGAAAAGTAGACTATATCAGGTCTTTTCTATCTTAAAAATGTAGCAGGAGTCAACAAAGCAAACAAAATGCCAATATGAAGAAGGAATAAGTGGAAATGAATACTCCAACAGTACAAAAACCAACGGCAAGTCAATAGCTTTTGCGTATGGTCACTAGAGGTTATATCCTGGCTTTATGGAAGTCAGGGGGAATTCCACCACGAATGTTAATTGGGTAAGGAGTTCATCCTCTGTTAGTAAGAGATGCTGCAGAAACGCAAAGAGTTCAGCAACAAACAACTGAGGTGATCAACAATAAGAGTTGTTGTTGTATGAAGACAGCTGAAGCAACAGATTATTAAAAGAGAAATTAAATAAATAAGGTGAAGTGAAGAAAAGACATGTAGACTTCACAGTTGTGTTCCCCTCCTTCAGAAGAACACCAAGGATTGAGTGACTCAAGCCAGCTGTTACAGACTAAGGCACACACACTTGGATGAACTATTTCCTGGAGGAAGCAATAAACCAGCACTCCACGTGGATGCAGTGGTCCCACCAAAACCAACAAGAAATGCCTGTGGTCTCAGGAAGACTCAGACCGAGCCACTATCAACATCCTGATCTGAAAAAAAAGTATTTCAGTAACTGCAACGAGTAGTAGGCACACTTTAGCCAATCGGGACCTAAAGTAGTTTTAAAAATACTGACTTGCCTTAAAGCATGAGAAGCAGAGAAGAAATTGCAATAAGAGCCAGCTAGAAAAGCATGAGTTTGCCTTTGCACATGGCAATCTACATTTGCTTCATGTTCAGCAGGGAGAAGCAGGAGCACTTCTAAAAGAACCCCTGTGCAGGAAGGGACCGCTGTGCAGTGCTAACGCTGAGCAACACCAAAGCCAACAGAGCTGCATCAGCTAAATAAAGCAGGTACAAGCTCAGTGACCCAGCACAGTAGGGCAGTCAACCTGAAGACCAAACAGTAAAAGCAAAAGATGTTTTTTGAGCAGGTGCTGTGAATACAGAGTATGGTGCTCAGAGCACCCTAATTACCACTCCTGTTCAGGGCCGCTGTAGCTGGAAAAGGAACGCTCTGTGTAGACAGTTCTATTTCCCATGACTGTAATCCTAAAACCATCAGATTACAGCAGAAGACTGTCTGAGGCAATCAGGTGGGTGACTAACAAAACCTACTGGCTGAAGAGGAGCCTTGCAGAAGAGTACTGCTCTTCACACCATTGGGGAACTTCAGCACATTCACTGTCTAATAAGGAGCGTTGAGGTTTTTGTGTGTCTGAATGAGCTGAATGCCAGCAGCTGTGTAAGAACTAAATTTACCACCACAGTCCCAGGAACGCCTGCATCTTCTGCTAAAATAAAATCTCGAGGCTATTACCCTGTTGGAATAGAAGCTTTTTCACTTAACTGAAGACATTCACTCATTCTCTTTCTACATCTCTCATGCTCCAGTTCCAGTAAAATCCTGCTTGGTTTCAGAGTTTTTTTATGGAAACACACATGCATTGATTCAAAAGTGCCTATATTATGTGAGCAGTATTAGACAATTCACATCACTAGGTTCCTCTGCCTCTTGCATTTATTCCTGTCAAACAGAAAACGAACTGCAGCTGTCAGTGCTGGCTGACCTACTGGGGACTGTGCTGCATTCCTACATACGTGCTGACATAGCATTTTCTAAAGTTTCTTTCCCAAGGGGAAAGAGTTATAAATAAGTCTCATATTCACAGTAAATCTCCTGCCCTTCATTCCCTGGAGCTTTGAGTGCGGGCATTTTTTTTTTTTGTCACAGGAAATAGCACCAGAGTTTTCAGAAACAGTGTATTAGCTTATATGATTTGCTTTTGCAATCTGCCTTTAACTTTACCCCCACCAAAGCCAGATTTTAAAAATTCACTTTCAATCTTCTCTATGTTCACTGCTCTACACATTCATTAGCTGCAGAAATCTGGACATCTATGAAATCTGCTGCCGATTTAGAAGATAATAGATTTTATTAAAATACATTTTGCATTTTTAAAAGTAACTTTTAAAAACCCACAAAGAACTGCTAGATTATTAAAGGCGTTTCTGTATATCTTCTGAAAACACATACAGCCAAATGTCTAGGGAAGCTGTTTTCTCTTGCTCTCTACACTTGGAATTGAGTGAGAAGTTGAAACAACAAATAGGGGCTTCACCATGGGCTCTAGACTCCAGCAGAGAGGATTCACTTACGAGGTAGTATCCTCAGATTGTCAGCTTTTACGCCTGGGGCATCACATTGACAAAATGTTTGCTGATCCCATTACAACAAGGTTCTGATCCAGAACTGGAACTTCCCAGTCCGTACTTTCAGCTCCCTCCCTCCCCCACTCCAACATGTATTTCTGATTCCTCTTAGTTTTGAAAATACAAAAGATAAAATTATCCCTAAATGTAAGTACTATCCTTCCAGTTTGAAATGACTACTGAAGTATTTTCTAGGAGGTTAACGAACAAGTAACTGCTGCTTTGGAAATCCATTTTTCTTAAATGCCAAACCCCAGACAAGCAATATTGCCTATCTGGACACTAAAAAAAAGTTAAAATTCTCCCTGAGATTTTAGTTTTAAAGGGGTATTTCTGAAGGCATACAGTAAAAAAAAAAAGGAATATCAGATAATGTGCAGGCATTCTCTAAAAGATAAAATAGATTATTTGGTCAGATAAGCGCTCTGCGGAAAGGCGGGCATGCAGGAGGAAGGATTAGATGCTGCTGAGCTGCATCTCGCAGAGCAAGCAGTGGCACTGATGAAACAGTAGCATGGGATAAGGATGCAACCTGCAAGAACAACTTGACTGTGCTCTGAATTATAGAGACTTGAAAGCATGAAGACTCAAATCAGAACATCCTGCTCCACATTTAGACTCATTCATATTGGAGAGTCCCAATTTTGGGTTTCAATACAACATTTACAAGAGGTAAGCAAGACTGATGTAAAATTGGCACAGAAAAGTGAAGGGTTAGATATGGTTTACATTGTGTCTTTGCATTTTGCCACCATTCCATACGTAAGTGTTTTGCTTTGAGGAAGCTAAAAATGTCACTGTGTTTTTCACTGGCATCCTGGAATAAATTAATCAATGGGATTAAATAATTTGTTAGGTCAGGCAACACCTGAGGCTGGTGAGTAGGGATGCCTGGAACAAAACAAGCACCATGAACAATGGGAAACAACTCAGAGGAAAATGCAGGAAGGACTAGCACTTGGAAAGGGTAACCACTTAACTGATCAAAAGGCACAGCTCATCCTTTAGTTATTACAGCTGCCTATTAATCTTACAGATTAATTTTTAATAATCCTCAAAATAGGGAGATGGAGACATTTAAATAGCAGGTCTGGAAAAAGCCTGCGGCTGCTTAGACATGGTCCCTGTTGGCTCTAAGTACGCTTGCCTTGCAAACTCTCACTCAGCACGTGGAAGGGAAGAAAACACCTCCTCTCCTAGTGAAAAGCAGCTGGACAAAACTCTTACAGTCACTTAAAACTCAAAGCTCTAAAAACTCAAAATAGTGGAATAGGCAGTCTTATCCTGCAGCTAAGAACAAAGTAGCACAGCAGAGAGGTAAATTACAAAAGTAAAGGGACAAGTTGCCAATTCTCTACAAACACACTCAGAAAAACAAATACTTTTCCTGCAAAGTTCCTTAATGCCATCTGCTGCTAGCATCCTGGAGGACAGAATGGATGACACATCAAAAAGAGGACGTAAAATTGGAAAAACCTCTCTTAATACAAATATGCATGTACTTAACACCTGAATCGTCACTGAAAATAAGGCTGTACCACAGGGCTGAAACTTCAGCACAAAAATCAATGTGCTGCTTGTATAGCACCTTTCCTCCAAAACAGTATTCTCCCTCCAAAAGGAAATACTGCAATTGTTCCCTGCTGAACAGCACTACTGGGGAGCAGCTCAAAATAAGAGCTGAAGAAGATGATATCTAAGATGAACTATAAGAGGGACATGAGTCCAGTTTACAATTTACAGCCTCTTGCAAAATATACTCCCAGAATTCAACATCAATATCCTGAAGTAGGCAAATGAGGTGATCACTTGGCAGAGGAGAAACCTGAGGCACAGGGAAATTAAGCTGCCCTGAGTGAAATTCACCCTTACCTGTCCTACTCTGCTATGCAGTGCTACACAGTGTCACAGCCAGCAGCTGTGTCCCATTACAGGCACGTGGCTGAACAGTACATATGGTTTGCCCAGGATGAGTTTCACACACTGGGAAACCATGCCAAAGCAGGAGACCATGATCAAGATCTCTCCTTTCCAGTAGCAGAACGTAAATCTCCAAGCTGGATCTTGTCAGGGATTTTCATGTGGACTATCAGACTTTGGGATCTGCCTAAGAGCTGCCTCCTGGAGCCCACCATCTGGCACAGTACTAACTACACCTTAGTAAGTGCTTCCTCCAAGTCAGAATGCTCTCATTCACCCCACCAGTCATCCTCCCTGAAACTTTTCTGTTGGTCCCCAGCACTTGTCAATGTGATCCCAAATTCTCCTTGCACTTCCCTGGCTCTACAATGGCCTTTAGGTCTCAAAGCATGGTGGTCCATAAGAATGCAGAAGGTGCTCCACAACGCCTCCATTTCCATGCATGGAGGCAAGCAAATTGAGGGTAATACAAACAATAAATTAATGTTCAAAGATGTCTAATTTGTTTGTTTGTTTTTGTTTTGTTACAGGTGAGGCACCACAGCATAACGAATCTCCAGGCTTTTCAAAAAAAGTTGGGATTTGGGATCTTGGGAGTTCTTGGGATCCAAGATTAAGAAACATTACTTTGGACAATAGTTGTGCAGGGACTCCTAATCTAGATACTTTGATATTTAATTTTTTCCAACCTTTGGCACATGCAGAAACCGTGCTGCCCACGCTCCCAAGCACATGAGCGTAACTGGAGCACAGCAGTGGAACCGAAGTAAGAGGATTACATATCAGGAGGGACATGTTTCGGTGCGAGACTAGAGGCTTAAAGGGGATTACAAGATAGGAGCTGCTTCCCAGAGTGACAGGGTGAAAAACAGCAAAGCCCACAGGTAAACACTGCCTGTAAGCATTGCTTCATATCCTTCCACAGAAGAGATGTACAGCGAGCAGAACAGCAAATGAACCAGTGACCACATCAACTGCATCTTCAGCCACCTCCACTGTCCCCAGCACCATCTTCACTCACACCTTACCTGCATTTTCTGTCTCCTTGTGCTGTTTATCACCCTTGTTTCTTCTTAGCCGTTGCTCTTCCCACATAAACCAGCCCTTGTCTCCTGTCATTCTATTATTATCTATATCGTCTTTCTCTGTATCATTCCCCACCACCACTGGAAAACAATTTGGAAACACTTTTTTAACTCAATGCAAGAAAAGGATGTTGGGATGCTATATAAAGGAAGGTGACTTCCATATCAAGAAACTAGAGTGGACAGAAATACAGCCATCTTCGTAAGATCTAATCCTGGGTACAAAGGACCTGTAAGCTTTAGAAAAAAAAAGGACTGCAATATCTTTTTAAATCCAGGAGGATTTTATTTTTCTGCCAGCTAACACTCCTCAAAGATGGAGCATTAGATCTGGCTTCCAGTTGAATACACCCTTCTAACAAATACTTACAGAAGCAGTAGTTTTATTCCCTGAAAGATATGGAGTTAAACTCACTATCAGGAGTTATAAATGCTGGAGGGCCCAGCACAACTGGAACATCCTATCTGGATGTAATTTAGAAATCAGAAAACTGTGCCAAATTCAACTGATACTTTCAAGAAAGAAGAGAATTCAGGAGCAATGCTGCGTGGCACTAAGCATTATAATACATGGCAGAGACTAGAATTGCTTCAGAAAACTTATAACCCAATAAAAGGAAACTTAAAGACTACTACAGCAACCTGGCCACAGACACTAAGAGGAATGAATACTGCTGTATTGAGTAAAAGCTGCCAGGCATATTTATGTCAAATGCATTAAAATACACATGTGCATCTGCACATATATACACATATATTTAAAAAAAAACCCCACCCTGCAAACTATATTTTGGTTTTGTTTAATGGAAAGAATCTGCACTAGACAGGGCAGAATCCCAAGGGCTACGGTAAACTAAGCCAAAGAAACCCTCTCAAAAAAGAAGTCCTGCAAGTATGACGAGGTAGTTGATTTCATTTGTATTACAGACAGCATTAAAGAAGAGCAGTAAAAGTCAGGATGACCGCTGAGCCAAGGCTTTGGAACCAGGAAGTTCACTATCTGTAGTCAGACCTTTATGGCCTTGGATACTAAACCTTCCCAAAGCTTAGCTGAAAAGAATGGGACAGAAAGTCACAGAGCACCTCTGAAAAGCGCTGACAGGTAAAAACTGGTTCCTATCTATAAATGGTAAAGAGGACAACTTGCAAAAATGCTCACACTACATTGCGCATACTTAAATTCTCTTCCCACTGCTGTTCAGTAGCTCATGTTTCCTCCTTGTTAAATTCACACTTCTTGATATTGCGGATGCCCCGATTTCATTTCAAGTATATCTGTGTTCACTTTTCTTTTCCTTTCAGTGAAAAGCATGTTAACATCTTCCCTGTAGTCAGACATATGAGAAGCCTTCTTGTGCTTCCACAAATCAAAAGCAGCTGCTGCCTGGCATGGCAGAAGTGAAAACTCTTAAATAAAAAGTAGAAGAGCAAAAAGAGGAAAGGAGGATAGAGCAAGTAATAAGCAATAGAACTGAGGAAGAGAAAAATAAAAGAAACGCTCCTCCTCTCCTCTTTTTTTTTTTTTTTTTTTTTTTTTAATGGCAAGATGACTCTTACATTTCTTTGTTGAATTTCAGATGAGGAATGTAGGTCATCTGATGAGAGATAATTTGCAGAAACCACTAATGGCAAAAGTGAACTTCATGTGCTTTTTCATGGGCTAGGGGACAATATGTAATGACAAAGGAGAATGAGAAATTCCCTAACTGTATCTACCCAAAGAATGTCCTTGTCCCTGTTGTACCTTGCATACTTTCAAGATAATGGGCTACAGAAATGTGTTAACATCCATCCTACAGCTGCTGCATCTCAGAAATCCTTTGACAAAAAGAACCTCAGCTCCCACCACTACGTCTCTTCCAGTTGTCATCTGCCATAATATTATAGTAAGTTTGTAGAACACACGATTTCTTGATTAAAAGACATTAAAATGTCTTTAAAAAAAATAAGAGAAAAATCTGTCTTTGGGTCAGATTATCACTGTATTTACATAGCTTGATTTTTTTATGGCATTAGATGAATTTGGCCTCTGTTCTATTTGTTTTTTCAAAAGGCTACCTTTGTTTTATTTCTTAAAGTATCACATAGATTGCTTTATGCCTATTCTTCTCCACCTAGGACAGCTAGTGACATTGTATGCTAGATAACCTGGAGATAGTCTCAGTTCTACCTCTAAAAGGGCTTTGCCCCAGTATAGCTGAGGGAAACAGAAGGAATAGAATGGTTTATAGAAATGGTTTATTCAGCTTGTAATGAGCTTGAATTCTCAACTTACAGTTTGAGAGAAGCACTATACAGTGCTTACAGTTCATTAGGACTGACGTCCTCGTATTTTTAAACCGCACTGTGTAGGTTAAGGCTTCCTTACTTAGGAATTGCCTTGGTCCTGGCACCACTCTTCAATTCTCCTTTACATTTAACACAGCATTTTTTGGCAGAAGAGAAAATGCCCAATGCATAATTAAGAGCTGGGGTAGGGTTGCAATTTGTTTAAATGTCACAGGTATGCCATGAAAAACCACAGTGCAAAAGCAACTTATAGCCACACAAAACTCCCTGCCTCACACAGCCAGTATTAGTTTTCCAATCAAAATAAGCTTTATGGACAGAGAAATCTTGTTTTAGTTTTTCTTTTGCCTGTCTACAGTATGTTTGCCATTTGAATATAGGTATTGTGGTAAATCATGAGCCTTCAAAGTACAGCTCAGAGTTCTACCTCTCTTACAGCCATAAGAAAAAAAAATGATAAAAAGTCTTTTCGTTGTGAAAATGCTTCCAGTTGAAATATACAGGCAGCCTGAAACAGCTGGTTGGTCAAGTGAGGTCAAGCCATTCAGCTGAAATGCTGATGTGGCAATGATGGAGTATAGTAATAGTAACTTGTCACCAAAGTTCATTATGTTAAAGTTGATGAAAAACAACAGGGACAGTTATAAACCATTGCTCCTTGGAAAAGAGCGGCTCCCAGGCTTTCCCATACACAAAATCATTTCATGGACATTGGCTGCAGCTAGGCTCATCGTTTCTTCATTTAAGAGCTTCTGTCCAACTGTAATAACTACGACAAACTGCAGGACAGACGGTCACCAAGTCAACTCCTACTCTGACCCCTGATCGTAACCTGGGAAGTGGGAAGCCAACAGAAGTCAGGAGACTAATTTTACTTGAAAAAAAGAGATATTTTTTAAAGAGAGCAACGCACAGTCAGTGCCCTCATGAAGACCAGAGTGGCCGCAGGGCCACAATTATGGGAGAGGGAAGTGTTAAAGAAAAAATTTAAGAGAAGAATAGTTCTTGAAATAAAACAGAGAAAACAGAGATTATTACTCTAACCATGAAGGCCCTGCCTGGATTCGAAAGCAGAGCTGGTGCCTCAAATAGCCTAAGGTATTACATCTGGTTCTTCAAACTAATCAGACCCCTTTGAGACAGACAAATACTTCCTTGGGGAAGAACGTTGTTACACTGCAAAGTCCTAATGTTAACAACTGACTGTCAATCGAGATAAAACAAGCACCCAATGAGTCATAAAACACTAATTTTCCATTAGACAGCAAGAGAGAAACTGATGACAAGAAACAACAACAAAATTAGCTGTTAATAGAAACCAGATGGAATGGCAAAAACTATTCAAAGAAAACTATTAACTTAATATCAAGAGAAAGAAACAACAGTGTGTAATAACCACAAAACATCTCAATCTGGAGACCAAGCAACCATCAAGGTCAATGTAAGGGAGCTTAAATTAGTTGGTTTTGAGATTGCTTCCTGTTACACTAGGCTAAGCTGAGAACTTGACATTAAATTAGAAAAAAAGGAAAATAAGATTCCCAAACAAGACAAAGCCCCATGCTGACAGCAGCCCAGCTGCCCAACAGAAGGTGCAGAAGCCAGGCCCTGGAAGAACATTTTAAAGACATTTCTTCCTCTTCCCAACACTCTCCTGCTACCTCAGTGCTGCCTTGTTGTTAGAACTGCCAACTTCTATCACTGTAGAGCTTGTGATTCATTTTTACTAAAAGAAAAAAAAAAAAAAAAAAAAGGAAGGGAAGATTCACAGTTCTCTACAGTCCACACTAGAACACTACGTTTGTCTAGGAATATGCCAATTCAAGTCACCAAATTGCCGCTGAAGCACTATGGGCTCTAGTACTCAGAAGCCAAATTGTTCACCACCTTTTAAAAAACTACAATTCAGTTTGGGCAACCTCTGATACACACACACACACACACAAAAAAAAAATTACTCAAGTTTCAAAATCATGAAAGTAGCTTAAAATTCATAAAATGAGTGTGCACATCCCCAGTCACAAGGGCTGAGTACACCAAAACACACATGATAAAAATAAGTCAGTAACACTGCCGAGTAACTGTGAGAGACAGGAAGAAAAACTTAAAAATACATGTTTCAAGCATTAGTTAAAACAAAGAAAAAAAAATAATAAGACTAAAAAAATAAAATGAACTTCTATCTTTATAACCTTTCTTTCAGTTATAGGCAGGACGGATGCATGGGTATATGCTGCTTCCACGCTCAATCCAGAGATCACAAAATTACCATTTCTTTTCACATAATCATCTCATAATTTCAGTATCGCTGTTTAGATTTTGCTTTCAAAAGTGTTACATCTCAGGAAGAAGCAACAATATGTGGGTTTTTTTTTTGTCTGGGGGGTGAGGACAGTGATTTGGGTGGGTTTTTTTTTTTTTGTTTGGCTAGGGTTTTTTGCTTTACTGGGACTGAAATTCAGGGTGGTTTTTTTTTTTTCCACCAAATGAGGCTGCCACTAACATAGGAAAGGCTGTCTGAGGTTATCACCTAGCCAACGGGTTGTCATTCTGTCCTTCGCCACAAGGCAAAATGGGGAAACAAGGGATGAGACAAAGGGTGGGGAGCAGAGGGGGGAATAATAACCTGTCTAGTTTTTCAGCCCTGAAGTGCTTAACTGAAGAAATGGAAAAATCACCCTCTCACAATGCTCTTCTATATTACCTCACCTTCCCTGAGACAATAAGCTCTTCGGAGTACAAATACATTTGTATATATTTTGGGATGAGATTTTGTCAAACTCTTTCTGAATCCAGGTAGTGTAGGATGACTAGTTCTGTGTTTTCTAAACTATCACAGACAGAAGGAAAGGCTATCACATGGTAAATATCTGACTAAAGGTTAGGAGGGGGGTTTTCTGTTTGGTTTTTTTTATTATTTGTTTGTTTGTTTAGTTTCTTTTGTTTGTTTTAAATAAAACCAGTTTTCACATCAGAAGGAAGTCACCAGTGGAGTATCACAGTGAGAGAGTTAATTCAAAACAGCCTGAAAAGCAAGGTTAGTAATGAGGTGGCGAAGTTTACTTCCTGTACAGCTTCCTGTCATTAGCCAAGGCAAGGTGCAGAACCACCTAACTGTACCGGCTAGTAAAACAGCAGATGACATGCAGGCTGGATAAATGTCAAGTGACAATCTAAATTTTACATATTCAAGGTTGGGGTCCAGGTACTTAGGAATACGATCTTCAGGTTATAAAAACAATTTTACAGAAACATCAGCACACTGGTTGATAGTAGAATAAAAACCCCCAAGTGTCTGTAATTATTAAGGAAAGGACAGAAAACAAATCAGGAAACCGCTATCTTCTACAAACCCAGAAATGCTGTTTTAAATACTCTCTGATACTGATGCAGCTGTCATGCCACAGAAATCAAACGAGTCAGTAAGACTGAAAAGGATATGAAAAGGGTAACTGGGTGACTGGATGTATGAGTGGTTTCCATGCAAGAAATGACTAAATAGACTAGGGCTTTTCAATGTGGAAAAGAGAGAACAGAACCACGACGGTCATTGAGAAAATTACTAGGAAACAATCTCCCATCTCTCCAGTAAAAGAAACACGGAACATCCAATGAAACGAGCATTTCAGAACAACAAAAGAGAGACTATTTTTGCACAACCCAGAGTTAACGGTAGGACTCCTTGCCCCAGATGGCTGTGGATCCTCACAGTTTTGTTTGAGTTCAAAAAGCTATTGGAGACATTAGAATCATAGAATGGTTTGGGTTGGAAGGAACCTGAAAAATTACCTAGTTCCAACCCCTTTCCCCTGGGCAGGAACACTTTCCTCTAGACCAGGTCGCTCAAAGTCCCATCCAGTCTGGCCTTGAACACTGCCAGGGATGGGGCATCCACAAATTCCCTGGGCAATCTGTTTCAGTGCCTCATCACCCTCACAGTAAAGAATTTCTTCCTTAAGTCTAACCTAAATGTACTCTCTTTCAGTTTAAAGCCATTACCCCTTGTCCTAGCACAAAAGGCCCTTGTCAAAAGTCCCTCTCCAGCTTTCTTGTAAGCCACCTTTAGGTACTGGAAGGCTGCTATCAGGTCTCCCCAGAGGCTTCTCTTCTTCAGGCTGAACAACCCCAGCTCTTTCAGCCTGTCCTCACAGGAGAGATGTTCCAGCCCTCTGATTGTGGCCCTCCTCTGGACTTGCTCCAACAGCTCCATGTCCTTCTTATGTTGGGGGCTCCAGAACTGGATGCAGTACTCCAGGTGGGGTCTCATGAGAGTGGAGTAGAGGGGGAGAATCACCTTCCTCGACCTGCTGGCCACGCCTCTTTTGATGTGGCCCAGGATGCGGTTGGCCTTCTGGGCTGCAAGCACACATTAGAAGCTCATGCTGAGCTTCTAATTGACCAACACTTCCAAGTCGTTCTCCTCAGGGACAGCGGAACAGGAATCTACTGAGAATTATTAAATATAAAGAAAGAAGAGTCCTTGACTGATAAATCAGTGGAGGCTGCGAGAGCTTTCTGGGGAGGCATCATTATATGCTTGATGATATGCCTCCTTTTAGACATACTACATAATTACATGCCTGTTTTTACACTAATCCCCAAGCATCTCGTGTTGCAGGCTGCCACAAAGTGCTTTGTCCAACCTGGTACGGTGGTTCTCATGTTCTCAGTTCTAGCTATGATCTTGACTTTGTTGACAACTTTAGCATTGCTGCTATCGTGAGCATAAGAGACTGAGTCTTTGAGTTCACTGGAATAATTATTCATGAGATACATGTTTAGTCATGGAGAGTTCAAGAAAACATTATTCCATACGCCTGTATAGGAGATGACTATGTCCAGAAACTTATTTTAGACCTTTGTAAAAAATAGGGACATCAGAAAAACAATAATGCATGACATGAAGGGAGCAGGAGAAAAAAAACAGATGCCACCAGTGCCTCAAATACCTGTAGTACGGGGACCTAGTTAGATGAAAATACCCTATGGTGATCCTATAAAGAGGATTGTGCTCCCCCCTGCAAGATGACAAAAAACCCAAAACCAGATTCCCCAAATCCCAGACTGCAACAGCTGCCGTCAATTCCTTCCTGACCTCCATTTTCTCAGTGCTTTCAAGCTGCTAGCCTTCACTAGCTTCCCACAAACTTCTCCAGAAGCACAAGAAAGGTACAACAGCTAATGCTCCCTGCAGAGTTCAACATGTAGGTGGTCTGACTCCATCTAACTGGCCTATCTGTCTGTATTCATGATTTTGTATCTAAGCCCAAGGTCATAAGCATCTGTATGCCAACATCTACGAACTGTGTTGAAATGTCTTTCTGTTAACTTTTAGCCTGGACATTATATGAGTCTACAGTCATCTCACTTCAAGACTGTTCTCTAAACATTGCTGAAAGGCAAATATAAAACTAGGGAGCTCCAAAGCACAACTACATGCTACCATTTATTGTACACAAAACCTTGCAAAACATCAAAACACTACTTCCAACCTGTTAATTTGCTGTTACTTTAATCTGAATGCACAAACAACCCAGACCAAACCTGAGCTGGATAGCCAAGACAGCACATTGCTGAGCCCCATGCCCGTGACTTGCTCAGAGAGGGGCAGTGTGCGGGTTGACACATCTCCGCACTAATGTGCTCACACAGCTTTTGGATTGGGCTTGCCTGTATCAGCGGTCAAGTCCTGACTTACTTGACTTGCAGTCAGTCCATGGAGATGCATATGGTTGCCTCATGTCCCTCTGTCCCCACCAGATCTTAAACATGGTCCCTTCCCTACTGGAAGCCTTGTATTTCTGCCCGCCCCGCAGTCATTTGCAGGAGGGAGGAAAGAACGGACAACACAGTTTCAGTCCTTTCTGCTTAGGTATCAGTGCATTCTGGGCCTTTTGGATAATGAGATGCAGAGTCTTGGAGAAGTGTAGCTGTGGGAAAACAGCCTCTGTCCCTCCTCCTTCTGACCCTTCCTTGTCACCAGTGGCCAAGACATGCCCATGATGAAGTGGCCAAATCTATCCAAGAGTTGAGGCTGAAGCACAAGGAGACAATGGCACCCCTTTGTAAAAGGATAGCACCCCCTCCACCAGACCAAGGTGCAGAGGCCTCCAGCCTGGCACGCTGCACTTCCTCAAGGAGGTGCAGAGGAGACTCCCTCCTGCAGCCCCGCAGTTGTTTCCCCTCCCAGCCACATCCATGGGAAAGAGCCAGACACTGTCCCTCCCCACTGCTAGCAAAGAAGGGAGGCAGAGCGCGACCCCGCTCTGGGGGAAGGGACAGGGACAAAACCGTCACAGAGCTGGCTGACACTGAGAAAAGGCTGGATGGCATAGGGCAGGCTACAAAACTGGCATCATGAATGCATGGTAATATAGGCTCCAAATCAATTTTACATCATTTGTCTTCACAAGCAATTTGATTGCAGTCCCACCATGGCACCAGAATACTGCCCACCATTAAGCTTACTGGGAGACAGTCTAGTGGCAGAGGGCCATACATTCATTTTGCACTACTGAAAATCTGATTTTCAATCTAAATTTATTCTTCAAGTAATTTTTTAATTAAAAAATAATCAAACTTACATCTGTTCTCACCATAGACCTACCTTTAAAATTCCTTGTCAGTTGAAAAATAAAAAAAAAAAACACGAAGTTTCTCCACTGCTTGATAAGTCCTACAAAGAGGCCATCACACTTAGCCTTCCCTGTTTTCACTTTGTCCAAGGACATCACAGCTAAAACCATTTCATGTAAATATTGTTATAACACGATGCTGCCCTTGTATCAGAGAACTAGCTAATAACTCCTCTTCCATTCACTACTTTAACACCAACAGAAGCATACTCTTCATTTCAGTTTATGTCATTTCTTGCTGCTGCCAAATACTGAATATTTTAATTGCGCTGCCTCTACCATTAGGAACCTTTATATTCCATTGCAAAGGGACACTGAGATAGGAGATAAAACTCGTAGGGAGTTTTATTAAGTCTCAGTCCTGCTCCCTGCCACAGTGTGAACACAGAGTATCGAGTATCATCTTTCCTGTTCTGGTCTGATTCCAGCTCTTCACAGATCTCTATAGAAAAATAACAAAAAATTGGATTTGTGCCCTTTTTTCCCCCTTATTCATCAGCTATTTTTTTTCTTTTCTTTTCTTTTTTTTTCCAGTGCAAACTCTCACCTTCCTGAATACGTAAGTAATGCCTGAAGTGCTCTGTTCAGTCTAAATATTTTCCTTACTCTTAGCTGATGGAGCAAATCTTTGGGAACTTTTGTAGATATTTTAATCCAGAACATTTTCCATAAATATGAAAGTTCCTTATTTTATTATTATTAAGGTCTGAATTTTAAAAAACAGTAAACACCAGAATAAAACTCCTCTCCCCAAGAGTGAGATTTTATGATCTACTGTGTGTCATAGTCCATCCACATTGCTCATGCCTCAACTGCATGAGGATTTTGAGGAATTTCTGAAGCACAGGCATAAGCCTGAGCACTTTCAGATGGCATGTCAAAGACAACACTCTTATCTGAGCCCAAATTGGTTTAAGCTGGAGGTGAACATGGTAAAGTTCTCTCTGTGCCAATAAGGCTGTAATTGCTCTTTTGTGCTACAGTGACAGTATTAAGTCTTATTTGATTATTAAAAAATAATCAGCCGAGTGGGTGGCAGGGAGGTTGAGTACAGTCAAAATCTGAATGTGGATGGTTGAAAAAGAACAACACTGAGATGGTTTTAGAAAAGTTCATTTTAAAACTATCACCACATCAGCCCAGTAGATTAAACATACAAGTGCAGAAATAGCTCTTCTTTCTCTATATTGTAATAACTAGACCACACAGCTCTGGACTTCAGGTGTAACTGAGTGGTGAAGCAGTAAAATACTTTAATGTTAAGAAAAAAAACCCAAAGATTTTAAACTTTAAATCATATAATCCCAAATCCATCTCTTAATTCCACTGACTTCAATCAAGTAACTGAATGCACGGAACCTCTCAAGTCTAATAAAATCAGACAAAAAATCCTGCTAGTGAGCTTCCATGAAACAAGGATCTTATGCGCTGAAAGGTCACACAATCTGCTGTAAAAGAGTATTAGACTGTCACCTCTCTATCTCATGACAAATACTGAAGCATCTGCAAAATTCAAGTAGCAGATCAATTCTCATTGTATGTACACCATACAGATTTCAAGAACGTTAACGTGAAGTCAAAAGGAGCTTTTTAGGTTTTTAAAAAGTCAACATTTCAAGTTACTTGGGACTCCCAAAAGCACTGATGTGTCCCTCGCAACCCCCACTGCCACAGGCTGATTGTGTGACAAAATATTGCCACCCCAAATTGTTAACAAAAGCATAAAAGAAATGCCACTAAATATCATATTATTGTGCACATGCAAATTCGATTTGGGTGATCATGTAATCTTGGAAGGCAACATACTCGCAGGCTGTGTACATTTAAGCTTCACCAAAAGCACGTGATCATTAATCTCCTCCCAGGGGGATTTCATGTAAAGCTGACAATTTCTGCTTCTACCAGTAATGCTTATTTACTAAAACCTGGATTGGACTTCCAGCTATCATTTGGAAAAGAAAACAACTCGCCTGCACAGCAAAGCACCAGTTTGTCCTAGTTGTCTAGTAGGAACTCTTGATTTTTGCACTGTCAAGTTTGGGGTTTGTAGCAGCGCACCTAAATAAATTAAATCCCCCCTAACCGAAACAGCCCCTTCCAGCCGGGAAAGGCAGGCAGGCGGGACATACACACGCACCAGTGTGGCCACCAGCCAGAAGCAGCATCCATACTTAAGACACCCAAAGCAAATAACATTTGGAGATTCTTGCCAAATAAGATTACGGGTTTGTATTCTTCTCTTCTCGCACATGCACAAACCCAAAGATTACAAGAAAAATAATGCTCACAGCACAGAACAAAGACCTTTTGTTATAGTTCCATAAGGTTTTGCAAAATCCCCTTCTTTGTCTAAAACTGAACTAATAGTGTTGCTGGAGCCCTGATGATCTAAATATACAAAGCTTGTACAGAGAAGGAATATAGATTTCTTTTAGAACAACTGATAACATCAGAAAATACTGACAAGCTTTTGAGAACAGAAGCCCCAATTTACAAGTATCTTTATTCAGACAATTAAAAAAAAAAAAAAGTAGTAAATACTGCAGCCATTCAAATGCACACACTCTGAAAGGACACAATTAGAGCTGAAGGCTTATCAGAGCCAGCTGTATTTTAATAGAATCTCTTACGATTGTCTCCCCCAAATAAAAGCGGTAATAGCAATACAATTAAAAAGCCAGCTTAAATAAAAACAACCCCCAAAATTTCCAAAAACCAGCAAGTTATCTCTCTGCTTTTAACCCCCCAGCACCTTCTGAAGGATGTTAGTGTGAATGAAGGAAAGGTGCTTATTAAAAAAAGCAGCTTGACGATTAGAACTGAACAAAGTATCACACTAAAAGGGCTCGTTCACATAGCACTCTAATGAGGAGCCTCCACAGCAGCCTCTCCTGACAGGCTGTCTGAGCACACATATTTATTTTGCAGGGCTCAACAGCATCCCTACAATGAACTCTAAGCCAAGATACTCAGCCAACAAGGCATTCTCCTACCTGAAGCTTCATTTTCCAGCACAAATGCATGTGTGTATCCTCAGTGTAGCTTTTCCCGGCTGCATGACTCCTGTTATCCAGACTAAAGAGACAGAGCTGTGTAAGCAGAGCTGCTGACTGCCCTACATTTGCCTGCAGATGAAGAGAAAGAGTTGGTGCGGTACTTGCCTGGGCTTGTTTAAGCCCCCTAAATATAATACTAGTGTAGCTCAAACTAGACTAAGTACTTCCCCCAGCTGATCCCAGTGAAAAGAGCTTGTGATGAATAATGCATGAGAGCTCCTATGAACACGCTCCATTCCTTGCAGCAGCTGATGTCCACCTCTCCCTGCTTCCCAAAAGCAATTCCTAGCAATTTTTGTGCTGTGAAGCATAAAAATTTTCACAATGTCCAAAGAGCAAGGAGGATGCCCCTTCCAGATCCATTATTTTCCTCTAGCTGTTAGGGAAACCAATAGATCTGGTGATTTCCTTTTTTTTTTTTTTTTTTTTTTAAAGATAAAAATCTATGCAGCTGGAAGTCAAAGAAAGCATGATAAGCACAGAGCCATAGCTCTAGACTACACAATATTACTAAATTCAGTTGCTTAGTAATTAATTTTTCTTATTCCTAAGGGCTGTGATGCAAGAGAAGCTCTATAAAGATGAACACTGAAGAGAGAATGAATGTGACAGACCAGAAAATAATACAGCACAAAGACGGTGGAAAAAAAAAAAAAAATGCTTGCTGTAGCTGGCAAGTTCATTTGACTGTTTACAGAGAAAAGAGATTGCTTAGGAGAACTTAGTGGGTGGAGGAATATGGGGGATAAATTCACATGCTTCTGCTCTTGAGCAATAAATTCCACTATGTCAGTACAACTTTGCAAGCTAACTACAAAAATCACTTACTTTCAGATATTCTTCCAAAGAGTGAACAAGCACAGGACTAATTTGCAAGGCAAATGTGAATACATACAACTTGCAGATTCAGCTCTATTTCTCAGAATTGTTTTGCTTTGATTTCATTGTTAGATACACAACAAATTATTTGGCATCTCTTTATCAGTTGCCTGCTGCAATCCAAATGACATAGGTGACCAAACGCAACTGACAAGGCTCTCGCAAACTGTTAATTTTCCTGTAAAGGAAATGTGGCTTTGAAGCGTCATTACAGTGAGAGAGTGCATGTAGCTTCCTAAATCCTGAACCATGGCTCTTCAGTTTGGGCATAACATAACTGTAGACATCTCTGAGGTCTGAGGGACCAAAAAGAAAAGGATATTCAACACACTGGAGTCACCTAGTGCTCAGTGGAGAATGGTTAACTCCTCTCTCACCAATGCTAAGGGCGATCCTCCTGCAAGGATCAAAGCTAACCCTAGGACTCTCCCGATGACATTATCCAATTACAGCTATTGTCATGCTTTCCTTGAGATACCCTCTGACCCTGGGAATGCTATACACTCTACAAGGCAGAAGAGAGGATTTCCTTTCCTTTCAATGGCACTTTTTTTCCATCTTCTCAACCCTCATCAGTTCCCTGCTACGTCCACTTTTAAATTGAAGTTTTCAGATAACCGCAACCCATTCAGAATTCAGTTTTACCACAGAATTATACGGTACAAATTTTACGGCCAGGACCACTCTGTATATATTTTTGTTTCTCATATTCTCTCACTCATGGTTAAGGACAACACCCGGAGCTAGATGGACCTTTTGTCTCATCCACCACAGTTGGTCTCATATCCTGAGTGCTGCTCGGCGTAACTTGCTGTTTCTCCCTCCCCCTAGACTGAATACTCTTTTTTAAAAAGGAAAAGTCCAATACTAAAGTCACATCCACACAAACAAAGGCTATGGAAATACTTCACTCATCAATAAACCTCAAGGAAGCAAAGATTCTTAACATCTAAAAATCAGGGCCTTAATGCCTTCCTCCAGCTCCTCCATCACAACTTCAAAAACTGGAACCAAGAAGCTTGCAGAGAATTAGCAGGGCTGCTCAATGTGAGAAGGCAGGGGCTCTGCATAAACCCAGCCCTATACGTTGTGAACTACAAGGTGAGCAATTGAGCTGAACATGACAAATGCAGGACTACTTTACAGACAGATCATCTATTTCTGCAAAGGAAGCCAAAAGGACTACACCTTGTTAGAGGAAACAATCATATGGCATACTCAGATTCTACACTATAAACAAACAGTAGCAGATTAAATAGCTAAAATTAATCAAAGTGCTTAATAGTTTTGAAACAGGATATGTTATGTTTATTTCTATTCAACTGACAATTTCAGAAATCCCAGCAAATGGTAAATAATAGGGTTGATGTTGTAGCTTATTATTTACCATATAACATACCCTGTTTCAAAACTACTAAGCACTTTGATTAATTTTAGCTATTTAATCTGCTACTGTTTGTTTATAGTGTAGAATCTCTCAGTATTTTCATACCAGGTGAGCTTTGGTTAAACAACAGAATACTCTTCCTGTGTCGGCCTTGCAGACTCGCACATCCTCAGAGCAGTGCCTGGGTCTGGTCCATACAGGGCGAGTGTGAACAAGCACTTCGCAAACAAAATTCAAATTCCTGCCTTAGCTTAACCTGAGCAGTTGCACGGTCATGAATTCACTCTCCAGAAGTTTTCTTTAATATCTGGAAGCTGGAGTTAAATTCTGAGATTCCTTTTTTTCCAGAGGCTCTCCCTCTGAGGCTAATGGAAAGGAATTGCTGGAGGTGAGAGGAAAATCTGCCACAAATACACATTTGTAAGGCTTTGGATACAGGGAAGCATGTACCTAGGCTCAGTTCAGCATTTCACATAACCCTTTGGATATTTACCTTCTTCCTCTTAGCATTTCAGGAGGTCAGGTCAAAGGTTATGCAGGTTGGTTTCCAAATTCAATAGGTGTATTACTACCATTACGAAGAACTATGCAAACACAGCAAGCTGGAAGAGAGACTTGGTTTAATTACATTTTGTACCAGTGTTACGCCGGTGGACTCTGGACAGACCTATGCCTGCACGTGGCTCACAGGACTACTCCTGTAGCACCAGGTGTTACAAGTAAGTTTCTGGGAGAAGCAAACCAGAATACAAACGGATGAGCATGAGAGTAATTAAATGCTGTTTATTATTTCAGGCAGTTCTATCCATTGGGTATTCAATTTAAAACATAAGAGAATTAAAGCCTATCTGCCTTCTAAAAAAGGTCCTTCTTAGGGATTTAAACAAAAAAAACCCAAACCAGCGTTTTCCTAATTTTTTTAAAGAATAATGAACTCAATTGGTTTCTGAATCCATCCTTTCATTTAATGTAGCACACAAAGTTTGTGTTTCTTAAAACCTTAGCATCTGAAATTATAAGCTTTGCAGTAAAATTCTGATTGTCCATTTAAAAATACCTTCCCATACATAAATCCCCCAATTTTTATGTATCACAGCTTCAGAGAAAAACAAAAACATTGGAAACACAGATATTGAAAGTCTAAAGTCACGTGGCAAACAACTCCGAAGTGACAAGTTCATGGTTTGGGGTTGGTTTGTTGTTTTTTTTTTGTTGTTGTTTGGTTGGGTTTTTTTAAGTGACATGATATTTGACTACTTTGAGTTAACATACTCTTGAGTATCGCATCCTCAAAATAAAGCAATTTGGGTTTTTTTTTCCCCTCAAATATTTAATATTTGATTATTTAATAAAATATTTGAATTTAACCAATATGTTGATTCTTATGTTTATGAGGCTAACAAAAGCAGTTTAAAAATGAAAGGAGTGCCGCTGAACAGCTTTATATATTCATTTAAAATAAACAGCATTTTGTAGCATTCCCCTGCATGTCTGAACAATGATGTTGCCACTGTGAAAGGAAAAGATGCAGGAGAGGCCTCACCATGGCATGAACTGTGCATAGCAAAATCATCTTTCATTCATGCGCACTTATTAGGTGAAACTTGAAATAATCTGTGTCAGCTCACAGACACATCACTTCTTTACATGCTTATGCTAGGGGCCAAATTGAATCATTTTGGTTAAGTATTTAGCTACTGGCTGGCCAGTTAATTTTACAGTCAAATTTTGTACAGTCTATTTAGTTTCTCCCATTTTTAAATAACTACAACCTCCTGGGGAAATTCTCTAGTAGACCATCTGCTCATTTCCTACAAATCCTCCTTTCAGACCTTACGCAAATTTCTGAGCTGCCAATCAGAACTTCTTTGATGTCTGGGTGAAAAAAAAAAATCCCAACTATTCTGAACAGAAACCTGCACTGCAAAAAGATTAGTTATCCCCTGATCAGTAAAGTAACGATAGCAAGGCGGGTGATTTCTCTGCAGCATACCTCAAGCAGCAAATACATCCTCAGTGGGATTAGCACTTACGGTCCTCCCTGGCCATAGGTTAGGAAGGGACGGTCCAGGGACAATTGATCTCATATCTCATATTTTTAGCTCATTATATTGTCTCCCAAGTTTCTGCATGCCCAAGCACCTCGTTTGCAACCCTCTCAGTCCGCACTGCCTGGGAACAGCTGATGGACATTTCCCAGATGTAACCCCAAAGGAGGGTGGAGGGAAGGAAAAACCAATCTGGATGGCACAAGTGTAATGGGGGACACATGGGATAAGGAGATGTTACAACCAAGCAGCATTTCCTGTCTGTGAATTTACATAATCATGCTTGTGCAAGCACTGCACTGCTCCTCTCTGGCTTGTGAAATGCTGCAGGCTGCACAGATCCAACATTTCACCAGACTTTTTCCAAACAAACAAGGCTGGAGGGAGTTTCAGCAATCAGGAACACACTGAAGGAGCTAACAGACTTTGATCCAGGAGATGTTTCTCTGAGTCTATGCGAACTCCACAGTGGAAAAGAGAAGTGAGGATTTTATGCCTATTTTTAAAAAAAATTAGCATCAGTATCCCAACTCTCTACCAAGTGCTAACAAACACCACATAACATCCCATGCAGTACCTGTGAGTAGGAGCTGACTTGCGGTTGCTGCCTGTGCTGAATTCAAACACTTGTCACTGCAACAGTAAATTCACAATGCTGCAAAACAATATAATGGTGCTTACCCAAGTACCGAAAAGCACGTCAGACTAGAGAAAAATGGATGACTGAACATGAAGCGAAAAGGCCAAGCAACTAAGGGGCATACTGAGCTTCCTAAATAGTTTTATTTCCTTTCACATCTACAGTTTTGGCTTTTTGTTCTGCTTTTTGGCCTCAGAAAATATAGCCAAGTTCAGAATAGCGGATGGCACATAAGTTCTCCCCAACAAAACTGCAAATGCAGGAACTAGCTAGGACACTTTCACAAACATTTGAGAAATCTAAGAAAAAAAAGTTAAAAACAGAACTTTGTTATAAAGAGGAACTGTAAAAGCTTCCTCAGAAGTTCCTCCTCCTCCAAAACCAATCAGATTCAAAACTTGCAACAGCTAAAACCTACCTAAATATTGCACAAGAAGAATTCACCAGAAAGGATGCAACAGACATGGGGGTTAGGGCATTAAACACCCCCAAAAACTCTGGTAATAAACCAGAACCTCAGACTTTGCAGTTATTTAATTACTAAACTGAAAAATGGCAGGGCCATAAAAATGGGTTGATCTCATCTGCCTTCCTTCACTCTGTAATCCACTGAGACCTGTGTGTGTCTCGGCTAGGTTTACTACAGGCAGCCAGACAGAAGTCAGTCTTAAAGAAGGACTTCAGTGGCCTACTTCTTGTGTTCCAGTCGGTTACCCCTACATCATCCTTGCGGACTGATGTCATGGACGCACCAGAGCCTGCAACCGAATTGCCGGAGACGGACGTGTGAGCAGAGAAACTGTGGTGAACGATTGCTGTAAGAAGATAAATAGCGAGAATGCATTTCAGAGGAGGCTGGAGGAAACACATCTGGGTTTTGCTAGATGAGGTACTGGGGAATGGCACTTTTAAAGCAGTTCCTTTAAACAAGTAGCTGTAGCACCAGAGGTTGGGAGAAGTCAAAGAGAAGTCTTTAAGGGACTGCAGGGTTCTCGTAAGGATCAGCTACCTGCCAGCCACTTTACAGGTGGGCTTGTGTCACAAAGGTCTGACTGAAACCAACCAAGTTGCTAAAACATTTAAGATACAAATATCAGAACTCCTGAAAGCAAATATTTGGATCTGGTGATGATGTCTAGCACATTCGATACATATTCCTGATCTCTCTGGGGGCAGCGGGAGAATTCCTGGCAGTTCGGAAGCAGAGCAGCGGGGCCGGGCAATGGCTAAAACTGGGAATGCTTTGAGGAGATAAGCAGCTGCTGCCAGTCCTACTTGGCCCGAGGACTGGGTGGAGTTTAAAATGCTCATAAACCCAAGGAGCAAGAGCAGTGTTCTCTGCTGTACCTATATTCAAAAGAAAACACAGGTTTATAGATGATAAAAGGGGAAAAAAACAGAACAAAACAACATGGCATGGACCCGATATAGCTGGAACTGAAGTTCTGGGAGACAACACAGCTCAGCCATGGAAGTTGTCTCTCTTTCTCCCTAGCTGCATTCATGGGATGGGCTCAGTTTCCCGTGGAAACTGCAAGCTCCTATAATTCAGACAGTTCATCCTAGTAACCATTAGAAAGCACCTTTCAAAACAGCATTATTTATTGAGGCTCCAAAACACACAACAAAGGGTGTAAAAGAAGGCCCAAATACCTGGGTGCACTACCCACTCATGAAATTCTCCCCACTAACTCCTGCAGAAGAAACATCCCTCTGACCAGCTGAGCTCAGGATGCAACTGGGAGAAAGTACTGTCTTACTGCAGACATGCTGACCCCATCTGTTTTTTTTTTTTTTTGCCAGCCTATGGTCTCCTATTAACATTTCCCTAGTAGTCTGTCTCCCACCTTTACTATGTCTGATATGGTGGAGCATTCCCTTTCACCTTTTTCCCCAAATTTTTCCCCCTAAAAATGGAAGAAACGATAGTGAAAGAAAACATGTTAAATGGTAAAGACCTAACTTGTGACAGATCTGAAGTTGGCCTTGTCAACAAAGAATCAAATGAAGATGATCCTGCTGGTTCCACAGGATCGGTGCTAAGCCATGCATTAGTCAATATTTTCAATAATGATCTGGAAATGAATTAAAAAAACCAACCAAACAAAAAACACACAGGAAAGTCACTGCCAGTTACACTTACAGATGACACAAAGCTTAGCAGGATGGTAAAAATGATAAGGCTTATCGAGCAGCTGGAGAAGGTCCAGAGGAGGGTCACGAAGATGATCAGAGGGATGGAGCACCTGTCCTATGAGGACAGGCTGAGAGAGTTGGGGCTGTTCAGCCTGGAGAAGAGGAGGCTCCGGGGAGACCTTATAGCGGCCTTCCAGTACCTCAAGGGGGCCTACAAGAAAGATGGAGAGAGGCTGTTGTGATAGGATGAGGGGTAACAGCTTTAAAATAGAGGGAGGGAGATTTAGATTAGATGTTAGGGAAAAAATTTTTACAATGAGAGTTATAGAACACTGGAACAGGTTGCCCAGAGAGGTGGTGGATGTCCCATCCCTGGAAACGTTCAAGGGTTGGATAAAGCTCTGAGCAACCTGATCTAGTGGGGGATGTCCCTGCTCCTTGCAGGGGGGTTGGATTAGATGACCTTTAAAGGTCCCTTCCAACCCTAACCATTCTATGATTCTAACTGAAATGGATTTGGGGGGAAAAAAAACCCCACTGTACTCAGTTGCATTTTATTTTCACCAAATCAGAGTGACACAGGCTGTAACTGGAAGTTATACAGGTGTCAGCCTATAAAGCAGGAGTACAGTAAAGGATTTAGGAAGCTGCAGTGAAGTGACAACTGGAGATGAGAACCTAAATGAGGTTTGAGGACAGGATCAATGCCATTCACCCCTGCGCTACAGCAAGTAGAGATCAGTTTTCCCTCTGAAGTCCAGCACTGACAAGGTAGATGCTGGAGAACTGAGGGAAGACAACAACTGCAACAACAAAACCCTAAAAGCAAGAGCAGCACAGCTTGCCTTGTAATTAAGACACTTGCACCTCCAGTGTCCCAATCTTTCCTTTCAAATCGAAGAAGAAGGGGCTGAAAAGGATCTCTTCACTCCCCTCTAAACATTTTCAAGGCTGTAAGAAACACCCTACCAGGAGAGATTCAGAATTTTATCTGTAAGTTTATCCAAAAAGAAGATGACCTAACTTGTTTGTAACACACTGATAGGTCCAAAAGCACAACTTAAGAGCCTGTTTCAACTAACAGAGAGAATCACCAACAACCAGCAGCTGGGAGCTGAAGCCAGAATTTAAAAATAAAAAATAAAAATTGGGTGTGGGTTTTGTAAGCTGTGATGGTTGTTGGCATGGAAACAAACTACTGAGCAAGACAGACAATTTACCCTTGATCTTCTAGTCAAGGCTGGAGGCTAAAGTGCCTCTTCCAAATACCGCGACTTATGGGTTCAATGCACGTTGCATCTAGTTACCGCTGTAACACAGGTCATTACAAGTCAGATGTGGCCATCTCTGTTGGCCTTCAACGTCACCAACTTCAAAGAGTCATTAAAATAAAGCAAGCCATTCTCAACCAAACTGATGGGAAAGGGTTTGTGGTGGAAGATGTTGCTTTTATGCTGCTGACTTCAGATACGAACCAGGACAATCAGCCCTTTATTACCAGTGCCCAGAAATACATGAGTATATATTTAATTTAACTAGCTATGTTATGCTTTGCATATTAATAAGTTACATACAAAATAATTGCACTTTTAAAAAAATTCCATCTGCATTTCAACACGCCTTTCCCCTCTCCCACATCAACTTCATCATTATGTGACGATACAGATTTTTTACTTGGCGATTTGAAGCAATATAAGCCCAATAGTCAAGGTTTTTGTATTAATCGCAGAAGAAAGCCAGTTCTGTTCTATTCCCAGCTGTACGGGAGAGGACTTCTTACATCAGTTTAAGCACAAATTAGCACTGGCAGTACCCAGTGGCCCTGATTTGCAAATGTTTCCATTAAGTACCCATGTGCTTCTCTTTTAAGTGCTTAACTTAAAATAGCTATGGTTTAAAGCTTACAGGTGCACAGTAGCTGTGGTTGCTCTTTCCCAAGTGTCCCAACCTTGGTGTCTGAAAACAGAAACATCCTATGCAGGGGTCACTTCCACGTTTCTGCCTGTGGATGTTTCAGTAACTCCAGTGTCTCTCAAGTACTTGATGGCAGCCCAAGGGGAAGTCACGCTACAGCATTTCATGCGGAATCAAGCGGTTTAGCTGCTCTTACATTTACCAACTTAAGACGTAAAAATTAGTGAATATTTCATTTGGTTGCATGCAAGTCTGCCTTCCAGTCTTTACCCAAATCATGTGCTTTCAGCCATCTGCGTTACAGTAAACATAACTAAAGAGGACTGCGGGGGACACACACACACAACACCAAACTCCACAAACAACTCCTTCCTATTTTCTAGGATCAATCAAATGTTTTCACTGTTGTTAGGCATAAAAACTAAAACAAAAAAATATCGCTTAAGCCATTTGCTGAGGGAAATGATGTTGCGACGTTTCAAACTGAACAATCCAGAAACTACCTCCTCTGGCATCCACTGCTTGGGAACAGTTACTAGAAACAGGCAGGCAGATGATTACCAGAAAAACCTTTACAACTGACATGGGGTTTGTGCATCCAGTCAGAGCTGACTAAAACATTTCCTGTCCTGAAACTTTCCATTCAGGAAAAGCTACCAATGTTTGTTAAAAGGCTGTTCCATGACCACTTTAAAGCAAACATAAAAATCAATTAATTAGTGGGTATTCAAAAAATCTGGAAGCAGCCCCTACAACTTTTAAACCATCTTTTTTTAGGCTCCTCTCTTTAAATCCTGGGGAAAGGATAATTCTGATCAACATGTGGTTGTGGGATTTAAAATATAGTACAAGAAGATGAAAGAAAAGTTTACAATAAAAAAAAAAAAGTATCGTAGACTAGTCACACCCATGGGCTGTATGGTAAATTTTGGTATCAACATATCCAACTGCAGAGGTGATAGGACACCACTTGCCTCATGTGACATGTATTCCTGTAGGACCTCAGAGGACTTACAGACCTGCCTGCTTGTATCTACCCTGGAAAGGCAGTACTGAAATACGGGAACTACAACTTTCTGTTCTACACAACCACTCCCTAAATGCTAGAAGACAGGCAGAGATCTGCTTCTTGTTTCTAGCAAGGATCTTTTTCTCTCTTAAATACAGGTTAATATCTTCCACAGAGGGAACACAAATCTAGCACGGGAAATGCTTCACAAGAGATCCAACTTGGTAGCCACCTCTGAAATGAGTCCTGATACGGGCTGAAAAGCTGTCTTGAAAGAGCATGAAAATAAGAAAGGACAGCATGGGATGCCACCCTTCTAACTCATTCATTGTTTTTCTAGTGACAAAGTACAGAAGAAAGGATAATATATTGGCTCAGAAAATCCTTGTTCAAAGGATTGTTATGTCCCTCCCCCAACATAAGAAGGACATAGTTGGAGTGAGTCCAGAGGAGGGCATGAATATGATCAGAGGGCTGGAGCACCTCTCCTACGAGCACAGGCTGAGAGAGTTGGGGCTGTTCAGCCTGGAGAAGAGAAGGCTTTGGAGAGACCTTATAACAGCCTTCCAGTACCCAAAGGGGGGCTTATAAGAAAGCTGGGGAGAAACTCTTTAGCAGGGCCTGCTGCGATAAGGCAAGGGGTAATGGTTTTAAAATAGAAGGAGGCAGATTCAGATTAGATAGAAGGAAAAAAATTTTTGCAGTGAGGGTGGTGGAACACTGGAACAGGTCGCCCAGAGAGGTGGTTGATGCTCCATCCCTGGAAGCATTCAAGGCCAGGTTGAACGGGGCTCTGAGCAACCTGATCTAGTCGGGGATGTCCCTGCTCCTTGCATGGGGGTTGAACTAGATGACCTTTGAAGGTCCCTTCCAACCCAAACCATTCTATGATTCTAAAGAATCATCTGCCTCCCACAGATTTGCAGTATAACATGGGCAAGCAGTTAATGTCCATTTTTGACATCTCTACAGAAACAAATCCATTAATCAAATAGCTAATAAAAAGCTCCACTAGCAGAAGAAAGATCAACAATTTACCAAAGATTTCCGTGACTAACATAAGTTCAAGGAAAGAAGTCCATGTTTGAGATGCTCCTACCACACAAAACCTCTCCTTTCTGCACTCATTTCTTCACCAGCCTCATGAACCAGGCCCACTTAAAATTATAATTATAGAAATTACAGTCAACTAATCATCATCCTCAGGAGTCATGATCTCGGGTGTGCTGGGGTGTTTCTAATATTTATTCCAGGTTCTCACTTCCCTGTACACTCAAGCCTACTACATCTGTTGCTGAAATAGCTCCTAGCCTGGCCTTGCTGGTTGAGGTCAACTCTCACTGGATATACGATCACGACTGTGCAGCATTCGCAACTCAGCTTGCAACATCTACTAGTTCACCGCTGTAACTGTGAGACTAGACATTTAAAGTGCACCTGAACAGCATCTCAAGGATTTCTTCCAACTCATCTGTTCTGCAAGTTTCCCATCTTTTAATGTCACCCACTGCTCTTTGTATCTTCATCTGTGAATCTCAAGCCCGTTACACGTATTAGGTAACATGAACAATCCTCCTGATACAGCCGTGTAGACAGAGGAACTGAAGCCTGAAGTAGTTAAAGCAGTGACTGCTGGCACACGAGCTGGAGAGACAGAGTTGTAAGACGCTGAGTGGCACACACACGGCTGGACGCTGGTGTCAGAGGAAGGCAGGGACCCCCAGGAGGGGCTCCTGCTCAGCTTTGACATCGAGGGTGCTGGGAAGTGTGCTGGCTCGCAGGGAGGCATTATGTGCCTCTTCACTCCAAATTTCTACTGGTGGTTTTAACCTCTAGGTTGGGAAAGAAATTTGGTACATCCTGGAGCAGTAGATAATCTCTTGGATAAATTGTGTATGTGTGGATGGTACTATTTAATTATGTAGTTATATACTGCTGCCTCACCTCCTGAGCATACCAAAGCTTGTCCAAGAAGGTTGGGACAAAGGATAAACACAGTACTGTTACAAACAACCCCACATAAATATAGTAATGAGGACTGAAATTAGCTCACATGCCACATACGCCCGTTTCCTCTGTGGAAAGATCAAAGTATCTATTAAAGCTGTGGATATCTGGCATAGACAATCCTGCATGAAGATAGCCGCTAGTAACGTATAAACCTAGAATATGATCTCTGCAGTAAAAGTTAAACCTGTAATCAGAAGAATGGATTAATTGAAAAATTAGTAAAAAACACACGGTTCTGATACTTTCCTCCCCATTGACAAGATATCTGTGTTTGTTTGCAATAAGAACATGATACAGAGGGGTTACAAACCACAACAGAAACACAACCAAAAGACAACTCTGTCTTATGCTCTGTAGAGTGGACAATATACTCTCCAATATTACAGCATATTGGAAATATGTGGCTCCAAATCCAGTTTTGATATAGACTCAAGTAGGTTACACCAAAAAATGTAGATGTACATCCCATTTCTTTATTATAAGGTCCCTGAAAAACCTAAACATAAGATACAAACTTATTTCTGAAAATGTTCTAATGTTAAAACTATACCAAAACCTGTTTCCACACTCATAGAATCCGAGTATATGAGGGTCTGTGCTAAACATGCACACTTGCAGTTACACTGACAGATGCAGGTGTGTGCAAAGCATTTAGTGACATGGTCCCAGACTCTTTCCTCCAGGAACATCACAGATGCTGCACCCTTAAAGAACAAGGTGGAAACACACAGCATTCATTTAGCACAGGGGTGAAGCTCAGTACTACAGACATGAGGACCATCCTCTCTCTGACCCACACAGACATCTGTTTGTTAGGTCCACAAGGACTCAGAAGCAGTCTACAGGCAAGCACATGGAAAAAACAGGCCACTTCTACTGCATCTGGGTCGTGGCAATCCCAGGCACAAATACAGGCTGGGTGGAGAATGGATCAAGAGCAGCCCTGAGGAGAAAGACCTGGGAGTGTTGGTAGACGAGAGGTTCAACATGAGTGGGCAATGCGCCCTTGCGGCCCAGAAGGCCAACCGCATCCTGGGCTGCATCAAGAGGAACGTGGCCAGCAGGTCGAGGGAGGTGATTCTGCCCCTCTACTCTGCCCTGGTGAGACCCCACCTGGAGTACTGCGTCCAGTTCTGGAGTCCCCAACACAAGAAAGACATGGACCAGTTGGAAAGGGTCCAGAGGAGGGCCACAAAGATGATCAGAGGGCTGGAGCACCTCTCCTATGAGGACAGGCTGAGAGAGTTGGGGCTGTTCAGCCTGGAGAAGAGGAGGCTCCGGGGAGACCTGATAGCGGTCTTCCAATACCTCAAGGGGGCCTACAAGAAAGATGGGGAAAGGCTGTTTAGTAGGGCCTGTTGTGATAGAACAAGGGGTAATGGGTTTAAATTAGAAGGAGGTAGGTTTAGATTAGATATGAGAAAAAAATTTTTTACAATGAGAGTTGTAGAGCACTGGAACAGGTTGCCCAGAGAGGTGGTGGATGCCCCATCCCTGGAATCGTTCAAGGCCAGGCTGGATGGGGCTCTGAGCAACCTGATCTAGTCAGGGATGTCCCTGCTTCTTGCAGGGGGGTTGGACTAGATGACCGTTGAAGGTCCCTTCCAACTCTAACTATTCTATGATTCTATTCTATGATTCTATGATTTGCATAAACAAAGTAGTGTTTATTTACAGTAAGAGAGAACTGGGTTGTAAAAAAACGTAAACCTGCAGAAACAGATGATCCCATTCTTCCCTTTGTTTTTGAAGTTCTTGACTCCTAGAAAATGAAATTCTGAATGTCAGCCACTGACCTCATGGAACATCCACTTGCGCTTGCTCAGTAATAAAAGCGTGTTTTGAGTTGTGGCTGTCATGAAAAATACCCATAAGCAAATACCCAGAACAGGAGCAAAGAGAAACACGTTTAGTAGCAGATGAGAGACCATCACTTCTGGGACCAAGAGAAGCTGAACGGATCCCAAAGGTGGATTTTGTTTCTAGGTGTGAGGACTATTGACTCGGAAGGCTGTACTCCTAAAGGCTTAGATTTCAGCAAAGCATAGTGGAGCAATTTCTAAATAATAACTTTCCTCTGCCCTCATCAAGAATTCTTAAAGGCCAAGCAGAATTACCTAAGGTCAGGGGTGCAAATCTAAGCCTATATATAGCTTCTCAAAAGTTAAACCTTTAAACTACTGGAGTGCAGGGTTTAAAGGGAAATCAGCAACTTGGCAGCTAGACAGAGTTTTAAAAACTCTGAAGTTTACTTTAAGGGTAGTACATCACAGCATGCCTCCTTGGCAGAATTGTTAGTCTTTGTTCTTCTCTCAAAAAAAAAAAAAAACAAACAACCCTAAACAAAGCAAAAACAAGCCCAAACCAATACAAAATGCAATGTACTTTAAGTATTTCACCAGGTAAAGAAACACACCTGCCTGAAAGAGCAAACCAACAAAGTCACTCACTATGTATCAGTGCATGAGGCAAAACATCCTATAGGAGGAAAAAACCCTGTACTTCTGGTTTCGCTCATTTACAGAAATTACCTTTAATAAACAAATAACTTCAAAAATCAGTTTGCAGGAACCTGACAGCATCACTTTAAAGAAACAGTATATCACTGGATGATGAAAATCACTGCAAAGTACAATCAGGGCCTTGACTCACGTCTTTGTGGAGCTGCGATGATTTCAGTGGCACTGTGCACCGACACAGCTATTTATATGCACGTACAGCTCACTGTGGGATCATGGCTGACACACACTTCTCGTCAGAAAGCAAACAAGCAAGCATGCTTTTGCCAGGAAATAAAAAAAATATAAACTCTAAACTCATGAGCTCAGATCCAAAGTTCCCTTTATGGAAAGCTGTTGCACATTTGACATACCTGACAAACATCAACAGACCTGCAAAACACCACCACCAAAACATACTTGGCTAATTAAGCAGCACCAGCACTTCTTTTAGAAAATAACATTTTTCAAAGAATGACTCTCAGTTTGTTCAAGTGAACTGCTAGTGAAAGCTCGACTAAGACTGTGTTAATATCGGAGAGGTGGTTTAAAAATTCAGGTTAATGCAAGAGCTACAGATCGTAATAATTAACTCAAAGTTTCTGGTCTTGAGACTCTAAAGCAAGGAGTTCACAGGCAGTAAGCAGATAAAATCAAAACAGAGATTGTATATAAATGAGTCTGATTACAAGCAAACAGCAAAACCTGAAACTCCCAAAGTTTCTTCTCTGAAGCATCACTACATAAAATAAAATTCTGCTGTTACATCAATCACTGTTTTTATAATGTTTACTGAAATTTTGAAAGAAAGGGTTTTCTCCTCTTCTCCTTCAAATCTCTCTCAGAAACCACTTCCCGCAATTTGCCTTTCGTAATTCATCTCCACTCAGAAGCCATCTGCTCCTTTCCTCACGCACACATGCTGTACACACTCCAAGACAAACACAATGCAGAATCAAACAGCGTGATCCAACTTTTTTTTTGTTAGAACCGCTCAAGCAGGAGCAGCTCCCTCCCACTTTCTGCCTCCTCTCTCTCCCCCTCCATCAAGGTTTGCTGGGAAGCAGCATGCTCTGGCTTCCAAGAGCAGGGCTCGAGAGGACCAGCTTCCCATCCTGCACCCAAGTGCTAAAAAAGCAGAATGGATTTGGGAAGGTCACAGCATTTTGCACGTTCACCACAACCGAGATCAAGCAATGCCTACCTGCAGGAGAAAGACCCCTCTGCTCTCCATGCATCCCACCACATTCTGCAGCAGAGCTTTGGGCCAGCTTAGCAGAACCAGCTGCAGAGTTGGGCTCTGGCAAAGCAGCCATCTCAAAGGACCCAGTGACAAACTCTTCCAGCTGCTCAGCTTTTATCCATACACCAGAAGCCCTTCACAAGGCTAGGCAGCAGTCACAGATGGGAGGAAGGACTGCACAGGCACCCAAGGGACTTGCCCAACACCATCTAGCAGGCAGTAAGAGACAAACAAATCCCAAATTCCAAACCACTGGTTTAATCCAGGCCTGGCTGCACTCTGCGTGCTTCTTGCCAGTTTTCCAGGTACCACACAGAAGGGGACGTTAGTGGTGTTCTTGCCAGGAACACATGGGAGAGAAGAAAGCCCTGAAGCTAGCAAGGGGCAGGAACGATGGCCCAGGGGAGAAGGCTGGCAGGCAAGGGCAGAAGGAGCACCTCAGGCACTCACACCACTGCCAGACACCAAGACATTTTATAGAAGTAAAGAAATAGGCAATGCCCTGCGAGAGCATGTTTGCAGGGGCACCCAACAGCAACTGCAAAGTGCTATGCCCAGGAAGGGTTTGATGCAAGTAACAGTTAAGTTGCTTTGACAGGCACAAGAACAACTAATAACAAAAAGGAGAGATCACAAGCAGGGCGGTGTTCAAGTGTATACAAATGCACACATGGAGAAAAGACAGGCATTTGGTGTGAAGCAGCTTCTCAAGCAATTTTCCTGTTTACTTAGTGCTCCTCACTAGACTGTTTATCTGCTAAAGGTATTGGAGTGGGAGTTAGTTCAGATACCTGCTCCTACACAGACACGTCCTAAAATGTCTGTTTTAGCTCAGAAATCAGCCATGGAAATACCATGTTCTCAGCATGACAGCATCGCTGCAGGGATACAATTCAGAAGAATGTTACAATTGTCTCAGTCATCTGGCGTACTCTCAGATGATGAGGTCTGGGAAACATTCCTACCTGCTCCCAGACTGCAGAAGTGAGAGCATTTTCACTGCAGCTCTTCAGGGGTGCTTCTGTCACAGCTTGTCTTACTCTGTCAAAAAATTGTCTAATTACTACTTTTTAAAAAGCGGGAAGTGTGACATTAACTTTATCTGAGAAATACTTTATGATTCATTGAAAAACACGCTAGGTAAAAGCCAAGGTTTGAACTGTTAGGAAAGGACTCCGCAATTCCCATTTTGTGGCTAAGCTTATAAGCAGTACAGCAGGAGACATTCTGCTTCCTATGGAAGAATTAAAGGACATTCAAACAAGAACTCCTCCATAGTTAACAAGTTTCTATACAAAGCAAATTTAAAGGAAAAATGCCAAGCCTAGCACTAATATATGACATAGCTACACATAAACACACAAATATCAGTATGAAAATAATAAGGGGTGAAATTCTCAAAGGATTTGCAGCCTGGCTGCTTAACAAACGATTTGGTTCAACGGGCAAACAAAACCAAACACACACTCACAGCCTTACAAACGCCTGAGTATTTAGACCAAGTTTGGCCAGTCAGAGCCCATATTCACAGCTCAAAGTCCAAAAAGTGAATGGAAAAGGTCACTGAGTGCTTCTGTACCTTAAAAACAATATAATAGCTCTCAAAGTGTCACACTGGATTCAATAACACAAAGCATGCACCTTTATATTGTGCTACTGATCTGTGACTAAAAACTATTTCAAATACATCTATTGGGTTTTTTTTTTTCCTTCCTCAAGTCCTGCTTTTCCAGTAAGATGTGGCTTATTTGAATCAATAGGCCACAGTGCCTTTCCTGTTAGAGGATGCAAAAGATCATCAAGAAGGCAAAAGAAATTTAGCAAGATGCAGCACCGCATACTTCTCTCACCATAATTTCATAGAATAGTTAGGGTTGGAAGGGACCTTTAAAGGTCACCTAGTCCAACCTCCCTGCAAGGAGTAGGGACACGAATGTTTCCAGGGATGGAGCATCTACCATCTCTCTGGGGAACCTGTTCCAGTGGTCCACCGCCCTCACTGTAAAAAAATTTTGTCCTTCTATCCAGTCTGAATCTGCCCCCTTCTATTTTAAAACCATTACCCCTTGTCCTATCACAACAGGTCCTGCTAAAGAGTTTCTCCTCAGCTTTCTTGTAGGCCTCCTTTAGCTATTGGAAGACCACTATAAGGTCCAGGCTGAACAGCCCCAACTCTCTCAGCCTGTCCTCATACGAGAGGTGCTCCAGCCCTTTTATCATCTTCATGGCCCTCCTCTGGACTCGCTCCAATGGGTCCACGTCCTTCTTATGTTGGGGGCTCCAGAACTGGATGCAGTACTCCAGGTGGGGTCTCACCAGAGCAGAGTAGAAGGGCAGAATCACCTCCCTCAACCTGCTGGCCATGCTTCTTTTGATGCGGCCCAGGATGCGGTTGGCCTTCTGGGCCGCAAGGGCGCATTGCCGGCTCACGTTGAGCTTCTCATCCACCAGTACCCGCAAGTCCTCCTCCTCAGGGCTGCTCTCAATCCATTCCCTGCCCGGCCTGTATTTGTGCTTGGGATTGCCCCTACCCATGTGCAGGACCTTGCACTTGGCCTGGTTGAACTTCATGAGGTTTGCACAGGCCCACCTTTCCAGCCTGTCAAGGTCCCTCTGGATGGCATCCCTCTCTTCTAGTGTGTCGATGGCACCAAAGAGCTTGGTGATATCGCCAGACTTGCTGAGAGTGCACTCTATCACACTATCCATGTCGCTGACAAAGATGTTAAACAGGGCTGGTCCTAGTATCGACCCCTGAAGAACACCACTCGTCACTGGTCTCCACTCAGACATTGAGCTGTTGACCACGACTCTTTGAGCGCAACCATCCAGCCAATTCCTTATCCACCGAGTGGTCAGTCTGTCACATCCATGTCTCTCCAATTTAGAGACTAGGATGTCGTGTGGGACAGTGTCAAATGCTTTGCACAAGTGCAGGTAGATGATGTCAGCTGGTCATCCCTTATCCACCAGTGCTGTAACCCCGTCACAAAAGGCCACCAAATTGGTCGCGCACAATTTGCCCTTAGTGAAGTCGTGTTGGCTGTCATTAGTCACCTCCTTATTTTCCAGGAGGATCTACTCTATGACCTTGTCAGGTACAGAGGTGAGACTGACTGGCCTGTAATTTCATCTAGACAAATTAGACAGTCATAGTATCTCCAAGATGACAGCTTTGAGAAGTACCTGGAGATGTTTGAGATTATTATAGCAGCTCTGCTGAGCACACAGCAGTCAATAATACTACACACTTGGAAGAAAAGAAGATAGTTTCTCTAGAGCAGAGGACAGAAGGGAGTTTCAGTTGATCAAGTTGAATTAGCAAGTTTAAATTTGACTAGAATATTCATCTGCTTCTGTGATAAATGCTACATGATCTTTGATGACAACTCAGTATTGCTTCCCAGGTCCAGACCATTGAGAAGAAAAGAGTACTGCACACCCAAAATGACTTGCACCAATATCTCATGATCTCTCATTCAAACACACCCATCCCTGATCCGCTTATGAGATGTGTGGAAATCATAGCACAGGAGGCCACAGTTGAGAAGTTACACATTAACAGAAGAGCAGTGTAAAAGCTATTGCTCAAGGAGCTTCACTCACTGCAGTAATATTTACTAAGAACTCGTGGTACACACCTGTCTGCTTCAGCAAGCGAGGCACAAAGCCCTCAAATAGTCAATGCTGTAACAAAACAAAACCAGAGCAACACCTCAACCACATGCCAGCATTGGTTCCACATTTCCAGTGCAAATACTCAGAGCTGTTAGCTTTTGGATGTGTTAGGTAACACTGCTGCTGGTGTGTTACCTACCGAACTGGGGCTGAGGGGTTGTAGCATCTCACAAACAATAGAATGACTCTCCCTTAAATCAGGTAAGTATGAAGCTATTCCTAGTGAAGGATACATAAGAAGCTAATGATGGTTATTAATAGCCCTTAAAGCTAACAGTTCATCTGAGTTAAGTGCAAGAGTAGTAATCCCTTTGTGACCTTTCCCATTTTTACTGGGGAAATGGACAAAGTTTCATTAAAGACTGCTGTTAATCACAATTTTCAGCTATTTTAAAATAGAGGGGGGTAGATTTAGATTAGAAATTAGGAAAAAATTTTTTACAATGCGAGTTATAGAACACTGGAACAGGTTGCCCAGAAAGGTGGTGGAGGCCCCATCCCTGGAAACGTAGGCCAGGCTGGATGAGGCTCTGTGCAACCTGATCTAGTCAGGGATGTCCCTGCTCCTTGCAGAGGGGTTGGGCTAGATGACCTTTGAAGGTCCCTTCCAACCCTAACCATTCTATGATTCTATGATCTTGAAAATTACACTTACCTGAATCAGAATCTACCAGGCTCTGCTATTTATACATATCACTGAGGACTTAAAACAGAAATGGTAAGCAGGAGCTTTGCCTTTTATCACCTCTGCAGTAGGATTTTTGCCCCAGACTTCCAAAGGTATTGAATCTACGTGTTAATCTGCCATGATGCATGCCTAGGGACTATAGATCACCCAATCTGAGAAACTGGATTGTAATTATAAATGTGGTAAGGACTTCTTGGCGTCCTTCACTGTTAGTCACAAATCATTAGCCCAGAAAACTTGCTTTTGTAGCAAGGAAAACTATTACTATATCCAGTCAAGCCCTAACCTGAAATACAAGAGCTACATCTTGACCAGAAGCACGAAAGAGAAGAAACAGCAAGAGATCTGAACTGTTCAGCTTGAGAATTTTTCCTCTGCACCTCTTCTACAAATGCGGATAATTAAGTACATCCGTAATCAGAGAAGATAACAGAACAGGATATAAAAGTATCTTCCTTCTGGGGAACAGGATAAACACTGATTTTTTCACAGACTGGCAAAGTTCTCTCTCTAGGCACATTGGTACTTCATTTTCTGCTGCTGTTCTTGTGCCTTTCCTGTGAAGGACTTCTTACAATGCAGGATGCAGGGACAGACAAGGCAAAGGCCTACTTTGAAAGAGCAAGAACAAAAGCAAGAAAAAATTTCATCTGCTAGTTGACACTCTACCTTTATTCACCTTGGCTTTAGGCAGAGCTTGGTAACAGAGGAGATACATACATGAGTCTACTCAATCTACAGAGCACACACCTGCCAATGTACTTGGGCTAAGAACATAGCCTGATATTACAAAGCAAACCTACATATTTATCTTTGAAGTAGTAATATTGGTTTTGAATGTGGTTTGGGGTTTGTTTGATTTTGTTCAGATTGGCAAGTGGCTTTGTACAACTCAAAACATTTTAAGACCATAGTGTATACATTTGTTTGAGGTGCTTACTCTTATTCCTACATAGAAAAGGTAAGGAGTGCTTCTACTGCATAGTAAAGGTAAGGCAAGAAAATCATGGCACTTGAATCAAACTGAAAAGTTGCACTTGCTCCTGAAAAATTATTATATGTTTTTGCAGAAATCCATGAGAACTGTGTCTAGGCCATCCACAACACAAAGAAATAACTGTGAGCTGTGTTGCATAATGGAAAGTTATGCAACTGAAGTAGGAGAGTACCGAAGTTACCCTGACTTTGTACCAAAGTTACCCTGACTTTGTACCAAACTTACAAAGCTGAAGTGCAAATGCCTTCTTTCTCAGTTTTACCTGATGTCCTTTTCTTGTACAGTAGATGTTACCTAAGGCACGAAAATAATCTACAACTTCTCAGAAGATTTTCTCAATGTAGGATCATGCTTGCTCCACATGCTGCTCTTTATCTTGTAGTGGTTTCTATCTCAAACAGGCATTTTAAAGTGATTAAAAATATGGCAGTGATAATCTACAATTTCTTTCTCTTGCACCACATCTCCCCTTTACTGTACATTTTAAATACAGGCAAAACTCACAGTCATGGCCAGCGGGTTCCGATTGCACCCAAGAGCTGACAGGGACTGTGACTAGCACGTAGCTTTGAATGTCCTAACTGATGCAACATGAAAATTTAACTGGATCAGTCAAAGTCAGCACATTAACAATTTGACTGCTCTCCAGCTCATTTCTTAGATCCAGCATTAAAGGTTAACACCAGAAGCAATGCAGTTTGCAGGAGCAGGGAAGCGCATACAAGGGCCAGGCTGTGGTTCACATGCACACGAACAGCCACAGTGTCAGTACAGCTGTGCAGCAAGGACAGCAGGCAGTTCACTCAACGCTCCAGCTGTTCCAGTTGTGGTTTTGGCAGAATACAGGACACTTATGGGATGTATGAATATGCTGACAGAGACAGGAAGGACAAGACTTGGGAAACATGAAGTGTTTCCAGGTTTGCCTAATCTATCGCTTGCATAGTCCCAGTCCCCATTACTTCCTCTGCAATATTGCACATATTTAAATAAATATTCTGTTCCATTTCAAACATCCCAAGGCATGAAAGTGCAACAGCAGCCTGGCAAGGGAAACAATAATCAAAATTTCAACTAGTTATCGTGGAGGAAACACAGGGCAGATTTGTTAATACTGAAGTTGCTGTGTCAGAAATGAAGAACAGGTTTAGAAGGACACAGGAGACTCCTGCTGATGGGCTCATTGCGTGGTCAGAGTCAGCACAAGTTGTTCTGATCTGATCAGCCTTGTAATTGCCATCACCCCAGGAGAGCGTATTTAACTCATAGCACTGCCTTGCATTTCGCAGAGGGGCTGTTTCACTCACTCTCAGTACAGACGGTTTCTATACGGCAGGGGACTGAAGGGAAGAAACAGCAGAGCCCTCTTACCTAGAGAGGTGTCCGTACAGCGACTACGTGTGACAGTCAGGAAGTGAGAGATTCCAGCAGACTCTTGAGACAAAGTGCTTTATGGATTTAGAGCACCTCATCTATGAAGATAACTTCTTGTCTAGTCTTGGCGACCAAAAGCAGCAGTGTTTCAGCCTAATTAATTAATGGTTTAAGAATCTGAAGGGCTAAAATCCATTTTAAGATGTTATTAAGGAAAAGACTCCAGAAACCAACAATGGGACAATTTATTTTTACTGACTTAGCAGTGACTTTGGTAGGTGCAATTCAGACAGCTGATAGGTGAGAAGGGGAGTCAGGGCAGATGATCTTAACACATAAGCAGCAACTTCTTTTAGCCTACCCGAAGTTAATCTTAGTGAATCCCTTTCTGTAACATGACAGTGCCTTTCTAGTCCCTTATACTTAGGCTACAGCCTACCTGTAATCAGTATCACCCTAGATCTCCTCAGAAATAACCACTACTGAGCAGTCCACAAAACAAGCCCTGCAGTTGTACCATAATGTGAATGTTGACCTCATTTTATGTTACAGTAAAGCTAAAAAACCACAAAGATGTTTTGATGGATCTCATAGATAATGTAAAGCTCAGTACAGTGTACATGAAAGTATGGTCTTTGGGCTGGGACACAATCCAGGGATAAATAGGTTGAGGCATGAAGACTAGACACAGTATGCTATTAAAAATTGTTAAGTAGCCTATTAATTAGATACTATTAGACTTATAGATACTGCAGATATTTTTGCATTACAGTTCTCATTAGGACAAGACCTCAGAATGATTCCATTCACACACATGCTCCCAAGTTAAGAACACAAATCATGTCTCCAGAAAACTGCACAGGAAGCATCCACATGGGTGTGTATTTCCTTCTTTGTGAGAGTCCAATCAATACAAACCACAACATGGCTACTAGATGTTGCTAAGAGCAAAGGAAAACAGGATGCATGGTTGTATATAAGGGTTCACACCCCATACTATTTTTCTTTTACAAAGGTAAAATACACCTGTAACAGCTTCTGCAACAACAGTGTTAGAGCCACCACCCAAAAATCCCTATCTGCCTTGAACTCTCATGCAAAATAGAAGGTTGTAGCTTGCATTTTGCAGAAATTACTCAACAACAAGTTCTAGAATTTTGCAGCCAGCTGCTTTAAAATAGTCAATATGAGAATAAAGAGATGATTTAGTAACATTCATCTTTGCTAGAAGCAGCAGTCATGCAAGGACTTGGGACTCTGGAATAGAATCAGGTCTGATTTTATAACCTCTAACTTTTTATACTTAGATAACTTCCTGTGAAAAATCAAGGATATCTGACAGTACCTGTTCCTCTTTTTCTTTGGTCTTGCTCCTGGAGACTCTGGAAGAGGTAACATCCTGAGCTGGAATGACAGAGATTTGATGCAGTGGCATGTTCATCACACCGCCTTATTTGGTCCTGTCATTTACAGGAAGGAGGCTCGAAGGCAGTGCTCATTCCGTGCCATTGTCAGGCCTTGCACCTAAAAAATAAAAATAATAGATTATGTTAGAGTAGCTTGAAACGCAATAACTTCTAAATCAAAGCTTAGCTAAGCCATCAGTTGGACCAAAATGCACCTCTTATTTTCTGTCCGGATCCTTAACAGGAGAGAGTTTGGTGCATTGGTTGGACACTGGAGTTTTAAACAGCAAGAACTAGACAGGTCAGAGCACAATTTAAGCAAATGACTGAATTAGCAAACTATCAACCAGTTCTGAAAGAGGTCCAAGAACGGAGCCAGAGGGCATGGATCACGCTCAAGTCTGCATCGATAGGGAGAAGGAGGAAGAGCAGCTCTCCACGCTGAGCAGCGGCAGGGTGCTACCTGGAGGTGCACAGACCAAAGCTCACGCAGGCAGTTTCCTAAACTGCCAGCTCCATCACACTGGATCAAATGGGCTTGGACATCATCCTGAATCAGGCTGCATGCTGTAGTTTTGGTTAAAAACACTCAGTGGCCTGCATTTGGCCCCTGTCATTCATATAAACATGTACCAGCTGGCAACAGGAAAATGCATCATGTAAACTGTTCCTTCCTTAAGGCTGTCAGAGAATAATATAATCAAAATCCCTCACTACGAATTGGGAATCCACTGGACTACACACACTTTATCCTTCTTTTACTAATACAACAAGGAAGCATTACACATAGTAAGGACAGTGATAGACATAAATTAGCCAAAACGGGCAACAGTGATCTGAAAGGCAGGCATAATTAGCCATACCTTTTATTAGATTAGCAAAGTTACATTACATAAAAAGCTTTTTGAAACATGTAGGATCACGGAGTGTTTATTTGGAACATAACCTGCCACAAATGAGACACAATCAGTTGTGTTTAAAGAAAGGATTAGAGGGGAATTAACACAGCAGAGACTATACTAAATAGGGCAACTGGATGATGCACTGTTCTTCTGTTTCCATAGCATACCAACTTTTTGTTTGTTTGCTTTTTGGATCTGTGAAAACAGAAAACAGAGAATAGATAGGTGCCCTATATATTTTGTTGCTTAACATTTTGTAAGTAGTATAGCCTAGCACTTAGTGCCTATCCTTAACTCATATTGCACACGTTTTTAATTGAATATTTAATTAACTGGAAGTTTTAAAGATAGGCCAAGTTTCCTAGGTTTTTGATTCTGCAAAAGATGTCTGTCTGATTCTGATTCCATCAGACTCCAGAAGAGTACTGCAGTGGTGTAAAATGAAAACAGGATCAAATTTTTGACTGCTTTTGAGTAGATGGCAAAAAAAGGAAAAAAAAAAATTACATATCCCAAGGCACTTTATATGAGGAATGATAATTCAGTATCCTCTTTTGCACTGAGGAGGTAAGAGTTATCAAAGGTCACAGAGCAAGTTACAAGTGAAAACCAAAATACAGGCAATGCCTGCTGCTTCCCAATCACACACTCCATTTGCTGGATGATGCTATCTGCCCATTAGAGTGCTCAGCCAAATTTGGAAGCCTTGCTGACACATGGTCAGGATTAATATTACTTCCATAGATGCCAAGATGGTGCATGATAAAGCATGCATGAAAGCTCTGAAGGCAATGCCTCCCTAAGTTCTAAGCATCACCGATTTTAAAAAATAAAACACACTACATGCATAAGCAATCAACAAGAAGGACATTTCCTTATTGGAGGACAGAGGGAAACATGGGACTTACCAGCACTACTGAATCACAGCATAAAGAAAAAACACAAAACCTTCCTGTGTCCTTCACACACCTGTTTAGCTTCATCCTCTAAAGGACCCAAGCCAGAGGAGAGAGAAATGTGGTCTGAGACAGGAATATCAAACTGCAATAAACAAAGCAGGAAGGGAAGGTATTTTCCCAAGAAAACATAAGGAAATGAAATCCAGAGAATGTTAAGCTCCAATGAAAATATGCCAGATAACACGTTCTGTGCTACGCCAGTGATAGCTGAGCCAAGGGGAAGGAGACGGACCCTGCTCTGTGTCCTCCTCAAAAAAGGGTTCAGGGCTTGCAGGCAAGGACATGTTATTACCATAACGAGAACAAGAAAATTATTAGAAAACACAGTTAAACCCCTCTGATGATGACAAACAAGTCGAACCAGTTTTTCTGCAGGTACTTCGAGGACAGCATGTGTTAGAATTCTTTGAAAGAGCTCAAGCAGCAGACATAATCCAATTAGATATTCAAAGATGATGTGAAACAGCCCTCCTCTGGTAAAGAAGCCTGGCAGATGCTCTAGTAAAGCCTGCCTTTGTTCAAGGATGGCTTAGAAAAATCTCTAAACCCAGATGCCACACTGTAGCATCCCCAATCTGGAAGGTCCCTAACAACACACACACTCAAATCCTGTCCCTATCAACCTGAAGCACGTTAACACCACAGTGTTAATTAAAGGATAAAGTTACATGAGTCAACGGTCCATCTGCAGTACCAAGTGCAAACAGACAAGGATGCCAGAAAAGCAATGCCACTCAACACAAGGCAAGTTATGACAAGCTCCCCAAGACATTTTCCACAGCTGAAGTAACATCACGTGCCCCCTAATCCAGGGGTGAGGAGTTTGGCACCTGTGAAGGGGGATCCAAGCTTCAAGCACATCAAACTGGGGACCTGCCAAAAAGGCCCACAGGGAAGAAATGCTAAGGCAGAGGGACTGCTCCTAGACACTCCCTTCTCTTCAGGATTCCAGTCAGATGTTCAGGGAGTCCCTCACACAAAGTGAGGGATCTTCCTTGCTACAGCACCTCCACCCAACAGCTGAATACACTCATCCAAGAGGTGGCAGATAAGGGCTCAGCTTCCTCCTCCCGTGTGCTATTTGGTTCATAAACCACACATGCAAGGGAAGTCCCATGACCACTGGTGTAGATGCTGTCTGTTCACGGCAGAAGGACTTTCCAGCTCCTTTTTGCCTGGAAAGCTGCAGTAGTCACGAGATGGCAAGACAGGGACAGAGAGAGCACATGCACCAACCAGGTCCCATGGGCAGGGTGGCCATCTGCCTGTGCAGGAGGAAGGATCCTGCCCTCCTCTAGCCTCCATGGCTGTTCACATACTGTTCACCAGAGGAAAATACTTAAGAAAACCTCTTAGGAGTTGGGGCATTCAGCAAACAATACTGAAGTTAAGCTTGTTTTCATAGCTGAGCCCTTTAGAGAATTCTTCACCAGCGCTGCCAACAGTCACTAAGCCACAAGTACAGACTACTGCTCTTGTCCAGGGAGGTTTCCTGCATGGGGCACATGGGAACACCAGGACAGAGGACAGCCTGAAGCTGTTCCCCTTATCTATAGCCACATTGGTTCCTGCAAAATGGATTCCAGCAATACTGCTGTTGCAAAGAGCCTTCAAAAACAAATGCCAAATCAAAAGACAAAAGAGGTCAAAATCCTAGCGTCAGAGCCAACAGGAGAATCCTCAGTGGAGCTAAGACTTCACCCATCCAGGCAGTCCAGTTTTGCTTTCTGCAGGGCAGGCAAAACAGTAACCAAAAACGCCAGACACCTGCAATCACATCAGCTGGGTCCTCATTATGTTGCTAGAAACATGAAGCTGCAGCAAGAACAGTCAGATTTAGAGGAAATGAGACAAACTGTGTCTGAAGGTAGTCAAGAAGAAAAAAAGGAGGAAAAGCAGGGACATGACTTGGGTCTGGTGGCTAGGGCCTTCTCCTGAACAGTATGTCTCCTGACAGCAACAGAAGCAGAAAATTAGGGTCCTCTGGGTTATCAGCATCAAGTGCATGCGAGGGGACAACCAACAACAACAGGTAACTTCACTATAGCAGAAGCATCTGGGAGACCATTTGAAACCCCACTTCTATCATCCACCCCATCAGGGCCTCAGTTTCCCCACTGACAAAACAAGAACATAAATTAGCCATGAGATGAGCCTGACAGTCTGTGAATTGCTGGACTGTTACAATGAGATCTGCCATTAGAAGAACCCAGGTGGAGGAAACTATTCTGTCGTCCCTAACCTGCGACGCTTTGCAGCTTCTCTGCCGATCACACATTTCAAAATAAAGGCTAAACTGCTCTTTGCCCAAGATTCCCCCGTAGACATGGGCACGTCAGCACAAATCATGGTTTCCTGTCTGTGGTTTGGTATCTGCCAGAATCTAAAAAACATGCAGTATGAACTGCAGATTTTATTAGTTCATTTACACTTCAGAAAGTTCACTGTATTCACTATTCACAGCATATGCTGGAGAACTTCAGAAGGAACTCTGGAGCTGTAGTGACACTGGCTACAGATGCACACAGGCCTTACGAAAAGAAAAACATCCTGAGGTTGTATGTAAGTGTGTACACATGCTTTACATTACTCATAGGAGGGGGAAAAAAAAAAACAAACCACGGCAGCCAAGTATCACAGTTGTTTTCCTATTTAAAGTACAATAGGCACTCTGGATTATAAAAGAATCTATCTTTATGTGTATGAAAGATAAACCTTGGAACTTGTGGTATAAGCAAGATGATAGTCACTAACAGAAGGGAATTTCACCTGTGAGTTTTTCCTCTCTGCCCCAAGGTTTTCTTACACCTTTCTTCAACTCTGCTAGCCCCCATTAATGACAGTGAGCATCACTGATGATGCATCACATAGGTCAATGGTCTGATAATCTTTTGGAGGGGTGGACAGGTTAAAAATAAAGCAACAGATCGCTGCTGTCCAGATAATCCAGACACGGCAGCGCTGTGCGATGCCCTGACAATCCTGCCATGGAAGGGATGCCGTCTGTGGACTTCAGGGGACCTACCAGCTGCAGGCTGGAAAGCGCTGCCCTGAGGCTGCTGTGAACTCTGATCTTCTGAAAATTCCCCTCTACACAGCACGAAACCTGACCAACCCAAACAAGAATGGAAACGCTCTGAAGAAACCTCTGACTGCTGCTAGATGGTGTAACGTCTCTATCAGCTGGCTTACTTTCCTCTAGCGAGATCTGAAATAATCTAATAACACAGCTCTGGAGTTGTTTTTCTGACAGAGGTCTTGATGTGAAATCTCAAAGCCCCATTAAAAAAAAATAATTCTTTGAGTCTGGGTTTTTTGTTGTTGTTGTTCTGAAGGTAACAGAAGCCCTCATCCAGTGATTTTAGCAAATTCCTGTGTGCATCTTAACTTTGCTTATGTACCCTGGCATTTCAGCTGGATATAGCTTATGCCTACTTTCTGTTCACTACATTTTCCATATTTGCAAATATTTCCAATCCTATTAGCTTGTGTTGGCTCCAGTTTGAAGCTTTTATTTATTTTATTTTGAGCTTATCCGGACTCCTCCTCTACTAATGTAGCTTACATAATCCTTTTCCAGAGATGACAGATGTGCATTTTCAAAAAGAGGATCCTGCATCTGCGTTTCATTTTGTTTTACTGTAGCTTAATCACTACTTTGTTAACAGCATTATTTAGGAGATGTCATCAAGCCTCACGCACTTCACATGTATTTGTTAACTCAACAAACAAATCTAATCAAGGGAGCTTAAGGGAGAGAAACTAACACTTCCTTCCCCGCAGTACCTTTCACATTTCAGGGCTAGTACAGTGTTAGAAGTGAAAAGAATCCTTGTACTCAGACCAGGCAGATATACTTCTGGATTACTGCTATTTACAGCTATGCCTCTGCCCATATATCTTGCATTGTTTACTAGCTCAGCTGCAGCTTCTCCCTTTATTATCTCAGTTCCTTCTTTCCTCCACCTGCTAGTGTCCTAAAAATAATCAGCTTCAAGACTTAAAACTATTTTTCTTCTAATAATGTTTTTTTTTTTTTTTAAAATCATGTTATTTAGTTGAAATCAAAAGAAAGGCTTTGAAAGTGGACAAGAGATCCTTCTGCATGTTCCCTTTGAAAGCTTCTCAATATACAGAAATATACAGCTGTAGACTACACACAACACATATAGAAAAAGAGCTATCTGTCAGCTTTGGCTGAGAGGCTGACTCCTCTCAAAATAAGAATATGATGGTTTTTACAAACATAATACAACTACACAAGCAAGCTGTTAAAACTGCAGCAATAATAAACAGTGATCACAGAGCTCTTAGCAACTCCCTCCCTTGATTTCAATGGAAGCTGAGCGGGATCTGCACCTCTGAAAAACAGATTCTTTAAACTCTGTCCCCTTCAAAGCAAATCAGCTGCTCAGTGCAACAATGAACTAGAGCTTGGTAGCATCCAGAAGAAAACAAATGTCACTTCCCTCTGTTCAGATAACAAAATAATTTAGTCATTACAGTCTCTTGAGAAAAAGTAAATCACTTTTTTTCCCCTTATAGCAACTAATAGCAATTTACCTGCACCACAAGCATCAGTGATTATTCCTGATGTCCTGTGGAAAGAACAAAGCACCCGGTGCTCTCCACACACACACACGGGCTGTAAGCCCTGCTACAGAGGCAAAACCTCTAACTACATCAGCGATCTGCTAGGTAACACACATGTTTAAGTACTCCCTTTGTATATTTGTTGATGATACAGTCCATAACATCATCAGCAATAATTCCTGGGACAGTCTCTAACTATAACAAACAAACAAAAAAACCCAGAGTTAAAACTGAAGTTCCATTCTCTACACTGAGAAGCCCTAATGGTGGGGGCCTGGGCGAGGTCAACAGCCAGGGCTGCCGCCTTCTCACCAGCAAGTTGTTCTACCGGCTCCACTGAGTTTCCAAATGCATTTGCATAAGGAGGTGCCACTCGTTCTTTCGCCTAGATAATCACCATTTCACCTCACCCCTTCACATTAAACACATCTTCCTGCCCAGAGGTGCTTCTAAACAGAGCAGGTCTAGCACAGGAATCATGCCGCAAGCTGCAAGTCTTGACAGTTTTGCTGCAAGCAGGATGTAATATCACAGCACGTATGGGACTTGCCTTGTTACCACTCTTAGCCATGATCCCATCAACTCCCACAATGAGTAGAGACTGGCTTTCTGATAAATTAATGCCCCTCTCCAGAAGAAGCATTCTTCCCTTCAATTTTGCAGTGAAGCCAACCTGCATATTCATACATTCATTGTCAGAAAACAACATGCCACAGCACCATGCTTATTGCTATGGTTTTTGAGAAAAGCTGTTCTTCCTTCTTCATTACATGTCTAAAAGCATTGCACAGCAGTAACCTACGCCAATGTCATCGCAGTGCGCACACTGCATCTTTTCCTTACTAACCCACAGGAATGGTTAAAGAGAATGGTGGTGAGTTTCATACAATTTGAAATTCTTAATTTAAAAGGAAAACAAAAAAGGTCAGATTACTGTGAACACAGGCTTGGGAACAGCGCACCAGGATTGCCGCAGTTGGTCCCCTGCAATTAGCACAGAAGGGTCCACAGTACATCCACTGGATATAAAAAAACACTCCTCTCCCCGCTTTTCATGGGCAAAAGCCAAAATCCACAAAACTATGACATGCCAGGGAAAGAGAGCAACTGATGAGAAGGACAAGCAACACCCCAGACCTCCAGAATAACAGCAAATCTACTGACAAAAATGCACACATGATTGTTATGATTTGGCAATGATGACGATAGATGGTTTTTAAAAGAAAATATTAATGAAGGTTATAATCAAATGGAAAGATGGAGATATTAATATAATGTATAAACCACCAACATATATTTGCAGGAAAATTTCTAGTCTAGTATACAAGTCCACCTGGTATAACGTAACACCTATGGATAATTTACGATCACTTCCCATTCTCTACTATAATCCTTTCAGGGTTCATGAAACTCTAAATCAATTCTGAAATCCAGCAAAACAATGCTCTGTATTTTTATCTTAAAAAAAATCAATGAAGGCTATTAAAAAAAAATGCATAAATTTACGCTGAAGACAACAAAAGCCTGTGTTTCTCAAACAGTGTAAATATTTACAACACAAGATAATGATGAAACAAAACAATCTCATCATTGTTCAGTGAGGACATTGCTCACATTCTGTATTGTGCACAGATAACAATGATACATTTTTAGGAAAATTCTATGCTACATCACTTATTTTCCATTACATCAGAGAAAAAGCTATTTGTGAACAACAGGCACCCAAGCAACATTCTTCACTATTGCTTAACTGCTACCAGGCAAAACGTTCCTCTTAAGCCAGAGTAAAGACTATACTATTGACTACATGATTCTGTGATTTGAAGAAATATGAAATCATTCCTTCTTTGTCTCTGGGTGAATAAGGAATTTCCAAAGTGGTGTACATAAGAATGTGTTTCTTTTGAATGATTTATGAGTTAAATGCCAGGTAACTCTTTATTTACTGGTTTAAGTTACAACATATCTTTGCTCTTGAAGTCTTAATAAAACCTAGATTTCTGGATCATAAACCACATTCTTTAAGACTTGCATGATGCAACTGGAGAGCCCAAATTCAGCATCTTCAAAAGTTCAAGCAGAGTAAAATGGGCGATGTACCAAGCATCCTGGACCTGATTCTTCCACAAACTTGCATGACATTGGTAAGTTACGTTTTCAACGATAATTTCCCACATTTTAAAGGAACTTGAACTTCTCATGCAAAACTAGCTACCAGAAGTCATTTGCTACCCCTTGAAGTTGAAAGTTTTCAATTTTAAAAACATTCTAAATCCAGGAGAATACTATGAGTTATTAAAGTATAACAGCTTTTGGTGAGAGCTTTTTGTTGGGAAGTATATTCAGGCATAGCATGTTTATTTTATGTTTTTGTCTTTCCAGCCTGATACCTTCTCTATACACTTGCCAATGTCCAACAGGAACCCCCTCTCCAGAGGGCAACATGGGCAGGACCAGTACTGCGAGCCGCATGCAAACTTGTGCTCCAGCCAGAATCACCAGCTGCGGGGATCCACAGTCCCATAGGCATAAACGCCTGTCTTTAACTTCATTTCAAATATCACCAATATAGAGGTGTGCTTGCTGGCTGTGGTTCAAGAAGGCAAATCATTTAAGCTCTTCACTTCAGTCACTTCTGTGCAACGGAAGGATAACAATGCTTCCACTTAGTTCCCTGCCTCCAGGCTGTTCCAGACCCACAGAGAGCTTCTGTTTGGTCCTTACCATGGCAATGTGCGGTACCAAGAGCACAGACTGAAGTGCTACAGTAAGACAAGCAATGAGAGCAGTACACACCTGAGTCACTGCTTTGGTTTTGCACCTGCATCCTTGCCAAAAATTGCCAGACCTTGACTTGAGACAGTTGCTAGCCAGACAAACATGGTATTTCTCATTAATTTCAACATGAACATTATGCTATGAAGAGTTTAAGAACCTCTCTGTCACAGCATTATCATTAAAAAGAAAAGCTGTGTAAAGCCTACAGACAGAGTCCAGGTCTGTGAACAGAATCAATTCCCCTCCAGTGCCAGGACAAGATGGCCTCTTCCAGCTGCAACCTTATCATGGAATATGTTGCGCGGTTAAGAAGGCTGCATGTGTTCCTCTTATCACAAGTGTCCCTGGTGTAGTTTAAAGGCCAGGCAACTGATTTCAGATGTCTGACAAACAGCCTGCCTTCCCTCATCTCAGCTCCCCATGTCAGTGCTGACATCAACACGCCCTGGCAGCGGAGAAGCATCAGCACAAACAGCTTCCCTTCATTAGGGTGTTATTTCATGCAAGTGCACCGGTACGCCTATGTCAGCTCTGCCCCTCCTGCCCCTACAAGGGTGCTCTGTAAAAGCAGGGACTGGCACCCAAAAAGAAGGGACTGGCATTACTGAACCCCACAGAAAAGGCATTCCTTACCATGGTCCATAAAGAGCCATTCATCCCCACCATACCTAAAATAGCCACTGGATGCGATCATGAGATGAATACACAACTGTGGATTCCTTTATATCACTGCCTGCTTACATGGACAAGAAACCAGTGTCCAGCAGTTCCTTCCTCACACGTCCTCATTCTCAGTTCAGTAATCAATTGTCCACTCTTTCTGTCCCGTCCCATATTAGTCCCTTCATTTCTACAAATATTTAGGAGTTTAGAGAGTTTAAGAGAACTTTACAGAAACAGCACAAAACTCCACCAATCCATTCATATGCACCTAGAAAATCTGTATACAAGTCTGTTCAAAAAAAAAAAAAATCCACCACAGCTTTCTATCACCAGAACTAAAGCAGAATTTCTGGAGTCCGACAACTACTAGCTGCTTATTGCCAGTCAACCAAAGCCAGCTGCAGAAGGCTGCTAAGACAAAGTAAAGTATCCAGATACAGAGAAATTGTGCCTATTCATGAGAAACCCTGAGAATCGCATAGGTCTGTTTCTTGCTGCTGAGGAGGAGGCTGACTCATAGTGCTCTGTTACCTTACTGCTTAAATGACTTCTGGTTTTCCCTCCAGCAGACGCTTCAAGCAATCTTCAAGTGTCTAGTAAGTATGAGGAGAAGCCCAGGCCATTGGAGAGCAACACGTTGTCAACAAAAGATTAGAAGGAACCTAATGATAGCTGGGGCGATACAGTGGAATGGATTCTGGGATGCTGTTGCATATCCACAGGGTAAGTAAAAGTAGTTGATATAGGAAAGGCTTAAGAGAAAATTCAGGATCATGGCCACATCATTGATACCAATGGACACGTTGCATTTTTCAACCCAATCATATTCAGAAGTGGCTTTTCTGTCTTCTCCCCTAATAGATGCTCTTCGCTTTAAATTAGTTTAGACAGGAGCCAGAGAGATGACCCAAGTGTGCTAAATAAGGCCCATGCAGTTCTTGTGCACATGAGCATTATTATAAAATCTGAAACATTAATGAAGACAAAAGTTGGAAGCAACAGCAGTTTCTATCAGGTATCTGTTGAAATTGAAAGCAAGAAGCAAAACTTTTTGTTTGTTTGTTTAAAGCTAAAATCTCATAAGTCCTGGAGGAAAACGTACTGTTGGAAAGACAGACGCATTGACCTGTTGAGGCCGCGTCAGAATTTTGCACCAGCTGCATTCAGAGCTGCAGTGAGATAAACCCACCACATCCCACCCTGCTCTCCTTCCTCTTTTTCAGGCTCTACACCTGCTGACTATGTGGTTTCCTTCTCTAAGTAGATACAGTTACAATAATATTCAGGGGCATTTGCTCTTCCAAAGAATAGCTTAAAAAATTACTTCAGACAAATATATTTCAATGTCTGATCAATTAGGCTAATGGAAAGATAAGGACATATTTCTTTATGAACCATTTTTAAATGCAAGATTTGTTTTTTTAATTGAAAAAAGAAAACTACTCCCTATTCCAAACGCAATAGATGTTTGAAAAATCAATACAAAATCTCCTCAGTTTTCTGCTCACTTAAAACTGTTGGCATATTCCACCCCAGAGACAGCCCCATCTTTGGCACAGGCTCCCACACATGGGCTGTACAGCAGCACCAAGATGGTCATAAAGTACTTAAAGACGAAGGATATCAATGCTGCTATTTTTGAAATGACAAGAATCCACAACTGACCAAAACACTGCTGCTTTCTCCTTGAAGGACCCAATCATCCCCCTCAGTCTGTGGGTGCTAGAGGAAGCAGCACTGTGCTTAGGAACAGGCATGGTCCCCTCCGTGTCACGAGCGACCTCGTGCCTGACACAGCCCTCCTCCGTTAGCTGTGCTCTCTCGAAATGAGGCATAAAGCCTTGGTCTTGGAAGAAGCTACCCTTCTCGCTTTACAGGGACACATGCTATTCAGTGAATGATATTACTGGTGATAGCAAAAGCTCCCATTACCATTTTCTGTCAAAGGAGTAATTTGGTACAATCTCACATCACCTACATTCCGTGCAAAGTTAAGAGAATCATAGAATCATAGAATGGTTAGGGTTGGAAGGGACCTTCAAAGGTCATCTAGTCAACCCCCCTGCAAGGAGCAGGGACATCCCTGACTAGGTCAGGTTGCTCAGAGCCTCATCCAGCCTGGCCTTGAACGTTTCCAGAGATGGGGCCTCCACCACCTTTCTGGGCAACCTGTTCCAGTGTTCTATAACTCGCATCGTAAAAAATTTTTTCCTAATTTCTAATCTAAATCTACCCCCCTCTATTTTAAAACCATTACCTCTCGTCCTATTGCAACAGGCCCTACTAAACAGCCTTTCCCCATCTTTCTTGTAGGCCCCCTTGAGGTATTGGAAGACCGCTATCAGGTCTCCCCGGAGCCTCCTCTTCTCCAGGCTGAACAGCCCCAACTCTCTCAGCCTGTCCTCATAAGAGAGGTGCTCCAGCCCTTTTATCATCTTCGTGGCCCTCCTCTGGACCTTCTCCAACTGGTCCATGTCCTTCTTGTGCTGGGGGCTCCAGAACTGGACACAGTACTCCAGGTGGGGTCTCACCAGGGCAGAGTAGAGGGGCAGAATCCCTCCCTCGACCTGCTGGCCACGCTTCTCTTGATGCAGCCCAGGATGCGGTTGGCCTTCTGGGCCGCAAGGGCGCATTGCCTGCTCATGTTAAGCTTCTCATCCACCAGAACTCCCAAGTCCTCCTCCTCAGGGTTGCTCTCAATCCATTCCCTGCCCAGCCTGTATTTGTGCTTGGGATTGCCCCTACCCATGTGCAGGACCTTGCACTTGGCCTGGTTGAACTTCATGAGGTTTGCACAGGCCCACCTTTCCAGCCTGTCAAGGTCCCTCTGGATGGCATCCCTCCCTTCCAGCGTGTCGACGGCACCACACAACTTGGTGTTGTCGGCGAACTTGCTGAGGGTGCACTCTATCCCACTGTCCGTGTCGCCAACAAAGATGTTGAACAGGGCCGGGCCCAGCACGGACCCCTGAGACCCCTGAAGTTTCACAGCTCAGTAAGATCAGCTGATCTCTCACTGCACCATTACAGAGGACACTAGCCATCTAATTTAGAAACGAAACCCAAAAGATGCTAAAAAGTATTCAAATCCTAATATTAGAAAGAAGCTAAATATCTCAGCTCAAAAGGCTGCCTCTTCCTGGTTGTTGAAATGTGCTGCTCCTGCAGCAGAGCCAGGCAGCTGTCTTATAACACTAACGCAATGCTACCCAAGAGCTTCAAGCAGGAAACAACAACGTCACACATGTATAAAGGTTTGTTCGCACATTCATGGGTTGAGGGTTTTTTTGGTGGGTAGGGGTGTTTCTTTAAAGAAAAAAAAAAAGTCCTTAGGAAGAAGATGCCTGCTGAGGAGGGCATATTTGCTGCCTGGGGGGAGAAAAAAAAAAAAAGACATTGGGCAAAACTGCACTCTACAACATTTAGCTGGAGCAAAGACTCAGCACGAATCCCCTGCAAAGTTAGTATCCTCACCCTTACAGCACCTGGTCTCCCTTTGAAATTTCCTTCCCAAATACTGATTCTGCCCAGACTTTCCCAAGTGGCAAAACAGAGACAGCACCTTAGTTTCTGATCTTGTCCCATCTGCAGGTTACTTCTTAGAATACTTTTCTAATTAGAGATCAATTACAAGGAATTACAAGGTGGATTATTTTTATCAATTGTCTGATTCAGCTGGAGCCGCAGTCAGTTGTAAATTAGTCACTGCTTTTCCTGAGACTACATCTTACACACCAACTGCCAATGAAACATTTAGTATCTCTTCAAAAGCCGTAATCTGTCAGTCATCTTTGCAGGGAAGAGAGGAAGGAGGAAGCAGCTGTCATTCAGCAAGAAGAGACTTCTTAAGATCTTCAGGTTTCTCGCTCAAAGCCTAGAAAGAATGGCAAGGGGAGATGAAGAGGTCTGGAAAGGCACTGCGCCTTCACACACCAGTGGTGAAGTAAGTTCCTCCTTACAAGCTGGAGGAACCCATCCCTCAGACAGCTGCCATGTTGGAGTGGCATCTTTTATAGAAGGGGTCGTAGAAGGCCCAGCAACAACATATTGCACTGTTTTATTGCTCATCAGGTTAAAGCATGACTTAGCCTGCCAGTGATTTTCTTTCTTGGCATATTCCAATAAAGGAAAAAGAAAAGGCACATGGAAGAAAGGCTCAGCTCAGAAACTTGCCAACTCTCCTTGACTCACAGGTGGTTGCTGGAGACAGAGGATGGACAGCATCTCAGAAAAGTGGGTCTGTACTGCACTATGTCCACGCTACTGGCCTCAGTGGGATGTGCTGCATACAGTCAAGTTGCTTTCCACTCCCATCCCCTGCTGACAAGAATTACTTTCAGACTTGAAACCCAACAGTTTCATCATCTGATTAAATTCCCTGTTCCTGGCTCAGATGTCTCTCACACGCATTAGTTAGATTACATCAAACACGAAGACCCATCCATGAGCCACACTGGATACAGCTCAAAGGAGGCCAGTTAAGAGTTTGGATCAGCAGCTCTCTGAGTTTATCCTCCCTCATTCACAGAAGCAGCAATGCCAACTGTGTGACAAGGGACGAGTATATGCTTTGTGGGGTCACGTGGAAAGGGAGGAAATACTGAAGCAGCAAGATGTAACTGGCAAACATACCTTACCTGAGCAGAGCATCCACTCTGGAGCGGAAACATCCCTGCAGATTCCTCCCAGAACCCCTGCACCAGGCACAGCCAGTAAAGACAGGCTAAGCAAAACTCATGCAGGTCTTACAAACCAGAGAGCCTAAATACAGCAGCTGTGGAGGACTCAAAAAGAGAGCTGACAAGCAGCCAACCAGCAGCCTAACCAGCAGGATGCCCACAGGGCACCACAGGCCTACCAAGTCTGTGCAGAGCACCTGTAGTACCGCACAGTGAGAACAGGCTGGCTGAAAATCTTCCCAGGAGGCATTCAAAGCTGGACAAGACAGACTGAACACATGTCCCAGCTGACAAGTAGAGCTCAAGTACACAGAGAAAGCAAACAACCATAACAAATGTCTAACAGACACAATGGAAGATCATAGCTAAGAACAAAGTGCACGATGTATCTAATTACCTTTCTATACAAGGAACTGATCCGACTCGGCCTCCTTGCTCTCAGGCAGCTGGACCACACAGTGCTATGCTTGCTTCTTGCCAGTGTATCACTAACGAAGGAAAGTGAGTGAGAAATCTTATCTTGAATCAAACATGTTCAGCAGCAACTGAGCTGGGATCCTTGCCTTGTGGTTAGTGAATAAAAGCCTTGGCCTGGTGCAGATAGGAGTGCCTCAGGGTCCCCAAAACACCAAATGCTGACCATGGAAGATTCCAGTCCTCGGAAGAAGAAAACCACCAAAAGACTACAAAGCACACATCAGACATACCCCGCTGCATTTGCCACGTATGTATGTAGAGGAGATGCTTCCATATTTCACTACATGCATCTTGGAAGCAGTTTTACTGAGCAGAGGTAAAAAGCAAGAGAACTTAGGCAACTCTGGTACGAGGTCCAGGGCTCTCGCATGGCCATCTCCTGCTGTTCTGCACACACAGCTTTGAAGCTGCAGTTCGAATCTATCACTTGAACATTGCCTCCCAAGAAACAAAGCCACACATTTCATCTAAGAAAGTAATCAGATGGATCAGGAAAGGTCAAAGAGGAATAATTTCGAACCTCTTGCCATTTGGAAAATACAAGAGTTGTGAATCCCACCTTCTAAGTGATTTGCCTGGAAAATACCACAGTGCAGTTTTCCTATGCTCCTAGGAAGGCACATAAAAAGAAAGTAATCTCTAAAAAGCCTTGGGAGCTGCGGAGCTCGGCAGGTGTACCAGAGCAGGACTCCTTCTCGCACACCTGCCAAAGCATGTACCAGCTTGTACAGAACAACATGGACACCTTTCAGGCCTTGCAATTTTGTAATAAAAGCAACTTGGTGAATATTTTTGCAACTTTTGAAAGACTTAACTGTAGTGGTCTCAGCCAGAAGTTATCCTCCCCTGTCAGGTCTGATCACAGTACGAAGGGTACAAAACAGCTGAACACTGCTGTTGCGAGAATCACACAAACAAAATACACTTCTCATGCAAAGGAACTGCTAAAAGGCAATATATAGAGTTGTCATGCCCAAAAGCAACGAGATATTTCAAGGCTACAGTGTTAACACACTGCATAAGAACACATGCATTGAGAAGGCTGAAATTTTATCTCATTTTTATTGGCTTCTTCTTTGTTATGCCAAGAGCAAAGTTAAAATCCCCTTCCATCTTTTAATCAAAAACGCTAACTCAAGATCAAGCCAGCCTGACAAGGCTTCTGTAATTTTACAAGGGAATCTCTCCTCCCTCCACCCCCTTATGTTATCAAACACTAATTCTGTAAAGAGTCCGCTGCACTGTGCCAGCTCTAATTTAGTAACAATACTTAACCTTTTCCCCTAGGCTCTCAGAAGGCCTTGCAATGGAAGAAGGCCATCCCATGGGCAGAAAGATTATGACAGTCTGGTATCTTACAGTTCGGTATCCTGTGGTTGCACACTTCATGAGAGCCACCCACCCACGTGAACTGTCTTGTGTCACAAAAGTGCTGTCTCCATGGGCTTTGGTGCAGGGTGATGCTGCAGCTCTAGTTCATGACATTGCAATTTACATTTCTTTCCTCCTGTGATGTCTACAGTTCCAGCAAATATTTGACATTTAGCCAACAGGTTCATAAGTTACTTGCAGTGTGATTGCATAAGCCCACTTCCTCTTGGAAAGCAGACCAAAAAAAAAATAGATATTAAAAAAAAAAATCCCAGAACCTTACAAAGAAACACGATACAGGTGACACTTGAGTTGCAGGAAAGTAAGGTATGTATAGGTGAAGTAGCTTAAACCAGAAAAGAGAGGCCAGAAGCAGGAACAAGACCTATATTTCCTGTCTCTCACAACAAACCTTTAGCTGCAAGTGAACTTCCTCTTCTATTTTATAGCTAAGTAGATGCTTTCTTTTTCCTCTTTGCAACAAGACAGCATTTAGTTCAGAATGCATTTATGCTACTTGGTGTAAGAAAACTCTCTCATCTAGAGGTCATTTGCAATGTCAAAGAGCAGCAGCTCCTTTGAAAGTCTTCAGTTTACTTTTTTTTTTAATATTTTATATGCATGCATGTATACATACACACTCTACAGAAGCAGCTTCAATGTAAATGATTGGTTACAGATTGAGCTGGAGAAGAAACACTGACAACAATTGTCCTCTCTAGTCCTGGACCTTCCAGTTCAGATTTGGCAGGCAAGCTCTAGATGAAAATTACCCTGAAAGCGATGATAACAATAATCACATTTAAATGGACAATATTTTGGATGCAGAACTACAAGGGAAACTCACGTCATTTACCAGAAAGGAAGGAAAAAGCAAAGCCTACTGTTAACTCCAGAAAAAGCCAGACTGTTTCCATGTGTTTTCCTTTCTATCATTACCTACGGTAAACCATTGCCGACTGCTCTTCACATTGCTCTGGTACATCAAACTTCACTAGGCTTATCAAGAACAGAAAAGCCATTGCCAACTTTCACTTTCTATCTATCGTAGCAGAGTTCACAATGTTGTTAAGTGCAACTCCCTTAAGAGTGGTTTGCTGAAGGAGGCCATGGGAAACAGGGGACAAAAACCACACTCAGGACAAGAGGAGGCCTTTGCAAGAATTGCTTGCTATAATGTGGCTCCATGCTATGAAAGCATGGCAGAGCCCCGTATTGCATCACTCCTTGTATTTCAATTGACCAATCTTCCCATAAATATACATACACACACAGAGAGAAATACTCCACACTTTTCCATCGACCTTCCTCTTCTGACTGATGTGTTCATAGTTACAAGAGATTATAACAAGGGTTGGCCTAGTAGTGAATCACCCTCAATAGCATGCTGCGCTTTTACAAGTAGAATTAGAGGGATCAGAGAGATTAATCCTGTCCTGGATGACATGAGAAGCCAGTGACAATGAAAGCAAATATAAATAGGCAGAGAAGGCCCTTTGTCTTGCTACAGTCCCTCTTACTTTTGAGGGAGACTCTGCACCAAGAGACATTTCAAGAGGTCATTATGAATGAAATTAAACAAAGGCATCCCTTTTGCAAGCCCTGAAGTAATAGGGAGAGGAGGAACTCCCACTAATAACCCCTGTAACATCACCTTTCCTCTCCCAGAAAGGCAAAGGCCAGATTCAGCCCCATGGCCAAGAGAAGCACTTATGGTAGCGAGATCTGACTCAATACTTCCTCAATAGGTGACTGGTGCTATAGGGCAGGTTGTACACAGGCAGGCTGTTGCTTCCTGGTCAGCTAATGCTACTCAAATGATCCTCTGTCAGCAAAATTCTCCCAAATGCCACATCTAGAAGTCAGTAACCTTCGCTAGGATCATGGCTATATGTGGACACCTACTGCTGTCCCCATGAAAATTCTTGTGTGACAAGGAAGCGGAACTTAAAACCCAACTCTGGCGACAAAAACAGAAGCACATCCCCCCTCCTCAAGCTGCACCGATGGCATAGAGTTATTAGCAGTAAGTCTGAGTGACAAATTATTCTGGTCATTAGAATCAGGAGATCAGGCCCAAGGGAAGCCTATCTGTTTATTAAGAAGCAGTGTTGTTTTTTTTCTACAGATACTCTTCCTTGCAGGCTCAGTACACACAATAAAGAGGAACTGAAAGGCTTTTTAAAAATAAAGTACATTTGGGAGGAAGGGAGGCACCAAGGATTTGTATGCTTTTTTAAAAAAGCATACAAATAGCAACTTTGTGTGTAACCTTGCACCCATTTTTTTTCTTTTTTTTTTCCCCTTCTTTTGTGATTTGTTACCCTAGATCCCCCCATCTTTCTTTCCTTCCCCTCTGTCTTACCCAAGTGACCCTTTGATTCAAAGAGAAATGTTTCTCATCCTGTGTTCAGGACACAACAGAAGTTAAGCTACGTGCTCAGAGAAGAACAGCTGGAATATTTTTATTCGTTATAATGAACCTCTAATCCTTGATGGTGTGTAAACACATTATCTTACTGAAGCTGCGGCCAAGCTGGGGGACAAACTCATCCTTAGTGGTTTTCAGTCACCTGTTAAATGTCATTCCTAAATCCAATGCTTCCCAAGAAGAAACTCCGGCACAGTTGCTCATGACCAGCCTCACCTGCAGACTGGACTGGTAACATGTATTCTGTCCTTCTGATGTCTTTTGAAGGACACACAGAAACTTTAAGGGGCCGATATCAAGTATCAAGGCATACCTAACTGATACACAGGATCTATACCCCCCCAAAATACAATATTTATATTCTATATTGATTCTGGCCACATATTCTGCAATGTTTACAACTGGGATCCTTAAATGAGTCTCTGGGAATAAAGTGCTCATCTACTAGTCAACTTGATTTCATCAAACTATGGAACATCTCAGCCACAATTTCTACAATCTTTTAGAGTTTTCCCCCTGTGAGACATGTACCTGGCATTAAAGTTTCCAAACACTGTTTTCAGTTGAGTTCAAGCAATCATGACATTCTGCCTAGTCTCTGGTCAAATTCAGGATAGGCTACCAAGCTTGCCTAGCTGCCTGCAGGTATCAAAGGTGAACTCCAGAGAGGCAACTATTTTAAAAGATAGAAAAGTTGAACAGTAATTTACATAGATCTTTGATCTAAACTGGCCCAAACCTGATAACCAGCTGGGCACATAATAAAGGCCAGCATTCCCTCTGGTCCCTGGGGAAAGAAATTGCAAGCACTAGAAAATGCTGATGGTTGAGATGTCTCGTGCTGTTTGTGAACTGTCTGGCTGTATGGTGATTAGCTACACTTAAGAATAACAGATCTCAAAGTGTATCTTTAATTGCAAAAAGACTGTGCTTGCAAGGACATCTTGCCCATTTACCTACTCCAGAATCAATAAACACAATGTAATCTGTTATTTGGTTTTTTAATGCTTCACATGAACCTTGAGAAAAGATCCACAGAAATATTGTGGTGAAATTGCACTGAAAAAGAATCTGTTTTGAAAATGATTACTTCTTTCGACAAGTGGCATTTTCAGTACAAGCCAGACAACAGAACTACTAAAAGTGTCCCTAACTCAGTGAAGAGGGTTTCAAGGACCTGGAACTGTGAAACTTCACTGCCAACAAAGCCCACCCAGCAAGATTAATGCCAGCTCTACAATGCCAAAGCAAGCTGCCACCAGCGCTCTGCAGTCAATGCACAAGTCAGCAAAACAGAAGTCATAGTAAACCCTGCACGAGTTCTGTCTTACTATGGGAAATAACACAGTGAATCAGATGTGTGGTTCACTCAGTTCCTGCAGCAGCTAGGACTAGATGCTCCACAGAAAGAACTGGAGCAGGCAATAACCAGATAGCTTGTTCCCCAGGAAGATTTACCCTCTAATAACTTACGCCTTAGAAGTGAAGTTTTTTCCCAGGCTTGAAGTTCTCCATTCTTTACAGCCTTCTACTGCTTTGCTATTCACTATTTGTCCACCACATGCAGACACAGTCCAAGCACAATGATGTCCAGGGCTCCTGCAAGCTCCTTACTTCAAAGCTCCTTCATTTTTTAAAGCAGCCTAGCTATAGCCTCTTACAGAATACTAGTTAGACATTTCTACAGGATCAAGAGTTCCTTATATTTTAGGGGGGAAGGAGGAAGGGCAGGACCAGAGCAAAACAAAACAAAACAAAAAAGATGACAACGCTTCATTCCTGTTTCCATTTTTCCTGGCAAATGGCCATACTCACTCCATTCTTCACCATTTCTGATGCTGGCGATCAGTCAGTCACATTAGGGCTGACTGCTCCTGAGGTGTATGGCAGGAAAGACCCATAGCAGGAGACTTATTTTTCTTAGGCAGCAGAATCAATTCAGGACTTGTAAGAACGACCTACTGCTCCTTCCTTGAGCATCATTACTACTAGGAGCTGCCACACTTTTGCAGTGATCTGCCTCCCCCACTAATACCAGTGCTGGGAAGAGCAATAAGGAAATTCGGCAGGCAGAGAAGAGACTTTGGTACAGTGCCCAAAGTACGTCTGACAGCCTCAGCAGCTGGGAAGATTGAGTTCTTTCACCTCTGAACATGGGAGAGTTGCTTGTCCAAAAAGTTAGACCTAAAATAACAGAAGGCTTTTTAAAAAAAATCTCATTCTGAACATATAGAAAGTTCATCGGTGTGCCAAATTAATCTATCCTCATAACACTTAAGACTGGGCAAAAGCAGCCAGGGAACAGGTGGATTTTCTAGCACTGGAATAATAATTGACTCATCTGGACACCTCCACCAATTCTGGCCACACATCCACACAGTATGGCATGAAAAGTGTTGCAGCCTTTCTTCCAGTGTGACATCCTAAACCAGAAAATTGCCTTTTTTCAACTAGTTTACATCTATAAGCAAAATTGCTGACTAGGGCTAGCTGAAAGCCAAGTTAAAAAAAAAAACAAAAAACCAAACACAACAACAACAGAAAAATAAACACGATAACAACAAATATTGAGTGAATTGTGAGTTTTTGAAGTTCACATCAGACTGTAACCAAAGTGATACAAAGTCCCCAGCAAAGGGGCAGCTGTTCAGACTTCACTGGTCTTATCAGTTTCAGCAGCCACAGCAGAATCAAATCCTGGGGAATGTCTCACTCCAAGCAGCTACCAAGTTGCTTGGGGGCATCCGGCACAAAACACTGGGCTGCAGCTGAGCGGCTTCCAGCATCCCTCAGCAGGGATGTTGGATGTTATCCTGAGTGCTAGGACATACCTTGAGCCAGGAGCCTCAATGTTTGCAGCAATCCTGGTCCAGAAGCAGACTCAGCAGAAATCTGCACCAGTGGAAATTTATCAGCCTTGATAGGTTTCAAAGAAAACATCTCAGGTTTGTAAATAAGCATTTTTCAATGAAAACTTATTTCCTCTGATAATTTTTGACTAGGGTTACTACTGGATCAACCTCAGCCTCATCTCCCCATACTCCAGGACAAATTTCAGCAGCAAAAGTTCACAAAGAGCGCTGCTGCTGCTTCAGCTGAAGTGTTATTATCAGACCAGCTCTCCTCTTCCACCTCCATCCTCCTTCCAGGATCTCCTTCCACCTCCACTCAGGCTCTACCTAAATTGTCCCTTCTATGTTTGTGCTGCTGGGTTACTGCACAAATTTGCTGTTCTCAGGAGCATACGAGTCCTTTGCCAACTGCAGAGCCAGAGCTGTGCATGCAGCCTCGCACTGCAGTTCGAAACAAACTGATTTTGCATCGGCACGTTATAATTCTAGCTTTGCTTGCGCTTCCACTGCACCAAAAAGAGGAAAAGTTAAAGTGTCACAGTTCAGAAGAACTCGAGCGTTGCCCGATCTGCCAGCCAGCTCCAGAAAGCACGAAGGAATCCCGACTATTTCTCAGTCTGCCGTGAAACTTAACGATTCGTTACCGACGCGTTGTGACCGGCGCATGCTGCCTGCAATTTCACCTCCGATGTACCTTCGTTCCACACCGCTAACCCGAACGCAAATTCGGGTCCTTCCTCCAAACAGCAGACCCACTGCAAACACGGCAGCCCTCCCACCCAGCCGCCCCCCTCCTCGGGCTCTCCGGGGCAGTGCCGAGGCGTCCACGGGCGAGCCAAGGCTGAGCAGACAAAGCCGGACGGGGGTGGGAAAGCCTCTTACCACTGCATCAGGTGCCGCTTCCTCAGCTCCGACAGAGCCCCGAACTCTCCGAGCGGAACCCCTCCCCGCACCGGCCAGCAACGACAGGCTCTGCCACAGCCCCCGCCCCACGGGCCGGCGGACACGGCCCCCGCGGCCGCGCCGCGCTCCCTCCTGCCCCGGCCGGCACCACGACGGCCGGGCCCACGGGGGGCAGCGGCGGCCCGGGCCACGCCGCCCCGGCACAGCTGCCTGTTGCTCGCCCTCGACACCGACCTCTGCTTCCAGGAGGCGCTGCCCCTGCAAGCGGGCGGTCCCGCCGCCGGACTCGGCGGGGCGAGGTGGTGGCCGGCGGGGCGGGACGAACGGCCGCGGGGCAGCGGCCCCCGGGACAGCCTGCCCCGGGCCACCCCAGCGGCCCGGCCAGGCCCCCCTCCCCGCGGCGGCGCCGGAACCGGCCTCCCCACGCCAGAGGGGCTGCGAACCCAGCTCGGCCCCCACGGAGGAAGTGGCGGCGGCTTCCCACGGCCAGGGCGGCGGCCGAGCCTACCTTGGTGCCCCGCACAGGGCCCGGGCCGGCGGCTCCTCCTCCAGCTGCGGCGGCTGCTGCTGCCCATGCCCGGAGCCGGGAGCCGGCGGGGCCGTGGCGCCGACGGGCCGGGCGCTGGGGAAGCTCCTGCGGGGCCGGGATACCCCCGGCTCCTTTGCCCAGCTGCTGTTTACCGCGGCTGCCCGGCCAGCCGGGCTGCCTGTCAGCACGCCGCCCCGCCCCGCCCCGCCCCCGCAGCCATGGCCCGGAGGAGGACGGGGAAGCGAGGCAGGGCCCGGCCCAGCCGCCTCCCGGTCAAGCTTTCCTCCGCGGGCGGGCTTGCTGCGCTCAGGGATGCAGCCACGCGTGAGGCCAGGCTACCGTAGCCCCGGCACCTTCCACGAGAAACACGCCGCGCGTGTGGGCAGCGGCCGCCGTGGGGCCGGGAGGGCGCGTGGCACCTGCAGGAGTGGGGCGCTGATCGCCGGGAGCCGTGGGGTGACAACCGGCAGCGGAGCGAGCGGTCGCTGCCTGCCCTGACCCCCTCCTGCCACGCAGAGCTGCTGGTGGCATGGCCGGGGGGGAACGGCTTGTTCTGCAGCAGAATTAGAAAAAAATAGCTAACTTTCTACGGTGCCATTCAACTTTAAAAAAAAAATTATCTATGCTGTGAGCCTGAAGAATGGCTTCATAAGGTGTTTTGTATTCGTTATTCACACTTGCATGTATTGATTTATCAGCAGAAGATGATGTAAACACAAAGGCTCGAGTACTTAAAGGATGCTGATCAGTTTGCCCCGTGGCTGTATCGCGGTGCCACACTCTGTTGCTATTTTACACCTCCATTTTGCAAGTAGCATACTTTAGTCATTTCTCCCCAAAGAGGAATCTCCTGAGATATGCTGGAATAGGTGAACTGTACTATCGAGGTGAATTATACAGGGAAAAACAAAAAACGAAGTGAGAGTTTTATGAGAAAATGCCAAGGGAGAGCATTCCTCTGTACAGCCATGGTATCTATGCCACTTAGGAATAAGTGACAAAGAACAGCAAGACAGGCAGCCTTGCTGAACTGTTTCTGTCAGTGCAGTACAGACAAGAAAGCAGATACTAAGAGAAAAAAACAGACAGAAAACAAGGAAAGCTCCTGACTTGACATGTAAGTTCATTCACTAAACCTAGTCAAAGTTTTTCATCTCCTGAGCCTGGACTTTTTCACATCAATCATTTACAGGACTCCAGGGAGACTACATTTACCCTTAGAGAAGAGTGAGAAAAGCATCAAATGAGTAATGTAACCCCTTTTGATGCAGAGTACAACCACCCCCTACAGAAAAATGACATGTTACAATAGGTTTTCAGAGCACAGAGAAGCTGGGTTCAAATTCTGTTACATTTCAGAGTTAGGACCCAGGACACCCATGCAGTGAAGGTGGAAGAAGCACCACCCAGAGTACACAGTGCGTCTTCCTGGGAAGAGGAGAGGGTGTTGACAACTCCTGTTCAGTCCTATGTAGAGCGAAGTTAAACAGATGCTGAGATTGTATCCCCTTATAAGACAGAGTATAGTAACGTGCATATGTGATTATAATCATGCCCTCTTGACAGGCAGTGTATTGTAATACTGGCTTGTAAAAAGCATCAGTTTCCATCCTAGGCTGTACTGCTGGCTTACCTTGAGTCCACAGGGGTATCTCTGAGAATGCTGTTTTCTTCCGGGTTTTTAAAATTATTTTTTTCAGTCTAGGATCATACCCCACTGTGGGAACAGCATAGCTTACCACCCAGTACTTGCCAGACTAGGAAAGGGGCCTGTAGACACAACTGGAAAAGAAGCAGAAATTATACAGAAATACAGTTGCAGAGAGGGCAGATTTTCCAGGCAAAGTAGCCTAACTAACGATTAGGCCTGAAATGAAAGAAGCCGCAATAAGCTACAACACCCTTAATTCTCAAGGGAGCAAAGTGCCTAAATTCCTTTGCAGATCTAAGCCTTCCCCCATGTTTTGCAATTATTACTCTGCAGTCTCTACGATTCCCCAGAAAGCTTGTCTAGTATTTTAACACATGTTGCTGTTCTCGAGTCAAAAGCCTCAGCAACAACCTCCTGAAAACAGGACTGCAGAGCCAGGACTAAAGCCTCAACACTGAAGAGCAAGTGCTACTGTGGAACAGCCTCTTTGTGTGCCTCACAGCCCTCAGTAGAAAATGCAAACCTAAGCCTTTGCAAATGCCTTCAATTTGCAGCTAATTTAAAAAAATAGAGAAGAAATAAACTTAAGCTAAAGGCCATTAGTCAAATCGAAATCTTAAGTTCTAGCTAGCATTGCTGTTCACAATCTGAGTAGAAAATGCAAGATTTAAAAGAAATTTTGGGAACAGAACATCTCCACTTTGCTAATTGAATACCTCTGACTCAAAGTTAAAGGAAAACCGTAGCTGGGGAATATGGGCCTAGAAATGCATGTCACGCTTCGCTGAAGATACTGATGGGTCCACAGAAAGAGCTGCCCCGATGCCCTGCACACAGGACCTGGACCGTGAGCATACACACGTGGCCTTTGCAAATACTTGCCATCAACAATAAATTCAATTTGTTTCAAGTCACAATAGGAGAAGTACCTCTGTGCCTAGGAGACTTCAATTCTCTCTAGAAGCAGCACAGATCTAGCATACACTTATTAAGACTACGCTTTTCAGAAATATTTTTACTTCTTTTAGCAGGAAGACCTGGATAGTGGCGTGGGGCAAAAACCTGTACCCTCTTAACCTTTAGGTATGACAATACACACTGTAGTTATGTAGAAAAGCATAATTCTTTTTTTTTCCCCAGATAATTATAAATGATCTTTTTATTCTACAATATTGGTCTGAGCACCTGCACCTGCAACTCCACAATACTTTAGGGGATTACTTTACAATTCCACTGTGGTTTGGGTCTCCAAAGTTATTTAGATTTTCTGGGGAAAATCTATTTCGAAATATAAATTAAAACTACTGCTACCATATACTTAATGAGCAACACCAGTCTCCTATGTTATCATCTTAAGAAACTGCAACACTTCCTTGCAGCTTTTTGTACAAAACCATGCAACATTGTATCACTGTAATCAGCCATTATGGCCATTATGGACTCGGGGCTGGAAGCATCCCCAGAAGTCTTGCAGGGGATTGCACTAATGTGAGGGGCTGAACGGGAGACTGTAAATCTCAAAAACCCACATCCCCAAAAGACCCCTTGGAGAGAACAGGCAGGTGTCAGTGCCTGCACATACTCAAGTACAAATGTGCTCATTCATTTCCCACGTGTGTATGTGAATCTGTCGCTAGTAATACCCGTAGCAGAGAAACACATCTACTAGACTGGATAACAACTACTAAAATAATGTAAGCCTGATGACTAGGAAGTTTAAATCCAGACATATGCATATATGCTGGCATGTGCAAACACGACATGCACACAGACAGGACAGGATGAGCTCCTGCGGCTTTTTCTTCGCTAGCTTTTCTCCAAGTCAGCTCAGTTCCTTTACTTCCTTCCACCTGCACATCCTGAGCTGTGTGTTCCCCCATCTGTTTGCCCTCTGGTTTGCACACTACTGGCAGAGATGAGGGGAATTTCTGCAAGTTCTCTGATGAGTTTTACTGAAGTTTTACTGAAGGCGAGCCCAGGGTTCACGCCTTCCTGCGCTGTTGCTCTGTTGTTTTCTGTCTGTGCTAGGTGAATAAAACAGATTCCGGTAAGAGGAGGAAAAAAGAGGAGCATTAGGGGACGGTGAAAGGAATGGATGTGAACTCAAGTAGAAAGACGGAAGAAAATATAAATAAAGTTTACACATTTCCTAACTGTTTTTCATTCACAGACAATTTCAGGTTCTGAAAGGAAAAGGAAAGAAAACAACTTACCTCAGTAAGATCCGGAATTCCTTGAAACCTGTTAAGAGTGTGCTTCATGCAGCACTGTTTTTAAGTCTGCTCTACAGAGTAGGTGGGAGCACTTTTTGCCATTCTCTCCTTTAGAACATCAAGAAAACTAGATGCATCTTTCTTGCCAGTTTTAGAAGGAAAATTATTTCCTGTGATAGTTTCAAGACTACAGAAGGTTAAGTGTTTTCCTGATTCCCTCAAAGATAGGAAACGAGCAACTACTACTCCCTCTCTTTGCCAGCCCAGAACATCAATGTTATACCCAGGAATGTTCAGACACATGATGACTGAAAGATGCTCACTGTTTGAAAACTCTATTCTGCTACAGTAAATGGCAACAGCTTAGAACTGAATGAAAGAATAAATTAGATGATGCATGAGAATTGCATGGCAGGCACCTGAAAGATCTTACAACACTGAACAAGCACCATACCGTGTTAAAGCACTGACCCTTTGTTTGTGAGCTTGTGAGAGAAAGAACTAAGTCCAGAAGTGAGGCTACTCATCAAAAATATATATGCAACATATCCAAAGACCTGCAGTCTCTGTAAAATAAACCATTTTTCTTTCTCAGATCATTTATCTTTCTGAGTCCCATTGTCAGTGACTTGCAAGCAGTGACCCAGCAGAATGCACAGTTCGAAGTCTAGTTAAGGAAACAGCTCTTACCAGAAAAGCACCAGATTTCAAAGCTTTTATCACCTTTAATAAAATCATCGCCAGAGCTCCAAGTCAGTGATTTGCAGACATCTTAATAAGTGTATTTCCGAAGTGCCTGGAATTTATCCAGTTTTCTTCATTGTCAGATACAGGATATAATTGGCACTGCAATAAATACACTTTACTAAAACCTGGCCTTGGAAAATCACTAGGATGAGATAACTTGAAACCCATCTCTGAGACAGAGTGGCATCAGCCATTAAAGCCTCACTTGAAACAACAGGAAAAAAAAAAAGCATTCCTGCCTGCAAACTAAATGGTAACCTTTCTCCCAGCGCGGTGCTGTATGACCCTCGTACACTGTGGATCCAGCAATGACTGTAGCCAGCCCCACACACAGCAGGCTTAATCTGGCATGGTGTGTGACAAACAGGCATGCGACTCCACATGCCAGCAGACTTCAGCAACTCTTCACAGTCATGTGAGGGTGCCTTTGAAGACCGACAAGATTGGATACAGCTTTGAATATCAGGGCAGATAAGCTTTTGCAGTCATAAAGCCTAACCCAGGCCTCATAAATGCTATCCTCTGTAGAAGTGTTAATAGAGATCTTCCCCATTACTGAGCCTCAAAACTAAGGAAAAGGTTGGTAAATGCAACAAACTGACCTTTTAAGGTAATTTCTCTAGATAAATCTAGTTTTCCAGGTAGGGGCAAACTGGCTCTAGGGAAATCCAATCAACAACATTAAGGTATCACACTTGATTAAGGCTTATAGCACTGCAAGTCATTTAGGATCCAAATAAAAGAAAGAAGTCTGTACCTTAGTCCCTTCTTTGTTCTCCAGTGAATTTATTGCTTATTCAAGGCAGGATATGCAGCGCTAGAAAAAACTGAAGCTCAGTGACAAGTGATGCATCTTCAGAGGTCAGGTGGTACTGCAGCTGGGACTACAGCTCATCATTTTCTTCCCCTACTTTGCGAAAAAAAATAAAACAACAAAAAAAAAAAAAACCCCAACAGTTTCCTCTTCTACTGATCAGAACTTGGAAAAAGGACCTGACGAGTGTGCTGCACGTCCAGCTCTGTTACTCAGACCATTGAGGAGCATATAGAAAGTTATATTAACTTACTGCCCTGAAATCCAAATATGCAGAGGAGGAAAGACATTTTCTGAACCTACCTCTTCCCAGTCGATATTTCAGCTTTGGCTCTCCCCACTGCAATAGACAGATTGTGTGCATCCAACATGCAGATGTGGTGAAGGCGTAAAAATAAGCAGCCTGTTTCTGTGTAACAAAACCCAGACATCATCTTCCTCATAAGCACAGCCATTGTGCTGAAGTCAGCTAGACGGTCCCCTTACAGAGCTTTCCTAAATGTTCTCCTCATACTCTAACTAATGCTATTTGTATCCAGTCCAGAGGAGTACAGACAGGTTAATAATACTACACATTTTCATAGGACATCTGGGCATATTTTACCAGATATTACTTTAATCACAATTTTAGAGGCTACCATTGTAAGTGTACCTTGAGCAGCTTAAAGCTAAATATACAAGGCAGGAAAAAGGGAACCAGGGAACTAAAGAAGACAGATCTCTGAGAGTACACTGCAAAATTAGAGGAGAGTCAGAGGACAGCAAGCATAATTAAGGCTCTGGAATAGCAGAGACAGTGAATTGTTACCATAAAAAAGATGAGTAAGAGGAGATGTGATAGAAACACTGAACATACTGAATATTGAGGAGACACTGTTCTCCCTTTCTCATAACACTAGACCAAGTGAATTTCAATTTAAAAATGGTAGGAAATGCAAAACTACAGTGTAAGAAAATGCTTTTTCACATTATACATAAATAGAAATAAGTGAGACTGTGACTGTATCAAGATTCAAAAATAGTTTTAGACCTTATGGGCCTCCATATTAATATGGTACTGTACACTGAGACAGCAAGTTCTTCAATGCGGACCAGTCATTATCGTAGGAGGTAAGATCCAGTGTTGAAAACAGGTTCCTGCACACTCAATCACAGAAGAATTCTTGTACCTTCTTCTGAAGTGTCTGCTGTGTCCTGTTCTCAGAGGTAGATGCTGGACTGGATGGATCTCAAGCTAATCCAATTGATTTTGATGAGTCCTATGTTTCTCGTAAAGCAAACTACCTATGATCACTGGCAAGACAGACAATCTAAGAAGAAATTCTGTCACTCAACTCTCAGTCTCAAGACCTTGTTTAAAAACAAAAATATTTCATTATATATCTCTGTGTTGTAACTTTGCACTAACCAGTGGAGGTTTTTGGCAAACTACGTCCGTATCCCAAACATAGCCCATTATGGGCAACAGTTCCAGCACTTGACATTAAGTACAAATTAGATTAATGCAAAATAAATCCAAGTCTACTGTTCAAACATCATCAGTTCAAGTAAAATACAAAGACTGTATGCACATTAAGTTTATGATTAGTAGGGAGAGGGGGAAAAATGGTAATTGTTCACTTTAAAAAAAAATCATATTAATTTGTTAAAAAAAACCCACAGAACAAAGACAGGGTGTTTTGAAAACCCTGACTTTTCCTTTTAGAAAACTTTAGTGTTTTTATTTCCAACTCATTAACCCTCTTAATCATATACCATGTAAATCAGATACTATTCTTGTGATTAGGTATTGTTTTGAATTCCTGGTGCTGGGCAGAACACCTAATTTCAGCAATAATTCGCAATTCGGATGTGATTAGAATACATAATTGTTACGTAGCTATATATACACACACTATATATATATGATATATAGTAATCATCCTTACTGAAGAGCGGATTAAAAGGGATTGAAAACAGCCTTAAAATGTGGTTTAGGAATACATTTCTGTTGCTGAAGACTTGTAAAGCTTCTTGAATTGGAAGGCCAGAAAGGACAAGTAGTAAGGAGTGGCCAGTTTGTTTGAGCAGTTACTGGTGCACACCCGTCACACACCACTGAGTTTATTCTTTCATATCCTCACCCTCTATCCATAAGAAAAAGAAAGCAGTATTTGTCATTCCACAATACGAAATTATAGGGACAGGTAATATTTTTACTGCATATATAGCATCCAGTATAACTTAGCTAGCAGACACCTCTGAAATTCATACTTGCAGGGTTAGTGGGGAGGAATAAATGTCTGTTCTGCAAGACATTAAGATTAGCTAATAGTTTACATCATAAAAAACAGCATACAATCATATGGTTTTGAGGCACTCTTCCATTCTTTTTAAAGTTTTTTTTTTTAAAAAAAAACTTTGGAACTAGGAAAAGGGAAGGAATGTATCCTATTTCTGACCTCCTCAGATCTGTGCAGAGTGGGCTGAATAAGGGTCATACAGAAATAATCATAGTTTTCCTTATCTATGGCTTTCTTTGTAAATCTCATCATCGGACAAAACCAAAACCTTTGCCATTCATAAATGCTTTCGCTGCCCCCTGGTGTCTCTTCCCTGCAGCTTCACACAGAGAACTAATGCCTCAAATTCTCTGCCACGAAGTCCTTATGCAAAAGTTACGTACAAACCAGTGGATCACGCTTCTGGATGCAGTTCTTTTGCAGACTGACGCTTATAATAATTTCTGAAAAATATATAATTACTAGGCAAGGGCTCATTCCAGTAAGACACTGCAGAACAAACAAAACCTCTCTCTTACACTGAACAATGCCAGCAGAAATTGCTTCAAATTATCCAGAGTACCAATAAACTGTACTGCAGACATGCAGTAAGCTGGGAAATATCTGTCTTCCCCTTTTATGCAAACTTCTGTAGATATGCTATTAACTTACTGCTTAAGCAAATAATTTTTTTTTTCCTTTTTCTTTCTTCTAAAGAACCGTTAATGGGAAAGGCAAAACAATGACCTGAGCTAAAATACTTTCCAAGAAACACACACACAATGGCCATAAAAGAACATGCAGCAAAAAACTACATCGTTGCATTGACAAGAAACCCAAACATATTGGCTTATTCATGGACTCACTGATGAAAAGACAAAGGAGAACAAGACTGACACACAAAAGAGCTGAAAATGCGATGTCTCACAGGCACTGAATGTGGGTGTGGTACGGAGAAGGAATGACTGGAATAAGCAGAACCTAAGCTATAGACAGAGATTCACATATTGGTAAGACAAGAGGCACATTGGATTCTGCAGTTTCCTTAAATAATGCATTCCTTTTGATGTGTCTGATGGCTTTGAAACAACTGCCTTGGAGTATTCCTAATAAGATGTAGCTAGAGGTCCCAAGAGAAACTGGTTTACAGTTAAGTTTTTTTATTCATTGAGTTAGTTATCTGCAGGAAAGAACTTAGCTCAAGGAGTCAATCCACACGTGGCTGGATGATGTGGTTTCATCTTTTGGGAGAGAAATATACAGAAAATCTGGCGCATCATTCTTGAAAGACTGAAAAGGCTTTGAAGTACAACTTGTTATTTAACCACACAACCATCTTAGTGAAACTCTTATCAGATAGAATGATTCATCAGGAAAAAATCCTATAGGATCTCAGGAGGTCCAAAGAGCTAAAGTAGAGGACCCTTTCTTTAATCTATGGCTGTAAATTCTAATAAAATGGGAGTGGTGGATTTCCCTCAAGAGAAAAAAAAATCAGACAAGCATCCAATCTACTGTAAACAAAGCAATGGAGGAGGACAAACATCAGCTTGCTGAAATACTTTGCTCAAGACGACGACCTGATAAATAAAGGAATACAAGTTTCACCGATTAGGAAATAAAGACAGGCTAGGAACATAAAACAGGTCAAAACCAGCAATAGCCTAAGCATCATCACAAATGCATAGCTCTGTCCTCGTTTTGTACGTTTGACTGGTTTATCCCAAATGTACTCTCAGACTGGGGTCTCCACTGACATCTCGTGGCCTTTGTGTAACATGTCATGGTTGAAACACAACCCCCCTTATCTTTTCAAGCAATTGCTCTTTTCTGTCAAGAGGTAGAAAAGCATTTCTGATTAGTGAAAATATTTTGCTTGCACAACTTTTGATTTGTGTATTTGCTATGTACGGAAAAGAAGGATAAAATCTAATACTGTGAAAAGGAGTGTCCCTTTACCTGTGCACAGACATGCTTGTAACATCCAAAAGTACACATCAGTAATCTTATTAAAAAGCTAGAAAGACTTAATTTTTGTAATATAAAGCATTAACAATTCTAGCCTTGCCTACAACTGAAGATTGTTAGCAGAAGGCACCAGTTCAATTACATCCCAGAGGACTGCAAACTGAATAGAGATGGGAATTGCAAGCAGCCAGATAGGCATCTCCAAGAAAATAAGTACTTCATTCAAGATCTAAAAACATTTCTGACACACCTCTGTGGCACTTATCAATTTGACAACAAGAATGCTGGAGATCATTCAACAAGAGACCAACCTGGTTATGCCTCACGGGTCCTCAAACATAAAAGCAGCATGTAAAAAATATTTGACAGAAAGGTAGAGAAGCACACACCTCAGTAATTGTTAAACTTCCATTACTTAAATACTTTATGATACAATCTAATTACATAAACAAATACACAAAACTTAAACATTTGTCTACAGCAGATGCATAGCACCACAGTGCACTAATACTCAGAAAACCAAACCATTTAGGTAAGTTTACACAGTAAACAATAATTGATCCATACCACAGTCCAACATAGGATTTGGTAAAACCCAATAGCATATAAATTAGCAACTAAAACAATTAATTACAAATTTAACTGCTCTTAGGACTGTACTACTGGTTGAAACTAAGAGTGCCTGTAACACAGTACTGGAAATGAGAACAAAACCAGAAGAGTTCTACACAAGAGATGTCTGTATTAGGTATAATCAAAATGAGGTATAACAAGTATTATGAGAATCTCCACACAGGGAAATTAGATTATTACTACATTGCATTTTCTGAAAAGTATTATTGTGCACTTTATTATGCATACGCAGAAAGTGAGAGTCACAATGAAGCTCTGACTCAGAGACTTCCCGCCACACATCTCAGTTATGTAGTCTTACTGAAATTTGAGTATGGCCATTCTAAGGCACTACAAAATAATTTCCTGACTATTATACTTACGCAAAATCAGATTAAGTGATGACAGTTGGTATTATTTTAATTCCACTTCTTACCAAACCTCTACTGTACCTACAAAAATACCTTTGCCTTATGAAAGTTGCTGAGCCGCAAATAAGTAATTGCTGGGAAAACACTAGTACATTTGCCCTGTTCCTTATTATTTTCCTTTAGCATCAAATATTCTCCTATGCTAGAGATGAAATAGAAACTACAGGCATGTTCATGGTACCTAGCACTGCTCAGTAACGATGTGTTCTTCATCCTAGGTGCAACTTTTTTTTTCTGGTAAGAATAAGCCTAGAGGTCACACAAACACAGAACTATCTTTTTAACTTATCACTGCCCAGAAGAATGATTTTGAAAATTTTTTTCCAAGGTCACTACTCTCTGAAAACTCCAGGTTTAAGAACTTGCAGGTAGACTACATGAAATTCAATTCATTAAAGGATGAGAGTTCTTCAAGTTACTTCTCTCCTTTTTAGTGATCCTCTTTCTTTTTTGCCCCAAGTTTTGATTGCCATGCTCATCAGCTGCTAGTGTTCAACTGGAATGCAGCATAGATCATTTTAATACCACAATCAACTAAGCTCAGGAGTCTGACAAGAAAGGGACCATGACATTCAATTGCCTAGATGCAATGTGGAGGAGTTTATTTCATTGTGGTGGTTTGTTGTATGATTTTTATTAAATTTGTTTATACTAGAACACCTCAAGCAACATAAGCTTATAGAAAGATTTCAGACACATTAAGGGAATGAAAGAGGAAAGGCTTTCAGTAGGTATATTCCTCCAACATCACTTTCTGCAGTAGCTGCATGCTCATTAGAGGTATCTTCTGCAAGTACTGAACGGTCTGTTACTGTATCAGCTGGAGGGGAGAAAGGCTGCAGGTTAATATAGGCCATTAGCTGAACACCCATTTTGCCTTTGCTAGTACATCTGGAGGATTTCAGCAAGTTTACTTAAAGCACACAGTGCTGGTCACGCTATTCCTAATGAAGTTGGTGGGAATTTTCCCACTGACTTCAGTACGAACAGATAGGAGCCAGTGCTTCAGAGAGAAAAAAAAATTCCCATCCTCCCTGTAACAAAGCCCAACTTTTAATTTAGGAGCATGTTGCAAGATAGTAAAAGTTATTTTGTGCATTGATAAGAGCATAAACCAGAATAAAATTTAATATTTATTAGAATTTTTTTTCAGTAACAGCATTCAACATCTTAACAAACCAAGTTGTGAAGTCTTAAAAAAAAAAATAATCTAAGATTACAAAAAAAAGCTAAAATAAGTTGTTCCTTATATTTAATGGCAACAAAGGGGGAAATTTCTATTTAAAAACAAACTTGCCATATAAACAGTATTATTTTAAGAAAATGCAATTAACATGATATGTGATTTTTCAGAATGGATACACAGTGTATGAATACCAATCTGAATGAAACAGGGGGGATGGAACAAACTACCCCTTTAAAAATCTCAAAATAGGCTGTTTGAAGAAAGAGGAGGGAGGAGGATCTTTCTAGTGAAATAACTTAGAAGATAACACGCAACGGACAAAAAATGCAACAGTACAGAAGACATTACATGACACCTTCATTATAACACCCCCTCAAGTCTGGTTATACAGTAAATAAAGTTAGTAAAGTGCATCTTTTAAAGACTTGTCTAGTGAAATAGCTTTTCCAAATATAAAACACAACACAAGACGTGCAGTAACAGTTAAATCATAGGGTAAGTTTTTAAAAACTAATCTTTTAACTTTTCATTCACCAAAGAAGAAAAGTTTTAACTGCAGTAGTGTTCACATTACTCTTCGATAGGATGCATGCTCAGTGTGCTTCTGTTACCTGGCAAACCTTTAAATACGGAGCATGGCAAAATTACACAGTTTAAGCAAGTGCTTCTCTCAGTGTAATACAATTCTTCAATGGCAGAACAGCCACATGCAACACAACCATGTTAGATTTTGGGAAGCTTTGGTGCGCTAACGACGGGATTGGTCTCCTGCAAATACCTTCGCCCTGCACTCTTATAGTCGTAGGTGCAGGTGTGAGTCTCTGCATAGCGGTGCGTTGCACAGAAGTTGTTTCCACATCTGAAGATTGAAGAATATTAGAAGTTACAAGCTTTCAGCAGCTTTTAACTCTCTGATATGCTGGCTTAATCACGTCTTGTTTATTTGACTTAACTGCTTGGATTCTAATCATCCTTGACTGATAACATTAATTGGTAGGGTAATCAAAATGACATTTCTGTAACTGAATGTTGCAGTTTTGACCCAACAGTCTCTACAGTTGGGAAGTTAAGCAGTACCCTGGAAACAGCTAGCAAGGATCAAATATAATTTATAAGTTAAGAATGATGGGCTTTGATTTATTTTATTTCTTTTTAAAGACATCACACAACGTCAGTTGGTAGAATTCAGAGGACAAAACCATGGAGCTAAAATAATGGTATCAGGTGAAATCTACATAACGCATTTCAATTCAAAACTGCCACATCATTCAGACCACCAAATCAGATGTTTAGTTCAGCACAACCTCTGCCTAGCATAAACTCAAATTAGTCAGTTGATATCAATACGGATTTAGGCAGCTATATAGACATCACACAGACTAACTACAGGGAACATGACTTCCTATATGACTGGATAACAGTGCATCTTTCCAGTATCAGTTGCAATTTCAATGAGTGAAGATTATGATTTCTGCCTTCAAACTTGACAGCTCAGCAGCGAAGACTCGTAACAGGAAAAATGCATATGCTGGATGTTGTATCTATTCTGAAAAAGTGCTTTAAGTGGAGACTGATATTAGTCTCCTGATGCCTGATTATTTGATAAAGTTGCTTCTTGACAGTAAAACAATGACATCATTCAAAATCAGAGTTCTCTTGAAATAGAGTAAGCACACTTGTTCAACTTACTGTCTCACTATTAGACTACAATCCTCTATTTATCTATCTGAGTTTGTAATAAACTCTGCAGTTGTTCCTGAGGCTTTGTGTGCCTGATAATAAATTTGCTTTTCTTTGATTCTTAGTCCCGTAATCACCAGTTCTCTCATACAACTGTATTCCCTATTTATTTCATGTTCCATTCTAGGAAGAGGTCATATAGTTGCTTCTTTGAAACTAGAATGAATGCTGTTCTTGGAGATGTGCAATTCCCCCCCTTTTTTCTGTGCTTCATTTTTAGCCTTAAGCAAGCTGCTTAGTTACTTCTATAAGAGCTTGCAGCTATTTGCTCAGCAGGGAAGTTTGCAGTCTCCAAAACTGTTTCAAAACCAAAAAGACTGAAGAGTCAGTAAGGAGGCACTTCCTCACTGTGAAACTCTCCAACACAACTCCCCAGTGGCAGAAGTGTTGTTCATTTTGCTGTTGATTGGCATGAAGCAAGATCATCTTCAAGTGTACCCCTCAGTGTAGCAGTTCCCAACCTTGACTAGCTCATGAGAAATGATACTGAGAAAGAAGTATCTTGTGGCAAACAATACTTTGAACACAAAGATCAATAGAGAAAGTAGGGGGGTTTTGGTTGTGTTTTTAAAGTTCACAGTGATCACCACCAAGTGTCAAGTGTCATTTTGTTATCTGCAAGTCATGATTTGGGGGACCAGCACTCTGGTGTTCTGCTTTTGAGATGCTCTAGATGCTCAAAGGTGACTGCAGTCTCACAAGAAATAGAACAGATGTAAACTCAGTAAGCTGTCAAATATAAATTCATATAAATTCACATCTGCACAGTTTGTGTTATAATAGGACCAAATCCGAGGAAGATTTTCTGAAAAAAAATTGAAAACCAGTTTTTCTGCAAGGTGTTAATGATATAATTATTGTTGAGAAACTTTGCAGAACATAAATCTATAGCAAGTTCTCCCCACACTAATATATAATGTCATTTTTTTTTTTTTTGCAATCATGTTCTTTATTTCTTGATATCTTGCATTCTTATACCTTGCATTTCTTGATTTTCCTGGAAGAATACACACCTCAACAGCAGAAAAGGTACCACATTCCTTAAATTTTAATTCCTGGAGTTTTGCTGAACTGAAAATTGCAACTTTTTTGAAGATTGTCTTTTGATTTGCTGCACTTAAGGAATACCATGCAGCATAGAAAACCTTTTGGTTAATCCAGCTATCAATTTTAAACAGCTGATTATATGCTCAGCCTACCTGCACTCATAGCTGGTTGCCAATCCAGTTTTCTTGCCACAAAGAAAGCAATGCTTTGTAATTTTCTTTTTTGCTTGAATTGAGCCATTCACAGGTGGAAGATGAGTTGCTTCACCTGCTTTCAGAAGTAGAGAGACAGCAAAGACATTTTATTTTTACTTACTCCTAATCATAAACTAGTTAAATGTTATCTTTTGAAACCCAGATTGATTTTGCATTTCTTAGGATACTTCAGGTGGGAACCACAAAGCCTAAACAGAGAGCAAAAAGACCCAAAAGCCAAAGTAGAAAACACACCTCAAGCCTATGAACACCTTTGGAAGAGGCAACACAATGCAAGACATACTCATAATTTTTAACACTTGTTAGAAGTTCACATAAGCAAGAAGTTACAGAAGAAATCAAGAAACACATCTCCTAATGGTCTTCCCAAATGCAGAATGAAAACACAATGTGCGCAGAACAGCTTTCCAAAGGATCAACTGAGCATTCAAGTACCTAGCATCTAGTACATTCAGTAACTAAACTCAAGTTTGCTACATTTTAAAATCTTGCTGGTAATCCATAATTGCAAGAAACAGACATGATTACACTACAGCTATCTATTTAGCTATAGGGTTTCATAAGACACTTTGCAGATATTTGTAAAATTTCTGTACTTAAAAATTTACTTTACTTTGACTTTTTGCCCTGTAATTCTTGCCTGTTGCTTTGTAATTGGAAAGCATGTAAGGAAAAAGCATCTTCCTTCCTTCTGCAGAAGCTCTTCGTCCACAACTTGCTTATGCATATTTACCGTATGCTAGGACAGTGAAAGTGAGCAACGCATCCTCTCAAACATTCTTTCAGTGCTTCTACTGCTATATTGTCAGCATGCTTCCAGAAAGCGACCTCATGAGTTCAGAAGTACTTTTTGTTCAGTGCACCTTTAGTCCCAACAGTCATTTCTCAGCCGAGATACAGCAGGCTACATTCAATGGTAACACCAGTCACTACACATTGCAGTCATCACTACCAACCAGTGCTATCTAGCATCAAAACCTCCAGGCCATGTTTGTCCATGCTATCAACTTCATCATTTAAGAGCATACCATTTCAGAAACATCAGTAGCCGTTTGTGAAACAGACAAAGCTTGAAGACAGTCCCCCCTGTGGACCATACTTAAACAGAAAAAGCAATACACCTGTGCTCACATTTATTGTCCCTACAGCAATTACATGTAAACTTAATCTGTCCTTTGACCAGTTATACAACAGATCATTACCAGCCACCTCTCTCTGAAGAGCCTGCACGAACGACATCAATTTTGCCTCTCTCAACTCTGGAACCTTTTGGAAAACACACTTTTCTCTGACATAAGATATATCAGAGGAATGCCTTCTTCACAGTTCTACCCAAAATGATATCGATGATAGTAGGCTTCCCCATCACACAGGCACGGCTATTAGGCTATCATCTCTTTTACCATGGTAAAATGACATGGTAATGACAGTCCTGTTTATTAATTGACTGCCAATTCAAAGCTATGCCCTCAGTTGTGAAACAAAGGCATAATCCACTATTTTAGCAGCTTTTGCTTCCATACCATTACAATTTTCATTTGCTTCCATACCATTAACAGTTTTTCCTGCTGCAGCTGCTATTTGAAGATCTATCTTCTAGCTCATTCTTTATACCTAGATCCTAAAATCCTGAAATACATGCCTGCCTCTGTCTTCCTAACATCACAGAGAAAGAAAAAACCTGCAATCTGCAAGGCAAAGATGTGAAAAAGAAAAGTTAATTGTGCTGAGAATCTTCAGCTCACTGTCTTAAGAATTTTAAAAGTACTGATCTAGACAATTCCATTCCTCCCAAGAGAATTAATCACATAAGAAATTAATAATTAGGTGTAACACATCCATTTTCAGTAGATGTCAAGCATTAATCACTCCACAGTTAGCAAGGCTAGGGTAGAAAGAATAATGCCTACCACAAAAATAGTGAAAAATCTGCACTGTATCAGTAATCTTCAGCATCCATGCCCTTATTGCTTCCTCCCTGCTTTTCTTTTGCCAAATCCTTCTGGCTCAGGCTGTAGTACTAAAGACAATGCTACTGATAAATTTGGCTCTGATTTTAGTACACTCAGAAGTATTCACAGAACTGAGCTTCTGGAAACTTCAGAGCAGAAAGTCATGTTTATGCCTACAGACAGCAGGCAGGATTCATTCAGTATTAAAAACAGCCAGGCAAGTGTCACAGTTATGTCTACCTAAGATCTGGATGACATCTGTATGCTAAAGACTTGCTTAAAATATTAAAAGTTATACCAGGCTATAGAAACGTAATACAGCAAGGAATTTGAAAGACATATGCCTTACAAAGATAAACGATTACTATCCTCTATATATGTGATATATCAGTAAAGATTAAAGATTCATCTTCAATTATTATTTAAGTCACATTACTTACCTACTCTTTTCCCTACTGATGCAATACTTCCATTCATTCCAAGCCCATGCGCAGACTAAAAAAAAAAAATTTCCACAAGGAAATTACTAGCAGACGGAAACTAAATGAAAAGTTAGGCAGCCTGATATCAGCTTATTTAACAACTAATGTTTTATCAATCAACATACCTACGAAGAGTTCAAGACAACTTCTCTACACAAAATTAAAATACCACAATATAAAGCCTTCCTCAAAACAACTATTTAATAGTTTCCCCATACTTCACAACACACCGAAACAACAAAGTACATTAGAGATCTAAAGCTAGGCACATACGGTGCCAGTCACAGGGGAAACCTTTGTACAAATGACAATTAGTGAGCAGCAGAAGTCAGAAGACACTTCAAACACAGATGCTCATAATTCTATCGTGACAATAACTGGTAGTTTTAGTTGTGAAATGAACAACCACTAGGACTCATTTAGATAAACAGGCAGTTAAGATACCAACAGAAATTCTGAAAATAGTTTAAGAGTATCAGGGATTTAAGAACACCTCCCCCTCCCCATCTGCCTTCCCTGAGAAGACACATGGGACATAGACATGAAAGTACAGTTTTCATAATACCAGTACCAGAAAAGATAGGAAAACTTCATTTTTTTTGGAAGCACTAGTACTCACTAGAATATATTCAGCAGCTTCATTTGGAGGAGTAGTTTTCCTAAAGCTTTCTTCCTGAAAACACTGCAAGTTTGTAGGTAGTGCAATACCAGAAGTCCGAAACCTGCCTGTCCCACAGGAACTCTGTAAACTTTCTCTGTTTGTGCTTCGGGCCAGCGAAGCCAGAAATCCCAAGTTACTTACAGAACTCACAGGTTCTTTGGATGCCTTGTTAGCGACATCTGTGATGATCCTAGCCTTTGCTTTAGAAATTACATCAGGTCTTTTGCCAAGTGACTCTACTTTCACACTACGAAGTCTAGTAGTCCTAGAAAAAGAGGAGTCTGCTGTACTGTCGATGTCCAATGATCGAAGTACGTTTGGGGAGGCTGTAGATCTCAAGTTACCAGCTTCAAAGCATTTGGGTTGTATTTGTGGTTTCGGAGAACTGTGATGTGCCATTTGCGCTGAATACCGAAGAGGTGACAAAAGCAGATTTTTCTGAGGACTTAATTCACGAGTACTGAGAAGATCAGCCCCCATTGCTGCAGTGCTCAGCATTTTGCTAACAGGTTTTCTATGCTGCCCTACAACCTTAGATTCTTCATCTCCACCGGACAGTTCAAGTTCTGGCTTCACCTTTCCTATGTCATATATCTCACTACACTGTTCAGTGTTGCTTGCTTCTGTTAACAAAGCAAAAGCATCTGTCTCAGGTAGAAGTTTTTCTTCTGTTCCATATAGTTCCACATTTGTTAGATTTGGAAACAAAACAGCATCCTCCTCACTTGGTGAGGTCACATTTTCAAATGTTTTTTCTGAATTTGCAGGCAGAGATGAAACAGAAGTCAGAATACTATTTGTAGGTAGTTTTGCATTTTCTAGTTCGACACGGGATATTTTTGGTGGTAACCTGATGCTACTGACTGACTGAGACCAAGAGTTACTCTGCCAAGTGTCATCATCTTTAAGAAAGTCATTAGTTGTGGATGGCATTGTTCTACCAGCAGTGGCCAAAGTAGCCAATGCTGAAAGTGCATTTTGGGAAGACTCTGAGGGATACAAATTCCCAGGAGGTAGGCAGGACTGTCCGATATGGGGGAGCACTCTTACAAAACGGTGACGAGAAGCAGCCACTGAGCCACTAGATGGTCGAGGAAGCATTGGAGGACGAGGTTTCACCTTGACAGTTTTCTTAGGCTATTAAAAAAAAAAATCCAAAAACCACATACAACAACAATTAGTATTTGAACTACAGTTGCATTCAAAGACCTGACTGAGATCATAGTCCCAGGAATTTAGACAGTGTAACGCCAGAAAAGACCAAATCATTCTTTCTATTCCCTCATCTCTTACTAGCCACCAAGACTTCACTCTAACATCTCAATAATAAAGAAAAAAAAAAAAAATCAAATATTATAATCAGACAAGGCTTGTTAGTAAATAGGCCACATGTCAGACGAATAGAAAAGGGAAGCTAGAACACCATCAAAGTTATTCAGAAGAGCTTAGGGTCTCAAACAAAACAAACAATGAAAGAAAGTATATTATCTTCGTTTTACATCTAGGTAGCCTAGACAGACATGAGCACTAACATAATGTTTTATCTTCTATCATTCTCATATTTAACTTTATAGGCTTTTCAGTTACAGCATTTCTAATGAAGTTTCATTTAAGAAAAATATTAATTTTTACCAGAGCAGTACTGCAAAACAACACTACTTAAAAGTATCAGGAGAAAAAAGAAAAAAAAAAAATCTCCAAAACTCACACATCCCAAAAAAACATCCACGCAAATAAAATCAGGACCAGTAGTGAATTCTTTGAATGTGGACAGGTAGATATAAGTACAGTCAATGCCCCACAGCAGAACATTTATACATATACAAGAAATTATCTATCCTTGATCACTTCACTTCCCAAGACAGCAAAGTATCTGACCTGCTTTTTAGAAAAGCCAGCACTAGGAAAGTGCAAGCCATTTTATGATAGAAAAACTGAAGTCACAACTTCACCTTTTTACTCAGATTCATGTTCTCCATCTTTGCCTTGAGCAATTTCATTTTGTTCATAGTAATTGAATTTTCAATGATCTGTTGGCCAGAAGGCGATGCCTCTGTCTCATCTTCATCATCAGCATATAAATTATAAACTGAACCACCACTGAAAATAAAAGAAAGTTTGCATTCATCCTCTAATCAAGTAATTTAATTATGTTTTCAGTGTAGAGTATTCTCATAACTAGAAAGTCATATCCATAGTTGATCTGTTGACAAAACATTATGTAAAACTGTATGCAAAGACATTTCAAATCCATTTATTTTAGCACATAAGCATTCCTTGTAAGATGCTCATGCAAAGTCATGATGCTGAAATCAGAACACAGCCAGGCTTCTGGGAAGTTGTTATACCATATGCAGTTGGTTCACACTCACTATATATTTTCCCCACAGAGGGAATATCCAGTTCCACAAATGCCTCCTGAAGGTATGGCCAAAGATGTTAACTGTGTGACTCAGACAACAAGCTGATCAGTTTTCCAATTAACCAGACACACTGGCATGGAAGGAAAGTCCAAATTTCTATCCATCCTGAGGGGTGTTCTCACCATAAATGGAAATGGAGGGGTCACCCATGTGGATGTGATATTCTATTTCTCCTTTTCAAAATAAAGAAAAAATAAAAATAAGAAAAAGGATCAGTTTAGGTTTCCAAAGAGTCTCACATTTGGAAAAAAAACAAACAATTAGAATTGCTAGTCTCAAGACAAAATATTTTAAATCAGTAGTCACTGGAAACTTCTAGCGTCACATTGCTTTTTTTTCCATTATATATTCTAACAAAAGGCAAAAACTTAATGTTTTAAAGTATCTAACTTGTTTTTCCTATGAAGCAATGAAGCATTAATCACTAACACACATCCAACACTTGATAGTGAAATGAAAAAAACATTAGGAGCCTCCAATATTACAAACTGATGCATTTTCAACACTCTATATAGTACATTTTGAGGAGTATTTTAATTCTTCCATTAGGCTGACAGCATTTAGAAATCATGACAATCACGCAATTCCCCTTTGTTCATACAAATGTCTTAGAACATTTAACTAAAGTTTCTAGTTCTTCCTTGGTCTCTCTTGGAGAGTAAAGGTCATGAGAGAGTCAGTATTAAAAAAAAAAAAAAAAAAAAAAAAAATCACTAGAGTTGGCATCTTACCTGATTCTTGGAAATGTTCTGCTGCCCTTAGTTAAGAGCCAGTATTTTTGCACTGACTCTCCAAATCCATTTCCTAAAAATGTAGCAAAATTCTGAAGGGAGCACAGCTGGGAGACACATCTTTAAAGGTAAGATGGCAGCAAATTCAAAGCAAGAGTCAAAGTACTCCAGTCATTTCTTACCAAAAACTGAACAGCTCCATATGGGGACAGTCAGCATGCATGTTCCATACCTCTCCTGGTAAAGACTGCACACTAAAGAGTAATTTCAGAATTTTCACTTTGCAAAGACTTAAGTCACCAACTCAAAACAATTATTTGATCTTCCCTTCCTTCAAGGTAAGGATAGAAAGAAAAGTGATGTCTCTCACGTTTCATTTTTTGTTTGTTTGTTTGTTTGTCCTCATGCAAAAAGAGTTGTTACACTTTTTCTTACATTTTCTGGCTAAATAGGAGCCAAAACCAGTAAAGCAAAAAAAAAAAAAAAAGTAGCAGCAAAAGGATTTTTAGCTTTAACGTGACTGTAAAATTATAAAAGTTGTTCTTGATGATACTTTGAGCTCATTTTCCAATGAATAAATTTCAAATTTACTTTGTCTATAGCTGTTAACATTTCTGAGATCTTGCTTGGAAAATGCATGCCTCAAAAATGATCAGTAGCTTGCTGAAGCTCTGTTGAAAGCAGTGCCTACCAGCCCTCTACCACAACTTCAAGAATTTTCTTTTAATCCAGAGACAATAATCACTGTATGTATTTACACCTTGTTGAGTTTTAACCATTAACTTAACTACAGAGAAAATAAAATAATCTGGAGAACTATAAACCAAAACCCAAACCAATCTCTCATTTCTAAATTGCAGTCACTAAACTCTGCTCCATACATTAACAATGTGAGAAAAGCTGATAAACAAGTGCCTCAAAATGCTCAGTCACCAGTATACCCACACATACAAACACATTTAACTGTAAGTGTGGAAAACATTAGTATTCCGAGTGATTCACAGCCTTCTTATAAAAGATCAAACGAAAAGAAGTCTGGTTTGTTTTCATTCTCTCCTCCCTTTGCTACTTTTTCCATTTCCCACAAAGTCTGACCTGGCCACAATAACAAAATAAAAAACTAGGATTTCTTCCCCTTCCTCTCCAAATTATTGTCTGCCTTAGTAGAAAAGCTAAAAAGTGAAGTCCTGTAGAAAGCACAGAGGAAGATAAATAACTCAAGCTGAACATTTTCAGCTCAAGTAGCTTCCAACCTAACTGGATCATTTGACCAGTGACAGTACATTTCTTAAGCAGAATGTACTTGACTTTTATAGATGCTGTTGTGCTTTGAAAGGCTTACCAAGATGCCTTGCAAAAGCCAAAAGAGTGTAGTTTATTCCCCCAGTTTGCTACAATTAGCCAATCTCAAGTAAATTACTATTTAATCCATACACTAGTATTACCTAATTGAGAAGCACTAAGAATTTCAGACAACTGTCCATGCTAGTTTCAAATGGGAAAAAAAAAATATCACACACACACAAGAATTTGAACATGTGCACAGATACTAGGGAGCTCATTATACTAAAAAATGAAAGTTCAAGCTCTTTCTGACAATTTCTTGTGTCACAGTACAGCATCTCCACAGTCCTACCTCTTTGGATATGTTTGGATGTTCTTTGCGGTTAAAAGGTAAAAGAAAACAACTTGGTAATAGGCAGAGTATCAGTGAGAACAGGAATGACATCTGTCTGCTCCTCTTTCCAGAAGTGTATCTAGGCAAATGCAGCAGCAAGGTTCTCAGTTCTTACTGATGATGGTGATTTTTACCTATTTCAGATCTACACACAATACCATATGTAGCTATTTACTTAAAAATAGTGCAGGGGCTGAAAGATAAGATTACCTATCTAATATCTTTGTACCTTTCCTCTTCTTTCCCTCCAGTAATTGTATATCAAACACTAGCTCTTTCTACTCTGTGTAACTATGTGGGAATTAAACATTGATATTTCATTCAGCCTGCAGTTTTTAAGTACAGATCTCTTACAAAAGTTTATATGAGTAATATCACTCTGAGCCCACTTAATCACACTGAATATAAACCCAGCACAAAGCTCTTGCTTTCACTTCACAAACATGAACAAGAATAGTTACTTAGCAAGCCTTAGCCTTGGAGAAAATGCAGCTAGTCCCAAGAACAGGGACTCCTTTCCTTGCACTGGTACAAATATTAAGTTGTTCAGGAGATAAAAAAACCTACCCAAAAGCTACAGTATAAAGACAGAATCTAAAAACTTTTAACAGACATTATCAATTTTGATAGCTTTAGGAAAAATACTGCTGTTTACTACAATGTAGTAGCTTAAGTGACATACTTGCTTTTCTAATGATAACAGTACTTTGATTCTGTGAGAGCGACAGAGACAAGTTTGGTATCTCAACAGTAGCTAATCTGAGACCTAATTATGTCCAAAGGCTAGCTCTATTGGTAATTATTTCAGTATATTTAAAAAAAAAAAAAACCCCAACAAAACAAAACAAACAAAAAAACACACAAAAAGAAAAACCCCAAACACAACAAAAAAACCCAAACACCCTCCTCAAAACAAAACCCTAAACTTATCCTCCAGTTTTGCCAAAGCTTCAGACTATCCTTCTCAGGATTTTGCACTGCCAATCTACTAACTTCCTGGCTAATCATTTGGTCAACTCATACCCATATGAAAAAGAAAGGTTATGCTGTGAACAAAGAAATGTTTATAAAACTAGACAAATGCCTTTAGATGGAAGAGAAAGTACTTGACAAAATTTTTTTTGTATCTTTAATGACTAATTGACTCTCTTGTGAAACGTTGCCTTTTAGAAAGGGCTGGAATGTTGAGAATTTCCTCAAGCACGATGTCAGCTTTCTCTCACTCTACTGACACGCACAGTGACAGACAATTGGCAGCATGACCACCGACCACAGAGTATTACTATACTGTTAGGCCATGCAATTACAGCATTTTAGTAGCCCTTAGGGCACAATTCTTGCAATACTTGATATTATTTTGACAAAATCAACAAATAAAACCGAAAATGATACAGCATCTCCCTTTTTGAAGGATAATATAAACACTAAAACCAACTTTACCTCAAAGATTCAGATAATGGTGTTAAAGTACCATCTCCTCGATCTACCACACGGAAGAAATTCAACTGATCTCCTTCTCGATATACTAAGAAGGTAACTTGTTTGTTGGATGGTCCTTTCTCCCAGATCTCATCTCTGATGGAATCCGTGTATTCAGCCATTTCCCGGATAGGATCTTCCACAGGAACTACAAAGAGAAAAAACAGGATAAAACGAAGTTGTTATTATTGTTTTTATCACCTTTGAGAGCTCAGTTCAGTTTACAATGGGAATTCCCAACCTAGAAGATATGCTGAGTGTTTGCCAAGTGAAAACTATCAATGGGATTTGTCCATTTTCATTCCTCTATAGATGATCCACATAACCAAGTTTATCAACCAATGCCTGATTCTTACTAAGTAGATTTTAAAAACTATTTGTATAATGACATTACAGTATCATTTATCTGTGATAGAATCATAGTATCATTTATCTATGATAGAATCATATTTCTATGGTTCTATGATTTTCTTCTGCAGGTGAAGAATTGCTGATTTTAAGACCTGATGATTCTATATATACGAAAATACTTGTTCAACTAAAGGTAAACAAAACTAAGGATGGTGCACTTAGTATGCTAAGGAAGAAAAGATGGAAAAAAATTCCCTCAGTTTTTGTGAAGTATTTTTCCAATTAATTTGGAACTGAAGTCTGCTTGTCTAAAACGCTTAGCTAAGAGAAGCTGTTTACAGTTACAAGATGTATGAAAACCACTGTTTTCTAACCAAGTTAACACCTACCTCTTCTAGTGTTAAGAGGTCCACCTCGCATAGCCAGGACTAACTTCAGAGTGCAGCCTTCTGAAATGCTGTAAATAACAATAAATACATTTTTGTAGCATTCTCTAGTGCTTATGCTAACAATCATTCAGAAACACCCACTGCAATTTTATTCTATACTTACTTATAATCATTCAAGCAATAGTCATCCTTCAGTTCTGTATTTTTCCAAAGTAAGTGCTGCTGAGAGACAGGAATACCTAAACAAAACAAAAGAGAGTATTAAAATTGGAGCTTGGTGGGAGGGCTTTTGGGGAGCTTGGCGTTTTGAAGAATGTGGGGGTAACAGAGAAGAGGCAAGAAAGGGATCACATGGGAAAGAAGAAAGGAAGCAAGACAAGGACAAGCACTTGAGCAGCCTTCAGCCATGATATCTAACCTCCCAAATACTTATTAAGAACAAAGTTAAGATTTTCAGTAGGCTGGTGCTTACACATGGAGTGCAATCTTTTACATCAACAAGGGCTCCACAGAAATACTCAATTCCTTCAGGGTTATTGAATACTTGCTCTTTTCTAGTCATCAGAAAAGGGAGGGGTTTTTAACCTGTTATCTGTACTTCAGAGATTTATGTCTATGGACAGGTCTTCCAGTTGGTTTCCAAAAACATCTTGGCTTCCCAAGGCTTGCAAGAGAGCTTAGCAAGCTGTGGCAAAAGGTCAGTTAAGTAGTCCCTTCCTAGCTGGAGGAAGAGCACAAAGCTACTAACACCCATCACCAGCAAAGAAGAAAAGGGGACCAGATTCTGGTGGAAGTCCAAGCAGACTCAACAGGTGAGTAGGATACCTGCTAAGTGGACATCCCCATGCAGAAGAGGGAATGCATTTTGGAGGAACTGTCATTGTTTTAGAGAAGATGACAGTTTCCTTTTCTCACCACAGCTCACATCTACCTATTGTCTTTTATGAACAACCAACACAACTTCACTTCACTTGGATGGCATTTAGTGTGAATCTTCTATCCTCTGAAGTCCACAAGACATTTATGAGAAGAATATGTTCATAGACGAACATAATTGCTACTACACTGTCAGTTGTTTAATAACTGATTATTGGTTTTGTTTCAAGTCTGCAGTGTAAGCAAAACAAGAACAAGTTGGCAACAGCCAGCAAGTCTACATTGAAGTTCTTTTCTGTGTTGTTTTGCAGTCTTCTGATTACAGTCATTACTGTCTCTATGTGTTATGGTTTCAGCAGCCTCCAAGGAGCAATTTCCAATTACTTTGATAACTTAGAGAGTATTTGTTTAAAAGGCTGGCTTGCAACTGGCAGTGCTGCAGTGAAACATGGTTTTGCTCATCTAACAATGACAAGGTATTTCTGATGAAATGAACAGATGAAAAGACTATACTCTGCTGTAATGGGAAACAGCCAAGTCTGCATTACTAATTCACTTTTATGCTGCTGTCTAAGAATTTTGTATTTATACATGGAGGAAAAGGTACATGCTTTATATGTTCAGATGTGAGAAAATACACATCAGCTGTCCCTGTTCTGGATTATAGTAAGGCTTGAGGAGACATTTGTACATGGGATCAGCATGTAAAACTGGCAACAATAATGAGAACTGAGACACCCATCCACTATCCTCTCTCCCTAAGCAGTATGTGACTGTCACTGGCTCTAAATCGGTATGGAGATGAGAGGAAAGTAGGACAATAAGCTACATTGCAAGTGGAAGTGGGCTAGCCAGGTGATGCTGTAGGAGGACAGAAGAGTCTTCGGATTGTCTATTGAAATGGCTGCAGATGTGCTGATGGTCTGACCTACTAAATGGGACAAGGGGGTGTGGTAGGGAGAGGACAGAAGTAGGAACTCTATCCTGTCTCTGAATCAGCGTATCAGATACACCCTTAAGCTTCACTCCTTTACTCTTCTTTCCTGTATGCTAAATAGGCTCACCAGAGAAACTGATGGGGTCAAGTTCAACCCAGAAAAAAAATCCCTGTAGATTTCAGAACAAACTCGATTTTATGTTGTGGGTAGAAGGTTACTATGTTTTAAACCACCACAAACATTTCAAAGTCAAAGTTCAAACACTGTACTTATCTTTCATTCAATGTTGAAATTGCTGGAGAGTTTCTTAAACATTTACTTTTTGTTCCTGCTTACAGAGGCTAGGCTGACAGTCTTATTTCCCCCCCAGAAACTAGCTACGCTAGAGAGGAAGTGCAAAGGTTCCCAACTTACAGCAGCAGGACTGTTTTCACAACAGTCAAACCCTCCAGCTTTCATTTGCGCAACAGTGAGCTACCTTAGTGTAACTGGTGGTCAGTACTGAGTATCCTCGGGACTGACAAAGAGGAGACTGCAACAACAGCGAGTAACTGAATACAGGCCCACAAAATTTCCTGACAAAGGTGACCTTATTTACACCTTCCAGATGCTGCTCTAACTGTCTGATCTGGGCACAGGCTTGCATTTGTAGGAATGTCTTCCCAGCTCAGGCAAGGCATAAGCTTAAAAAAAAAAAAAAAAAAGCTTCATGAAAGTCTAGTCTCTATCAGCACAGTAAAGAGGCAAATGACAAAGCAAACAGGAGAGACAGAAGAAAAGCAGTAGACAGAAGAAAAGCAAGATTGGTTCTGTTAAAAACTTTTTTTGCTTGTGCAATTCACTTATTCCAGTTCTGACAGAAGCACGGCTATTTCCTCTAATGCAAGTAGTAATAAATAACATTATGACATACACTGAATTTACAGAATATTGAAAGAAATACAGCATCCAGACATAGTCTGCTCAATACTCATCCAGTTCCTTTCACTTAAGGTGAAGCTGCTGTACACAGACAGCAAAAAGACCAAAGAAAAATAACAGCTCTCAGGATGAATTGAAAGTACACACACATACAACAACAAAACTATTGTTGCATCTGTCATTCCCTGCTGAACACAAGCATTCCAAATTAAGATGTACTCTGAAAGCTAGTTCTGTTTTTCCCCTTTACAGTAATAAAAGAACAAGCTAACACCTAAGTTTTAATCTGAAAAGGTAGACGTTTCCACATACACGGATCATAAACTCAGTTGCAAGCAGCCACTGAACAAACCATGACTGAGTCGTTTTTTATTTTAAAGCTAGCTACATAAATGAAGGTCTTAACACTCCATACTGCAAACTGCAAATTAATTCCCACAAGTCAATAACAAGAACAACGATGATAATAATACCAACACTAAATCCCAAACCTCGCCTCCTCCCTTGAGATTCAATCCTATCTTACTGAACAAACATGTTTACACTATTATCTCTGGTTCTTTAACAGATGAAAGAATCGAGTACTACTAGGAATACACTATCTGAATGTTCCTTCTATAAAATTCAATATAATAGTTGGTGTTTCCAAAGAATACTAAACTTTGTCCAGCCCAGCAGCTACAAAGACTTGTGCAACAGAGGAAATAAGATGAGATCTTCTCAGTTAAGAAAATAAAAATAATTTTAAAAAATTTGCTATTTCCTCTTTTAATGAAATGCTGCTATTTTTAAGTACCATTCATATGTTAAAGCTCAGTCTTTCATGCCACCTTGAAACTCAGGTACCATCCTATCCATTTTCATCAACACATGCTCCTACTTTCAAATACAAATAATCAATACTAAGTAAAACCAACAGAGTAGGTAGCATTGTTAGCAACACTATGCTATGCTGCTGGCTGCATGTATTCTAGCTTTTGTGCCACCAGTAGAGACAAAAGGGAGCTATTTCTTCTCCAGTGTACAATTTTGAAAGATTCATTCAGTGAATCTGAGACTAGGAGTTATTTACCCTAGGTGGCTCCAAAGTCAACATTACAACAAATGTAAATTTTCAGATACCAAGTGCTTACTTCCTATCAAACATATTTGAAGACAAATGCCTGGATTTGATCCAAACATGCATCAGATCTACTTTAACTTCAATTTACAAGTAGACTTGCACTGAAATTTCAGATGCATTAGAACCCATTAACAAATTTTTACTGACTAAACCAACTGGAAACAGGAAGCTGGAGATCTGGAGCTCTGTCTTAGTAAGGTACCAATGTCTACTATAACTGTCTAAACAAACCCCTTCCATATCAGACCACTAAACAGGCATCAAGAATTACAAACAGTATCAGAAGTATACAAAATTCCTAACGTGCCATCCAGACTACCCTTTCTTACTACAGTGCAGACAGTCTACAGCTATTGATATTCCACTTGTTGACAAAGATCAGTTTGTCTTTATTTAGTTTTATTAGCCTCTTACACTCAGAGGCACTGGTTAACAAATCCATTAGCTTCTGATATGATTCTAGATTTTGTTCTTGTAGATCTCAGGTCTCACATTATTTTCCTAAAACTTGTACTTTTGTATGCTTACATACCATGATCCTCAACACCCCAATGAGCCACGGAGACCACACGCATACTAGGGACCCGATACAGTCTCCCAGCAGTGTAGGAGTCATTCTCCAGCCAGAACTGCAGCTTAAACAAGAGGGGTTCACATCCCATGAAAGTTGACATAATACAATAACAAGAAGTGAAAAACAGCAGCAAAAACAAGAAAAGATGTAAGTTTTCTGCTTCCCATGCTAAGTCAGAACTGCAAAATTACTTCAGAGTTTTCACTGCACCTGGGTGATTCATTGCTTGAACTCATGCACTACAATAGGAACTCTGTCACTGAAAAGTTGTTAGTTATTTTTTTACATGCAATAGCAAGCCCAAATGCAATATAAAATTAATCATTGGCTATGTGCAAAGGGGACAGACACACAATCAACCTGCTTTCACTCTGCCCTCATAAATCATATCAATCAGGACATTACAGATCTTTTAACTCTGTTCTGGAGCATCAAGGTATTTCAACTGACTTCTAACAATTTAATGATAAACACCAGTGAACTCTTATCTTCCGTGTTTTAATTAAATTTACTTATTAATAATTAAATCTATACAGCAGGCACCTAAGCCATTAATTACCTTATCATCCTATGAACTACAACATGTGAATGAAATTCTGAATAAGCAATTTTATAACTTTATTACTGAGCTGTTCTTTCAGTAAGAAATTATGATGCTTTTGTAAGCTGGGCATACCCAGCCTACAATAATAAGATGCAGGTATAATTCAAGGTGTCCCTTCGCAGTTTCCCAGTTTGGACTACAAGAAATTCAAATTCCTCTTCCTCACATCTCCCACTGGTCTCTTCATGCATCCTTTAAAGCTCACTCCATCATCCATACTGTCCAGATAGCATGCCTTCTCCTGTACTCTACTGCCTGCGCTCCCTTTTAGTGCACTTAGTTAGCATTCCATCACTTATCTGCTGGCATCTCTTCAACTTCAATCATGGAGAAGAAAAACCATTTCCTTCTTGTTTTACCTCTAGCATCCAGGAACATTTCAACACATTCTCTGGCTTGTGACTACTTATGGCCCCATCCACAGGAAACACAAGCATCTCCATGTAGCTGCACTAATGTAAACACTAGTTATCTGCATGGTGGAGCTTCTACTATGTGACCTTACTAGCAAGAAGTCTCCCCTGCTGTTGCAATGCTTCTGTGTTTTAAGACTTGTGCCAGCTACTTTTTTTTCATCCATTAGCACAGATTTCCCTAAGAGAAGCAGGGTATCTTGATTCAAGTCTAAAGCATTGTATTACACTTCCCAGAGCGTGAGTTCCACACAGACAGAGGCATAAAAAACATACTTAGGTATTCTGGGGAAAGAGAGGATCCCTTTTCTTAAAACTAGTAACTCCAGTACTATCACCTTGTGCAGCTACACAGTTCTTTAACTCCTCCAAAGTGAGAAAGAGGATGCAATGCTTCAAAGTAGCTAAGGTATGTACTCATATGTATTTCAAATCACATTATTTCAAGCAGGATCATTCTCATCGTAGAGGGAAAGGGGTAAGAGATGACTAATCTACATGTTTTCTCCTTGCATTAGCACCAGGACTGGTCTCACAACTTAAAGGATGTTTTCACTTTGCAAGAGATGCCAAGTTCATCACTTTAAGACAAAGTACTGCTCAGACAGACCTCTACCAGCTAAATATCACTCACCTAAACAAAACTGAAGTCAATTAACTCCTAGCTGCCTTTAGAGTTTGCCTGCACTGCAGTTGCTCGTGACAGCAGTATCATAACAAACCACAAACCAACTAACTTAAGAAGCAACAACCATAGCACCTAGCTTAAAGTATGCTCAGACAGTTGCAATATAGATGCACTGCAAGACTCAAGTTTAAAACCTTGCTAGTTAACAAACAACTTATGTCAGATAATCCTTTCAATACCAAAAAGACTACATCCCATATAATATCAAAACAATGAATAATTTACCATTTTTTAAAGATTTATCTTAATAATGATATACCAAAAAACCCAATAAAAGAACAGAGCAAAAATACCAATTTCAGTGAAGCCCAAGCCATGAACTGATAAGAAAAGGAAAGAACAGAAAAACACCTCAATTCCAACTAAACCTAAGCCATACCAAGCATTCAGCTTATACGTATTACTGAAGATATCATTTAAATTATCTGGTTTGATTTTAGCAATTGTAATTTGTAAAACAAGACTTCCTCTAAAGTAAGTGATAAAGTTTATACCGAAATAAGAGAGAATAGTACCTTCCAGTCTTTGAATTTTAGCTTTCACAGAAATAACTGTTTCAAAGGGGGAAACTCGCAGTTCAAAGCATGTTCCTGTGAGCGTTTCAATGAAGAGCTCCATGGTTTCATAAAAAGGAAGCTTGTAGTGAAATGGTCCCATATTATCTTCATTGAAAAAAGGAGGCTCTTTCTTGTTGGCCATTACAAAGGGTTTACAACTTCCTTGTAAGAAGATCTGTCAGGAAACTACATTCCACTTCTAGCCAAGTCAGCTTTGAGGACAGGTGTGGTGCACTGCTGTTCATGTTTGGAATTTTTCACCTATAAAGCAAACAAGCATAGTTCTAACAACATCTGAACGTTGCTGTTAAAGAGAGTTACAATTTATTCTTGACAAACAATAACATAGCTATCAAGCAGCAATAAAGAGTATCTAGCTCGTACAACAGACAACCACAAGCGATTACTAGTAGCGTCATACTTTCAGGACTCTAGTTTCAGTCAGCATTCCAGGTCCTACCAACTACCTTTATTATTTTGTTTTCACAAATGACACGACAACCCGACCCGCGATATTAACGCCCAAAGCCTCCTGACACGGGCTAAGCCCTCAGCAGGGTCAGAGCCGGAGGAAAAACCTCCAGAAAGACGCAAAACCAGGGACTCGCCCGTGCTGGGGGAAGGCAGAGCAGCAGGCGGCAGCCTCGCTCCCTGGGCAGCGCCGCGCCCCCGCCAGCTCCGCTGCGGGGCGGCAGGCCGGACGCCGGCCAGCAGAGCCGAACGCAGCGCCCGCAAACAAAGGAGCGAGAGTAGCAACCCCCCCGCCCCCCGCCACCGCGCCTCGGGGCGGCCTCACAGCCCGGGGAGGGCGCGGAGCCCCGCCGCCCCCGGCCCCAGCCCACCCTCGGAAGAACCTCTCCCCCTTCCCTCCGGGGACTCGCCTCGGGCCCGCGGGGCCGGGTGAGGGAAGGGGCAAGAGCACCGCCCCTCTCCCTCCGCCCGCTCCCGCCGCAGGGCCCCTGAGGGAGCAGCACCCCCGAGAGCCCGGAGACCCCTGAGCCGCGGGACGGAGGGAGGGTGGGGTCTCACCTGCCCCTGCCGCCGCCGGGCCCGCTCGGGGGGAGACCGGGCTGCTCTCCCTCCGTGCAGCCCCGCCCGCCGCGCCTCACAGCGGCTCGCCAGCGCCGGCAGGGCCCACGGAGCGGGCGAGGGGTAGGACCCGGGAGCCGCCCGCACCGCCACCAACGCCGCCGCTCGCTCCCCGGCAGCCTCCGCGCCTACCTAGCCTTTATGGCGTCCCCGCCCGTCGGCCTCTTACGGGCCAATGCGACGCCCGTTCTCATGCAGCTCGCCCAATGAGCTCCCCGGAGGGGCGGTGCTCCCGGCGCCGTCACGGGTGGTGTCCGCCAGGCCGCGGCGCGCTGCTCTCGTTTGTTGTGGTCGTCAAGACGCGGGGTGGTACAGCGTGAGCGGCGCAGGACCCGGATGCAGCGCCCCCACCGACAACGGCGGCCACGTGACAAACGTCCGGGCGGCCGCGGGGGCTTCTGGGACATGTAGTCTAACGGCGCACACGCGCACTGTTGGCCTTCCCTTAGGGAAAACGTGCAAAGCAATCGCTTCTGCCCCGAACTCAGCCCGCGAGGCGCCCGGAGGTTGCTAATGCGCACTCCTGCAGCGCTGGGCTCAGTTAGCACACGACAGGGATGACTCTGGCCTGCGCAGGCCTGTCCCTGCATCCTCAGCCAGCCCCAGCTGCGGGCAGGGGGATGAGCACAGCTCTCGGGCACCTTTACTCAAGGTCAGCGCTCGTCTCTGCTCCCGCTTCAGCGTAACAGGGAAGCTGTCCTTCCCTCAGATGATCAGAGTTCTCCAGTGAAATACTAAAGAAAACAAGCTTAGCTTATTAGGAGGTGCTAATTACATGAACCACTTTACTTTCTATTTAGGTTTTAATTATGCAAGACCTACCCTGACTCTAGCTGTTAGATTTCAGGCCCAGTTAAAACACACTGTGGTTTTTCACGTGCACATAGGTACGGGAGCCTTCTGACAAAAAGGGCGAAAAGCACAGAGCAAGTCCTGGGTGCTGCAACACTCAGTCTCCAGCCCTGCCCCTCTCAGAAAAATGCAGCCATAGTTTCTCATATTCACCAAAAAAAGACACACCAAGCCAAAACTCAGTTTAAAAAGCCACTGCTCAAACCAAGCCTTCCCAAAAGGGAAGGGCCTAGACAAAGATTCTCAAGTCTGTTACAGGGAGTTAACTGAGGACTACACCTTTTAGTAGGGGGAAGAGAATATCCCTGTGCCAGTTTAGACAAGATGGGGGAGGAGGAAAGGTTTTGATCTATGTCATGGTGCAAGTTTCTATCAAAAGCTTTTGTTTACTGAGCTTTCATATTAAAGTTTAAGAAATACTTTAAGGCAGGAGCATTTTTTTTTTTTTAATTTCTTCTACTCCAACAGCTTTTTGTCCCCAGGGTTCTTGGCTTGTGAACAGCACTCTTTGCAATGCTAATAGAAGTCATTAATGTGAAGGGCCAGGAAGAAAGGAGGATGCAGAAAAGAAGTAGAAGAATTCACCATCTTCTTTCTTCCTCTCTCCTCAACGTGCCTTTGAAGCCCTTCTAAGCAGAGAAGAAAGGAGGAAAGAAGCAGTCCAAGATATGTATGAGGCATATGCAGCAGATGTCATGCTTATAAATAATGTGCAAGTGCTCTCACTGTAGACACCCATTTGCAAATAGCTCCCACATTCTTTTCCAAGCTGCTACTCCCAGCTTACCCTCCACTTAACATGAGTCATTGTCAGGCCCACCTATGGCCCAAATCAATACACAATGTTTCTCCTTTATGCCTTCCAACCTTTCCTTCTGCTTTACCCTCACCAGTGCTAGATGCTTCAGCTGCAATATTTACTGTGCCTGATAAATTCGACTTGAGAAACAAGAGACTGAAGCAGATGTCTCAGAACAAGGGCTTCAGTGAAAGTGGGAATTGCTTTCAAAGAAGTCCTCTGAGCACAGACTTTAAATTCACAGAGAGCAGAACAGTCTTAAGAACTGAAGAGAAAGCAGTACATCGCTATCATAAAAAGAGTGCATCTAGTTTTAAACTTGGAGTTGCAGGCAGTCACTGGTAAAACAGGAGAAACAGTTGATCCCTCTGCATTTATGCATTTGCTCTGCTCTACCATTGGGCATCAGGTATGGTTAATAGCATCAGTTCCATAAGGGCAATCTAGAAAATACAGGAAGCAAGAAGGTTAAGGCAAATGCATCATGCAGTTAAAGGGATTTTACAAAATAACAATCTCCTGTAAACAGCCTACAGTGTGTTACGGATGAGAAAGGAAAGTGGACAGTAAGCGTTTGGGCACAAGCGAGTCTCTGCACTAAGCTTGTTAACCTGGACATAGGCTTGTTAACCTGGAAGTGACCAAGCATGCTCAGTACAGATGGACTTCTTGGAAAGTCATCTTTGCAAAACTTTGGCAAATCCAGACAGGTGAAAAATCTCATTTAGTTGCTTACAACTTGAACAGAAGAAAATGTAAGGTTTCTGTTGTCTTCAAGGAGCACTAGGTGCTCATCTGTAACACACTCTTTCCGGCAGAGAAGTTTTAACAGTTGTTATTTTTATAGACCACATTAGCTGCCAATATGAAATACCTTTATCTCTATCTGCTGTCAAGTTCTGCCCTAAGATTTGTTGACTGCTTGATTACTTAAGAGAAGCTGTACCTGATAACAGAACTCAGCCTAACCCTAACATTAGTTCAGTAGATTGGCAGCTGACCCAGACAAGGCATGGTAGTGGTTTTGGTTGTTTTCAAGTCATGATGCAGATGTCCTTAGCAAGCGGTGAAGAGGAAAGTAAGACATATAGAAAAATCTGGTTTAACAGACTCCATTTACTATTTATCAATTATTTTATCTATAGATCTGTTCAATAAAACAAACTATACTTTGTATAATAGATTACTTCATTGCAGGTATTGCACAGGCTATATTCATCTGGGCACCATGGGAGCAAGATTGCAGGAGGTTACTGTCTTTTTTAAAAAATATATCATTTAGCACACTTAGACTCAGCACAAGATAATACTAACCATGTAAAATGGGTAATCTCATTTAAATATCCACAGCCATCTCATTTCAGCTCTACTGGATTAGAGAATCCAGAGTATTAGTACTGGCCAGGGCATAAGGAAGGCCTCCTCTCTGCAACACGCTCCCGTTGGCTACTGGCCTCCGGAGGCATTTAGTGGGTCATCAAATGTGCTCAGTGACTTGCTTTCAGATTTTGCTTCTGATGCTGCTTGAGAAGATCTGCTTTTGGGAGTAGGTATCTTGACTTGACTGCTAGAGAAGATATCATCTAAAGGGAAAAAAAAAAAATAATGTGAAGTGACTGCCAAAACAGAAGTAAGATTGTACATTAAGAGTCTCTAGCAAACAGCAGTGACTGCCAAGGACATTTTGTGATAAACAAATGTTTTCCTGCTGCTTGCGATTCTAGATGCATTTGTAAGGACATACGTGGGAGCTGTTAGCTGTAAGTCAAATTAAGAATATTTTTTCTTCTCTGTAGAGCAGAATAATAATTGTATAACATGTTCAAGCATTTGAGAAGTACTAATAAATGAAACTTCCACAATAAATTCCATCGTGCAAGTGCCAGATAACATCCCTCTTATCTAGAACATTAGTGTCTGAGGAACCTGAGAGATCCAAGAGCTGTGAGATTGTTGCCAAAGATGAAAAGATGGTACTTGCTAGAGACTACTGTTACAACATCCACTAGCCTTACAAGAGTCTTTAATCTACAGCACAATAAGAACACAGCATAAATCATCTGAGAACAGAGTACAGCTAACAGTCAAGGAGACAGACAGGTACAACTGCCGTCCTGCTGAATATTCAAAAAGTCTGTCTACAGCCCTGAATCAAGATCTGCCACCACCTTCCTCAATACAAGCATTTCTGTTATGAATGACTAGGGCCACAAAGTGGAAAAATACCATGTTGCTATTAAGACAGAGTTCTTTCTTGAAGGATAACAACCAGTAGAAATTAAACCCTCCAATCTGGATACCCAGTGCCAACAGCAGAGCTCACAGACCTGCAGTTCGTGCTGCTCCTGTTTAGGACTGTGCTCACGGAAAGAGATGGAGCTGCTACCATACATATGCTGAAGTGTTACCCTGAGGTTTCCCAGGCACACACAACAGCAGATCTCTCCCTATACACTAAGGTTTTACATTTAGGATACTCAGATTATGCAGTTGGACTAGGAGGGAGTGAAAAAAAAAATTGCAAGACTGATACATGGATCACTAGTGATCACAAGGCCAGTATAAGTAGCACATAACTCATCTTGAATCCCTATGAAGAAACCACAGGTCTTACACAGATGTTAATAGCCATTTAATGGTCCAGAGTATAAAAATGAGTATTTCAGTCTTCAGCATGTAACCTAACCGTAACCAGAGGTAAAGCATGGCATGGCCTATCACAGTGTGCTTGCCTTTCTCTTCTTGCTACTTCTTCCACTCCAGCATGTGTCTGCTACTCTAAGGATTACATGGGAATAATCCAGGACAGCATTTCAGCACAAGAACAGTTTAGAAAGGCAGTAAAACAGAGTAGTCCTCTGCTGGCATCACTCCAAAGCAAGAAGCTATCACATGGATTAGCTTCACAGCAGAGGTGGAATACAGTGGGTACCATCAGCAGTAGAAGTATCACTTCCATTTTGTGACAAGGCTTAAGGAATAGGAAAGTTTTGGCCATGGAAAACAGTACTTGTCAATGCACAAGAAAACTCAGTCACTGTTTTACAGACTCTCCCAGACAGGCAGAGGTGATATCAACATGTCTGTGTCTTCAGCCATAAGGTCACTGAGGAGGCTAAGAGAATAAAGACCTGAGAAAGAATTTTCCTAATGCTACCACCACATGCCTAACAAAAATGTAGTAAATAGTGACTAGAAGCTGTGGTAGGACATAGAAGGAAAACAGCTTGCAGCCTCCATGCCTCCCCCAAACTGCACCCATTCACTGTTTTATTTGCAGCAGAAAGGATCTCCTAAGGCAACAATATACAGCCCTGATACAAGTGCTACCACGACTACTTGAGCCAACTCTGTGTGCTCTTAAGGCAAGTGCCAGTTCCACCACTCTGCTGCCAGCAGGGCATCCTCACCTTCAGGCATCTTCCCTACACCCCTGTTGGTGTTCTGGAGCTCCATAGCTTTGGGCACAAAGTAGCTGCATACCTACGGCTGCACCACAAAAGACTCAACGCTCTAAAAGAAGAAGAAGTCTATCAGATACAGGTGCTGTAGATGCTACAGGAATCAAGATCAGATGTGACATCAAATGACAAGCTCTAGCAACCATGTAGATATCAAAGGTGGAAGTGCAAACGACAGGCTCTGTTGTGGCTAATCTTCCAAGATACTTTCAAGTGGCCCTGTACAACTGTTTTTTCAACATGAGGTCTGGGTTTTTGTGCTGAAGTATTTGCAAGGGGTAGCTGTTTGGGGAATTCTTTCATTTGCTATAGGCTACATTAAAAGTGTAAATTATTAAAATATTTTAATAATCCAATACATATTTCAGATACCTAGCCCACAAACATTTAAGTCTGATAATTTTTATATCAATTGAGAAGGTTTTGAAATCTCAAGATGTTCACTCTCTGGCAAGTTTTCTAACGCATTTACGGACTTCAGGCTGGAATCCTTAACAGCAGTCCAAGTAAAATAGTGATAAGTGACATTCAATGTGAATAGATTAGAAAGAATGAAGACTGACAAGAATTAAAGCTAGAGGAGAAGGAATTTTTTTGTCTTAGAGGATAAGAAATACATACAATCCCAAAGAAGAGTTATAAACATGAAAAGCCTGAGAACAGACACAGTTGGAGATCAAATGACTTTTAATATCTGCACTGATGGAGAACATCATTTCACTTTGCATCATTTCACATTACTATCAGCTGCTTTTTCAACAAATTATACAGGGAAAACTTTTGTTCTCAGGTATAGTATTTGTAAATTGTTCTGGGTATATATAGATGTAAACAAAATCTTATGGGCTCCAAGGTAGTCAACACAATAGTGAAACTGGGGTGGGAATGCTAATTTCTTCGTATCAGTGATTCATCTGAAAGTACAATACAAAAAGCTGTGCAAATTGAAACAGAGAATTTATCTCTTAGAGCCTTAAACATGACATTACTTTCTTACTCCAGACAAGAGAAATTTTCTAATTTGCACAGATGAGAAAATCCCTACAGGAATTAAACTATTCCTTCTCTCAGAAGAATTTTATACACTCTCCTAAACCATTTAAATGCCATGCTAGGAAGTTCTCATCAACATTAAAATCCATAGATGACCAGAGACTTCAGAACAGTTGAAAATTTAAAAGAAAGCAAAGGGTTCTAAAACATCTCCAATGAATGCAACTCAGGACAATATTATGAGATTAGCAGCAAGACATTAGACACTTACCCATATCATCATCAAATATGGATTTTTGTTCCACCTTTTTCTTGGTCTTCTTTTCTTTTGGTTTTACAGTGAGATCCGCAAAAATATCAATGTTATCTTCAAAGAGGTTAGTCTCTGGCATTTTCTCTTTTGTTTTGTTCACTGGTTTAATGGCCTCAGTAGCAAATATATCGTCCTTGGAGCAAAGCACAGAGAGATATCATCAAGACACAGCACACTTTAAGAGAATAGTCAAATTATTTGTACACAGCAGCTGAGATGTTTAGAAGACTGACAGTCTTGGGCTTCTCAAATCTGAGAAGTTTGAGTCTCTTCTCCCCATGGAGGACTTGGCAGAAGTGCCTTAGTGGGGGATTGTGCACAGGTCAAGTACAGCACACAGAGGCTTGTAACAGCTCCCCAGCCTGCCCATGTTATTCCTTTTTTAAAAGAGTTATTTGAGCTGCTGTGTGTTGAACAGACAGCTAACATGTAAGAACCAAATATTTTATTACTCTGAAAAAGGTCATGATCATAGGTATTTTGTCACAGTACATTCAGTGGCACACCTGCTCTGTGTTAAGGCTCCACCTTTTAATCTACTCTTGCTAATAAGGAGGTGAACATCCAAAGAAAGGGTTTCTATTGCCCAGTAGCAGAGCATGATTGAAAGTTTACTTCACTGCCTATCCTGCACACGTCATCCTAATCAGCACCCTCCATTAAGCCCGTGTTTAAGTAGAAGGGTCCACATAAGCCCCTGGGGATCAAAAAGGCCAAGGTAGCAGGCTCAACCATTACCTCAAAGATGTCTTGGGCAATAGAGTCAACAGCTTGCCGGACAGCAGATTTCAACTCCTTTTTTCCAGTTTTCTGACAGGTGAAGAGAGAGTCTTCCTCTTCCTCCAAAAAAGGTATAGGGCTGCTTTTTGTTGAAGATTTTTGCTGTGCAGGCTGGAAGAGATCATTGCTGTCCTGATCACCCAGAACAGACAGATCAGGCTTTTTCTCCCTGCCCTTGATGGGTTTGTTAGCCATGTTGTCTGGCATTCCCTCCTTTAACTTTGATCGTGCTGTTGGTCTGGATGTTGAGCTGCTTGCAAAAAGGTCTTCTGATTCAAACAGATCATCCTCTGGGTCTATGGATTCTGGAGGAAGAAGTTTGTTTGTTGCAGCAGACAAAACAGTGCCTTGAACTGGTATCAACAAGCCAGAGAGAAAGTCATTTTCCTTGGACTCTGCTTCAGTAGCAAGAGGTTCCTTTATGTTCACTATTGCTGATGTCTGTTTTGGCAGAGAGAATTGTGATTCTTTAGCACTGTCCACCTCCTCACTCTCTTCAGACTCTTGGACAGCTAGACGGCGAGCCATTCTACTAGGAGGTCTTCGTTTTCCTGTAACCTTGATCCTGGTCTGCAAGAAAGGCGTAAAAGCAGAGCAGGGTTATACAGAAGGAAAAAAACCCACACTTCACAGATTACAGGCTAGAATTGCTGTTATGTTTCCTTGTAGCACTTTGTCTGCCTTCAAAACACTGCAATTAACATGCATTACCCATTTCATACTAGCACACTGAAACTGAATTAACCAGTTCTGCTCACAGCTCTGATTTAAGTAACTTAAACAGCTACATGTACATTTAAACAAATGCTCTGTTGGGAATCTTGATCAAGGAATGCTGAATAGACACTTTTTAAGTTATAGGGAGAAGCAGCAGGAACCATTCATCATCAGCTCAGCATCATCCATTCTCCCCATTTTTCAGAAAGGGGACAAGTGGGACATTCAGGCTTGGAGTAGTTTGCAGCAAGGTTCAGAAAAACAACCCAGGACTTTTGATTTGCTGCCCTCTGGTCATTCCACCAGGTGGAATTGGGGTACAAAAGCAACAACTCTCACAAGTAGAGTGTCACAGGGCAGCAAGCCACTTGAGCCTCTCAGCTTTAGGTAGTACCTTAGTCAGTCTGACAGTTTGCTAATCCAGGGGCTTCTGTGGTGCAGTTAGTCTGTTCAAGTCATGACTAATTATGTTTTCCATTTAATTTCATTTTATGCATAGCCTCTTGCAGTTCATTCCTCTGCTGCTTTTAAATAAGCCCTCCTGCAAGTTTCCATTATAGCATATACCACATCCCACATGGACAGGAGTATTCATGCAGGTAGGAAACGGATCAGTACAACCTCCTTTTCCCTTTTTAAAAATTACTTTGTTGGAGTAGAAGGACAATCTGGATGGATATGCTGTAACACAGCTTAAAGAAGCCATGTGCTTTTGTCAGAATCATTGTAGAAGCACATCTGCCTTCAAAGTGTGGGGCTATATTGATCAGAGCATGGCTGAAAAACAGGAAAGTTATGATGGAAGAGAGATGCCCTCAATAAAAACCTAATCCCTGCTCCATGCAGTGTTCTTTGAAAGGACAGCCAGAACACTGGGTAGGTTACTTTGTTCCAGTCTTTGGGAAAAAAAGTGCATCTGGCTGCATATATCTACAGCTTAAACTCAAAACTTGAAAGGTACAAGAAGCAATGAAAGGCCAAAATTAAAACATGTAACCTGAGCCACAAAAAGTATTCACTGTATAGTTACTGAGATGCTGCTTCTCAGATTACTTCTGTAAACAAAAATGCATCATCACAATGCTAAAATGAACATTCAAGGTTGACCATATGCAGCTACAGGAGCTCTATTCTTTTGCAAGCCTATCTATTTAAAGGTGTCATGAGAGAGGGTTTTGTTTGTTCTGCAGGACATGCTGCTATTGGAAACAGCTACACCTACATGCTAATGCATTAGCCTGACATACAAGCTTCAAACCCATGTGACACTAAGGGGTCGTGTCAGCCACTGTGGTGACAGTAGGTGCATCTTCCCAAGTCATCTCTGCTGCTCATCTAGTAATGAATAGCCGCAGCAACATTAAGGAAAGAAAGAATCAAAGTTAAGATCCTAAGTTATCTTATTCAAATCACTACTTTCAGGAAGCCCAAGAGATTTAGAAAATCATAAGCACCCAGACTAAATCTTAACTATATGGCTCAAGCTTTTTTTTTTTTTTTAAAGAATCACTAAATCTTTAATTAGAATGTGCCTTTTTCAGTCCATAAAGTAAAAGGTATGAATAAAAACCAAATGAGTCAGGAGGCAGAGATGTGCCTTGTCAAAAGCTGAGACACTTTTTGGTTTGGTTTTGTGGGGGTTTTTTCTTTCAAAACAAAGTTTCTGTTTGAAAAAGAATTGGGAGTGACAGTTCAGGACAACACGACATTTTTATCCATAGAGGAGATAAAGGTCAACCTACAGCAGTGATGTGTCCTTGATATCTTGCCACAGCAGCTGTTGGTAACATATTTCATAGTTAGCCTAGAGCGATGCCTTTTTATGCTTTTCATGTTGGTGTCTCCTGGGACAGGACAAGATGTTATGTTAAAATACCTTTAACCTATAGGGAAGCCACTGTATTTGGGGAATGTTCACATGTACCTTAAAAGGCACAGTTAGGCATATGCATAAGAACCTTACAGAGCTAAGAATATAGTGGGCTTGACTTTCTCTTCAGTGCACCACAGAAGTGAGAGGGGATTAAATTTCCATACCTCCGCTTAAATTCAGATAGACCACACTGTTAGCAGAACTTGCATACCAAAACCCAAATTCCTGCATGAGAACAGACTGTGTTTTTAATCTCCCTTTCTATCCTCCTAAATATGAAGGTTACCTTATTGGCGCTGGGCAAAGTATCCACTTGCATAGGCTGATCAAAGCTTACACCTAGTTCTTCATTGTTTCCTGCAGCAGAGAAGGCTTCACTGTTCTGTACATCCCTGGGCTCATGCAATGGAGTGTCCAGAACTGGTGAAGGGGACTTTACATTGGAGAGCTTTGGCATTGCACCAGGTAGTAAGGCTGCAGGGTTAATAGCTAAGTTAGCCTACAAAACAGAGAAAACAAAAACATACACAGAAAAAAAGAGATCATGTTAATACTGCTCAAGAGTAAGCATGGCTCCAGAGAAGCAGCAAGAACTAGCGTCTGTGGGCATTCTGGTTCTGTAAGTGCCTGTCCTTTCTCACACCTACACACTTCTGTGTCTCCCACATCCTCTCTCTCACTAAGTCTGTGGAATGCTCCACACTACTATTCTGTGTAAGAGCTTCAGGAACAGCATGGCCACATTATGTCAGACCAAACACCTATGAAGCTCAGTATCCTGTCTGAGGACAGCAACCATTCTGACGCTAAGAGTGATACTGTGATATAGACAGTTATTAGTTATTTCATGTCAGAAGAGGGACATAACCAAAACCCCAAACCCACAAGAGTCTCTAAGCATACTTAAAATAGTGCTGAGAAGAACAGCAGGTCAAAGAGAAGCCCACCCTCTGCCCCGCAAATAGAGTAAATAGTGCTGCTCAGAGTCAAGTCTGAAATGGGAGGGGGAAATAATATTAAACATGCAATACAGAAAAAGTAATAGAAAATAAGCCATCTGAAAAAAAATTGTAAGAGTAAGGTAAGAAAGTAAAAAGATTTTGTTTCAGGGAAAGCCATCAGTGAGGCAAGGAAGATTTTTATTTTTTTTGAAAGTCAAAATGCCAGTAAAGTTAATTACTTGTAGCTTTCCAATCAGAGATGAGGGCCCTTTGGTTTTAATGGGAACAGGATCTGTAGATTTCTGCACAAAATTACACTGGATTAAACAAGTGGACAAGTTGTTATCAACCAGACCATAGTTAGCATTTTAATACATCTACAGGAAGCAGCTCACTGCTTATCAATTTCTTCTGAAGATAGCTTGTTATCATCACATTCTACTGCCTGAGCTACAGTCACTCAATTTTCAGCTTCAGTTCCCCACATGCCATTGCCACATCTCATTCCACCTTCCTTCTACCCAGTATTACACTCTGCCACGGTAACCAAACAACTTCCATCTTCTCCAGGTCACACACACCACCAGTCAAATCAAACTGTCACAGCTACCCTCCCTCCTCGCTTATTCCCTCCCCTAAGACCCTCTGAAGCTATGTTGCCAGATCATGAAACAACTAACTTTTCTCTTTGTGATTTGCTCTAATAGGGCCACAGACTTCAATGAAGCCCACATGGAAGCCATAAGGGCTACAAAATTGTACTCCTGCAAAGAAAACAGCTTCAGAGAAGTGCGTGCTCCTCTACAGAAAGCAAACCATCAGTGCCAGAAATAAGACTAGACTAAAAGAGCAAGAGCACTGTTTGGTCTGAAGAGTTGGGTCAATTCTAGGACTCAGGGATGAAACAAATCAGCTAATCTGCTCTTCCCAGGGCTTGCTCTCCACAAGTTTGTAGCCTACCATGGTTCCCTAAGCTAGGCTGTACTGCTGTTGGTGTGACTGGGCAGTCACTGAGGGTTTACAAGGGTTAGGACACTGGTTTGGGGGTCTTGATAGCATGACAGAGGAATCCTAGTGGTGTTCAGCTGAACCTCAGACAGACTGAGATCATTCCTATACTAGGCTGTCAGTAGCTACAAAAAAGGGAAGACAAGTGTGTTTTTTACACTTCAAGGAATACTTCACAATAAGGGAAGGCAGGCTAATTACTAGCCTTACAGACTTGCTCTGTGTTCCTTAGCCCAGGGAAGAAAAACAACAACATCCACCCCCCATAATAAAAAGCTAATCTCCTACAGATGGAAATCCATAAGCAGCTCTGGTGAGGCACAAGCCAGAATTCAGATCCAGACTGCCTCTTCCAGAGACCCTTGGTTCTGCAAGATCAAGGACAGGAGTCTTGTTTGCTCATCATAAAGTCTCCAAGATAAGATTCTCAACAGATACAGATCTGTACTGCATGCCCTGATCTCCTTTCTGAGAAAGCCTACCTATACTTAAAGATCACAATCACTCGAACAGACAATGGCACTTCAGAGAAGAATAACCAACAACCCATTTTCAATTAAACTGGACCTGAGGTGTAGTTCTTCACTGCCTTGTACTTTGCCCTTATAAGTGTGTGGGCAATTAATAAAACACTGTATCAATAGCATTTAAACTTCTTGCTAGTAACAGTGCACCTGCTGATAAGCAGAGCCAAGTCTGGCCATGCATTGCTGCTTTGCAGCCACTGAATCCAGGCATTACTTTTGACCTATTCAGGGGATTTTTGTAAAACAAAATTACACATCTCCCTTTTGTTTGCATGCTGTTCAAGGCACAAGACTTAAGTACTTGCCTCTGTAGTTACCGTCTTCAGAGCTTCATCTTGTTTGGCACTTAAAGCATTTTCTAGAAGGTTACTGCTCTCCAAGGAAGGCACAGTACCAGCCTTAAGTGCTTTCTTCTCGCCTATTTTCTGGAACCATTAAGAGCAAAAGTCAACATGAATCGGGTAAAAAGCATGGTCTGCAGATCAAAAAAAGGCAAGCAAAGCTTTTTAAAATCTTCCTTCCATCTGAAAAGAAAACTAGACACATCTTTTGACTCTGCAATGCATAGTAGGCATTGCCTTTTGGCTCTGCAATGACAAGGGCCTTCCACTTCTTCATTCCCTTAGCCTACTTCAATCTTTGCTGTGTATGCTAATGATAAATAACAAGAGTTTTCAATAAACTTCCAAATGCCTACATATTTCCTCATGTACAGGACAGCAGGGAAAATAAAAGCACAAAGCTAGCTAAGGAACACTGCTATTTTTATGTTTTCAAGCAAACAGGCTCCATATATAGCTGCTAAGTGCTAATTACTTAAGACCACCCCTTCCACAGTCCTCCAAAAAACTGTTTCTAGGAACTAGTGCCAGTTTTCTATCCTAACTTCCGGCTAGAGACATGAAAATAGACTAAAGTAAAAGCTAGCTTCAATTTAATTAAGCTAACTACATTTACAGTAGCAGTTTAGAATGCATGTTCAGATTTTGACCTCAGATGACCTGTAATGCAGTCCAGTTCATTATTGCAGCTGCTGGCCATCTAAAAATCAATCCAGTGATCACAAGGATTTGAATACTGCATTCATTACCTTAAATCAAACCAACCTGCAGAGACTGCAATTACATAAGTCACAGAGCAAGGCTCATCAGTCATGCATGAACTACAGGGAAGTAATATTAGCAGGTTAAACAACAAAACAATTAAACAATACAAACTTCACTGCTCTGATTTCTGCTCAGGTGTATTCTCTTACACTTAAGCTAGTCCCAGTGGTACACAAAAAGAAAAAGAATCCGATCCTCTCATTCCAGCTTTGGGAGACCTAATGCATCTGTTTGTTTCCTATGTCTTCAGGGTCACAATGGCCATTTCTATTCTCTCAAAAAGATGTGAGAAGTCACTTCATTTCTTGTGGGAACACATATGGAAAAAATCCCTTCTCTACACTTCTTTCCAGTGTCTTTTATATAAGCCATTTACAATAGAGGAACAAATACCAGGTTTGTTTTAGCAGTACTGAAGAGATCATCCTCATCATCATCTCCAAAAAGCTCTCCTTCAGATGATGGCTTCAGGATACAGTTTGCAGACTAAAGAGACAAAGGATAAAGAAAAGACGTGTCACAGATCAAAAGCGCATTTCCTTCAGCCCATGATGCCTGAAATGATATTAGCACTTGGCCCTCCCTGGAAATCAGTGGCTTCTAAGCTGTGTTCAAACAAGGAATACCGGTAGTCTTCAAAGACTGTTTTTAAATAGCAGGTTTAGAGGAGGACTTTGAACTCACCATCGACTTCTTGGGGCTGGCAAAGAGGTCGACGTCTGGATCATTATCCTTCTGAAGTTTATGACTGAAGAGGAGCTCTTCATCTTGAAAGACTCCAGTGCTTTTCGGCCGAGTACTTTTCTCGGAAGCCTGTGAGGAGAAGAGAAAGGTCCACACAGTGAGAAACTCCATTCTTAAGGAGGTTATTTGCCTATTGATAAGGCAGGTTACAATTCACCTGAGGCTACACCACGACCTTGGTAACAAAAATACAACTTTAACTGCCAATTATATATTTTACTTTGACCAAATTTGCAAAACTTAAAATGTAAATATTTGTATTCAAAGTTCAATTTGTTGAGAAGACATTAGCCAAAATGTTTCAATGTCAGGTCTGCTGACCTGAGATCCAGCAGCTACTATTTACCTGTAAAGCTTCCTTAGAAGGAAGAGGGGAAGAAAGGAAAAAAAAAAAAAAAAAAAAAAAAGAAGGAAAAAAAAAAAAAGGTTTCCAGTTGTTACCATGAGTGTACAGTAACGTTTAGATTTCAGTAAGACTTTTATTCCTTGAATTTTTCAGCTAAGGGTGCAGGGCAGAGAAGTGAGAGGAAGAGAAGCTGGTTAATTATCTTTCTAAGCTACCTTTTAAAAGAAGAATAAAATAAAATAAAACTCCAACTTGAAGGCCTGAAAAGCTATTATTGTTGCTAGATTCCCTGTTCTCCTCCTGTTAAAGCAAACATACCCCCACAATGAAGAACAGAACATATTGTATGCTTTTGGCAAGAACTTGCACTTTCAAATTTGCTAGTGGTGGGGAAGACTGACAGTGAAACACATCACCTTATCAGCCCTCCACTCTCTGGCAAACCAACCAATATCAGCTGCTTGGACACCAAAACCAATGTCTTTCTATGATCATGGTCACTGTATGCACCCAGACCTGACTTTCAAAAGGCAAAGGCCCCCCTGAATGTCTAGGTAAAGGCCAGTATCTATGTTATACCAGCCAGCTGTCTCTTCAGGACCTATGCAATAAAAGGATCCTCTTAAGAGCATGACTGAATGTCCAGTAGCATAATGTCAGACTCAAAATCTAAGCAGCAGAAGCAATAGCCCTAAGAATAAAGCCCGATTCTCCCCTTCGGAGTCCAAGTCTTCAGGAGCCCGAAAAAGCTGCCTACTAAAGCTAGTCTCCCATACATCATTTTTGGTCCATACACCCTGTCCTATGATTTTTATTACTGCTCCATTCTCAGCCTCTCTGTGCACCAGCTTTAAATTTCTATCAAAAGCTAGGTCACACTTTTAGACCAGTAGAGCTGCTGTTTATGCCCAGATACAAGAAAACATAATGCACATCTAGAAGTATCCATTTACGAAATGCATATTAGGCTGAGATAAGCAAGGAAAATAGTAGCACCTTTCAAATTTGCCTATCAAAAAGTTCTAAATTACCTATTCTGATTTTTGTATGAATATGCATTTCAGCACCTTAATCACTTTGTGACTGTTATATGCTGACAGCTGAGTGCTTTGAAGGAAAGATTTAAAAGGATTTGTATCTTCCCATATTCATAGTATAAATTTGGCTTCTTACAACCATGTCACAATGTGGCTCACCTCCAAAAAAAACCAAACACAAAATACATTCACAACAGGTAAATAAGTGCTCAAGCTAACAGTCCATAAACAGGGGTTTTTCTTGAAGAGTCATCTATTTAATTCAGCTCGAGGCACTTCTGAATGAAGCCTTTAGCATTGACAGCTTACTTTACATGGTCACATGTAAAGATGGCTGAGCAACCTGATCTGGTTGGGGATGTCCCTGCTCCTTCCGGGGGGGGGGGGGGGGGGGGGGGGGGGGCGGGTTGGACTAGATGACCTTTGAAGGTCCCTTCCAACCCTAACCATTCTATGATTCTATGACAAAAGTTTGTGGTATATTGTAGTATACCATATGTACTTTTTGACATGGCTTCAAGTTTACAGAAAAAAAATTTGGTACATCCGCATCAAGTAGAAACAAGAACATTGCTGTGGAGTTAAGGATATTGCCGCTGACGGTATATGCTGATGGTATATGCTGTGTCAGGAAAGCCAGACAGCAAGAATATTACAACTGGAGGCTTTCTAAAAAAGTGAACACATATACTTGAAAAACAGAAGTAAACACAGAATTAAGATGATTCTTGCTGAAGCTAAGTCTGCAGGCATATATCCACCAAGCAAACTGCAACAATATAAAGAAAATAAAGGGATAAACCACAAGGCTTCAGATTCAACATCCTTCTACTTCCTCTGACCTTGAGGGATGACTGGGGAATCAGTTCTGTACAGCAGACATCAAGTATCTGCTGCAAAACATCTGTATAGAATCTCTTTTCATACTAGCATGCAGCCAAAAGCTTTCGAGTTATTGGGATGGAAGAATTTAGAAAGGAATTCAGGATCATCAGGAAGAGCAGGAATAATTTCTCACCCAAGAATCTGAAAGTTTAGAAATAGAGAAAGATTAGCCTCTGTGACATGAAGAGAGAGAAGGGTAAAAACGAAACCCTTGCTAGAATAGTAGAAGTAGAGAGGTAGAAATGTTATTTCCTAGTGTTCAAGAACTTCCCTAGACTCACCACACCAATTTCCTTCTGTGCATTTTTAACACCATCATCATCTTCCAGTCTCTCCTCTTCCTCCTCCTCAAACAAGCTTAACACTTTCTTAGCTTGAATCTTGACATCTTTCTCCAGAGATGGTGGTGATGTTGCAAACAGATCTGAACTGCTGGCTGGCTCTGACGATGTTGCTGCAAAAGGCTCCACCAAAACAAAACCAAAAACAAACAAACAAAAAAAAAAATTAACACCTCAGTCAGTTATTTAGTTCAGGTTTGCCCAAAAACCCACTAAGCTTCCTTGGTTAAATGCCAGCGGTGGTCAAAGTTCTGCAATCCATTACCAAGCAGACAACTATATTAACTCATTTTTCCTAAGCAGACACAATAGCAACATCCAGATTAGCAAGAGACAGTAGATAAAGAAGAGAACATATTTTAAGGCTCTCAAGGGAACACAACTTTCTTCTTGTACCCTACACTGCAGAGCTGTTGATTAGCAGCTTCCTGCATAAGGTTTTCTCCTTATCTGTATGGCAGGTTGCATATGTGCCCCAAGGCTGCAATAAGCAGCTCTGCCGTTATCTCCGAGGCACCTAGTTCATGGCACTTGGAATTCTCTGGAGTGGGCAGCACTACGTGAACCTTGAATGCACTCAGGAAAGTGCAAAGCATGATAACCACTGTGGAAATTCATCAGCTGGTAATTCCGTAACAATCACTCAGTCAGATCATGCCCAGAATTAAGTTCTGCTGAAGCTTCTTCAATAATACACACAATAATGCACATCAATACTGTTCTGTAACAGTGCTGCCCAGGAGAAATGCACAATCTCGAAAGCCACAGCTACCAACACCATTTATAACTCGTCAGACTATGCTGAAACAAAGTTACTGAGCTTGAAGCAAAGCCTACACATTAGTATAGGCTATCTTTTAAAGGAAAGCTCTGTTCATGTGAATACTCAACCCACTCTGGTGGAAAAATAAAACAAATTCCTCTCCCCACTCCACCCCAGGAAAAAAAAAAACCCAAACAATTATCTCATGTATGTCAGTTGGGAAACAACTTTTAAATGCCATTTAATCAATTTGCTGTTTGAAGGACAAGTGATTTTGCTAAATGGAGACAGAGTTATTCTCTCCTTGGCGTGAAAAGAGGAAATCCAGAAAAATAACTCTGTCCCAGACCAGTACTGTTAGATTGGTTTTGTTTTTTTTTTTAACCTGAACCTTTTCCAAACTTCACATTCATGTAAGAAAATCCCTCACTTTTTCCTTTGTTTGCTGCCCTGCAACATCTGTTTCTCTAGGTACAGGAACTGCTCCAGGCTCTTCTAAACACCACAATGGATCTTCTACCTGGTTAGACTTTGCTGCTTTATCTGGCAGATCTTCTTTTTCCTCCTTTTCTTCTTCATTAAACAAAGGCGGTGCTTGTGCTGGTTTTAGCATCTCCTACAAAATTAAGAGAATGTTGACACAAAATTGGTGGGTATGTAAAAAGCATACACTGCTGCAGGATAACAGAGTCTCAGTTTGCCTTCTGCAGGGGTCTAGGACACTGGCAACATGCTTGACTTTTCCTATTTTTTTTCCATGGGATATTGTAACTTTTGATTTCTAGTATCATAGGCTCTTAAGTCTGGTTAAGAGTGCCAGGAAACAGTGGCAACCTTACAGTGGATGCCCTAGGAATCTTGGCTGGTTGGTGCACCATCTGCTGTGACTGCCAGCAGCTAGACTGGCACTTTCTGTTTCTTCTTCTGTTCCCAAGCCTATTGTCTTTATGGGCCATGACAACTGAAAGGCAAGGGAGGGAGAGGGGGTGGCACACACACACACATGCAGGAATTCCCACTACAGATACAGCTGTGTTAAGCTACAGCAAGTCCTACTCTCAATTCCAAAGCACAACCAGACAGGCAGGACACTATGGGCTAAGCTCATAAGACAGAGAATAGAATAAGCATCCTCAACAGAGGGCCAGCAAGAAGCCTGTAGACACATCTGAACCAGCTGGGGCTGAGATGACACAGAGGGCAGAGCCCTAGCTTCACAGTCAGCAGTAAGCCCTCTGTTCCTTTTACCGGTATGTTATGGTTGAGAACTCTCAAAACATCCTCAGGAAGGGCTTTCAGCAAAACAAACAAATTTAGCCTTAGTGGTCAAGAAAATTTTGAAATCTGTATTAGGCTGATGGTAGTGAGAAGTTTTACATGCAAGAGTTTAGTCTGCCCTGTTCCCAGTCCCAATTTGCTAGAACTACCATTGTCTAAAACAAGTTAGACTTACATTCAGTACCTAACAAGGAAGACAGACTACAAAAAGACTAAATGTTCCACATTATTTAAAAAAAAAAAAAAAAAAAAAAAAAAAAAAAAAAAAAGGTGGGGGGAGATACCACTGCAGCCTTAGCAGCCGAAGGAAGTAGTGTTGATTGGGAGCTGAAGAGCGATTCTCCATTAATAGCATCATCTTCAAACAACAACGATACCTTTTGTGGCTTTCTTTGGCTGCAATGAGAGAGAGGAGAAAGTGGAAGGTTCAATGTAAAAGTTTCAGAGGCCATGCACTGCATCTGTTTAGAAGTACAACTTAGGACTATCATTTGCAGCAAGTGGTCCCAGATGGAGGACTCAGCTTCCTCATTGTCTCAACAATTCAATTCTACCACCCTCCCTTTTTGTCTGCACAGCTGTCTGCAGATGTGGAGATAAAAAGAGATCAAGAGGATTTTATGTCGCAGGCAGAGAAATGGAGAGCCCAGTTCAGTGGTGGCAAGGAAAATGATGCACCACAGATACAAAAGAGGTAAATAAGCATAGCCCTGCCCATTCCCACTTGCACATCTCTACTTCCTTCGCAGTGGCGAGGGACAACACTTGCAATATGCTTGGGTCTGTCTGGTTTTGAGGGCACTGCTGGGTTGTTCTGAAAAAATGCCTGCTGCCCCACCCCCACTTCCCAGGACTGTCACCTCTCTTTAGTGATTGCAAATAAATCCTCCTCCTCATCTTCTTCAAAGAGGCTTGTCTTCTTCACAGCCTTAGCCTGACTGACAGTGCTAGCTGGTATTGCAGGGTCCTCTTTTCGGTCATCTTCAGAAGGAAGTTTAGCTGGCTTGGAGACATTCCAGTGTTCCTTAAAAACAAGGAACCCTTAAGTTTTACTCTGTCTTGGTCAAAGCCACTTTCCCATCTTCTCTATAAGCAGAAACACTTCAGCAGCTCTGCAGTCCTCGCATCTTTCTACCAGTTTATTTTCCTGCTTTTGTGTTAGCCACTACCTTTGCAGAGGGCATGGCCACCTTCTGGCATAAGGTATTTGCCCAGCAAAATAGGGTACACACACTTTACTATTACAGTTGTTTTGACAACTGAGGTCAGTGTCAACTGCAGTCACAGGAGTAAAGTCACCCAGCAAATTTGAGTGATTTGATTTGAGCCACTTAAATAATTAGCAAGTTTGAAGTAAGGGAGAGGGACAAAAGCCAGGAAGAAACACAGTGCCCACACCCAAGACACCTCATTACTGAAGTCCATGATGCTGTACTAATTTCCTCAACTTTCAACTACAGTACTTTCCCTGCTCCTCCTCCCTGAAGCTAGCATTTAATCAAGCCTACCCACTGAACAAATAAAAAAATCTACATTAGAAGAAAACATTTCTGGGGTTAGCAGAGTTTTCTGGCTTGTGTTTTTTCTTATTCCCAGCATTTCAAGTGGTTTCCTCTGTTCCTCACCTCTGTTCATCCCCTTTCTGAAAGGGACTACAGGCATGTTGAAGTATGAACTTGGTTTATTCTACATTAAGATAAAAATGCATCTAAAGATACTACTAGTATCCACTAAACAAGCAATTACAGGACAGGTAATAAAAATCAAGTCTATGCAAAAGAGTAATTTTGGGGTATGGGAGGGCTAAGAGGAGTCTGGATCCTATTCATGTGAGTTAATTCAGAGTATTTCCACACATAAGTTTTTAATTTACTTAGTGTCTCTGGCTTTCATTTAAGATGCAAGACAACACCTAATCCATCCCTAGAAGAAGGTTGCTCTTTGAGAAGCCTAGTCATTTATGTTTCACTTTTCCCATCCCTAGATTAAAAAAAAAAAACACAAAACAAAGCAAAAAAAAAAAACCCAACACATCAGCAAAACACAAGAAATCAAAAACCCCACCAAACACCACCACACACAAAAAACTCCCACCCCAAAAATCCAAAGCAAAGAAAAACTCACCGCATGTTTATCTAGAACTGCTAAACTTTTCTTATAGAAATTAAAGCAGTAAGAGAAACTTATTTTTCCCTTTTAATATTTTAAAGTCAAATTTATTGCCAGTAGCCTCCATTTGCAATCAATCTTTCTATAAATTACATTGAAAATACTGATTTTCTCTTCCATCTAACTTGGACTCCTAGATCCTGACATAATTTGACCCAAGAATCAGACAGCTTCCTCAGATGCAAACAAAGTCACAGGATTGCAATAGGCATGGCATGTGGACACAGCAGAGTTGGACTGTGGTTCCCATCTCAACAATTTTATATGTTGCCCAGCATAAAGCACAGTAACTCCTTTCAAACAAATTTTACTCCTCAGTACCTCCTCATCACTGCTGAACAATAAGCTGGAGGCTTTCTTGAATGGCTCTGACTGTTTTGCTTTCTCTTCTGAGGACTTTTCCTGTTGCTTCTTGGCAGGTATCGCACCAAAGAGATCCTTAAAATAAAATTTAAAAAAATATACATTTAAAAAAGAAATCAAAAGCCAAAGCCACAACGAAAAGCTCACTGAGAAGTCATCAACCTGCAATACACTGTTGCTATTCATTTCCCCGACGAGTGGGATAGAGAAATGGTGTTTTGTGAACCCTTTTTGCAGAGTTTCAAGTGTGATACGGTATTCTGGTACAGCAAATTCTATGCACACAGTATTTGATAGACCAGAAACTTGTAACCATGCAGCCTGGTTTTGGCCCTTAGATTCTTCACCATAAAGCTTGACCCGCAGCCAAAACCCACCACACAGTAATTCTGTTGCACAGCAGCTAATACAGCGGGACACTTTCTCCCTCCACATAATGAAATAGAACATGAATCCTATTCTGAGAGGAGAGGCAATACGCAAGCTGAACCACTACCACTGGGCAAGAACCAAGACTTTTCACCTGAAGACACTCATGCAGATTATTATATAGGTATCAGAATATACAAAAGCACATGCTGACTTCATCACCTAACACTTATTCATGCTTTTTTCCACTCAACTTGAACTTCAGTTCCATAACACAACCTTCATGGTAGATACCAGAGACCTTACCACAAAACATTTCACTATCCTGATAGTGGCTTCTGAACAGCCCCTATTCATAAAGCTGAGCTGGAAGTAGCCCCCTCTTGAACAGGAAATCCTTCTCTTGAGTTTGCAGAAGTCTCCTATCTTACAGCTCTGAGCAGGCCTCCTATGTGCCTCAGATTAAGACTACAGGGTAAATTAACTCGCCGTGAAGGCTGCAGGCCTGGAGCTCAAAGCTCTTTGGAGAGTACGTGGGAGGGAGAAGAGGGTAAGAAAAGATAAGAAAAGAATACACTAATTGAATTTTGTTAAGTTTCTTGCACAAACTGTGCTCTGATCTTAGTTTCTACACTAGCAGCCACAACTCTTAGACACTGAAAAGCAAGGTAAAAGGATTTCACCAGCCATGACAAAAGAGAAGCAAGAAGTCATCCATGTGGCTAAGTACCACAGGCCAGGATAAAAAAAAATTCTTGATGCTCACATCTGTTCTATTGCTCAGTGTTCTCTAGTCCTATCAATCAGAGGGATAGCATCCTTCGTGTTTACGTCCAGAGATGATATGCACTGACTGCAAAATACTAAAAAGACACCAACAACTCACAAAAGTCCCTGCTACTATTCTCCATAATGCTGTCCTCATGCTCAGAACTGCTACACAATGCAAGATCAATTTAGCGCTCTAATTTAGTGCTCCATTTACAAGCTTATTGTCGTAAACTTCTGAATATTTCCTGCTGCATTTGCAACAGGCTGTGCAGGAGAGTTCCCATACACAGGCAATATCAGGAAGTGGTACTTACCTCTTCATCATCATCAAACAAGGAAAGTGGAGCTTTTTTCACAGACTTGCTAGTGGGGAGAGACGTAGCTTTGGACTTCACAGTTTTACTTGATGAAAACAAGTCCTGTGCAAACCAAAGAAACATCACTTTGCAAAGCAATGCTATATGTTTAAGAACTCTAAATGGGACATTCATAGAATATTTGGGGTTGGAAGGGACATTTAAAGGTCATCTAGTCCAACCCCCCTGCAAGAAGCAGGGACATCTCCAAGTAGATCAGGTTGGTCAGAGCCTTGTCCAACCTGGCCTTGAACGTTTCCAGGGATGGGGCACCTACAACCTCTCTGGGCAACCTGTTCCAGTGGTCCATCACCCTCACTGTAAAAAAATTTTTCCTTATATCCAGTCTGAATCTGCTTCCTTCTATTTTAAAACCGTTACCCCTTGTCCTATCACAACAGGTCCTGCTGAAGAGTTTCTCCGCAGCTTTCTTATAAGCCCCCTTGAGGTACTGGAAGACCGCTATAAGGTCTCCCCAGAGCCTTCTCCAGGCTGAACAGCCTCAACTCTCTCAGCCTGTCCTCATAGGAGAGATGCTCCAGCCCCCGATCATCTTCATGGCCCTCCTCTGGACTCGCTCCAACAGGTCCACATCCTTCTTATGTTGGGGGCCCCAGAGCTGGTCACAGTACTCCAGGAGGGGTCTCACCAGAGCAGAGTAGAGGGGCAGAATCACCTCCCTCGACCTGCTGGCCACACTCCTCTTGATGCAGCCCAGGATGCGGTTGGCCTTCTGGGCCGCAAGGGCGAATTGCTGGCTCATGCTGAGCTTCTCATCTACCAGCACTCCCAAGTCCCTCTCCTCAGGGCTGGTCTCAATCCATTCTCTGCCCAGCCTGTCTTTGTGCTTGGGATTGCCCTGACCCCTGTCCAGGACCTTGCATTTGGCCTTGCTGAACCTCATGAGGTCCATCTCTCTAGCCTGTTAAGGTCCCTCTGGATGGCATCCCTCCCTCCAGCGTGTTGATTGTACCACACAGCTTGGTGTCATCAACGAACTTGCTGACAGCGCGCTCTATCCCACTGTCCATGATGCTGACAAAGATGTTAAACGAGGCTGGTCCTAATATGGACCCCTGAGGAATTAATGCTTTTCTTTTCAAAAAAAGCGTTTAGTGTGTCTATGAAACAGGGAAAGATTGTCTTACTCAGATGTACCAATCACCTGCAACTCAACGGGGATTTCCCTCAGCTTTACAGATTAATTGCTAGCTGGAAGCCAAGGACACAAGATTAAACATATGCAGTCTTTCACGATTCTTGCTCTTGATTTGCTGATCTTTCCCCTCTAAGGCTTTCAATTTATGCCTGTGCGTACCACACAAGTTTAATCCTCTGAAGATAGGAAAAATGTTCCCAGAGATTTCACTCTTGGAGCAAGAAGGAACTTTCAGAAGGGCTGGGAGTAGATGCATGGATGTCAGAGTTCCCAGTCCTACAGATAAATGAGTCCCCAGCTATGAGTAAACTGAAGCCAGGGTGACTCAGAACCCAAGGATTTCCATAGGGATTTATTAAAGAGATACTCACTTCAGAATCTTCCTCATCGGAGAAGAGGCCCCTCTGTTTTTTTGGAGGCGTTTCAGATAAAGGCTTGAAGTCATCATCTAAAGATGGTTGACTCTTTAGGACAAACAAAGACACTGCATGAGCACCCATTTAGATTCAGTACAGACAGGCACATCATATGACCCTTTCTAAAAGGCATGCTGCTGGCAGCATTCCAGCAGTTGAAGGGCTAGAATACAAGCTTTTTACCCATGGGCCGAAGTCCAAAACTCATGTGCTGAGTGAGTTCCTCATGCAGGCAGAGCTATGCACAAGTGCCTTGCAGGTATTACCAGAGGCTTCCCTTCCCACCACCATCCTTCTCAGCAGAGAAATGTATGCAGCAACTTATGCCAGGCCCCCTTATGCGTTAAACGAAAATGCTTCTTTTGACAAGCTGTGTCTCGTAAAGGAAGAGGGCAATTTGTGCCAGCCACCATTTCCTGTATTAGCACAGCCCCAGCCTGCCACCAGCTCTATTGCCGTTAAACTCAGAACTATTCCAGACCTGAGACTACTGTCAGCAAGCTTGGAGTATAAAACAGCCCTCACTTCCTGACAGAGCAGGAGCAGTGCTGCTGAATCAGTTCTCTTACTCTCCTCCAGAAAAGACAAGTGCTATGAGATCAGAGCAACAGCATTGGATGACCTCCCACCACCATTCCCACTCCATTGACCATGGATACTCTTGCCCAGCACCAGAAACAGAAACTGGCTTTGGCCCCTGTGCTCAGATGCTTCTCATAAGGCAGTATGGAGAAGGTCCTACAGCAATTGCATTAGACATCCCCAGCACCATATGCTTCTTACTGTAGCTCATTATGTGCAAATACTCCTTGGACAGGGAATATGTATAAAATGAATATATACAGTCTCTGCCACAGAAACAAAGAGCATTATTATTCTTTGAGTGGGCATTAGGAGGCTCTCATAGGTCTGTACATGTGTCCTCAGGACACCATTTAGAGCTTTATACAACTTAAGTTTTCAGCTGAAAACCAGCTTTAATGCTTCAAGTATTGTATATGTTTAGGTAGAACTGTGACTCTCTCACAATATATACAAGCAATGGGTTACCAGTTAAGTTGCTATCAGTAGTTGGTATAAGTGCAAACACAGTTGTCACAGCACAAAACTGTGACACCAAAGGTTCTTAAGTTAGGCTGGTTTCATTTCAGCCATGAACTTCATAAACATTTATCAGAGGTTTCTCATTTTGCTCTCATTTCAATCCTGCCTTAATAAGATTCTTCCAAACACTGCCCACACAAAAAAAACCCTGTCTCAGATAAAGCCAAAGTTTGAGAGGCAAAAGGCATTTAAGGACCCCAGAAGCACTCAGGTCGTGGAAGACCCTAAGGACCTAGTTATGTTTCACAAATATGGCACTTCCATAGTGCTGTACATGGAAAGACTACTTCAGCTGCAGTAATAACTTTTTCCTAAAATCTTAGCCATACGATCCATTTACATGCCATTACCTTGTTTTCCATTACTGTCTCCCTACGGCTTTCTGTTTCTTTAGCTGTGCCAGCAACCACAGAAGGAATGGCAGATTTTTCCTTGAATAAGTCACCTTCTTCATCATCATCAAAGAGGTCAGCTGTGGACTTGACTGCATTAAGAGCAAAATAAACAGGGAATGAAGAGAACAGAACAGTCACTACTGAACAAGAGAAGACACCAGAGTCTCAGAAGATACCACGCTGCCTTTTTAAAGATTACCAGCATCAGGACTCTTTAATAGAAAAAGCTAGACAAGCTCTCAAAGTGAAACACTGAAAGCACTGGTGACAGAGAGTGTAGTCAACAAGCACTGGGGTAGAGTCAGTTGGCACATCTAAAGGCAGTGTTTTGCGTTAGCTTGGCACTCCTAAAGGCCTAGAGACTGCCAATAGGGAGTGTTGGGCACAAAGACTCAAGATTATGTGAATAAAGACTGTACCATTTCCCTGAGTCAAGTCTACATACTGCCCTAGCAGTAGAAGGAGCATCCTAAGGAAGGAAAGTCAGTGGACAGCATAAACAAATGCTGTATGGTCCCACACCACTCTGAGCAAAAGAAATGCCAGTGACAACAACTACAACAAAAAAAAAACAAAACCCCAGCAGAAGTAATAGTGATACAGGTTTGAATTTTGTAACTCATTGGTACCTGAATCTGGAAGCTTTTTAGTTGCTCCCAGGAAGAAGTCGTCATCATCATCATCATCAAACAGAACAACTTTCCCAGGCTGTTTATGAGTTTTCTCTGTGCTCTGTGCTGCAGGTTTCTTGTCTTTTTCCATAATTACAGTGGAACTAAACACATCACTTCCTCCTGCAGGTCAAATGGGGAGGGGGGGAGAAAAAAACAAACAAACCAAATCAAAACACTGAACTTGTGCCATAGGAAGTGGGGTCAGGCAGTTTCCAACATAGTAACTTTTAATGCACTCCTTCAACAATGCCACATCAAAAGCATTAGCTAGAAACTTCCTGATAAACCCAAGTCACAGATATAGATGGCCCCTCACTCTCACTGCAATCACTTCTTCCTCAAACGTGCTCATCTCCGCTAGGAACAGCAGCCAGGTTCCATGTTAAAGCAAGAAGACCCAGCAGTCCCACACTGTCGTCCCTATGGACTTCCTAAATGAGAATTCTACTTTACTAATTAGCAAGCCACAGCACTGTGGACAAATAAAAGTGGTAAGGTGCTTGAGGAGAGGGAAGGATAGGTGACTCTGTTCTCCCAAGAAGTTGCACTCATCATGCAAGACCACTAGCAGTACAAAAGTATGAGGCTGAGTTTGGTCTCAAGATTCCTAAAGATACTTTAACTGAAAGATTGGCAGAAAGCAGAACAACTGGTTAAAAGTAAACAGATGGCATGAATTTTGACCAGCACAACAGCAACTTATTATTTTAAAAGTGTATCGTGCCATTAGAAAGTGCCACAGGATTGACAGAAATACAGCCACAAAGTTTGGTTAATTATTAAACAAACTGTTCAGTGGTATTTTTAATAGCAAAGAAACCTCAGTCTTGGTTTTTCTCTGGTGACTTTAGCCTGTCTAAAACTTACTGAGAGGGAGCAACTGAACAGTTTGAATAAATGCTATATATAACTTAATTCCCGATGAACTAGAACAGGATATTGTTAGAATGATGAGAAGTTCACTGCTTATGCAACAGTATCTCCAAGAAAGAGTGAAGGATAAAGAAAAACTCAATCTGCTGTTTTAAACTTTGCTATCTAGTCTTATAATTATACAGAATGACCATTGCTGATGTATTTCTTTGCTCATAGAGTAAAAAGGCTGTATTTGTATACATCCTGCTCTAAAAATCATGCTAATTCAGGGCTCAGTTAACTGAAGCTATAGTCTTAAAATAGGCCTTTCTTAATAAAGAGGAATACTTAAAATTAAGGTAACTCAATCAGGTGAAGACCCTACACAGAGACAGAAATCAAAGTCAGTTGATTCCAAGAGACTGGTGACATATGTTTCTTTTCATTGCTTAGCTTGAAGTCTAATATGGAAAAGAGATCTTAGTACAATTCTTGTTTTTCTAGCTCCAAGTTACAGATCTGATCTGATCCTTCCCCATGTATGCAGATTCTCCTAATCAAAACCAGAGAAACAAGATTGGTCTTATTTACCACAAAAATACAGGAACTTGATGTTTAAACTGTTCTGCTAACCTATGATTATATCTGAAAGATCAAAATGCATTTCCTTTTCAGACTATACAGAGAAGGTGTGACTGCATGCACTTCAGAATTAAACTGTATAATATCAGTTAAAATAATACACATCCTTAAAAGGGCATAGCACAACACCTGAAGCTGACAGCTGCTATTATCTGCCATCAATGATATCAATCTCCAGAGCTCCTACAGAATCTTCATTATCCATAAAGCATGCTGCAGTTTAGGCTTAGCATGGTAGAAGCACCTGTATTTGTCATTAAGCACATGAGCAAGCAATGCAGTGCTGCTTTATTTCAATAGTTTTCTTCTTTAAAACCCCCCCAGTAGGTTTAAAAGAAAAGAGCATTTTGTGCATGAAGCAATTTGCTATTCAATGAATCATACCTGGGAACAGAGATACTGCACCTGCAGGAACTTTCTTTAAGGACTTTGTAGAGGACACTGAAATCATAGGAAGTACAATACAAATGGATGCACTCGTTTTATGTTGTCAAAGCCTTCAGAACTCTACCATAGAAATAGGAATCTGAGACGTCTTCTGAGCTCCATTTTTTTTACTCAACAGCTCAGAATCTTTAGATATTCTCCTTGAACTTCCAGGGGTTTTTTTGCAGATATATATAACAGTCTAACTACTTTTGCTCCATTAAAATTCCACAAAACAGCTCTACTAAACTGAAGCTTATAAACACGATATACATTTACACATAGCATATTTACAAGAGTTCACATTCACACACTCAAAACCACTTCAATACAACACACTCAAAACAAAATGGCTTAGCCTCCCAACCCATATCTGAAAATTCATCAAATGCAATGCTTCAATAAAAGCTGCTGCAGTACAGAATGTGTGCTCAGATTCCTTACAGGTCTAGATATGCAGCTAATGAGAAACTCAGACAGGCATTAATCTGCAAGAAAGAATCTTTACTTAAAACCACAGCTGGATCCTGCAAAGTACTTTTCAGCAGCAGGAACCCAGTGCATACAGAGAGCTCTGCCAACATCAGTAAGGACATCCTTTCAGCTCCAGGAGAGTAGGTGTGTGTAAGAGATCATAGCGAACATACATATTTAAAATTCAAGGAAAACACAGCTGTTCTCTGTTAAGACTGGAGAAGAGACTTGCCAACAATTGCTACCCTAGACTTTCTAGTTTGGAAACAAAACAGTCTAGCTGCTAGTGGTGATAAACCACAGCATAGACAGGACTACAGGAAGCAACAATTGGTTCTTACCTTCACTTACTGGGACTCGCTCCTCTCCCTCTTTTGGTTCTTCTCCTTTTGGTGCTCCAGCAAAAAGATCACTCTGATTGTAGATGAAAATGCAAAGGGGGAGAAGTGATGAATTTGTTTTTTGTAACAAAAGACAGCTGCTGATTTTTCCATGTAGAATATCCACTTCTAAGCCAAGACAAAGGAGGTAACACCACTCCCTTCTCAAAAGGATGTCTGCACATACAGACTTAAACTTATGCACTTAAGCGTTAACTTAAGCGGATACATTCAGAAGAGTAGCTTTGTGTTTTCTAAAACTTAGTTTACATTGACTATCAGTCTGTTTACCACAGAGAAGAAATGGCTGTTTATTCGCACATCTTCAAGCGCTTACACTGATCTACAGCTGTTTAGGTACCAATTACACCCTTCTATTTTTTCCTATTGAAGCTTATACAGTAAGGTTTGAAGGATGAATTCAGGTCAGGACAAGCATAAAAATACCCCTGAACTTCATGTGGTTAAGATGAATGACTTATATTGTCGCTAAGAAGACTCTAAGACACCAGTATGGTGCAGAAAGCATTATAGTTCACAAGCACTGACACTCCCACAAAAGTCCTTGTGTCCAGGCTGCAGTTGCCCTGTGCCAATCCTTCCTGAGATCACAGCCTAGACTTCCAGGAAGCCTCCAGATCTTGTAAGTGCTGACCACTTAACTTCATGAAAGCCTCCCTCTTGCAGGAAGTCAGGTACTAGAGGTTGTCTCCCTGGAGACACAAAATGCATGGTCTTTGTATAAAGCTTTGTGGAATGAAGGCAGTAATACTTACAAAAGAGCAGGGGAGCGCAGGGCTGCAGCAGGAATGTCAGTGAGTTATTGCACAGTTGTCAGTTACTGTTTGCCTGTTGACCTACTATGGCTGCCTTCTGGTACAATAAGGTCTCCACCATTGTCCAATGAAGTGAAGGTTAAGTTACCCTTCCTAGATGATTAGCTTTCAGTGCTAATTAGCTTGGTTACAGAAAACCAAGAACAAGTGTATGCAGGCAGACAACAATCACAGACAAATCTGTTTGGCTGTCCTGTGTCTATAGGATAAGGAAAGTAGTCTTGGCAATAAGTAACCAAGAGGCACTAATGGTAGTTTCATCTGAATTTGCACTGACACAAAGCTGGCTTGCACTATCGGATATTTTTTAATTATTATTTTTTTAAGGCTGTTGGCTGCTACTTAAAAAGAAAGCACATTAATATTTTTTCAATAAAGGCTGCCTTTGAGTGGAAAGCACTGCTTAAAACTATCCTCTTCTCTTCACACCATGCCCCGTCTGGTGCTTGTTGGCTATATTCTAGCAGATTGGCATGGTAAGTTTGAGGTCAGCTATACATGAGGTCTCCTTCCAGATTTCAGTCTAATAGCTTCCTCAGCTCCAAGGACACTTGACTTTCATTCTAGTTGCAAAGAGGAACACATCATCCTGCAAAGGCAACAGTCTGGCTACTATTCTGGATTATGCTTCACTGTTACCAACATTAGCTGCATGATAAAATCAGAGACAATCATTTGTTTTACACAGCTGCACTGTTAAGATTCTTAAATCTTATGTATTCCTGATATTTGGTTTCTCTCCCCCTTCACATGCACAAACGATGCTAAAATAAGGTCAGAAATACACTTTGTGCTATTCTTTCATCAAGTTGGCTACAGATACATAGCACAAGTGTGAGCTTCGGGTGAACTTTTCTTGCCAGTGCAGGTAACCCAGGAATTGTACAATAACTAGATGAAAGAACATAACATAATTGCAATAGGGAACTTTTAACAGCACAGAGAAACCCAACAGTATCACTGTCCAGATCTGGTTTGTGAAAGATAAAATGGAAAGGACATCATGTTCTCTTTCCTCTCAAACTTCTCCCACACCCAGAGAGAAAGAGAAAATTACAAAATTCAGTATTCTCACAGCCATTTTAATAGAATTTTTTTGTTTTAAAGTAAACAAGCAGTACTGCATTTGGTCTGTCTCCACAGATAAAAGTGAGGTAGGTGCTGAGTAAGGTCTGCTGGAATTAGAACCTGTCTAATGTAATCATAGGAGCACACTCGCATCTCTAGAAGCACTACTGCAGAAGAGAGGGCTTTCTCTTTCTCCACTGGAAAGTTACACTGTTCCACTACACTTGAATGTTACCAAGCAACAAAACTCTTTCCCCTCCCTGCCTTCCAGATGTGAGAATTTGCTGGGATCTTTTTTTTTTTTTTTTTTTTTTAAAAGGGGGACACATACACTTCATTTCTATCCTCTCCAGCATTCTCACCTCTTCATCATCAAAGAGACCTGTTCCACCACTGAAGAGGCCACCCCTAGTCCCAAAGGGTGTGAAGTCTTCATCAGTCAACTTAGGAGGCCTGAAGATATCATCATCTTCATCTAGAAAGCACAAGAGCAAAGTTTCAGGAAAGGAAATTAAAGAGACAGCCAAAATAAAAACTGGTTTGATTCCATCCCGTCCCTCATAAACATGACACATGTTTATACCGTAAGTCAGACTGGGTTGTATACGGTTGCTCCACAAGACCACATTTAAGAAGGAACTCTCACTAAGCCTGCTTCTAGCCTTCTTTAAGATCCACATCACAACCCAGACTTGTGTACACACTCACCTTGAAGGATGCTCACTCATATCCCACCCAGTTTCTAGAGAAGATGCAAATTTCCTAAGCGTTGTCTTACATTCCAGCCCACAATTCAAAAACAAGAGAGGAGGAAATCCTACCATCCGATGGAACTCTCACTTCTTTCTTCTCTTTAAGGGCTTTCCTTGTTTTGGTCTCTGGTGATAGGGCTTTAAGAAGAAAATGTCAAACATAAATAAAATAGTCAATCTTTACTTGTAGCCTGTGATCAATCTATGATAAAGAGAACCTTAAAAAAAAATCTAACAAAGCTGACCTATACATTTTCATACGAATCAGTCCACTGAACCAATTCTATGAAGGACAGGTTCTAAAATTGGCACCTAAAGTTGTAATAGCATAATTCTGCCAGACACTGTGGGTTCAACAAAGTCGCCTACACACCAACTAGTGTCAGCTGAGATGCCAGAGACCAACACAGCATTCCAGATGGTGCAGATCCCGCGCAGCGCGCACAGAACCTTTGAGCATCTCAAAGGGCTCCAAATGTATTATCTTTGATTCAGTTACTTAAGGCAAAGCTGGAGTTTTATTCCCTCTGGCCTTATCATCTCAAGGTTACTTCAATTAACAGATTGCCCTGTTACTGAACAAAGTAAGCTGGTAGGCTTTATACTCGGATATCCACAGACCTAGCTTGATTGTTTGAACCACACAAACACATACAAACACCGTTCTTGTCTGTTCATTCTCTCAGAATTACAGGTCAAAAGCAGGCTCACAAGCACTTGCCACCTCAAATGCAGTCAGCTATTTTCAACTGCTGCTTCGCTGCAAGAATAACTACTTGAGAGAGGTCTCCCCCTTTGAAAGCGATGCAAAAGTAAATGCAGTATTTAGTAAAACAGTACCAAGGAAGAGTTCCTCAAAATGCAGCATACTTAAGCCACAAAGAGGAAAAACAAATAACCTACACCCCATGAAAACACAAATCTACTCCTTTACAGGTTTTCTGCTGTAAAGCTCACATAAAGACTTCAGTGACCAGTGGCTTCCATATACTTAACCTGACACAGGTGGAAGAACACATGCTCAAATACATCATTTTACAAGCAGAAGGAGAATCACATTGGAGAGAAAACCTTTTCAATATGTGTGCTTGGGGAGTGACCTGTCTCACCTGCAAGCAATATGTTTTCCACTATAACACTCAGTGGATTACAATTAATTCCTGTAAGTTATGGCCAAAAAGTTTCTCAGAACACAAAATAGTGTCTTTAATTTGTCTTGCTGGGCTTTCAGCTAATAAATATTCAAATAACAGATCTGTGAAATGCCTAGTACACAGAATCTCTCCTGATCAACTCTCTCACGAGACCCCACTATCTCACAAGTGCTTATCAAAGCTGAAGAGTTAACTTACATGAACGCTCTTCGTCCTGTTTGACTGGTACTTCTCCTTTGATTCGGGCTGCCAGCTCATCTGCAAATGATGTTGGCCTGTTCTTTTTCTGAGAAGTAGGGACAAATAACAGCATATTCCTTATATACAATCCAGTTTCCAACTTGATGCAATTGCAATTATAAACACTGTATTCTACAGTCTCACTTGTACAACATCCTATCAAGACTCTGATTGAAGCCCTCAGAAGAGGCAATGCAGCTTTCTATTAAGAAAGTAATTAAGAGATTATGTGTGCATTAAGAGAAAAAAAGCCATTTCTAGTCCCTTATAATCACATATTTTTTAATGTCACCTCATTTTGGGAGCAGGACAAGCAAGAAACATTTACCACACACAAATACAAGAAGTAATTTCTTAATGACCTTCAAAGACAGCTTTGATGCCATCTTAGGATGCAGAGTCCCCTAGTTTAAAGGGGTAAAACCTGAACAACCGTGTTGAAAGGCCATTCAGGAGTTTTACAGACTCTCTCTACAGGATCCCATCCTAGGTAACTGAGAGCTACCATTATTATCCCTGTAAGGATGGATTTTTCATAAGGGAAGTCAAATCTCTCTCTCTAGGGAGACAACAATTACTTACAGGCCTTGCGCTTCCATCTAAGTCTCCATCCTCGTCCTCCTCTTTTTCAGAGTCAAAGAGATCACAGCCATCATCATCATCTTCATCACTCATCTGTGCTGTCCTCTATAAAACAATACCCTGTTACGTTCTCCTGAAGTTGACAAACAAAACAAGCACAGAGCTACATCTGGTTAGATAAAATATTTAAAGCAAACTTACTGAAAGGAAGGAAACATTCAACAGGTTTGGGGTACTTCACAGCTTTTGAGAGGTAAGGAGGGGGTGCCTCTAGCTCCAAGCAAGTTGCTGCATTCTCTAGTATACCCCTGCACTGTGTCACCAAACATTTCCAGACCAGAGATGCAACTGAGGACAGTAAGGCTCTCCTCACAAGGAGCATAGCGCTATGATGTACAAGCCTGAACTGCTTTGGCTGTGCTACTTCCCTTAGTTTACAAACTCTTCTCCGCTAAAGACCCAATATTTAGCCTTAACTCAGGAACATTCTGATCAGCTAGCATTATATTGAGCTATTACCAAGGCAGACAGCAGAATGACAGACAATACATGCCCACATCTTGGCTTCAGTCACGTCAATAAGAAAAAGAGCATGAAAAAGATTAAGTTAATTGTGAGCTGGGGGATGGCATGGACAAGGGCCCAGAAGTGAACTAAATCATGAACAACCCAAAGATACTTGCTCATCTTAAAATACATTAGGCATGCCTATGAAGGTCAATACAGATTAATGTAAGATCGTTTTAGCAATACATAGATTTTAAAAGAATTTATTTTTGAAACTTGTTCTTTTGGTACTAAATAATTTCAGACTGAGCATCCCCAGCTTAAATGTCTTTTGCAGTGGCACATCTAAACATAGGTAAGATTCCTTCTCCTTCTAACACCCAGTACCAATGACTAAAGTCAGGCTTGAATTTTTCAATCTAAACATTTATTTTCCCTCTTCATTTTGTTATCCAAAGGGATATACTTTTCAAATATTTAATACTGTTCACATCTTTGATTTCATGTCATACTCAAACTGCACTGTTCTTTACTTCCTGCATAGCAAGTTTAAAATTTTAATGACAAACCAAATAATCCTACAGGAGCATTGTTTTCCTGATTCTTTGAACTCTCATGACTCCAAAGTTATTCCTGAGGAAAACACACATCAGGCAATGCCATCTCACATATGCTTTGCACGTAATGATGGCTTGCAAGCATGTCTTTAAGCCCAGCCCAGGTTCAATTTCACAACACAGTGCCACCTGGCCAGGACAACCTTCCCATACACAGTTATACAAATCAAGCTTAACTAAAGTTTTTAGCAGTGAATCCTCTAGAGCTCTTATCTCCTCTTTCTTGCATTCTCACTGTGTCACAATAGAAAGTCTTTCAGGTTGTACCAGGGTGTGTAATCGTACCATCTTTTGGTCATCTTCACTAGGATTTCCAAATTCATCATCCGATTCCTGGAACACAACAGACAAGTATCACACAATATTTCTGTCCACTGGTCAAGAGAGGGCTCAGAAGCTCTGGACTTGCTTACGTCTGGACTTCCAAACCTCCTCACCAAGGAATTATTTCCCCAATTGTTGACCATGTTTATGAACAGAGCTCACTAGAAAGTCATTAATTTAGCAAAGGCAGCAAATCTTCATCTGACAGTGCACTGGAGTAACTCAAAAGTGATTTAATTGAGTAAAGATACCAAAAGCAAACTCCTCAGGAAAAAAGGAGTTACAAAGCAGAGACATCCCAGCCAAGGCAGGCAAAATGTATCAGAAACTGATAGTCCAATGCAGTAGATTTATGAGGCAAAGTCTGGAGGTGTATTACTGACATCTAGTTAAACTTTAAACTTGCTCCTGTTAGTCTCCATCCCATTCTTTGTAACTGTAATTTTGTAACAATTTGTTCTCCATAAATGGAATTCTTGATAAGAATCTGATTTGCTTCACAAAGTGAAGTCAGGCTGGAATAGAACACTTTAATTTGAAATATTCTACTATAATAGCAGTTAGAGCCAATACCACTTTATTGCGCCTCTGAAAAGCTGCAGAGAAAACTACTGCACAAGAATAATAACAAAAACACATTTACCACAACCAACATAGGGAATATACATTGTGCAATGTTATCTTGAGACCCCACTTGAAAAAGCAAGGTAGCTAATGGCCTCACACACAACCAAGGACTCATGAATTCTTGTGCAAAGTAGCTAGTACTCCGTCACTTGTTACTTACCTCTTCATCCTTCTCTTCACTGTCAATTACACTTGCACGATCACTATCCACTGATCCTTCTATTTCAGATTAAAACAGAAGAGTTAAGATCATACGTGACATCTGTACACAGAGCAATGTAGTCACCAGACATACTGACAGCAACTTTAAATGCTTTGTGAAAACAACTAAAAATCAGGTGGAAAAGAGAGTGGTTTGGAAGAGCTCTGAAATTTTTGCTTTTTGCATTTCTAATACACAGAGCACAAGTTACTGAGAAGTTATCGCTTTGCATGCCAGAAAAGTGGTTGTTACAGCATGATGGACATTTTTTTCCCAAGCTAATTACACTGTGCATCTAAACATGCAAGAACACTGCACAGTATAACCCAAGCTGTGAGTTAAAACAGACCGAAGTCTCAGATTAGGAAAGTTACTTGCATAGGAATAAAAGGTCATGCTAGCACATACCTTCACTAGAGAGATCTCCAAGGCCAACATCATCTTGTTCCATAAACTGCTGAGAGCCAATCAAGTAAGGTAAAGGCCTGTCAATATAGAGATCCTGGAAAGAGACAACATCAGGTCTTTCTGACATCTAGGTACTGCTCTACATTGCTGACAAAGATAGAAGTCTTACACCCTGGTTTTCACTCAAAGAAGATACAAGCTTGTTTAAAGAGAGTCCCACCAGACACATGCTTCAAGTCAGCATGCAACTGAGTGGGCCAGCTGAGGCTTACTCCTCTTCAACACTGTCAAAGAAGGGAGCTACTTCTAGTTGCGTGGTCCCAAATTGTTTTCTAGGTGTCATCTAACAGAAGAATATCCTTGCAAAGCCCTGCAGGCATCAGTCTTATCCCAAATCCTGCATCTCGGGTTCTTAACTACTGGGAGAGTAAAAACAACTTATGAAGATACAGTTTGTACCTAAAAGGCATGAAATTTAAAGGTCCCACTCCACTTAGAATTAAGGATTCCCTTTCCAAGTTCACTGCCATTAAACTATCTCCCTTTAGGGTTCCATACCTTAGTGCTAACTCAACAGGCTACACAAGGAATAGCTCAACAAGGAGCACTTCTCCTTCAGATTTAATCATCAAATCCTCCTTTTAGGTAACAAATATCAATTTTATACAAACTGCTGACAGAAGCAAAGAGCGAGTCCAACAAAACCAAATACAAATCCATACTCCTAGCAAGAACAAGTCTCTGTACCTTCGGCTCAAGTATCAGTTCCACCCTTTCGTTACTTTCTTCCTCTTCTGAGTCAGAGTTGCCTGCTTTGATGTCTAGCTGTTCAAACGCACTGTCCAGAACTTGCAACCCATAATTCACTGCTTCTTGGATTTTGGGGATGAGATCAGCTTCTTTCTGTTCCCGTGTCTTTTCCTTTAGTAACACAAACAACACATTCTCATCGCATTTTACTCAAGACTCAATCTCACTGCAACACACAGGGAAAATTTTAACTTCAAATTAGTACAATGAAAGCTTTTTCACTGTATGTAAAAGACATTCAGAAACTTTTATTGCTTGCTCAAGGGGGCCTACAAGAAAGATGGGGAAAGGCTGTTTAGTAGGGCCTGTTGCGATAGGACGAGAGGTAATGGTTTTAAAATAGAGGGGGGTAGATTTAGATTAGAAATTAGGAAAAAATTTTTTACGATGCGAGTTATAGAACACTGGAACAGGTTGCCCAGAAAGGTGGTGGAGGCCCCATCTCTGGAAACGTTCAAGGCCAGGCTGGATGAGGCTCTGAGCAACCTGACCTAGTCAGGGATGTCCCTGCTCCTTGCAGGGGGGTTGGACTAGATGACCTTTGAAGGTCCCTTCCAACCCTAAGCATTCTATGATTCTATGACTTGATTCATCTTTATCACTCCCAGAAACAGAGATGTTCTAAACATCCAGAGCAACACAGGACTATCTTATTTGTGCTCCCAGCCCATCAAGGAAACATATATGGTACAATATACCCAGACTATAAGATGTATAAAAAGTTCTCTGAGTCTTTATCCCTGGGAACTGCAGTCAGATTCTGCTTTCCCAATTCACTACCTCTGAATCCAGCAAGAAGGCCCAAGGCCTCAGTTCTCTTGCTGAAAACACATGCACAGCCATTTGAAAATCAACGCATAAGTCTTGTCTACTGGACACAGCATGGAGCTTGTGGAGGCCCTAACAGATTATCGTACACTGTAGTAGCCTCCACTGTTACTGTCAATTTTATGTTTGAATGACATACACTATCCAACAGACAAACTTCAAGGAGAAAGGAGTTTGTAAGCTGTAAATGTCTTCAAAATAAGTTTGAAAATGAGAGGGTAGACAACAGCTGCAAACATACTGCCAGCACTCAAGGCAGCTTAAGTTAACTACCTGCTCTGTTTTGTCTCCAACGTCAGCTTTGCGAATAGACTCTTCCACTTCTTCATCATATACTCTCTAAAAAGTCAAGCAAAATTAATTCAAGTAAGAACAACATACTGCTGCAGGGACTAAGCCATGGGCACCACCAATAAAATAAAATACACTGTTAATGTGTAATTAATTACACATGGCTTCTTTTTTTTTTAATGTGTAATGAAGCCATGGCTGATGCCAAGCATCTTCCTAGCCTCCTTCACGGATTGAAGTCATCATCCTGAAGTTACTGTCAGGCAGCCTCTCAACCCAACTGAGGTAAGTCAAAACTGTAAATGTCGTTGCAGTACTAGAAGACAAATTGACCATTTAAACCCAGTTCACAGATTGACCTGAATATGTTAGAAAAGCACTGTTTTAACCCCCCTAACATAAAGCTATTCTAGAAACCTTCAAAATTGAACCTAAGTTTACTTATGTGCTGTCTGTTTTCCTTTTGTTTTCTGTCATTTAGTAGCTTTCCTTCTCTAGTGTTTACCCTTCTCCTGTACTTAAAGAGAAGGTTCACATCCTTTCTCAGCCTTCAGTTTGTTCTGATGATCCCTTCCATCCAGCTCTTTTAGCGTTTTTTTTTTTACAGGATCAGCTACAAGGAGATACAAGGGAATAAAAAGTCTCCCTTGAATCTGCAAACCTAAATCCAAGTCTCTCAAACACAGGTGCAGTTATCCCCTGGGAAGAGACAGATCTCTCACATTAACTAAATTGAGAACTAGAAATGAGGACCTATTTCAGTGCACTTAAATTCAGGAACAAACAGCTTCAAGCACCCAAGATTTAAGACGTCTGGTACAAACGGTTCTCAGCAGAGTCATTATGCTGAGCAGCAAAGGTAGGCCAGAAAAGACATTGCAACTCTGAACCTGCCCCACCCCGACCCCGCCTCCACCAAAAAGCCCCGCTACAGAAATCCAGATTTCCATCATCTTGTCCTCTGTCAGTATCTTTCCAATAATAGCATTATGGCTTCAGATGAGTCACACGTGGCTGAGAACAATGCCAATCAAAGCAAAATACCCAATAAAACTTAGAGTGCTAAAAAACCCTCCACAGATCTGAAAGGCTATTAAAGCTCTACATCTTAATTATACACATGCTTCTAGTGATACAATGTTGTAACAGGCTTTCAAGTCTAGCTTTCACCTTTCTAAAACAGCAATATTCATAAAGTGTGATCATTAACCAACAAATATGCTCATCATGTCCAAACGTAAAAGACAACTGTCTGCAATCCAACACCTTTAACATCAACTGCTTTTAGCATAAAATAACACCGCTGAGCAAATTTACAGCATCGTATAACATTCCTCATATTTAGACAGCCAACTGTAGCCAAATGCTACATTCATGTCACCTGTAAAGATATACCAAAACATCCAAGAGATACCAACTCATTCATAGTCCTAAAAACGAAACTCTGATCTCCATGTCACATATAAACAAGAAAGGAAGGTTCCTTAGAGCAGGCAAAAGGGAATCTGTCAACACTGGATAGTAAATCACTCACAAAGGAATTAGGACACTATTTAACAGAAAGCAATTAAAAGCCACTTCATCTCTAAATTAACATCAGATTTGCCAAAAAGTCAGATCACTTCTCCACATTACAGTAAGGGGCAACACCAATGTTTGAACTACAAGCTTGATGCCATACAAGAACATACTCACATTCTCTATGAACTGTGTATTGGATAGCATAAGAAAATCATTGAAGACATTATGAAGGCGACAGTCTGTGGCTTTTGTTTCACTAATCAATCCATCTACTTGCTTTTTGATTTCATGAGTCCTGGTAATGGTTTGCTGTGAAAACTCTTGTAGAAAATGTAGAAGCTGTTTAGAACAGAGGAAAGCAATAGTCAGCATCCAACTTCTTTTTCTTTTGGCACAGTTTATGACACAGGCAGGGCTGATCACACACTTCAACTAAGCATCAACACAAACACAGTTTAGACTAAAGCACTCTCACGTACGCCCAGGACCAAGCCTCACTGTACTCTGTTTCCACTTCATTCTGCGTTTCCTTCTGGGTCAACTCCTCATTTTAGTTTTCTCGCCCGGACTGGAGGGTTAAAGCAACGGGAGAGCCTCCCGACCGGGACTGCCCTCCCCGCGTTCCGCCCGGCGGGGCCCCGGGGGGCTGCTGCCCACACTGCCCTTCCCGAGGCAGGCAGGCAGGCAGGCAGGCCGAGCCCCGGCCGCTGCTCGGGCCGGCGGGCGGCAGCACCGCCCCGCACACGGCCCTGCCCGACATCACCCAAGCCCCGAGCGGGCAGGGAGCACCAGCCGCCCGGGAGGCCGCAGCCGGAGCAGCCGCTGCCCGCTCACCCTCCAGACCCAGGCCCAGGTCCCGGCCGCACCGCTCACCCCGGCGTCCGAGGCCAAGGACCAGCTCTGGCTTCCCTTACGGATTTCCTCCAGCGACCAGGGCCGCTCCCACACCGGCGCCGGCTCCGCCGCGTCCTGCGGGGCTCCGTTCATCTGCAGGAGAAGGGCAGTGAGCCAAGAGGCCGTTGCCAATGCCGCATGCAGCACCGACCCAGGCCCAGGCCAGCCCGACGCTCACCGTGACCGCAGGCCGCGCCGCTCCCCCCGTGCCCGCGGGCGCCATCCGCCGCGCCGCCCGTCAGCTGAGCGCCGTCACGTGACCCGCCGCGCGCGTCGTGCGTGCGTGCGTGCGTACAGGGCGGTAGGGGGCGCAGCGGCGCCGCGTGCGGAGGCCGGGCAGGGCGGGAGTCGGCGGCGGAGGAGCGGGCGGTGGGGCGGGTCCCGGCCTCAGGCGAGGCCCAGCCCCGCAGCTGGGGAGAGGTGCGGGACACAGGGGCTCCATCTCTTCCATACGGTTACGGCAGTCAGAGGCCCGGCAGAGAACTCGCCTGGGCACCCAGCCGGGCCTAAATCAGCCACCGCAGCGTAGGGCCCCCAGCCGGGTGAGGGGTGCTCACACCGGCCTTTCTGCCCATTGTGCGGACCCTGTCTCCCGGGCGAGAGGAACGAAGAACCAGATGGGAGATGGCTTCGACTGCTGCGACCCCCTCGCGGTTCTGACGCCCTTGACTGAGAGATGGCTCATGACTTGTAACCGGCGCGGGCACAGAGGAGCCCTGCTCGACACCAGGCACAGCCGAGGGCGGCGGGAGTGGCGGGGCGTGGCAGCACGGCTGCGGCCCAGCGGCGTTCCGCCGGAGCGCTGCCACGGGCTGTGCCGGTGGCCGGTGTTACAAGTAGAGAGGGACGCCTTCCTCTTGTTTTTCTTACAACAGTAAGCGCAAGGCTTCCCTTACAAGTCAGCTAAAATCTCCTTTCGTTTAAACTGGATTTGTCTTAATAAACCCACACCAGAATTCCAGGGTTTGCTAGAAGAAAACACTATATATGCTAATATACATAAATACCAGTGCCAATCGCCGAACTGAGATTCACAGCCAATTTTCCTTGGGCCTTTTCCAGGTCAAACACTCACTCTAACTTCCTGCTTTCTCACTAAGTCATTTTTTTCCAATGGATTAAAAAACCTTGTCATACCACAGTATTTCATATGTTCTTTATTACAAGTGAATTAACCAGAAAGGAAATGACAATAACATAAACTGTTCTTTCATCTGGTAACTAAATTATTCACTGGAAATGGTGAATTTAGACCAGCCCTTGATATTAGCACATGGAGTTTGTTTGTGTATTGCACTTGACTACACTGATAGCACAGGAGATACCGTGAGGAACCACAGCACTGAGTGGTTTACTTCTTACTTGGGATCTCAATTTAAATAAGAAAAAATGCCCAAGATCTACAAGTTTTCATATATTGATTTTAATGGCTACATCCAGATACTTGAATGTTAGGGACAGATACTTGCTAGGTTAGGGACAAAGGAACTTCTAAAAGCAAAATATTGTATTCCTTTTGATTCTTTTTTTCTGTGATCCTGTAACAGGATACCATTACTGAACTGGCTCAGACCTTCAACTCTAGTAGAATTTAAAGAATTTTAATATACTGATAATGAAGCAGAAACTAACAAAATGCAAGTAGAAAAATATTATCCTAGGCTAGTTTCACAACAACATCTTGAGCAAGATTGTTAAAAACCATACAGATGGGATTAATCTAAAATTATTCTCCAAGGCTTTTAGTGTTTTGCCGTAGTTCCTTCCTCCACAACATTCCAAAAAACAGAAAAATTTGCCGTCAGTTACTTTCCATATTCACCAAAATGTGGAATAAAATCCAATAAGTCCTTTGTTGATAATGTGGAGTTCTAGTAGCACAGAACTTTGTGCATTACAAGACATGAGGTCTATAATGCTCTATGTGTATTGATGCTGAAAAATGCAGGGTCTTACCATCAGGTAGCTTCAGGTCTAGGGGTCTTGCAAATTAGTTTGCATTAAAAAAAGGAAAGACAGTAACATGGAACCTGAATGTTCCTTTAGGGGAAATTGTTTATTTGTGATACATACACCAGTCTCTGAGCAGAGATGGCTACAAATGGCACAATAGAAATCTGCTTTCTACAAGTTCCAATCTAAACATACAGGCATGGTCCCAAAAGGCATTTCAGTCCTACAATTCCTTTTAGAGAGAAATTTAGACAGGTTCCTTTTAAAGATTAGAGAGAAGATGTCAACAAGAAAAATCATTTGCTTTCCTCTCAGAATTTTCAAATGGATATGCGCTGTAAAGGTACCAAAAATCACATATGTCATCACGGACTAGTTTGCATATTAAGAAACAGAACATATAAGACTGCATAGAGCTGAGCTCTCTGGTGTTTTACAGGCATGCCTTAGCTCTGTGGCTTTGCTTGCTGTTTGTATATGGCCATGAGATCTGTGTCTGTGCAGCTGAGACTCCCTAGAACCTTCCAGAGCAGGGCTGAGTGCTTCTGGAACCAGTTTGGAGGACAAGTTCTTTCCTGCATTGCCACAAGGACAGAAGTTACAGCAGGCTGGTGTTTCTTGTAGTTCTGCCAGTCCCACGCAACTGCTCAGCCTTGTGCATTTGCAGCAATGTGAAATGAGCCAGAAGTCTTCTGGTGGAACTCTGAAAGGCTGCAGTGAATGTGTTTAAGGTGGGGTCAGGCAGTCAGGTTACTGGAAGGCCCCTGTGGATTGCAGAAGTAGGCCAGACTACAGGGCACAAAAGGTTTGAAGAAAATGTGCACAAGATAGATTTGAGAAACAGCACGCGCTGCAGTTGCTGCTCTCTTCTGCCCTCCAGTTTCTGGAGGAGAACTAGCACAGCATAACGGGATGCTGTAGTTATGCAGACATGGTGCAAGAGGAAACAAACCTTTATGGATGTCTTCCTGGTTCTACTCAGTCTATTTTCTGCAGTGTTGCTCCATGGTGGGTGGAAAAAGCCACTACCTGTCCTGAAATTGCTTGTTAGCCCTGTCTAAAAATTTATTACTCTAAACTACTGCCAGACCGTAAGTCCTCTGGTTAGTTCTGATAAGCCAACACTTAAAACTGGAGACAAAAGTGATTAAAGTTTATTGCTCTAGTGTGAAAACTTGCTTACATACAGACTTGGCATTGGGAATGTGCCTCAAATTACAGCTGGCTCTGGGATTTCCCAGCTGAGTTGGGGATACAGATGTAAATATGTGTCTGTAGTTTACCTCCTCAATGTAGTAATGACATTAGCCAGAGTTCGGTTTGAGCAGTGGGGGCTGATCCTGGCATGCTTATGGATTCTATGCTGTAGCAATCTGGATGGCTTTCTCCTGGCTTAGATCCCTAAGCTTCCTTCCTGTCAAACCAAGGCTTGGAATGGGGACAAGAAGTGGTGGGAGGGGTACTACAAACACTTGTGATTATCCAGACTGGAGAGCACACTAGGTCTTCTTAATCCACCAGTTTAACCATAGGTTGTGTTGGCCTCAAACCTTGTTCTTTGTGTCCACAAGGAAACATCTATGAGCATCAGCACAAGAAGCAATTGCAAAGCAAAGGAGGAAATCCAGTATTTACACTCTTGCACAAGCTGGCACCTATTCCTTCCCATGGACCTGGTCCCCACTGGGCACCCACAATAATTTCCACAGGCCCATAGGACAGCACAGAAGTTTTAGAAGCTGCAGAATCACTGTAGAAGGCTAAAGGCAAGATGATGCAACCTTGAAAGTAATTTGGATGCCAGTATTGCACGCTTTTTATGTATCATCACAACTTACTGTCTCTTCACAACTTCTGCAAAGCTGAGAGCAAACGTTTTCATTTGGAGTGGATCCTGACTACTCTTAAACCAACTGGTAGATTGTTTTGTCCATAAAATATCACCATAAACAACATGGCCAGCTTTACAAGAGGTATTGTGTATGCTATACCCATTCACTGCTAGGCCATATGTAACTCTATTAAAGACAGAATTATTTCTAGCATGCATACACAGATTAAGAAGTAACAAGAAATATTCTTCATTCATATAGGATTATTAGGGAGATATGATTTCTCTTTTACTTATTTTTTTTAACTCTTTATGTGAAGTGGCTACTAAACTTCCATTAGCATTTGTCTGTGAAGAAATTACAGCTTACAGTGCACAAAGATTTAGAGTCTTGACATGAAATCCAGTATAAACTTAAGTATAATTCTCTCTTATTAATAATCTGGGTAATGATGTGCCATAGAGCTAGCTTGGGTAATTTTTTTTTTTTTCCTGTGAGTAGAAACTTGGACAGAATTACTGCTTTCTGTTGCCTTACACTGGAAATGCTAACAAAAGCTTAAACAGACACAGCATTGGTTAAACTCACAAATATTTACAAGGTAAAAAATGAAAGAGAATACCACAGACAGCTTCCCAATAGCTAACAGAAAGTAAATATGTTTTTATAACTTTAGAACAGGATGCAAACAAAATAAAAAGTCAAGTTACAATTAAAAGGTAAGCTTTTGTATCACAAAAGAAATAACCTCAACACAGTTTGAGTATTGTTCTTCATTTTCTCAGCCACTCCTCATTCTCATGCACAGGTGATGTTTTATGGCTTGGTACAGATATGGAGAGAGGTGCTTGTCCAAGCCTTGCAATTACTAGAACTCCTTAGCCTCCAAGAGATCGTCCCAGCACAATATTGCATTATCTTTGGGCTGCAAAAGGACTTGTGAAGTCAGAGCTTGAAGATGCCTCAGTCTCTGGCACACAGTCTAGGAAGGAGTGTCTGTAGCTAGAAATAAGTACATATGTGCTGTTGCTGGACCAGCACAGGAGCCTGAAGCCCCCAGAGGTACTTCCCCTCCTGCTTGGGATTCATTGCTGGTTAATGCAATGACAGAACACACCACTTGCCTACCAGTGTGTTTATTTGATTCAGGGAATTCAAAAGCAGCTTTCCCTTAAAATAATGAATTATAACCTATATGTCAAAAATAAGCAGACTGTGATTACCCATATCACCTAAAAGACCTTGTTGCCATGTCCTGAGTCAAATGACTTACTGCAATAAGTTGTTGTGCAAGCAGGAAAAAAATAACCAGGCTGATAAACTCAGTTCAGGTAACTGGAAATCCTAAAGGAGGAAAAAAATCCAGAGCAGAACTGCTAATCTTCTAAAGAAATCTGGATTTGGACACACATTACTTCATTGGCTCATGATATCCCCCACATGGGTTTGATCGTTCTTTGATCCCAGAAGTTAATCTCTCATGATAAAGTTATGGTCTTGGAGGATGGCCGTTACCCTGGATTCATTTGGCCTGGAGCAGGAATGCCTAATGTGCGAGGAATGGGGGAAGTTGACTTTTTGGTTCTGTCTCTGGGTTCTGCGGTCCTCTACACTTAGGTAATAAGCTCTGAAACTTGAAATCTCTGACACACACATGGGAGCTGCTTGAAGTCGTGCATCAAGTCATTATCAGAATGAAAAAATAAAAAAAGCTCCTGAGTCATGGTCCTGTGACTGTCTACTTCAGTCTTTAGCAAAACTTTGAAACATGAAACTCACAGGACTAGTGAAATAGTGCTACCCTCCCACTTTTGTAAACAAGTCAAGAAATTAAACTTCTTGTATCAATTAATATATCATAGTTGATAAAGCAGCACAGAGCCAGGATGACTGTGAACTTATGTTCCAGGTTAGATCCAGCAAAGCCTTTTACCAAGCATGTACTTGAGAACAAGGAGTGGCTCCACTGCAGACAATGGAACTACCCACATGGCTAAAGCTAAGCATATACTTAAGTGCTGTGTTTGATCCAAACGCTAAGATCTAATCTGAAGTCTGCAGAAGTTAATGGGAATTTTCCAGCTTCCCTCAGTAGGCTTCAAACCTATTTAAGCTAAAAATTATAGCTCCAATATAGATGAGCTTTAATTATCTGTGTGACTTATGTGCAAATATTTATCTGCATAATGTCTGTTCTTTGGAATCAGCTGTGAACATTGCAAAATACTTCTTCTCTCATTGAGTGTTAATCCATCATGAGGGTATCTGCCCTCTGGCTGTGCAGGATCTGAAAGGAAAAGATTTTCTGATGGAAAGAAAGAACATAGAATCATAGAATGGTTTAGGTTGGCAGGGACCTTAAAGATCACTAGTTCCAACCCCACTGCCATGCATAGGGACACCTTCCACTAGATCGGGTTGCTCAAAGCCCCATCCAGCCTGGCCTTGAACACTTCCAGAGATGGGGCATCCACAGCTTCTCTGGGCAACTTGTTCCAGTGCTTCATCACCCTCACAGTAAAGAATTTCATCCTAATACCTAATCTAAATCTACCCTTTCTCAGTTTAGAACCATTACCCCTGGTTCTATCACTACACTCCGTGATAAAGAGTATCTCCCCATCTTTCCTGTAGGCCTCCCTTTAGGTACTGGAAGGCTACTATAAGGTCTCCATGGATCCTTGTCTTCTTCAGGCTAAACAACTCCACTTTCTCAGCCTGTCCTCATAGGAGAGGTGCTCCAGCCCCCAATCATCTTTGTGGCCCTCCTCTGGACTCCCTCCAACAGGTCCATGTCCTTCTTATGCTGGGAACCCCAGAGCGGAACGCATGTCATAGTTTAACCTCAGTCGGGGCCAGACTACGCAGTCTCTCTCTCACTCCTCCCACCCTCCGAGAGAATAGGGAGAGATAATAAAAGAAAAAAAGGCTTGAGGTTTGAGATAAGGACAGGGAGAAATCCTTAAAGTTACCGTTACAGGCAAAACAGACTCGACTTGGGGAAAACTATTCATTTATTGCTAAAACACAGCAGGATAATGAGACAGAGAACAAGATAACCTCCCTCCACCCCTCCCTCTTCCCGGGCTTAACGTTGTCTCTACCACCTTCCCCACCCCGAGCAGCACAGGAGGGAAGAGGGAATGGGGGTTATGGTCCATCCGTCACATGTTCTTTCACACTGCTTCTTCATCGTCAGGGAAAGAACTCCTCACATTCCTCCCCTGCTCCATCATGGGGTCCCTCCCACGGGCCACAGTCACTCGTGAACTGCTCCGGCGTGGGTCATCTCTTCCACAGGGTGCAGTCCCTACAGAACAGCTGCCCCAAAGGGCCCTTCACGGGCCACAGCCTCCTCCAGGCATCCACCTGCCCCGGCGTGGGGTCCTCCACAGGCTGCAGGTGAATCTCTGCTCCTCCGTGGACCTCCATGAGCTACAGGGGGACAACCTGCTCCACCATGGGCTGCACCACAGGCTGCAGGGGAATCTTGGCCAGGAGCCGCATTACTCCTCCCCCTCCTCCTTCTTTGACGTTGGCATCTGCAGCCGTTCCTCTTACCAGAAATTCTTCACAACAGGCTGGCAGACGCCTCTCAGGTTGTCTTCACACCTCATTCACATCTCATCTTCTCTCCACTTCTTGCAGCCGGGCTGGGCCAAGTCGGGCCCAGTCGGCCACCCAGCGGGAGGCCAGAGGGTGAGGCCTGCAAGGCCCACAAGGCTCACCTCCCCCTCTCTGCCCCCACTCAGCTTCTTCACATCTCCCCTTTTCCTGTTTTCCCCTTCTTAAATACGTTATCGCAGAGGTGTTATCATGGAATATTCTGCTACCAATTGGCTCAGCCTTGGCCAGCAGCGGGTCCACCCTAGGCCAACCAAGTCCACTGAACAAAGGGGAGCAACTTCTAGCAGTTTCCTACAGAAGCTACAATCTTAGGCTTCCCCTTACTAAATAAAACCAGAACAACACAGTACTCCAGGTAGGGTCTCATGAGAGCAGAGCTGAGGAGGAGAATCACCTCTCTCAACCTACTGGTCACACTTTTTTTTGACGCAGCCCAGGATGTGGTTGGCTTGCTGGGCTGCTAGTGCACATTGCCAGCTCATCTGCTGTTTTTCACCCACAAGTACCCCTAAGTCCTTTTCTACAGGGCTGCTCTCAATCCATTCTCCACCCAGTCTGTGTTTGTGCTTGAGATTGCCATGACCCTTGTGCAGGACCCTTGCACTTGGCCTTGCTGAACCTCATGAGGTTTGCATGGGTCCACCTCTCCAGCCTTTGAAGGTCCCTCTGGATGGCATCCCTTCCCTCTGGAGGTTCAACCACACCACTCAGCTTGGTGTGGTTGAACCTTGATGTGATTGAACATGAGCTTTACATTTATAAAGGAAGGAAAAGCATATTCCTTCTGGTTCACACCAGATATGGATATGTCATATGGATATGGATATGTCAGAATTATACATACTTACATGAATAGTTGAAGGCAGCTACAAAAGGAATAAAGCTGCAGGGCAGTTCTAGAGGCATACCAAAGAATTCTTGCTAGGTCCCGTGTATACTTATTCATGCTTGGAGAATCTGTTCCCATAAGATCAATATTGCCTTTAAAGCTATGACCATGACTTTAATTGCTGCTGATGGACAGCTGCCGCAGAGTATATCTCAATCCTGATACACAGAAGTGGCCCCTCCTGACCACAGCAGTGGCAAATCTAGTCTACCAGATTAGGATATGGTGTTTCTCTCCAAGAACATTATTCTAAAATATTTATGCTCCAGAGTTCCTAACAATAATTTAGCCTTGTGCAAAAACATTTATTTGCACTTAAAATGAATCTCTCTAGCAGTTTATCTTTAGCTGAGAGGGAATTTACTTGAACTACTATTACCAACCTACTGCTTAAACCTATTGCTAGGTATAAATCAACATAAATTTTACCACGCTTAAAATAAAGGAAAAGCATCTGCTAGGTTTTACATCAGTTTGACTAGAAGATTTTTAAATAGCCTGGAAGTGAAACCAGAGGAATGAGGCTTTTCTTTCTCTCCCAGCTCTAAAATCACACTTGACAAATGGCCTGGTAACAAAAGATTACCTTGAGCTGCAAATTGCCAGTGGGTCATAAAGCAGGACTGTGGGGACAGGACAAGGGTAAATGGCATCACCTTCCTTTCCATCACCCCAAATCGACCTACCTTTTAGAAGGTCTAGACAAGTGCTTCTAACCACTGCAAAAACAATACCATAATAGCTGAACAGGACAGTATTTTCAGAGATTCCTCCAGGTGTTAACACTTCAGAGATAACTCTTCCTGAGAAGCTGAAAAAGACTAGACATGTTTAGCAGCATTCAACTGGGAAACCAGGAAAGGTTTAAGTATGAAAACCTTAGCAGCTGTCCTACCAACAAAGCCTTAAAAATATTTCCTGCTTTTTAGTAGTCTTGCATTCAGAAAAAGACGTTGAGCGCTGTGTGTTTTCATAACATAGCTATCAACTTCATAGGAATATTGAAAATTATCAGAAATATCTGAGCTGATCACTTTTCATGGGAGAGCTTGTCAGGCAGTTTTGTCTCTCCTCACGCTATATGACAACTGTAAAAGTGAATTAGTGCAATGCTATGGAAGCAATCATTCTTGAAAAAAGTATATTAAAAGATCAACTCACTGGAGATGTCACCAGATCTAAGACTTTAGGAAGAGACTAAGTTCTTTTAAAGCAAGATCTTCATATCCTGAGGCAGGAGGCTCAAAGGCACTCAGAGGAGTGTCAGCCTACCAGAAGAGAATCAGCAGCACAGCTGGCAGCGCTCCGGCATCTTTATCAAGAATTCATTGGCAGAAGAATAAGGTGTTCTGCCTAATAAGTGCTTTGAAAGCAAAAATGGTCTTGCTTTGAGCTCTCTATCGAAAACCACAAAAGGACTGGCATAAAATTTCCTGTCAAGCCCAGGGTGACCTGGGGATAACAAAGCTTAGACAAGGTAGGTGAAGGGAAGGGAATGCTTTAAAACTAGTGTGAGCCATAGGTTGGTGTGCATTGTCTATAGTTTGTCTACACTTGTATGAAACCTTTATATAAGTCATCTGGGAGAAAATGTAAAATAATTGCTGATAGAGTTTGCAAACAATGATTAATTTGACAAATGATGACTAAGTCTGGTTGTCTTGATGGTGACATAAACTGTGCTGGCTTAATCCATACTTTAGACAGATTTTTAATTTTGTAGAAATAGGAATTTATTGATACTCTGTAAAACATAAAACCTATATTAACAACAGTGCCCCTGAGAAGAATTTAGGGATGGAAAGCATATGTTTTGTATCTAGAAGAATATGGTGCTTAAAACAGCAGATGTGATCCCTGGATGTATATACAGGAAAGGCATTATGTCCTTCATAGTATCTGGGGTAATTTCCACAACACTTACAAGCTTTCATACCTTGTTCTATACTGAGATTTGAAATGAGGTACTGCCAGATTGGAGAGTGTTCAGAAACACGTTACAAGAGTGAGAGGAAATTTGTGCCACATGACTGAAGACTGAAAACACTGTACTCACCTGAGAGTGCTGTCAAGCTGACTTGACACTCTGTAAGCACAGACACAAGGAAGATTTTGATGATAAAGTACTATTTTCTAGTATTCTGGAAGCAAAGGATGAAGAAGGAAATGTACTGAATTTTCTCAATGACATAAACATGATCTTCATGAAATGAAACTTTTAAAAGATGTAGTGATCATATCAGAACAACAACAACAACAAAAAAATTGGCTGTATAGCCTGTAAAAATGAATGCTTAGTAGCTTCTCGTGAATTATGTATTTCTTACTAAACGATTATCAAACTTGCACAGACTTCAACTTCAGTGTTTCCTCCAAGAAGGTAATGAAATTATGTAATGTAATTACTTAATTTTTTTTTTTGCTTCTGCTGATTTATTTGGATTTAATACATCCAAAACCTGAATTAATTATAATTACTACTCAGAAATACATAGTGTGTAGGAGAAAATCTATGACAACTTTTCTTGCTACCATTCCAAAGTATTTACAACTGTTTAATTTACTCTTAAAAAAAATAAGTTCAAAATTATTTAGCTTGTAGTACAGTCAAATTTTATCGGATTTATTTGCCCAAAGTTTGTAAATGTAATCTTAAAATCATACCTGAAATTTCCTGTAGCTAGTGATAAATCTCCCACATGAATGAGTTTCAAATTGCTTGCCAGCATCTGTAACAAAATATTTCTTTTTGAAACATAGATAGGGCCACAGTCTATTATTTCATTCTAAAAAGAGGTTGCAGGAGCAAGAGAAAGCAGAGCATTTGATTAGCACTCTGAAATTTATCACTGCTTGTGCAAGTATTTTGCACATATACAAGTAATCATATACTCTGTCACAGTTATTCAGGTCAAAGCCTGAACAGTTCTGCAGGAGCAACAGCAGGTTTTTGATTCGAGAAGAAATCCTTATTTTAGTTGAGGAGAAGGAGAAACGTTGTAATTTGATCCAGCTTTGGCTAAGATGTGAATGTTAAGAGGCTTTAATACCGGGAATGGCCAAGTACCTTCAGTTATCTTACACTGCACACTGCACCACTAAACATGAGTATGCAAAGATCTGACCAAACCTCCCCAAGCTATTAATACCTAGTTCCCTACTCTAAGCATATTCCAGCCCACTGAGAGCAGAAAGGGTCAACATGCATTCCTGCCACAGCTAGAAATCATCTAACCATACAATACGGCCTACAGCTTAGCTAGAAATACTTGTATTCAATCAGAAACACATTTTTCTAATAATAATGCTTGCAAGGAATACAAAGTTCTAAGTTTAACCTTTTACAAAGGGCAGTGCTCTACAGAATCAAACATTTCTTCATTGCCAGCTGGCAAAATTCCAGTGATTTCTTCAGAAATTTCACCATAACTGTATTTGAGTTGAGTAAGCTTTTTTTTTTTTTCGTAGACTTAAATTGCTCAACATAAAAACACCATAAAATATTTGCTCTCAGATTCCACATAAAGAACTCACAGTGTTCTTCTGGAAAGTTGGAGCTCTTTGGAAGCCAAGCATTCCACAATGGTAAGTCAAAGGTTTATAATTTTATTTTTTTTTTAAATGAGGATACAGATATCTATTTGCTTTAAAACTGCAAAAGAAGGCTATTTAAGAGAAACACCTACTTACACAATTTTAAATGTGAATATATTCTATTAAAAATTTGCAAGATGCAAAGAAAGTAAGACACCTTTGCGAAGATTACTGTGAATTTTGTTCTTTGTTTTGTAATTCTTTGCAAGAATCTTTACATGGATATTTCTTGATCTTTCACTTGCTGTTATTCCTTTCTCATGAAATGTTTGTGAAAATATTCAGAATTTTGTAAACATTTAGGAGCATACTTTTAAAACGTATAGATGTGAAATGTCGTTTAAAATAGAGTCTCTTTACCATGAAGAGTGTAATGTACAGAGTATTTTGTGTGGTTTTTGTCTACATTTCTGTTGATTTATCAAGTTATGTCCTCTTTCTGCTTTTCAAGCCTCCAAATATGTTTGCAGAATCTGAATAAACAGTTAGGTAATGCTGAATAGATAGACAAAGCCCTATGGCCCAATTTTCCTCGAATTTATGCTCGTGTAATCCCCAAAGGTACTAACATAATTGCTAGCTTTGATACGAATCTCAGGAATGGCATAAGTTTTACTGACGAGGCTTTAGTTTCTGTAATATGTCTAGATTCATAAATAAAGGGAGAAATTATCATCTACTTCTTTCTCTGCCTAAGCTTTCCTGAGGGCTTGTCTACACTCAAATAAGACTTAGCTTAACAAAATGATCTGGTATCTCATTTCACGTTAATTCACTCACTTTCAAAGGTCATTAAATTCAGTTTGGAAGATTCTGTTCTACAAGACGGCTGGTGGCATCCCCTTTTTAAGAGAGCAAGCAAGCCACAAAACCCCCAGATTTCTTGAAGTGCCTTGCTCACAGACCACTCAGAGCAACACAACTCTGATATTTAAGTAAGAGCCCTTGGCATCAGAGTAACACTAACAATCTCTGCCATTTCTAATAAAGGATACTGTTTCTGCCAGTGCTTTCTTACCTGCTTGATACCCTCTGTGCTCAGCTTACTTACATGTGGGCCCACAGTCTTCCCCTTTTGTTTTTGTTTAGATTCAGTGGAAGGTCCGGAACTTTTGTCTTTAGAGAGAGGAGCATGCCCAAATTCATATGACTGGCATTTCTAGGAATAGCAAGATAAGGATAAATGTTGGAGCAAACAAAGGATAAAACATTCACAGAAGACAGCCCAACACAGCAAAAGAAGGATTTTAGTCTTTTCTATAAAGACATGAGCGACAGCAGTAGGACCTCTGGTAGAACTGGTCTGTGCTGTTGCAAACGCCTAGACCAGTTTGGAGGAAAGCCACCACCAGGCTCAAGATGAATGACTAGTATACAGCAAGTGCAAGCAGTATCCCAAGTGTGTTGAGATCCTCTGTGGAAACCCATGATTCCCTGAGGTCACAAAGCCCCGGATAGCTGCACAGCACAGATGGCACCACAGATCCATGACAAATGCACATGGAACCTCAGCAGAGACCAGCAGCAATGTTACAGCCTACAACTTCATGGAACAGGAGTTGCTTAGACAATTTTCCTTTGGCCAGGCACCACAGAATAACACAGTTTAAGAGTTTCAGTCTTTTTTCTTAACTTCTCTCATTCTGGCTATGGTGCTCAGCGTGGCAACTGGCTCTATTCTACCTCAAAGCCTCAGGAACTCCAAATCACAGAAACACTATGGAAATAAAGCATTACACCCTTCCTAGACCACTCCATAGACCCTCCTCCTCTCTTTCACTACACCATAAATGTCCCTTAGCCCTATAAGAAAGCAGCACATCAAAGATGAAAATAGCAAGTTTTTTCCTTGGCAGACAGGAGATTTCCCTTGGCTCACCATCTGCCTAAGGTTCAGGACCTTTCAGTGTCTTTTGACATTAATGATTCAAGTAACCCAAGGCAGAGCTGCCTAAAAACAAAGCCTCTTACTGCTATTTTAAACCCTAGTTTCAAGTAGCAACAGCATCTGGAGTTCAGAACAGTAACTTGGAAATATCTACTCATTTTACAATCCTTTCATGTTGATCTGCAAGTGCTACCAAGAAAATTTAAAGAACTTCCTCCATCGCTTCCCAGTCTCTGGCCATTCCTAAACTTTTGCCTTAAGTTATCCAGCTTGAACAACCCATCAAAATAACCCTCTCATGCTTCTCCAGTCCCTCTACCCCAGTATAACTGCCATCACAAAGTTATGCAGGCTTTTTCAAAAAAGTCTTGGTTGTTCAGCAGGTCCCAGTGGACATCTCTGAAGAGCTCTTACAGATGTTTAGCTGTTGCCACCACTAGGCAAAAGGAAGGGTGTATGGTGACATGTCCAGACCTGTGTGCGCATGTTTGACAAGATGGCTCATGCACTACTAAGATGATTATACAGCACTAATTTTGTGCCCCAAAACACTAATTTGTGTCTTTCTTCTCTACCCAGCCACCTATTTAAAAAAACTTACTGGCATGTAATTAGGTCTGAGATCTCCACTCCACTGCCAAATTTAGAGAAATTGCTGTACCCAAAAGTGAAGCAACGGGATGCTTTGCTGGAGAAATACCTAAATTTGACTCAAAGTCAATAAATAAAGCACTAATAAGAGTCTGACAGGGCTTTCAAGTGTATAATACCATTGAAGCTTTTTACGATTTCTAGAGATTGGACTTTGGCAGGGAGTGATGCTGCTGACACATTCACGTCATATCATTTTGTTTCTTCCTACATAAAGGAAAAAGTCATCAGTGCCATTTTCCAACATTTTCACATACACATAAGGTTATTTCTAATTTTTGCTTCAGATTCAATGACTTAGCTTTTGAAAACATAGATAATCAAAATGGAATTAAATTCAAGCTGTGTGCTCTGTATCTTACAGAGGAGCTTTCTGTCTTTCCTTGTGACAATGGGCATCATAGTGACACTCGGTGATGCATACTGCTTTACTAAACTCAACAAGCCAGAGGAGGCCAACAAAGGTAAGAACAGGGAAGGTCCTCTCACTTGATTGTTCTGTGGCAGCTTGGTTCTTTGTGGAGCTGCTGGGAAGGATTCAAAATACAAGGGAGGGGGGTAATGTCAGAAAAAATATGAACAGGAAGTTCCAGCACCAAGTTTCCAAAAGTAGGGAAAACAAAATCTTCCTCTGGACTTGGTATGGTTGCAGCAATATTATTGTTGTTCCAGTACATGGAGCTGATGTGGGAGTTGAGAGTAGTTCTGAGCAAAGTGTAGTGCCAGGTGGCAGACCTGGCTGTTTGGTTGCTAACTTCCACCCCAGATCTGTCACACTGAGACTGTCTCTAACAAGTGAAGAATAAACAAGTTCGGGCTTTCAAAATAGTCTGGGTAATAACCCATAAAACAACATGACTTCTACTTTATTATTACCAAGAAAATAATTTTCAGAAAACTTGCAATAATTTTTAAACTTTTGAGCCTTTATGTGGAGGCTTAAAGAACATATTTTGTTTTGCTGGTGTCTTATGCAGGCTGTATGCTGGATGGAAAACTGTACCCCTTTGGAGAGATCGCAAGGACGGAAAATTGCTTCAGATGCAGCTGTAGCCAAGATGCAATACGTTGCTGCTCCCTGTAAGTTTGAACTTCTTGGTAGCATTGTTGCCCACAGGAAGACCACGGCTTTCTCTTTGCTGGGAATACATGAGTTTCTAAAGGCACAAAAGAGCCTGCCCTGTGACCCATGTCACAGAGCTAGGGCAAGCCACATACAGCTCTTTATCATTTAGATCCTTGGCTGTGTTTACCTTTGCTCACTTTCTGCTGACTAGGAGCAGACACAGGCCCTTCCAGACACATCCATCCAGTTAGGGCCTGCCTTTAACTGTGGGCAACTTGTGAACCCCTCTTACATTGCAGTTCAGTCTTTTCTTAGCAGAGAAAGTGGTAGTAGGATGGAATTCATTCCAAAAGGACTTAAGTAAAGATTCTCTAAAGGGCTTATGATGATCTGAATCCCTTTCCAGAGATGCTTTTCTCCAGTGAACATGCTGACCATAGAGTGACAAGGCTCTGCTCTGAAGTATCTATCTGCAACATCCTCCTTTCCTCTAATCCAAACTTCTCAAAGGCCAAAAATGGCTTGATTACAATCATTGCCTTTGGTCAGCTGATGATCTGTCAGGAAACAGCTACCACATTCTAAGCAAACTGTCAATAATGCAAAATTAATGGAAAAGGGATAAAACATGCTGAGACCATGCTTATGTCACACTGTGGAGTGCTGTGCTAGAAATCCCTATGCTAGTGCTGAGAATACTGGTGGACCTACACAGTGCAGCAGGACATCATTTGAGGCCCTGGAAGCTGTAGCTGTGTGGCACTAAAGCTAGCCAGACTGCTCTTAGCCATAGTTTCAGAGGTATCTCACCCAGCACTCATTCAAGCTCTGATCATTGAACTGCTGAGGTATTTAATCTTTTATTGCTCTCAGTCTAACATTTGCTTTCTCTCCACCAATGACAGCTTTCATACTCCTGTTGGTTATGACAAAGAGAACTGTAAAGTTGTTTTCAACAAGAAAAGCTGCGACTATGATGTAGTGCAGAAGAGTGACCCCTCAAAGGAGTGTGTTGTCTATTCTCGTGTGGGCTGACAACTCACCTGCTCCAAGCCTCTCTGCCCTGTGGAATTGCTTCCCTGGCAACAGGTGTTTTACCATCACAGACAAGCTCAAAGACATGGGAGATCTTGTAGAGTACTTCAGCAGCTCGCTTTTAATCTTCTAATTGTTCTAATTCAGTATACAAGATACATAATCAGATACAATGTCTCATTTCTGTCATGAGTTGCATTGGTATCACTGAGCTTTTTTGAATGCAATAAATCCAGATGAAATGCTTCATAACGATGGTTGTTTTTATGTAATAACACTGAGCAATATCACCTTTGACAGAGCAACGCATTCACCTCACTACTCCAACATGTCGTGCACCGGTGCATTGGCACAAGCCACTCTGATGCTTTGCAAGTTCTGCTCTAGCAAAGTGTCAGAGCAGACATTAACTCACCAGGTGTCAAAATCCATTATCATTTGGAAGGGATGAACTATTTGGGACATGTTGTACAATGGCTCCTAGTCAAGGCACACTGGGCACACCAGAACTGTTGCAGGAATTTTTGCAAGACCCATCCTTCTAACACCTATGACCTCTGAAAAAACAGTGAGGATGGAAGATCATAATCCTTTCTCTCCTCTTTTTTTTTTCCCCCCTTTTTCTTCTTTTCAGCCATGTCATCACACAACAGCAGTGGTTGTTCCTTTCCATTGCCCACTCTGACCTGCTGCCAGCTGTCCACCTCAAAGCCCCACTCCTGAAAGTCAGAACACACTGCGGTGCATTACTGGTTCTTGCCCACACTGAAAAAGAGATCTAGACCAACCCCTGGAGACATGTTTCTTTATGGCAGCAGAGCTTGAGGTACTATTAAAAGGCAGATGCTTTCTGTCTTTTCAGTATGAAAATTCCCCACATTGGCAATTTGTAATATTCTAAATCTGCCTATGCATCAGAGACCAGGCAACAATACCCTATAAAATGCTGCTTCTACATGGCCTCTTTGCTCCAGAATCAAGTATTAAAAAAATACAGCAGTCTTCAGTTAACTGTTATACGTTTTGAAAAAAAATACACCTTCCAGGGCAAGTGGACTGTTTAATGATGCTTCATAATCAGAAGTCTGTTATCTTGTACAGTATGAGGTTACACACAGGTGAGCATTCTTAGGGCAGGGATCCTCCCTTGGCCCAAAAATCAGTTGTCAGCCTATATTTGTTCAGCAAGGATGCTTGCTTCTCAAGATGATCAATCTCAAGCTCTGCAAGCCATCAGTAAAATCTGAAGGACTTAATGTGGTATGTTTTCTCTGGCTTTGTTTTTGGTAATGTGCCTATGAACATTGTTTTAATTGAAGCCATAAGTTTAAGATACCTACTTTTGCTTGCATTTTGCAAGCACTTGTATTACATACTTAGCCTTTTAAATTTCTCTGCATTGCAGGCTGGATATCAGTCAATAACTCTGTGTTTCTGCACAATTGCTTCCTGCAAGGCTGGAAAAATGTGAGGGGCCAGAATTAGAGATAGTTCAGCTTTTTCCAGAACAAACGTTTTCATACGGCTTTTTAAAATCTGACTTTCATTTACTGATTTAATCATGTCATTCCTCTAAGTAGCAGCATGTGGAAATGAACGTTCTCACATTTCTTAAGGTTTTAAGGTAAGTTTTCTCCAAAGAGTTGTCATATCCTGGAGGAAAGAAACAGTTTTGAAACTTCTCCTGAATGACTTTTGTACCAGCTCATGTCAAAATTACTTAGAACACAGCCTCAACTGGTACCTGAAGGAATGTTCTTACTTACAGAAAAAAAACTGCAGCAGCTTCTTAGAGGAAGTAATACTTTGAGCATGGAGATCCAAAGACTTCCTACCTAAATAGCTTACAGAACTGTTTGTTGAGAAGCATCAGGGGTGTGAGGTTTTTTTGGTTTGGTTTTTTTTTTTTAAACCAGAACCAAACATTTTCATGGCTAACAAAAGTGACTTGGAGATTCCTCACAGATTTTTTTTTTTTTTTTTTATTTTGAACCACTGAGTAGTGCACACATTAAGATTAACATCCAGTTTGTTGTAGTCTTGAACTGTGCCATGCAATATTGGAATTATTTCAGTATTTCAAGCTTTACCCTACTATGGTCTTACAAATTAAGGCTACATTTTTCTTCTGAAACTTATGAAAATTAGTTTATTGTCTCGTAAGGTCACATTTATGTTCTTAATGTTAGTAGTTCCTCAGTAAGACTTCACATTTTAATTGATTTACAGATACTTAGATCACTTTTAAATTAAATAGAATTTCATTCTACTTATTATCCTACTTGGACTTTTATTTATTTATAATTAGGAGCCTTATTATGTCCTAAAGTCCCAAGTGTTTCTGTAGAATCTACGTGCCAATTTTATTACAGATGAAGATGACTTTTACAGAGCAAGATTTCTAATTTGCTGCAGCACCAGTACAAGCATGAGTGACTGAAACAAGAAATCTACCACAGGCTTCAGATCTCATGCTTAATACAGTCATTAAGTTTGTGGGACTGGGAAGAAACAGCGCATTTGACCAGCGTGATTAGCACATCCTTCCTTAAGTTATCCCTGGGTGGGGAAGCCCTGCTTCCACTGCAAAGATACCTCCTCCACCACAAGTACTTGAAGCAGAATCTGAACAGCCTAGCACAAACAAGAGCTGACATAGGAGAAACCAGAAAATAAGTTCTGGTGCATTTACTAGGCCAAGGAAATGTAGAGAGAACTGACCTAGAGGCTCCAGGGAATAGTCTGGCTTCACTGAGACCCAGCAATTTCTTCCAGATGTTTTTTTGTTTTGTTTTTGTTTTTGTTTTTTAAGAGATATTTCAGTTTTAACAGACAGTTTTATTGACTTTCCTATTGCCATAGTATCTGGCACTACTGGAACCGTTTGGTTTTTTTTCCCCTAAATGAAACAATTTTAGCACTGAAGCTCAGGAATCTTGACTCTCTATAAACTGGAAAGCCTGTCTACTGAGAGGGAAAATGCTTAACAGCATTGCCACATGTAATTTTTTTTTCCCCCCATTCTTGAGATGATCCAGCTGCAGGAAAGCATGATATATCACTCACCCTCTGTTTTGAGTATGTGTCATTATTTGCATACCACAAAGAGGAGAGTTATATGTGTAGAACAGAAATATGGAGACATATCCGTTCAGTAATTTTCTCAGAAATTCCAACAGAACCTCTCCAAACCCGAAATATTTTTGTATTTGGTTTGCTTGATAAGACACTAAAGAATAAGTTTTTGGCATTTTTATATTCATGCCTGCAGGAAACACCAGACAGGTCATGCAAGAGCTCCTTAGAAACTATACATTGTTATCATGGTAAGTCCAAATTTTGGATTTTTAATATAGTGCTCAGAGTCAATCTATTGACATGTATGAGATCAGAGAGCCATGGCAATTCTTTGGTAATTGCTATACCAGGAGAGATCTGAGGGCGTAGGCTTTGAGGTTTGTGGGTATATGAACCTCAGAGTTAACAAATATGTTCCCACCAAGATAAAACTTCCGTCTAGCACATTTACAATATGTTTCTGTGTTAAGCATACACTGTGTATTTTAGTGCTGTTTGCTTGTGCTTTTCCTTAAAACAGCTGTCCTTTCTCACATGCAAACGTGGCAGACTTTGTTTAACAATTGTAAAACCAATGTACATTATACATAGCATTGTCAATTTAAGGTCAAGATGAATTTATTTGTGAAACTGTGTTTACTTATGATCTGTGACCTAATATGCCTTATGCTTCCTCTTGCTTTCCCTCTCTCAAGGGCAGTACCAGTCAACCTACTGGATTTAATGACGGGATACGTTAACTTACCTTCAGAAGAAGTCCTGCATTTACTCTCTCCTGCAGAAAGTGGATCCCTCTCAAGAATGTGAAAGTAGTACTGAAATGCTGGGTTAAGAAACAAGGTTCCCTGACTGCTTTCATTTCAGTGCATCTCTTCTAGTTTTAAGTTGTTCAGAGAGTAATGCTTTTCATCGGTATTAGCTAGTTTGTTGTTTGTTTTTTTTTTTTTTTTAATAACATGACTGCTGCAAAATCATGCTATATTTCTCTGTGTTGATTGCCTAGCACTGAAAGATACAGAAAAAAACAAGGCTGATAATGCTGGTAATCTTGCATTACTTTCGTTATCTCTGTGGTCATCAGTGAGATGTAACCAGAAATCTGAGCTGAAGAATGACTAAGTAAAATAGCAAGGTAAATCTTCAAGAAAGTCCCCAAGATACTTCCCTGATTTAGGAAGAAAGAGAATACTCTTCATATGCATACGTGGAAAGACAGCACAGAACTGGGCAGAGCATTGATATTCTTAAAATGTTTTTAGTAAGAGAAACTGGTTGGGAAGACAACATGAGATTTCAACAGAGCAATGTCTGTTGGAGGCACTTTTTGTCCTGTACACAAACAATGCAAAAGAAGAAATGTAACATAATATGGGCCACAGATGACCTCAGTAAGCAATATATTAATGGACTATCAACAGAGTCTGCTACTCTGAGTGGTTTCAGCACCACAGCATGTTATTAGGGTCCCCTGAATTCACAGATCACGCAAAGAGCTTCTTCACTGTCCCTAGACACTGCCCAGGCTTAGACAAGTTTGCTCCCTCTGCATTCCAAAGAAAGCTACTTGCAGAAAGTTCTCTCCATACCTGGCATAGCTTGCATCTCTTAAACAGAGACGGTCCTGCAATGGGAGCAACTGGGCGGTCACAGCTTGTCTGAAAAGTTGAGAGAGAAAACACAGAGCACATTGGTTGGATTTTTGTTATTGGAGTTGAGCAACAAACATTTTCTCTGTCACTCAGCACCAAACCAGCAAGTTGACTGGGTTTTGTCTGTAATAAATTCCACAGGTTTCACTCCAGTACACCAGCATCACAAATTGCTATGGTGACCTTTGTTCACATGTAAGAACTGCTGCAGAGTAGCTGTTAAGCAAAATATTGCACGCAAACGCCACAATACACTAGAAGAAAAAAAAAAAAAGTGTCTCAGTAATATTAACAGAATTAAGGCAATACAATTATGATGGTCCTTCTAAACTGTGATGTAATACTTGCTCCAGATAAGCTCTGAAGACATGGAGAAGCCAATACCTTGAACAGGACTCTGTGGTACTTTCCGCAGTACTGTCAGCCAAGGTGAAATAGTTGCCTCTCAGCACATAAAGGCTACAAAGAACAGGCATGCAAAACAAGGGCCCCCTCCTTAGCCATCCCGTAGATGTAAGTCAGTTAGGTCAGGCAGCGTAGGAACAGGACGTTGGGAGGGAGAGTGTGAACTCTCCCCATTTTCACTGCAACCGATGCAAAAGGCAGCTTTGATTTTGGATCAGAGTGTATTAATTTGTTATCCTGTTGGGCCTTCCCCCTCCCACCACTAAAATAGAAAAATGCACAGTTCTCTGAAATACCTCCTCTAAAACACCAAGAGTATCCCAAACCACAATGACGCTGTTTAATTGACTTCATACATATTTGTGAGTGATCCAAAGGGGATATGTGGGCTCTAATGATGTTAGTAAAGAAATCTCCAGTGCCTATACTCCTGGGCTGACATGTTCTGTCAGATTAGCAGTGACTAGGAGTCAACAGCATGAGCCACGTGGCTATAGCATTAGTCATCTCCTGTTTCAGGGCAGTGCATACTTCAGAATTGTCAAATTTAACTTATTAGTGATAAGCAGCTTTATCAAATATATGAACACCTGCAAGCACTTCAGCTCTTTTCTCCCATCCTGAAGAAAGATCTGGTAACTGGAGAAAAAACAATTTACCCAACCTACTGAGTTGAAAGCCACCTAAGGTGTCCCTGTGAGCAGTGGTCTTACTGTGACCTGCACTGCAATAATGCTGGCTTTCTCACATGGACTTCCTGAGCTAGCTCTCAACTCTGGAGTTTGGGTAGAAGACATGGAGTAGCCACCCCATCTTGGAGTTCAACCTCTACTCCCAAACTCACACAACAGGGCAACACAGTTAGGCAGAGTAGTTAGTGCAGGTACTGCGAACCGTGCAGCCCTGGTAATAAGGGGAAGACTTCTTCACCTACCAGGGCTACACAGTTTGAAATACTTGAACCAATTAGACCAAAACTAAGCAAAAGGGGGCTGTACTTGACTCCTTTGCTACCAAATTACTGTCCTAAGCACTTGGAAAGTATGTCTGCCTCTGACATGTACAGCCTCTGCAGGAAAGGGACCATTTCTCCCTGGCTACAAGGATTAAGGAAGAAAATATGTAATACCTCCTTTTTCCCAGAGGACCTGAACATATGGGTCAACATGACAGAAAACTGAACAAGGAAGAAAATGGTTATCTAGGACCCTTTTCTAAGGGCCTACAGATGTCAACCGCTCTCCACAGAAACCCTGCTTTACATGGTTTATAGTAAGCATGCAAATTTTTGTGGGTGACAACCACAATATCTCTAATGGGTTTCTGAGGATGAATGCTAAATATTCCTTCCACACTTGAAGTTTCTTTTGAAGTACCTCCCATAAATGCCTTCCATATCTGGTGTGGTGCAAAAGACACACCTATATCTTCAGTGCCTTTTAAAGCCAAACCTTCCTGTATATGATTGGCTTATTTTAATGATGTCCACCCCATGAGGTCATTTTGCAGAAACCTTATTGGAGTTACTAATTTATTAATGCACTTTCAGTTTGCTCAAGGACTGGTATCATAAATTCCCTCTCTATATAAGTTCCCTGAGAAGATGAGCTTCATACAGGCTGTCTCCTTCCTGGAAGCCTCATAATTCTCCAAGATGGTGAGTCCTTTTATCGAATATTGTAAAAGACCATGGTATGTTGCTATAGATTTTAGAATAGGTTCTGCTGTATTTGTCTCAATGCTTGGATATCTAAGTAACTTGCAGAGAGTACAAATTCTGTACTCTCAGAAGGCAGATAAGAACCTTGCCTAAAATATATCAGCACCTATATTGCAGATGTTGTCTAATAGGACTCCAGCTAAGGCTTTTAGTTATAACTTCTTTTCACTTACATGTAATGTTTGGAGATAATCTATTTTCTGGCAGAAAGAAGCTCTTTTATCTCAGTCTAGAACTTGCCTTCATTTTTGTGAAAAGTCTGGATAATGTCTGAACATTCAGTTAAACTCAAAAATGTTAACTCAATTTTTACTCTTTTGCAGCTCTGTTGCAGTTCTGTGCCTTTTAACCTCTCTTCTGCAAAATAAAATGCTAGTTTTTCCTCCTCTTATCTCTCAGGTACCACTTCTTTTTATAACTCACCAGTTCTACTCTGTTCAAAACAGACACATATATATACAAAATGTGTGTGTGTATACATGTCATTGTTTATTCCTGGTCTACCTTTCTTCTCTTACCAAGATTTTGAATTCATCACAGCTAATTCTATTCTAGAGTTCTTGCACTTATCTCCTTCATATCCCCAATGAAAGCCCATTGAACATTTCAAACTAACATTGAAGGACAAGATACTAGCTAGGGATTTTAAGCTGAACTTTCAGAAAAAAGGTACTGACAAAGGTTACAGAATATAGAATTATCTAGATTGGAAGGGACACCTGCAAGTCATTTGGCCCAATCTCCTGCTCAAAGCAGGGCCAAGTCTTGAGTGTTCAACTTCAGCTGAAGTTCTTTAACTTGTTCCTAATGCTTCACTATTAGAGTGAAACATCCAATGGGTTCCTCAGACTCCAGTGAAGAAGTTTTTCAAACTGTAAGTGAGATTAGTGGCAGAGACTGTGACCAAACCTATGGAGAAAATAAGGACAAGAAAAATGAATGGGAAGGGGACAAGAATAGAACACACTCCTTTCACAAACAGTATCTGGGTCTATGAGTCCTCTCTCAGGCAATGCTTAATTTTAACAGCTTGGAAAGACAGACTTATTTTCACTCCCACACAATGCTCTGCCTCTGCTTCTTCTAAATGGTTCATTATTTCTGATTGCATGTTAAAGTGTCTGAACTGCGAAAGACAATTGGATTTTTATTTGAAACCATTTTCCTATTTCTTACAGTAGTATTTATAATCAAGACATCTTAATAGTTACTTAAGTACTCATATGAATTCTGCTTTCTTTTTCAGAAAACCATCTTGGCCTGCCTTCTTGTTCTTGCTATTAGCATGCCACTGTCCAATGCTTCTTGCTTCTTTCAGCCATTGAAGCAAGGGACGTCTGATCATGAGAATGAAGGTAAGAAGTCAACTTGACAGACATCACCACAAGCACTGCCTGATTTTATTTCTTCATTCTGTGCAATTTACCACAATTTAGAAATAAGTGGAAACAGTGGAGAGAAACCACTACGAAATGGTGAGAAATGGGGTATGGAAAGCAGGGAATTTATAATATGTTTTCAAAAAAGAAAAGTTTATCTGAGAAGCATCACACAGGCCAAATTATGAGTTAATTTTATTCAAGGAAGTAGCATAGGCTTATTACTTCACGCAGATGGATAACCTAATTCATTTTTTCACTGTGGCAGCACATTTAGAAATACAAAGAAAGAAGAAGGACCTTTCTCTATGTGTGTGTAGTCAGTATAAAGCAGGAAACAGATTGGCAAGTGTTCAATTTACTCATTAGTTGTTTCCCTATCCCCAAGGCAAGTTCTTAAGAACAGAATGGCTGCTCCCCTTAAGTCTGAGACTGCCCTTTCTAAACACAGCTAGCCTATCAGTCTACAGACAAGTGGAGCTGCAGGGGAAAAAAGCACTCAAAAAAGAAACATGCAATTATTTGGACACAAGAAGAGCTGATGTGCACCAGTATGCAAAATAAACCAAGTGCCTCAAAATAGAGTTGGTTTTTTTTTTCTGGAAAAGCTAGTACTACTACTACAAAAATGAGTTAGCATTGCCAAATAAACAGAATATATCTATATGCAAAGACACAACCTAGAAACTCCCAAATCCTCCACTCTGTCTTTTCCTGTCCTCATAAAATCCTGCTTTCCAGATCACTTATTTAGGAAGTCTGTTCTGTGACTGTCGGACAGGAACTTTGTCTTTAATGTGAGCTTTCTTCCTGCAGCTGAGGACTGGGAAAAGTTTTCTGGACAGATTTAGTCTTGCTCTAAATGAGAAGTTAACAATAGGTGGTGTCAAAGAGGGGGGAAGTGAAAGCTTTTTCTTAATTCTGATCAGGTCTGTGCCTAGTTGTCTTTCTGCTGGGTGCCCTGATTCTGGCACTTAAAGATAAGCTACTTCAGGAAACCTGATGCTACTGAGAACCACAGAAAACAGAGGGACCCAGGATACCCTGCTCCATGGATTAGAATAGTAGCAGTCCTGCGCTGTTCATGAACATCCATGTTTGCCAGATTAGGGATGTTAGTGTAAAAAGGCAACAAAGTTCCCACCCATTTTGTACAAGTAAGAGCGTTGTTAATGCAATAGGTGTGACACTGAAGGCTGCTCCGTACTACGTTTTCAGGCTGCCATGACTCAGAAGGAGTGCTGCATGAATTTGATTCCCACTGGAGGACCGATGACTGCTTTGATTGCTCCTGTACCAGGAGTGGAATAGATTGCTGCACCAGGCGAGTTCAGAGCAGCAGTGGTTTTCCCCCACTGCTGTGATACATCACAAAGCACTTCCCTTCACACAGGAGTCCCTGAGAAATGACTGATCTTTCTCTCACTCACTTCATATCAGTTATGCATTAACCCAACACCATCATCACTTCACATGTAAGAAGTTCCTGACAAATATTCTTGATTTTTTAAAAAGAAGGACTTAATTCTTCTTGAGGCTAACATTTCAGGCAAGATACTGATCCAAGAGAGAACACATAAGAATTTTCTACTGCTCCTAATCCAGTGGCTGAAAAGAAAAATCAATGATATTTGAGTAGCAAATAAACACAACAAACATCCCTTGGGTGTAAATCAGATCACTAAATAACAACTCTACCCTAATCTACCCTTAAGCAGCAGGCTAAGTAGCTTTTGAGCTGGGAGCTTTGTGTGAGCTCCATTTTCTGCTTCTGAACACCTCCTCAGGGTAACCTCTTCATATTAAAAGTGTAGATACCATCTCAAATGGAAGCTGTTTACTTCTTGGTCTCATCACCTCTGTCTTTCTTTTTGCAATGACAGCTATGCAACACCAGTTGGCTACGATGAAGAGAAGTGCGTAAGCATTTTCAACAAGGAGACCTGCACTTATATAGTAGTGAATAAAGATGATCAGTCAAAAGAATGTGCAATCCATGAGTGGGTGGGCTAACAGAGAAGGATTGTGAATTTGAGGGATATTTCCTTTTTTTTTTTTTAAGGGTTCTCTCTCACAAATCCAAAAACACTGAAAAATGCAGCTGTTGAATGAAATCTACTCATAAAACCTAACACATAATAAAACTGAATATCTGCTCGCAAAAGACTCCCTTGGTTTCTCTGCCTTCTGCTTCCTCATTAAGAAAGACGTGACTTGTACCTTCACTGAGAGCAGAAGTTAAAGCCAACATTTTTAAGCATGCTCAGTAGCTGCTAATTTTAATTCTCCTTCAGTCATACTTCAGTGGCAGTATATATATTCTGTTATCTGTGCAGAGCTGTATCTTAAAGCTAAAATAAAGTTAGATGAAGCATCAGAAATTTGTATGACTTATTTTCTTCTTTGAGGATAGAAACTGAAAGAATTGACATTCCAAAAACACATGAGAAATAAATGAAAAGCAACTGAAAAATCTTTATGAACACTGTTTGCTAGGACAATGTCTTATATTATGGTCTTTATCCTTTATGGTTCCCTGGAGCCTGCTCAACCTATGAACTGCAAGAGCCACCAGCTCCCCAGTCTAACCCAGCACTATACTTCCATTGCATCCACAGCACAGCAAACCCAGGCCTCAACCAGGGATTTGCATAAAATAAAGGGTCTTTTACTCAGATTAACCCTTAAGAAATTCAAGTTATTACTCTGGCTAACAGGCAGGATTGTGGCTGGATGGAAAGACCCATCTGGGCTGGGCTTAAGAAGGGAACAAGCTCAGCAAATCCATGAACAATAACCGAGAGGGTTACATGCACTGGAATAAGCTCTCCCTGGGATGCTGCTTCAGAATCTCTGTGGGTACATTTGTTCAGTTGCCTCTTTCCACAAGTGACTATGAGCATCCTATGTCTCCATGCTCTATTTTCTGGTGACAGAAAGAGCATGTCAGAGCTTCCACAGTTCCTCATTTTAAATTATGGAATGAGCACACACCTTGTCAGCAGGGCCTGGTCTTGCTGTCTGCAGGGGTGAGGCAAACGTCAGCTTCTGTCAGCCTTGACCATACATGCTCCAGTAAGCAACACGGGACCCTAGGAATTACACACCAGTGTTTTATTCCACCTCTGCTTCCCTTTCTCTTTCCCCAGGAAAATAACCCTGTTGGTTACACTTTTTTAAAATTGCCTGCCACGTGCCCTCTTGGAAGAGTGCCCACAGTAATGTACTTTATCCAACAGTTTACAATCCAAAACTGCAAATGTCACTGCACAAATAGATAAAGGTGTCACAAAGCCCATAAGGCACTGACATCAAGGTAAGTGTTCTGCATGATTTGAGCTGCATCTTTCCCACTTTTTTCTTTCTAGGCTATCAAAAAACATGCAACACTGGTTGAGGTCTTGTTCTCTGCATCAGATAAGACACAGGTATCAGCAGGAGCACACGCAAGATCGGGTTTAACTGAACCAATGTTCTTGTGAAGCCCAGGAAGATGCTATACATAAGAGTTCAGCACTTAACATCCAAAATACCGTAGTTTGAGAACAAGAGATTCCTATTTCCTCCTTATCTTTAGACAGTGGGATTTTGATCATGTACTTGCCACAGCTAGCTTGACATTTTTTTTTCTGTCACAACATCAGTTTATTTTGTAGTTATCTCCAAACTCACCCAAAACTGATTGCTGAGTTAGTTATTTTCTAACATCTACCAGTATCTGGAAGCTACTGGGATCTGCTTGTGGTAGATTTACACAGACAGTCAATTATAGTGCATTGTGAAAAACTTTGTAACCAACTTTTTAGGCACATAATTAGATTGTCTTGATCAGATGTTCCTTAGTGATAAGGAAATGTTTTGTAGGTCCAGTCAAAAATAAGATCCAGACTTTGTGGTGATATTCAGGAAGACTACAGGCTAGAGAATATGAAGACTAAGAATACAATAGTAACCAAAAAGCAAGGTGCTCTGATGACATTTCTGAAGGCAGTGGTATTCATTTTCTCAGTAACTGTAGTGTCATAGCCTAAACACTTTCAACACTTTAGGTTTGAGCATAGAGGACTTGGAAATATTTTCTGAGAAACTACTGCACCATGGTTCATGGATTGATATTTCTAATTTCCACCACAGGAGGTGACACAAGAAAGGGAGCAGCATGGATGGAGAGACACTTTGTACCAGCATCTGTAGTGGTAAGACAAGGGGTAAAGGTTTTAAACTAGAAAAGGGTACATTCAGATTAGATACATGGAAGAAATTCTTCACTATGAGGGTGGTGAGACACTGGAACAGGTTGCCCAGGGAAGTTGTGGATGCCACTTCCTTGGAAGTGTTCAAGGTTAGGTTGGACAGGGCTTTGAGCAACCTGGTCCTGTGGAAGATGTACCTGCCCATGGCAGAGGGAGCAGAACTAGATTAACTTTAAGGTTCTTTCTAACTCAAATCTGGATGTCTTTCTGTCCACAAGAGACTTCCAGATTCAGTTGTAAGGCATGTCCATAGGGAACACCAAGTCTTAAGTAAGCTGTGACCAAAGATTTGTGACCAAAAGGTCGAGCACGTGGGTCACGGCAATCCCAGGCACAAATACAGGCTGGGTGGAGAATGGATCGAGACCAACCCTGAGGAGAAGGACTTGCGAGTGATAGTAGATTAGAAGCTCAACATGAGCAGGCAATGCACCCTTGCAGCCCAGAAGCCCAACTGCATCCTGGGCTGCATCAAGAGGAGTGTGGCCAGCAGGTCAAGGGAGGCGATTCTCCCCCTCTACTCTGCCCTGGTGAGACCCCATCTGGAGTATTGTGTCCAGTTCTAGAGCCCCCAACACAAGAAGGACATGGACTAGTTGGAGAAGGTCCAGAGGAGGGCCATGAAGATGATCAGAGGGCTGGAGCACCTTTCCTATGAGGACAGGTTGAGAGAGTTGGGGCTGTTCAGCCTGGAGAAGAGAGGCTTCGGGGAGACATTATAGTGGTCTTCCAGTACCTCAAGGAGGCCTACAGGAAAGATGGGGAGAGACTCTTCAGTAGGGCCTGTTGTGACAGGACTAGGGGTAATGGTTTCAGAATAGAGGGAAGTAGATTTAGATTGGATATTAGGAAAAAATTTTTACACTGAGGGTGGTAGAACACTGGAACAGGTTGCCCAGAGAAGTGGTAGATGCCCCATTCCTGTAAACCTTCAAGGCCAGGTTGGATGAGGCTCTGAGCAACCTGATCTAGTTGAATAAGTCCCTGCTCCTTGCAGGGGGGTTGGACTAGATGATCTCTGAAGGTCCCTTCCAACACTAACCATTCTATGATTCTGTGATGTATTTACTTTCCTTTTTAAGGCTTTGTAGACTTTAATGGACCCAAATTCCAGAAAAGCCGGTTCTACCAGCACTCCTACATGATCCAAACTTATTTAACCACATTTTAAATCCACCCAAGCACCTTCATCTACCATCTGCCAAGTCTTGTTATGATATGTGGATCTACCCTTTTTGCTATGCAGAAGTAGGAAAGATTCATTTCACATCTAATCCAAAAATATTCCAGTGAACAGTCTGCTCTTCTCTTGTCCGCTCCAAGTTTCAATATGGAAACAGATGATGTTACCTATCACATCCAGTTTTGGAACATCAGAATCACAGCAGAGACTTGGCTCCCTTCTGTAGTAAGGAGGCTAGCTGTAGGAGGATGACAAAAAGATCAAAATTGGGAAAGGAGACATGGAGTGTACAAACCTCTGCTTCGCTCTTCCGCTTTTGCCGAGTGATGTTTTGTCTTGGTATTTCACTGCTTCAACACACACAGCTACAGTCCCGTACAGAGACCACATCCCTCCCACCCTCAAAGCCTTAGATCACAGTGTCACTAGCTCCACATAGTGGAAAGGAAATATTCACATAGGAGTTTCTGCAATTACCCTAACATATTAAAGGTTTAAAAGACTCTACAGAACCTTGGGAGTCAACACAGCCCAGGCAGGGCAGAAGATGTTGTGTGCTCTCGTCCCCCCAGTTTCCCTCTCTCCACCTGGTAGCATACAGGTCTCCCACTACCCCTGCTAAAAAAAAACAAAAAAAAAACCAACAAAAAAAAAAAGCATTTTCAGATAGCTAACCCTGGTCCCTCTACTCCCAGTAATTCTTTTTGAGGTTAGTCTTTTGAATACTGGAGAGGAGTTCTTTCACTAAAAAAAATGAAAGATAAAGCTTAGCCTACTAAATACCAAAGTCTCTTAAACCAAACACTGGAACACACAGGACATAAATCTGATGGAAATTTTCCTATTAAACAGTGTTTATCACTTAAAACTTAATGGTTTTAATATCCGTTCACATTTTGTTTCCATTAAGATTTTTGTCTCAATCTTAGAAATAAAATCTGACTTAAACAATCATCAAGAAGGAAAGTATCTCATTTACATTATGCATATGAAAGAAGCCAGAGATTTGCAGTTCGTGTTCTGCTTCATGCCAATTTAAAAAACTGAGATAAATTCAGTTCATGACAATTTTGCTTATTCACTTTGCTCTTAGTTAACGAATTTGTTGGTAGGCAAGTTTGCCTTGGCACTTTTTGAAAGCCTGAAAGTTTCTGTTCAAATCTCTTGTTGTGTGCTTGTTTCCCTGGGCCAAGGTGTGGTTTATTTTAGGGCAAACTGATTGGCTTTAAAATACATATTTACATGAAGCTCTGGAACATGCAAGTTGTATACTGAATCTGAAATACTCAGCAAGACCAGCTTACTTTAACACTTGTTGCCACCCCCCACAATTGTTTTCACATTTCATTTATTTCAGTGTGTAAGCCTCAACCACTGACCCATGCTTTTTACACTTCTCCAGGGCTCCAGTTCTTTTGTGTAGTCAATACTGCAAGTAGATCTCTACTATGGAGCACTGATAAACTGCAGTCCTTTACCACCATGAGATGGTAACTTCCTCCAATATAACTCAGTATTTTCTCCACTGTAGTTCCAGGTGTTTCTCCCATTGCTGCCCTGGTCTGCCAAAGATGGGGTAAATCTACAGAGACAGAAACAGGCAGTTTTGTTTAAAAGCTAGCTATAATGGCTCAGAGACTCTGAAAGAATTAATTCCCTAAACTGTGTAACGCAGAAGTCACTCTAGTCTGCTGTATGAAGGAGAGACCAGCTGGACGGTTATGAAATACCAGCTTGGGACTGTGTAACTTCCCTAACATGCTATACTGAGCCAAGTTACAGTCCCATTAGAGCACAACAGCTCCCAGAGGCATTTCACCTCCCCTTTTCAGTTCCTAGTTTGACACTTGCTTGATGTCTCCTAAAAGTGCTATCCCTTAGTCTCCCTATGTTCCGCATGGGGAGGAAGATTCTTCCCAGGGGCTGGGAGAGCTTATTTTATTGGGGTGCTCTCCCACTCATGCCCTCCTCCTGAACAAAGGGATGCTATGTCCTGCACACCAAAGGTGATGGCCAAGGGTCTGTCTTGGTGTGGTATTCACTCAACATTCTTTAGACTCCTGAAGTCAGACTGGATTGTTTAACAAAAGTATTTCTTTCCAGCTCAGCTGTTCATTCTTATTTGTAGTGTTTGACTCTGGAATGAAGACTATTGAACAAGTTCATTCAAAGCATAGAACATTGTTGTCTAATATTAACAGCAAATTATACAAATGGGTTAGATGAGAGATCAGGTCTAACATTATTATGAATCCTGGCAGAGACATTTGTGAGCATAACACACAAATTCAGCATCTGGTTTGGCTAGATGGCTGGCCTCAGTCCTGTGTTCTTAGGATTTAATTTCTGTTGAGTAGCCAATATTCCTCAGTAACATCTCCCTTAATTTTCTTACAAGTACCTCTTCTGAACAGGGGACTCTGGCATCCCTCTCCAGTAAGAAGGGGGTTGAAAGTTAGAATTACCCAAATTCTACCAGAAATGGAGAGTGACATGCCAGTATTCTTTACTTGGTGCTCACTGCCAGCCAAGAATTTTAGAGAGGACCTAAGTTTTTCAGCAAGCTGAGTGGAAAGTATTAGGAGCTTGATTGAGCAAATTGCTCTAAATGCAGCCCAGCTACATGAGTACAGCTTGTTTATCTACCGATATGACAGCTCTGGAACTTCCTTTTTCTATTGCTGCTGAGGTTTGTTTGTATTGTTCTTTTTTCTCTCCTCTAATTTCACTACATCACTAGATGGCATCCCAGTTCTGCCACAGTGCTGCTGTGCTGGAAGGGAAGGCTGGACAAGTCAGAGTGATAGAGAGCACAAACCTAGATCCTGATTCAGCTGGCAAAGTTGTACTCAATTTCTGTTTACTAATAATGTAAGCAACATCTTAGAAGTTTTAGTCTGTACAGTCTGTACAGAGGGAAACCTCCAAGCAGATATCATGGACAGGACTGAGTAGTTTTAACAGTGGTTTTTGAACTTGGACATACACTGGCCTACCTGAATTACCTTTCATACAGGAGAATGAAAAGCTAGCAATAACTACTTCAGAGTTTAATTCAGGGAACAGATGCATTAGCCCCTCTGGCCATTAATAGAGAACAAAACCAGGAGTTTGCTCCTTGCAGCCAGGCAGTGTGAGTTGAGTCAGATGTGATGGCTTGTGAAATCATCACTAAGGCTGAAAGGGAAAGTCAAATACCAATTCTAAAATAGGTAATCCAGTCCATAGAAAAAATAATGCTGAGGTAAATTTTGTTTGGGAAGAGAAGTGACGTCATAAGCTTTCTTAACAGTAGAAGCACTGATATGATTGATCTCATGCTTTAAAGCCTGTGGTAACCAACTTCCTTCTTACAGACCTCTGAAACTGCAGTTTTATTACATCAGTTTCTGGTTATACTGCCCTTTTCCCACTGTATTTTACTTGCCTTTCAAGAATAGAGAAAGCAGATACCAGAAAGTAAATTCCTAATCCTTTGGAGAAAAATATTTTCTCAGTTGATAGAGGTTTTCAACAGTCCATGCCAGTAGCCATACATAATGTCAGCTTCAGAAATTAATTGTTGTGCATTGTATTAGTGCAACGTTCCTTAACTTAGAAGGCAATAAGCTCTATTTGCTAACCTTACCTCTGCTCAGGTCTTAAGGTTACAGTCTTCCTACAAGCAGGACTAGAAGTTCCTTCTGCACCCCTGTCCCCCAAGATTTCCAGTTAAACTCCTCAGAGGCACTACTATCAGGAGTTAAGATGAAGACAGATAAACAAATGCTTGTATACCAAGTTAGTCTGCACAACACCACTTCTTCTCCAAAAAATCCCCACAGCTCAGAGCTGATAAGGTCACACACATTGGCTAGGGGAAAAAAACAAACAAACAAACAAAAAACCCACAAAAACAAACAACCAAACACACAAATGGCAGAACATGCCATTTACAATTCTGGAGGTGCACATGTAACCAGCTGCTGTCACCCTTCTTCTCCAGCACTAATTTGAGAGAAGGATCCCAGGAAAAGTTCTGCTGGCTGCCTGGATACTGCAGCACACTGACATCATGTAGTTGAATTGCAATGCTTTATTGGTCAGATAGACACATTTAGAAGGGAGTGGACGGACTCAGAACATAGACAAGACCAGCACTCACTCTTCAAGAGGCAAAAGAGGAGAAGCTCTTTAGCGCAAGGCTTGCTCTCTAGAGCTGCTACCAGACTCCTGTGACTTCATAACATCAGGTAACTCTGGGGTACTTGAAAAGGGGTCAATATGCAGTGGTTCAAAGGTGCCATTGCCAGGTTTGAACAAAGCCAAGCCCACCGTGGCAGGAACATGAGGACAGCAGGTTTGACTGCTTAAGCCACAGTCCAACAAAGTCTTGTCATCATCATCCAGCAGCTGGTTGTCTTTGTAGAGCCGCTGCTCCTCTGATGGCCTCTTCAGTATTCCCTCCACCACCTTTTTCAACTGATGCACAGTTGTCTCCTTGGCTTCAGTGAAAATTGTTGTCTTGTGACATTGAATCATCAATTAGACATCCATCGCTACCCTAGAGCTTCCTGCAGTCCTCTATTACCGGGAAACAGTTTTATAGTTTTCAGTCCTCTTAGTGAGAAACCTGTATTTTCAGGAATAGCTGAAGTCAAGACAAAACTGTCATTAAATTAATGGATCCAATGGGGACAAGGAAGGAAAAAAAAAAAAAATCTACAGAGCTCTGCTAGACAAACATCCTAATGCTCTACACAAGCACAGCTATTAAGTACTTAATGACTTTTATCTTCACAGATAGATATCATCTAGCAGAGAGCTTTTTAACATTGTTAATGAGCATTGGGGTTACTTTGGGGATGAAACCCTGTCAGGCAAGAAGCCAGTTTCCTTTGGGCCACATACATTTATTTACCCAAGATCCCAGGAGGAGACAAGCATGCAACTCTGACTGCACTCAGCACAGAAAAGCTGCAGGACAGGAGAATGCAGCATGCAGTGGTTGGGCTTTGTTGGTTTCTAGTCAGGCAAGAGACGAGCTTCTCTGGCTCCTTCACATGTTTGGTGAAGACAGGAGAGTTGTTAATATAAAAGTGTTGAGAATTGTCAAACTAAGACAGTGTTAAGATATTTTAGCCTCCTACTGCTGTTTCAGGCAGTTAGTTGTCAAAATAGCTCATTGCCTAGCACCAATGCTGGTGGCAGAGACTCGCACAGGAGCGGAGTAAGAGGGGGAATTTGGGCTGGTAGCATTAGCTAAAAGAGAGGTCTTCAAAGCCCAGCCATTTTAGCAGTACTTTCTGGTGGTACCAGTGTAGTCATTTGTCCCATGCAAGAGGCTAAAGGATCACTTCAGCTCTGAAATGCTGAAGAGAGTCAAGGACATCCTCTCAGAGCTGCCATTGCTATTCCCACAGAGAAGTCCAGGGACAGCATGGGGCTGGCTCCACCTGCATGTATGGACACCAAGCCCTATTCCCAGCCCTCCTGGAATAATAGCTGCACTTCAGGGATTTGGGCTGCTCTTGTCTTTGGGATAAGAGAAGCAAGGTCCAGACGTTCATGAGCAGTTACTCTTCCCCCTCATCCCCAATTGGAACTCCCTTGAGAAGTGAAGCAAGACACTCCTTGGGATGAAGGCAAGCACTGGCAGTGGTCACCTACCTGCAGGTCTGCACTGCTGAAAGAAGGCAGAGCTCTCACTCACTAGGTCAGAGAGAGAAAAACAAAAATCTCTAATCCTGTTTTTCTCTGCCCGCTGCAGTTTGATATCACTGGCACATGCAAACCTTCCATGCCAAACTTAAGCTAGAGTTAATCCCTTGTATGGTCCTTCAAGCTAGGTTACACCAAAGATAGTAACATGCAATACTGTTCTTCTAGTATTTTTTTCCCCTGTCTAACAGGAAGACATTGCTATTCCAGCCTGGCAGAGTCCAGTTCATCCGTCCCTGAGCAGTGACCCAGGGGCACTGTCATTTAAGTATGGCCATTAACTGTCTCTTCATGTCATGCCAGCTCAGACATGCTCATGTGCCTGTTACAGCTGAAGCTCCCCATGCTTTGCAGCATGTTCTCCAGGGAATGGGAAGAAAGGAGCCAAAACATGAGTGCAGCATAGCCAACAAAACAAGAGGGAGCTGCCCTGTACTCGAGACTCATGTTTATGAAATGGTCAATTCCTGCTGAAGGAAAGCGAGACCCTGGGGTCTAAATAAGTTTGTAGATTGAGACGACTGAGAGCCCCTCCCCAGTTCTAGTACTGAAGGAGGGGAAAAGCAACACTTAGCTCTCTTCAAGATAGTGGAAGGTACACTGCATTTGTATTATGTCATTTTGCTGAACAAGTTAAAAAAAAGTCAGGCCTTCTGCATGAGCAGCAGTTAGAGAATGCAATTTTTGCTCCAAAGGGAGAGTGTTCAGAAACACAGCCAAGTTGAACAAAGTGGAGCATGCAGATAGGCTAAGCAACTTGAAGTGGTTCAAGTTTAAAATACACTAAACCCCTACACTTACAAAAGACCCAACAGCCAACTGCCCCAGACCAGAAAAGGTGTGAACTCATGGGAGAAGAAAGGGAAAGTTAGAGAAATGTACTTTTAAAAATTTCTGTAAAGGAGAGGATTTGGGCAGAGTGCATTGGCGTAACCTAAAAGCATGAGGAAGTCAATCCTTTCCCGCAGAGGGAAAGCAGGATCACCCATCACAAGAGGTGGCCACATTGATGCTCCTGTACCTCTGATAAGTAACAAATTATGTTCTCACTGGCAAGGGCCAGGTGACACAAATAGTGCTTTGGGGGAAAATATTAAGTCTCGTGAAGTCCATTTGATTTCCCAAGAGCTGCACACACATGAACACAGCTAAGGGCTCACTGCCATGAGTTCAACTCAAAACAGCAGCAAACAGTTGTCAGAGCCAGAAGGAATCTCAGTTTCTCATAGTAGTTTCTCTAAAACAGATTTATATGAACCCTTTTAAAGTCAAGTCAGATTTATTCATATGTTTTAATCCAATTTTGAAGCCCACCATCGTGTTAGTAATTAGGCAGTAGGTTTATGTATTTTTGAATCAGAAAACACAAGATTAAGCAACAGACAACCAGAAGAATATGTCTAAAGCTACTAAAGGCTACTGAAGAAATGTTTTCAATGTGAGTGAGTTTTAATCAGTGGGATTGATACCCTAGTCAGAGCCTTGGTGACCTGGAGTCACCACAGAAGCACTCCTCTGGTTCAGTGAAGGGCCACAGCCCAGACCCTCCAACTCCAGGCATCTCCTCAGAAAACTCGAAATCCTTCTAACCAGCAAAAGCTTCCCAGGACAGAATTGCTTCCTTGGCTTGGCACAAAGTCACTATTTTTGTTGTGCCACTACATTATTTGACCAGTTTAGTTTGGCAATTTCCCTGACAGACACAGGAGCTAGATAAGCAGAGAAAGGCAGTGCTGGACGTTTCTCGCATCGCTTCACAGACCTGAAGCCAAGGACACCCATACATTAACTGCTGCCATACCCCCACAGTCAGTGATGGAAGTTGTTTGACTCGAGTCAGTATGTCAAGAGCTGGGCTGCAAGCCCTTCCAGCACAACAGGCCCTAAGGGAGAAGGTACAGAAAGAAACCAGTAAGCTGTCGTCGTCTTCATGTCTCAGAGGTACTCAACCTACTCACCCATCCCAGCCATCAACTAGGCAAGCTAGGCTAGGACAACGTAACCTTCCCTTAATGGAAGGACCTCCAAAGGACAGTTGCAGTCCCAGAAGGTAACTTCATTTACATCTGCACAACAGATAATCCTCTCTACTCCTTTGTCACCCATTTGACCTGGAAAACCTTCTTTATCTCCAAGGAAGTACAGCTAATTAAGTAAATTAATAATCTTAAGTAAGAGAATAATTTAGAATCCACCATACCCTTCAAGTCAGAAGTTGCTTGTTACATTTTGTGCAACTATACTTTTATTACAGGTATTATACACTGTAACACTTACCTCTCCTGAAGAAACAGCCCAAAATTTGTGAAGAGTTACCACAGAGAGAGGCCAGAAGCAGGTCTGGCCTCCGTTACACTACACCCTAATCAAATGGTTTCAACTAAAATTAAAAAAGAAAACAACATATCACATACTTAAAGGCTTAGCAGTATAAGATACATGTTAGATTTTTACCTTATTACCTCTAAGTGCTAGGAAAGTAATTCTGAGTAAATCATTCCCTTCAAACAGAACTTCATTCATTTAAGGATTACCAGAGAGGGAGCATTTTCTTAAGGCACTGTGTTAGATACCACAACTGTTTCTTGTAGCAGAACCTCACACAGAGAAGGTAATCTACCAGAACCACAAGATTAACACAAAACTTCACAACCGCACTGCACAGTTAAAAGCAAACTACAACAGAAGCTCTAAAGCATCTCACTAAGTACATACAAACAAATAAACAAAAGGAACTTACATAAATGAAATCTTCTGTCACAACAAACAGCAACCACTTCCTCCACCACTGCCCCCTCACCCCAAATCCCTCAAGAGACCACATCCATTCTGCTACTGCCCCTTTTATCCCAAAACCACTTCCAGAGCAGCTTTGCCTCCTCTAGTTGTTTGTCAATCAGTGGAAGCTAACAACTTCACCCATACCAACCAAGGTGTGTAATTAAATGCAGGTGTGCTGAAAGAGCCATGCTAATAGAATTAATACAATTCATTACGCTGGGAATTCTCTAATAAATTTAAACTTTTAAAGCTTGCTATGCCTGTGCTCCAATTCAGTAAAGCTCTGGATCCCTAAAGCCCCTGATGCAGCCACAGGGATCTGCGCATGTTTTTCTGGCTGGTTTTGGGATGCAGCCTCACATACTGTTGCAATGGTCTAGTTGCACAAAGACCTGGACACTTGTAGCAAGATGTGTATGGAAAGAAATGTCCTAATTTTAGTGTTGCAGAAACAACACTGCTGTTGGTGTCTGATTCCAGCTGTGTTAGGGGCAAGGCATGCGTGGGGTGAAAAAAAAACTGGCACTTTTTCTTTCTTTGCCTCCCTCAATCCTTAGCATCACTGTTGTTGCTGTCAGGAAGGGAGCCACGTGTGACAATCATCCTGACTGTTGCATTCGTTTCCCAGCTGAGACAATGCACAGCTCATTTAACTTTTGCTGCCAAAAAGGTGCTATCTAGTCATGGTGATCTTCCTCTCTTCCCCAGGCCTGGCTTTACTTCAGCAACTAAGAGATACAAAACTACAGCTAGTCCCTGCAGGTCGCTAAATATGAACAAAATAATGGGTCTCTCATAAAATAATTGAAATTATAATAAATCAGTGGGAGAACAGTGGACTCTCCACACCACTGCACTGCATGAATGGCCTGTTCCATGCCTGGGGGTGATCTCCTTGTAGCAGGTCAGCCGAACAATAGCGCTCTGCTGCCTTGCTTAGCATGTGCCCTTTCCCCACTGTTCCTTGATGGCCTGCCAGTTCTGGAGGCATAGCTTTCTGGGGGTCAGACTCTTCCCCTGACACCAAGGCTGATGTGGAGTAACTAGCTTGCCTACTGGGGTTTCTTCAGATTTACACCAGCACAATGGAGATCAAGACGCCAATGTATGTCAGTGCACAAAACAAGCCTTTGCGAGACCTTTTGAGGTGCCACATTCTGATCAATGATCGGAACAGGTTAGAATGTCCATTTGCATCCGGGGTGCCCACATTTACATCACCTCCCTTTGCCTGGCCATTGTTTCCTCAATGTATATAAATACACACTACTCCTCATTATGTAATGTGAGCAGCCCACGCAAGTATGGTGAGTTAGCAGCTTAGAGTGTGTATGTCTGTGTCTGTGTCTGTGTCTGTGTCTGTGTCTGTGTCTGTGTGTGTGTGTGTGTACACTGGAAGTATTTTTTAATATGAGTTTCTTGGGAATAGTAGGACTCATCCTTAATTCTGTGCAAGTTAGTCTGTTAGACCTTTGAAAAAAACCACCTAATTTTAAAGAAAAATTCTTGTTTCTTTTCTAGAAATTCCTGCTGTTCTTTTGCCTAATCCTCCTCTACTCAAGGACCCTGTGTGATGCTCGCTGTTACTTTAGACCAGCCAGCAAATACGGTAAGAATGGCAAATATATTAGACTTCCCTGAAGCATTAATTCAGAGATTCAAAACATTTTTTTCTCAGAAATGTTGGACTAGTATAATACATTCTTTCCTGAGGAATGATCCAAACAGCTATGTACTCAGCAATCAATTTGCCTGGAGGCACCTCTGGTACACTGAGAATATTCCATAGTTACCCTCTGGGCTGAGTATAACTGAAGTCCTTGCCCACGTAGCAAAAAAAAAACCCCATGTACTTTTAAGCAGCATTGACTAACATGAGGGGGTACCTGACACTAAAATCAAAGCAAAACCAACACAGCTTATGTTTAAATTCAGTTTAGCAGGGCAAGCTGAAGCCTAGTAAGAACTGTGGGGGAAGGAGAAGGGGGAAATTAAAGTCTAGACCTGTATGTTGAATATGAGAAAGGGCAGAAAAATCCAGCCACAGCCATAAGCTAAGACATTTCTCAGATCCATTGCAATAGCAGAAAAATACTTCTGTCGTATACAGATGCTACCACTTTATCATTCCATGTCATACACTCATGCACACTTCAGCAACAAAGACATAGCATCTTTTCTGCAGAGCAGTGGGTTAGACTCTCCCCTGGTATGACTCTCTGGAAATCAGTGCTTTGATTGCCAGTTCACAATTACAAGACTGTCATCTACGTCTATTCATACATGTTCATATTGATCTACTAACTACAATTTTCTGATGTGTGCATGCAGGGTGCCTTTCAAACAGAAACCTCTATGTTTTTGGTGCGGTGTGGAAGACTGAAGACTGTTACCAATGCAGGTGTAAGATAACTGCAATGATTTGCTGCAGCTTGTAAGTTCATCCAAATTGCTGTTTGTTTATTCAGGAAATGGTTGAAATGTTCAGACTTAAAGAACCTCATTGAAAGTGTGCATTGAAATGTCCTACTCGCATGAGCAAAATTCCTCTGCTTGTTTTCCCAGTTAGCTCTAATTGTGACCCAGCAGAATAATCTGGCAATCACATAGACTTCTTTGGGAAGAAACAAAATGAAATGTAGTTAGGGTCTTTCCAGCACACAGGTCTTCCTCATCACCTAGTCCTTCTTTTGATTCTGACACTAACTGGGTGCATGGTTCCCTTTAGCCTCTGTTTTCTTCCTCCTTCTATTCAGCAGCTTGTCTCCACATATCTAAACACCCCATAACACATATAGATGTGGGCTTCTCCAGCTCTGCACCAGACCATTGGCCTGCCTGCAAGCATCTAATCAGGCCAGAGCTGCTCCATATCCTTCCCATGCTGCCAAGAGGCCACCCTTCCTGCTTATCAAAACAGGACACACGTGCCCTGCTCTGATAATTTTCTTTCTAAATCTTCTCACCTGTTCCTGCCTCACAGATGGCAGGTAACACATCAAGGAAAGCTGTGTCTTCCTGAATATAGTGGTGTGAAGTGATTATCTCCCCATAAGGCTGGAAAAATTCTTGAGGTGAGGGAGGAAAAGTCCCATAAAGGATCTGTGAAGAAGGATACAACTCAAGGAACCCTTGGCAGTGAATGTTTCTGGCTGTTCTCAACCATAGGAGGGAGGGAGTCAGCCTATGCTGAGAAGAGGCTCGGCTGGGAAGTATTCATGCTGGGGTGATTCATCACTTTTTAAGTCTTAGTCTGAATGGCGAAAACAGAATTAATCCCAATTTTGTCTCTGTATGGGAATTTATATCAATCCCTAACAGAATGACCAGTGAGAACTGCATTTAAACCAGAATAAACGTTAAGGAAATCGCTTCATCTCTTAACAGCCATGATCAGGGCTTTGTGTTCCTCCTATGACAATCCATAGCACTTGTATTAATGGAATCTATAGGCCAAATTGATCCATGATGTAGCTTGCTCCAGGATAGCTGTGGCTTAGTAAGCATCCTTCTCAGTCTGTGTCTCAACGCTGATTTTCTCTTTGCTTTTCTCAATGACAGGGTTTCAATCCCCAAGAACTATGACAGGGTGAACTGTGTTGGCCTGTTCCACAAGAAAAGCTGTTCCATTCGTGTGGTGAAGAAGACTAATCCTGACATAAGCTGCAAAGTCTACAATGGAGTTGGTTAAGACCATGTGATGTGTTTCTCCTCTTCTGCACCCACCCTAGCAGTTGAACATGCTCTGGATCTCTCCTTTAAAGGAAAGCAGCAAAGCAGCATTTTTTCAGGAGGAATGGGTTCACTTCAAGCCTTTCACAGCCCTAATTGTGCCACATCTGTCTAATTTCTGACACTAGGTGGTTTGTCTTAAAACAGACACATTTGTAACCAAGCTTTGCCACAGATAACTGTGACTTTTTTTCCTGTTGGGATCCAGAGTTAAATAAATTTTCACATACATCAAATCCCTGCTTTTCTTTCTAAGTGGTCACTGATTGGTCTTGTTGAAAACAGAAGAATTCATGGTAACTGTAAATGTTTGTAAATTTAATCATTGATTTGGAAATCATCTAGCTTATAGAGTAACAGGTATTAAATAAATTGTTGCCAGACAAAAGGATTAATTATGCTATTATGCTCATTGACATTCCCCCAAGGACACATATACTAGAAGAATGGGATGAAACAAAGAAGAAAACAGCCCTTTGAAAGCCTCCTCCCACGCTGGTGCCTTGTGTAGGTCAATCCATTAGTACAGATGCACAAGGAGATGTTCTCCAGGAGATGACTGGTATATTATAAAAAAGGCAAGCCCGTGCCTGAGAGTCCAACCTACTGCAAAGAAATGCCATATAAATAGCTCTGTGGCCTTCCATAGTGGGCAGAATTTCCTGCAATAATCTTGTTTAGATCAAAGCCCACTGACAAACAACCCGATGAAAGGTATTTGTACAGAAAATCTAGACTATAAAGCATGTTTAGTCAGTAGACTTCAGGCACTACACTGTGCCTGGTACAAAATCCATGAAAGTGGTTTATATGAGAAATATCCTATAAAACATATTTAGACAATATTAAGAGCAATTATAACAAGAGCACCGTACAGCTTAAAAAGCCTAGATAAGTCATTTGAGTATGTTCAGTTTATTCAACACTGACATCGTAAGTGTTTTCATCATCTGCCCTACCTCTACCTTGCTGAAGTGTATTACAATGAAATATTTTCAGCTGATAGAAACAACAACTTATTTTTAATATCTGTTGTGGAAAACCACAGTCACATGGTCTATTTTCAAGTGCAGTGCTGAGAGTATACAAACAGAAAACCTGCACATAGTAAGGAAAACAGCTTACCAGTGGTTAGAACAAAACCCATCCATGGCTCCAGGTACTACCAGGAAGTCATTAAGGTGATTCCAGGAAGCATGTAAAATGAGAAATACAATTAAATGGTAGCTTCTTAAATCTTTGGCTCTCAGGATTAATTAGAACTGCTTAGTAGTGGCTCCCTTTAGTGAGATCCTCCTGTGCCTTCTTGGAAGTAATTGAGTGGACATCACTGGAGCTGGCTATGACCCTTCCAACCTGCAAGTAGCAAACACTGGAGGGGCCTTCACTTTTCTACTTGCTGAGGGCAGGTAAGAGGATTTCACCCAGCTATATATATAAGGAGATATATATGTAAAAAAGGGATCGTGCTATCAGCTTCTTATATACTAGATGCATTTATAAGGGCTTGCCTAGAGGGGAAGGAGTAACAGGGCTTTCCTGTTCTTGAACAGGGAACAAGGCTTGAACATCATTTAAGCAGTTCAGAAAAATCCCTGGGAAGATACATCGGTTTCACTAGCTCCCCCCCACGGAAGGAGGGTTACGAACAAATTAGAGAAGGCTGAAAAGGATTAAAATATCAATTCTGCTTCAGAGTGAGGTAGAGATTCTGACAAAACAAAGTCAAACTAAACTTGTGCAAAATATCTGCAAGGATGCCATGTAGACCTGCTAAGCTTAGCACACGCGTGGACTATGTCCTGTTCCATGGTACATTTTCTCCGTATACTTTCGTCATTGAGTACTTGGTACTATTCTTTGTGGACACTGTTTGCTCACTGTTTAACAGTGCCAGAGAGAGCAGGCTTCCAGATGCTGGACCACAATTAGATTTGCTAAATGTACTGTAGGAGAATTGGCCTTTGAAATTCCATGCTCAGAGGAAAGAAAGAGACAGAGCATCAGGGCTCCATCAGTGAAGGTTAATACGGCTGAAGATCTGACACAAGAGCACTGGAGGAGACTCTCAAAGCATCCAGAATACAGTTGCAATCCCACTGCTGTCACTCCCAGGGAAATACTTTATTGCACCCAGTGAATACTTCTTGGTAGAGACCTTGCTGTCACCATACCCACTTGCAGAAAGGAGTTATCTGGCCAGCACAGAGGGGACTATTTACCCATGCATCTGTACCCCTTGAAATGCGTTGTCTCCATGGAGTCCAACTGTCTTATGTAATAAGCTGCAGAGAAAACAGGACAGTTCCCAAGTGCCTTCCCCTAACAGGGGCACGTGCCGTGGACTGAGAATGGAAGCAAGCCTTCTTAGGTCTCTGTGCCCCATGCCATACCAGCTACAGTTTCTTTATTCGTTTCCCTATCAACAGCAAACAGGGGCTGGTCCATTGGTTGCTAGTGTCAAAGCAAACCTACTGATATGAACAGAAACGGCCAGTCTGACCAGCATATGACTAGCAATAGCTGGGAGTGCAGTACTTTGACGTTGCTTCCCAGCAGCAAGTGTCCTGCATACAAAGGAATTTCTACCCTTATGCACCCTCATACAAGTCCTGCTTATGCATTTTTGAAAAGCCTTAGTGGGTCAGGATCCTCACAGAGACTCTCCACAGATATATGTTCAATCGTCTCCACTATACAGTGAAATTAAACATGGCCAGACTCAAACCAGACAGCTCAGACACCAGCATCCCTTTCAGCAAGGTGCTAAAACAAGCCTACAAGTCATCTGGACGAGGAAACAGACATCTGCATCTTTGTCTTGCTGCTGCTGTTCTCAGTCCAAGCTAGCTCCAGTATTGTCCCTGCTATGCTACAGTCTGGACGGCTACTTCATGGCAGCTCCAGCCCCACCATGTCTCTTGGCTTACGCTCAGTGGCTACTGGGTGCATATAAGCCCCAGCTGTGTGAACCAGTGCAGGGTTGGAGTGACCCAAGTGCTGCTCCCACATTTGCTTGTTAACAGTGAATATTTTCACTCTGCAGTTTGGACACCATGTGGAAAGAATATGTGTCTAATAGGACTCTAATGCAGCCCCATTCATCTCATTAAAAAAAAAAAAAAAAGGCCAGAACCTTGATACAGCAATTCATCCTAAAAATCTGTTGAGAAGAAAGTCCCAGATGCCATAGCAAAATACTGGTGGTGAGGTCATTTCCTGATCCGCAGGCAGCAGAGCCCCGAGCAGTCTTTCAGAAACAGTGCTGCGGCTGTTCTCTGCTGACTTTAAGAAGAGAGCAGATGCTAATTTGCTGGTTTGCAGGCTCTGCCCAAATGTCTGAATTTAGAGAATAAAAGCGACACAGTATATCTTTAAAAGATTGCAAGGTGTGGAGATAAGGCTGGGCCAGGAATGCTGCAAGGTGAGGGGGATGAGAACACCTTCACAAATCAAAATAACCCTCAGTACAAGGACTGTCTATTTCCTAGTGGTTTTCCTCCCCTTTCTTTAATGCTTTGTACAGCAGAACAAATAAACATGATAAATAAATTAAGGAAGAAACAGAAGTGAACAGGCCAGCTAAATAAATCATTTCAGCTTTTCTGGCTCCAGTAAGATAGGAAGCTTCTTCTTCCTAAGGAACTGGGAAGAGGCTCCAGATCTGCGTGGGCTTATGCCTTCTCAGCTGGAGCACAGACTTCACATCCCCTTTCCTAGCCAGACCAGAGAGGTCATCTCCTTTTGAGGCATCTGGGTAAAAGGGAAATGCTAGGATATGGGGTGCTGGTTAAACTAGCTGATAAATAAAGCTCCTGACAAGGAGAGTGGGAAAAATAAGTAATAGAAAATAAGAAGCAACTCAGGGATGCCCTGAAGAAAGAACCACTAAGGACAACTTTCCAGCTCAGACCATTTGTCACACAGATTCCAGTTTTATCTTTCTCAGAATCATAAGACGTGAGAAATGCCAAAATACCCTAGAAAGACTTAATATTCCTTCTTCTATTTTGATTGTTTCTCTAATGATGAAAGATGTCAGCTAAGCCTTTGAAGTGGATAGGTACATCTGTAATAGCCAGTACAAGAAAAAAAGGAAGAAAGAATACAGTATGAATGAAAAACTATTTTCACCGTTAGTTTAGTTGATAAGAGCTTGTACTTGTTTTGATACTGAAATGTTTTATTTCTGTTGACACACTACATGAATACAAATGAAAACACATTCTGGTGGGTTGACTTTGGCTGGACACCACGTGCCCACCAAAGCCACTCTATTGCTCCCCTCCTGAGCTGGACAGGGGAGAGAAAATACAGTAAAGGCTCTTGGGTCGAGGTAAGGACAGGGAGATCACTCAGCAATTACTGTCATGGGCAAAACAGACTCAACTTGGGGAAATTAGTTTATTTTATTACCAATCAAATCAGAGTAGGATAATGAGAAATAAAAGCTAAATCTTAAATCACCTTCCCTCCAGCCCTCCCCTCTTCCCGGGCTTAACTTTGCTCCTGAATTCTCTACCTCCTTCCCCTCAGTGGCACAGGAGAACAGGGAATGGGGGCTGCGGTCAGTTCATTACATGTTTCTGATCCAGCGTGGGTCCCTTCCATGGGATGCAGTCGTTCAGGAACAGACTGCTCCAGTGTGGGTCCCCCACGGAGTCACAAGCCCTGCCAGCAAACCTGCTCCAGCGTGGGCTCCTTTCACCGCAGGCCCACAAGTCTTGCCAGGAACCTTCTCTAGCGCGGGCTTCCCACAGGGCCACAGCCTCCTTCGGGCATCTGCCTACCCCGGCTTTGGGTCCTCCATGGGCTGCAGGCGGATCTCTGCTCCTCCGTGGGTCTCCATGGGCTGCAGGGGGACAGCCTGCTTCACCATGAGCTGCAGGGGAATCTCTGCTCCAGCGCCTGGAGCACCTCCTGCCCCCCCTTTATCGACCTTGGTGTCTGCAGGGCTGTTTCTCTCACACTTTCTCACTCTTCTCTCCAGCTGCAATTGCACAGCTGGGTTCCCCCCGCCTTCTTAAATGTATTATCCCAGAGGTGCTACCACTGTTGCTGATGGGCTCGGCCTTGGCCAGTGGTGGGTCCATCTTGGAGCCAGCTGGCATTAGCACTGAGGGACACACAGGAAGCTCCTAGCAGCTTCTCACAGAAGACAACCCTGTAGCCCCCCCCACTACCAAAACCATGCCATGCAAACCCAATACACACATATTTGCTACGACTACTTATCACACCTTTAGAAGGGCCCCAGAACAGCATTAGCCACTGAACTAGTTAAGTAGTTGCCAATAACTTAAAAAACACTTTAAGTAAAGACTCAAATAAGGTTATTCTTTTACAGCCCTTGGAAATACTCTGTGTGTGTAGTTTCTCAATGCAAGAGAAAAATTTGCAACTCTGATTTCTTGGTTTTTCACGAGAAAGATTTGACAAATATAAATAAAAACTGGCACTTTTGCAAATCCTTTTCCTCTATTTCCATCTTTCACAGTGCTCTTACATTTCTGAGTTCTTTGTTTGAGTAACAATGTACCTCTTCCAGTTTCAAATTTAAGGAATTGCAGTCTGGATCCTTCTAAAATAAAATTTCAGTAGCAGTTTGTGATGGAATGGAAAAATTGAGAAAGCTGATACTGGGAACATTTTCATATGTATGAAGCAAAATTCTCTTTGAGCCCTACAGAAATCTTGCCTCAGCAAGGAGAATGGGATTAGGCTCTGCTTTTGTATTTTGTCCCTTTGCTTCAGTGTGCTTCCACTCGAGTACACCGTTGCGTGCAGGACGGCTGGGTGCCGCGCTTCGTACAGCTTCATAGCTCTTTCCTGAAGCTGCTGTTCCTCTCAAGTATCTGTAGAATTTCTGTATTTATATAACAGCAGAGGGAGCCAGAATTTCAAAATCAGACCATAACCATAAAGCAGAATTCATTGGCTAAGCTGAAGGAAGGGAGGGAAGGAGGGCAAGAGAAAGAGGGGGAGAGGGAGAGAGATGCCATCTGAATTACCTACAGAAACAGTGAGGAGACCTTCTCTTCTGGATTGCTAGGACACAGAAAACTGCTGCTGCTACAACATACCTTTGTCCTTCCAAGACAGAAATGTGCAGAAACAGCAGTAATTTTCTGAATCAGTAACAGGTAAGAATTTTCTAAATTATAGATTTTAGATTGATGAGAGCTCAGATCTCTTTATTAAAGTTATTAATTTTGGTTGTAAAAATTTATTAAACTTTCACTTGAGTGACTGACAGCTGATGCCATCATTGCTAATTCCCTTTCTGCTCAAATCTTCCTCTGGTTTGGAAAATGACTTCTAGTCAGAAAATGTTAAGTAAAGATTCACCTGAAATTTAACCTAAGATCTGAAGCAAGAGTTGTATATAAGAAACTTTTAAGGGAGAGTTATTGAGTAGTTACCAGGTTAATATAATTTAAATAAACAAGTTTTACAAGAACATGAGAATATGGATTACAAACAGTTCAGATAAGATTCTTCATTCATTTACCTATTAAGATAAACAGGAAATAATTAAAAGCATTCAATTAACATTTAAATTCTAAAATTGATCCATTGATATTGACAGCAACATGAAATTTAAATTCAAGAGAAGCCAAGAATTGAAAAACTTTGTGCATATTGGATTCCTATAAGCAAAGAACTCTTGCACCATCCTTCAGTTTCATGAAAATGTTGTAATTTCTTTATGGTTTTAGAACAATAGAAAAGCAAGGGCAGAATGTTAAGTTAACCTGATCCAAACTCCTCTATAATCAACTGGAAAACCAGTAATAAATGCTTTGTTCTCTTTGAATGCTTTTTAAGCCCTTGTCCACCTCTGTCAAAAGAGAGACTTGATCTGCTCCTCTAAAGCTGTGCAGCACTAAGCACAAAATGTTCTATTCTCAATTAGTTTTTTAATGCACCCACAATAAACATTAATATAATTATTAATGGTAGTAATTTAGCAAGAAGAGTTATAAAGGCAAGGGAGGCCTTTGCTGTTTACCATTCAGCTTTGATTAAGGCTGCACAAACAATTGCTTTTATCAGTCAGTGACTGAATCAAAACATTAAGAGTATAGTTTTGAAAGACTGGATTTTTTGAGGGAAAGAAGGCATTTTCAGATTTAAAAAAAAAAGTGGATTTGGTATGAATACAATATATTTTTCTATTGGAAACAAATTCCTAAGCTTTTTTTAAATAAATCCAAGGGCTTGACCACTGTACAGGAGATGATGATACTAAGCCTGGTGTTTAACCCTATGATTTTCTGGGTTCTCCCTCTTCCAGGAGATTCAGAAAAAGAATTTGAAGGGTCCTCTCTCAGCTCCATGAAATGTTTGCAGAGTATGGGTGCACTGAACCAGTATTTTACACCAAGCAGGTGACTTTTGACAGACAGATCCAGTCTGACCTGTCATGGGAGGCCCAACCCTCGCATCTGTGGAGCACAGCTCTGCAACCTTTCAGGGTGCAAGAGGGAGATGGCAACTTCCTGGGGGTTCTTTGGGGTTCAGGTGTGCTCCCTGACACCTTGCACTGTGACAGAAAGCCTCCCTGGTTACCACTGGTCACAGAAAAACAATTCTTATCTCCTGGTCCCCGAGCCTCCTCATTCCTCACCCGACCCAGGCAGTTTTTGGCAGTACGCATCACATCACTCTCCAGATATCCTAGCTGGCTGGCTGGGTGGCTGCTAAGGTGCCAATTACAATGATTTATGGATTCCCCACCTCCTTTGGTAAAGATGATCACTGTAAAAAAAAAAGAAAAAAAAAAAAATATTTCTCTTGAGTACAGGACAAGTTACAATGGCCTTTACTCTTAAGGAATCAGGGATTAACTACCATTCTCCAGTGTGCTGACCTGCTAGTCACATTTTACATTTGTGAGCTGGCTCTGTGTCTTTGGTAAGGTTGTTATGAATTTAACCAGAAGATAAAAATTCAGAGTAGGTGCTTTTGTAAAACTTCCTTGATTTCTGCAGGATCAGAGAAGGTTAATTTGTGATATAAGTTCATCTCTCCTAAAAGGTTTCCTTCTGAAAAAATGTAGATGTGAGAGGGAGGGAAATACTCACTTTCCTGGAAATTTATACTATCTCCCAATGTTATAGACTTGTAACATATTAATACACACAACTTGTGCTATATCCTAATATGCAGGTTTTAGAAATCTTTAACATATATAACTTTTTCAGTGACCTAAGATAGTCCCTCACAAAATTTTTGCAATACAGAGATAAACAAAGATCAAGAGTCCACCATTAAATTTCACTGTACCAAATCCTTTATGGATTTAACATTGCTGTGGCATGTCTGTGCACACTCAGTGGCAGGTTTCCTCTTCTAGTTAAGTGTTGCCTTCCTGGGAACCTGTAAAGATAGCCAACTGATTTTTGACCTTTTTCCAAGATGTAAGGCTAAACAGGGCAAATCTATTTTACTGAGATAACATCACTGCCAGCAAAAAGGGGATATCACTGTTCGTCAGTCACCACCACCTCAGTTAATATCTGTAATATGAATTTCAGAGTTCTATTAAACCTTTCCACTGCTCATTTGTTTCTAGTTTAAAAGAGGCAGATGATAGTTGCTTTACTTCAGATAATCTACTCTTTAAATAATACAGTCACCTCATGTCTTTAGGAATTGCTTCTTTCGGGAAGACTTATGGACTGAAAGCAGCAAACGTGGCTTGAGCAGCTGATTACGTTCTGAGCTAGATAAGCAATTGGTTCTGAGTACCAGATAATGAAGCCAAACATTGCAAACATTTTTTTTCTTCAGCATATGTCTGATGTGGAAATTGATCCAGATTTCCCATCACAACTATGGAAACTGGTTTTTGATTTCAGGGAGAGTATGATCATGATTAGTTTTGCAAGAATGACCCACCTTTTTCCAGTTACTACATAAAGCACAGCAGTAGTCCCTTGCTTTATCCTGCCTCCAGGAATACAGGCTTCATAGAGGTTTTCGTGGAATGTCTTCAAGTCCAGAGGTCTCCCAAAAGGGCAGTCATGCATTAACTCCTTGGGACCCCTTATTGTCTAGCAGTCTCCTTGGAACCCACTGAGGGTTTCATTTTCTTCCCTAACCCATCTCTGCAGAATTCCCTTTCCTTTGAGGAATTTTTCCAGGAAATACAGTAGAGTCCTCCAGGGCAAGTCTTTCAGGCTGACTAGTGAGAGTTGGTTTCCTTTTTCTGAGACACCTTGCATGACATCTGTTAGTCTAGAAAGCTGTGTTTTTCAGCAAGACAAACTCTTCAAATCTTACCTGCCCTTCTTCCTTGCTTCCAACACAGACAGCAGAGTAATGAATGTCTATAAAAGATGTCAGTGGCGAATTTAACTTACAGTAAGATTAAATCCAAAAGCTCCTTTTCTTTTTCCTTCTGTATCCTGTTAATTTGCTGCAGACTTTGGTGACACTCACTTCTTAGAGAAACTATCTCATGCTGCCTCAATTACAGAAGAAAACCCTTGCTTTTTCAGCATGTTAGCTTTTGTTACAGACCTGTTTCCTGAAGTTCATTAAGGGTTCTGAACAGGATTACTGTTTTCTCTTTAAAAACAAATAAGCAAACAAAACCTATCCAGCTTTCCCCACCAACTCCCTCTGCAAACTGGTTTAGGAGGCATGCTTCTTACTCCTATGAGCCAAATAAGTATTGTTTTGCTTTCTGGGGACAAAAGCTGGGGGTTTTAGCCCAGAAAGTTTTTGCTATATTTTACTAGGCAATAACAAACCTTTGATACTGTGAGGAGTCTAACACCCTCTTCCCCACTGCATTGGTGATTCAGTATATTAGCTAACATTTGAATCAAATGTCTAAACAAAGTAAGTACACATTGCTTATTACTGCTCTTAATTTAGACCAAACTGAATAGTAGTCAAACACTTGGAGATAACACAGCGTTTGGCAGTGAATGACTTTAAGAATCTGCCATCTAAGGATACCATAATAGGATATGTAAGGTCACCACAACATTTATTTCTCTTGAACTGCTTTTTACATTATGGTTGCCTGAATAAGAGATACAGAGAACAATAGACCTAGGCGGTCTAGGCTCTGACTTTTCCCAAGACATCAGGTTGGCGGGCAGTTTTAAGTCCTGCACAGCATGCCGCAGGTTCCACTGGACACTGGATAACTCATGTCTCACCTCCCTCTCTCAGTCCCCTTATCTGTGACAAGAAGGTGATAATTCCTTATTTACTGCTGGGCAGTGCCAGATGAATGCCCAGGAAGTGCCTGACAGTTACCTTGCCGGAGACATCACGGAATGCAAGGTGTTAAAACAGAGGGAGCTCCTAATCCAACAAAATGCATTGCAGAGCCTTCAGAGATGCTCTTTATCCCCACCATGTCTTCCACCTCTGATAAATGCACAGCTGTGCTCTGCCTTTGCCATTCCTCTTGGGAATGTGCTCCTTAAAGCTGTGGGATCTGGCTTCTGCTTTTCAAGTGGCTCCACTACTTTCTTTCTTTTTTTTTGCTTCAACATTATTAGTTCTCCGTGCCAATGCCTCAGCACGTCCAAAAATGTCTAGGACCCTTGAGAGGGCTTACTCTGTGGGGCACATATGTTGGTAATAACTCAGAACACATTTTTCAAGCAACAAGAGAGAACCATGTATTTGTTGTGGAGGATACTGTAGCTAAGGGCACTAGGCTGGGATCGTAGTAAAAAGCTCATGTGTTCATTTACAGCAGAGTCTGTTTGTCCTGTCCAAATGCCAAGATTAAGCTCCTGCGACTGATACCAAATAATATTGCAGGCTGCTGATCCCTTTACTCTGTTTCTTTTGCAGCATCTCCAGTGGCCAGCAATCACTAAAAGCTAAAGGGTTGGTTGATGTTTTTTTCATTCTATATCCATTTTCACACTGAAACAGACCACCATACCCTCCCCATATGTGACCATGCAATCCATACCTCATCATTGCCTCTTCTTTTAGTTCCAGAAAATAAATCAATCTGTTCACAAAGGTTGAGTAACAACACAAAAGTGAGTGGACAGAAAGAGTCACACCTACATCCACAATTTGGAAAATTTCCTTTGTCCTCTTCAATTAACGTCTAAACTACTGAGGAAATGAAGGAAAACGAGGAAGAAAAGGTTTTCTCATGTGACTGTCTTGACCGTCTCAGACAGATGATACAGATAGATACAGATAGATAAATCAACAGGTCCAGCAAAGCAACAAGAGAATTGACTGGTCTAATTTTTGCTGATCAAGCAGAAAAACAATCCCCAAAACACCTTTTCATTTACTGTACACTATTGCTTTCATTAGTTCCTGAGACGCAACATCTCCAGAAGCATACAATACAATTAATAAAGAGAAAGACGAGGCAGACAAAAAATTCTAAGATGGTGGGTGCTTTTTTTTGGTACAGTACTGGTTACCTGTATACATGCAGTTGCTCAGCAGTAAATGCTACTCAAACAAAGCGATAAGCTCGCTATGTTGTTTTATTTATGTATTCATATCTTGACAACTTGTTTTTCTGAATCTCAGAAGGTTTTCACAACCTCACAAACTTGTTTGAGTGGCATTTTATTGCTGAGGAAAGAGTCGTGCAATGGGTAAATAGTGTCGTTCCCTGAGTATTTGTTTACTTTTCACATTATAAGCCTTCGTACAGCATGAAACTGCCTCGGGCCTGAGGAGAACTCCCACAGAGTCAGATTTTTTTTTCTTTGATTCCTGAACATAGAGGATTTTGACTCCAGGTTCAGGATTATAAAGCAGGGTCTGCTATGTCAGATCATGACATGCTCCCAGGAGCCATCTAGTAGAGTCCTATGGCAGAGATTTCCAAAAGCGCGCAGTCCAAATTAACTCCATGGGTTCAGCTCCCTGAGACCCCATTGAAAATCCCACCCTGCAGAGTGATTAAGAAGCCTGTGCAGGAACAGTATCCAGGAGATAACACATACTATTACAACACTTGAATTCTTTTGGTTAATAAAAGCAAAATTATGCTGTGGGAGAATCAATAAGAAGCTTCTCACAAGGAAGTAAGAGATGTTGTTAAAATCACTAACTCTTAAAGCCAAAATCAGAGACTGGACTATATTTCTGATAAACCCTGTGATGGCCACATCAGCCACCCAGGAAGATATATCAGTGCTTCATGGGCTTCATTCAGAATGGGGAAGCAGGGAATTCCCATGACCTATAACAGCTGTGTAGAAACTGAAAAATGTTGAAAATATTTTGGATTAATTTAGACTTTTTCAAAATTGTTCTATGCTATCCCTCCTGAGGACATAAGCCTGACTTTTTGCATGGTGATTGTCTCAAGCAAACGTGGGTTCTGGCTGCAATCACAAATACATTTCACAGATTAACTCGTGAATTGTGTCGGCATCTGGTATGCCTTACCTTTCACATTGATGTTTAGCTCAATTGAAGCCCCACAAATTGTCTTCTGCTCTGTTTTGGATTAGAAACTTGTAAAACCAGAATTACACACAATTTTTACCCCCAAGTGTGTTTTGACCCAGCTTTCTTGAATCATCACTCTAGTGCATTAGTGATGTTCAAAATACTACACTGAGTTAAATGATGATGTTAAGTTGTTCTTAAATCCATGGGACAACCTCATAAGGAGTAAACAGGGTCATAATTTAATAAAGTTGCACAGACTTCCATACCACAGTTTAGCAAAGGGTTCTAATAAACAGTATAAAAGGGAGCTGCAGAATATACACAGAATGCCTGGCATTTGCTTCCCTGTCTCCGCGTCTACCCTTTTCACTAATTTCTTATAGCATGACTAAGCAATCTTTTTTCCTTTTCTTTGCAGATATACCCAGATCTTCCACAGCCAAACAGAACAGATAAAACCTTTTTCAGGCTGGCTCCAGAAGACCCAGATTCTATTTGATTATCACCTTTTTCAATAAATATTTTGGAGTTCAGGATGAATAAGACAAGAGCTATTAATGATGGTTTTCCTTTCCTGAACAGTAAGAACTGGAGCTCAAACCGAAGCTTCCCTGTGCACATTTCTAATCAGTGTAGGAACATCACTGACCTTACTGTCTTTCTGGCCACATCTTACAGCTTGGAGACTGTCCTAGGCATTGTGGGAAACATCTGTTTGATTGCTGTCATCGCCAGGCAGAAGGAAAAGGCCAACGTCACCAACATCCTAATTTCCAACTTAATAATTTCAGACTTGTTTATGTGTCTCGTCTGTCTGCCCTTCACCGTTGTTTACACCATGATGGACTATTGGATATTTGGGGAAGTCATGTGCAAAATGACCTCTTTCACTCAGTGCACATCTGTGACAGTGTCAATTCTTTCCCTTGTCCTTATTGCTTTGGAAAGACACCAGCTCATCATAAACCCAACTGGCTGGAGGCCAAGTATCTCCCAAGCTTATCTAGGAATTGGAGTAATTTGGATTTTAGCATGTCTCATGTCCCTGCCCTTTTTGACCACATCCATCTTGTCTAATGATTTGTATGAGCAGCTCTCACACATCATGAATTTTACCACTGATAAGGCCATATGCATCGATTCCTGGCCCTCTGAGCAACACAGACTTATCTACACTACCACTTTACTGCTCTTGCAATATTGCATCCCACTGTTCTTCATTATACTTTGCTACCTGCGTATCTACTTACGTCTACAGAAGAGAAAGGACATGTTTGAGAAGAGTGAATATAGCAACCGAGCAGTTCAGCTGAGAAGGATAAATGTTCTGTTAGCATCCATGGTTGCTGCTTTTGCTGTTTGCTGGCTACCACTGCATGTTTTCAACACCATTGTGGACTGGAATTATAAAATCATTTCACCTTGTCACCACAATCTGATCTTCTCATTATGCCACCTGGTAGCTATGGCTTCCACCTGTGTCAACCCTGTTATCTATGGTTTCCTAAATAGCAACTTCAAAAAAGAAGTGAAGTCACTGATTCTGAGCTGCCAGCATAATTCAGTAACTGCATCAATGGAAGAATACGATCATTTGCCTTTGTCCACCATGCAGACTGAAATTTCCAAGGGCTCACTAATGTTGAACTGCAGACATAACTCTATCTAGCTAGTAGAAAACATTTCAGAGGGGTGCGCTGACACCACGCGCCAATTATTACCTGTAGGTATAAAAAGCAACCAGTGGTGCCATAACTGGGATGTGAACAGGGACCCATTACTGCCTGATTTTTGGAAGAACAGGCAAAGGAAGGTTGTAAATGTATATAGCAGCTCTTATGGTACACAAATTGTTCATACAACTGAGGTGGTACAGACATTGAAGAGACTGGGTTGATCTGCATGCAGCTGCTCTAACACATAAGTCACTAAGCTGTGGCACAGGGTTCATCAGCTAAGCTCACATCTCTACCATGGCTGCAGTAAACCCAGACTTCCAGTTTCAGCACTGCAGGCTGCCAAAAGTTTAATTTGAAAAGACTCTCTCAGTTTTTTTCATATTAATAACATTTTCATGCACAGCTGACACACCAGTGGAACAGAGATAAGTAAATAAGTACAATTTTTGTGCTTTACCAACTCTCACAGTCCATTAGGTAACAGCAATCTTCCAGCAGATCTAGTTTACATCAAACAACTAGATGTTTGTATGAAACTTCTCTCTGTTGTATAGGCCTGGGAATAGCCATTGCCTCTCCAAGTATGGACACTGAACAATGACCCTGGTATGTAAAGAAGACATTTACTTATTGAGGGATGGTGACAAATGAAAGTGTTACTCAGTGGATTAAACTCTTAGAACACATTGAGATGACACTGAGGACTCTTTTTAAGCACATGAAAAACAGCTGTAGATCTACATGGAAACTAGTCTGGTTGACTTTGCAATTCCTGCTGCTGTCAGCCACAAAGCTCTGCAATACTAAAACCGCATGCCATGATCTACAAGGTGGCTGGATTACTGGAGTTGTTCCAGGTCTTGGGAGCAAGATGTCACTTCTGCTTCAGCAGCTCCTTGGTACTAATATCTCAATCAGAAAGTCAGAATGGGCATGAAAACAAATCTGTAGAAACTATGTCTTTTCAGAGTGGTATGCTCCCAAAGAAATAAACATATGCATGAAGGCTTTCAGTTTCTCTTTAAAAGAAAACCAGATGTCAGATACCAGTCCCACTTGCTGACATCAGCACCAGAGATGGAGCTGAAATTCCAACTAATCAGTAGAAGGTCAATGAAAGAACATAAGTGGAATCCAGGTTAGGTTGAAGCCAAGCTACATGTAAATAGGTAGTATTGCTCCACTAAAGTGATGGCCATGTTTTTTCACATCTGTGGTATTTTTAGTCCTTGTCTACAAAACCTACAAACCATAAACTAATTTTAACCTCTGAAACCAGAGACATTGCTCAGCAACTACTGAGAAACAAGAAGTAGGTATACCCAAGAAGCCTATACTGAGGAATGGATTTTTAAAAAACAGAGCAAATGTAAAAATGAGACCAACCAGGCCAATGCTAAAGAAATGTGGAAGCATATTCTGTCCCGAGGTGTTAAACTAACCTTAGCAGAAGACTGGACTAGGTGACCATTGAGGTAATTTCCAGCCTGAATTATGCTATGATAAGCAGTCATTACTCATTGTAGTCCACGTTTGCATTGAGTTGAAGCTATCCAATGTATTGTTATGTGGACAGCTAGAAATCCTTTAGCCGGAAGCTCTCTGATTAGACAAATTGGTAAACAGTTGGGTAAGGAAGGCAACATGGATGTTGGACAGAGTATCTGAAGACAAGAGCAAAACCTTATGCTATACGGTAGTAAGAGCTATGAACAAGTATGAGATCGTATCCTCAGATGGGAGAAATGGAAGTTAATCCCTTGCCATGAGCTGGGTGCACAGAAATTGGTAGGAAAACTTCACATTTGGACTTGAATTCTTGTGTGTAGAGTCTAAAGGCAGAAGTTGTTTTGATGCAGCCACTCTTCTAATTCTCAGCAGAACCTGTATATCTTGGTAAGAGAGTTCACGTGTGATTACGTTTTGTATCTTCCTCCATTATCTAGCAAGACATTTTTACTTCTTTCAAATGGACTTTCACTTTCTCTTTTTTTCTTGCTACTTGCCACAGTAGTATAAGAAGTCGTTTCTCTTGATTTATTTGTATGCAATGTCATCTATAGACAGGACATTGAGTCTATTGGAAACACAGAACAAAAGAACTCTAATTTCATCTCACATGCAGCTTGAAATTTGCTACTCTAGTTGAAACAAGAGCTAATGCAGCCATGTGATGCTGAGTAGTACAAAACACAGTAACTCCTCCTCATCAGCTTGGTTTACACCAAAACTATGTTGTACTATTTGAGGGCTTACATGCTGCTTAAACTTTGTAGTGTTTTTGTATTTAGGATCAATATTAATCCAAGTAGCCTTGCACAATCCTGCCTGTTTCCTGCACTTGTTATAATTCCAACATTTAATTAAGATATGTGTCAAGCTATTGTAAGACTACTCTGCTAAACATGAACATAGAATATGCTCTGATTTATGATCTTAAGTATACAACTTTTCAAGCATCAGTGTCTTAAATAGAAACACAATTACTTTTAGAGTTTGTGCTTCCATGAACATGTCTTTTTCACTAGTTCCAAGTGAGAACTTTTTGAGAGAGCACTTACAGTATGTCAGAGACCTGCCACTAGAGCCACACATTTGCATTGTGCATTAGGTCCCAATTCTTCCTGCAAAGGGTGGAAATATCAGCAGGGTCTGATGCTTTGTTTAATGTAATTCATGTGGCCATTTGTATCCATGATCACAAGTAAATATGCAAAGCAAGCAGATCCAACTTTGCAGTAACCCAGACAGACATAAACGGATGTATCTTCCTCTAGTGATTAAGGGAAGTGTCAAGTTTGGAGTCAAGTACTGTTTATTGGTAACAGACTCTGAATTGGATAAACTAAAGGATTTAAACACTAAAAGCCACCAAACAGCTCCCATACATCTAACTGCAAAAACACAGATCCGCAAAACTCCCAACCAGCTGCTGCCTATCCATCTACTTACATGCCATCCTGAGGTACACATTTTCCAGTCTCTAAAATTCCCTAGACAACTAAAACTTCACAGTGAACCCAGAAAAACAAATATCGAAGTTCCAAAGGACTAAATATCGATGCCATGTGTAAGTGCTGTCTTTACACACTAGGCATCCTGCTGGCACAAACAGCCCGAATGGGAAAGGTGCCTTTCTCACCACTTCTTCACTCTGTGTGGATACAAAGGCTCATGCAGCTGTGCAGAAATGCAGTAGAGGGTATTATGATGTTAGTTTTTAAGAACTGCTCTGGCACCTGTTCCCCGTCCCCTTTAAAGGCAAAGGCACAAGGCTAGATGCAATTATGCCTGCATGGTTGAGTCATTTTATTTGCTGCTTTGAGGCTTTAATGCAACCAAGGGGGGCTATGTCTCTTTACTCCCAGCAGAAGTTGGCAGAACAGAAATAGCTTGCTTACGTCTTACCCATTTGTAAATAACAAATAAGGTTCATATCTAAGAAGAATCAAGTATTTTTGTTTTCATTGTATACAGTGATGATTTTGAGTATGCTTTTTACAAAGTTCTGCTGCAGAGTTACAGAAGCAATGTTGGGGAAATACGCAAATCATGAGCTCATACAATTTAAGACCTTACCTTGTGCTTTTTTTTGTAAAGCTTTTTATAATATTGCTTCTTGTGACTTGTTGTAAGAAGACAGTAAGGTTTTCACAGCAAGAAAACAAGTTATTGCTGTGATATAAGTGGCACACTATGGGGAGTCTAATAATAACAAATAAAAATAGTATTGCCTGTGTTACTTCACTTCTCTGTCCCTGCTTCCATAAAACAGCATAATACTATTCACAGTATAAAGTACATAACATTTAGTTCTCAACAAGTGTTCATCAAGAGAAAACAAATTATACTGTATGATAAAAGTCATTGATATATGAAGGATTAATAGCTTGATGCATTATTCCTAAGGACAGACAATGGTGCAGCACAGCCAACCAAGGAGGAGAGGTCAGGTTAAATATCAAAAAATTCAACATGAGATGTTGGAATATTCCAATGCCAGGACTCAGCTCATCTTCACAGACTTCCCAGATTGCACAGGAAACCACGTCCTACACACCATACTGTCCTGAACCCTGACAGAACCCCAACCAGAAAGTAATGGAGACTGCTGAGATGAAAACTGATGTGGGACATTTATCAAAATTTTATCAAACCTCAGAAATGCTTTGACTGGATTAAAAGAATTGGTAAATTTCTGACCTACGTAACCCACCTCAACAGAAAGTAGACCAACATACCAGAGATGACCATGGGTTGTGCTTAACCGGGTGATGTTTGTTACATTTACACACACAAGAGTGCAATCGCAGTATCTGCTGCCTGCCTGGCATGTTGGCATATGTTGTAAGTGTAATGTAATCATGAACAGTGGTTGGTAATGATGATGTGACAATAGTCAGTCAGGGTCTGCACTGTGAGTTTACTCTTTACCAACGCAGTACACAAAAACATATGAAGCATGACAGTCTAAGAGAGCGTATTGTAAGTTAAAACATCACATCTCAGGAACTCTTAAGGGATTCTTTTACTTTGACCTGTGTGTCTTCTCACAAGATCACCTGACGCTTCTTTTACAGGCCTTTCTCTTCAAATTTCTAATTCATTAAATACTGGCCTGATTTTCAGGCCAGTATTGATTTCAGTTGAAGTTGTTGCCTAGCGTCATGGGTAATCTAGGTTTACATTTTATGAGCATAAACATCCACATAGCTTTTATGACCTTCCCTCACTTTCTCAGTTTGCTTTACAAAGTCACTTCTTTGAACTCAGGAAGTCATAAGCAGAATAAGCCTGAGATTTATACTTTTGTATAATGCCTTTTCCTGCCAGACAATGCTCATTAGGCCTTAGTCAGAAATGTTTTGTTGTCCTTCCAATAAATGCCTAGTAAACATGAAACCCAGAGATTATACAATTGAAACCTGGGATGAAATTGAATTCCAGATTATTTTTTTTTTTAGAACTTAAATCGATTACACCCTACCACCCATTTATAAAAAATGCTGAGTTAAATAATGCTATAGTATTCATCCCATATGATGGGATGAATAGCAACTGTAATACAGATTACCAGCCATAATACTAAAAAAAAATTTAGTCATGGTACAGAAAATAAGTGCTGCACTTTTTTTCCTACATATTGGCAAAATATGATGGGTTATGTTAGGCATGGTGATGTAAGAATAATATTAATAAAGTACTTGGTACAGAATATCACAAATGCAAATACAGCTTAATTTTATTATCCTCAAGGTGCAACCTCTGGCAGTATAAAGATTTTGTCAGTCAAAAACTATAATGACATACAGAACATGAAACTTGCAGTTTAGATCTTAAAAACAGGGCTAAGTTTTATCCTTAAAATCCCAGATAAAAATTTGTCTTTGGATATGGTAGTTTTAGGTCATTAATTACTGTGTCCCTTATCCAGGCTACAGGAATACAAAGTCTCCCTGTTGGCAACTACTGGGCAAATACTACTTCATCATTCATAAATATTTGTCTTGATTCCATTTTATTACAAGGTGGCTGCATGTAGGATGCACTTGCCCTGTGCTATGCCTGTGTAAGTTAGTGAACATCGATTCGTCTACTTGGTACGCTGACTTAATGACTAAAAGTAATTACGTGTATCATGTATTTCTTTAGTTTCAAGATAGACTACAGAAAAGTTTCTGACATCCTAAAGACCAACATAACCACTTTCAGAAACACACAGTGTTCACAGCAGAGACACAGCTGAAAAATACTGGAAAGTTCTTGTTTCCTCAACATGTACATTAAACTCAGGGATTAATACAGTCAAGCAGAGAGTTTTCTTTAAACTAATGGCAAATATACAGACTCCTCCAGGAGCATGTAACCCCTGGGCCTGTGTTTTGGGAAGTCTCTCAGGATTCAAAGATAGCAGAAGCTGGCTGGCACTGTGGTTAAGAATTTTAAAGCTGATTAAATCATCCAATGAGACCAGTCAATTTAAAATTCAGTGTGTACTCAACTCCACTTATCAGAAATACAGCTAAGCTGTTGCAAATTGTGAAGTGTCCATTTGTAATAACCGACATTTCCACAAGCCACCACAGAAGTCCCGCATGACACAATGCACATAGGTATGCAGAACTTCACACCAAGCAAGCTAATCTTTACTAGCAGACAAAAGGTCTGCTATTAAACTTACAAACTGCTAATATACTTCCTCTCACTCAGAAACAGTCTATGAAACATGAACCTTAATAGGATGAGTATATTCCCCATGCATTGCAAGGGAAAGCTTCCTGGCAGTGTACCTGCATTCTGCGTCTGAGTTGCTTAGAGAGAGCAGGGCAGAGAGGTCTTCAAGCAAAGGTTAAGCTTTAAGTGAGGACAATATGAGGCTTTATGCTTCAAAACATTTTCCTTGATCAGTATTCCACAAATCACAATCAGTTCAAAGAATATGCAAAGCATTCCAAGATTAATATATATACACAAGATGAATCATAAGCCAAATATAATTTCTCATTATCTGGGCCACGGAACAATTGTACACTATACATTTAAAAAATCATTCATTAAGAAAATCCACTTTTTTTGTTTGGAGAATTTCCCAGCAACAGCTTAAAAGGATGAAAACCAGTCCCTCATTTTGCAAACAAGTTGAATGCAGTAAAAAAATCGTTTACTTGAAATTACGTCAGGAATAGAAGTAGCTTGGTTTTAGACTTCCTACTATGCAGTACTTCCTACATCAGCTTCACTAGAAAGAACATAAAGAAACAGTACAGTAGTGATAAACACTGTAAGGCACACATGAATGCACTATTGTGACCGGACCGTGAGTAAATGGTATGATTTGGTGCAGCACAGAACAGCTAATAGCTTCGCTTAAGTGTAATAAGAAATGTGTCTTTATTTCAACCAGCTTAACTCAGTATCACTTTTTACAAACAGAATTCACATGAAAGAGGTACTAACAGGCATCTGTGTGTACAGAGAGAGTATTTGACCATAAGGAACAGATTTAAGACATTAAATTTAATCCTCTTGTATCTAGGAGATTACATAAAGTCTTTATTAGGTTTTCTTAGACCTGGAAGAAAATCAATCGATGCTGTTGCTATGATTCAGTCATTGTCTGTCATGGCTGCATTCTATTTTGTCTCCATAGTCTGTTATTACAGTTAGGGAATGAAAGTAACCACTGTGATGCTTATTTTAGAGACTGCTTATCAGTGGCAATCTATTGTATATTAAGAGGAAATTATGTTTAACATTTTCTTTTGTAACTAAATACAAATGAATAAGATGTATGGGACCAATAAGTAGTACCAGCTCTCAGGACATCCATTCTTTATCAAACTTTTTTTTTTTAGAATAGTCTTTATAATATCTATTCAGGAAAACATTGTCAAGTGTTTGAATAGAGGTTTACAGATCACTGCTCTGTTAGGAAAGAACATCTGTGTTGCATGCTCTGTTACCATGCATTAGTTGTTAGTAACTGCCAGCAGCATCTCCTACAATGAGTTCCAGGCCTCCCAGTGCCATCACGGTACACAGAAATTAAGTGTAGGCAGTTACAGAGAACTTGATTTCCAACTGCAGGAGCACACTGACTTTGACAGCAGTGGATGCTTTCCTACATGCCACACGCACATGCACGAATATGCACACGCATTCAGGGCTGCAGACACTTAGCCGCAGAGCACCTGCTCTTTGCCACATGAGACAGCAATTATTTGCAGATAATGAACTCCTGGGAACAGAATATGCTAACAAATTAAATAAGTTTACACCTTAACCTTTCTCTTTTCAGAACCCTGAAGACCCAGGTAGATAATTTTACTCATTTAACTATGCTACAAATGCAGTGCTCTGCTACTACAGAAGCTGTGCAGGGAAGTGAAGAAGGGTCTTGCAGCTGCCTGCATATCAGCTGCTCAGTCATATGAGAGTGGAAGGGAAGGGTATAACCTTGCCCAATCTGCTGATGTACGTCTAATGGAGCAGGCCTTCAGCAAAGCACAGGCTGGGCAGCACCTGCTCTGCAGACAGCAGTAGGGACTGGGAAGGTGAACGGCTCAGAAGTGGTGACAAAACTGAGGGGGTTCTGAACATGGCCACAGCAGGATTTCAGGCAGACCAGGGAAGTAGCACAAAGCGGAGGTCTAAGGCTAGGAAGAGCTTTGAGGATTTCATTTTGGAATATAGGTGCCTAAGCTCCATCTAAATCTAATAGTAAATTCAGCTCCAGGGTGACATGCCAAAAATCATGTCAAAGGGAGTTTGTATCTAAGCAGGTGTTGAACCCAGTCCTACACCAGCACACAAATCAGTAATCTACTTCCATTAAACTGTACCTGGATCTCTGAAAACTGCAGCCCCAGCATCTTCAATTCAGAATAGACTCAGGGAGTAAGAGCACTGAAAGGGAGAGGTGGCTGTACAAGGTGACCTGAATAAGGATGGGCAGTCACCTAATTAGAACAATTCCCCTTCTTGGGGAGTCACTTGATTTTATAATTAACTTAGATTGAACAAGTTCATTTCTTGCAGGCTCTGTAGTACTAATGAGCCATCCAGCCCCTGAGGAACACATACCTTTACAGAACTTGCTGGATACTTTCATGCAATTTTAATTCTCATTTGGTTAACCATTAGATCTTCTCAACTGCACCTAAAGTAAGTGTACTTGATTTTGTATGTTCTGCCTACCCTCATGAGAAGAGTATCCAAAAGGTACAGTCAGCTGAAGACAGAGAACTGATTTTTTAAATTAATTCACATCAGATAGCAAATATTCCTACTTTCAGCAAGAGACAGTGTAAGTCAGTGTGCAATTACACAATATGTTGGATCCAGGCATCATGCTGCTCTCTTCCAAAATTTCTCCCCATCCACTTGTTCCTCATGCCATGTGCTGTGACAGTACATCCCAGCAGAGCCTGGGAACTGCATAGTTGAACTGACATGCATTTTAAAATAACACCCCTCAAAAATAAACATCCTAAAAAAATAAAACTTGTTATTTTTAGCCTTGTCTTATCATTGATGCAGCTAATGCTGTGGCTCTATAAATAGTTATATTGCCACAAGTAAAGAGAGAGTGACCTTGTAATATGGAAAAAGAAAGAGGAGGGGGAATGTTGGGGACTGGGATTTCTTAAGCCAACTACATTACCAAAGTCAGCATTGTGCCTATCTAAACCTTCAGTCTGTGGATTTGTTCTTTTCCCATACTGAGGGGAGTGTGTTCAGAACATTCACAGAATGACAGTGGTTGATGTCGGAAGGGACCTCTTGAGGTCATCTTGCCCAGTCTCTGAGCTCAAGCAGGGTCACCATAAGCAAATTACCCAGGACCATGTCCAGATGGGTTTTGAGTATCTCCACGGATGGAAATTCCGACACCTTTCTGGGTGACCTTGTTACAGTGCTGTCACCATGCACCAGCAAACGTATTACTGCTTCATCTCATTGCCTTAAGCTACAATCTCTATCACATGAAGACCAGTATGCCTGCACCAATTGTGATGGGACTTCACTGATCTACATCAACTGGAAATCTGTCCCCTACTTTGTTTTCTTTCACTCCAAGTTTCTCTCTAGTATTTGAAATCCCAAATTCAACCCTAGTTCAGCTGCAGGCTCATATTGCCCAGCTAGGTCACATCATCTTGCGGGCCAAGATGGAATCTTAAATTTGATCACAGAAGATAGTGCCTCTGAACTTCGTATTGAAACTTAGTCCTAACTTGGTTTTATCTTTTGTTACAACAGCAGCTTTTTTTTTTTGGTGGTAATATCTCATCAGGCAATGCTAATGTACAAGTGTAATGACATTAACTTCAAAACCTAAGATAGAACAAACAGGTTTTTAGGTTTTTTTTTTACTAAAATAAGAACAAAAGCTCAACCACAATTTCATTGGGAATCTCTGAATAATGCTCCTCTTGAGACTTGTTACTTTATTTCATATCCTTGCAAATGCCTTCATAATTAATATGTGATGGTATTTTCTACTTAGCCATTTTGTCAGGGACTTTTTTTCCTGCTGGTTCAATATGAAGTTGACTGGTCTCATTTGCCAAGGTATTCTGGTGTAAGGACATGACAGCCAACAGAAAGTCATGTCTGGTATTTTCACAACAGAAGGATCATGCTTGTCTTCTGTTACTTTAAGGAGATGATCCCTGCTGCTGCCTGAGCAGCGCTGCAATCCAAACCTTTAGGGACTGAACTGGATGCATCAGATCAGCAAGATGTCAGCTTACCTTTTCCCCTGCTGGGGTCTTATTTTTTAAAAGCATTTTTCTTCATAAGCTGCCCTGATTAGATAGTAATAATAACATTAAGCTAAATTGGTTCCTTGGGAGATGTCCCAATTAAATGGCTATCCTAATTAAGCACATCCTGATTAAGCAGAAGATCCTATAATTATAATAATAGCATGTAATAAAAACTGGCCCATACTTTTGTTCAGACAGAAACCATTTTGCAAGCCTTATTTACAGGAACCACTTTATCGCAAATTGAAACACAACCAGCTCTTGGGGAAAATGCTACATCTGTTTAACAATGTTCCGTAGAAATAAACAGTCTTTCAGAGCAGGAAATGAGAAATTCTGTACCATACTGACAATGCAGACAATGCTATGACAAGGCAGAAGGTACTTAGCATGTAATTTGGATGAAGTATTCTTGACTACTCTTAGCAGAGTTGCTGCAGTATTTATAATTAACATGACAATCACAAGTGCGCCCAAAAGCATGTGTTATAGAAGCTTTGAACACAAAGGTTTAAGTGCTGTTGTAAATGGAGGAAAAGTACCCCATATTGAACTTTTGCCTTCTAAGTTCCAAAAAAAAAAAAAAAAAAAAAATCTCATTCCTATAATGACATCATGGACTTTTCTCAGCTTACAATATTGAGGAGAGTGCAGCACAAGAAGCCAGCTACAGTCTTGTAGAAATAATGATGAGAATAAACTAGCAAGTCCATTTTCTCCAGTGAACTGTATAGCTGAGATCCTGACTCTGTAGTTACTGCAAATGTATGGCGTGGTTTTTGAGTGCTACCATACCAGGGGGAATTTCTACTTTGTGTGTTTTGGATGGTGTTCACATTCCAGTTTGCATAATTGTATTCAGCTGGCTCAGCTCCTCTCTGGATCACAGCAGAGTATGACAACCTCATTTTTCAGTTTGTCCTAGACAACACTGTTGAAAAGATGTTAAGTAACTCTCAGTAAGTAATGACAGTTAGATAAACAAATCTGAACAAACAAATTTAATCATTAAAATAAAACTGTTTTTTGTCTCTTGGTGACAAAAGAGCAGAAACAAGGAGTAAACATGAAGCTCAAATGCTCAGAAGTGTCTGCTGAAAAAAACTGAGTGAATACATATGTAAGCAGCCATGAGCTGGTAAACTATCATTGAACAGAAAAATTGGTAAAGTCCACCACAAATCATTATTCCAGGGAGTATTTATAAGAACTCTCTACATCTCTCCTAATTATCCTGCCATTGTCATGCCTGAGCACTTGAGTGTTATAGAGATATTGCAATATCTGTTTATTTAATAGCATCAATATTTTGTGGCTGTGGAGTCTTTACGCTATGCACCATAACCCTGAGGAGCAGAATCTGATCCCTGCACAGATGCAGGAATATTAATGTAGGTGCACAAAGTGCATTGAGGTGCTACTCTCCACAACATCAAGTCCATTTTTTGACATATCATTAAGATACTACAGTGTCCTCTGAAGAAAGCAATGGTTTCTGGTGCTGCTAGATGATGACTTAATGCTGCCCTTACAGCATTACAGGGAGCTACAACAGAAGGCAGCTATGAGAAGTGCAAATGCAATCTGAGGATGCGTAGGGCAACACAATTGTAATACCTGACAAGTGTTGTGCAATGACATAATCCAGAACGTAGAGACACACATGGAAGAAAGATCTACAGAAACCAGGATAAGCTGCAAAGTAAGATTACTAGAATCAGAGAAACAGCCTAAATATGAAAAATTACTGAAAGTACTTTGCTATTCAGGCTGCAATTGCCATTTGTACTTGCATCAGGCAAATTAAATCAAAAAGAAACAAAAGATGGTTCAGGTAAAGGGGCAGCGTTAGCATGAAAACAAGTTAATGCAGCACTTGAAAACGGAAGGCTTTCATTGAGGTACCTCCTAACCATATTAACTTTAAGAGTAAAGCCTGGTTAGCCAGAAAACTAGCTTAGCTTACCTGATGCTGTAGCAGATGATAGCTAGGGATCAGCTCTTACAGTTCTGTGCTCGGCTGCCAGGCAGTTGTGATATCAGAACCACCACAATCTCAACGCCAACCTCACTTGAAGTCACCTTCCTTTACCCTAGCCTGCCAAGTCACTAACCTCTCCATGCCTTGGTATGTCTTTATGTGATACACAGTAAAAAATTAACTATTTTACAGAAGCTACCTGTGGGCAAGCTTCCTCAAGATAGAGTTAGCTTAGGCTACCCTCCTTTTTAAGGAAGTAGCATAAGTCTTTTGGTAGTTCACACCAGCACAACAACCACTCCCTGTTCCCTTCAGGTAAGAACAGGAAATTTTTCTTTTTGGGTAGAAATATACTTTGAAGCTTCCAGGTCACTAGATTAATATTTCTGAGTAACAAGCATCTCAAAATAGGGTACCTAAAACAAAAAAACAAACAAAAAAAAAATCAGTAAAGAGCTTTTAGTTAGATCTTCAACAATAATTACTCTACAGAGAAATGCACTAGGCTTCAGAAGCAAAGGCTATACCAGAGTCCTACCCCTTTCCAAACTCACCTTCCCCAACAACTCACCTCAAAACCCCAAGTCCAGCCACTTAAATAGCATAAATAAAGAGCAAGTCTTCTTGGCCCCTCCCTAGCAATTAACCCTCCATCAATTATCTTAGATCAGAATTACATGAGGTTTCTTCTTCTCACCTCTCCATGCCCTGATGTCTCAGGTGGTGATTTTATAGCCAGTTATTCCCAATAAACTGCAATCAATGTGCTTCCTGATTTTGACTTTTTTCCACTATTAAAGGTAGTAAAAGTGCATCATATTTTAAAAGCTACTTTCTGCAAAATATGGAAATTTTTTTCAAGCATTAATAAAGCCTCACAACAATCTTGAAAGCGGGCCAAAGATTATGATAGATGAAGTGGCAGCTACCCCAGTAGAGGAGGCTGGAAGAGCGTTTTATTTTAAAAAGCCTATTACCAGGAAGTCAGGGCTTGCCCAGCCTTTGGGACTTAACAAATGGTTGAATTAAAACTAGGTTTTCAGCTGCTATAAAGCACCATCAGAGTCAGTAAAACAGACTTCACTTGTGTGAATGGAAATGGCTTCTGCAACTCTACAAAGTCATTATCATGAGGCGAGCTGAGCCTAAGCTCATTCCCCATCCAGACCTACCCAATTTTGAACCATCTTTAAGTACACTTAGTTAGCAGGATTTTTTCATTCTTCATTTCACTGGGGCATCCTGAATTGGGAGCTCAGGCATGAACAAACGGGTTTTTTTTTTCTACATATGCATCATCAAGTGCATCTGTGTTACAAAATATTTTTGTTCTATCAAAATAGCGATCCTTTTCCACCTGCTGTAAGTGGAGATCTGCTCAGATTTCCATTCCTGAGTGATTCCATGACTGCTGAGAATTGTGTCCTATAGTCAGAATTTAGTTTTCAAAGGAACCTCATAATTTGGATATAATCTTAATAGTCTTGTCCACTATTCATGTGAACCTGCTGGTTTTTTTCTCCAAACAATATTTTGTCTCACAGTCTAAAGAGCAGGGGTTTTTTTTTGCTCCTAACAGTACCACCCTTGTAGCATGGACAAAAGCTAATTTTTCCATTGTTATATCACAAAAGACATCGTGCAGACCCTGTTTTCTTCAACCGGCCTTCTGTTAAATTGTAGGAGTTTCAAAATTTGACGTGAATTTTCCTGCTCGCCTTACACACTTTTGGAAAATGGGGCCCCTTTCCTCCATGTGCTGCAACAAAAATATTACTATTATAGCAGTTGTCTTGGGAAGAGGCATAAAAGACTAGAAGAAGCTTTACTCCTGAATTGAAACCTCAGCAAGCACCAACTGGGCTTTCTATTTGTTTTCCAGTGACCTGGGTTCAGATTTTGGGAGGCCTGGTGCTAAGTGTGCTACAAGTGGCAAAGTCAGGTTTGAGCTCACGGTTCTGCTCTTCTGCTCATGTAGACTGAGTGACCGGGTGCTCCTTTAGTTTAACTGACGTCAATTTGTGTTGTCTCTGTGGATCATCTCTGCCAGGAGGAGTGACAGACATACAGAGTTTATGAACTAGTCATGATATGTATGTTACCAGTATTACCAATCTCACATATGAGACTCTAAGACACCCTTAATCAATATATAGGTTTTTTAAAAAAATCATCTGGTGTACCCAGACAAAATCATCATCTTCTGATCACATAGCCTGGCCTGTATCAGACCAGAAGTAGAAGCAGACTTCATCTTGCATAACTGTTCAGCCTCTGCCATAAACAATAAAACATAGGAATCAAAACAAGAGAAGCTGAGCTCTCAGAGCATGGTCAAGACTGCAGAATGGGAAACCACTCTTAGGACTGTGTCCAGATATTCACAAGCAAATCATTTAGCCTTTAGAAGGAAAAATCTTGTGTTGCCTATGTTTATAGGGCAGATATATAGAACAATCTATAGGAAAAGCGGGAGCCAGGTAGTGATCTGCCAGAGCTTGCACTGGTAGATCCTTCTGGAGGGTCCTTTCACATTGCTGTGATTCAGCATCTACTTCTATTTACTATGACAAGCACTTTATACACACACATTTATTTATTATTAGAGGTGCTTAGCATCCGCACCTCTTATTAAAGTCAATAAGAAAAGAATGTTTTGTGCAGGTCTCTGCTCCAGCCATAGGTCATGATCTTGAGAAGATATTAACTGCACCCCAGCAACCCAAGAGAACTTAAAAAAACCCCATGGTGTTCAGTCCTAGCATTGAATCTGTCCAGACAAACCAGCCACCAGAATTGGAGCCCAGACGAGCTGGGATGTTAATAAATCTGTTTAATGTGAGCTATTTCTGGGGTAAGGTTTCAATTTCCTTTGCACACAACATCAAGGTTTCATTGATAGCTGCATGCTAAAATTAATAAGAAACATAAGTGTATTTTTTCAACTAGCTTATTCTAGAGAAAAATGGGAAATATTTTAAGAGCTATGTTGCAAGTTCAGTCTGAATGTCTTGACCACTGGGATTATTTATCCTTAAGCCTGGATGTAATAACTTCACTTTGCCCGCAAGACAGAAATATTGCTGTGACTAGGAGGATGTCTGTCTCAGCACAAACTTTTCAGACTTCAGAATATAATGTCTCCACTGATCTTCAAATGAGAGAAGCGTCATAACAAGTGTTACGAGGGGGACAACCTCCCTCATTAAACTGACTCACAAACAAGTATTTTTTTAAAAATAATTTTGGCTTCTCATTAAAAGGCTGCAAAAGTAGGACCTGTGGTGGTGTTAAACTCCCAGTTCCTTGGCTGGCAACTCAAAACTTGCAGGCTATATGCAGGCATACAGCTGTTTAGCTGGTGTGTGGGAGGGAGGTCTTGCAGGTTATTTGTTACATGGCCACCTCATCAGGTAGCTTCACATGGCAGGTCCTTACAGGTCACCTTTGCAATTGAGGAAAAGGTAAGCATAACTAACTTTATTTATACATTATACACAAGCCCTTGAAAAGGGTTGGTTACAAACACAGATGATTTAAGAGTTATGTGAGACAGTCCAAACATCAAAACTTGGTTCCCAGGGAGCAAGAAGCCTCAAGAGCTGGTTCCAAGCAGACAGAAAGGCAAATCGTGACACAGCTTTGTCTAACAGGGTGGCAGATCAAACTCCATTGCCTGATCCAGGGAGCATCAGAAACCAAAGCTGTACTACATAGTGAATCCTGCCCTATATATTTTATAAAAATTACCTACCTTCCAGCGGACTTGGTGTCTGTCAAAACCTCCAGTTCTAGGACGTGAGAATTTCAATTTACCCAGAATACAGAGAGCACAGGGACAGCCATAGCACAAACTTCCACTTTCCTGACATTGCTGCTGTTCTTACTCTGGGAATAGGACACAGACCTACCTGTTCTTGGTCCTTTGGACACTCATTTCGCATTAGGACTGCTTCTGATAGATCCACAATAAATGAGGGAGATGCAGTTGGCAGAGCACCAGCCTTGGATGCGAGAAGATGTGATTTTGTTCCTTGCAGCATCACAGATTTCCTGTGTGACAACAGGCACAGCCAAGTCCTGCTGTAGCGAGTAGCAACAGTCCCCAAATTCACTCCGTTCTATACTCTAAAACAGAGGTGAAGTGTAGCAGGACTTCATACACACAAGGAAGTATTCAGATACCACAATAAAGGTGTTGTGTAAATATCTCCAAGTAACAGCAAGAGATGTTTCTTCTGCGTGATTATTATCCTGACATCCAAAACTCACTGCACCAGATTTATTTATCAGCAAGACACAATCATAAATACATGATGCCTTTCAAGTACTGTAACATTCCCTTCCTGCAGATGGCTGGATATATTCTTAGATACAATATTCGCAATTAGCTTGCTGATGAAATTAGTGCTCTGAAATGGTCAGTTTTATAGATACCCATGTTGCTCCCTCTGTGGCTATTACAGCTTTAACCTCTTTGAGACGTTGGCTGAGAGCACTTTCTCAGGACTGCAATATTGAGAGCACAGGTCAGAAAGAAACAGCCCAACACAAGCAGAGAGAAGATGTAGAATCCCAGGTGGGTGATTTGCCTGAGGCTCTGATAGACTGCGTCCTAATCTCTGCTCCACTGCTGACCCTGAACTTGTTACTCACCTCTGTTTCTATCTCAATAAAATGAGGACAGTGCTACTTACTGCCTTCCAGCCCTCCTGCCCCTGGCAGAGGATGTGCCATGGGAGAGCTCAGAGTCATCAGCGTTCCCAGTGGCCAGTTCTGGCACCTCCTTTTTGCATGAGTCATTCCTGACATGTGCTGCCCTGCCCCTCTTATTTACCCAGCAGGACGGTTTGAGGCATGTGTTCCAAACATTTAGGAAAAATCCCTCCATCTACTGCCCCTGAATTCCCCCCGGGAGAACCGTGCTGGTGCACAAACTGCTGAGAACACCTGCTCCTTGCCTGCAGACTGGAAGCACATCAGTGACAGAAAGGATCCATCAGGTATAGAGGCAATTCATAGATCACGTCAGGGATCTTGGGAGGTCCCATACATCCAGAGCATAGTTGCTTCAACCTACTTTGCCACTGTTCACTGCTTTGTGTCACTGGGCTGTGCGAGAGCAGAGTCTCTTCTATAGGAAGCAACCAGGAAACTCAGAATTTAAAGCAGCTTGGATTCCTACTCTCTTTACATCTAAGCCTTTCAATGTCTTGGGCTAGTTTTCACCTTTCACTGACAATAAAGTAATTTGCTCGTAACAAACAGCTTCTCATCTGAAAGAGGATTGGCATGAGTCATAGCGGAGGCATGAATCAAAGGGGACTGGCATGAAACGCTCATGCTCAATTTTGAACACTGCATTATGCCCTGATTAATTGGCAGTGGCTTATGGCTCTATCAATAGGACACACTACCTGGAAGAACGACACATTTCCAAGAAACTCTCAACAGACCCAAGCCTGTATTATTGATGAGCTAGGAGAAAATCATCTGGGTCTTCTTACAAACCCAGGGTTTAAATCAGTTTTGCTGGAAGGTCTGCCAGTCATTTTGATTACCTCTTTCCTCTGAAATAAAGTAGATTTCCCCTGAGGCAAAGGATTTCGCTATGGCACTTGCCTGCAGCTCAGGAGACCTGTACTCTCTCCTTGGTTCTGCTTCAGATACCATGGGTCATCCTGGACAGGACACATTGAAAAGGTTTCCTATGCCTGCTGAGCTGGAGTCCTGTTTTTAAAAGCATCTCTACAGGCGCAATGTCAAAACCCAAGGAAGGCAATCCAGTGGGCTGACTGGCATGGCCCTACTCTCCCCTCCGTCCATGCTGCTGTCTCCCCTGTAGGGTACCACAGTCTGGTGATCTGACCAGGTCAGGGGTCTGAGCAGGCAGGAACGGAAGGAGGCAGGTTTGTTATTACTGAGCTCCCTGACCGCTGAAAGGGATTTCTCCCTTGCTTTGGTTATGATCTCAGACTAAGCTGATGCAATTCCCTTCCTAGGCAAAGAAGTGCTAAGCTAGTTTTTCGCTATTGGGGCTGGCCCGTGGTCAGACAAGGCCTGGGAGCAGTGACAGGCAAGAGTACACGATTGGGAGCAGGGAAGGGTGAATGGAACAGCTTGCTTGCACTGTCAGTGAGCTGTTCAGTTGATTTAAGTAACCCCTTGAAAAAAATTTGCAGCCTCAGGCTACAAATGTTGAGATAAGTTCTCTGCTGATTTGTCCCTGGAACCAGCTCATCACTGAGTCAAGTAAGTGCCACAGTAAAGGAAGTACATTAGGTCTGCTAGGGCAGCAGGTAGCTAGCACAGCAGCTAACCTGTATCATCAAACCACATTCTCAACCACCGATTTTCCCCTTGGCTAGATCTACCACCTGTCCCATACATTGTGTGATTTTTCTACTTAAACTCATCCTTGGAGCAGGAGCTTCCCCTTAACATGCACTTGTGCAATGCCACTATAGGGATTCTATCTTAATTGCATGCCCAGACATCACAACCACTCTTTAAACCGTCTCTAAAAAAAAATTAAAAGCATTCAACTGCTGCCAACAATCCTGGCTATCCAGTAGTGCTCTCTCTTCACTGCAGTATTTGCAGACCTACTTTGGAGAACTTTTCCATCTTCTCCTGTTTCCTGCAGAGGTATTATCTGTGCTTGCGAGGATTCAATTAATGCCATTGATGTGGAATGCTGTTCCATTCATCACCGGCCACTGCATCTAATGAATAGGATAATCTAATTCTCCTCAAATAAATATGACACCAAATTAAAAGAGTTCATAAACAGCCTCCAAAATGGAGTGAGTTTGTTTCTGTTTATTGCCTTTTAAATTGCACTGGATCCCTCAAGTACCAACCTAGTTATAAACAAGTCAGTGACTGAATTTGAAAGTTTATTAGCACTAACGTTTGCCTTTATTTATACTAGAATTGAGTATTAGTATTAGCTGGAAGAACAGCAAAAGGAAGGTTACCCAAATGCCAGAGTTTTTAACCACAATTTTCCTAAACTAGTGAGAGAGCTTTAAGGCACAATGCATTCTAGACAATAATTTTTGCTGTATTTACTGTCACTGAAACATGTAACAAAGTGGTTATGAGCTATCATTAGAACCATGTGAAAAGTTCACCAGGAACTCAGAAAAAAAGTAGTAATGCCTACTGAGCACCTAGCTAGTCTAAGAAGAGACTTCCACCAAAAACCAAACCAACAGTTCTTCCAACCTTTTGCCTGGTTTCATTTTATTTGGCAATCAGCTGTTAGACAAATGATTACGTGTGTGAAGACAGATGATCTTTTCAAGCTCTTCTTTGAATTTAGCCTGGTTTTCAGTATCCTAGGTTGTCTGAGCAGCCTTTCCAGAATACTTGTCAGGAAAAAAGATAATTATTGTGGCTGTGGATTTCTTACATGATGATCTAGATGAAAGAGGAAGTGAAATGAACTTAGTGTGGTGCTTACAAAGTATGTCATACTGGATCACCAGTTTAACTGGACAATGTCTCGTACTTCAGAAAAAGAACAATCTTGTGCTTTACAGCTTGAAAATCCTATTCATTTAACAGCTTCTATAATGGAATCTGAACACTTTCCTGAAATTAATCAACTTATCCTCATTACAGACAGTCTTAGGAAGTGAAGATCTATATCTACCTGGCTTTTACAGTTATTATGTTGCTCATGGTAACACAGCTCTGGCTTAGAAATTCAGAGCTATCATGTCTGCAGAGCAGAAAAGTGCCTTGTGTAGAAATTTTTTTTTAGTCCCAGAAGCACAATAAGCAATGAGGACTAAGTGGATTTATCACAGAACCATAGAATAGTTTGGGTTGGAAGGGACCTTCAAAGGTCATCTAGTCCAACCCCCTGCAAGGAGCAGGGACATCTCCAACCAGATCAGGTTGCTCAGAAGCCAGTTCAATCTGGCCTTGAATGTTTCCAGGGATGGGACGTCACCACCTCTCTGGACAACCTGTTCCAGTGCTTCACCACCCTCATTGCAGACATTTTTTTCCTTCTATCTAGTCTAAATCTACCCTCCTTTAGTTTAAAACCATTACCCCTTGTCCTATTACAACAGGCCCTTCTAAAAAGTCTGTCCCTACTTTCTTATAAGCCCCCTTTAAGTACTGAAAGGCCGCTATAAGGTCTCCCTGGACCCTTCTCATTTATATAATAGTTATCAAAGACTGCAGGGCATTTTTCATTTCAGCCTTTAATACTCGATGTAGGTGGCATAGCCTCTGAAACCTTTTTCTGCCTTGCCTGAAAGGAGAGAGCTAAGGCTGAGATGGTGACTGCATGGGGATAACCATGAGAACCTGTTGTATTTAAGCAGTAACTTATTGAATTAATATGAATGATTGATATGATCTTAGTGAAAGCAGTAGCTCTGTTTATTTAGTAAGGTATCTTTTTTTGAGTCTAGGATACCAGAGTATCGAATGAATATTCCAGTATTTCAGGTTAGGGAAAAAGACTGCTAAGTAGCTAAGAAACTTCTGAACAAGAAGCTCGGTTTGGAATTGTCCAGCACAGAGTGTGAATAAGTTTCAGCACCTTCCTTTTGCTACTTTTCTCCTGAAAACTAGAAAGTTGATCATGACTTAGCATTTCTTACAAAAAGATTTCATATTCATGGGTCGTATTTTCTTCCTGGCAAAGTAAGAAGTAAGTTTGAGGTGAAACCCTAGAAACTGTGGAAAGGAAAGGCAAAGCGACTAAGGCAGGAAGGTAGCAAAGCTGTTAGGTGAGTCTGATATGCTTCACAAGCTTTTGGACAGGAAGTTCTGGCAAGGCTAGGAGTTGACTTCAGCTGTATTCTTCCTATTTCTTCTTGTCTAGACCTTCTGGGATCTGTTTTTAACTCAGAATTCAGCCCCCACAACACTGATCTTTTCTGTTGGACAAGATTCCTAGTGACAATTAAAACAATGACTCTGCCCTCCTCCCTTTTGAAGAACATCAGACTTCATTATGGCTAAAATAACAAGGCATCTTTCAGTTCAGTGGCTAAACCAAGGAACTGAAGGGGAAACTGGTTCTAAAATAGAAATTTAGCAGATATTTAGGAAAGTAAAAAAAATATGCTGAGGTAAACTGAACTATTCAACTTTCTCCCCTCCAAAATGTCATGTTTCAGCTTCAGACTAATGAAACCTTTTAATAATTGTTTTTCAGCTTGAAACAATTTTTAAAATAAAGTTGCCATTTAAAAATAAATACATGGAAATGTTGACTTTCTTTTTTCTGCTATTTTTCTACGCGACATTCACTTATAAGCTCAGTTAAATTTCATTTATGTCCACCAAATGCCATTTTTCAGTGAATATACTACTGCCAATAACATTCTGCCCAGTGCTGACTGTGATTCTGTGCTTCCCTAGAACATTACTACACATGACTCAGTTCCTGCTTGGACTGTAATTCGATTTCAGAGCTCACTGTCATCTATAACTCCAAAGAGAAATTTCAGCTGAAATTCTAAACTGAATTACAGATTTGCATTGCATTGCTCACTATTTATTAATAATACTGTGCCTACAACATATCCTGTTCTTCATTACCACAGATAGCACAGTACTGGTTCCTCTGTATGATGCAGAGCTATTTATTTCTCCAAATGTTAGATCCCTACATGTACAGAATCTACGGACATCTGCATTTCTTTTGTAATAAGTACTTTTATCTAGCCAGCAATGCAGAGAAGGCTTCTCAGGACTATAAAACCACTTGCATAGGATTTATACATCATAGCAAAATATCACCATATGCATTCTTCTAGTTTTAAAAAGTACTAAGTATTATGGGATAAAGTCCCTGGGAGCTTCAAACTCCCATACCAGTAAAACGCTTAAGTGTTGGGCATACAACTTTGGGTCAGAAACGCCAGTCCTAAGCCTCCAACAGACATGAGCAGTCCAAGGCATGATGCTGATGCACCATGGCTAATTGAGATTTGGAACAGGAAGGGATATTGGGAAAACAGAAGCACAGCTTGAACAAATCATACTTTCCTCCAAACAGACAGGAGCCCAAGTCCCCAGGGCTGACGGTTTTCTATCATCTTCTGGGAGAACAGTCAGATATAAAATCTAAAGTACAAATTATTTTTCCTGCAGCCTAACATAAGGTTTTTAGTAAACAACAAATTCTCTACTGATAATTTATTGGAACCTCAGGGATGAGTCCTTTGGGTTCAAATGGACGACACCAGAAGACTGAACAACAACTACTTACAAGGCCAGAATTGTTTGCAGCAATGGGAATGATGGAGAATTGGAGTGACCTTCTTGTTTATATGTGGTGTAAGGAGACGAGGTCACTGCACTGCGTCAAACAAAACATCTCTGTGCTGCTGGGGTATATAGATGGGGATATCCTGCACTTATCAACCCGAGCCACTAAAGAAGTGGAGAGTCTTTGGAGTCAGCTTGGGCATTCAAGTTCAGGGCAGAAGTTGAAGGAAAGCCTGTTATATCTTTGGCACAGTCCCATCTTAGCATTTTACAATTCAGTACTATCTTCCCTGCAAGGGAGATACCATCCAATAGGTCCCAAGGAAGGTCTCATCATCGGATGGCCACCTTGCCAGCATAACATGCTCCTTCAAGAAAGCCAGGCAATAAGCCACAATACTAGGACACTCCATTATCCCATCCGGATGCCTGTGGCAGGCAGTATTTCCTCACTGCAGCACATTACGTTCATAAATCAACACTAATTTACCTTAATTTATCAGTTTAAGAACAAAAAAAAAAACCCCCAAAATCAGTGTTTTCCATCCAGAAAGGCTCCCATCTGCCCAGCAATGAGGATGTGGTCCTCTCAAGCCTCCCTTCAGCCCACCCTAGAGCACCCAATGGGGCCAACTGTGCTAGCACAACCCACCTCTCCTTCTCCCCAGATCACATGCTGTGCTGTTCTGTTTTGGCAAACCCACCCTCTGCTCTGAAGAGAGGCAGTGCTGTGTGGGTTCCCCAACAGATGCCCCAGTGCCAGCTCTGGTGCCTCAGGGGAGGCCCTTTCCTTGCCCCACGCCAGCCCCAGCTCAACACCATACACCACCCAGAGGTGCTCCGTGCACTGCTGCGGAAACCTTAGGGAACCAGAAAGACTGAACATCCTTCTCAGATGATTTCCTCTCCCTTAAAAAAAAAACATTCCTAAGCATGGGGAAATGGGAAAGAGATCTCCCACTTTGCCCAACTAAGACATTTGCTGTGCTCTTCTTCCACTTCCTGACAGGAAGGATGGAGTTTTTTAACTTCAGTTTGAATGCTTGAATATGTTTTATACAAAAATTGCTCCAAATTGTTGCAAACTAGAACAGCAAATGAAGCCAGACCCATCCAATTTTTTCTTCTCCCCAGAAGTCACAGTGATGAGCTACCTCTTAAGCAGAGCCTTGGCTTGCCTGTGGCTGGCCACTGCCTGGGGATCCTGTGGTCAGACTTCTGGGTTTCAGCCCACATCTGCACTGAGATGCTGGGAGAATTAAGCAACAGTATATAAAGTGAGCTTTCTCTGAAACAGGAGCCTTCAGGGGTTAAACATGACTTAAGTGCATTGGCATCATATCTGGAATAGACTTTTGTTAGTTTTCCCAGGTGTCAGGAACAGAGCTGGTAGCCAGAGTCAACTATCTCTACATGTGAATTGAGCAGAGAGCTAAAGTACCTATGCCCCACCACGCTGCTGGTTAGCACAGCCCCTGCCACTTGTGCGCTGCATCCGAGGACAGGGAGCAGCCATCCAGGGAGGACTGCAAGGTGGCATTAGGGCAGTGCCTGGAGATTCCCTGCAGACAGGATTCCTACAGCACAGGAGGTGGGAAAAGGCTGGCACACAGGCAGCAGAAAGCCTGCAGTAGTTCTGGACGTTTTTTACATCGTCCCTACCACCTTTTTCCTTCCTAAGCATTTATCTTGATTTTTGTGCAATAAAATCTGTTAATTAAACTGTGAATGAATAGAAAGGCCCTAAGTCAATATTTGCATTTGGAAAAGACTGGTTAGAACAGCTTAGGAATTGATTCTGCTTTATTAAAGCACCCGTGCACCCAGGGAACATTTTAGCAGCAATCAATATGTAATTAAATCTTTATTGATGTTTTACAATTGTTTTGTTTCCCAGCAATTACAGTGATAGAATCAACTTCCCTCAGTTGTTCCTCCTTCCCAGCTCTCCTCTGAGGCTATGGGCAACTCACCAACATCTCCCATGCTGTTGTTAACAAACTGGGACCACAATCACACTGGAACAACTCTAATCCTAACCCACTGTGCTAAGCACAGGCCAAGGAGAAAAGCCAGCCTCTGGCATGAATACCCTGGTACAGGAGCTCCAAGACTATGTAAGCACTAAAGTTTCAGTGAAATCAACAGGCAACTCTGAATGAAAATATCTTTGAAGAGCTGGGCTCTTGTTAGACTTTTCTACTCAAGTCCTTCAACGCTGGGATCACTTCTCACCCACTGTCTGTCCAGCCTCAGGAGATGGAGGTGCCATGCACACAACCGTATAAATCACTCACATTCCCTGCTTAGGGGGTTACAAATTCCCATCAGCCCTTTCCTAAATCATACCCTGAACACGGAGGGAAATGGCTCCTGTTTTCGCGAGAGCCTCATTACATGGATCTGGTCAGGAGAGAGCATTTCTGCAGCGCCTCTCCACCAGAGCAGGGCGGGAGGCCCCAAACAGGAGTCATGAAGGGGAGACCTGTCAGCAAACCCATCGCAGATTTTACAACCACTGGGAGGAAAGCGTGGGTTGTTCGAAGGGGAGCAAATCTCACCGTCCCGCGTGGGGTCCTGCGTGGGTCCGCAGGCTGCCCGCCGCCGGGCTGCAGACCAGCTGTCACCCACAAGATGGTGATGTGGGCACGGTTTTCTCCGCAGCCCGCACCCCAGCGCCTGTCCAGCCATGCCTCTCGCTGGAAACCAGCACCCGAACCTGCTGTTAGGAAAAAACGGGAAGGCGGATCATCAGCATCAACGAGAAGAAGGGGCTCTCCAGAAAGCCAAGTGAGTCCTCTGGCCAGCAGAAGGGACATGTGATTCCCTGTCCTTCGACACGTGGAGCTGGCCCCCATCCCCCAAAAACTGAGTGAAGAACCTCCCTGTGACACTCAGTCTAGAGCCAACTCATTTTAGCCCAGGTGAGAAACTGGGATATCACTGAAAACACAAGCACTTAAAGGATCAGAGATTGAAACATCCTCCTCTTCATGTTCACTTAAGGGATGCAGATATGCTGACCCCAGCTCTGGGTCCCAGACTCCCCAAAACTTCTAGAATTCACTGCTCTCACTACACTGGTTCCTGCTCATTTGAGCAGTGCAAGGGAGAAACCATCCCCCTGCTGTAACATTCACCCACTCGACCAGAAAAGGTACTGTTCTGAACACGATGGCATTTGGTAATCACACACTCAAATGAGTTGCTTTAAGAGTGGAGGGAGCATCAGAGACAACCATCAGTCAAGGCAGATTCAAGCTTCTCAAAGCACTTCATCCTGTTCTCCCCCTATCACTGTCCAAATCTGGAACCTCACTCAGCAAGTGCTAGGTGCCCTTACCGAGATGAGGGGGGGGGAACTTCCAAGGCAGTCCATTGACCTCTGTGAAGTGACTGTGAAACTAAGAGCAGAATATCTTATATTCACCAAAACCAAATAATCTGGCCCACTTTTGATTTCTCCACAGTCTGACACTGATGTCGCACCCTGAACTTGCGGGTCTCCCCCTCCCCTGCAGACACTCACATAAGCCACAGGGAAATCAAGCACACAGCTTTCAACTTCCGCACGCTTACAGCCCACGTGGCTCTGCCATTCCCTGCTGCTTGCTGAACCCCCACTGAAGTTATTCAGATAAAGCTGCTAAACCAGGCCCCCCAGGACTGAGTTCTCCCATTCTGATCCATGTCCGAAAGCCCCATTACTATCTGAGACTCCTTCAGATCCACCCTGCTAGCATCAAATGGTCAATGCTGTACCAGCTTGTCCTAGTGAAGTTAGCAAGGCTTCAGGACAACCTAAGAGTTGTAGGGTGGTTCAGACTTGTGAAACACCTACAGAGGGCTTTAAAAAGCCTTTAATTTCACATCGAAGTGCCACCCTTCACAGCGTGTTAAAAGAGAAGGGAAATTGCACATAACAAAATAGAAACATAAAAAGAAACATTCCCACTTGTGTTTGAAAAGCTGTTGCAGAAGTGAATAGCTTTTAATGTGTAATGAGCATCCACATTCTTCAGAGAGTTTTGGAAATCTTGACCATAAGTTTGATCTTCGTTTTCTCCCCACTTGGATCAACGGAAAGATTTTCTACATGTACATTTTCAGGTCCTTGTTCACTGTTAATTTTCTTTCTATCCATTTCAGCATCTTCCTCCTAGATTTTGTCAGTCACTGCCACAGAGATTCAGCAAGGCTGTCTTGTAATCGCCACTGGTATCATCCTGACAGGAGAAAAAAAAAATTTAAAAAAGGTGAGTGTGGAAGTTCCTCTACATACTTCTGAATGCTGACTTTGTCAGTCTGTGGAATATGCCTACACAGGGAAAGGACTTAAGGAACAGCAAGCCAGATTTCATCAGAATTACTGCCAGCTGACACACAGAGAAATGAGGCTCATAGCTGCCACCTGAAATAACATTTATGATGTCCAATTCTTTTCTTTGGAATCCAGGTGAGCAATTGATCAGGGCTCCATCCCACTGAGCGGCACAGACAAAGTCAGCATGAATGAGAGCAACCAAGCGTTCAGAGTTTATGTCCCTGGGTATTTGTGTAATGTCTCTCCCCTACAGGAAGGGGAAGGGCAGTATAGTTAGCCCCGACACATCACATTCTTTAAAAAGCCACAAATACAGTCATTTTGGTCTAGAGAGTATCACTAGATAAAAAAAAATTTGCTCCCTTTGAATGTTTTGTGACAACAGGTGTAAAGCCCGTTCCACTCCTCAGAAGGAATGAATATCCCGTACCGACCCTTAAAGGCTGATCATTAATCAACATGACAGACACTGACAGTGTCAATTAGAAGAAAGGGCCTTCAGTACAGAACCAGGCTTCCCATGGGGACTGCTACAGATAGGGCTTCTGTGCCATTTGCACTGGGGGAGAAGAATGTTCCAGAGTCCTTAGGACAAATGGGCTTCAGCCCTAATAGGGGAGCCTCGTTCACTCAGAGCTGAGACTCAAACCTCAAAAACTACGATAAGCTTTGACAAGGTTCAGTTTCTAAACATGTCTTGCCACAGCATAGACCAGGCCTTTGTCTTGGATAAGGCAGTTAAAAAATAAAAACAAACCCAAAACCAACACAACCACCACCAACAAAAAGAAAATAAAAGAAAACAAACAAACAAAAAAATCCAGCACTGTTTTGACTTACATGGCATTGGCTTGAGGTAGCTAAGGGCAGCAGAGAGAGAGGACAAAATGGCACAACAGTGTGGGAAAGGCAGATTAAGTGAATCTAGATTCATCTAGGAGACCACAAAGTGCACAGTTACAGCATCTGGTCCATGAAAAACCAGAAGCAGTCTCTCCTGGGGTTTGGCTTTGCTCAAGTCACTTACAGAGCATACAATCTGACTCACCTTTCAGGCATATACGTATCTCAAGGAGCTGACTGTTAATAGGCCTAAGGAGAGCTATGATCTTAGCAGAAAGGACATTTTTACTGAAAACAACCATGGAAGCATCCCACAGTGCTGGACAGGTTAGGAATGTGTGTGATGGCTAAGAACCATCATATCAAGATGCTGCTTACCAGAATCATACTGGAGAGAGAATTTCCTGCAATACGCTTGAATTCAGCCTTTATAAGATTTAAGTCAACTTCACTTCGAGACACAATCACCCTTATAAGAGTCCCATCATCGGTGCCAGCCCCCTGGAATGACAGATGTATCAGTCTGTGATGTTAGTGGATGTTCAAGGGATAAGCTGTTGCAAACTGGTCCAGGGCAGGAGCAGCCAGCTTTCAAACATTGCTTGGCACATGTTCTGGAGCACATCAGCTTCTATTTCTGGAGAGTCAACCCCCACACCCCTCCCAGGGGCCACTGTCAATACCACAAGCCCACCATGGAAGATGCTGTAAGTCTTTGCACATGACAAACACAAAAACAAACATGCTACAAAGCTGGAAGTCAGCACTGAATACATATTGCTCTTCTGCAGCATCACCTGTGCAACTCTTGGCTTCAACCAATATTGTTTAATTACTCACAGGAAAATTAAGATCACATTAATAACAAAAATAATCAGTCATCTCAGCTTTCCACAAAGCTGGCAGAGCTGCCATCTTTTACACATCAGTTAAGAGTTACAGGGGCACAATCTACAGATGCCTTATGTGTTCCCATTTTAAACTCTGATTTTACAGTGCCATTGAGAGAATTGCTTCCTAGAAGGAAAATATTGTGGTCCTATCCATTAAGTTAAGATTATGGGCAAAATTTCACCATGATCAATCTCCTAGAAAAGCCTCTCCCAGAAGTTTTGTTCATGTTCCAGAAGGTGGGACTGGGCTTCTTGCAAACTCCTAAGTCAGAAAAGCCAGTCTCTCTTGGTATCTCCACCTTAAAGGGTATTTGCTAAGGTGTTTGAAGGAATTCTGCTATTTCTTGCAACAATAGTACTAAACTTGCTGGATTTCACCACAACCTTGGTTCTTCTAATTTGAATTGGCAGAAGCCAGGTTACAAGTTATGTCCAGCATGAAAACAAGTATGCTACAATGAGGAGCCTTACCTTTAAAGCATGGTAGAGCCTCTCTGCAAAGTAGCAATGGACATTCCTGGTGCATTTCACTAGGCATACAAAAAGGCTCAATAAGAATCAATAGTAATTCCAGTCCAGGGCAGCAGGTAACAGAGATTCAACATGCTTTCCATTAATTCAGTGTGCCCCGGGATCAGAGTTTATCTTACCTAAGAAGTACCTTTTGCTTCCTACCAGATACCTTTATAAAGTAGATCCATCCCATAACAGTCAGGAGGCCAGGCAGGAGAAAAGGCAGCAGACTCAGATAAAAGAAAGGGAAATGTAGCAACTCTTACCAATAGCGAGCATGGCATCCTCAAGCGACCCATGAGCTTCACTCTTGATAGAATCTTCTATGCTCTTACCAGCTAGTTTCTGGTACTCTTCAAACACTGTTTGAAATACAAAGAACTTCAACTTTTTACCAAGCAACTGCTCAGGTATTTTTTGCCTAGTATTTACAGGTATTGTTTCTGTGGCAGTATGAAAAGACAGATCCTGCTAAAGCAATGGCCACATTTACACCAACTTCAGAAGGCTTTAGGCAAGCCTAGAAGTCAACTACAAAAATAAATGGCACTGTTCACAAAAACCCAGCCGCCTATCCACCTGTCTTAATTCCCTGCCTTCATTTGAAAATGCAAGCTCAGTCACCTCATTTTCATTTGTAAAACTGACCCTCCGTTGCTGTCTTTAACCACAGAAATAAAGCAGACAACAGGTTTGGCACAACTCTACCATTTGGTCTTGTGTTTGTTTATGTTAGCAGCTTCAGGAGCCAAAATAAAATCAAATTAAATCTAGGACTATCCTCCTCACGTCCCTTGGACTTTTAAATTATGACAACAGCTCGTGAAAACTTAGTTCAACCACATTTCAAAAAAAAAAAAACAAAAAAAACCAAAAACAAACAAACAAACAAACAAACCAAAACAAACCTCAAAAAAGATTAGCCAAGCACAGGTACAGATTTCCAAGATATTTAAATTCTCAAATTAACAAAAGCTCAGCAACAGAGTTCACCTTATACCCTCTGGATACTCTGGCGTTCAGAATTACAGATTTCCGTTTTGAGTCCTAGCTTTTAAACTAACAAAGAAGGAAAAATGCTATGTAATGCAATAAACATCTTACTGAAGTTTGCACAGCATTCAAGATCAGATCTCTAAATATTAACACTCAGATACTTTGGTGAAAGGTAATACCACAGAACAAGCAGATGGATACAACCTTCTCAGTTGAGGTCTACTCTCCATATAAAAAAAACCAAACCAAAACAAAAAAAAAAACCACCCAAACCCAACACCACAAAAAAACCCAAAAAAACCTGTAACAATTAGCTTCAAATTTTAAAGATAAACAGCTACAAGCTGCCTTAGTACAGAGGAAATTACTTGCCTAGTGATAGAGTAGGTCCCAAAGATTGATGACATCCTGACAACAACTACTTGAAATTAGTTCTTAAAGGCAGACACAGTCGAAGAATAGAAAACACTTTTGTTTGTTTGTTTGTTTTCTAAGTGATGATGAGAGATTAAATTTGAAACACAAGGGGGAGCTGGCCTCCAGGGCCTAGGAAACAGTCTCAGAAGACCTCAGCTTGAAAAAGCTCAAGCATACCTAATTTATCATCAGCTAAATTTATCACTTTAGGTCCAGGTGATTTACACAGTACTTCATATGCTTAGATTCAGTCTACAAAACAAAATCTGTTAGTCAGAGCCTTGGACTGCCTCAAAAGTCTTGAGATGGCAAGGCCAGGTCTCTGCTGCATGGGGCAGTGGAGAGCTGAGGATTCCCTTAGCTGGAGCTGCGTTAGGGTCTTCCCTCCCAGCAGCCTCCTACACACTCATAAGAGCCTGAGGCAGAAATGCAGGGTGCACTCTGAGATTCTCCAGCACTTCCTTTTTCAGTCATTTCTTTTCCAGGAGGAACTCACATCCAAACATGCTCCCTCCTGGTTAGAAAGGGACTCACTCTCCCTCCCCTTGGGTTGATAAAAACAGCTATACCATCCAGCTGTCACCACTGTATAAGGACTCCTTGATAAGCCACTTGATTTTCAGCAGCACTAAGTCTTCACAGGTTTTCAAGAAAGCTGCTGGCAGCTTTTGGTCACTGAGTGACCAAGGATTAGGAGACAGACTCAGGTACATATTTCTGACCACCCACCTCTCCTATCTGTATCCCTGCTTCCTCTTTTGGCTAGAGCGATTTCTCATTTCAGAGCCCACACTCCATGGGCTCGGCTCCATACCTTTCAGCAAGTGTGTGGCACTCCTTGTGCACAAGATGGTGATGAACTGTATCTCATCAGTGCCCTTTATCTTCTCCCCAGCAGCATATAGAGCCTGTAATTTAACACACAATTGTTAGAGAGATGTTCTGTGTGTGCAGCTGGCAAAAGAACAATTTGGCTTAAAGCACTGCTAGGGTAAAGAGGTCTGAAGTAACCTAAACTACTGTGTGAACTAGATTCTCCTAAAACGGTTGATTATGAAACCCCTTGACTGCTCCTTCTAGTCAAATTGGAGCAGCCGCTATCTCCACCCTTTCCATCCCTCCTGCAGCAGGAGCAGCCAACAACGCTCTTGAGGTTTCTTCCCTATTCTTTGCTCTCCCACTCCACCATACTCATATACTTCCACATATCAAAAGCAGCTGAGCCAAAGCCCAGCTGTCATCACTTCTATTTGGATCAGTAAGGCTTAGCAGTGCAGACAAAACTAAAAACCTCCAGGTTGCTTCTGCTTGGAGAAGACTCCTGGCCAAAATCCTGTGGCTCCAGCCCTCTGCTGTCTAGGAGTCTGCTGCCCACTGAAGCACTGTGAAGTTCAAGACGGGTGAGGTGCAGGCATACCACTGACCACAGGCATTTGAGAGTACCTCTGCATCCTGGAGAGCCAGTGCTGTGTCCACATAGAGAGTGGCATTGTCCCTCTCACCCTATGAGAAGAAAAAGAAAGGTCACTATTTTGTCTCATTCAGTACCTTCCATATATAAGGATCACAGTATATATTCAAGACTAATTCTCCTCAGATATCTATTTCTGCAGACTACTGAAGCAGTAGTGTTTCAGACAGCATAAATATTAACTCCTTCACTGAAAGGCACTGAAATCAGCCATATGAAGTGGAGCCAAACAATTGCTAAGTTATTCTGCTGCTCGTCAAGAAAATTCTGAAAACACAATAGGATAAATGCATCCAAATGCACTCAGCATTGATGGGGCGGCCCCTGGAAGAGTGGTGAATCGTAGTTGAGGGACATTGTTTTTGAAGATTGCCATGGCTCTTTGAAGAGCAATGGCTTTATGCATAGGTGGAAGTGAGGTGTCCTCCTGCAGCACAGCTGACTGAAGGTTCCCAGCTCTCTCACTGCTGCTAAGGGCGTTTCCCTGCTTCTGTCACATTGAAGCTGAAACGCAGAGATCTAGCACAAGTGACATTTGTCTCTGCAGCTTGTCTGGTGATCATTACTGCATTGCATCTTCTATTGCATGTGTTCTCCAAGACGGACGAGAAAAATGTGAAGATCTTTATATACTCATTTCTAATCTCTAGCATTACCTGAAGAAGGCTAACCAGAATCTGTTCAAAGTAGCCACTTGTTTCCGATTTTATGTCTTCTTCCAGATCAGAATCGTATTCTAGCCAAGAGAAAGAGAAGGACAAAGGAAGGATTTGTTATTTGAGTGATAGAGTCAGGATATTGCCAATCACATAACTACACACAATAGCCTGACACTACCCGAGAAGGTCACTACGGAAAAAAAAACAGGGCTGAGATCAACTCACATCCTCAGCGATACCCAAACAGGCATTCACATTCGACTGAGTCACTAGCTCCACTGATGCCCAATGTATAAACAGAAAGCTAATGTTAGAGATATAGTTTAAGTGACCAAAGAGATATCAAATATTTACAAATACATATTTGATAAATTCTCATCTGGAGTGTATTTAACAGGGAGAGAAAGTCAAGTGCATAGCTACAGTTATGTTTGCACTCTGACAACAGCTTGTGTGGCCAAGCTGAAGCAATTTGTGATTTGCTGACCTTTTCCTCTAGCTGGATGTACAGTTAGAAAGGAATTTCAAATTTTCTCAGCATAGCCATGTTCTGTTTGCCAGGCTGAAAGTAGAGTCAGGTTACACCTTCTTGCTTTTAAAAATCCCATCCTCCTGCTGACAGTGCTGGTTGGTAACACCTGCTGTGCAATCGGGCAGCCAGCATTGCTCTTACCACAGGAATCGAAGCCCCAGGCACTTTACCTTCTTTGTACGCCTTAATTATCTCTTGGATCTGCGCCTTTGTCCGGGATGCCAGGATCTCTATGATAACATCTTCACTTGTTCCCACACCCTTTAATTGAAAACACAGTGGAGAAATAAAGGTGGAGAAAGGTGTCTAGTCATGGAGTGTGATTTATTGCTAGAGAAGTATGGGCACATGAGGAGTCGGATGGTAGCATAGTGTTAGGCTGTACGCTGAGCTGTGAAAAGCTGTCAGGATGAAAGCTGGAGACACAAAGTACATTTGATTTGAACACGGTTTCTTTTACTGAGGTGCCTAACTCATACAGGATGATTTTATATAACCCTGGACTTCTGCAGTGCATTTCTGGATCTGGATCTTTGATGAACAGTGTCAGAGGGACATGCAGACACCAACCCTTGCCTAGTCAGTCCGTCTTTGTACCATTTTAACAGACCTCTCTGCATCTGAAACTTGAAGAGATACTGCATCAACAGGTAGGATCCCAGCCAAGCCCAGCCTGGCCCATACCACCACTCCTTGATTTCTTAAAGGTTTCACATTTCAGGTGCGCCGTCAGGGCAGTTGCCTTGAGCTCCATTTATGAGAGGCACTGCAGAAAGCAGTGAAGAGATATTTAACTGAAAACTGTCATCTGTGGGTGTTCATTCCTCACCAAAGCCAAGTTTAGTTTTGCTATTGCCTTCCCCAGGCTCTACGAGACGTCTATGTACAGAAACTCTCACATACCCTTAAACATTAAAGCAGCATTTTCCCCCAGACAGGCATTAATAGCATAATTAACTATTTCTCAAAGGCTCTGCTAATAACAAATTTAATCATGTAACAGTCCAGTTACTATCACTTGCCTTAATAAGCACAGTTACAGGAAATTAACACTGGATCTGTGCTGCTACTTGAATATCAGCATGCAATTCGCTTACCTTCATGGCATCATAGAGCTCCTTGGCATCATACTTGAAGGGGGAGTACATGAGAGCTACAATGAGCCTCTCAAAGTTGCCGCTCAGTTCAGACTTCAGGCTGTCAATCAGATCCTGTTAAACATGCACCACACAGTTACATGAAAAGCCTCAGAGTTTCTCTTTATTGCCTAGTGCTGTTTCCATCCCCATGGCCTACAGCAATGAAGCTGAACTACAGTCTTGTGTTGATAGTTTATTAGAAAAAAGTCTTGGGACTGAAAAAGGCATCTAACTCCAAAATGGGATTTGTCCAGGTCCTTCCAACATTCCCTGTTGTCCCATTACTCAGGCTTCTCCCAGGTACTAATTAATACTGCAGCAGAGTAGGGAGGATAAAAATCTTCTTCCACCTTGCTTCACTCAGAGCGCAGAACCAGGCAGCTGAAAGCCTTGAACTCAGCAAGGGATGCAGTTTCAGACAAAGCCAATTCCCAAAGCCTGCAGATAAACATACACCCAGGACTTCTGCAGAATCAGGCATACAGTCTGAAGACAGACTTCAAACTTCCCTTCTACCATAATGCAGATTTTTGAGGGTACAACTCACCTTGTCTTAGTGGGATACAAGCACTCTATTCATTGCCCCATACTTGCCCCCCCCAACATTTGCTTCCCTTTCTAAGGCCATTGCACGGCAGTCCCCCTTCTGGCAAGGGCCATTGGAGACTCCTGTTTCTGTGCTGCCCCAAGAGCCTACGCTGCTCTTTCCCCAAACGTTTCCTTCTTTCCCCCTTTTTAACTGTGACTCTCAGACAGCTAGTTCCAGAATATGACTGGTGGAAGAGTTTGCCAGTGGAAGGGTTTTCCCAATAAAAGTAAGAATATATCAAAGACAGAAAGATAGCTACAGAAAAACATGTTTGTCAATAAGTGCAATTTGTTTTCATTTTCAGAACTTCCAAACAAATGCAATTAAATAAGTCTTTAAATTGAACTTTCTTTGGCATTTAAAAGGGCCCCAAACCAAACCAATATTTTACTCAAAATGCCAGTTAGAAAGGTATCCATTTTTGTTATATCTTCAAAAACAATTTTAAAAATTACACTTGAAGTTAAAATAGATTTTTTTAAAAAACATGTCTGGTTAAAATGCATTTTAGAAAAAAAATTACAGTCTTGGGGGAAAACCAGTTTTTCTGACCAAAAATTAATTTAACACATCCACCTTAGGCCTTATAAATAAATACTAATCTACTTATTTGCAGAAGAGCTGCATATTGTTTACATCATCCTTGCAGAATGAACTGCACACCCATTCTCTACATCCTGCATGCAGTTAAACATGACTGAATATGCCTTTGTTTTGGAAGAACCTTTCCAAACTGTCCTTTGAAGGATTTGGCAATGTGTTGACGCTGCATATTGGTCCTCTTGGTTAGGACATCAATTATAGCTTGTTCATCAGTCCCTGTGGAAAGCAACAATAAGCCATAAACACAGTGCATAGAATAAGTTGGGACTAGTCCAAAATCCCAGTTCAAGTATTCAGACAACCTTCCCTAGTTGATTGTCTTCATAATGCAGAAGTTTAAGTACATAACAAGGAAACTTTCCCTTTTAATTTTACACATTAAAAAAAAATGCTCTGGCTGCAATTTTCTTAAGGAATGGCTTTCAACTGGGCAATTGTAAGCAGAACATAGAATTTACAAATGTGGTTGGAGTCAACTCACCAAGCCCTTTCATGGCATTATACAGTGTCTGAGCATCAGGTGCAGGGTCAAAGTTCAAAGCACCTATCACGGACCTGCCCTCTGCTTCACTCTGAAAGAAGAAAAATATGAGACTTTTCACCACTGCTTTTCATCAGCTGAAAAAACTAATTTATTTTTCAAAATATTTTATTATTGATTGCCTACACATGGGAAAGGCACAGAAGAGTGGAGGGGCTAGTTCAAAGTGTCTCAGCAGACCTTCGAAGAGAACACACGTTTCCTTCATCTCCTGGCAGAAACATTAAGTGCAAAGCATGACTAGGGCTGCTGCAGCAGTCATTAGGGGCAGGCAGTCTGGCAGAAAAAGCTGAGTAGGTCACACTTTCATATTCACCCGTTAAATACAATACTTCATAACATGTATACTGTATTATACTGCTATTAGAAACAGCATTTATTGGTGATTTGGTGCAGGGTAGTTTTTATCCATAATTTTTTGTTTTGTGGAATAGTCATGCTCTCACAGACCATTTTTCTAGGTAGCAGCTTTATTCTCCTGCTGCTGCTGCTTCACTTACGCGCAGATGATTTCAAGAAGGAAGTATCTCTGCTGGAAGGATTTGGGCTAAGAGACTACTTGGAAGGAACAGATCCATCTGGAGAGGTGCAGGTGAGATGTTCTCCACTGAATCAAGGACCTCCACACAGGAATCCTCCAGACAGACCCCTAAGGCCCTGCCAGTGCTACAGCCCCAGGGCAGAAAGACGTGCTAAGACTTACGCAGCCACCACAAGGTAGTGGGGCCATCAACCAGAAGCCAGGCTTAAGAGCTTGAATTTTAAAAAAGTTAGTCAAGGGACTGGCTTGAATATATTGATGCATCTCTAACAATAAGGTCCTATCAACAGGGGAGTACATGAGTCGTAGACAGTCATCACCACTTTATTCCAAAAATGGACAGAATTTTATCTTCCTTAGCAGTAGAGAGATTTAAGTTGCCTCAGGAAACTACTATATTCTCATCAGTTCTCATATTTGCAGGAATATGGTTAATACTGAACTCATTATATCGGTACAACTTTATAGATTTTTCAATGGGGGTGGCCTCAGAGTCAGATAAAAAAGACCTTCAAATCAGAGCTTACAGACCAGAAGAAATCACTATGGTTGTCCCATCCGACTTGCATAACGTGACTGCCAAGTGCCACCCAGCCTCCTGCGACGGTGCAAATCCCTTCTATTCTTATCTCCTGTGCTAAAGATGGCTCTACTCATCTTCTCCTAGAGTCTCATCCAAGTTCTCCCCAGAGCAAAAGCCTTCAAGCAATCCTTGCTAGGTAGAAAAGACTCTGGAAATTCCCTTCAGGACCTGTATTCCTCATTTCTAATGAGAAGGTGGAAGATTAATGGCTGCATGCCTGTCAACAAACACCAGGTCTAGCCTAGCACCACAGCTGAAGAGTTTCCACACAGTTGCTCAGGCTGGCTCTGGGCTAACCAGCTCAGGTGTCCCGTTGAGTGCTTTACCAGTAGCTATAGCTAGCACATTTGCCAGCCAAGCTCTGGGAGAAGTGACAAGGAAGCAAGCGGCAATCAAGAGAAGCAGTGTATTCATCAATCACTTGATGAATACAGGAAGATCTGGAAGAGGTCTTCAGTTCTCAGAAGTTTGCTTTACAGCCAGCACAGACTCTTGTGCTACCACACCCTGCTCCCAGCAGAGAGAGCCGCTGCAGAGCAGACAGTCCCTGCAGGAAAGTTCTCACTAGATACAGCTTTGAGTCCCAATGACTACCAAGCAGCAAATTCAAGGCTGTAGTGAAGCTGTCACTGCAGAAAGAGCAATGACAGACCAAAGCATTGCCACTTCCAAAGGTTTGTGGTCAGTCTGGATCAGGAGGTTTGGCTGAGTTGGTAGGACCATTGCAAATGCTCCTTTCCACTCCCCTGTGAAGTCAGCCAGCACCATAATAACTGCCCTGGAAAGCAGGTTACACTCAACCATCTGATTCTGCTCTAAAGGAAAAAAAAAAGGGGGGCGGGGGGGCAATCCTCTCTAGCTGCACCCATGCCTGGTGATTCAGAGAAAGAGGGAGTGCAAAGCTGAGCTTTCACGTGGAAGCAGCAGAAACAACTTAAACAATAGTTTTGGGGTTTTTTTGGTACTAATTCCAATAAATATTTACAGCCCATCCTGGTTCAAGTGGTGAACACATGACTCACTCACACACCTCATTCTCTGTGTATTTAATTGTTCCAGCACAGGTACAATCACCACAGATTTCCACAGTAACCCTTTCAGTTTGGGCTTGTTTCCCACATGAATTGATCCTACCATTGCCTAACTGAAACTGCTCAAGGCATCAGTGTAACACTCATGACTGAAAATTGGCATGAAAGCAATGGAATCAGTGCACCTTATAGCCAGTGCTCTGAAAAGTTTTACCTATAAATGAAGTGGAAGGGAATTGAAAAATATTTTCAAACCTAAAAAGCAGTTGATTGAAAACCCAGAATTTGGGGACAGGTGGGGTTAGTGTTTTTTGTTGTTGGTCCCCCCCCCCCCCCCCCCAGTGGAATTTCATATTTTTTTTCATCTGTTTGCTTTTGAGTTCTATTTTTTATGAAGGGTTTGGAAAACTAAAACAGTTTTCTACTATCCTTTCTTTGCCATCTCATCTTTTCTTCATGCCTCCACCCACTACAACACCAATCAGTAAGAGATCACTGGAGCTTTCGAGGGCTTTTCTCCTGCTTTCCTCACTGCAAATTTTCAAAAGATTTCCAGTGTGGGAGATGGGGTGTAACAGATCAGAAGAAAGGGAAAAATTAAAGTCAGAACTCCTCCAAGCTTTGGAAAAAGTACATTTTACTGGACTTTTTTCACTAAACTTACAAAAGGAAATAGGGAGACAGAGAGAGATCAGCAGAAAGGAAGATTAAAATTGTGATCTCTCTGGGGGTAAAAAAATCACGGTATGTTTTGAGATCAGGAAAGCTGCCTCTCTGGTCTATCTGAAGGAAAGTAGGAATTAGCTTGGTAGTCCCCAACCCCCAAGGTGTTTTGTTTTGTTTCTATTTTGTTCCGTTTCTCCAGTTCCCACCCCTCATCTGCAAATCTGTAACTTAGAACCTAACAAAAGGTCATGTTCATGCACAGTGGTTTCTTTCTCCTTGATGATGTACTGCACCTGAGGTAACACAACACACTGCAAGGCAGTGCTCCTGCGCTTCCCCGCCACCTTTGCTGGCACGCCACAGCAGAGGCCCCTCTGAGGCCCCCTGCTCTCCTCACCCCTTGCACAAGCTGCTGAAACATGAAGCCTTCTTCAGTACAAGGCGGAGGAGGGACACAAATCTTTCCACAGACAACACAAAAGCAGTCAAGAGAAAAAGCACTACTGGTAGTGGTGCTGGGCAAGGCACTGGGCTGGGAAAGAAGACTCCTCTACCAGTATTCCTCCATGGCATGCCTTCAGCAGGTCTCTTCTAGGCCTTGGCTTATTGGTACCTGGAGATAAAGTCCAGGCGTAAACCCTTACTTCCACATAGGCAAATGGGAGAGCTGCCATTGATGGCAACAGAGCTGTGCACACCACCAGAGCTGCCTGCCGCCTGGCCCAAGCCGTACCTTGGAGGCTGCCTCAGCGCAAGCCATCAGCATCCCCTCATCCTGCCACATTCCGCCTGAAGCCACCAGAGTTTAAAAAGAGAACATATGCAGCATTTCTGGCTCCTAGCAGACAGACAGGGTGTCCAAGTCCACATCGTTGTTGCAGTATTAAAAACCCATCAAGGAAAATGACACTGTGGCTTGACCACATCTCCCTCCGTGACCACAGCCTGCCAGCACAACTGGGGATCGAAACAGGAACAAGCCAGTGCCCTTAACTCACTGCCACAAGAGAAAGGAGGAGATGAAGAGCCTGCAGCTTTAAGACCTAAACCAGACCTCAGCGGTGTTACTTTGCTGCTCCCTGGTCCTGTCAACCGTGTACAGAGGTACACAAACACCCCCTGCATCACCCTCAACTGAAGGACCAAAGATTGCTCTGCTTAAAGACAGCAATCGTGTTAACACCTTCCTTAACCAAGGTTTTGGAAGAGCTGAAAGCTATTTTAGAGTCAGAAATATCAGTAAATAGGCCTGGCTGATTTTTAAAGGGAAACATTTCATTCCCTCACAGTGCCTGATGCAACTCCTAAGTCAAAGTCTCTTACTTCAGCATTCCCTCTACTTACCCAGGCCTTCCACCATGCCATTGTAGTCTCAGTAGTGATAACTGGATCTGTTGAGGAAAACCACATGTATTACACCTTACAGTTAGGCAAACTGAGATTTCAAGGGGGTGAGGGAGAAGAGAAAGAAAAAAAAAGTTCTTTTTCAATAAACTTACCACAAGAAAATTGGAATAACTGTACTCCTCAGGAGGCTTATTCCCTCTGGAAGCTGCAGAACGTAACTGGCCTCTCTGTGCTGGGAACACGCAGGTATAAATCATCTGTATCTACAAATTCCTTGGGGCAACGCCCTTAGACATGACTCAACCTGTTTTTTCACATATGATCTCACAGGGAGAGATCAAGTTGCTCTAATAAACAAGGCTGCCCTTGTGCGGAGCCCTACATTCAAGCCCATTGACTAAAGCTCATTGTAATTTTTCCACTGCTTCTCCCCACACACACCCTTCCCCACTAACATTTTGGCCTCTGGCACCAGCACAACATGCAAATTATAACCAGGTAATTTCTCAGCATAAAACTCCACTGCAACTTGGTGAATTCTGCTGCAACAGAATAAGCCACTCACTCATTATTACAGACTCTATCTGTGTCAATCCAGAACACAGCAAAATGGGACTCTAGAAAATTAACAAACCTTCCTCTACCTCCCTTCCTTCAAAAAAAAAAAAAAAGTTTTTTTTTTAAAAAACAAAACAAAAACACAACACAACCCACATTACAAACACAGCCACACACCACACCATATATGTCTTACACCTTCAGTAAAGCTCAATAAAGCGGCAGTCTGCACAGAGGCTTGGGAGGTCCTCTCCATCCCATACCTGGGCTTGCATGGCATGAGTCAAGAAGCATCTCTAGGATAACATAAGGCCAGCACGTTTAAGGCTAACAGCTTTCAGTAATGCCAACCCCAACAAAGTTGTCACAGAGCTTGCACTAACTGCTGTGACATGTTAAGGCTTAGGAATGGAGTGTGAAATGTTATTTTTTTGTTCCTTTTCATGTTTATTTTAAAAAGAAGCTGAACAACTCTTTATGTTTCAATTTGGAGAAATGTTTCTGTGAAATCAGCTGAAAAATCTTATTGTTGTATCAATATTTTCCTGTCTAGACTTTTGTCAGACCCGTGCCAGCATTTACTTATTTATTTTAAATGGAAAGCTGCCCTGATGGAAATGTTCCCACCAGCTATATCTTCACCCTGGCTATATAGGAACTTTGTCCCCTGTCACATTTACAGACCCACATGGGACACTGGGTAAACACCAGGCTGTGGGCCTCTCTTATTTCCTTCCCAGACACTGCTATTTCATTTAACCCTGCAGGGTCCCCCACGGCGTGGGAAGCTGCCCTGGCTATTCCTGAGTGAATGAGCCGTGCCAGCTGCTTCTGGCTCAGACACACCCATCATACAGAGAGGGCAAGTCATGAAAGAGGAGGCATTGCTCTTGGCATAACGAGCACACTGCTGGGGTCTGCATGGGCTTGGTTTCCACTTGTGTTTGAGAGGCAGGTTCATCAACAGCACACAGCAAGGAGAGCTCAGGAGCAGTCCTTTGTTCCTCCTCCTCCTGGAGGTAAGGTGGATTCACAAGCAGGGTGGATTTGCTCTTGCTGGATCCCAAGGCTGTGCCTGGCTGGTAACGTGTGCCTTTTCCCTGTGCTGAGACTTAATTGGGTCACCTTGCCATGGAGATCAGCTTTCTTGAGAACTCCAAGGACAAGGAAGACCTTCTAGACAGAAAATCACAGAGTTACAGCAAACAGCTGTAGGTCACGGAGGGGAGCAGAGAACAAACCAGACAGAAAATGGAGAAAAGCCCAAGTGGTCATTCTTGCCAGCATGAACTGAAAAGGCTGTGAAGGGACACAATAGGGGATTTTAATGCAAATGAACACTGGCCAAATTTTAAGAAATCAATATGGATGGGCTAGGAAAGGTCTGGAGAACCTGAACTCTGCCGCAAGGCTCAGAGCGGCACTGCATTCTTCACACAGACCAGAGCAGTCGGCCCTCGCAGGCCAGCAGAGCAGGAGGCAGACACTACAATCCCATATCCCTTTCTCTTGCACAGATGCCGTTTAACTGAACAGCTTTAAACATGAACTTTTAAAACTGGAATTTAGATATTTTTTTAAAGATGAACATCGTCACTACACTTCTTGTCCCTCCCTTAACACAGATGCTGTGTATGTAAGTGAGCTTATTTGTGGTTCATGCATTTTACTACTGTGCACCAGAGACACACGCACACATCTTTTACAGTGCCAGTAAGCTATGTAAGGCACAGCCTAACATAGAACTCAGTAATTACACTTGGGAACATGCAAAACTTCAGAAAAGGGGCAGAAGATGATGCATGGGTTCTTCTAAGCTTCCCTGTCTCCCTCACACCCACAAGAGGCCATTATTGCATCTCAGGTAATACTCCTTTTTGGAAAGTGAACTCCAAATGTATGAACAAAACTGTCAATAGAAACTCTGTCCAACATCACATTAAGGTGACTAGATTATGACTCAGACATTGATCCTGTTTGCTTGTACTGTAGGGAACTGTGGTACTTACAAATACTGTCATCTCAGCTATCCGCAGGAGGAATACCTGCACAGTGGGTCCATCGTACCATGGCTACAGACACCCGTACAGTGTCAAGCTTCATCCATAGACCTCCTCTAGGCTTTCAGAGAGTCCCTGTTCCTGCCAACACACCCATCAGCCAGCAAGAATGGGCAGAGACCTCTGGCAGACGAGGAACGTGCACCATAATCAGGTTTGGTTTGTGCATTTTTAAGCCATTTGGTCTAAATTAATTTTCAGCTAGACAAAATGAAGAAGCTACCAGTGTACTTACCTTTTCTGGACTCCACTCTTGGGAATTTCCAAGCTTGAATCAGTGACTTGGAGCTACCCCTGATACATATCCAGCTCGCATAAGGAATGTTATAAAAGAAATCACAAGCACGATTTTGCTCAACCTTTTTCAAACCCCCAAAATATTTAAGGCACGACAAAAAGGTGCTGATAGCCTTAGAAAGGTGTATTACTGACATTACTTCAAGAAGCTTTTACACCCATTAAGTTCTGGGTGTTCTGTTTTAGGTTGAACAACACCAATCTGAAGAATGCTCTAATTTAGACTGAGAATGACTAAAGTCTTCTTGGGTGCAGAGGCAGCCCCCTTTTCCCCTTTCCCATCTGTAGGTTTGTAAAGGCTGGCCCTATGCCTGGAAAGTTTCAGGCCAGGAGCTGACTGCTTTGGAACACAAAAGCTTACAGAAACCAGGTTCTCCACTGCTCAGCAACTTCACTTACTTGATGGCTTTCACTTCTTTTTTTTCAAGCCTAACAAGAACAGCACAGCCTATTGGGAATTCCACCCATGTATTTGTTTGATTTTTTAAGCCAGGATCTTGGAAATCAAGTGGAATCATTGTGGAAATAACTGACCAAACACATAGAAATACTTCTGTCTAAAGCAATAATCTAATATTTGTATAACATAACTATTTAAATTTGAGGAAATTAGAGCATATCCCTCAGACCAAACAGGAGAGAGAGGTATTCTGCTCTGAGGCTAAAAAATGGCTAACTTCCTCCAATCCAGTCTGTCAGCAATACCATGTAGCTCTGATGGGGACTCTGTTCAGCAAACAGCAGGATTGTTTTTAATGCATAAAAGAAATCACCGAACTCACGCAGCACAATGCTTTCCAGGTCTGGACATCACCCCCTTACTGTTCTTCAGCTTTACACCCATTATTAACACCACCTTGCCCTGCCTTCCAGTGACTTACACCAGTCCCTGGCCCCAACAGCTGCTGTGTGTGCAGACAGGCTTGCACTCTCTCACTGTGCAAACAAGACTAGCTTCATCCTGCAGATTTTAAGCCACTATATAAACAAGTCCAGAGATCAAGCACTACCATCTTCTTCTTCTACTGCTGCTGCTCCCTTTTTTCCTTTTCTTCCTGTTTATCACTACTTAAATAGATACAAGCAGCTGACTGCCTTCACAATTTTTAAGTGCAAGTGCCCTTACATCTGCTAATTAGCTCACCATCACCTGAAATCAGATCATTATATGGGAGAGCTGTGTAAATTTGCCAGCAAGCCAATCCAAACAAAAAGTTATTATCTGTTTATGAAAGAGGTGTGAGCTGGGAAAAAAAGGGCAGATGGGGAAGGCAGCAGTTTTGAGCAAGGAGAGCACCTATAATGCAAAAATAAAATCACTAAAGCCTAAAAAGATACTTGCCTACCTGGCAGCTCACTGCTCACCCTGCCTGTTCCTCTTGTGCCTTTGAACCATCTTTCACAGTGAAAATGACCCCAAAATAGGATTATTTCCATTTGAAAATCACTAACACAGCTTAATTTTCCAAGTTTCTTTTATTATAGCAAGCAGTAGCTTTGTGTAAGTGAAAATTCAAGTGTACGTGTTGTGGGAGGTGTTAAATCACAGGACCAGCAGCAGAGTAAAATCTCAAGGCTTGATTCCCCTCAGTTCCTTGGTAGCTCAGAAGGACGAGCTCTCGTGTCTGTGGGGACTCGGCAAGGAGGTTTGCAAGGGTTAGTGAAGGGCTGGTCGACCTCGCCTTTCCGCAGCACCTTTGCTGCACAGGTCCCTGCACTGCGGGTGGGAGAGCCTGGCTGAGGCACTGACCCAAAGGCAGCGGAGCATGTCCGCTTGGCTCGCTCTGCGCCTGCTCTGCCTCTGACTCCGGCCGAGCATTTTTCTGCTCGTTCCTTCCTTGCCCTAGTGCTGGTGCCGAGAATTCCTCCCAGTTGCTCTAACAACCGTTCCTCACGCAAAGCAGGCAATTGCTGCTCTCGTTTAACCCCAAGGGCTGACAAAGAAAGCTCCCTCTGAATCAAAATGGGCAAAGGCAGCTCACTTGGGTCTGATGAGGACATGACAGATGCCAGGAGCTCACATGCCAGTGGCGGGTGCTAGGCAGCATTCAGGAAGCCTTTGGATGCATGCGTGTGAACTATTTTGTACGTGTCCCCACCTATCTCTATGGGGATTGTTTTTTCTGTAGTCCTTAGTGGAATAAGTACGGGTGTCTGTACACAATTAAAGACAGTCCTCTTGCTTGAAATGAGCCTGTGATGGAGACAGACTTATACATAGCAGCCTAAGGGAGAAGAGAAAAAGTCCCTGGATGTGTCTGAAGTCTGGCTGTTTGTAGCAGGACAGCAACATACCCATTACTGCTTGTCTTCATTGGCATGTCAGACAGCCTTTCTTGGTAAGATAGGCTTTTCTCCAGCTTTTACACACTTACTAGTAATGATGGAGACATAAAGTAGTTTTACTAAGGGTAGAAAAATAGCAGTTTTGTTACATTTCTAGCATGGTGTAGATGTCCAGCCTTCTTGATCAGCCAGGGTATCTACCAATATCATTATACAGCCAAGAGTCACAAATCACACACTACCTACCTCTGAGAGGAGATAGAACCCTTTGGTTAGGAACAGGAGATGATAATAACTCTTCAGAAATCCTGCTGTCCTGCTGAGGGCTGGGATAGGCTGGACACAGCTGGGACCAGGGGCCACCACCTGATGCCATCTTTTGTAGCCCCTACTGACTTGCAGCAGGCAGTGAGCCAGAAGCCCCAATTACAGGCTGGATCTGTTCTATGATCTGTTGAAGAATTCATGGCTACTGGGAATGTGTGAGGGGGAATTGTTTGGTTTTGTATTTTATTCTGGGCTTATACAACAGCTGTTGCTTTCTAAGGGAAACCAGCATATTTCACAAATTGTTTTTGTAGTAACAGGAACAGAAAACAGGGCAAATAGTCTTATAACAGAGAAGGCTTTTGCATTAAAGGCACTAAAAATAGCAATAGTGCTGCTAAAACAGCCAGCTCTCCTTAAGCTGAGGGCTGTGGTCTAAATGTGTTAGTTGAAAATCTTCCAAGTGTTCCAAGTTTTTTCTTGAAGACCACTGCCAGATGTGGGTGGGTGATCTAAGACCAGCCCCTCTGTGATACCGAGGTGATTAGAGTCCACTGGGTCAAACCAGAGCGGGTATGTTCAGGGTCATGGAGAGAGCAAGAAATCAAAACAGTCAGACTCACAGCGTCACAGCGTCTCAGCTGCAGAATGACATGAAGTACTCATTCATGCCTCCACAGACTACTTTGTGTCCCAAACTGTGGATTATTTTCAGCACCAATTTTTGTCACAATGGTGATAAATGAGGGCTGAACGTTTCAGATGTGGAATCATTGTCATCAGCTCATAGATCAGCTCAGTTAGGTGCAAGAAGGGAAGAGGACTGACAGTCAGGGCTTGCCTGCCTGGAGGATTTTACTCAGTGCATGTTTCAGGGTTGATCTGTCTCACTTTGATAGTGATACAGCAACCAGGTCCCAGCTCATCAGTGTGTGTGCCTGTGTGCTACAGATATCTAGCTGTGGTTCTGCTACTGAATATCTTAGAAATGCTGGACCTTCCCAGTTGAAGAACTGAACATTAGTGGGTGTCTTTAGCCATCAGACCATTTTTAAATGCAGAAAGCTAGTTTTGTAAATGCATAACAATAGATGCTTTTAGCTTAGGAGACAGTCATCTCCAATGCTGGGCATTAGGGAAAGCATCACACTACTGCAGAAGCTGCAGAAGTCTGGAGGATTGCTTTTGTTAGATCAGCCTGTCCAGTTCTGGTCCTATTAGCTTCTGGGAATCTCAACAGAGATGTGAGCAATTCCTATATAAGCAGCAAAAGTAGTGCATTGCATCCCAAGTCAATGGTAACTGGGAGACAAATTAAAACTCTTATCCCAGGAGACTTTTACAATTCCCATTTCCAATTTCCATTTCTATCAAAAGGCAGTTCTCTCTCCTGATGTGAGTGTGTGTCTACATGAAGCGGTTCAATCACATAGATATGCATCTGGATAGCTCCCTTCTAGGATTACAGGCATGCAGCACAATGGACAAAAGCAACCTGATCTACCAGGGCAAGCACATATTTCCAGCAGCAAGCTGATCCCTGCTTAGTAACTGTGCAAGCCCCAGCCAGGCAAGTGGACCTCATGCTTGTGGTGGCTCAGATGGATGCTGGTCGGTGGTGAAGGTGAGGACAACCAGAGAGAGAATGACAGCAATGTGGCCTACAGGTTTTACAGCCACAGAGTTGCTCCTTGGCAGGACAGACAGACAGAGGGCACCGGGACAACACGTGCACTTTGTGGCCAGTAGCAGAGGCTGTTGCTGGAGTTGGAACTTTAAGCAGAGTTTCCACAGAAAAACCAGCTTGAAACAGATTTTTTTTTGTTGTTTTAAAGCAATGCCGATTTCCCACTCTGCTCTGGAGAAGTCTGAGTGGGCTGCTCCGCTGTGGGAAATAGGCTGTGGAATCCTGCCCTCCAGCAGCACTCCAGCCAGGCCTGCCTCCCTGACCACCATGGCCATCATCCCCCTCCTCAGCCCCGGAGAGTCCTGCACTGTCTTTACCAGACCTCTGAGTGCTGTCAGGGGGCCGCAGCCCAAATGGCCACTCTGGAGTGGTGCCATGTGCCATAATATCCCTGTGCCTGTGTGCAGTGGCCTCCGTTCTGCAGGTGACAGCCCTGCCGAGGAGCATCTCCTGGCTGGCATCGATTTGGGTCTTGGAGCATCCATGCTGGGGAAGGCTCTGCCAGCCCTCACTGGGCAAACCCTACAATAACAAGCCAACAGGCTTTGGGGCCTGACTGAGCCCTCAGCCTGTCTGAGCAGCAGCAGACTTGCGGGAGCAAGTGCTTCTCCACACCTTGTCCTCTGCGTGCGGCTCTCCAAGAGCCAGTTAGGAAAGGGCCTGCTGAGGCCAGATCCTGGCAGAGAGACATCATGCATTTTGCTTGGCTGCAAACACACCGACAGGCTATTTTTACACTTATTTCCTGCTGTTGAGTTGGGGCTGCTCCTGAACTACCAAAAATGCAGGAATGCCAGATGTGAGTCATGGCCAGCCTCAGGAGCCTCTCCCTCCTCTTCCCTCTGCCCCAGTGGGAGCTGCAAAGGTACCCAGAAAGGAAAGCTGACAGCTGCTGAGTCTGAGAGGAGCCACCATAGCTACAGCTGCAGAAATTGCTTGGCCAGGAGGGCTGAGCTGTACAGTTCAGACAGAGCTGGGCTGCATCCTTACAGCCAGGCAAACTGAGACACAAAACGGAGAGCAGAGAAACAGCCATAGCCTGATTTGCTTGCAGTAGCATCACAGGGGGGAAGGAAAGACTTAATGCTGGCTGTGCCACCCCATAAAAACAACTCTGCAGAGCTGGTGAACCCAGGGGTGCTCTGTCAATTCTTTGGAGCCTCTCCTGGCACCAGCAGGCTGCAGCTCTGGGCCCTGGGGAGCAGGCAACCACCGCCGGCACATGGCTCGGGAAAAGGAAAACGACTGGATTCCTGAGGGATGCAGAAAACTCACCCTCCAGATATACCTTCCAGGAGACCATGGCAGAGCTGCTGCCTCAGGCCACCTGGGAAGCATCCCGCCTGCTCTTCCCAGGGCAGTGCTGGGTCCAACTGGCCTGGATTAGAGGCAGACCTGCTCCTTCGCCCCTGATCGTGGCCAGGAGGGAAATGAGCTATTTCCTATTTTGACCTGTGAGTCACTTCAGCAATGCAAAGCACTAGTACTGGCAAAAAAAGAGGGAGGGCTGGGAGACTCCAGAGCCTGCAGAGAACTACAGTTTGTTTTTCTTTGCCCACTTTTTCCCCTAGGGAAGGACAAGTGCTGCAAGGCACCAGTAGTACCTGGCCGTACCTGCTAGCTTGGGAAGAGACAGACCCCACCAGTGTCTCTGTGACTGCCTGGGCTGTCACTTATGGTGTCTCAGGCAAGGGCTATGTGCATTCTTGGAGCAGGTAGCTCGTGGCGACCCACAGGAGGCCCAAGTCTGCCATCATGACGACGATGGCTTGTAAGGGTTAATAACTACCTTCTGAAGGCACCTGTCTGCTGAGGACATTGCAGCATTTCCCAGTTGGAACCAAACAGCCTCAGTGCTGCACTGGCATCCCCTTATCACCAAATATCCCAACACACCTTACACAGGTGGATCAGAAATCCAGAAAAGAATAGAAAAAAACACCCTAAATCTGACCAGGACTAACCCCCACCTCTAGGCTTGTTCGCTTTTAACTAAGCTATTCCTGATGCACGAGGAAAGAGAGGCTCAAAGCAGCCACAGTTGTGTTTTTGAAGGGGATGAGCTGCCACATATGCTTGCCATATTTTCCTATTCGTTTTGGTTGGCCAAATATGCCTTTGATGATGAAGGGGAATGTTGTTTTCAGGTCAAAACATCTTCCTATGAACTGAAAAAATGGAGACTCAAAAACATTTGAGGGCACTCAGTATTTACCCTAACAGTGCATGAGCCATGTTCAATAGGGAGAGTCACTTTAACCTGTGTCAAACGCATGCGTGTTTATTACATATGGATATGTCTTGACTGGTATGGTCCCCTGTGCCCTCTGGGAAGACTTTTGCTCTACATCCATATCCCTCTGCCATCAGAGGGAAAAGCGTATAACTCCAGCGTGAGGTGTTCCGGGTCACAGGACCTAGGACACACTTGAGCGAGTCGCGCAATCGCCAGCACTCGTTCTTGTGGGAGACTTCAACTTCCCTGATATATGCTGGGAATATCATACAGCGCACAGGAAACAGTCCAAAAGGTTCCTAGAGGGTGTGGAAGATAGTTTCCTTATGCAGCTGGTACGAGAGCCTACCAGGGGTGGTGCCCTGATTGACCTACTCTTTACTAACAGAGAAGGTCTGGTGGGAGACGTGAAGGTTGGGCACTGTCTTGGGCAGAGCGACCATGAAATTGTAGAATTCTCTATTCTTGGAGATGTCAGAAGGATCACTAGCAGAACGGCTATCCTGAACTTCAAGAGGGCGGACTTTGACTTGTTCAGGACGCTTGTTGCGAGGGTCCCTTGGGAGTCGCTCCTTAAGGGTAAAGGGGTCCAGGAAGCCTGGACGCTCCTCAAGATGGAGATCTTAAAGGCACAAGAACAGGCTGTTCCTGAATGCTGTAAGGCGAGCCGTAGGGGAAGACGACCGGTGTGGATGAACCGGGAACTATTGTTGAGGCTCTGGAAGAAAAAGAGAGTCTATGTCCTCTGGAAGAAGGGACAGGCTACTTGGGGAGATTACAAAGAAGTTTCTAAGGTATGCAGGGAGGAAGTTAGGAAGGCAAAAGCTCAGCATGAACTCAGATTGGCCACTGCAGTAAAAGAGAACAAGAAATCCTTTTACAAATATATCAGTGGTAAGAGAAGAAATAAGGAGCATTTACACCCTTTACTTGATGCAGCGGGGAATGTGATCACTGAGGATAAGGAGAAGGCTGAGGTCCTCAACGCCTTCTTTACTTCTGCCTTTAATAGGCAGATCAGTTATCCTCAGGGCACTTTATGCCCTAATCTGGAAGTCTGGGATGCCAGGCCGAGTACACCCCCTGTGGTACAGGTGGAGACAGTCAGAGAGCTCCTTCTCCATCTGGACTGCCACAAGTCCATGGGACCGGACGGGCTCCATCCTAGGGTGCTAAGGAAGTTGGCGGGGGTGATTGCCGAGCCGCTCTCGGCCATTTACCAGCGGTCCTGGTTATCTGGGGAGGTCCCGGAGGACTGGAGGCTTGCCGATGTGACTCCCATCTACAAGAAGGGCCGTAAGGAGGATCCGGGGAACTACAGGCCTGTCAGCCTGACCTCAGTACCTGGGAAAGTTATGGAGCAAATCATCTTGGGTGAGATCACTCGGCATATGAGTGGCATCCAGGGGATCAGGCCCAGCCAGCACGGGTTCACGAAAGGCAGGTCGTGCTTGACCAACCTCATTTCCTTTTACGACTGGGTGACCAGACTGGTGGATGAAGGAAAGGCTGTTGATGTGGTCTACCTGGACTTCAGCAAGGCCTTTGACACGGTCTCTCACAGTATTCTCCTAGGGAAACTTGCTGCCTGTGGACTGGGTAGGTATACCCTTCTTTGGATAAAGAATTGGCTAGGGGGCCGTGCCCAGCGGGTGGTGGTTAATGGAGTCAAGTCCAGCTGGCAGCCTGTTACAAGTGGTGTCCCCCAGGGGTCGGTACTTGGGCCCATCTTGTTCAATATCTTTATTGATGACCTAGACGAGGGGATTGAGTGTACCCTCAGTAAGTTTGCAGATGACACCAAGTTGGGTGGCGGTGTTATCTGCCTGAGCGTAGGGAGGCCCTTCAGAGGGATCTGGATAGGCTGGATCGCTGGGCTGAGCTGAATGGCATGAGGTTCAACAAGGCCAAGTGTCGGGTCCTGCACTTTGGCCACAATAACCCCGTGCAGCGCTATAGGCTCGGAGCTGAGTGGCTGGAGGACTGTGAAGAGGAAAGGGACCTGGGGGTGTTGGTTGATGCTCAGCTGAACATGAGCCGACAGTGTGCCCAGGTGGCCAAGAGGGCCAACGGCATCCTGGCCTGCATTAGAAATAGTGTGGCCAGCAGGAGCAGGGAGGTAATCATCCCCCTGTATTCGGCGCTGGTGAGGCCACACCTTGAGTATTGTGTTCAGTTTTGGGCCCCTCACTACAAGAAAGACATTGAAGCCCTGGAACGTGTCCAGAGAAGGGCAACAAAGCTGGTGAGGGGTCTGGAGCACAAGTCTTATGAGGAGCGGCTGAGAGAGTTGGGATTGTTTGGTCTGAAGAAGAGGAGGCTCAGGGGAGACCTCATTGCACTCTATAGCTTCCTGAAGGCAGGTTGTGATGAACAGGGGTTTGGCCTCTTCTTCCAGGCAACAAGCAGGACCCGAGGAAATGGCCACAAGTTGTACCAGAGGAGGTTTAGATTGGACTTGAGGAAAAACTTTTTCTCTCAAAGAGTGGTAAGGCACTGGAACGGCCTGCCCAGGGAGGTGGTGGAGTCTCCGTCCCTGGCAGTGTTCAAGAGGCGGCTTGATGAGAAGCTACAGGATATGGTTTAGTAGCTGTGGCAGCAATGGTAGTGGGAAGACAGTTGGACTAGATGATCTTATAGGTCCCATCCAACCATGTGATTCTATGATTCTATGATTCTATGACATTTCTACAGGGCCCCTATCTCTATCATGAAGAATCAGACAGTCTGCACCCAAGAATCATGTCCCAGAGGCTCAGCAGGATGCAGGAGGACACCAGCATGGACAAAGGGCAACTCAGCTGCTACATGGCACTGACGGGCTGGCATGAGGAGAGCTCACTTCAGTGAACTCTGTGGCAGAGACACAGATAAGGTTATCTAAGGACCTTCAGTGAAGTATTTATCCATGCACAATGATTGTGCCTCTCTGAAAGCTTAAAAGGAAACATTTCTCAGTCTATGTCACAGGCAAAACCTTTCAGCAGGATGTTTCCTTTCTTTCAGGGAACTCTTTCATCTCATCTTATTGTCTCACAGCTCTCCTGAGCTGCAGTCAGAAATCAGTAATACCTGGCTAGGAAACTTGCAGTGTACCCTCCCTTGCAGTGAAAAGGGGGTCCTCAATGTGCAGGGAGGGGGGACTTTGCTGCAGAAACCAGTGAAGCTTGAGATGAATCCTAAGCCAAAGGGAAAAGCATGTTCACAGAGTAAAGATCACACAACTTCCAGCATGGGCTCTGCCTGTGGTTTCTTAAGGAATGGGAGGAGAGGGGGAAAGGACATTTTTTTTCAGTTCCTGGCTCAGATTGTTGAAGCCAGTAAAATTCTTGCTGCTGCCTTCCATGCAGCCAAATAGGGTGTGCTGGTGTATGTTCACATGTAAATGCCACTCCTGGGACTGTGAAGTATGTTTGATGAAAGTTGCTAAATCAGCACTAGAGGCTATTTATAGACAAACCCATAACCAAAGCCCTGGATCTGCACATTCCCAGTCTCTGGGGAAGTTCAGGTCAAATCTGAATTTTGTTGTCTCAGGCGTGCATAAACCTAACCAGCCACAGCTGCCATCAGTATTGGGTTTTGTTAATACAGAAAAAAAATGCCCAGAGCCTTGGCTCCAGGACTGCTTTTGTTTTATCTGATCTCTTTCGAGAGACCAAGCCTGCTTTTTGCGTAAGAAGCAGATGGAGGAACAAAAAAGAGCGAAGGCCATGAAACCATTCTGGGTGAGTATTGTCTTGCCAGCTTGGGGAGCAGAGTGAGAGCAAGCCGGGCTCTTTGTCAAAGCCCCTGACTCCACCAGGGAGGAGCACAGCTCCAGGTGAAGGATTTCGGCTCCCATTAGCAGCACAGACAGTTGGAGCTGCCAAGAGGGAGGGGGATGCCTGCCTCAGCCACCACACAGCTCCCACCTGCTTTGCCACGATGACTTCATGTGGCTACCAGACCCCCAAAATCACTGCCCACCGGTTTTGCAGATGAGGCTCACATGGGCTCAGAGGGCTGCGTGTGTGGAAGGACCAGCTTCCTTTCCCATTGCACACAGGGCTTGTGGCTGCCATGCTGGGCAGACTGAGCGCGTAGCACAGCTCAGCAGCTTTGCAGCAGCCTTGATTACCCATAATTGCAGCCTGCTGGGGTTGGAGATTTTTGTGGCATACCCCTGTTGACCTTCTTGCCTGTCTTAGGTTTCCACTAGCCCCCCCTGCCCCTGCCTTGCCAATCCTCAATGGGGCTCGAAGAGATACAGAAGAAGGATTAGAAGCAGGGAGGGAAGAAAGAACTAGCTTCAGAGACAGTGAGGGAGAAGGGCTCTTATGGTCCAGTCCTGCATCTCTCGGGCAAGACTCCTAAAAATCAGTAGTTGTGTCTGAAGCCTCGTGACTCCCATATTTTCATAGATTTGCCATAGAATTTCTCTTCAGTAAAGTCTTCTAGCATCTTATCTTGCATGGCTTTTACTTTGTTTCTGTGCGTTAGATGACTTCTCTTCAAGAAAGCAGCAATAAGTTCAGATCCTCCCCCACGTGTTAATCAATATTTGAGCACTGACTCCAGTGGAATTTACTCAGCATTTCTATCCTACTACCTGAGATCCAAAAGGGTTTCCAAGAAATGATGGCTTACCTTTGAATTAGGCAAAGATTGAAATTCTCAGGCTAGAAACAGGAAACTGAGGCACAGACCATACCCTTGCCTCTAGTCAAATCATGAATCAGTAGCAGCTTGGGGATGGGAATTCTGACAGCCCAACCCCATGTTCTCCTCCTGACCTTTAGATGGCTGAGCTGATTAGAAACCAGGAACAGAGAAGCTTATACTCTCTTAAAATGATCCTGCAATGAAATGCTTTGTAGTGTTTAACCAGTAAGCACTTTTATTGTTGATTTTGAATCCGTTAAAACTATATTATGTTGGATTACAAGACTTTGGCTACATCTCCCACATTTGCATGCAGGCATTATATTTGCAAGGTTTTCTCAGAAAAATGGAGCAGGCGCATAAAATGCATAAAGGTTATATGATTATAACATGGAAGCAGCATGTCAGTTACAGAAATTTGCACCACATGTACCAGTAACAAACCCATGTAAAACTTTTTTATCCCTCAAAAATCCAACTGCTTCCTCTGTCTGTCATCTCCATGCCTCGGCTGTCTGTCAGCCCACATCGCCACTGTTTCTGAAAATACACATTTTTCTAAAAAAAATTTAGTACAGTACATTTTTTCCCTTAAAAACTAAAACATTTCTCCTTCACTATCCCCTCCCCCCAATGAAAAATCTATCATAATCTACATGTCTGTTCAAGCACTGTTATACATTAAGAATCTCTATTGCATTATTCAAAAGTATCAGATCAGTAACAAACTTCTAAACAAACTAGGATGACCCCAAAATTCCCCTTCCCCAGAATGACAGAGAACTGAAAATGCTATACTGCATTATCACACTTGCATGCATGTATCCTGAGCCACCTGTATTTATTCACCTTAAGCCCCTTTTAATAAATAACTGTCCAGCAGTAACATCCAGAAGTGTGCTGTCTCCTCCAAATTAAACTCTATATTTACAGAAGTAGGGCTGTTTTCTCAGTGAAATGTGTTTTTTTAAAAAACAAAACAAAGTAACAATAATAAAAACAGCAAACGAGTAAAGAGAGAAAGCATATTACTGATTGTGTTGTCTAAAGACCAACAGGAGTAAAAATCATTAGGAGCACCAGGTGCACATGCATTTGAACTGGTACAGTTCATGAAATAATGGCATTCATTGTTATGCTCACTCATTCAGATGAGGAGCTGATTCTTTTCCTTTTTTTTTTTCCTTTTTACATTTAGGACCGTCTGCTCTGCAGGCTACTCCCACATATGGCAATACATGCACTGAGGCTGAAAGATGGCCATAAATATGTTTTGATCAGTGTGGTTCTGTATCAGCTTTAAACACAAGGGGTTTCCCTCCCCACTGCTTTGCAAGTTATGTCATTTCACATCTGTGCTAAGCGTGAGCCAAAGGTCCCCCGAATCCACATTTTTCTCTTGGCTTTGGGGAAGCACTAGATACCCATTTTTTGCAAATTTTAAATGATGCTATATGCTGGAAAATACAGGGGAATCATCCCACATGAGAATATTCGTTTGCAGTGTAACTACTGTATTCAAAACTGACATAAAAGCATAACCAAATATTGAAATATCAAGCCAGTTAGAGGGATTTTGTCCCTTCAGTTATTTTGAGCCAGCTTTCAACTGACAGACACCAGCATTACTGCCTTGATTTCAGTTGGCCTACGTTGATTTACACCAGGTAAGGATCAAGCTCAACAGACAGTAAAATAGCAAACAGTTTCTCCTACTGCATTGTTATAGTGCCTGAGATCACTACAAATGGGTACGATTCTATACAACAAAAAGGCCTTCCTGTAGTCAGTGCAGCATATTAACTGCCTCCACCTTTGCAAAGGCCATTCAGTTCAGGTTTGCCTTCTCCCTGGCTTTACCAGCTCCCACTGCTCCCACCACAGAAGCTGCAGCCAAACCTGGAGTTACACACCAAATGCTTAATTTTGTATTGTGAAAATGCTGACAACTCCATTTATGCTGAATCTAGTTTCCAAATTCATGGTGATTCCTGCTTTATCACATACAGATCTGATCACCTGGAAGCCCAAACCACTGCTATTCTCACTGCACTTGCAAGTTATGCAGAAATTGTTAGAATCTGTTATCTCCACAAGACTGGCTATTCCAGCAAAGAAGAATATTCCCCTAAACTGCAAACAACAGGCATGTTGGATGTGTGACTGTGAGAAGCCCTCCCTAAGCCAACACCTCCATTCTCACTGGAAGTGAGTCAAATTCTGCAACATTAACAGCAATGCAAATTTGCAACAACTCTACTGACCCCTCTCAAGATCTGTACAGGTGCAAGACAATACAAAATCTGGCTCCCAGGCTTTTTCATTAGCTAAAGTTTACTCCTGATCCATCAATTCAACTTTATTAGCAGATATTAAGTCTGTAAGCAACTTTTCCCCTTTATTATTACATCATTTGTCAGCTCCACTATTGTTTCAATCTCATCATCACCTGCTGATAAGAGACTTGGTATCTACACAGCAGTGGTCTGCCCCACTCCCACAAGCAGCTAAACCTCAAACACCATGTTTTGTCTGGGCACGGGAATCAGTTTTATTACCCTTTGCCATTTCAATTTTGGTCAGCATTTGTTGGCTAATTATTCTCAGACAGCCAACACGAGAAACTGTTAGGTTTAACTGTACGTACACATTACAACTGGTCTTAGACCCAGCAAGTTTATTTCACATAAGCTTCCATACGACCAAAATAACGTCAGACAATGATCTCTGCTTGTAAAGCACCTTTCTCCACAACCAGGTCCTGGCCCTGATTGCAGTCATCCAGTTCCTTTCATTGGTTTCAAAAGTGGAGCTTCACCAGAACTGCAGTGGAAAATGGGACATGTTTTAGTTTCACCTTTCAACTGAAAGAAAGGGAGATAAGTGATGGCTGTGTGTCGCACTGGCTGCAAAAGGCCTTTCCATTCATAGAAGTGCTACTCTCTGAGCAATTTTTGTTAAGAAAGAGACACCAAACAAAACCCTACATAGTCCCCACATAGAAACACAGGCGCGCACACACACACACACACACGTACACACACTCTTCTCTTTGCTCCAAACAGAAATCCATTCTTATGGACCGAATTATGCAGACCCTATTCAAGTGACTAAAATGAATGAGGATAGGGTTGAGTGCATCCCGATTCTCCTTTCTGATCACAATGAAGTCACAGGTCAGCAAAGTACTTGGGCATAAGGATGTTCCTCTTGACCTGCAGGACATTTTAATGCATGCAGAAATGCTTTGCTATCAAAGGCCTAAATTAGGAACAGCTCCAAGGTCAGCTGGCACCCACAACTGTGATTCCACTACCTGCACCAATATACATGAGGTAAGAGCGTAACTCAAGAGAGCAGAGCAGTGCAAGAGGAGAAAGAGGCTCTGTGGTTCTTCTGAGTTTATCTTTGACAGCCTCAGCTGCACACACATGGCACATCACAGTGATCAGCACAGACCGATGAGAGCTTGGTATGGTGTTCTGCAAGTGGAACTTCCACTGGAAATAGTAAGCCTGATTTCTGTTTGTACGAGTGCAACTTTATATGCCTGTAACAACTGCATGAAGAGGCCTTAAATCTGTAGTAACTGCATGAGACACTGTTTTATCTTGGACTTATGTGCCAATAACTGCTGTGATGTGCTACACACCCACACCTACATACAGATGGAGAGATAGGTATATGCTGTGTCATAATGCAACATAAACATTATTTCTACAACTATCCTAATAACACAGTGCCAAAGTGAACCAGCATAGGGATTTGCAGCCGCCCTCTCCAACACAGTATGATAGGTAGTGGTGGAGCAAAAGCAAGCTCAGGTGTTATTTTGATTCACTAGGGAATGATCTGGGCACAACCCACTCACGTATTGCTTAGTGAACACTATTCATGGGCTGTCCCACAGTCCCGCGTCATAAATTCCATCTCTGTGTGGGTGCTCACATCACTTTTTGATGACACATAGAATTGAGGTCATGGGCAAGCAGTCACAATGTTTGGAAAATCCTCTAGCCAAACATTATATAAAACAGGGATAGAAGCTCATACTGATACTTTACACCACACCTCTCAACCGCAGATAAGACTGCAAGGTTACACATTACTGGGATCTGGGCTGTCTAAAGAAAGAGCTATTCATAGAGAAACTGATGTTTGAATCACTAGAGGGTCTAGTTCTGCTTGGCAGTAAAATCAAAAGGAAATTTATCAAATTAAATAGCAATTGAATCACTCCTCATTGCTGCCGATATAAATAACATGCTGTTTGCGTATTACAACATTCATGCTCAAATTGCATGTATATTTGCTCCATTTTGGACCATGTTTCCTGTAAATAAAAACTAAACACCTAGCCAAAATGTTTTTCTCAAAATTCCTTTGAACTTTGGAAAAATCTGAACTCAAGTCTTGTTCAAGGTTGGGATTCCTAGGACCAATAGCTGGCCTTCAGTGGCTGTACCATGCAACCAAATCTAAACATATGCAGAGATGGCAGGCTCAGAACTGATTTTCTCAGGAGAAAAATATATCCCTCTTCTTTGTTAGATTACTGTTGCTAGATTATTGGCACATAGTCTCATCTTACCTCATTATTGTTACAGCCTTCTTATAAACTTTCATGGAAATTCCACCTGCAGAACCAAAGGCAGAATGTTATCTTTGCAATTATTGTTCCATATTAACATCTGGATGCAGTACTGTTGGGGAAAGGAAAGCAAATTCCTCAGTGAACTATGTTTAACCAACTCGCAGGTGGCAGCTATCAAAACAACTGATGCACGTGTACCGGCTAAAGTTATTAATGAATGATCTGACATACCAAGTCAGACAAACGTCATATGTAAATAGGTCTTCAAATGTATACATACAAAAGCTGCTACTGTATGTAGATGATCATTTTGGTTTGTTTCTATAATCCATAGCTCTGAATCTATCCACTGAATGTTTACTCAGCACGCGTGGTATAAATATATTCATACACTAAAATTGACACTTGGCAATTTTTCTTTTTTTTTTTCTTTCTTCTTTTTTTGCTGACCAGCAACAAATTCTGATATCTTTAACTGTAAACCAATACTCAATAAATATGCCGTGTTCAGCAAAGAGACATGTTTTGTCGGTCAGGGTTTTGCTGCACTCTAAGCCATGGGCTGAGGGGGTGGGCGTGAAGGAGGAGGTCCAGGAGGGGCTCGGGATGGGGGTGGTCCAGGAGGTGGCTGCCTGGAAGGGGGCTGCAGAGACACAGGAGGAGAAGGATTCTTTGGAGCATTGTTGAGAGGAACATCGTCACGCCGTGGCAGCTTCGGTGGTGGCCTGTAAGGGGCAGAGGTTCCATCCGATTTCACTCGAGTGAAGTTTATGCATCTTCCCTAGAGGTAAACAAAAATTCATTATTCATAAAAAGCAGGTGTTTTGACTCAGCAGCAGCTACCCAAAGGGACTATAAGCAGAGGGGCCAGGCTGCACTTAGAGATCTTTGTCCAGTATCATTCACTGGCTCCTAGCCATGACATTCAGACCACGGTGTTCTAAAGGTCAGCACTAGAAACCAATATTTTCCATGGGTTTCAGAGCTCCTGCCTATGAGAGAATAGCCTAGGACTAGGTTAAACCAAAAGTGTGACTTTGCTCAAATGTGCCCTCTGCTTTGCTACCAGAGGTATGCAGAACATGCCTAAAGCCACAATTACCCTGAAGTCATGGTTGCCTTGGTGAGATCCCCAACTGACAGGATTATACCAGAGGAACAACCTTAGCAAAGACACCATCTGTAGCTTTCCTTTTCACAGTGATGCTAGCCTAGCTGGTGTCTATGCTTTGAACACTACACTGGGATAGTACATCTGTCTTCTGCACTCCAGTGTAGATGTGGCTTCCCTCACAAACACCAACAAGGTGTGAGACTTGCACAAAGGCTCTCCAATGATTGTGTTTTCAGAATGCATGTGGGATGCAGGCAGGCAGGACCTGATGGGAGAACTGTGGATGGAGATTTTAAAACAGGCGTAGCTTGGGTTTGAAAGAACAGCAAGCACTGGGGATGTTCTCGTCACCTAGGGGCTAAATGCAAACATGCCAGGGTTTCCTTTGCCCAAAACAAAGCTTTGCATAGGTTCCTGGTTCCCACTAACCAAGTTCCAGACAGGAAGAGAGACAGAAAGACCCCAAAGACCACCAAGCTTTTCCTGTGGAGAGCAGCCAGAAGCTCCTGGGCACTTCAAAATGTACATGGCAACCTCAGTCAGACACCAAGATCTCTGCTGCCTACTGTACCTGTTCCTCCTCATGACCCCTAAGCTTTGTTACAAACTGCCCCACTACTTCTGTGGAGGTCTCATGAAATCCTGCAGGCACAACCATGTGTGAGAAGATGCAACACTTGGCATCACTGCCTCCATCTCCTCACCTAGGGAGGTGGGAGAAGATGCTTATTTAAGAACCCAGCTGCCACAAGCTTGGCAGAAGCCTGAGCCTGGAAGGCAAAAAGCGGTCTCATGATCATGTACAAAGGCTGGAGATGAAGACTGCCGAAAATGCAGGAGTGGCACTGCCAATAGCCCAATTACAGGAGCTGGGATATGTTTCCAAATAAGTAACTGTGGGCTGGAAAGCACCCATCCCATCAGGGATGAACTCCATTTGCCAGCACCTTTTCCTTTGCACAACAGGCCTGTTTTGTTCCGTGTAGCAATCATCCTAATGAAAATAGCCTCTATAGTTTAGCATGGAGGGGAATGTGACCTGTTTCTCTCTTTTCAAGGCAAACTCTAACTGGGGGAAGAGGAAAAAAACCCTGTTTTGTTTGGTTAGAAAATACCTGTCCCAAAAGGCATCTTCCTTCCATTGTTTTGAAAGACTCACAGAGCTATGATGCTGACGACAGTCAGAGGTTTAGGTTGCAGGCTGGAATCAACAAACGAAATTTAGCCCAAGGTTATCCCAACATCCCTCAAGCAAAATTCCACAGAAAGATTCCAGATTTAGCAAAGCTTATCTCGGAGCTAAGCAGCTGTAGATAATGACCCCCACAGCTACCAACTGCTGTGATAACAGGGGAATACAAGACTGCTGCTAGCTCAGTGCTGTCTGGTGTGAGGAAACTGAAGATATTTAGGGAATGGGCTGGGTTTCTGTGTCAACTTCACAAATTACAGTTTTCCCTGGAATCCAAAGCCATCACAGCTGAACGACAACTATCTGTTTTGTTAAGTGACTTCCAAGGCCTGCACCTTTGTTCATGAAAACTTTTTCTTTAAAAAGAAGGGAATCACTTAAGTCTATGGCTTGGCTGAAGAAAGGCAAGCAGCATAGCAAGAGGAGCTTGTGTAAGCTCCAGAGAGCTCAGAAAATGATTCAACAAATGTACTAACGCCCAGAGGGTACCACCCTACCACTTACTTGCATTGGATGGCTCAGGGCTTCAAGAGCTCAGCTGCAGCCAAGAGTTGTTTGAACGGGCATGTTGTTGCCTGTACATGAGACATACTCAGCAGTTCTCTGTTCTAGCTTTCACCATCACAATTCACCACTACACTTAAACAATAGCATCAATAAGTAGGATAAAAATCTCCTTTCTAAAAATCCAGGCTTGTTACAGCAACCTTTGGTTATGAACCAGGTTCAAGGCAATACTCTACTGGAGCCAGAGCCTTTGCATGGAGGCAAAGGGCAAAAGTTAAAATCTTGGTCACTTCTGCAATGATAAACCATTGGATCAAAAAAAACCCAAGTTGATGCTTTGCTCTACTCTATCACAGAACTCAAGTCCTCACCAGCATTGCAGCAAGCAGCCATCCTTGTCAGCTATTTGTCTTCTGCTGTGCCCCACTGTATTTAGAGTACACTTGGGAATTCAGCGATATTTACTGCCATGCAATGAACATTACAGATATATTTAACAGCTGTACTGCAAATGCATTTAAGAAAACTGTCTTATATTTATAAAGTTATGAATTTAGAACAGCTAAATAATCACCCAGGACAACAACAACAAAAAAGAAATAAGAGGTATTCAGATGAGAGGCACCATATGGGGAAGAAAAAAAAATTAAGGACAGAACTGTCTTCCTCACAGTAAATGCAAAGCTGCAAACGCTACACTAGTGCTTTTTCCTACAAGCCTTTCCTGCCTCTCTGTTGTGTCTCTCTCCCAAACATCAATTTTCCAAATATATTCATAGTCTATAATCAAAGGGGATCCCATAAATCGGTTTGCATTACTTTCACTTCAGTTAAAGTGATAGGCGACGTCAAACTGCTGCCAGTTTCTGCCACACTCACTGATTTGTCAGACAGATGGGTAATTTAAAGGCCATGCGCCGCATTGTGTCATGAAAAATACGGTTGGGTTGGGAGAGTCTGACAGATAGAGGCTTGGATGATCGATGAACGTATTGTGACACTTCCTCACAAAAGATTATTGGTGTTAGGCTACAATCTCATATATCAAAGACTTCTAGTGAATACTGGAACAAATCCTTTTGAACACTTCAAACAGCCACTGATAAAATGAGGTCGAACTCTTAGCCAGTGTTAGGATTAACAGCCAAAAGGGAAAGGGAGGAACAAATGATAATAAATCATAAGTCATAGTTTGGACTTATCAAGCATATTTCATCAAAGGATTTCTAGGTTGAAGAATTAAGCCCTCCACTCATCACACTTTCCTAACAACAGAGTGCCACAGCTATTCTACCTAACGTGCACATACCTCTGGGGTGAGTTTGTTAAAAAATCCATGATGTTTCTCAAATAAACATGCTAACCACAGGATTTTTAATATTCTGTGTTTGAAAGGATTAAGTAATTTCCTCTCCAAAAGCATATAAAAGCTTTTAAATAATAGAGAACATGGACAGAAATCACCTATGCTCTCCCTGCACAGGGGGTTAACAGAGATTAAAAGCCATCATTGCTTTAGTCGTAGTAACAGTATTTTTTGTCCAGAAGCATAGTATACACTTAGTGTTTTAGGGAAGGTGTCAGAGTTGCAAGGTGCAGTAGTACCATTATGATCTCAGGCACAACAGCTGTTGGTAGCTGCTTTATTGTTTTCCAGGAAGCAGATGATCTGCGTATATCCAGTTCTGTCTGGTTTCAGCCCTGCTCCCAGTACAGCATCCCTCAGATGGTGCGACCCGTGCTGCGTACTGTCATTCAGGCACCAACTGAAGGTCAGCAATGTGCCATATGGAGTTACGCCCTTACTTCAGCTCACATCTGCACAGTCTTCCTAATGCACAATTATTTTGCTTCCCCATATGTCCATCCACTTGTTAGGCTCTTGTTATGCTGCTTGCCAAATTGGCTTTTCAAAAAGTACAAATACTGAAGCAGCGGGATCTGCCCTTGTCTTGACTCCGGCTTTTATCCCAGTGTAACAATCACATGTGCAATTCAGGCACTTTGTACTTCTAGGCAATGCCTCCTCGACCACCTAGGATGTGTTTTTGTGTGTGGTTTGAGGGGGGGAAGGAAGACAGGAACCTCTTGAAAACCACTGCATCTTGTTTCTGGGCTATTTTCATCATAGTGGCTCAGTACATCATTCCCCAGTTGCTTGTTCCTCCAAAATCTTTAGCTACTCCTCAGCAAGTTTTCAGTGGAAAGGAACAATTGTTAAAAGGATCCAGGCAATTCAAAGAGTGCCATGGGCAAGTCTCTTCACCCATGATACTAAGAGCACTTCAGCAAAAAGAATTTTAAAAATCTGCCCCATCTGCCAGTAGCTGTTCCTTTTCTCTGTTCATTTTAATACACCCATTGGTGTTTATTTAACAAAAATAAAATCCAGTTTCATCTCTGTGCATGCCAGAGCATTTGTGTACACAAAAGTAAGTCTGTTTCTTATTTTTAGCTGCATTAGTTGACCTAATAAAAGATATCCTTCCCGTTACAAATTTTGCTTGAGTTTTCATTCACTCCTGGTTTTGCTTATGGAGTCTCAGTGCTGCAATTCTGACTAGCAGAGGCGGGAATCTGACTGAGGAAGAGTTGGCTTAACTTAAATGTTAAGTGAAGTTTCTTGGTCTTTGACTTTGTAAGAATATGCTACTTGCCTTTACATTTTTGAATGGATTAAAATAAAATAATTCCTGTAAATTTGAGCATAGCAATCCAAAACACTGGACCACCAAATTGAAAAAATAAAGTAGCTTTCGGTCAAAAGTATTACATTTAGGATGCTGAAATCTGAAATGAACATAATTTCCTTGGGCTGAAATGAGTAGTCACCTTTCTCCCCAATTTTGTTTACAGATGTCACTGGAATTACTCTTAACAGCTTGCTATGGATGTGGTTCATCAGCATTTAGCTTCACTTCCTAAATATCTATTGATAGTTCAGTGTAAAAGTGCAGCTCTCAAACTCAAAATAATAGATTCAGGTTTTTCTGCTACCTACAAAACCGCAAGAGCGAGCCACAAACCATGAAAAGTCAGAATCACCTTAGCTAAGTGAAGGTTTTGATCCATACACCCAGAAATCACTGGGATATATACCTTCAAGATCAGTGACTTTTGCAAAAATCCAATCTTGGAAAAAAATTAGAGGACAGAATAATCCCTGTCCTCTCATAAAGAACAAAAGTATTCTAGCAGAAACACCTAAATATCCTAAAACAGCAACAGTGTGGGAAATTTGTTTAGCAAATGTATTTATGAATGAGGTAGATTATGGATACAGTAGTTTTATAAAGAGCGAGCTGAACCAAGGTGGTACAGAGTTCCCACTATTCAAGTTCCCTGGGCAAGTGTCAGGATTGGCAGCTGGCTCCTCAGGAGCCAGGATCTATGTGCATCAGCCTTTGCCAAAATCTTCCTTGCACTGCACTGCTTCATGCTGACTGTGCGTTGAACATGTCACGGCTCATTAAAACCTTCACGGATTTCCTGGGAATTGCACTGATTACCACGCAGCATACAGGCTAGAAATTAGTGAGCCACTGAAACAGTTTGTCATGTAAAACCCAAGCCTTCTTGCTTTTCAGGCATATTAAAGTAACTTTTACTAACTCCTACTCTTACATTTGGGACTCAGATATTGTTTTCCTATTGAAAAATAAAGTATTGGAAATGTCAGAGAGTCCCATATCAGCAATTTGGTGGCTGATCATGCTTTCAGGTCAATAAATATGTAATTTATAATTATTTTCTAATTATATGACTTAACAATGAAATTTTAGTCACCACCATTAATTATACTGTGGTTATTGCATTAATAATTAACAATTTATCAACCTGTATTTAATTTTTATATGTAGCCATTTTAAGTTATTAGGTCTCAAATCAAAACATTAAATATCAACATAAAATACTGGTTTGCATGAGAATCCGACTCTTTAAATACCTTCCAGTTTAATAAGTCCTTTCCTGTCAATAACAATTTTCTGGGCGTCTATTTGGCAGCTCAGCGCTGATGCCTAAAATGACAGTAATTCAAAACTATGAAGAGGTAAGAGAAAATTAGGTTGACTGAAGAGAGGAGGATTTTAAAAGTAAGATCCAGTAAAATGGCAGTGTCCAACAATGAGAATATAATTATTATTTTCTTTAGTGCTGCTTTTATAAAGGAGAATCAATTCAGTCTGTTCTTTAACCAGAATATTAGCTGGCCTCTTTATAAGTAACTCATATAACTTCTGCTCCCTCCTTCTATGACGGAGTTATTGGAGGGGAAGGAAATCACTGCATTGTGGATTGTGAATCACTCATATTGTAAGAGTGAGGATCCTATTATGGCCTTAGGTACATCAGATTAATTCAAAGCAAAAATTACAAAATGATGAATACATAGGCACAAGGATGATCCAAGTAGCAACAGAAAACTGTTTACAGCACAGTGTGCGCAAGGTAGTGCTCCAAGAGATGTAACCTACTGGGCTCACTCGATCAACTTCACACTGCTGAAGGAATTAGACTGAGCTTTAAGATGTGGGAGGTAACACAACTTTAAATGGGACACAGGTCCTGACCCAGGAAGGGCCAGTGATATTTTAAAGCAGCTGAGGCACATGTGGATCCTTCACACAGTCCACAAAGACACTCTTATAAGCAAGTTTTGTGCCTTTTCTCTTACTTTTTAGCAACCAAGCTAAATCACCCACAAGCCCCAGTCACCGGCTCACTGGTGGAACACCAGGGAGTCACAGCACAAAGTCAGTCCCTGCTTCAGAAACCCTGATGCCTGAGTCACAGACAAGAACACAGCTGCATATGGGCTAAGAGCAGAGCACATGGAGACTCAGCTAAGCAATGCCCTGGGCTACTGACACACTCAGAGTAAAACCTGTTGTTTAGCTGACGCATGGCCCACATCACTGCTCAGAAAGCCCAGATGTGAGCTGAGACGCCTGAACCCCTCTCACAGAGGTGAAGGGGGACAAGCCTTGCTTTATAAAGGGGCTGGGAGAATAAATCATTCAGAAGCCCAGTATGCCTTCAGACACCCTGGTTACGGGAGCCAAATAATAGCTGAGAAAGTAGAATTTGTGGGGGGGAGAGAGCATAGGAGCTCTTCTTTTGACATCAAGTGTGTGATAATGCCTTCCAGGGTATCCCCCAGGGGCCAAGGGAGGTAGGTCGCCAGGGCAAACTCACAAACAGGCCTGTGGCATGCACTGCACATAACAGCAGCAATGAAAGTCATCTTTAGGTTCACTTGCTGGCCAAGGGAAAAGTCAACCAAAAGTCTTAATTTTTAAAGTAGAAGAAATATCTCAAAATAAGTTTAACTTGAAACACATATGTTGTTCAATTCAAAACATCTTTTTTTTGAGTTTTGGATAGCAAAGGTGTTTCAAAACAAAAACTGAAAATATTCAGACTTTTTCAAAGGTATTTTTTCCACTGCAGCTAATTCCACTAACATGCAAAAATACTTAAAGATCATCTAAAGAAGCAGGTTCTAGCCAAAACAAAAACAGTGATTTGGAAAATGGTGTCCAGATCTACTAGGGAACTGTGATACAGATTGGAACTATTTTGCAGTAAGTTTAATAGCTGCAGTAGCCCAGGGTATTGTAGCTTGTTTAATCAGAATATCAAAACTTGAATACAATCAGGTACTGATAGGTTCACAAGACACACGTCTGCAGACACTGCTTCCCAGTTCACAGTCCCAACTGTGCCGGAAACCAGGGTTGGATCCTCTAGGAGCAATCTATTCAATTAGTTTGAACACCAGTAGAGGAATACACTGAAGAGAAGTGGGCTACTTCCAACTTACTCCTGGAGAAGCCAGCCAATACTCAGGAATCTGAAGGAGGAATAGCTCAGCCAAGGAAACCGGCCTTTTAAGCTACAACCAGGACCCTTCAGCAAAACAAACTTTGTGCTGAGCACATCCCCACTACCACATGTCTGATACCACTTTTCAAGCTTAGGCACACAAGAAAAGTGATACAGAGACATGGAGCAGATGAAATAGAGAGCCCATCCCAGCACTGAAGACAGGGCTATTCAAATAATTCGTATCACACACCATTCAGCAGGGAGCTGCATGTTGTTTCCAACCCTGCCTTAGCAGGAAAATGCAGCAATGGGCTACAGACACCTCCTGAAAGGATGGCCAGAGTCACAAGATATTTTGCAGGAATGCACAAAACATCACATGTCTTGGACTTTGCTGAGGTTGTGGCTGAAGCAATGCACAGTGCAGATCCATAACAAAGCCTGTTGATGCTGAGCCCTAAGAAAGCTGAAATGGCAAAGGGAACAGAAAAAGATAACACTGGGCATAATCAAGGTTAAGGTCTGTCAGGCATACTTTACATTCAGTATTCAGTACTGATCTTAAAATACAGTCACGCCAGACCAAATACCACCCAAACCTGATGGAAATATCTTAACCTAAACCTGCACTCATAATGCATGATTTATGGCCTTTCTCTTTTCTGACAGCTTTTATGGATGAAGCTCTCAGAGTGGAGGAAGTGAGGAGAGCCACTGTCCAATCATGCCATCTACCCAAGGCTGTGCAGCAGCTTCGGGGAAAAAAGAATGGTATTTACAAGTTCAGGACTAGTGACTCACATCCCTTGTTTTAACCACAGCACCACACATTTCCACACTTGAATGCTGACCAGACTAGAATGTGGTTCAAGACAAAACCAACAGTGGTTGGTTTGAAAAAGATTTTTCTCTTTCCTTTGGCATTTTCAGGGAAAATGAGATTGCATTTGTCCATCACCTAGAACAGGGAGGGCATTGGAGCATAGCAACAAGAGCAACAAACATTTGCTGGGTGCAACAGGTTCAGCCTTGAGGTATTGGTGGCTTGCTGGGAGGAGCAAATTAGGCCACAGAGGACCATAACTGGTCTTGCTCAAACTATAATTAAGTGTCATTGTGCTTTCCAGGGTGAATTGTTTGATTGTCTTTTGAGGAGCTAGCTGGAATTATGGTGTGCACAGAGCACAATGTCCCATGCAGGGCATAGGATAATGCCTACATCCCATCTAGGGTATAGGATAATGCTAGAGACTGTCAGAGAGATTTCTGGTGAAAACGGTTATTATTGTTCCTTGCCTCTGCCAAAAATGTTAAGATCCTGGCCCACCACACAGACAAGCTGCCTCTTTGTTTAGAGTCTGGGAACAGATTCAGGTACCCCCAGCCCCTTTCTGGATAACTGGCCCTTAAATGGCTCTGCTGCTACCTAGAGCAAGTAGATGGTAAACCCACAGTTTCCAGGTTCCCCTGTGTTTATCTCACAAGGATTTTCTTCTCCTGGGATGAGATTCATACAGTTCATTATCAGTGCTGGCATATTTATAAAACACAGAAAACCTCTGCTCCCCAAAAGCTTCTATATTAAATTGGATGGAAGAACTCCCTAGGACACAATCATCTTATTATGTCTAGGAATGAACACACTGGGGAAGCAACTCAGGTACCAAAGTCCTGACATGGAACTCTCCTTCCCATTTCAAGTATGGTATAGAGACCTAACACCCTATGAAATATATCCCTGTCATGTTTCCGCTATGCAGCTTGACTAGTCTATCAAGTACCAACTGTGCATTTTGAAGTTAATCTTTTCCATGAGTACCTAATTGCCATCTCTTTCTTGCAAACTCTGCTATACACCCTGGTCTCAGCTTACTAGACACAGTGGTCTGTCCACCAGCAGTAGAAAAAACCCAGGTACACCTCCTTTCATTTTTCAAAGCTCTGCTCTATTCAGATTAGCTGGCCTTTAGCATTGCAAGAGAGAACACTGCCCTTGGTAGGCTTCACTTTGAAGTTGATGTATATCAGACAACTCAAAGTTATCAGCCAGTGAAGACTGAAATGTCTACTTGGGTAATTACATTCCGCAGAAGAAACTCAAAAAGGAGGGGAAGAGATATGTTTACGTGCAAACAAAAAAAAAAAAAAAAAAAAGGCAGAAAGATCTTAAAACATTGCAGAAACCACCAGTGTCGCTGCAAAGAGCACAAAGTGTTTGCAATCCTGTTGTTCCAGAAACAGTTCCTATCTAAGACTAAAACCAGGATATAAAACTGACACATTTTATTATTAATCTGATGTGTACGTTCAAAGCATGATTAAGTTAAGATTAAAATTTAACAGGCATAGCTCATAAGCTCTTCAGGTTGGATAGTATCTTTGTGTTACTTGTTCAATGGCAGACACAGTGATCTGGGTTTTCTTCTGGTATCACAACATGAACCCCAGTAGTTTATACAAAAACAGAGGCGTCCAGAACTACAGCTCTTCTGTAGAGAGCAATGATGCAATACCTTTTGACCTTTAGTTATCACTCTGTACAATAACTTCAGTATGAATACTAGTATTAATACGTTATCTTACACAATGTTTTTTATTTCTAGAGCTCGAACACCTTCAGAGGAAGCTCATAGCATTACTCATATGGGGAAACAGATTCCTACATAGTTACTAGAAGTATGCAAGCAGAAAACTAAGGAAGGCTGGTAGGTTAAGTTCTGGACTGTTACCCAACTCAGAAGACAATGTGGGATGTACAGCTCCCACCAATACAACTGTAACACGGTAACATGAGTTTTAGCATTGATCCAGAGGTGCTACCAAGAAACAAATAAACATATTGGCTGCAGCATATCTGTTTACTTGGACGTGCAAATCATGGATGTGTACATACAGTCCTAGTAAGCAACTACACGTGCATTTGTGCACTTGTCTTTTCAAAAAACATGTACCTTCAGTTGTGAGCTTCTTCCTAAACCCCAAGACAGTCACCTGACTCCAAGCCAGGCCTGCATACCTTAGACACACTGTACTCTAAGTACGATTGTGGAGCATCAACCAAGTGCTTCCTGCAAAATCATGGTAACGACATGCAAGACCCTATTCCCCCAAGGCAGACATGTCAGAGTTGTAGTTAATAAGGGAATAAGTCACCAGTTCTTATCCCAAAGTCACGTTTCCTACAAAAAAAAAAAAAATGAGAATCGGACCTGGTGAACCTGTTCCTTTACCATAAATATCAAAGAAATATCGAAGTGGTACACATGCTTTAAGAGAAGTAGAAGAGCCACCTGTCTACCTAAAAGAGTCCATCTAGGAAGTGCTCAAAGTGCTGGTAGGAATATGGTCTCACTCTCTAGAATGTACTTATTTATCACTGTACAACAGAAGTGAAGTAACTTACATCAGCTACAGCCAGGGTCTCTGAAGTCACGGCTCAGTGTCTTAACTGCAAGGCCAATCCTCCCTTATCCTGTTGTGTAGCCTGTACTAAGTAGCACCACCCGTGGGATTTGTACCTATCCTTCAGAAGAATCTCTTGTGGCTGTTGCTACTGAGCATGCCTCCAGCTCCCAAAGACGTGGACACACCACTAGTTCCACCCGGGGGTGGCAGCATCTGTCCCCAAAGTCCATTTGTGAATTCTTCTTCCATGTCAGAATTAACATGATCCTGGCACAAGTGAGAGGCAATGCCAGTATGTGGGCTTCTTGCAGCACAGGAAATTCATTTGTTGCTGATTATATATTTCCAGCTGCAGTGCTCAGCACCCCCTGGGAACTGTGCATTAGGACACTGGTTCCACACCAGGGAGTGTTTTTCCCATGCCATGCCTGCTACAGCAGGAATAAACCTTACCAATACTGGTCTCCCTCGCAAAAAGGAAAAAAAGTAAAATGAGGGCTACATGTGTCACATTTTCATTGAAAGTGACAAAGTGAGATCATCTACTGTAGCAGGCGATACCCCTGTCTCTTTAATTTTTCAGCAGTTTATGAAGGTAATTGGCTCCAGAAAGGTTAAGCAAAGGGAGAAAAGCCCCAGAACCAGGCAGCAGTCACTGATGAATAGTCTGAAGGAGCTCGATGTTGCTTTTCCAGCACCCCCTGTAGCTCTGCCAATTACTGCTTGGGTGATTATAGCACCTCTCCAAGCAAGTGGCAGGGAAGCCTGTTAAAGGCCATTACAATCTTGAAAATAAGAAATTAGTATGAGCTCCAAAGCACACTGGTACTGGGCAGCTAGCGTGGAGTGACAGGCGAGTGCTGCCATGCCCATGGGCTGCATTCAAAGTGCTGACCACCTGTGGGCAGCAGCCAGAAAATCATTACTAGTTATTAATAATCCATAGGCTTGATGTCTCACCATTCATCTGGGGAGTTCCAAGTGCCTGGCAGGCCTTAACTAAACCTCACATCTGTAAGGAAGGTAAATACTGTGTTCTCATTATTATTTTGCAGTTGGAAAAACTAAGGCTGTCAGATGTCATGGTCAGCACTACAAGGAATCACTCAAAATTTGAGGGTAATCAGACCTTCTGAGCTTTAACAAACCTATCAGCTTAAGAGTGATCACTTCGAAATGGACGCATAGAATAAGAAACCCAAATACTCCTGTGTTCCTCATTTCAGAGGCTGATGTTTAAAATTCCAGCTGCCATGCCACATTGAAGTCATGCAGAGACTCAATGGTGAGAACTTGAAAGGACCCAGAAGTCCTGGCTTCCAATATGACCAGCAGCTCATGGTTTGTCAAATATTTGGCTGCACAGCAGATTTTTTTTACCTTCAGTTTTATGGAAAGAAGAAGGAAAAAAAATGGCTTTCAGATTTTCATACAGCAGCCTGCTTCTAGTCCCCTTCCCCAGGAAAGGGCTTTGTGTGTGCAAACCACAGAGTAGCACTGATAGATCACTGCTTTTTCTAAGTAAAGTCTCGTGTATATAAGGGTGATGGTGACAGCAAAATCCAGTTTACACTCTCACTCTCTGTTGCAGGTAATTTTCAGTGACAAAACTGAGATCACTTTCTAAAGCTTTAAAGTAAACAAGAGCAATTCTGCCTGGGGGAAAAAAAAAAGTTGTTTTTTTTTTTTTTAGTTGAGGTTTTTGGTAAACCAAGCCTCTGAGAATTTCCTGTGACAGTATGTGCTGAAATGCAAAATGGAATGGATTTGCTGAAAGCAGCAACTAAGCAGACCATTTGAAAGAAGCATCTCACCTTCCTCTGCACATATTGGGGCTTTTAATGCTTACTTGCTGGCATTGGTAACAGATCCATTTTTGATCCATGAGGCCAAGGAGAAGAGCTTGAAAGCTGCCTTTTGCAGAGACTACTGACAACCTGTCCCACCAGCTACTGTGATTTCTATGAGATACTTCAAGATAGCCAGATATTAATATTTCCCAAACTCCAGTCTTCATAGCACCCCTCTGCAAGCTCAGAACCAAGGTCAAGAAGATACCAATGTGATGAGGAAGTCCTCAAGGCAGCCTGAATATCCTGAGCAACACACAGCTTGACAGGCCATGTGGCCACTCTGACATGCTCCCTGTTACTGGATAAGCAGAATGTCCCCACCTCAGAAGCATCAATCCCTTTGTTGAATCAGAAGAGTGACTGCTGGTCTTCTAAGCCCCAAATTTCTGGAGGAGGAAGGGAAGAATACCAGCCTAGCTCTAAGGGATCCATCACTGCAGCAGGAGCACAAATGCCTATCAAGGCTTCACCTTTGTACATTAATGCAAGGAAAAACCAGCGATCTGCAGGAGAGCTGCTAGCCTTTTTTTCCTTCTTTTCACTGCTCTGCTGATGCTGTTGGAGAGGTCAGCAAAAAGCCAGCCCACAAATAGCAGCCTGTCCGCTAATGATGGGGTAGAGCTAATCATGTGTATCCCTTGCTGTCCCATCCTGGTGCAACAGAAGCTCCTCCTGGGACTGACCTGCAGAAGTCAGGGTCCTGTCACCCTTTACTGAGGTACTTGCCAAGCTAATAACAACTAATTTCAGTGGTGGGGCCATGATATGATCTTGAATGGAGACCAAACACTGCGGGCACAGCTTCCAGGAGAAGGGGCATCAGAGCTTGTGCTTGGACAGTTTTCTTTAGTTCTAAAAAGTGTCTGTGATTTTAACAACCAGTCCTATTAATACAATCCTGTTCAATGCTGATGGGTCATCCATCCTGGGATTCTTTTCTTGAGAAGTCCCTGCCATGCCCTGGAAAGCACCAGCCACATGACAGAGGAGCTCTCGGGAGCCTCACTTAGCTCTGCAGCGAAGCCACACTGCGGGCATGCTCCTACCAGCAGCTCTGTTCCTGCAGCTTAAGAGGAACAGGGGAAGGAGGCTGGTCACCAGCCCATTGCTCTCAGAGGGCAGGACTGCAGGGCACCAGTCTGTCTCATCTAGGGAAGGTGCAGGAAAACAAGGATTGAGAGACACAGCAATGGGAGGAAGAAAACACAGAAAGAAACAGAAGGGAATGTCTAGGACAGGAGTCCAAGGGGATCACAGGTAGCGAAAAGAGCAGGTGGTTTGGGAAAGGCAACAGGATCATGATGAGGATGGATGGACAGTAGCCCTGGCCACCCAGAGCGAAGGACACAGAGTCTCCTGCAGCAGTCAGCCCTGTATTTCTGCACACACACTTCAGCCTGAATTTCCATTGCAAGGCTCTCACACAGACTCTGGAATGGGCTGCACCACATGAAGACTCAAAAAGTAAAAACAGTGCCATTTTTAACTTCCCTTCATGACAGGAATGGGTGAGAAGTCATGTTTTGAAAACCTGGGGCAGCAATACTGCTTTCCCTGTATGTTCTGCAGAGCTAAAGAGAAGAGGGCTGTGTTGTGAGGGAAGATGCTGAACAGCTCTGAAAAATATCTAACATATTTTTCCTTCTCTGACAGACAGAACCAGATACATTAGTGAATCAACCAGAAACATCAACATATTCTGTTTTTCACCAAAACTATGAAGGAAAGTTTTTCTACAAGTATTTTTCAGACTCTTTTTTTTTGGGGGGGGGAAAGGTCCAAAAATAAAGTACTCATTTTCAAATTAAAGAAATTACAGCTTTCAAAAGAGCTTTTAATCTAAAGAGTGTTTTAGTGTCAAAAATTCTCCTTTGACATCTTTCCCCTGTCCCAAAAGCCTTGTGAAAAGTATTTTTCGCCCTGTACTCTGTATATTCTTTCACTACTATCACTATTATTTTCATTATGCAGAAAAAAAAAAGTTTTGCTATAATTTCCCCCAATGGCTACAAAAAGTGAACATATGCTCAACTGTAACAATAAAAATGGAAAATTACTTTTTTTTTTAATGGAGGTAAAATGTGAAACAGAAATTTGTAAAATTCTTCTCCCCTGCCCCACAAAGCAAAGCAATCCTCTCTCCAAGATCACCACACAGTCACTGGCCTCTGGATGGTGCAGTCTAAAAGAACATGGTGCACCGAGACGTGTCCAGCTGTGCTTTCATGTCTACCCAACAGTAAATCAAAATCCATTGTGGTGGTTTAGCTGAAACCAGGACATCCATCCACTGCCGTCAGCACATCTGTACAGGACTGACCTTGTCCCTGCCATGGCTGGGTCAAGCAGAGCTGTGGGCTTGCTCCTGGGGCTGCTGAGCTCCTTCAGCTCTGCACAGCCAGAGCTCCAGGCTCTCCATGCTGCCAGTCACTCATAGCACCAACGTGATTTCCCCATTCTTCACCCACGAGGTAACTGGGTGCACATGTGTGTATACTCATATATACTTATGTGTACATGCATGTAAATTTATACACTTCCCCTCCACCAAAAGTGTAACTCACAAGAAACCAATTCTCCACTGAGGAGAATTGCTACTAGAAAGGTCAGTAAAACAATAAATAATAACCTTGCTCTTTTCTGTGCTAGCTTTCTCCGTGAAATACAGGCCTGTGATACCCTGTATTTTTTTACAGCAGAAGGATGTCTAGTCATTTTCTTGTTTCCCTTTCAATATTCTTCAGCTTTAGTTAATTTCACAAGCCAGGGAACAGAGATGATCCTATTCTTCCACCAAATCTGGCTCAATAGGATTCTTTCCACCCTATTTCCCAGATGTACATTTGATTTTTTCTCATGTTCCCCCTGATACAATAATCCTTCAACTTGCTATATTTTTCATTGCCTCTTTTGAGTCCCCTGTCCTCCCTACAGCAGAGCTGGAAGGCATGGAACTGAGGATCCCTGTTTGGAGCCAGCCCCCTGCATGTTTCTTGACCGCATTGGCTAACAGAGGCTCTGTTGTGCTCTGCCCTGATAGAAATGTACCAACCAAGTGAGTGAAAGGCAGAGGATAGATTCATATTATACAATGTTAGCGCTATCAAAATACAGCTGGGCCTAAAGAGCCTATTCAGAAGCTCTAGATCGTGCTTAAAAAGTAAATAAGGTGTCTCGAGCACAGCTGCCTTGAAAATGCAGTTTAGTGAAACAGTTAAGACCATTTTAAAAAGTAGCAAAGGAAGCTGAGTCTGTTCTCTTAGTTTCCTTACACACCAAAAGAAAAAGGAGACAAAACTTTTAACACTGAAGCTACATGTGTTTGGTTAATACCTAGACAAATGCCCTACAGTAATTTACTAAAAGTTGGAGGGAGTATCATATTTGCCCTGGATTATGCAAATTAGTGCTGCTTTTTAAGACTGTTACTAGGTGTAAAAATCATCATGGCAGACAAGCCCAGCACAAGAGCCTCTGCGCCATTCCTACCCCAGAAAATCACTTCATGGCCCCTTCTGCTGTAACTCTATAACCCCTTCCCCTGAGAGCAAAGGTGATGAAATGTATGGACTCTGGCCAGAGAATGGCCACAGCAGGGAGAAAGATGCTGTTGTCTCTGCTAGGTGCTCATCTTTCAAAGCTCCGCTGTAGAAAGCCAAACCTGAAGGTTCAACAGCCCAACGCAGCAGCACTTATGGAGCAGTCCCCCCAGAATAACAAGTTAGGGACAAACATAACGGTGCCAGGTTCTCACAGGAAAATCACGAGCGCGCTCTGAACTAAGCTATCATGAGTGACCCAGGGGCAGCACACAGACATCTCCATGGCTCTGAAAGGCACAAACGCCCTGCATCCTCCCAGGAGCAATCTACTCCTGATCTACGTTTGGCTAATAGACTTTATCAAGGCCACATACAGGATATGACCAAGAAATGTGTCCTTGCACAGAATTCTACAGAAACTTTATTCTCCTTTAACTCTGCTATAATTTGTTTCTTCATCACCTGCACAGTTCATGATTTCTCTCATTAATCACTTAACTCTATTATTAAATCTGAAAAGTATTTATGAAGTTGGATACGAAGGATACTTAATGTTGAAGAATGACTACTGAATATTAAATTCAAAATGAGCAGTCGCCCAGAAGCCACAAACAAAGAATCTACCCTTTGACTCCAACATATGTGTAGAGAAAAAAAAAGGCTAAGAACTTATATTGCTGAAAAGAAGCTCATACGACTGCAGGCAGCCAGCTTCTTCCTCAGTCTGCGCAAATCATCACAGTGGGACACTGCTATTGACCTTTTGGGGCAAGAGTTTTAAACAGATGCCACAGCAAACATTTTAGCTCATTTTGAAATTTCTGGTTCTTGTGACAAATTTTTAGCCTTAGGGTAATGTGAAAAGAGACAAGTTCACAAAAAAAAAAAAAAAAAAAAAAAAGAGGGGGTAGTTGTGGGGGGTGAAGAGCATTTCTGCTGCTAACAGAGAAGTGACATTCCAGTGTGTTTGTGACGCCTTACCTTATCCCCTGGCTGCGGTCTCATAAGAGAGACTTGATCATAGCCTCGTCGAACCAAAGCCCACAGTGCATCAAGTTTGCCCTGAATAAAAAGAATATTAAATATGACATGACCAAGACATCTGGGGTAAACAGCATGAGATTAAACTTCAGATGAGTTGTCCAGCCTTTCTGTATTAAACTGTCTGCAGAAACATTGCTCCTGTGCCCTTGCCCACCATATACCACTTATCTAGACAACCAGAAAAGAGACCTCAATGGGGTAACATTTACCCCATATACAATGGTCAAAAATCACCCTGCTCAAAACTCACTGAGGATGACTGTAGTTTAAGGTGAACAACTCCCCTAAAAGGCACAATTAGACAGGTGTTATGTTAATAAAAAGCAGAACAACAAAAATACTGTTCTGACAGAAGGCAAGCTGGAGCATAGATAAACAGTCACAAGATTCCCTACCTAGGCAGGTTTTAAAAGTCTGAAGTACTTTCCAGGCAATAAATTCAAGCACTGTTAAACTGATCTGAGAGCATAGCGAGGAGAGCAGACCACATCCCACAAAGTACTGGTTTGGGCTATGGCCAGAGTTTTCTGGGATGAGCATGGTATGCTGCTCCCTTGCCCTGCACTAGCCCTCCAGCTTCCTCCTGTGTAAGCAGAGATAACAGCTCTGCCCTGCCTCAAGGGTTGTGTGAGGATACATACATTAAAGACAGGGAGACACCAGATATGATAATGACATGGGAGAAACAAGGATGAAAAAGTGTGGAGAGACTAAACGACTTGCCCAAAATCAAACACTACATCTTGTGGCTGAACTAGAGGGGAACAGAGCTGAATCCCAACCCAAGGCCTTAGCCAGAGTGCAATTAAAGCAAGGACTGTGCACTTTATCTGATCTTTGTATGGTGCCTTGAGATGGCATGAAACAGGGCCCTCCCAAAGAGTTGGGATATCTGCTGTTGCAGTCCATGCTGTGCAACAGCACCCAAAAAGAAGGCGTGAGCTGAGGGAGGGAAGATCTCTGCTTATGCCTCCAACACCCTCCACTCTCCCCTCAAAATCTGTTGCAACACGGGGCCAGGTGAAATACATGTTCCAAGAAACAGGCAAAGTTGAGGGTTACTGGCCATTTTTCTAAATAGGCCCTCGCAGCTCTACCATAAGAAAGGCCATGCTAAGGAAGCGGCATGTAGTAACATGCATGACATAAGAGACTTGGTAAAACTAAGGGGCAGACACATTACCTTGATTGGAGTGTACCATTTCCGCTGGGAAGGTGGTTTTCTCACATGTGGCTTTTTTGGCTTGGGTTCCCATGGCTCATACTCCTGTTCTGGCAACTTAATAATAGCATTTTTGGGCTTCTCCAATTTTGCTCCTTCCTCTGTTGACCCCTTGTCTCCCCATCGCACCTGAAGTCCAGAGAGCACATTTGTCATGGTTTAATCCCAGTTGGCAATCAGGTACCATATAATAAAAAAAATACAAGGATAATAAAATACACATAATAAAAAAGAATGATGCACAATTTCTCACCACCTAATGACTGATACAGCCCATCCCAAGTAGCAACCACAGAACAGAACTGAGAACAATCTCTGAGCAATCCCGAGCAGCGAGAGAAAGCCAGAGAGCTGCCCACTGGGCAACACCCCTTATATACTGAGCATGACATCTATGGTATGAAATAGACTTCCTTTGGCCAGTTTGGGTCAACTGTACTAGCTATACTCTTCCCAGTTTCTTGCACCTGCACATCAGCAAAACCTGAGAAGCTGGAAAAGTCGCTGATCTCCTAGCAACAATTAATAACATCAGTGTATTATAAATGTTCTCACATACCAAATCCCATACTAAATGCAAAACACAGCAGCTACTGGGAAGAAAATTAGCTCCATCCCAGCTAAAATCAGGATGTCATTGTAAGCAGAGACACTCCAGCAGTCCCCACGAGCAGGTGTATTTCACAGACATTAATCTAGATCCCATCACATGACCCAATGCCACCAGATCGAAGCAAATTTATGAAGGCACCAAACTCCCACTGTAATCAGAAATACACATGTAAGAGTCAAATATTATCACTCAAAATCAGCTTGAACTACTAGCATTTTCACCTTCCGGTAACCTAAGGTGTTGTGGGAATTCGCAGCATCCAGGGCAGATTAACCCATTTCCAAGTGAAATCTGAAGCACTCTACCCAGCTCTGCTAGGACGCAGGTGTAATACACTTCCCATGGCCTCATGCAAAAAGGAGGCAGCAGCACCAGCTGAACGTAGGCAGTTTTTACAGCCAGGCCTAAGCAGCTCCTGTTGCTCACTGACCCTGTTTTCACTTTTGAACCAAACAAGTACTTGAATGGCTGAAGAGCATCTTAAGAGTAGTTGTGCAGCTACTACTAAAAACAGCTCTTCCAAAGACAATCTTGCATGATCACAAGAAGGGACAGCAACTTTAACTTCACATACTATACACTACTTATTCCATGATTAAATTATTATTTTGTTATCTGACCCTCAAATGGGAATGTGATCTTGCATTCAAGGGCAACATATGATCCATAGGTTTACTCAACATCAAGGATAAAATTATAATCAGGAAAATGTTTAAGGATATCCAGATGCAATTCTTCAATTGCAGACTTGCAGGGAAGCCATTGCTTTCATTCTGTTAGCCCTAGCTTGGTCCAGATTCTTGGCTGGCTTACATTAGTCTGCCTCCCTCAGCTACCAATTAGATCTAGTGGGAGTTTCTGATGTAACATCCCTAAAAAGTCATCATCAGGCCCTCAGTTGATACAAGTAAGTGATAATTCCCTGCCTTGTATTATCCTTGGTTAGGAATATTGAATTGATTTCACTAACATGGTTATTTACAGGAGTTAGCAGCTGATCACAGCATTATCCACTGTCTTCCTGAAATGTATGTCATAGGACAGCACAAGGCAAATTTATTTCACAGGAACACCTCACTTTACACATCAAGACTGGCTTGTGCTTGAATCCTAGGGCAGGATTTGATTTATTGGCTAATTTCAACACAGATATGGTTTTGTGCATTAGGAGTAATGCTCAACCAAAAAAAAAAAAAAGAAAAAAAAGAAAAAAAGAGGAAAAAAAGGAAAAATCACTGGTTTAAATTCCCCAAACCAACTGCTTCCAGCCATCCAGGCACAGCATAGATGGCACCTTCAAATACTCAAGACCAGTGTAACTCTGCCTGAGACAAGAGAACTGGACCCTACTGCACTGACTAAATGGTTTGATTCAGTAAATGAAAACTTCTTTTGGTGCTTATCCCATTCCTTAATCTGCAAATTTTCTTTGGCTCATAATGCTAGATTCATTTAATTATTCATGCGAATGAAGGCAGCTTGATGTCTGTTACTTGGACAGCAGGTGCAATCAGGTGGACAAGTTCTAATTAAATCCCAGTCTCTAGTCCATCAAGGTAGCTTTTAAAAAAAATCACATAAAACCATATTGTTATGATTAACAATTAAATGTGCTGATTTTTACAACACTAAAGAGCAAGCCAAATACCTCCATCCTCTTAATTCCACCAACACCTCGACCTCCATAATAAGATGCGTCCACTGTTGGCCACTTTTTCTTTGGCAATCCATCTTCATCATCCGATTCCTACGGGAAAGACAGGGAGATATTGCTGCTATTCTCACATAAACGGCATAAGCTATGGAAAACAAATGAACATCCTATGGTTCAATCCTTAGATATCTGGCTTTGTGTGTTACACTTATTTGCTGACAAAAAACAAAAGTCTCTTGTCTCTGCAGCTGCGGTTTTAACTTGGGAAGCCAAAGAGGATTGCCTATTCCTCCCTCCAGGCAGCTTTTATTTAGTCAAAATATGCATTGAGCTTCAAAATCACAACTGACTTGTAGGGGATGGCAAAGTGGAGATGAATCATCCATTATACTGGCTTACCACTATGGTATGCAGAAAAGGCAGAAATCTGTTAATCCAAAGAAATCATTTATTAATTGCGCTTTTAGAAGTTAATGTCACCTAACAGGGAAAAAAGCTACCACTGTGAGTTTTCTAACATGTTCATTGACCCTTTTCTCATGGCAGCTGTAACCAGTTATTCTACACTGCTTGATTCTTTGTAGAGTCTGGCTCAAGCTGTACAGTTTGGAAACAGGACTCAGACTCTAGCATCTCCAAATTGTCAGGAAGCTCAGATCCAGAGTTTTTGACCTGTAATTACAAAGACTGCAGATTATTTTTCTGGAATGTGGGAGAGTCTGAATTACAGTTTTACTTCAGATTCATGTTCTGGCTTAACTAAAAGCTGGCAAATGCTTCTGGCTTGTCAAACCTGGGAACACATCTCCAGCTGTATCATCATGACCCGATAGAAGTCACTGGGATTTTTCAGACTCCGTATCGTTCCGGTGAGTCATGGCAGCTGAAAAGTCACACCATGGCACTCTCAGGTACACATATAATTGAGGAAAAGGCTCAACAAGCCTCCGACAATACCATCTTCATTCCTCACACTCTTTAATAAAGACAAATAATTACACCTTATGCTGATTTGCAGAAGTGCATCCTGCTCTTGGTCTGGCCATGCACAATGCTCTCTGCTAATTTTCATCCGTACAAGTATGTTTCTAGATACACTGCCTGGACTCAGTTTTTACTAAAAGAAAAAAAAAAAAGTGAAATCCAAATACTAGAGAAGGACAGAAATTATTGTCAGATTACTAGGTGACATTTTCCCAAAATTGCCCTACATGTTTCTATTGGAATGTAAAAGGAATTGAGAGTCTAAAAGCCAATAATAGCTTTTAAAAAACATGCCTTAATTTTTGTTTGTTTATATTTAACTCTTAGGTTATGCCTTGCAGAAAGGTATTTCCATCAGTTATTCAGTGACATCTGATCTCTCAGCTATGGTTCATGGGTCAGTTCCTCGAACAAATTCTTTAGTATGCTCAGGCAAGGCTAGAGTTGACATTTCCATTAACTAGTAAGGGGGTTGGGTTTTTTTTTGTTTTGTGTTTTTGATTGAGGTTTTTTTTTGTTGTTTTGTTTTTACCCTAAGTCAGGGAAATAAGTACACAAGGAAGGCACTGTGGTTTGGTGTTGGGTTTTGTTGCTTTGGTTGGGTTTTGGGGTTTGTTTTTTTTGTTTGTTTTTTGTTTGGTTGGTTTTTTTTGTTTGTTTAGTTTTTGTTTGTTTGGTTGGGTTTTTTTTAAGAGTGTAACAAATTCACAAATTTTATTCCATTTTGTGCCACATCTAAAACAGTACCCAGTAAACTACATCGCAGTTTTAATTAATTTATATTTGATTTCATTGTGAACTTCAACTATACAATATATCCTGCCTTTTCCATGGGATGTAACACAGATTTCAAGTCTTCATATCTGACAACCCTTATTGCTGGCAAGCCTGACAGTAACAGGATACCGTTAACAGCGACAGCTGATACCTTTCCAGATGATAAATTATTTGTACCAAATATCCTCTATACTGAACACATGGCAAAGCAACATCAACAGCTACTATATACATTTTGAAAAGTAATGGAAATCTAATGCTTGTGGTTTAGAACAAGTTTTAGATAACTATATTCAGTTTAATCGCAGCAATACCAGATTACATCAGCTAAAGGGCAGGTCACCATACCTAGGGATGCTAGTGCTAAGTATAATGAAAGAAGCCCTAGCAGATAAAGACAAAGTCAAGTAAAGGGATGGATAACATCTGTATTCTGTGTTATTCCTGGAGGCTTATGTCAGCTCACAGCTTCTTTGATTGCATTTAAAATCTCTGCTGATCAGAACAATTGCAAAGCATCTGAGAACTCTGCTGCAGAGGTGCGATGCTCTCTGAAACCTCCTTCAAAGACAGCATAGCTGCAACTGCATGCTTCATGACAGCACCAATCACCATAAAACTAACATGATTTTTGGTGCGTATACTAAAGTTAAATCGTCACAGTGCTCCTGCCCAGGACAAGCAACAGGATCACGTACACAGTAATGGTGGCCTCTGGCAACCTCAAAAGAGTAGCTGTGGTTGCCTCCTGATAATCAGGCCAAGTTACAGCAAGTTAGCAGCAAACTGTAAGCTTCTCTTGTGGGTTAGGCAAGTATTTTTCCATCATTTAACTGTATATGCCTAGGAGAGAAATAAAAGCAGGCATGAGTTTTCTCTGGAGGTACTTTTATTTATTACTATTATTTTCATTAAATTAGGACAGTGAAACTAACCTGAGGTCAGGGTCAGTGTGTTACCGTTCCAAAAAGAGCTAAATATAACCCTGCCTCAAACAGCTCACAACCTAAACGGAGAAAGGCTAAATTTCCTTCCAAAGGTCACTCTGCAGCAGAATCACAGCCAAGGCAGGCTCTTGTCTCTCTCTCTTGTAGCAAAGCCACAAGAATGTGGCCTTTGCTGTCCTTTTTTTTCAACTGCCAGACTTTGTTCCTTACTGCCAATCTGGGCTAAACTCCTGCTGAGAACAATGGCAGTTTTACTGGAAGAGGGGCAACTTTCAGCACAGCTTTAGAAGCAAAGATTTGCTTACACACCTGTTTGATGCACAGCAGAAGGAACAAAATACCATAGGAACTGTTGGTCTGTGGACTTCTGAGTTATGCAATTATTTTCTCTGTGGATGGAAATAATCTTGGTGTATGTATATGAAGAGGCCAGAAGGCAGAAATAACTGTCCTGACCCAAGAGACTTCCTCTCACAGCCTTCAAGATGTCATTAAGACACCTACAGGGCTGACATTCTTGGGTAGCACAATGCACTACAGTGGCTGCATACAGTGCAACAACTCAAAAATAGCATACTTACAGGCTCTGGAGGTGGTGGTGGGGGTGGCTCCTTGATCACCTGGAATATATAAAGAATGGGAGAAATCTGAGTTAATGGTACAGTTCATCCGTCTCAATGCTATGCCCTTTCTCTCCGTTCTTGCTCATATAAAAAAAAACGTTGCCCTTGTTCATTCACCCACCTTCCATCCCCTCATTAGCCCTGCTGCTTTTCAGAAGGCATAAAATAAAGGCAGATGAGAAGCTAAATCCATCACATTGAACTATCAAATTAATTAAGTGCCCTAGTAAGCAACTTGCAATACAGCTCTGTATCCTGGTATTTCTGCCTTAATGTCATGTGATTACCAAGCTAGTGCAAAATATTCACTCAGAATCTGCACCTCCTACAAATTAAAAAAAGAAAAACTCTAACTCTTGTCTCTAAAAAGGACCGTAACAGCTTACGAACATATTAGTAAATCAGTTCCATTACACTTTTCTGCAGCAGGTTTCAAATCTTGTTCTAAGGAGGTCTCAATCCCTACAGAAACTTGAGCCGTGTCCACAAGCTCAAACTTCTCATTCAGTGTCAAAACCACGTAGGCTTTGCAACATTAAAAAACCCAGACAACAGTGACTTCACCAAGCACTTTAAAACAATTTGTTGAATCAAGGCATTACAAACTTGGCAGCACTTTTCTTAAACAAAGTTAACTACCCACTCCAACATTTTAACTCTGTGCTTTTGCAGGGAAGAGATGAAACCAAGTCAAAAGAATAAAAACCTGTACTTACCACCGTGCAGCAAAGAGGCCAGAACCACCAAAGGAGAGCCAGAGCCAGTAGCAGAAAGAGAATCAGGAGAGCAATGAAAAGGATGGTCCCAGTCAGCTGCAAACAAGATGATTACTTCTGAGTTATCTGTGTATGTCACAAACAAGGCAGGAGCCCTGAAGTTACACAATTAGACTGGGCAAAATGAGCCAGGTTTCCCTCACTACAAGGTCTCAGGCAGATTGTCTGGTCAATCACTATTTTCATTAGGGTCCCATTAGTATTCAGTGTGACAAGTATGTAACTGAAGTCATGACTCGGGTAAGTACCTCCTGTTTGTGATGTGTATATGGATAATTTATGTATAAGTTTATGGCATGCTTATTGCCCACTAGACTCAAGGGTGCTAAACTTGTATACAAACCATTCCTAAGTCTGTGCTAACATGTCCCTTAATACTGTCAGAGGGGTACTCAGGTATGCAGAGGACTCTCAGGTGTGCAGAGTAACCTTTCATCACTACAGATGCAGAACAAACAAATGCTGATATTCGAAGAATGGGAATATTGGAGCTAAGAGCTTACGGGCAACTGTTTGCATACCAACATCACAGAACAGAGCACAACTCGCTTGCTCAGCCTCATCAGCTCCCATGCCTGCCCGACTGCCTCTTGACTCAAACTGCACACACAACTCCAGCCTGAGTGCTTATGTAAACTAGTCCTTAATACTGCTGGTTCTTGGTAATCTTCATGGGGGCTGGTTTGACTGTTTTTAATGACATGCTGTAATCATGATCTTAAACATTCCTGGTTCTTATATTCCATCTGCTTCTCTGCAGAGAAAGGTGGGCCTCCAGGGCTAGTTAGCTAAGGGCCTACATTCAAAATAGAAGTTAAATTTTCTTAAGGACCAGTATTAAAAAAAAAATATTAAAAATCAAGTGTTAACACTTTAAATTAGCTTTTCAGAGCAGACAGGTAACCAAAGAGAATCACAGTTTTGATTTTCCTGGGTAAATCTTGATGGACTCTGCACTCAGGGCATTTCACGTCAGTGTGTTCAGAAGAGGTACTAACTCTGTGTATTGCCCTGATGACTACAGGAAAGCAGGTCTTCATATACTGCTTGGCCTCTGCAAAACATGTAGAGCACATGGCTTTTTGGAAATTAAACATTTGTTATAGATGGGCAGTGGCATGCTAGGACATGCCATTTCCTTGGACTGCCCTGGGCTCTGGGATGAAGTAAATATTAGCTCTGGTGCTCCAGCCATTTCTTTTATCCTGGTAAAAGAAACCTCCTCAGTTGTAGATTTTCTGAGTTTGTGAAGAAATTCAATTCACTAGCACCAGGGGTACCAGAGAACAGGCAAAACTTGGCAGCAGATTGCAGGAAGGAAGACGTGAAAAGAGTTTGAAGAAAGATTTGTGAATCAGGCTGAGGGAATATGAGTTGGCTAGAGAGGAAGCTGTAAGAGATTTTCAAAGGAGGATAGATGGGAGGATAAATGAAAAGAAAGCAAGTTCCAAAGAAGATTTATGGAGGATAAAGTCCATGAGATTCACCTTATTAAATCTGAAACTACTTGCTGAATTCCTAACTGATGCTTAGCTCCTTACAACAAGAGTTCCCTTTACTGTTCCAAGTGGGTTTGTTTTCCCCTCGGAAAATGAAAAGGCTGAGGGTGGAAAAGAAAGTACCAGCTGTTAAGAGCTTTACAAAGTCTGAGTGAGATTCCAAGTGGCTGACTTGGGTGGTACCTAGTTCCTTCTCAGACCAAATCCTAGAGCTGTCAGGCCTGACATGTTCAAGATGGGACTAACAAACCATGGCTCCTACTCCATGCTTTTAGGCAGGTAGCCCAGTATCCCATATGTCCGTGTCACAGTATCACCATCCCTCCACTGGTCTGTGGCTTCTTGTTATACAGATGCAATAAACTGGCCTGTTTTGGGATACACTACTTAGCTTACCTCATTCATGTAGTCAGGGAGCGTGCAAAACCAAGGTGGAGTGCTGCGACATGTGCCAGAGCCCCTGCTCAAGGGAGTCCTGTTAGAAGACTACCCAGCCGCAGTTCAGTGCGGCAGCCCCCCTCTCTGGCCCTCTGATGGCCCCATGTGGCACTAACACATCTGGAAAGCAGACACTTGAGAGGCATGAATTCCCAGTGAAGTCAGTTTGCTGAGAAAAGGATGAATAAAAGTCAAGCATAACTCTAAGAGTTATTGCTGCACATCTTAAAACCAAATCCAAGCACAGTAGCAATGCAGTGCATGAGCCACAGATGCACATACCACTGCTACTGTTACTGGAAGCACACATTACCTCCTTGTTTTGTAGCCTTTGTTCCCAGGTGTTGCTTTTCCCATGCTAAATGCTCATATAAAGCACTGAGACATTTGCCAGCAGCAGCTCTGGAGCTGCTGGCAGCAAGAATCTAAAGAGTCCTCTTATAATGATTAAATATACAAAGCATTGTAGTGAAGCTGGACTTCAAAAAAAAAAAAATAGCAGACTTCATGCAGCTGAACAGAAATAAGCACAGGGATCACACAGAGGCTTTAGGAGTAAAGTGAAGAGAAGATACTTACTGTACAGAAAGGACAGAGGGGCCAGCTGGGGAGAAGAGCTGAGCAGGCCAGCTGACTCCCACCCACAGAAAAGGAAACAGGAGAGGAAAGGAAATGGAGAGAGTCTCTAAAATGAGAAAAGTGAAATGCATGAAATTAAGACAAAGTTGGAAACTGAACTGACAACTTCCCTGCTTATGGCATGTAACTGGAGAAAGTCTTTTTTTTTTGTACCAGCTCAGAATCAGGCTCCCTGCCTCCTTCACATTCAATCTGCAAGAAGCTGGTCAAAAATTGTCAGATTGACAGGACTGGAGATTGGATTCCTCCCTTTATCCTAAGGCTACTGAGAGGAAAGCTTCCTCTGTCCATGCCTGTAGGACTTCCAGCTAGGGCTAAGACTTCAGTCTTCATCAGAAATGAATTACATATGGGTAACTAAATGCACCAGTTAACACTTGTGTTTCACTGCAGCCTCGAAAGGCTTTATTGTACCTGAGGTAGAAGAGGGGATTAAAATGTGAAAATATCAGTCTTTAGAGCAGAAAATTTGAAGGATAGTTTTGAAAAAATAATCAGGTGAAGCAGCAAACACATCTCCTGCTAAAAAAGTCCCTGCACCCCAGACTCTTCCAGCAATCTCATATGAGATTTCCCAGCTTCATTACTGAAAACATAAAAAAAAATGAGATTTGCAAGTTCCAGTCACTGCCTCTATCTTCCTTCCTGTCCTTCTGTTCTGCAGCTGTCAAAAAGGCCAACAATGATTACAAACCAATATGACAGCATCTGGCATAGGCTATAAAAGTCCTTTTGACACTAACAACAATAAAGCTCAACTTTGATACAAAGTGTTTGCTATCAGGTACTTCAGCAACTTTGTTTCATCCACAAGCCCAAGGCCAAATCTTCAGCTACTGTACTTGCTTGCACCAGCTATGGGCGTTGCCTATTTTTACTCCAAGGCAAGGAAGAAGACTGCTTATCTAGTAGTCAGCTTTTTCATTTTGTTTCTAAAATCAGATTTTGCTAAAGGACCACTTGTGGCTCTTGGTCCCTGATGCTTCACCTGAGGATAGGTGGTCTTTTTGACCAGGAGATGGTCATATCACAGCCACTGCTGTCCCGCAGCAGCACATTCTCCCTTGACTAGGCTTGGCAGCAGCATTTTATCAAGAAGCTCATCCCAGGATCTGAAGCTTCTATCTCTTTCTGGTCATTCCCCATGACACCAAGAGAAAAGCAACAGCTCTTGTCACTAAAACTGTAAAAATGCCTTAGTGAATCCTGAACTAGTAAAGGCAAATGGTGTGGGTCTAAAAACAAATGCTGTAAGCTCCAACCAAAAAAAATAACCATGTAAGGACCTTCCATGCTGTGGCCCTTTCAGATCCAAGTCCTGGTAATTGCATCTTTCACCCCAGATCCCATAAGGGATCCCGAGGCTCAACAGGGTGCTGCTTCCTGATGCTCCTTCCCTCATTTTTCCAGGTTCCCTTCTAGTCAGATCCTAGCATCTCTCTTTCCTGGGATAGGAATCGGCAGGGTGCCTTTCGTTGTAAATTTTTATTCAGTAAATCTATCATGAACAATCAATAACAATTTAATTATTTTTCAAAGAACTGCTGGGATCCAGTAAATAACTGTGATGAAGAAGCTGTAGAGAGCTCATGCTCACTCAAGGAGGTTTTGCCTGAAGAGCCATCATCTTTTTCCAAGTTCTTAAGGTTTCTCTGTCAAGCCCCATTGCAATTACTTACACACTGTGTGCTGGTGATGCTGACAGAGCTGGAGATGAATGTTAGCCCGTTGTTCATGCTGACTTGTAGGAAAACCACCCTAAAGCACAAAACAGATACACTTATTTTTAGTGTCATCTTTATACCCATTGTTCCCTTTACTCTGGCTGTGTTTTAGCCATTGACTCATGAACACGCGTGGATAACATGTCCTGCTGAGTCAAGGCATTTTCATGGCTTCAGGTGCTTACCTGCATCTGTCTCTCTGCTTGCCCAGAAGCTAACCTTTTTGTGTTGGCTTAATTGAGTTGGGGCATATGCTCTTTATTAAAAAACTTCCATCCCACCTGGGGCAAAGGGCACTAGGACAGTGAGTCACAATATAAAGTCTCAGACATTTGCAATACTACCCTAGATAGCTTTTTAAAAATATCTTCTACGGCTTAAAGAGCCAGAATGTGTTTTCTCTTATATCCAAATAAATCCAGAATACTTGCACTGAGATCAGGGGGTAAAAACATGGAAATGACAGTGAAATTAAAGAGGAATCTGACCCTAGGCATTCTCCCATATCAGAGAAAGGATTTGAGGACAAAAAAAAAACCCAATCAACCAACTAAAGAAAAAACTCCACAAAAAAAAAAACCCAAAACAAAACAAAACACCAAAAAAGCCTTTCCTCACCCACAAATAGGAAAGGGGAGGGAAGCATTCCCCCTCACTCCCAGTACAGTATCATATTCCCAGGGGTAAGGTAAGGCCTTGTGCCATGTCTCACAGGAGTCTGCAGGATTACAACTGAAAAATACCAACACTAGCCAGAACAGGGCCAAGCACAGGAAGCAACATATACAACAGCAGCAAAGGAATTCAGATCAAGCATCTCTTTTCAATTAAAATGAAAAGTTTGCCTGGAATTTGATTACCTTTTCATTTGAAAAACAGGATGTAGGAACGGGAGATATCACCATTCTATGATTCTATGATATGGGACCATGGTCCAACAATGCCTTTGGTTAAGCTCTGCTAAATATCCATCAATTAAGAGCTACACTGGCTCATACTAGAAGAGGATTTGGCACAAAGGCGATGGAGGTAATCCTGCCACACACACACACACACAAATTTATTAGCTTGGTACTTTAGGCAAAACTCTGAGCTCTTAGCTCAGTGACGACACCCTCATTCAGAAGTCTTGACACATGCTGAAAAGCCATACTTACTGTCCAGCATCTTCTATCACTGGGGCAGGACAGAGTAAGTAAGTATCGTGAACATGGGTCGGCTTTTCATCTGGAAAGAAATTAGTTTAACTGTCAGGGATGAAAAAAAGAAATTGTCCCACGCAGGCCACCCCCTGGAGAAGTATTGCCATCAAGGAGAGCCAGACAAATTCAGTATGTAGGCAAGTACCAGCATTTCCCAGTGGTACTGATTACAAAGCCACGTACTAGGATGACGATTCTTGTTGATGCCAATATAATGTCATCAGGCTAGCAATACCACAGATAAGAAATGGAAGTACATCTCTGTTCCTAACAGCAGTGGTGAGTCATTTGGAAGCCAGCTTTGATCAATATTCATCTTGTCTATCTGACAAGTGCATGCAAACTCTATTCATACTGAATACTCTCACCCCACAAGTTACTTAAGGGATCAAAAGTATAGGGTTCAATTTTTGCCTACCCACTTCCAAACACAACACAGACACAGGAGAAGCCATGGCTGCACCATTTGAGCCCATGGAAAAGGACGAACAGAGACAGGGTGAACCTGAAGTAGACAGATACTGAAGGAAAAAAAAAAACCACATACGGGAGACAGGGAGAGAGGAGCTATGACTGATATTACTGTGAGGACCTGTCCTGCACTAGCTGCTGTTTTTCCTGTCCCCAACCTCCCCACTGAGGCAGCATAACCTGGAAATAGTCCATGTTCATAGGGGTCTGGTGCAGAGTCAAAAGCAAGATTCACAGGTGTTTTCCTGCCTCCCTGCACTCCGCTGCTCCAAGACTTAGAAGTTCTAATCCTGTTGCTTTCAAAAGCCACATCCAGAAAGCCAAATCCCATGAACACTGAGGAGGTCCAGCAGTAATCCTGCAATGCTACTCCACTAAAAATGTGTAAGCTGAGGCACAAGAGCAGACAAGTCACTGGCTGTGACTGCACCTTAGCACTGAATGGCCCGATGAAGCAGCTAAGGTGCTAGTCCAGAGAAAGACTGGTCCACAAAAGTCCAACCCAAGTGAATTGGGTGCTCGTAAAAGCTGCCAGCTTATTTAAATCTTAGAAGCTTGAGTACTCTTTCTACCTAGGAGAAAAAATTAACTTGAGCAACAACAGATATGAGAGTTGTTCCCTCATGCTTCACCCACCCTAAACACACCTGAAAACAAAGCTCATTTACCTGCTTTGGCAGACACGAGACCATGGAAATTATAGTGATAAATTTCAGAGCCAGCTTGAGGGCAAAAAACCCGCCAGCATAGATCAGTGTCTCATCACAACATCTGTTGCAGACCTAACCCAAGGAGAATACAGCACAGACGAGATGTGGAATTAGAGTAGTTTTCCTCCTGCACACTTCCAGGCCTGGGTCAGCACTCGCTGTGTGAAGTCCAGTCATGGTGCCAATACATTAGGGACAAGGAAGAAAAAACCAATAGTCTGTCTACCTGGTAAACCACAAGAAACAAACCCCTGGCAAAGAACATCTGTAAGTGGAATGAGAGCGAGACCACCAGGGTTTATTTAATGCCTTCATGCAGAGAACTAGGATGGGAAATGAAGGAGCAATTCATGTGCTCCCTCTTGTAAGTGAATTCACTGCTAGAGAAGGCATCAGTCTGACCACGACAGGATATGAAAGCCTCTACTGTGCTCAGCCAACAAGGGTAGCATATACAGAAAAGAAGCAAAGCTCCTTTCCCCACACTGTGCTTCCCCCTGCCAGACATACACTGCTTTTCAGGAATAAGAGAAGATTGCTGAGAAACTGGACACCCAATCTTTTTTGGCCATTCAGTCCTTTGCCTAGCTGCTGAGACAGCAAACAAAAGACCCTTTTTAGCACAGCGATGACAGAGAGTTTCCATGTTACGTGCTTTCTGTGATGAGACCAGCAACTGGTGTCAGAGAGGAATGGTGCATGCCTGGGAAGCTCCCACTTTATGGTGAGTGTCTCCTGAACTGAAATAGTCTGAAGACACCTCCAGGGGATCAAGATAGCATTATTTCTTTTTAATGGTAATGAACAAGGGAATAGGGAGCAATTTTATTTCTCCCTCCCTGATACCCAGTCATTATTGGCTGTATGCATCATCTACATGCATCACTACAATGACACTGAAATTCACTGGGAGCGGCACGCACCAGGTAAGCCCTCATGACACAATGCTCACAGGTAACAGGATTGAACAAGGATAAATTTCAAACTTCTGTTAGGTGTAGATCCCTGGCCAGCTCCCCCACATCCACTGCAAGGACTCCCCCAACATCGACAAGAGATTCCATGGCGTGACACAGCCACAAGAGTCACTGGAGTCCATCAGCATGCAGACTTACTGATAGTAAGGCTGTCATTGAGCTTGAAGCTGCAGAGCACCTGGTCGATATTTCTTGCATGATAAAAGCCGTTGCCTCTTACCACAACTTGAAAGGATTCTGTAAGTAAAAACAGGAAAGTTTTGAAAAATAGTTCAAATGTAGCATTTCCTTCCAGAGTGATCTGAAGTACAACATGACGATGACGTTCTCTGCCTTATACCGGAATCAAAACATTCACACTGACACTCTCGATATTCAGCAACAATGGTCGAGAGTGCCACAGTGGCACTCATCTCAAGGTTGCTCCCGCAAGCATCCCACTGACCACCAATGCCTTAATTAAAGGTGACACAGTAATACTGTGAGACTGACACGGCTGATGTAATTTCATGGCTTTTGGGTCAGATATCTTTGCTAACCATAAGCACAAGTCCTTCCTCCTATCTCCACAGCGGACGGCATTTGTCTTTCAGCAGTAGTTCTGTTCAGATAAGGTCTCCCTTGAGACTCCTTTTCTCCAAGCAAAACCACCCAAGTTCCCTCAGCTGCTTGACATAACACTAGTTCTCTAGACCCTCCACCAGATTCGTTGCTTTTCTTTGGACAAGCTCCAGCACTTCAATGTCTTTCTTGTAGTAAGGGGTGCTGAAAAACTGAACATAGTATTTGATGTGCAGCCTCACCAGTGTCGAGTATCAAAGGGGACCTACAAGAAAACTGGAGAGGGAATTTTGACAAGGGCATGTTGTGATAGGACAAGGAGTAATGGCTTTAAACTGGAAGAGGGTAGATTTAGATTAGACATAAGGAAGAAATTCATTACTGTGAGGGTAATGAAGCACTTGAACAGGTTGCCCAGAGAAGCTGTGGATGCCCCATCCCTGGCTGTGTTAAAGGCCAGGTTGGATGGGGCTTTCAGTGACCTGGTGTAGTGGGAGGTGTCCCCACCCATGGCATGGGGCTTGGAACTAGGTGATCTTTAAGGTCCCTTGCAACTCAAACCATTCTATGAGTACAGGGGGACAATCACTTCCCTAGTCCTGCTTACAGCACTATTTCTGATACAAGCCAGGATGCTATTGGCCTTCTTGGCCACCTGGGCACACTGCTGGTTCATATTTAGCCAGCTGTCGACCAACATCCCCAAGTCCTTTTCTGCCAGGCGGCTTTCCAGGCACTCTTCCCCAAGCCTGTAGCGTTGCATGGGGTTGTTGTGACCTAAGTGCAGAACCCAGCACTTAGCTTTGTTGAATCTCATACAATTGGCCATAGCCCGTCTATCCAGCCTGTCCAGATCCCTCTGAAGAGCCTTCCTACCCCCAAGTAGATCAACACTCCTGCCAAACTTAGTGTCATATTGCAAACTTACTGAGGGTGCACTCGATCCCCTCATCGCCTATTGATAAAGATATTAAACAGAACTGGCCCCAGTACTGAGCCCTAGGGAACACCAGTTGCAGCCAGCCACTCAGAGGAGATCTTATTGCTCTCTGAAACTATCTGAAAGGAGGTTGTAGCAAGGTGGGTGTTGGTCTCTTTTCCTAAGTAGCAAGTGATAGAATGAGAGGAAATGGCCTCAAGGTGTGCCAAGGGAGGTTTAGATTGGATATTAGGAAAAATTTCTTCACTGAGAGGGTTGCCAAACATTGGAACAGGCTGCCCAGAAAAGTGGTTTAGTCACCATCCCTGGAGGTATTTAAAAGACTTGTAGATGTGGCACTTAGGGACATGATCTAGTGGTGGACTTGGTAGTGTTAGGTTTATGGTTGGACTTTGTGATCTTGAAGAACTTTTCCAACCTAAATGATTCTGTGACAGATGCAGACTTCCCTCCTAACCCCTCTGTGAATCAGAGAGGAAGGTTTGTATCTAGTACAAGACTTGGAAAAACACAGTCTTCCAGTCCATAAAGAACTGAGCCTGTGCACAGCTCCCTTAGCATCTGCTGTGCATGAGAATAACTAAAGACCCAGCTACTGCAATTTTCTTTTTGCTTTTCCCCCACACCCCTGTCCCAGGAGCAGAAACCACCACTGGCACAAAAAGAGATCTGCCACATCAGACACGCTGTCTGCTGGCCAGAGCAAGTGCTCCTAAACCTGCCTTTCAGCTGCTCTCCACTTCCATTGCTTCAGTCCTGATCAGATATTTTGGGAGGGGAAAAATAAAATATCTACTGGAGTGCATATTAAAGGGAAACACATGCTTTGGCACTTTGCTGAAGAAAGACGCCAGCCTTCTCCACAGTGACTTGAACACCCAACTAAGACAATAATTTCATTTTTTCCCTGTCAATTTTATATTATAAAAGCAGCTTGCTGAAATAAAATTGCACTTAGACTTTTTTTTTTCCTCTATCCTGAACTAATGGTCTTAAAAGGCAGCAACCACAAAGGCTTAATTGATAGCTATTTCAGTGGCTTTAAAAAGACACAGCAAGCAAGAGACTTCCAAAACAAAACATCAAACATAAAAAGCTACATCTGGAAGTTTAGTCTTGTCAAGACAGTTTACCTCCTCTGCCCTTCTTTTCACCGTCACTGCCACTCTGCACAGCCAGTCGTGAACAACTAACTGGGTAGTGACCTGCCCACCAACACAAGCTGACAATATAGTTTCAATACCAGACTTGCATGGAAATGTAAAGAGCTGGTACTGGATTTGGTTGTTGCTGTTAAGAAGTCTGCCCCTTCAGCAGAGTATGCTCCAGAGTATTAACATGTTCTGGATAATGGTCTGTTGAAATGGCTAATTCCATTTAATTTTGCGCCCTGGCTCTGGCTGCGTCCTTTTCTTCCTTAGTTACTGTCAGATCATAGCTTGTAGCTTTTGACAAGACAGCGAAGGGAAAAAGGTCAGCACTGAAATAACCGGGCAGCGCTGGCAGCGAGATGGTAGGTTGAAGCTGGTGTGCACTGGCTCCGCTGTCGGCTTCGCTTCTGTGACTCTGATGAGAAGCTGACGGCTTGCATCCACACCTGGTAGTTGATGTGGCCAGTAGGATGCCACATCCAACAAGACCTTTCAATCACATCTGCGTACCGTAAGCATAATCAAAGCAATGATGCTGTCAAACAGGATATGAGGCACCTCCAATTCTGCACTGATAGCCTGTTTACAGGCTGCATGTCTTGGTCACTTTAAATCAGAATAGGAAGGATCCAGCTACATTGCTCCACATTGGGGACGATGAATTTGCAGGGTCAAAAAGCATTAAGCATCAGACAGCTGTCACAATGTGACGAGATCAGTTTGTAAATGGACTTGCCAGATAGCTTTGTCACAGAAAGCCAGAGTACCAACTGGAATTGTCACCACATGGAAATCATTTCATCAGCATTTTACTAAACCTCTGGCAACTCAAAAATGAAGTCGGAGATCACCAGTAATCACCAGCACAGTGGTAATTATGAGCTGCAAGAACAGTTACAAGGAGTGGGTCAGTCTGCTGTAAGCCCTGATCACAATTGCCTTCCACTGAGCAACACAAAGCCCTCATGATCTCATATCAGATTCTAAAAATTAGTAATAATGCTGAATAAAAGCCAAACCTCCTCACTCAGAGAAGTTTCATGCAAAAAGCATGAACAGAGCCACATTTCAAGGCTGTAAACAAGCAAGCTTCTTTGCTAGATAATGTGGTAATATATTGCAGTCTTTCAAAAGGTCTGCTATTTTTTAATAAAAATTTTGAAATGCAAATTTCGATTACCTATTTAAAAAAACAAACAAAATTCCTGCTTTAGAAAAAGGGGGAGGAATGTTGCATTTATAGAAAACCTTATGTTCTAATTTTCAACCAGTTCTAAATGCAGATGTATATATATATTTTTATATAGGATTCTATGGCTGTATATCTTACCTATACATTATCACTAAGCTATATTAGTAATTTAAAATGCATTAAAATAATGAGATGACTTCATAGGCTTCAGTACTTTTTGCGTTGAAGTCCAAGTAAAGTACATTAAAAAAATAAATCACATTACATATAGAGTAGAACTATATCTGACTGTCCAGTGAACTGGATTCAGGATCTGGACTCACATTACCATGAAAAAAGTTGTTCAATGCCAGGAGATTCTCTCCAGGAGACAGTGGTGCACACAGGTATAAAGATGAACCTCTGGCTATTTTGAAGTGGGATAATAAAGCCAAGCACAAGTGTAAATATTTGCAGTCTCACACTGTTAAAACCTCTTGCAGTTCATTTCAGATAAGGCTAGCAGAACTAGACTCATAATAAAGCTATTACGGGCCTGATTCTTGGTGCTAAAGAGCATTTAACCCACAAGGACAGTATGCACCAGAGCTGCAGTTTCAGCTTCCTCCTATTTTCAAGCTCCCTGCTGCTATAAGCAAAGCTTCACGCACACAAGATCCAAGTCTTCATGCCTTGGTGATTCAGCACCACACTTCGCCGTGTGCCAGCCTTTGCTGGGTGGCTTTGGCAAAAGAAACAGAACAAACCTCAGAATTTAAGTGAAACAAGTGTTGGTGTTTTGCTGAATCAGCAGAAATTGGTTCTGCCTGATTGATATTTGTTTGATTTGAAAGCCACAAAGACACTGAAAAACTTTTACAGATGCAAGTAATGCCACAATTTTATCTTTAAGGAGGGCAAACTATTTTAAGTGTACTTGTGTATTTTTAATCACATTTGTGATAAACTAGTTACCTAGCAAGCTTGGCAAAAAATTAAGTGGTGGACTCATGAATCAGGGATCAAACTGATTCCTTTTGAAAAACAGAAATTTTATCTTTTGCTGAAATATATCCATTTTTGAAAACCATGTGTTTTCTTGAAAATTTATTTTCTTAAATACTTTAGAAAAATATTTTCAAATTTCCATTTGAAAAACTATTTCAAATTCAACTTTCCAATGCTCTTAACATTGTTCCAAACAATTACAAAATAATACTGAAATCCCTCCTACTGGAACACTCACATTTTCATGTAGCTAAATGCAATTTTTGGTGAACAGAAAACCTTGCAATAAGCTGTTATAGAAAAAAAATTGCCTGGTATATAATAAGCAAGGAAAAAAAGAAAGAATTTATCACTATGAAATAAAAATAACCTTTGAAATGTCAAAGCTTTAAAATTGTTTTTTATCAACTCTACAAGGAGATTTTTAAAAGCAAAATCATTCATTTTTTAATTTTTCCACAGACAAGATTTTACCACAAACATGTAGTCCACAATTAAACTATTTAGCAATAGTTTAAAAGGTACAAGGATATTTCATTTAAATTTAAATACTCAGGGGAAGATCCTATTGTGATTGACGCGTGGAAATGAAGAATGAGCAACTTCTCTTCTCTGTGATATTTATTAGATTTTTCCCAAGTTTCCTATTTTCATCTGTTTTCAAAATCAGCTTTCATGCATCATTGCTATTTTATTTTTTATGTGCTCATTTTTACAGTGTATAAGGAAATGAACACAAGACAGTAAACATCAGCTCTAAATAACCATTCTGTAAACTGTACCTTCCAGCAAACTTATGGTGTCACTCTTACTCTGCTGCAATAGCCTCTTAAGTAGACAAAAACACAAGTGAATTGCTAACATAAACCAGAGTAAATCCAAGTTAAACATACTAGACATGAAAGGCATGAAATTATCAACAGCTCCTCTGGGGATTCTTCATGTTTACCATATACACTAACAGTTCTTTCACTGCAAACAAATAAAACATTAGTACTTTGGAAAATATATCAGGTACCTCAGCGTATGCAGTTAATTATATCTGGTTCAATAAACGTGAAATTTCTGTGAATGTTTTGCAAAATCTTGTTCTAATTGCTGATGAGTCCTAGCAGATCCCAGGAACATAGTCTTTCCAGAAATTTGAGAGACCTTAAAGCACCTCTGGCAGTCTGGCTTTACATCATTTCTGTCTCCTCCCCTCAGATAATTTTAAAAGCAGTATCCCCAATTCCTTGACTGCTACCTCAGTCAACTCTCCAAACTGGTATTCAGCTGCAGCAGCTATGTGTTTATCAGCACAATTTTTTTCCTCAAGTGAGAGGGAGCACGCAGGGCTTTAGCCACGGCCTGAGGGGATGCTCTAACACACCCATGGGCTTCAGCTCCAACACCACATTAGGTAGTTACTGACATTTCGTCATTGTCGTTCATTTGGTTTATCACATTGTTCTTGTGGAAACTTACCTCCTGCACAAACACTCGACGGTTCAGCTGCTAGGATCTCAATGCAAGATTTCTTGAGAATCTAAAAGATTTAGATAACGGCATTTTTGGTAATTATTTTTATCTATGCTTTATTAATACAGGAAAGGGTACCCTTTTCTGGGTTTCCGAATACCCAACTTACCGAATCAATGGTTCCTCTAAGGGCATAAAAACCTCCTGTTACTGGAAAAACATGATCGATGCTGTCAGCAATTGTTGACAGCTGCAAAGAAAGACAATCATAAATCATGAGGAAAACAAAATTACAACAAACAAGACTGGGCCCTTCCATACTTGCTAAAAGACATCATACTGACATTAAATTATTTATGCCTCAAGTAATTAAATAAATGCCTTCATCTGATGCTGTTACTGGTGCACTAGTAAGAAAAAAAAAAAGAAACCCAAACAACAAATCACAAAACAAGAAGAAAGCAAGCAAAGTTACCTGAGTTTCATTGAAATCTTTCACTCCAACACAATAAACAATAGCTCCAAAGCTTCTGGCCCTGTTGGCCTAAAAAAAAATTACCATTAAGTGCAAAGCCATATAATCAGTGAAGCCAGCATTAAATGACTACAGGTTTGACATAAGCTAGTTTGGGTAAACGTGAAGGTGACTTACTTCTTGTTCTGCATAATAAAACTGAACATCTTGCAATTCTCCATCCGTCAGAGCAATAATCACACTAGCGGTCCGAACTCCTACACAGAGGATGGTTAATACATTGCATATGTATGACACAAGATTCAGCAATGAAAAGAAAGTTTGAAGTGAGGCATTCCTTTTTGCTGACAAACAAACACAAAACCATAAGACCAGACTCTCAGCCTGTATGGACGTTATGTACTGGAGATATACCTGCTGAAGGTCAGATGCATAACAGCATGCCATAAGCCAAAATCTGTGCACCTTCATATCACAAGCATCGCTGAAGGGGGAGTACTGCTTTAACAAGGTCCATACACAAACTTATCTGTTTTGAATAAAATATAGCACCCACTGAGGTTACATCTAGACCCTTTGTACGGAGAATCTGCAAAATGAATATGCAGATAGGAAGAGGTTTCCTCCATTCTCTTGACAAACATGTCTCTACACAAAGCTTGTCCAGAGATTGCGGCAGGAGATACCTCTGCCGAAGGAGCTTCTCCGCCATCCTACCTTCCCCTCCAGCAGACTTTCAAAGCGCAACCCCACTGAACATGGCATGAAATGTGCTTCAATAGGGGCATTCAGTCCTACATTTCTCCAGCAACAAGAGCTGTCAGTGAAGTTCACTGGAATTCTGATAGTGTGAAAAGCTTAAGATCAGGTCCATTGGAGAAAAGGCATGTCTTGTGGTAAGACATTTCATGTCTCACCTAAGCTTAAGTGAAAAGGTTGCATAGACTTTGGATAACTATATATGTAATACAGTGTAGAATACAACACTACCTAGAAAAATGCAACATGTTAACAAAATTAAATTAATATGTAAACTATGGTTCAATCAACCATTCCACTTCAATTGTTCTTAAGCAAAGTAACCAATACACATACACGTCACTTTCAAGGAAGTAGTTGTTATTTTTTCAAAATAATCTGTTAAAATTTCAAGCGTCTTTCCACATACTGTCTGAAATTAAAGACTGATTAGTTCTGACAGGTTTCTTATGCCATACAGTCCTTCCCATGTCATGTCAGACACAGACATAAATCTTAAAAAAATGACCTGCAACTCAGGGGGACAAAATAGCTCATATTCCTGTATTTCTTTTTTTTCTTTTTTCTTTTCTTTTCTTTTTTTTTTTTTTTAATGTCTAGCATGCTTCAAAAAGGTTGAAAAATTGGAGATTTCATTTTGGTTTCTTTTGAACACTTGTTTCTTCCCTAGCTTACGAATCCAGATCTCATCTTCTCCTTTTTCCTCCCAAATCAACTTAGAGAACAGTTAGCTAGTTCTTAGCTATATGTTATGAAGCGGTAAAATAGTTTTCAGCTGGACTCTTCAGGACTCTCGATTTGGCTGGCATAAGTGTCTGAGAAACCACATAGAGTTTCTGTTGAAGACTCTACACTCATAGTCTATTTTATTAAAAAATTACTGACCCATTTCTCCCTATTCCAAAGAGACCATCAGCCCCCAAATTAGAACAACCTCACATCAGGGTACAAAGCAGGCAAGAAGTGTTCAGTTTAACTAATTAGGCCTTCTTTTGGCACAGACAAAAAACACAAATACATTTCCCTCTTGAAATGTTGTGAAAATTTACATTTTAGGAACTCAGAATCTAATCCTAAATCACTGATGCAAAAAAACTCAGCTGATTGTAGTCATACCTACACTAATGAAAACAAGGACTTGGGCACACAAGGCAGACATGGTTGAGTGTGCAAGAACAGAAGGGTGGAGGAAAATCTGGGTAGTCCTGTCCCCGGGGTGCAGGACAGGCACTTCTGGCCGCAATGTTTTTGGTCTGTATTCTGCACTGGGTCAGCTCTGTGATCATACTTGTCTCCTCTGGTCTTAATAAACCATGAATCATGCATTTGAAAGTAGAGCTGTAGTCAAAATGGAATGTAGTGATTGTGTAACATCAATTCCTTCTCCAACACTTCTCTTGGCGGGTTTACTGCAGGTCATATAAAGAACTATCGTCCCTGTCTTTTCAATGCAGATATATAACACGAGAGATATATAATGCCTACCTCCATAGGTTTCATGGTAAATCTGCTCATTTGCCTGCAATGAAGTGTAGAACATTGTTAGCTCTTAAGTATGGCAGCAGCAAGCAAAGCAGAGTTTATACATATAAATCAAAGAAAGGAGGTACTGTTATGTGTACCCTTTTAAATCCTTCATGCATGAATGTGTCTCCTCCAGGCACTTCATACTGAAGAATGTCGAGCCCTCGTCTTATGGCTTCCCTTTAGATAAGAAAAAACAGGAGAAAAATCATTTTATTAGAAGTTCTATTTTGTTAAGATATTCCTGTACCACAACTAGATAATGCACCCTGTCAGTACACTGCATAGAGCACATACAGACCAGCTAAAATATTGGTAAACCCAAGATTTTTCAAAAAGTACAATTTTTCAGCCAAACGCCCATGGGAGCACAAAACTGGACATAGGATACAATGTTAGGGCTAACACATTTTGAGGATGCAATTCTGTCCCTGCTCCCTTATTCTGGTACACTGTCAGGCAGGATAAGATTGAATAAAGTAAATGCCAGATAATAAACTCTGACAAACTGCAGATGGAATGAGAATTTAAAGCTTATGACCCTGTCATGAAAACGGGACAAATAAAATCTCCATATTTAATCAATCATCAGGACAGCTGGGATTAGGACTTTTCCATTATAAAGACAGAGGCCAAAATATAAGAGAAAAGGATGGGGATAATAATTTCCTATCCTAGACCAGGAACTGATCAGCCTTCCTGGGGCACAGACTGCTCCCTGGTAAGAGACAGACTCTGATACCATGACTCCTGTCACATAGCTTCTTGCCTCACAAACACATACCTGTCCGCCAAGAGGATTGCTCAGCGAAATTAATAATTTAATTGATCACTGATAGACCCTGATCCTTAGAAAAGTTTTAATATATTAATGGAACACAAATAAGGTCAAATTACAAAACAAATATTCAACAGCCAAGATGTAGGAAGTCCAAACATGAGCCTCAGATGATATTGGGCATCCTTGTTTTAACAAGATAGTGAGGGCCTCTCTAAGCTCTATTTTGCAGCTGAGCATTTTAGGCAGCACAACCCCAGTTACAGAGGAAAGGAGTCTATGTGGGAGGAAGGTAAAATCAGGAGCTGGGATTGGGGATGTCCTTAAGGCAAAAAGCACATTTTTACCCTTTCAAAGTATAAAACGAGCTGAAAAGGCACACATAGTGATCCATATAGAGAACAGGCATTTAGGAAAGGGAACATTCTAATACCATGTTCAAGATATTGCCACAGGGGTCCCATCTACTTTCCACCTTGCAAAGAGCAAATCCACCTGGGAGAAGTAAACAAATTTGAGCTCTATCACCAAGGTACAGGATGGAGACCTGAGCCAAAACTCAGTGGAGCCAGCAGAAATGCAAGACTCCTGGCAGTGTTTAGGGCTTTGAATGAGGCCCTTCAGTAAAAAATGGAGGGGGAGATTGTGCTTTCAGAAATGCTCCAGGGCCCCCTTTTCTTATAGAGTGTGCTGCACTACTGAGGCCCTCTCACACAAGACCTAAGTAGTAGCAAAAGCAAGGACTTTCAGCTGAAATGAAAGAAAATACTTAGAAACACCTCCATGACAAGGATTTCCATGTGTGGAGCAAATTAAACACAAAATTATTTGGGTTTTTTGTTTTGTTTACTGGGGTGGAGGGTTTTTTTTGGTGGGTTTTTTGAGTTTTGAGGCTTTTGGTGGTGGTGGTGGTTTTGGTTTTTTTTTGTTTTGGTTTTTTTTTTGGGTTTTTTAAAGAAGATTCAGTTGTGAAGGTGGCAACAAGAATTTTGCTCCAGCCTCAGACCTTCCTTTGCTTAAGTCTGTTGCCTAGCTGCAGAAACCACCTCTGGCATGGGTGCTGTCTGAAGGCAGCCCAGGACAGGGGTACGATAGCCTGGTGAGGTAGTGCTCTGGCACTGGCCATGACTGGCTGCTGGCATAAAGTTCAGGGCTTTGCACAACTCAAAGGGCACTGTGGGACTTTCAGATAGCCTTTTGCTCATCAGCTCAGGGTCCGTGATCTCTTACACAAAATCTGGCCTTATTTGGGTTGTTGGAGATAGGGAGGATGTACATGAATCCTTGACTGGAAATGCAGTTTCTCCCTGAAATACCGCCATAAAGAACAGACAGCCCAGTCCTGCCTTTCTCTTATAAGGCTGAGAACAAAATGGTTAAGGGAGATCCAAAGGCCTTCTAAGCCCTCTTCCAGTTAGGAATGGTGCCACACTGAGGACCAAGATAGACATCTGAATTCTGGTTCTGGGGCCACTTGCTGCTTGAGAGGAGAGATTGAGGGTATTTCTGGATGAGAGCTGTGGGGAGTACTTGCCTGTTTTCTGTTAGTTTCATGACTGTGGTGCCTCGTGAAGAAAAAACGATGAAAGACATCCGCAACATTGGACTGAAACAGAGGAACAAGCCAGATCCACATTTCAGCAGATTTTCATTTGCTAAGAAGCAGTGAATGAAAATACATATAGAGAGAGAGCAAATTAGAGTACTGTCTTAAGAAAACTACCTTATGAACTTCTCAGCTAGGCTTTCCACAAAAGAGTAAATCTCAGTCCAATGATTTCTGACACTTCCGGACCTGCGTACAAAACATAATTAATTACATTAATCTTGTTTCATAGCAGAATCCCTTGTTCCACTCTGAATTTTAAGCCAAAGGTGGCTAGGGACACAAATTACACAGAGGTCTATGGAGATGAGGCAGCTAACTCTGTTGAGGCTTCTATGGCACTTGTGTTGGAAGCTGCAACAGGAACCATCATGACAAAATCCACTGACTCAAAGCAAAGTAGAAATTGGTCTGAAATGGTTTAGCATACAATTCTGAAACAGGTTCAGGAACTCTTCCCTCTGCTTTTTTTTTTCCTTTTATAGTAGAAAATATAAATATTTTCTTCTAGTTTAATTAATTTTATTTGACTTCACTAAATCATCTGCTAGCAGATTATTTACCTTCCTAGAGCACAGCTCTTCCCTTGCAGCCACACACAAAGTCTTGACTGATCTTCTATTCTCCCAGAATGCGTGGGAGAATGTTTCCATGAATTACAGTTTGTTTCAGAAGAGAAAGCTTTTGAAATAATTCAGAAGGGAAAGGCAGTACTCATAGCTAATTCACTGGACTAACATTCTGGATAGTCAGTCCTTGGCTCTGTTACAGATTTCTTGTGAAAACTTGGGCAACTTAGTTACGTGCATAAAGTTACACATTAGTGCTGCCATTTCCAACGTACAAAATGGCATTATAGAACAGAATCATAGAACCGTTTAGGTGGGAAAAGACCTTTAAGATTATTAAGTCAAACTGTTAAACTAGCACTGCCAAGTCCACCGCTAAACCATGTCCCTAAGTGCTACATCTGCATGTCTTTTAAATACCTCCATGGATGGTGACTCCACGACCTCCCTGGGCAGCCTGCTCCAACGCTTGATAGCCCTTTCAGTGAAAAAGTTTTTCCTGATATCCAGTCTAAAACTCCCCTGGCACAACTTGAGGCCACTTCCTCTTGTCCTGTCGCTTGTTACTTGGGAGAAGAGATTAACACCCACCTTGCTAAAACTTCATTTCAGGTAGCTGTAGAGAGCGATAAGGTCTCCCTCAGCCGCCTCCTCTTCAGACTAAACAACCCCAGTTCCCTCAGCTGCTCCTCATAAGACTTGTGCTCTAGACCCTTCAGCAGCTTTGTTGCCCTTCTTTGGATGCACTCCAGCACCTCAATGTCTTTCCTGTAGTGAGGGGCCTGCACCTCAAGTTGCAGCCTCACCAGTGCCAAGCACAGAGGACAATCACTTCCCTAGTCCTGCTGGCCACACTATTTCTGATACAAGCCAGGATGCTATTTGCCCTCTTAGTAGGGAGCAATACTGGTGCTCCCTGGGATTTTTCTGCTTAGTCTTACATTCTCAGGGATCCCCACAGGCTGGTAGAACTCAGAGCCTTGCACACAGCAACTCTACAGTAAATGATACGTTATTTCTACCATGTGGATCTATGCTACACCTTTCAAGCCATTAAAAATGCCACAAAGCATGGGAAGTCAATGGTTTTAAAAGCCCTCCCTAGGACTGTGGCGCTTACAAAAGAACGGTTTGCTTGCTTGCCTTGCCTGGCGAATTCATGTATCAGGTGTTCTCAGGCAGAAAGATAAACAAAACAACAGTACATACAGAAGGATTGTAGGGGCTTAGATGTAGAACTAAAAAATTTCTGAAATTTCACAACTGTAAAGCAGGAGCTTTCCTCTAACTGCTGTTAGACATTTTTCTGTGTAAATGTATTAAAAAAGTGAGAAAATTACCCCATATTACAATACTCCATTCTATTATGGCCTTTCCAAGCGACCCTATGCCAGTCACTCCTGTCCCTGTATGTCAGGTACAGATCAGCATGCAGGAGCTCACGTGTGCAATATAATATGGCATGGCCTGCCTTGCGACAGTGCTGGTGGAATGGAGGAGAAGAGCAAAAAAGGGAAAAGGACCGAAAGGATACCCCTGAAGTACATAAGCTAGAATAAGCTTGCTTGTGTAACCCTGTGCTTTCATGCTGCTCTTCTGGAGAGCTGGTAACACACTGGTTATCGAATGAAGAAATTGCCAGGCACTGAGGGAGGGCAACAAAACATCTGGGACTGCTCAAACCAAGGGTCTGGATCCTCCGCAGTCTTTGATTTATACGTGCTATGCAATGGCATGTTTATGTATTTGTGAACAGCACCAATGAAAGGTGCTGGCCCTATTAGCAACAGAGCCCTTTTCTCATCATTAAAAAATAATCCATACTGATGTAAGGTATGTACTTGAAAGACTGCTTTTCCAACAGGGATCTTGGGTGGTTCAACACCTACAAATCTCCAGGATTTTTCTGAAAGTCCCAGGCTAAATCTCTAAACGTGATGAACTCACAGGTATTTTCCTTGAATCTACACAAGATGCATTTACAGCTCCCATTTTTTTTTTTTTAATTCTTTCTTCCATGGAGTTGACACTTCCAGTTTCATTCTGAGCTTGCCATCCCACTTAAATCCAATTCCTGCAATTTCCAATGGAGTGACTTCCTTACATAGAATAGCCATGGTTTCTTACTTGGAAAACACTGACCTATTTTGGATGAGGTATCAAATTTCTACTGCCAGCTGCAGAGGCACTGATGCAATCAAAAAAAATAAAGTAGCAACAAATTTTCTTTATAACAGCAACAAATATCATCTCCAGTACCTTCTTGGCACTGTTGGAATTACTTTTTTTCCCCTCACCCTCCTTTTTTTTTTAATCTACCCCTCAGGCAAAGAACAGCTTGGTAAAACAGCCTAGACAGTGAAAATTTAAGAAAATAGTAAGTCACTAATACTGGAAGAATACGAAGACTTTTAAAATGAAAATGCACAGATAACCTTAATACTGTGCACTTCCATGTACTCTGACTATCATGAAACACTCCTTCTTGGAAAGGGTACAGCCAGTGAGACTAGGAATTGGTTGTAATAAAACTATAGACGCCCACTTCTGAAAAGCTAGGGAGGTCTCTGTCATGGACTAGTCCTCACAGGAAGCGTACTGTGCTCTCAAAGTGCCTGCCTCTACATCACTGAGCTACAACCCTGTTGAGCAGAGGTACTTCAGCACGGCAGTGGGTCTCCTCCCCTAGGAGGAAGTACGCACCTACATGTTGCTTATCAGCTGGGAAATACCAGAGTGTCCCAATCTATCAACTGGGAGGTGTGAAAGCCAGACAGAAATACTACCAAGAAAATGTTACTGTTTTCGAGTCTTCTGGGGTTTGTCCTGATAGTTTCATCTGTTGCCCCAGAGGCCTGACCCCACACCACTACCAACGGCAGTTTTAATGGCAGATTAAACTAAAAATTACAACAAAAACATGTTTCCTAAACTATATACTAAGTTGCCAAATGCCATAAAATATTATTTCCAACACTGAAAAACAGAAGCTGCCCAATGCTATTGAAAATACTGAGACACTTCACTACTTTTGGGATCTTATCTTCTACAGTGCAGAATCACTTTTGCTGGCAGCACAAACTAACTTGCTGCCTGTCATGGCTGGATCAGACAAGCAGGTTTTTGCCTTGGTTTCCCACAGCAAGTGGGAGGCTTCAGTCATATTCCAAACTCCTTTCTGACCACGGCCAGTGACTGAAAGCCACCTTCATAGAATCATAGAATCACAGAATGGTTAGAGTTGGAAGGGACCTTCAAAGGTCATCTAGTCCAACCTCCCCGCAAGGAGAAGGGACATCCCTGACTAGATCAGGTTGCTCAGAGTCCTGTCCAATCTGGCCTTGAATGTTTCCAGGGATGGGGCATCAACCACCTCTCTGGGCAACCTCTTCCAGTGCTCTACAACTCACATTGTAATTTTTTTTTTTTTTAATATCTAACCTAAACTACCTCCCTCTATTTTAAAACCATTACCCCTAGTCCGTTTTTAGCTCCATAGCTACCGAGCCCAGAGAAAGCACAGGGTCTTTCATTGACGCTCTGCACTACAGGTTGTTCTTGGATATTCACACAGCATGATTTTTACAGCAGTTTTGGTGCTTTTGTTGTTTCCCTTAGAACCTTACAGTGACTAAGAACAAATTCCTGTTAATCAGCGTACCTGTTCTAATAGGAGCCTCAGACAGAGCTGGCATGTTGTCCCAAAGTGCCATCAGTAAATAACCACAAACAGATTCTTTGCCTGGCCTGTTTGTCCACCAAATTATACACTCCTGTAAAATTTCAGAGGAACTGTAAAGACGACTGAATCATGAGGAAAGAACAAATGAAGTATGGAAAAGATCAGTGCTCTGCAGAAAAAGCACTGGGTGTGCAACACACACTTGTTCACCCTCACCACTAACTAGAAGCCATGGAGAAGTGATGAAGCTAGGGAATCCTGTATATCCTGCTGTGGAGGTTTGTACCAGTGGATCCACCAGGCCAGCACTGTGGTTTTCTGCAGAGAAAGGCTATGTTACAGCCAGACCTATCTCCTTGGCTCACACCTTAGAGATTTCCTGCTTTCAGCAATCAGCTACCTGGTTCAACTCCTCACACCAATCAAAATAGCTGCCGCCACACAGCCAAGGCCTGGGCTTCCTCCCTGCGCTCACCCCGCTGAAGAAGCCCAGTGAGCCTGATGTTCTCTGCAAAGTTCTAAGTCCCACAAGCCAAAGACCTCCGTGGCCAGTGACCCACAGCTTACAAGCAGTTCGTGCTCCTTTCAGAGTCAAGCGGGATGGTGAGGTTTCAGCCCTCGGAGGTTACATAATTCTCATGGCGACAGAAAATGCAAAGCAATAAACAGCTGCTGTGGGCAGCTGGAGTGCCGCAGAAAATATTTCAGGGCCAGTTTCTGCTGCCTGTTCTGCTGGGGTGAACTTGGAGTGAGTCCAGAGAAATAACAATTTCCCCAGGTTCATACCTATGCAATTGAGATCAGAATTAGGCCCAAGCAAAGTGAAAAACCCACAGGAGACATTTGTTGTGAGCATGCGCCGTGCTCCACAAGCTCTGTTCCCATTACACACGAGACAAAGAGAAGAGTCAGCAAACCACAACATAGGAAGGAATGTGCTCCCAGCCTCATCGGGACTCAGCTCAGGGAGCAGCTGCTGCTGCTGCAGCTCCTGCTTCTGCTGTTTTCCTGAATTTCATCTTGCTACTGCTTGATGGGAGGGGAAAGGAGGAGGTCAGCGAGTATTTCTGGGGGTGGAAGGAAGTGATGTGATTCCAATGCTTGATTCTGCTCCTGCTTACTTTGGAGTGACTCCTTCTAGCTTAGCGGAGCTCTTTGTCAGTGTAAAAAATGGTGAGCACACTAGAGTCATCTGCCTAAATCTGTGGGATTTGCACTGTTTGAGAAGACAAGAAGTGCGAGACAGGCTGGAAACCTACTCATCTTTCCTAACAGGCTCCCAGAGGCAGTGAAAGCTGGAGCCCAGAGAAATCAAGCAGCACAACCCTGGCATATGGGGTGCTGCTTTCAGCCCAGGTACTTCAGCAGGCAAACACCTGGAGAGTCATTCATAAGGCATCATCTGTCCTAGGACATGTGTGATTCACAGCTACAGCTAAATTCACTGTCAAGAGCCTATACAGGCTAGCCTGGTGCAATATACATCAGACCTGTAGCTCAGCAGTGAAAGTTTATATCCCAGCACTACCCAAACAGTAAATATTTTTATTACCACATGTACACAGAGGGAAGGCAGCAAGACCCAAAGCCTTTCCTCCCTGCTGAAAGTGAGGTGAAAGCTCTTGAAGGTACAGAGCTGTCCCTTGTCCTATATCCCCCCAAGCACATTTGCCTCTGTTACAGATTAGCTGAAGGCAGCAATTCGAGAGATCCTGGAGCAAAAAACAGACCCGTTACTACTGATGCTGGGTTCTGTTTTAGTACGGTGTCAGGGGAGTACAACACCCATTGAGTTTGCAGGTCCCTGTAAGTCTCTGTCCTCTCAAGCTAATGGTGGCCCTGTGCAGCCCATTGCTCAGAAACATGGCACTTTGTTTTTGTTATTTGGAGAGAGCTCTTTGTGGCCACAGCCCCATTGTGGACAGCAGGAGAATTCTTGCACATGGCTAATAACAGCTCTACAATAAAAGCAAACCCTGGGGCATCTAGTTAGTTGTGGTTTCAGACACGCACGCGCATGTTCATCCACCACTCTGCTCCCTTCTTCTGAGCCAGCAGAGCATTCAAAGTGACAAGAATCCTTCTCTCCCAAACAATGTTTCTTCGAGCATGGAAGGGACCTTGACTGGGTGATTCATCCAGGCAAGGAAGGACTAGTTTATATTATCTGCTCCAGAGGCAATTAGAAACACTGGTGGAGACAGCCATTCTGAGACAGTCCTTGCTTCAAAGTACTTGTAACATTAATGGGCAAGACAAGGACTGGAATGGGGAGGGGAAGATACAGAGAAGTGACTGGAAAACAGATTTCTTAGTCCTAGGCTAGCACCCTGAGCACAGGACTCAAAGTATTTGAACCCAAAATGTTTCATGACCAAAACTATTATTTTTCTAAATAGCTTTTCTCTTATAAAACTATTGACAAGATCTGCAGCAGATTTAGTGACTTCTGTGTTATTCCTCAAAACATTGCCCATTGCTTTTACTGTAATCCATCTAATCTACAAATTCTATTCCCCTGGTGCTATAGCCCTTGCTTCATACCCAGCCACCAGAAGAGCACATCAAGTGGAATTCAGAACCCATGCTCAGACTGCATGTAACCACTTCAGATCTCCCTGTAAAGCTCCAGAGCTGCTCTGAGCAGCACCAGGCTTGGAAGACCCGCTCCCAGCATCCCAGTCCTCTTCAGCACAACATGGGGAGCAAAGCAGGACGCTCAATCCCAGTCATGCTGCAACAATTTAACAAGGTTATTTAACAATGATAACCGGGAGCAGAGAGATACCACTCTTACGCTGTTAATGACTGACAGGAGTCGATGCATCTTCTCCACATTTGAGATGAAAAGGTTCAGTTCTACTATGCCTTATCCAAACTCAAATTATAATTGACACTAGCGTTTGGCCTGCAAGCTCAGACAAAAGTAATGAAATTCTCAATCACTGAGTGCACACAAACCAAACTCATAGGTCAGTGGGAATCTTACGGTTTACTTCCTTGGCTCAAGCCCCAAATAAATCAGATTTAGTTACATGCATAAATAGACTGCAAATGACAAGCTGCCATGGCTTTTTCTTCCCGTTAACTGTATACATTTTCTGTCAAATAACCACTACCCATTAGCTTTGCCTTGTATTTTATAAAGAATTTTCTTGGGGCAGAGAGGAGGAAAATTGGTTTTCCTGATTTATTTTTTTTTTCCAAAAGGCAAATCTAGCAGAATAATATCAGACAAAATACAAACAAATAAAACCTGGTTCCAATAACATAGGTATGTCTGAAGTGGAATAAAAATTTGCTTTGGAACATTCCATGCAATTATACCTGGTTCTAAGAAAATCACAGCACTGGCTGCGATATAGCCACAACAAAGAAAGATGCAAAGGCAAAATACCAACAGATTATGTTTTGAAAACAAAGAATATTGCTTACAGGCAGTTGGAGAGTATGAGAGGTGTCATGTAGATGATGTGGTTACATTATAAAGGGGAGGGAAAAAAAATCAGACAGAAAAGGAGTAAGACAAACATAATCACTTTTAAATATACATGTATAGTAATTAATGCCATATAAGGAACAAAGCTGATACATTTATTCAGACAGCAATTCCTCTCAATCTCAATAGGCAGTTGACCTGCATCAGGTCCTACCTCTTACGATGAACTGAAGCCTGGCTGTAGTAGGTAGATATTATTGCTTACAGAAAAGAGAGTTCAGCAGTTGTTTAAGTCAATTAATAGAAGATTTTCAAATGCAATTAAGTCAGGTGGCAGAACACATGTTCAGGCACCTATCTTTGCCAGAAGTCTGATTTCCAACCACAACAATGTTGTTACCCACACTCTTCCCCTCCTCACACACAGCGTAAAACCAGCGCGCAGAACGGCATTGGACTGAGCGCAGAGAGAAGCTGCAGAAGTTTCCACGGGTCCAGCTCCAACCTAACACTCTTGGGCTGGGACTACGTGGACACACTAAGAAAGGCCGAGGGCTATAGTAAAAGCCAAGGCCAAAAATACTTGCTGTCACTAGTACTTGCAATTCCTGAGTGCTAAATTCATTCAAATCCCTGGCAAGGAAATAATGAGGTGGGAGGGGGGGACATGGAGGGGGAGGAAGGAAGGGAGGGAAAGGGGACACAAAATGTGTTTACTAAACTTTCTTCTTAATTTGCTTTAAATATGGTATATTGTGAAAAAATGAAATGTATCTGGAGATCGACAAGTCACTATAGTTGTCTTAAAATGATAAAAGCTGGCCCAGAATAGCAGCTACTGAAATGCCTCTTGTTCTGATGACTTTTTGGCTTGCCTGAAGTGAACTAGGAAGTATCAGTGCACTTCCCACCCAACACCTCCCTCCCCACAAAACTGTCTTTTCAAGGATAAGTTAAGGGAGGTGGGGGTCGACATGGACCCAAAAACCAAAACTAGGAAGGGGATGGGATAGATAGGATAGCTAATTTCCCATCTAATCAGAGGTTGTGCTCTTCCCCACCAGCTCCGTACCAGTGACATTCATCTCTGGAGTGAGGCTTAGCAAGTTTAAAGGGAAGCAGCTGGAAAATGGATTACAAGTGAGAAGGCTTGGCTGGCTACATTTTAGTAATATCTTTACCAAAGTTGCTGTTGACAGGGATCCTCTTGGGAGCACAGCAGATTAAGCAAAACTGATGTGAAAGACAGTATTATGGGCTCAAGAGACAGGAGTACCATGAAGACTGACTACCCAGAAGTTCAGGGGGAAGATGAGGACGGGAGAAAGAGAACTTGGGCCAGCCTCCCCCAAAGAAAGAGTTAGAATCACTGTTCTAAAAGACGAATCAAACAGAGCCTTACTCAAAACATTTGCACTGCCCATGGTCTGTGCTGTGAAAAAAGAAAACATTTTCCCCAAGGCTGTGCAACTGATTTTTCCTCAAAATTCAAACAATTTCTTAGCAAACATCCCAGCAGGAAAAATGAGAAAATACTTTTGACTATCTCACATTTTTCGCCCCCAACCATTTCCCATCCTGTCCTACAGTCAAAAAATAATCAAAGACATTTCTTTATACTTGGTAAATATAAAATACAGGCAGCTTTGCAGCTCAGATCTATCATGTCAAGCATCACCAGGAGCAGATGTTTATGGCAGTTATAAGTTCTTATTTTAAAGGGTTTCTATTTGTTGCACTAATAAACAATCATAATGATGCTACCAGGCACTGTTATATTAGAAAACACTAGAGGTCAATCATCCTTTCTGCTATGCAAGTGCATTTCAATATGATTACAAACAACAGCTGGATGTTAACAGCAAAGCAGGGATGAAAGGGAGTTATTTACATACTCAAGCATGAGGATATCACCAGGAGACCTGAATAATCAAGCAATCAAATCTCGAAGAGGACTTGTCTTCAGTAGTTTCGGATGGGACTGAAAAAATAGTTCTTCATGCACTTGGACAACCGAAGCCAAAGAAGCAATCAAAGCAAGTGAAAAGTACTCAGATATCCATTATGTTGGGCTTAAGAGCTATGCTTGTTTAAAGATAAACATGAAATTTTTGGTATCACATGTGACTTGATCTTACCACATGCCACATAAGAGAGACGAGTATGCCAACTACACGGTACATTGCTTTACCTCATGCAAAGGGAGTAACTTAACTGTAAGCAGAAAAATTTCTGCTGCTTCAAATATGATACTTTTAAGTCTTCCACTACATCTTTAAATAAGGTCAAGCCTGCATAACTCAAAGTATAACATGCAGACAGCCCAAGATTGCAGACTCTAGGCAGCTGCCTCTGCAGCCAGGAGGTGTCCAGTTCTTGTAGCTTCAAGAGATTTGCTCATTTAAGCATCCCCAGACACAAGGCAGTCCTAACATGGCTCCGGTACAGTCAGACAATCCTAAGGAGGATGGTGGCAGGTTTCCCTCCCACACATGCTGCTTTCCCTTTGACCATGCCAGCTTCTTGAGCATCCAAGGCATAGTTCCACTGCTCTGATGTTGTCTATCCCACAGAGTTAACATAAAGGCCTGCAATCAACTTCAGGCACAGAAAAACTGTAAGAAATCAGTGAGTTTCTTTTTCTAATTGGCAGTATGTATATATTACACCAATAACTTCACTAGCAGATGATATTTTCCATCTGATGGTTGTTGTCTGCAGGATTAAATCCCCACAGACTTTGCCTGGCAGAATGAAAAGGAAAAATCATGCCTGAATAAAGTCATTGAGGTAACACACAGTGCTTACATGCATAAGGAGAAAGGTTTGTTGTCTTCTTCCAGTTTGCCTCCCAGTGATGTGAAATTACATATTTCTATGGCGAAGCAAAGCAAAGCAGATTTAAAGTCATTTTGGTTCACCCAGGCTGACTTTAGAGACAGGGCCTGTCATTCAGCTAAAGAGCACGCTACAGGGTTGCAGGATTAAAGTCTGCAGTTTTCACAGAGCCAATGCTTCAGTCCCATTGTTAGACAGCTAATTAAGACTGAATGCATCTAACTCCAGACTGGCAAGGCATTGATGAAGGGAAGCAATTCCCAAGCCATGTGGGGATACTCTGTGGTATATAGGGCTAGGTTTTTCTGGGGATTCTCCCATTAGAAATTAGAGCCAGAATTCTTCCCAGATATGTATAAGCACGGATCCAATTCTAAAAGAAACGTGTGCACTGTATTTTCAGATTTGACCAGCTGCTTTGACAGGCTTCCTGACCTCTCCGTACCAGGAATACTCTGACTCTTCTCAGCATTAATGGATTATTTAGTTCCTTCCTGATGAAATGTCCCAAGATCCAGAATCTATCCACTCAGTTAATCCTCCCTGCCTCCATAAAGCCAGATGTCACAGAATACAGCTGAGATTAAACACACCCTCAGCCAGCCCACCCGCTCCCTGCCCCGAGTACCACATGCATTTGGTTACAGCAGGAAGGCAGCATGGTACCTACAGCTCCTAAAATCTGGCACTCTAATATTACCCATATGGATTGTAATGCAATCTCATTGAAGCCAAAAGCAGCTTTGCCACCACACTGCCACAGACTTGGTAGGAGCAAGGATGGATTCTGAAACCATCCAGGGGCCCAAGTAATCTTTACTTTTTACCAAAGACTAATTCTTTGGTATAACTCTTGAAGGTTATAAAAACTCAGTTTGCAACTGAAGCCATGGAGAATTTTCCCACTGGAACCGAAGTGCATGACTTTTACTTCAACCATAACCAGTTCTGTACTGTGTGGACAGCACCTGAGCCAAGATACAAGACCTGCAGCCTGCTAAAAGAAAACATATGATTTCATGTCCACAATACTGAAGAAGAACTTGCTTACACAACCAGCTTCCTATTGCTTGACATACCACTAACTCTGAGCAAATCACTCTCTTCTCTGCCTTGATTTCCCCAAATACAGCATGAGTGATAACGGTGATCACCCCAGTAAAGTGCTTTCTGATCTACAGATGAAAAGTAGCACAGAAGTGCAGTGTGGTGATTGCTAGGGGTACACAATGGCATTGTAAACAAGGACATTGCGCTGTAGGAGACAGATACTATGTCACAGAGAGAACCCATGCTGCAATCAGCAACATTTATTGTTACAGGGAATTCAATACGGGAAGTGAGTGTAACACCAGTATCAGTCACTTTTTGAAAGCCCGGCGAGAATGAATTTCAGAACTAGCACTAGCCCCCCACAGAGCTCTTTTTAGACATGCAGGTTACTTCAGGAACAAAGTTTCTAGTGAAAGAAAAGAAAACAATGACCACATGGTGTGTTAGTGGATCTTTTAGAAAGGCAGAATACCTTCGGTCTTCAGATCTTTTTGCTCTAAAAATAGAATCACTACTTAATGACACTTTTCTTCTTCTTCTTGAATATAGGAATATATACTGGCTCCTGAGTGATGGTGGCTGTTTGCCTCACGCAGGCTGTGCAGAAGGTGTGATGGACTGAACAGTTCTCCTAGCTGGGAAAGGCAGCCTTCATATCTGACTTATGGGTAAGAATCACGAAGAAAAGGCTTCAGTCTTTCATAATACCATGCACATATGTAACCCAGGATGTATTAGATAATGCAACGATCCCACTAAGTACGTGTGGGAGACTAACAATTTATTCCTTGAGTGTAACCCTTGGCTGTCAAGCTGGAGCAGTGCATCAGAAGAGAGAGAAATTCGTGCCTTCTGAAAAACACCTGTGGGTGCACCAGTTTACCACTCGCTTTGCTAGTGCTTGCTATAGCATGCCCATGAATGTGAGCTTAACCATACCCTCTGGCCATACCTAAACTGGGATAACATAGTAGTGAAGAAAAGTATTTGCCAACATATTTTAATAGATGTAACTCAAACACAGGTTTAGACAATTCCAAATAAGTTTTATAAAACTTCGTCTTACAGTGAATCTGTAGAAAGCAACCACTACACACAAGCACTCTACTCTTAGCTTTAGGTAGGTCTGCACAGCCCTGGTGCTGCTAAATCCCACAGGTGACATCTCGGTGCTTAGCCCAAGCCTTAACAACAAACTCCAGGGCTATTGGGGGCACTGACCAACATACCCTCAAATCCAGTGCTCACAGCCCACGTGCCACACAAGACAACCTGATTTCCCGGGTTTGCATGTGTAAGTAACCCAGGATAAAGCACAGTGCTCCGTTTGGGAAACACGCAAGTTTTGGGTAGCAAAAATAAGCATTCTGCCCCACACATCATGCTTGGCACTAGGGAAGGCTGAGGAAGGCACCCGGAGAGACGGGGGAAACAACGTCCCTGATGTTGCACTGAAGGGTGAATAAACGTTTTTAAACGCGACTGTCACTTACTTATCCAGGATGAAGTAGAGATCAAAGGCACCGTGACAGGAGCGCTGCTCTTCTTGCTCTTCTTCCTCCTCCGGCCGGGCGCAGGAGGTCAGGCTCCCCATTGCCAGCAAAAGGCAGCACAAAAATGCTGCTTTCTGCACGCTGCTCCTGCAACTCGCCATCTTTTCTCTTCTTTAGCTCTTCCTCCTCTCCCAGTCTCTCGCTGCAGACCTTACGGCCTCTCCGAAAGCGCCAAGAGAAGAGGAGGGAAGGAAAAAAAAAAAAAAAGAAAGAAAGAAAGAAAGAAAGAAAGAAAGAAAAAAACCCCACTAACTTCAGGATCTCAGCTCAATCCTGCGCGCTCAAGGAAGCCCTGCCTGCTGGGCACCGGACTGCTGGCTCCAGGCTGGGGGCTGAGCCCGGCCGGATGGTCCCCAGAGCCCCGTCCCCATGCCCCGGCGGCCGCCCCGAGCGCCCCGGCCCCGTCCCGCACGGCGAGAAGCGGCTCCTCTCGCCCAGGCCGAATGCAGGAAGGGGCAGAGGGAGGGGAGCGGGGGGAGGGAGACAGGATCTTATGGGGGAAAGCTGAACCGGGACTTTCCTGTTCCGGGATACCGCGGTGGGAAAGACTGCTGCGAGCGAGGAACCGAGGCTGAGGACCGCAGCGCCCCAGCCGTGCCGCCCCCCCTCCGGACACAGGGCGGGTGTTCCTCTCTCCTACCCTCTCGGGCTGCCCGTGGGGCAGGGAAGGGAGGAGAGGGGCAGGAGCAGCCCAGCTGCACTCCGGGGTATCACTGCGGATCCTGCTCTGCCGTTCGCCCGTGGACTCAGGGAGCAGCGGGGGTCCTGAGGCGACCGGGCTCGGGGGGGCGTTAGCCGGCGGGGCGGAAAGGAGCTGCTGTAGGAATGACCGACGTCGTGGCAAAAACCTGTGGCAACCCGGGGGTGGCGGGACGAGGCGAGGGGGCACTTGTAACAAATTGAGTTGCAAGAGATGAGTGCAGTTAAAAAGGTTACTGCCTGGGGTGGGAGCTGGGACATGTTTTAACTGCTCGCTCTTGCGAATAAATGCTTTCTTTTCCGGGGTAAAAAAAGAAAAAAACTTCGTTTACGCGCACTGGGGTCTGCACACATGCTGCAGGCAATGAGTAATGATGAAACCAAATCTCTTAATGGAGGCTTTGCACAGGAGCAGAGCATAATCGCTCCCCTCCTGATACGCACAAGTTACAAAGTGATGCCCTAAAGAGCTGACCCAGCTCATCTGGATGTTGTCTCCAAAGTTTGAATAATTAGTGGCTTCCAGCAGCCTCCCCCTCCCCCACACTCGTTGCAGCCCCTAATTAATGAAAAGAGCCACAGGGAGGGATGAGAGCAGAGTCACTTTGCATGACGGAGTTGGGGCTAGACGTTTCTCTCTCTTTTCTTGGGGGGAGGCTTTTGAACGCGAGTGAAGTCCGAGGGAACCCATCCCCGGTGGGGTGCTGGCACGCTGCCCCATGGGTACTGCCCCCCAAACCACCCACCGCTTCGTCGGGGGCCTCGTCACCCGGAAAGTCGAGCGGTAACGCTCCGGTCAGGAGGCGCTCTTCCGTGCCACCAGTAAAAAGTGACACCTCCTCCTCCTCGCGACGTGCTGGTACCTGCAGGGGCGCAGGGCCCACCCAGGCGGGGCTGGAAGGGCTGCGGGGCATGGGTGTGAGCCCGTGGGTTGTTTCCCGGCTCTGTCCTGGCTCCGCAGCAGGCGTGCGGCTCCGGCCGGAGGCGGCCCGCTGCCCCGACGCAGCCGGCGGGCCCCTTCCCTCTGCGTCCCACAGGCACACGCGTGGATGCGGCGCGCCTGCCCCCGCCGCGCAAAACTTCTTCCCCGTCGGGCCCGGTGTTCCCTCCAGCAGCCCCTCGCGTGTTTTGTGCGGTGTGGGTTGCGGCCCGCAAGCCCGAAATGCAGTTCGCACTGCGGGGAACGCATCTCAGTTTCAGTTCCCTGGTTTTGTGCTGGACCGAGTTCAGACGCATCCAACCGCGGCGGCGGTGGCGGACTTAGCGAGAAAAGATTAGAGGGTCCACCGATTTTCAGCCGCTGGCTCGGTTTTAACTATGGACAGCTAGAAGCTGAATGCGCTGCTCGAGCAGCTTTTTGTGCACCGGCCAGTCGAGACCCAGCGATTACTTAGATCATGGAGAAATACGAGAAACCCACATCCTCTCTGGTGAAATTCGAAAAAAAATGAGCAAGCAGCGGCTGCTGGGCAGCAAGAATTCCCCCTCGCCTTCCTCCCGCTCCGCCGAGCTTTGGCCCCGACGGTGCCCGCCAGCGCCCGCAGCCTGCGCGGTCCCTGGACCCCCGGCCCCGGCCGCCCTCGCTAGCCCCTCTCCACAGCAACCGTCCTCCCCCGCAGCTCCCGTGAACTTTCAAAACGAAATAAAAATTCTACAGATTCCTCGGTGCCTCGTGAATATCTGATTGTTTCGTAAAATAACGTGGCAGACTTCAAGGCAGTCTCCAAAGCAGGATAATAAGGCACTACAAATTAAAAATTTGGCTGTAACTGTTTTCTGATATCGTGTATTGCCCCATTGCCCCTCTCCGAGCACTGATGGGTCCTCTCACCCGCCTTCTCCGAGGGGCAAGCGGTCCCGGCGAGGCGGCTCTGCTTTAGCGAAAGCAGTGACACCGCCGCGACGAGCGCTGCCTAGCGACTGCCACCGTTCGTGCCCAACCGAAAAAAAAAAAACAACCCAAACACTGGAGAACGTGGGTCTAGCGCCGGGGCAGCGGCTGCCGCAAGGCCGCCGGGTCCGAGCCTGGAGCGGGGGGTGTGCACGGTTCGTGCCTCAGCCCGAGGGAGGGGAGCGGGGAGGCCGGGCCGGGAGGGGGGGTGGGGTGCGGCACCCCAGCGCTCTGTCTCCAAGCTTCCAAGCTCCGTGAGGCGGGTGCAAGGTCTAACCCTCCCTCCCTACCCCTACCGCGCTGTTTGCATAAAGGCTGCCGGAATATAAACCCCTGCGGTACGGAGCGCAGAGGGAATTGTTCATCCCGGTTTCCTGACATCTGCACCCCAAATCACGTTTCCACCCTAGGAGGTGGTGGGACGCAGGTCTGGCCCAGCTACTAGCACCCTCCTCTCCCCCCCTTCCCCCGTAACGGCCTTCGTTCCACCTCAGCTGAATTGAAAGAAAACGCAAACTCCTGACTTCATCCTCTTCACTTCCCGTACACAGAACACGTAGGGCGTGATTCGCTCCCTGTATTGGTATAAGATTACTCTTTAATTGCAGCAAAAATCCATCCTTTCAAAAGCATTAGAGGGTTGACGTTTCTTTTCCCAATACAAGCCAATATTCAGATTACATGGACACTAATCAAATAACCCGGGTTATTTCATTTGTCAACATGTTCATAAGAATTTTCCACCAGGCGTTAAAGGCATTTATAAGGAACGACATCTTTCAAAAGCAATGTTGCTAGTTCAGATTTAGGGAATATTTGATTATGACAAGACGTTTGATGGTTTTATTTCACATACCGGCTGTGCCACAAATCGTTCCATACCTCAAATTCCTAATTTTGTATCGTGCGAGCGCTTTCTATGGAGCAGTGACTTTCGTTTTAAGCCATTCTTGTCAATACCTGCAGCTCCCGGAACAGCCTTATATTCAACAGCCTTGTCAGATGCTGTAAAGGAGGACTGGCGGGAAGGCTTTGGAGGTGGCTTTGTTGTGGGTTTTGTTTTGCTTTGTTTTTTCTCCCCAACTTTAAAAGAAACTCCTCTTTTAAAAGTACCCTTACAAGGGGGAAGCCCCTCCACCTCCTGAGCCCCCCCCCCGCACCGGTGCTGTTCGCAGCCGCTCCCGGGACAGTTTCTGCCTCGGGGAGCGCTCCGCGTGTCCCGGGAGAAGGGGGTGGCCAGGGGGCACAGCTCAGTGCCGGCGGGGTCCGGGGGCAGGGGCTGCGGTAGGTGTTTCCCAGAGCCCCGCTCTGGGCGGGGAGCCGTCGGGCGGGGGAGGAGGGTGCGGCCGCGCTGGGGCGGTGCGGCGGCGGGGGGCTGCCGGGGCGGCTCTTGGGGGGCCGGGCGGCCCCGGCGGCGGGGTGAGGGGTCCGCAGGGGGATCCTGGGAGGGGGCTGCGCCTTGCGCGCCGGGAAAAGGGGGCACGGCGGGGCCGAAGAGCCCCAGTTAGCCGAGAGGCCCCAGGTGAGCAGAGCCGGGGCGGAGGTGGCGGCGGGGACCGGGGCGGGGGGCCCGGCAGGGCGGGGCGGGGCGACTGCCGGCAGAGCGCGGGCAGCGAGCGGCCAAGCGAGCGCCGCCGTGGCCGCCCTCCCGGCCAGGCTGCGCGGCCGCGGAGCGCTGCGCTGCCCTCCCGGAGCCGGTAAGGGCGGTGGCAAAGGCCCGCGGCGGCGAGGGGCCGGGGCGTTTCGGGCCGCGCCGGCGGCCGGTGCGAGCCCAGGGGCGGTGGGGACGGAGAGGCAGCCCGAAGGGTCCCCGGGGGGGTGGGTTTGCCGAGGAGCAGGGCGAGGGCGCAGGGGTGCCCCGTGGTACCCGGTGCTAAACCCCGACGTTGGCACCGCCCGCCGCAGCGCGGAGCGAGGGGGCCACGAACAGAGCCCCCCGGGCGGCGGGTACCGTCCCTCGGCTGCGGGGCGCGGAGTGCGGGGAGCGGCCCCCCCCCGGGAGCCCCGAAGGAAGCAGGGCTCTTCTTCCTGGCCCCTCTTCTCTCGCCCAGACCTCTCGAGCATCAGCTGCCCTTTTTGTTGGTTACAGCTCCCCTCATCCTTCCGACTTCCACAGGTGACCGGAGCGTCGGGGCGGCGTTAGGTACTTACCGAGGGTCTGATTGCTTTTCAGAAACTGATGAACTTTCTTTGGAATATCTTCCATTGTTATTCTCTATTTGTATCTAACATAAGGCTATCCGTGTTCCTTAGCAGAAATTTCCTACTGGTTGAGTTAGAAGCTGCTAGTGTTGTCACTTTAAGATGTCAGATTGATCTTTACATTTACAAATCCTTCTGTGAAAAGGTTTCTGTCGGAATTCGGTCCACTACAAATGTTTGAAGCATTTTAATGTCTTTATTCTGTGATCAGACAGGTACTAGTTGGAAGAAATGTCAATAAAAACTTGATGGAAGACACGATTTTGAAATAGTTTATGTTTTTAATATAGTTGCTCTTAAATAAAAAGCAGTCATGCATGAAATTCGGAATTTAATAACAAATAATTGCTCAAGGGCTATCCCTTATTTTTGGCTTTTAAAAATGCAAAATTTAGTGCATGACAGCTCTTGTTACCGTTTATTAACTACAACTGGTACTAGAGACATGGATGTATTTAGGCAATAGGAAGACTGGGAGATTAAATTTAAGATTTCTTTCTTTTAATATGTGAAACTACACCAAAGCATAAGCTGCTCTTTGAGAAAGCAAATTTATTTGGTATTTAGGTATCTTCTGTTATTTCAAAGTAAAGTAGAGCTGCCTTATAGAACTGTATGGAGATATCTTATAGAAGAATATAGCTTTATAGCCATAGAAATATTAACGTAAAGTCAAAATATTGCTTTTACTTCTATTATTTGAACATAATACAACCAGATGAGAAAGTACAAAAATAAATTCTATATAAAGAATTATAGATTGTACGGAAGATTTTGCAGAAGAAATTACTTTAAATCCAGTATGTGATATGCAGATATTTCCATGTGTGTAATACCGTGAATCAGTTAATATAATTTTCCTACTGCACGGTCATATGTTACTTGGAAATGCTATTAATAAACACCAGGTCAAAGAACAAAGTATATTGTTGGGAAACAAATTATTTTAGGTCAGACCTATTTTAATTTACAAAATTCCATTAAAAGGTTTCTTTGCTTTATTGTAGTGTAAAATAAGTTGTTAATGTTGTTCCCCACAATTTCACATTACATAGTGTTCTTCAGCTCAATTACTTGCTGTTATTGGAGTTCACTTTATGTAGTAAATTTAACATTAATGTAAGTTAATGTTACTTAGTGCTGTTGAAGAAATCTCCAGTACTACCACGTGAAAGTGACTGCTCTTAGTTTTAAAATATTTCTCTTCAAATACAGATGAACACACAAAATTGCAAAAGGCTGCGTAGCTGTATGTATAGCTGTATGTATAGTTGTGAATGCATGTATGTGTATATATATGTGTACATAAATATACCTATATGCTTACATACCAATATATTAAATTCCTGTAAGAAAGAAACATTTGAACAGGTATAACATTTTTTTTAAAAAATCAAGAGCTACCAAAAATAAATAGCAGGACTGTTAAACAAGAACCTACCTTATTTATCTTGAACATAAATCAGATAACATAATTTCTTTCAGTTTGTGAAAAGGAGAAATGAATGTGAACTGTGTGAAGAGAGAGCAAAAATAATTTGTAACTGTTTTCACAAGTTACGCGTTTTGGTTCAGTCTGATGGTGTTTGGTTCAATCTGGTTGCATTTGGACTGTGTTGGTTCCTTGGTTGGTTGGCTGGATGTTTCACCTTTTCCTGTGGCTACACGAAGAGAGTGGTGGTTTTGTCTGCGTGGATGCCTGGGTGCAGGAACAGATGTACAAATCCGTGTGAGAACAAATGTGTTAACAGAAATTGCCATGGTCGGGGCTCCTATTTATGTGAATCAAACACGAATTTTGCTGAAAGTGGATACACAAATCTGTGTGACAAGTAACTTTCTTGCACTATGTTGACAGATGAATAGTTGCCTTCTCTGTTCTCCCTCCTATGGAATAACTTTATTGCTTTAAAATGCAAGTTTGTGGTATGATTTTTGTGTGTGAGAAAAGTAGAGGCTGGACTAGATGACCTTTAAAGGTCCCCTCCAACCCAAGCTCTTCTACGATTCTATGATTTTTACATCTGCTTTCTCTCCCTTCCTGGTTGTCCCCTGTAAAATTCAAAACTTCTGTGACATTTTGGGGCATTATGTCTATTGCTGAATGGTGAGCAATGCCAGAGCAGCACACGCAGAAATCAGACCAAGTCTCTGAAGTGACCACCTGTGCAATTCAGATTTGGAATATGAAATACTGTCTGCTCTAAACTGAAATATATCCATACAGTGTACTGCACGTACTATGCAGCTGCAATAATGTTAACTCATAATGTTTACATTTTGATAATCCCTAAACCTGGCTGAAGAGTTAAAACATGCTCTCTGTATCATACAGGAACCCTGTTTTTTAGATCTTAGGCCTTGAAACCACAAGAGCAAAGTGGTGGATAAAGTAATGCTTCCACTAGACAGAACAGCTGCAGTCCAGTGAAGAGTCAGTACTGGAGTCAGTACAGTGCCCTGCACACAAAAATTGAGTCTTTGAAAGCCAGCAGACTATAGAGCTGTAGTAAACTCCTCTTTATCCACAGGTGGACTGTCTGACTTACGAATGACTTGTACAAGCCAGTACCATCCACCAGGGTCCATTAGATCAAGATGCAGTGCCAGACAGAAGTACGAATTCTGCCTGTGGGGACAACCCAACTGGAAGGGAGTATTAACACATGTTATACATCATGGAGCCAAACTCCTAGACCCAGTCTGAATGAATCATTGAGCAGAAAATAAAGATATTTCATTATTTCTAATTAGGGCAGCATGGTATTACTGTTGCTTATTGTCCAGCTTGAAACATCAAGAGCCCTCCTAATGCCTGCACTGCACTGATTGTGAATGAGCACTGCGAAGTGTGGAACAGAGGCCTCAGTGACTCTTTATGGGGTCACTCATGTTCTATCAGATTGAAAACCTCCAGTTTACTACAAGGTCTGAGAGATCAATGAAGGCTTCACATCGAGCTATGTAGCTACAGTTGCATCACCCATCCCAGCAAATCAGTATTAACCAGTCTTTCCTGCTATGTGGAATAGTCCATTCCTCTCCTGTCTACCCCATTTCCTGCCACGGAGGACAGTGGCAATAGAAATGAGGATTCAATGTGGAAATTTTCTAAGAACATAGGGAAGTTTGGTGCTCAGCTCCCCTTTGAAAATCAGTGGGGACAGGATACATGACTCTAAGACTTGCTTAAATCTCAGTTATTTTCTTGTCAGGCGAGATCTGATGTTCAATCCCAGACATTTCATTCCCGGGTTTCAGGTAAAAAGTGGAAATTACATCCTTGTGGTGGTCTTGGAATAAGTGGTTCAATCCACATCTACCTGGAGAGGCAGCTCTGCATGTCTGTGGGGCAGCTGCCATGCACCAGGAGGGATCCCATTTCAGCTTTCCCCACCCTCAGAGAAAACAGGAAGAAACTTGGAAGCTTTTCTTTCAGTCTACACTTCCAAATGGCTCCTGTATTTAACAAGACTTGCTTAAGGGAAATGTAGAGCTTGAGGCATTTACTTGTTTCCAAGCAGGGATTTTAGCTCTGTCTTCTTCATTATTCCCACAGAAGTCTGAGAGATTGTTTGTAATAAAAAGATTGGGCAGCTTCATGATTCACTAGGCTTGGTATCCAACCAAGGTATAATGATGGTTCATCAAGACCTGTCAGTTTACATTGCATGTACTGTGTATTTCAGGTGATGGAAGATGGTGTGAAGACCATAGAGCCTTAAAAGAGTAAGAATTGCAGAACTACTCCCTGAAGTTATCATTAAAATTTAGCAACAAAATTGTGAGCACCTTGTAAGTTTGGAGTTCTCTGATTCACATGAAAACACCCAGATTAAAGTCACACTCCAGAAAGGGTGAGTTTCTGGAACATCAGAGTAGACATCAGTCTCTCCACTTTGAGCTACCTCATGAGCTTTTCAGGCGATGCTAGCCAGTGAGTTTCCCTCTTTCTACCCACTGCTTTTAGGGGCTTGTCAGGTCAGAGTTGTGCGGCTGCTGTCCAGGAAGGTATGACAAAAGAAAGCTTGGGATGCCTGGAATGCCAAGGGAAAACCATTTTCATGCATCAGACTAGTTCAGTCCCAATTTTATTCCACTCTTTAAGATTCAGTTCATCTCTGCAGTCAGCAAATTCCTCCTTGGTGCGTAGTTGTATTTCCTTCTGCTTCTTCCCAGGTGCCTTGCTCAGGCAAGCTGCAGGGACTGAGTCACCCCAGGATAGGGGATATGTTCAAAGCAGCAGTACATCAAGGGCTGTGAGGAACTGAGAAGAGAGGTACTCACAGTATGCCCCAGTCACAGCCCTGGACAGCAAAAACATTCCAGTCTCCACAGGCTTTATTATTATTATCTCAGTTTCTTTATCAGTGCTAATTGGGCTGCTCTTAACACATAGATAGGAAGTGGCACACTGGCAGGAAAGGGCTCTCCATGGATCAGCTGCCTCCTTACTTCTATGCAAACTGGGATCCAAATTTGCCACTGGTGAAATTGAGAGGACGAAAGAGCATTCTCAGAGCTCAGGCAATTCAAGGATTATTGTCTATGTGCTGTTTCTGGAAGATAGGCAGGATGCTAAACTTGAGACTCAGAAATAAGTCACACATGACTTCAGAGAGTTTTCTATCTTAAAATCATCAGCAACTTTTTCCTTTCCAAGGTAATCCAAGTCTTCTGTATACTCTGCTTGGGATGTAACGTCTGTCTGAGGGGTAGCAAACCCAGAGCTGGCTTTGTTCAGCTCACATAGGCTGGGAATGGCAGCACATGGCTATATCTGTCTGTCCTCTCCATGTACACATGTACAATTTTCTTCCTGTAAACAGGCTTTAAGCAGTAAAGGTGTGAAGGAACCACTTCACGCCTAAGAGCAAACAGCTGCCAGACCTGCCCCCAAGCTGACGCACAGAAGCTCTGTCCTGCAGCGGCAGTGAGCTGGAGGAAATGGCTTGCTTAGACTTTTCATACTTTAAAAGGACCTTCTCAGCTTGTAAGTTAATAGACATAGGAAACAGGCTGCAGTTCATTTCAGGATTTATTTTTGTGATTATGGAATTACTTATTTTGTCTTCTAAAACAAGAACTCTCCATTCCTTTATTTGATTTCCTGCCAGTTTCCTTCAGTTTTAGTTTTGAGTCTTCTTTGCAGTTCATAACTTGAATAAGAAGAGAAGAAAACCTTGCACAGAAGGAAAGCAAATGTATAAAACCCAATAAGTAAATTTTTTCACTTTTCTATCTCTGATTCCCTTGGAATTCCCTTCATGTGTTAAATATCCTCAGTTCCTTCTAACAACAGAGAATAATAAATGCTGCAGACAGAAGCACTCTGTCTGCATCAGCTCAATTCCTTTAATATCTGTAGTTTATTGTGCGTGACACTGCATGTCTGATCATGGATTCCTCAGACCGACAGACCTCCTGTTGAAATCAAAGCCAGTTTTCTCAGCAGCCACAGGAGTGCATTGGCATGAAGTCACAGGTTATGCGCTTCAGGGAAAATGCCGTCACACTTTTGAGTAGAGGTGAAGGAAATGATGGTTCCAGTATTTCATATTTCTTTTTTTCCCTTTTTAGTTTTGTTGACAGGACAAATGCAGGGCTATACTGTTTACATTAATCCTTGCTCTGGAGAAATTCTCGAGTAGATGTAAAAATGGTTGGAGAGACTGTGGGATGATGCTTTCCAGAATGAAATACTTTCCTTTGTTTTTATGAGTAACTTCTGTGCTGGTTTCCTGTCCAATTAGGGTAATTGCTTTGAAAGTGATATCGCTATATGCAAATTAATCCATAGTTAAAATGGAATGTAAAGGTGAAATAGAAGAAGCTATTGACATTTTTAAAACTCATATTAGTTTAAGAGAAACATTTTTTATTATTTTCTTCCATTTATGATTTTGAAGAGCTGAGCTGGCTAATTAAGTTCTGGTTGAAAAGTTTCCCCTATTGCAAAGGTGATTCATTTGTTTCCTTCACACTTGCAAAGTCAGTCATAATATTAAGCAAGGCTACCAGTGCTTTTATGACCACCAAGAAACATCGAGTGATGCCACAGTTCAACATCCTCACTTTGGCAGGGAGAATCAGGCCAAGTCCAATTGGTCTTCCTACATTTGGGCATTTCCAGACATTTCTTAGAAGAGCTTGCAGTGACATCTGAAGGCCATGTAGTAGAAAATCAGGGATTTGAAAATTAGATCAGTGTTCCTATGCCCTTCTCTCACTTACCCTCTTTAGAACCATATTTTTCTGATGAGATGAGGCAGCTATGTAAAATTGGTTTTCAGGAAGGCAGAAGTGGTAAACCTAGTTAGTTAATGGGATGATAACGTGAGTGCTAGGAAATGGGGAAAGAGAGGAGAAGGCTATCTGCAGGGTTCCAGCTTGGAAGAGCGTTCAGGAAAACAAAAGATGACTAGCAATTTGTGGGCTACTTCTGGAAGCAAGCAAGCTCGGAGCAGTTGCTGTGAGCACTATCTATTTCATGTGCTTTTTGATGGAACATCCACAATTGCATAATCCATAGGGAGTTGCCTGCCCATAGGTACTTGTTGTTTGACAGATCTGTCACACTTCTCAGAAATCAAGATGCAAAATCCATCACTCAGGGACATGGTATATGTGTATGAGATACTCTCTGGGGGGATGAAAAGACCATTAAATAGCAAGTTCCTAAACTCATCCATATGAAGAATTTGTATCTGTGACAGATAGAATATGGAGAGTACCCAGCATCTAACAGGTGATCTGACTCTAATGTGCTACTAAAGCATTATAAATATTCATTTTATTTCGCCCTTTCAGAGACATGGGTGAGGGTGAGCCCAGAGGGATAGGAACTGCTTATGCAGAAAATAAGGGAAAGCAGCAGTATTATGTTGCATGAGGGGGGATCATGTCTCTAGGGGGCAATGGCACTCCCAGCATGGGCAGTTTGAGGCAAGCATCTCATTGCCTGCATGATACAGAGCTGAAGATATGACCTTCAAAAAGGCTTAGGACAGAGCTCTGTAAACTTTGCAATATAGTAGAAAAGGAGTGAATTAGTCAGATGTACGACAGGTAGCAAACCTGTAAGAAATGAGTCTAAATCTACCCTCTTTTAGTTTAAAAACATTATGGTACATTGAGTTTGAGGGATGCTTTAGTTAGGATAGAGGAAAGATGTGTTAGTCAGAAAATACCTGATATTCCTTATTAAGCTTCATTTCCCCCATCCCATCAATCCAGAAGAATTAAATGGAACTGAAGATATGCACATATGGATTTATTTGCTGGAGAATAAATACTGATTTATTTACCCCATGGCCAGATACCTTTGCCACAGGGCAGTGCTTCTCATGAGGAGTGATGGCTTCCCTTCCCCTCCCCAGAAGGGAGGACTGGCCTGCAGGCAGGCCCGTGGGACGGGGCGTACAGGCAGAAACTCCCATGTCCAGGGGATCCGTTCCCGCCCTTCCTTTTGGGTGTGAGGAAGCCCTTCAGCATGACGGACGGACGGACAGACGGATTTGGGATCGGGGAGCAGGCAGCACACACATTGCTGTGAACTGTTGGCTCCTTCACCAGGGAGCTCAGAAGAGCTGTCCGGGTTGGAGCTGATGGTTGCAGGCCCATCTTGCAGGTAACAGTGCTAAGGGGTGTCCTGCCCCTTTGCGAGCCTTTCCTTGGGAGGTACATAACGGCAGTAATCACTAGGTGGTGCTGTTCCACACAAATCCCTCAGTTTTCCTTGGTATCCAGACAGTTTTCAGCCTTTGGAGAAATGGTTCTTGTTAGGGTTGGGATTATAGTAGCTCTTTGAAAAGCTGCTGAAATAGAGAAAAGTAGCAGGCAGCAGTAGCGAGCTGGGAGGGAGTCTTGCTTCTTCAGACCCTGGTATCTGTGCTTTGGCTGAGATTTTTGGAGGATGAGACTGACTGCACATAGGCAGCACCCACTCTCATCCTAGGAGAAGTGTGTGTGCTCAGATCTAGCCTCCTTCCCCACTGAAAACTCAGCTCTGAGGGCCCTGGATTGCTCTTTCCTCCAGAGTGACACCAGTGTGCCAAGGCACAGCACTCTCCTAGTTTACCTGGAAAAATTCAGATGAATTTCACAGAAAGGGAAATCTTAGTAAGAGGAGTCCCCTTCTAAGTGGGGGAGTCATAAGTCATAAGTGAAAAAATAAAATAATGTCAGAAGAGATTAGGAATTTCCTGACTGCAAATTATTTAGAAAAGAACTGTCTCAGGTTATAATTTATTTCTAAACTTTTTCTTATTTAGAGAGACTTTTTAAGCACTTTAGATCTCAAATTTATTTCTGATGGTTTGGAACTTTTATTTTTAGTATTATTTAAAACAAATATGCCTTGACTGTTTCAATTTATTAAAAATTTGTATAATTTAAGTGGAAACACGTGCATATGTATAAATATGTTGTATGTAATCAGGTAGGTCCTATATATATTGTACAAATACGTACACAGTTCTCAACATTTTGTTCTCATACCGATGGTAACTTTAGGAGACTATTGAGAAACCAGGCAAACCATTACTAACAGAGCAGAGATCCATTCTATCCTTCTCTTAGCAACTAGTCTCTGGCAAATCATCTGACCTTTTTTTTACCCCTTTAACTCCCACTCTTTGCCTTGGTTGTCTGGTTTAGGCCTTCATCCTTCAGATGTTTAATATATACTGCATATGTTACCATGTATTTTAGTATTTTCAAGTAAGGCCATAGACCTTGCCTACGAGGAAGAAATTATGCTGAATTAACTATACTGATTTAGAAACTGACTTAGTTAAATGAGTGCAACTCTCCTGAGCACTTTATATCACTTCAGTTTAAGTAATGAGTCAGTGAGTAACAAATCAATTCTGTTGGCAGAGAGTGAGAAAGATTAGACTGGATCTTCAGCCCTTCCATCTCAGTATTTATTAGGCTAAGGCCTCTTCAGGGCTTGGTGCTGTTCTCTTTAATTTTCCCTGCTTAATGGACCTGATCCAGCTCTTGATGGTGCAAATGAGGGTTTTTCCATGACCTCCATCAGGGAGCTGGAGATGGCAATATCTTTATTAAAAACCTAGAGAAGCTTAGAATGACAGATAATTAAAACCTGCCTCCTCACTGCATACAGAGTTCTCAGACTGTGGCTTATATTGCAGAAATCACCTCTTCTCTGAAAAATGTAATATTCTACATACAGGGCAGGAAAATTCATCCTCTAAAGACAATCCTCTAAAGCAATCTCTACTAACATTATGCTAAGAGTATCACCATGCAAAGAGTCATAGTCTGATTTTATTTTCCCAACAACAGCAGATAAGTAAGATCTCACATGTATTTTGAAATGGGATGAAAATCCACAGATTTTGTGCATTTGGGTTGGATATACTTGGGACTCAGGCTATTCCTGTTTTGTACCTGCTTAACCAGAAACTAGACTAATCAAACTTCCAAATCAAATAGCATGGCTTTTTCAAAATGTATTTCAAAAAGTATTTGCTTTTTTATTGTTGTTCTCCTTCTCTACCTTTCTTCACACTTCTACAAACTACTACTAATAAATAAGAATTATACATTAAAATATATTAAAATAAATAAAAAATCTGAGAATATGCTGAACAAGAATCTGCTGAGTTCCACTCACTGATAATTTTACTTACTGTTTCCAAACCTTCTTATTCCTGGCTGTAGAGAGTAGCAGTGTAGCAGAAGGTGAACTACTGGAATCTCTGACTATTCCAGAAAAGAATAACTCACTTGTTTACAAACCTAAGATTTTGATTTAGTGCAACGTCATTTTTCTTTTTCTGAACCGGATGCCAGTAAAGCTGTAAACTCTGAAACTAACAATGTCCTGGCATGCTCTGACAATTCATCTACAGTTCCAGGAAGTCTTCATATTGTAAGTAGTAAAGCCCCCTTCCATTTCCATCTCCATTCCAAATGCGATTTCTTGTTTATTTTACAGGTTTATGATGGAACTTACATCTTTGCCTAAATTCCTTTGGACAAGTGACAACAAACTTCTGCATCACCATTTTCCGGACGTATTGGCTACTGTTCATACCACACAAGACATTCCTGAGGAAGTTGTTTTTGGACCATGCATGCTCCAGAACACTCTGCTGGACACTGTAGCTTTTATTGCTCTCAAGTGTTCTGATAGACGGAACATCCATTATGTATTTAAGGTAGGAGAAAGCAGCATTTAATGTTACTCACATCAAAAAGGCTTACACCATTCCTGAGAAGGTAACTTTGCCAAGGAGCAGATTTTGTTTTGTTCAGCACAACTAACAGCTCCTGCAAAGGGGAGAAGTAGCCGGTGCATTTCTGATTTATGAGCTGTAGACTGGAGGAACCTTGGTGAAAACTGTTTCCTTTGCAGGAAGAATACAAAGTCCCACTTCTATGCTGATGATGATGACCTGCATCAGCACTGACCAGGAATAGGAGGAAAGAGGGACAAATAGTTGAGAAACTTCACACTCAGGTTTCATCCTTACAAAGGACAACAGAGGCTTATCAGAAGGTGTGACTGCTCTGTGAGAGCAGAGATGGAAGACTGTGGCATTGCACTGGTTCATGCAGGTGGTACATTCACAGCATTTATTGGCAGATCTGAGCAAGCATTAACCCTGTTTGCTCAGTTATTATCCATAAAAGTAAAATCACAGTGTCAGTGACTTCAGTACAAGCTGTATGAACTGTAGAAGATATCAGTCAGGCAACTAGACCACACAATCTTCAGGCAGCTAAAACTTATTGCTATTGGTACATGGACCTGCTGAAGTTAACTTAGTTCTATGTGTCTGTGTTGCAGCTGTACTTTTCAATCACTGTAGAGATTTCTGTGAAACAAAAGGAACTGTCATGTAGGGAAAGTCAAAAACCCCAGGACTGTGATGGAGTGTTAACTCTCCAGCTCTAGTTCCCAATTTTTTTTTGTTCCCCACCCACTGTCTATCATAACATTTTCCTCTGAACAATGCATATTTCTCATACTGGCCTCTTACCTTGGTTTTCTGGGTCTTGGCATGTATTTCAGTCACCATTGGTGGTTGGCTCAGATCTCTGTCTTTTGGCAGTAAACACATCAAATTCTGTGCCAGTAGCTGTTTCAGATGCAATTGGTGGTCCCATATACTGTTAGCTACTCATAATTAAAGTAAATCTTCCAGAAATCAGGAACTATTGTTAAGCTTCTAATTCTGTGTGTAGACAATTAATTAACAATTCAATCATGATACTATGTTGTTATCATGGCAATGAGGTGCAAAACAAGAAATGGGTTGTGATGTGCTGGCTGTGGTACAAAGAGAATAGACACAGGAACAATTTGGCAAGGTGGGTTCTTTGCAGCTGAGGTTCATGTTCATCATAGTTTGGCAGCACTCCTCCAAGACTTTGAGGAATATTATTTCTAAAAAGGGTTTCCTCATCTTGGGCTTTTATATTTAGTTCAAAAGGGAGCTCTTTGGTTTTTTTCTCCTGTATTCTTGGGGACCCTAATTTGAGCTCCTTGGGCCAATTTGTACACTTGGACAAAGAAAATGCCTTGGCAATCATTGGCACAGGTGGTTTTTTCCAGCCAATCATTTACCCCAGCAAAGCAAACCCTCCCTTTACAAAAGTGTCTATCTCACTGAGTTCCTCTGCCTCTTACAGCTTCTTGTGGGTTCCAAGGAAGAGTCTTGTTCTCTCCCTTCTCCTCCAGCCTTTATCAAGGAAGCCACATTGCCTCCATAGCCCAGTTGTGATTGAGTCTGTTGAGGTGAAGCCTTTACCTCATATATGGGTGCAAAGGATTCATCTGAGGTATTGCCATCTCCAGAAGAGGATGAACTTGCAGGGTTTGTAGTGTCTCTAAACACATGGAAAAACGAAAGCTGGTGCATGCTTCTAGTTGACAGCATCCAGATCTTATGTTCTCTCCTTTACTCCTCCCCACCTTCTCTAAGCTCTCTCAGCTTTTTCCCTGCAGGCCTGGTTCATGGAGGAGCTGTGTTCCCTTTGACTTTGCTTAGAGTGCTGGGTGGGTGCTCGGTATTTCTGAAGCACAGACACTAATAAATGACAGCCTCTGTCATAGCTATTAGTTACAACCACTGTGTGTGGGTGGGTGTGCTTGTGTCGCTGTCAGACTTCCATATTTCTCAATCATTGTTAATTCCCGTGGCGTTTAGAGAGAACCAGTTACAGAGCATGCTAGTTTATTTTCTCCCTTATACTAATTAACTCTTATCCTAATGGTCCCTTAATGTTTCATTCTTGTATTGAAGCTACTAATGTGATCGTAGTTTTCATGGTAAGTAATAGTCAGAGAGAGTTAAAAACAGAGAAAGAAATAGCCAAAATGTTCTGTTTCTGATACCAGACACCAATGAAAGACTGCCCTGCAATTAGTGGAAAACAAAGAGCTATACATTGCTTGGGGTGAAATTTAGATCATACTTGTCATTAGACATTTTTCATTTCCAAACTTCTTCCTTTCTAAACAATTACTTAGTGCTTTAAAAATTAGTTGAAGCTTTTTATGTGTGTAAATGTTGCCCTTGATCACCCTGTGTTTCAGCCTCTCAGCTATGAAAACCTTCCCCATCTTTCAAATACTGCAGAGGACATAGATCTGTTGTGGTAAACACCAAGGAAAAACCTATAAAGAGATAAATCATTCCCTATTCAGAGCAAATACAAAAAGTAACTAAGATGGGAGCCACACACTGAATGAGGAAGACAAAGCCAAATGTTTTATAGTTATATTGTTTTCAGAACATGATCAACCTGTGACTAAATTACTCAAGGGTCCTGTGGAGAAAGAAGTATATGTGACTGAGGACTATGCTGTTATATACACACAGAAGGGAAATTTAATTGGAGCAGTAGACTTAATATTATTTTCTTAACTTGTGAGTGCCTGACCTTCCAACCTAAGCAACATTTTTTAACTTAATCTGTTCAGTACTTCTGAATGCAGACGTACTGAACGTAAATCAACCACTTGCAACTCTTAGAAATAATTTAATGAAAAATATTCATCTGATGAATTTTAATCTGTTTAGAAATGTTGAAATTAATTTAATCAATTTATCAAAAGCAGGAATAGGAACATATTATTTTATTTCTGAAAAAGGAAAGAGATCATATAAGTACTTCTTAGTTGTATTTAATAAATTCTAATTTTTACATAACCTAGCCAAACAGTTATATATGCAGATGTTGTCTCCTTGGGGTGTGGAATCAAAAATCCAAGATTATTCTTACACCTCCTGATCCATATTCTTTTACGTCAGTGAAAAACTCCACATGCAACTGCCCAGAGTGTGTGCTCATTTCTGGGCTCTCACGTCGCTGATCCAGGGGTCTCCACATCTCACATCCCCCAGGCCACAGCACTAACACTTCTCCTGACTCATATCTCATTTTCCCTTGGGATTGAGACCACTGCTTACAGAGGAGCACACCTTCTGTACCTCTGTGATCAACACCTGACACAATCCCACAGGACAGACTGTATCGGACAGAGGACATCATCCTTGCCATGAGTGGGCTAGAGGCTGACCAATGTACCAGCCCTCGCATTGCCATGGGAGGTTACATGTGAACACTGGTGATTCCTTCTCCCTGCCATGCAGCTGTATTCCCAGAGCTCTCAGCGCTCACACCGAGGAAGCCTTCTCCCTATGATGACTTTGGATTTGGTGACACTGGCGTATGAATTGGGCTCACAGCTTTGGCATACTGGCTCTGTGTGAGGCAGAAAATAGACTTTGAATTTGATGGAAATGTATTTTGGGTCCCAAGACCTGAAACTTTCCTTTTTTGTGTGCTGTCTCACAGGTAGATGTTACATCTGTGCACAGTCCCACAGGACTGCCTTGGATGAGACTTGTACAAGCAGCTGCCAATAGCAAGGAGCAGAACTTGGAAGCTTACTTAGAAAACAGTCAGTTATATTATCGCACTACCAGGAAAATCAACAAAAATGAAGAGCTGCTTGTCTGGTATGATGAGGAGCTTTCCAGCCTCTTAGGCTTCAATGAGATAAAAGCACAGAGTCCCCAGAATGGTAAGTACTAAATTGTTGACTGCAGGGGTCACTGAGGACCAAAGTGAGTGATCTTGTATGTGGTGATCTTGTAATACAGGAAATAAAACCTGTCTGAATCCTTAGCTGGTCAGCTAAAGGAAGAGACCTTCTGCCTGGGTACTCCGCTGGAGGCATAGAGCAAAAACAAATGTACAGTTCTCAATATAATTTTCATTGCTACTTGCCAGCAGAGGATGGTGCACTAGGGATTAATGCTGAAATTTTTGAGCCATGTAATGGACATCTATGCACCTGACTATCTTGGAATTCTAAAAGCCTAAAATATCAGTTGGAAATATGGCTTTTTTATCTCATTGAGGAGTTATGTGTAGGCTAGTGTTCAGCTTTAACCTTGTAAATTAAGATGGTTGTAAAAAATATGTAACAACCCAAACAGTACTGCGTACAGCAAAGTCTGCCTGTTTAGCTTGGGACACAGTGGGAGCAAGGAAAAGGGTATGATTTTCATTCTGAGATATTGCTAGGAATTTATTGTTCCAAAATAAATTAAGTTGGCAATTGTTGAAAAAATAAAAATCTAGATTATGGAGACACCAAGGATATAACTGTCAGGTCTATGCCAAGGTTGACTCTAGCTGTCATTTGCTCCAACTTTTGATCTATATAGACTGGAACTAAACCCTTTCTACATTCCCTTTGATTGATTTAAACACAGCTGATATGGCTTGGTTAGTAAAGGTGTAGGTTGGTAAAGGTATGAGTTGGTAAATTTATATGGTAATATACTTTCCTTTAAATTAATGTCAAATTAATATAGACACAGTATAGCAGGAACCCACTAAATTGTTTTAACTGATTTCTATGTATTCTGTTAGCTTCTGTGTAGAGACACACTGTCAGCCCTATGAATTTACCAGGCCAAAGTGTTTCCTACACAAGAAACACTATATATAGACTCAGGACTTTAAACTAGCAGGAATAATGTTCCACTCAAATCAGCAGCCTTATTTTCTTACAAAAAGTTCAGTTTCTGTAGTTTGGGAAGCGATCTATGCTGTGCTGAGCCTACAAATTGTGGGTTTGTAGTCCCACCTAACCGATATATGAACTTAGATACATATGCCAGGCTTCAGGTGCTGTCTAGCATCATTTGAATTTAAAAACTGCTGTGTGAAATAACATAGTATGGATACTGTTTACAAAGGTTAAGTTGTGCCATATGTGTCTTGGTCACTGAATTATGTACTGTCTGTTCATGGGCAATCAATCATCCCAATGAACCAGAGACGCAGTACATCCAAAGGCTGGAAGGAAACAGTGTCATGCCAATGCATGTTCCCCTTTCCTCCTGCTCATCGCTGGCATTGTTTCATTTCAAACATCATTTTCTGTGCCACAGGCATCTGTGCCTTGAGGCATACAGCGATTTGCCAAATGAGCATGTGTAAGGGCTTCAGGCATTGTTGTCAGATGCTTTGTGAAAAGTATTAACCTTCCAGAGTATACTATGCAGAAAATAGAGGCTCATGCCAAAATCTTTGAGTCCAGGTCTAAACCACATTATTATAGAATTGTATAATATAGTATATAGAATTAACATTAAACCTCTATTAAAGCCTGTGACTTACTTAGGAAATGTAGACCCAAATCTGGGTTCAGACTTTAAATTGTCATAAAGTCCATATGGTTTTACCTAGACCATTGTGTACTGTCCTTTTACATAATACAAACTTAGCTTGAGAGTCTAAATGAAACCGTTTCTGCAAGTAGCACATCGGTGAACCATTTTCCATAGCAGCAAGGGACCTGATTCTGCACTGGCATTAACTTTACCATGTGTAATCTATGACACAAGAAATGATTTGGGGATTTTTGTTTGTGTCAATGACAGGATTGGGATCTGCCCATGATTCTGACTTCACAAAACTCATAATTTATTTTCTGTTTCTGCAGAGCTGAGATGCCAAGAATGTGATCGAGTCTTTAAATGTGAGCATTCCTATCTCTCCCATGTCCGCTTCCTATGTGTCCCAGAGAAGAGTGCCCTGCTATGGAGAAACTTCCAGAACCCTAGGCCTGAAAAGAGCAACTTAGCTGAGCAGACCACGAATTTCCACAGCCTGGCAAAGGATTTAGAGGTCAAAATGGCAGCTTGTAAAGATGATGCCCATGGCGTCCCAGGAGAAAAAAGAGCAAAATCTGAAGAGGCTGAGAACAACAGGAGCAGGAAAACAGTGTTGTTGGAGAAAACCAATAATCTGAGTGAGGAACATAACTGTGGGGGCAATGAAGAGATTGGGGGAGAGCATGCATTGGCTGGTTCTTTCTGGAAGCTTAGTTCAGGGAGGCAGTCAGCTAGGAAGGACACTTTAGAGCAGAAGCAGAGCGCTTTCACTGAGGTCAGGACGATGAAGGAGAAGCTGAGGAATGAGAGATCAAAGGAGCCAGAACAGGAGGATGGTACAGTCCCAGTTGGTAAAGAGCAGATGTCAAAGGAAGTGTTGCTGAACTCCTCCGGTAGTGCATTCTCCTTTGTGTGGCCCACCAGAGCCCGAGGAGAACAGAAGAGTGCTTTCAGCAAACCCAGTAAGTGTCTAACAGAAAGAGCTGCAATAAATTCTTCTCATCCCGTGAGTGAGTCACCAAAGAGCCTGGGGGAGCTGTCTGGCTTCCTTGCCACCACAGACATCATGTGCTGCAGCGCTCTTCTCAATTCTAAGTTCTTTGTCAGTGATTTGTGTAATGCTCAGATGCTGCAGACAGGCATCACTCGGAGCAATGTTTTCCCATATACCTCAGAACCATGGCCCAAACAAGCAGGAGGACAGTTACAAAACACGACTACCACTTCTTCTTCCTCCTCTTCCTTGACTCTTCTTCCCCCCACCTTCACATCCTTTGGAGTGGCTGCCCAGAACTGGTGTGCCAAATGCAACCTGTCCTTCCGCATGACATCTGATTTAGTCTTCCACATGCGATCACATCACAAAAAAGAATACTCCTCAACTGAATCCCAGTGCAAGAGGAGACGAGAGGAGAAGCTAACATGTCCCATTTGTCATGAGTACTTCCGAGAACGCCATCATTTATCCCGGCACATGACTTCTCATAATTAGAGCTGTACAGACAGAAGTCACCAGGGGACTGAGCAGGCTGGGTAAAGAAGGGGAACATAGTTCACTTGTATCCATTTCTTTTGGAGTTTACATTAATTTCTTACAGGAAATCACTGTTTACAATAATTTATAATAGATGCTTTGCAAAAAATATAAAATGTTTACAAGAGTCTGAGTGGGTTGTAAGTTTTGAAAACTCAACCTAGCCCTTGTCAATCTATTTTTGAGGAAATAAAATAGTGAAATGAATGCACATGCAGTATTAATTTGCAAAGAGTTGAGAACAAAATTACTATTTTGCAAACAGACTTTTCTTTGCTTGTATTTGATTTGCTGGTGTCTGTGCAGTACAATGTAAATATAGAAGTAACAACCACCTCATTGAATAAGGACCCTTTAAGTACTAAAAAAATCAGAGCTTATAAGTTAATGTTTCTAGCAGTTTTGGTGGACTCTTACTCTTTTATGTTAGCTGAATTAGCTCTCTTACCAGATATGTGAGTCTGAGTAAAAAACTTATATCTCACTGTCTCCTTGTCTTTGAAAGGGACTTGAAGTTAAGACTCTGTCTGAAATTTGTGATTGCCAAAGAGGATCTAACTTGTAAATCAGTATATCTGAGTTCTGTTCTAGGCTCTGCCACTTTTGAAATATCTTTTACAAAGTCAAATCAACCTGGATCTGTATCAAAATGTGACCCGTTGTCAACGTTATTGTGTACACAGGGAGCACAAATTCTGCCCTGATGTGTGCTTGCAAGATCTGTGTGACTTTGGTAGGCATACAGATCTGATGGGGGTAGAGTTTGGTCTATAGTTTTCTGGTTTTGGATATACTGAAGAAAGCAACTAGAGTATTTGAGTTACTGTTAGCTACGGATAGATCGAATCTGCACACGTTAATTGTGGATGATAGGCTCTGTTCTGCTAACAGCTAGAAGAGGAATGTCCTTCACAGAATGGCACAGGCATACATGAATTGCATTGCATTAGACCAGCTTGTCCATCTTCTGGTTTCTACAATAGCCAATTTCAGGTTTTTTTTTTTTATTTTATTTGTAAAGACAGTGCCAAATTCTTTCTATAGCCTGTCCATATGACACATTTTTCTCTTGCCTGCTTTGGTTTGAGCTCTGCTTAGTCTCCGAAGCGGATGAGTTTATACTGCTCTGGGTGTGGGACGAGGGAAGCAACAATCCTGTCTATTGTTACTGCAACTCATCTAATTAATCTTTCATTACTTTTTAAATCCATTTAGAGGCTTGCTCCTGATAGCTTATGACAATGTGTTCTTCAAGCGAGCATTTATCTCTCTCTTGTACAGTATTTTTTCAGGTTGTCTGATGGTTTTGTGGCCTGTTTCTGAGCCTCATCTGCTATTACTCCATTTCAGATAGAGAATGATCAGAAATCACTAATTTCCCAGCTAAGAGTAAAGGACATTGCAATATGGTCCTTATTCTTTTCCACCATACTGATGATATAGTCCAGTGTTTGTTTGCTGCATGCTAGATGGAAGTTTTCTTTGAGTTCCCATGATGATGCCTAGGCTGATAATGTGCAAGTATCAGCAAGTAAACACATCTGAGTGATAAAAGATAGACTGAGAGTCTTAGGCTGTCAGTTGGGATCAACATACTACACTCATTGTTATCTCTTTGGAGATTTCTATAAGTCTGGAGACTGTATTCTTCCCAATATATTGCTATTGAACATTAACACATGGCTGTTTCCTATTAACATAAACATTTGACTTATTGCAGGCCAACCACTGGCCATGACTCTTTCATTAGAGTCATTAAAAACTAAGGAACAAAAGCTTTGAAACATGGAGCACAGGGAACAACCTTGCATTGAGTAGGGGATGATGTGGTTTCCTTCTAATCTTTCCATCTCTATTTTGTGTCCAATAACATTTACTGTGTAAGTAATATATTTATGGCAAGGTTTAACGACCCAAATTTCACTCCATCTGGTTTTATGTGGGTGCCAGCCAGTTTACTGTGAAGTCAGTGTCCATAAAGTGTAATGAAGGACTCCATGGTGTAACTGCATTCATGTGTGGTTAAGGTTATAGTTCCCATTAGTAGTTTAGGCCAGATTGTGATCTCATTTATTCCAGTGCAAATCCAGAATAATTCCATGTTGCTACTCCTGATTTACATCAATTACTTTAAGATCAGCCTGGCCCAGTATAAATAAGACTAAAGATTTTTTTTTTTACCATTGCTGCAAAATGTTCTCTTCTGTACTTACTGAAAGATGCCATGTTTTCTTAACAGCTTTGTGGTTAGAAACCTAGCTTCAGATTTCTTCTGGAAAAAGACAAGACCAGTTGTGTAATGCTCCCCAATATTAAGTTGGCGCATCGCTTCAATTTTATCCTGCTCCAAGGGCCTGTTTTTGCAGTGCGCTACACCTGGCATGTCATTTACATCAGATTGAAGCCGTACCAAATCTAAGTGGTTACATGTTTTCACTGATTTTACTCAAACCCTCTTCCAATGGTGTGTAAGATTTACATCCTTAGAGGCATCACCAGTACTCAAACTTCTTCACTCTGCTTATGATATGAGGCTTAAGCAAGCAGCAAGGCTACAGGGGGGGATAGCTTTCCTTTGTGTCACGAGGCTGTTTCCTTTGGTGAAAAAAAAGAAAAGGTAAGAACTCTTACCCAGTTTCTTTGTGGGCGTATCTCAGCCACAGCAACTTACATACAGCAATGTATAAAATACTTTCTGTGCACAGAAAGGCAAGATGACCACTTAAAAAAAGTGGCAGAGCCAATTCAAAATGCAAAAATGAAGAGGAGAGGTTTTTATCATCTTCTTTTCTGGTACTGTTCTCACCTCCTCCAGCTGCACGGGCATCAGAGTTTGGTTCTAGCATGTAAATACTGGGGATTTTCTTGCAACATGGAAATCACACTGCAGGCAAATGTGTGCAATGCTGCCCTTGCTCCTTTGTAGGTGGCCACTGGCATAAAAATTGAGTGAACAAATTGCTGCTTCTACTCGACTAAAGTGTTTTGTGAACTAAGACATGTTTACACGTACAGCTGACCAATGTGACATCTTATTGCCTGCTAAACCTGTGCTGACATCGGAGCAAAACAGCATCGATGCCAACAGAACCAGAACTTGATTCCCTGTGTGTAAAACAGCTCCTTGTGCAAAGCCCCCTATGCAGGCAGAGGGAATGTCTTTCACATGTCTCAAGTTTAACCGAGTGTCTCATCTAAGCTGGGTTACATAAACCAGAGGGCTTATCCAAGATTTTTGCAGATTTTATTTCTTTAAATGAAAATATTCATATTAAAGCTGAGTGAACCAAATATTGCACAGGCAGAAGGAAGCCTAACGAGACAAAGAAAAACAAACTTCCTATAATTGAGTCATGCTGGAAGCTTTTTTCCTTTATGTCTAGAAGTCTGAACATTTAAATTCGTGCAGATGAAAGGAAGTCCTGCTGGAGGAAAGGCACTTCACTGAAGTAAAGGGTTCCTGAAGAAATGAAGGGACTTAAGGAATTTGTGAAGGACTGCATTCTGTCTCAGTGCAATACAGTGATTTTAGAGCAGGGATCTGTGTCTTTTCTACAAGTAGAAATGCTTGGAAGAAAAAAAAAATAGGATTTTATTTTTTAAAACAGGAGGAGACAATTTGAAGTCAGCTGACTGGTTCTTGTCTTTGCCTGTGTCATTTTGATCAAACCACTGTTTTTCATGACATCTGTTTCTGGATTAGTGAAAAGGGACATAGCACAATGCTGTCAAGCTTAAGTGTTCAAGCTGTGTTTCTGCAGTGGATTGGGAGTTTACTGATAGGGAGTGCCAGATTAGGATATTTGTTCACTTGTTGATCCCTCAACTTTTTCTAGTGAAGATGTGTATCTCCATCAAAACAGCACTCAGATATGCTTCTCAATATATATTTATTTGTTCTTTTTTGGGTATTTTTTCACTAATCGATGCACCCATTGGTCTATGAGCACAATTTGAAATTCACTGGACTAAGACAGCTTTTGTGGCATGATCAGGGAAGACTACACTACAAACACTCTCCAGAGAGCAAGAATTTATCATTTTGTAGCAAAAAAAATGAATAAGCTGGCTGCCATTTCTTGGTCAGAGTTCTGTTAATGCTAAAAGGACGAAGATCATACTGGTAGGAGGCCTGATACACCAACTCCTTTCTTCCTGCCTTTAAAAGTAACATGATTAGGATTAAACTTTAGGAAGTTATTCTAGATGGGATGGTAAGGAAATAGTGCTATAAACTGTTGGATGTCCATGGCAGCTCTGGAACCAGAAGAGAGAAGAGTGGCAGTTTCAGCATGTTTCTTGTTGCATTGTGGAAGGGCACTTCAGAAATTGCTTGTCCCTCCCTAAGAAAACCTCTGTTAGCTCTCATTTAAACCACAAACCTTGGATTTTCTGTAACTAATTTTCATTCATATTTTTGTGATATTCAAACTTTTTAACGCAGTGTAATTTTCTATACAATTACTGTCTGTAGTTTTGTGAGGTCTGTTGATCCCACTGTGTTGTGGTCATGGTTTGGTTTGAACTCAGAGTTTTAGTGGTCACTAGAAACATAAAAAATGCCAGGTGGAGCCAAGCCTGGTGGACATACATACAAAGCGGGACATACAGCTCAGGATCTATGGCTTCCTTGACACTGTAGAAGAAGGTGGAAGATCCATGTGGAAAGAAGCTGGGGGAAAGAAAGTAAGTTCTTGACCTCATAGATGATAGATATCATCTTAGTTCTGAAAGTGCAGGTTTAGGTTTCAGGGAAAGTTCTGTTGCCTATCGTAATTCCAGATGCTCTAGAAGTGTTTGGTACCTCTAAACAGTACAGTCTCGCTAGGTTCAGTGCCACACACCTTAGTGAGTCTTGCAGCCTGTGTCTTTACATGGATTTCCTTTTTGTCAGTTCTGAAATGACCTCCTTTCAACTTCATTGTATTAAAGTGAGATGGGATAGGATATAGTTCATCTATCCTGCTTGTTATCTCTCCACTCTGAGATAAGAAAGCTGGTCTTTTTAAGTGTCTTCAAACAAGATGTTTCCTGTGATCCTACCTTGAGCAAAAAGTACAATCTAACACTGTTTACACTGCACTGTGTCCAGGTTCTAAGCTCATTGAGATGGGAATAAATATGACATAGCAGTTTGTGAAGACAAGAAAAAAATGTTTTTTAACACACTAGCCTTTGTTAAGCCTGATAGTTTCAATGCCAATTAGCCAGTAGATGACCTATGAAATAGTAAATAATATTTCATCAATTAATACAATTTTTCAAAGTTGCACATTGATTTTCCAGTGAAATCAATCACTTCAGAGAATTAACAGCACTATTGTTTTCAAATGGACTCACCAGCAAATGCATCTTCATTATTTCTTTTCCCAATTGGATTTCAATTTCTAGACATATTTATTATTCATATGTACTTACCATATTACTATGGGAATAAATTATTTTTTATTTGTGCCCATATGGGATAGCTTTTTGTCCTTGAATGGATGGCTAAAGTTTTTAAATGCTGGGTTTAACAACTATTCTTCTTTGTACATAACAGCACAACTGATTGTGTTTAGGAAGACAAAGCAGTATATCTGGATCATTTAGATATTAAAGAGGTTTAAAATACATTACAAGAAATACATTAGTGTCGTTTACTCTTTTATTGACTACTCTAGTCTTTTCTATATTAAGAATCTTTAATATTCTTCATACATATATCACTTTACACAAAATTCTATATGAGTTTTAATTCATTTAAACATTTTCCATAAACAGAGAAGTTCAACAACTAGCTAGTGCATAAAAATCAGAACACAAAAATGACTCAAAAGAGTCCAGGTTAGCGATCATAGTGAGTGTAGTTGGTAAGACAAACAAGTAGTAAAAAAGATGGAAAGTCTATTTGGTTGTTAAAATTATTTTTCTGTAAATACTGAAAGACATTCTCTGCAGTCAGATGTTTAAACATGATTTATACAAAAACCTGGCAGTAACTTACAAATGAGCAAGCAAACAGAAATGTATAACTACTACAGACTCTGACTAAATTTTGGGGGTCCATTTTCCTAACTTAATTACCTTACAGCTGGCATTTTGTAGAGATGAGACATCTTGAGATCTAGATGAGAGTTACGTGCATTTTTAAATAATGACAAAGACAGCTGGTTGGAGAAGAATTATAAGACAGACAAGGAATGTTAACATCAATTAAGCTCATGTCAGTAACTTTGCTAGTTGCCCTGGAATACACCATTACTTAATAAGTAGCTTGTTACCAGGGTGTAAAAAAAGATATTTTCCTGCTTTCTTCTTGTCTTTGGGGCAGGACACACAGCAATCTGGTTTAGCCTTTAAAAAATCATATGATTCTTTTCACTAAGTCTGTTGATCTGAGCACTGAGTGAAAGAGTCATTGTACTGCCTTTGTCCTGCTCAGTCCCCATCCCTTTCCCAGATACTAGGGGAGAAACAGGCATGTACCTAAGAAATCCCAGGAGTCTGGGCAACCCTAACAGACTGGGAATCATTATTTTTCATACATCTAAATAATGAAATGGAAAAGAGACTCAATTTAGCTCTTGCAGTTTGGAAAACAGACTCTCCCAACTGCTGTTAATTCTTCTTTAAGATGTATAAATAGGAATGTACACAATTTCCAAAGGAGCAGAGGTGCCTTTTCTATCTTTGCATAAACACTTTGAGGTGGTTCACATGCCTACAATAGCAACAGCTGGGATTTTTCTAAGAGACTGAAGGAAATCTGTGATTTGGAGCTAAATCTTAAAAACCAGACACTGCAACAACTAACATTTACATTTGATCACAGGAGAGGAATCCAGAAACTCCAGTGAATTATCCAAGTATCGCAACAATGACCAGAAAGAGTTGGGTTCCACAGAACAGGGTAAAATGTCAGCATCTTGAAAAGGGAGTCATTTCGAGCTATGTATAGGGAAATAATCACTGACTATAGAGATTGAAATGAAGTTCCCACTCCTTTCTAGGGTTTACACTTGGGGAGGTAGCTTTCTTACCTTAAGAACTAGGGGCACGTTCCCCCCCCTGGGCTATCTAGAGCTGTGCAGGTGAGCACTGAACATCTCCTTTGCTTTGATGAGTGCTGTTTCAGCTGGTGTTTCCATGTGAGGAAGCACTCCTTTCCCTTCCCAAGAAGTGCTCTCTGCAGAGGTGACTGATCTAGAGGTAGGGATGATGATGTAGAAGTTGGTATCATCTACTTGATATGTCTGTGGGGAATGGCAGCCACCACTGGTCTGTTCCCCAATGATGAGAGCTCTGCCCAGTCTCTTCATTATGTATACAAACTCTTCGGCAGCCCCAGCTGTCACAGCACTGGTGAGGATTATTAGCCCCTTCTGAGAACCATACCTCTCCCCTGATGGACAGGACAAAAAGCATCAGAAATGCATTCATTTTCAGAGCAAGTGGAGCAAGCGAAGCCAAGATACAAGACACTTCATTCCTTACCTGCTATTAATAACCAAAGGAGTTTGAAAATTTAGTTTGTACCTGTGATGGTATTCAAGCACTTTTTACTCTAGCCCAGCCTCTATACTGTAAAAAAGACTGTTACCCTATGTGGTGCTCTGTGCCATTCTAGTTATGAGCTCCAGCAGCTGGGAGGCCATCTCATGGTTACTACTGCTGGCCCTTCTGTGGCTTTGACTTTTAGAGAAGCTCTAGATCACATCAGAGGAGTGGGATAGGCAGGTGAGGAAAGTGACATTTTCCACTGCTCCAGCAGGAATACTCAAAGCTCAGCCAGCAGCATCTTCAGTTTTGCTCTGATCCCTGTTCTAGGAACATGACTATCATAGAGCTTGCCCTGCAAACTATGCAGGTGGCATTTTATGAAATTAAAATTGTAGTAGTTTCCCACAGGCTTTTTATAGTCTATAAATCAAAGCTGTTGCATGGCTTTTGTCCCAAGCCCTTCAACAAATACCCCTTTATTATTAGGATCTGAGCCAAGTTATCTCATTTTCTTACATAAACCAGCTGACAGGAGTAGGAGGTTTTTTGCACCTTATTTTCAATAGATCTGAACATGCTAGAGCTTTGAAACTTTGAAAAAGTAGCCAGTGTGTCATAATTGGGACCTGATAACTTGAAAACCACTTTAAACTGCTCTAAAAAATGTCATTCTTTAAGTAAGTTACAGAATGACATATAATTCTCATACTAAACTGTAAGACAGGGGCCAGTAGCATGGTAATTAATTTTCACACCAGCATTGCTTTTCTTATTTCACTATAGACATAATGTCCATAAGACGACTCTTTTCACAGTAGATATATACAATACAGGACCAGATCCAGCTCCTTTGAAGTTAATATGAGTCTGCCTGTTCTCTTTGATGGGAACTGGAATGTGTCCATAGTAATCATATCCCTTAGCACAGCCCACCTCTGACTGCCTGGGAAAATAGATGGACCCTGCAGCCTGTGACAAAGTTTAACCATTTCAGCATGCTCCAAGCCAATACTTGCAGACTCATTGTGACACCTTTTTTGGTATTGTCTTAGCTTTAAAGAGGAAAAGAATTAAAACCAACGTTTAAGACTTCTTAGCACTCTAACTGCACTTCATGAGCACTGAAGAGCTCTGTTTCTGCATGTTGCAGGATCATTTTAACTTCCATGAACAGCAGGGCAGGGGGTGGGGGTGGGGAGGGTGTCTATGTATATGATACATTGCCAAATGCTCCAAACTTGCTGAGCTGTGCAAAATTTAGTGCTTTTTCTTCTCTCTTGCATTCTCTGGACAAACTGAAATGTGTTTTCATCTACTGAAATAGTGGATTACACAAGTAGGAAGTGAAGAGCTACATATAAAACTATGTGTGAGCATTGGAAGAGATATTACTAGAGGTCTAGGCAGCACAGGATTTATTTTTAATATTGGCAACTTTAAAAAGCAACAAGTCACAACTGCTGTTCACAGTATTCAGCTAAACTTCTGGGGACCAGTTTACAAACCTGCATGCCTAACATACCCCATTCCTAGGAGTGATAAACTGTTATTTATAAATGGCATTGAAGGATATGGATGAAAGGCACATTTTTGTTTTTACATTCTCTGCACAGTTTGAGCTAATAGTGGCAGGCACTTTCACAAAATAAGTTGTGGTGTCTAATGGCTCAATTTAAAATACACAAAGAAGGACATCTGAAATTAAAAGCTACTCTAAAAAGAAATTGTCATTTTACCTTTGAGCTGTGGCTGGGTCCATATTTCCTTTACTGAGTCACTGGGTCTGTCGTAAACTTTGTCCAAGAGAATGTGGTGCCCTTCATCGAAGAAGTACGAGCATAGGATTGCTATGGAAGTGGTGGAGCCTCCAATATTGTACCTTTTCAAAATTAAAAATATTAAGGAAACAATTGAAAATTTGTGGCAGACAGTTAATCTCCCTTCCAAGTATTGTTCCTCAAGATTAGTAGTGAAAGAGCTTATGGCTACATTTTGATACATTTACATTCATTTTTCTCTATCAGCATTTGCACATTTATCAGAGAAACAAAATCTTGTCTAAGAGTCTTGGACTGTTATTGCCCAAAACTGACTTCAAAAGCAAACATAAAACTGAATGGTCTATTTTTTTTCTTGATTCAATCTGGAAAAAAATTCAGAAAGTAAGCAAAGACTTTTAATCTGCAAAGATACATCAGATTCTTGTTATTCTTCTACTCTGAATGCTGTTACTGACACAGGCAGCAAGAGTAAATACCTAAACGCTAATATATAAATGCAGATCCCAATTTAAGCAACATATGTTTGTAGAACAGTTTTGTTCTTATTTCCTGCTGCACACAATGAGAATACTTGATGTTTGGCACTTTATGAGATGAGGCCCTTTCTTTTTGTGCCTAAAGATTGTGTTAGCTTCTTTATTTAGGACAGTCATGTTTGAAAACTCTGGTTGCAGTTTAATTTCATACCAGTCTCTGAAGATTAAATTCACCGAAGAGCTGAAATGTCACTGGAGGATGCCTGCTATGAATGCACACAATGGAATATCAAATTACTATTTGTCTGTTACTTTTTCACTAATACTAGAGCACCTACAACACTAGAAATGTTTGTACTTTGCTCACTAGCAGGAGATAGATACAGTGCTTTCCTGTAGGTGATGTTAGGAGTGCCTGGCACAGACATTCCAGAAAAAAACCTGCTAGAAAATGAGTTTTGGTCAGTCCAGTCCATAACTAAGGGGTTTTTTTTTTCACCTCCAGAAAAGGATCAGATAATTCAGAAAGCCTCTGCCCCAGAGAATGGAGCTACCTCTTTATTCTGTAGCATTTGGGAGCTGTATGCTGGATTCAGACCGTAAGTGGCTAGAACTGAAATAAGTCTCTTCAGTGTGTCCCAGATACTGTTGTGTTCCCAAGAGGTCCTGCTGCTGCTGCACAGACAAGAAGGCAGTTAGACCCAGCAGAGCCCAGTTTCCCTCAGCTGCCATCGTGGCTGAAGTGTGTGGCAAGCAGGCAGCTAAAGCAATGCTGGAGAGTTCTTCCTGACGCTCTCTTGCAGACAGTGAAACTGCAGAAACTTTAGTCAGTAATGATGACTGAGCAGTTGCTAGAGTTTTAGCTTAACTCTTGGAGGCATTCATTACAGACTTCTTGCGTGACATTAGGGAAGCTGTTTAGTTTATTAGTGTCTCTTCTCAATGCTGTGAAGGTTAAAAATATGAAGTTCATAAGTGGCACAGCTGTTCCACTATGGGAAACTATTAAGGTGAGAAAGATTATACCTCACGGTTAATCCCATCCAACACTGAAATACTCGAAACTTAAAGTTCATAAGTGGCCCAGCTGTTCCAGGGAGGGAAACTCGTAAGATAAGAAACATTATTCATTATGGCTAATCCCATGCAAAATTGAAATTATCTGCCTTGCCTTAAAATAAGATTTGTTTAGGGACAATTTCAAAAAGTAAAAATGTTTGGGGTTCTCTTTTATATGCCTTCAGAGACTGGATCTTTTGTGTGTACTCAAAGGGCTGGAAATACATTAAATATATATAAAAAAAAAAGCAACCCAAGAACTATACTGAGACCATTTGGTACCTCAGACAGCATTTCACCGTTGCTGCTTCATTGCCCCTGGCCCTGAGTTGAGTTTTAGCTTGGGAGAAAACTGGGGCAAGAAAGATGAAAGTCCCAGTTCCACCTCAAGTTTATTGGAAGATGGTGGTGCCTTTGCTGAATTTGAATTCATTCATAGGTGTGTTTTGTTGGTTGCTGCCCTGCCTGTTCTGTACTTACATAGTGACATCTCTCTCTCTGCTCTCATCACCATGCTTATCTTTTCCTGCACATGCTGCAAACTCCAGGAGAGTATTAAGATTATCAAATATTGAGAGCCCCATGATGGCAATGGACATAAGTGGTTCTACCATTAAACATGAGTGCTTACAAACTCCTTCTTTTCTTTATTTGGTATTTGTAATGTTCTGGACTCACAAACATTAGCTCTGGAACAAAACAAGGGAATAACTTACCTAAATATTGTATGGAAAATGTATATTTGTGATATTCATCTGCTTTGATAGCTGGCAACAAATGGATGCCATCTTCTGGCTTATAAGATTTGGAGCATTGTTGACACACCAGAGTGTCTAACAGAATCCTAAGTTGAGAGACGGCATATGATGCTGTAGCTTGCTGCAACAGAGCCTAGGAGTGCTACAGTACCTTTAAGGTACCTTCGTGCTCTGTTCACAAGGGTCATTCTGTACAGGGCTCATTGCCCAGGATAATTTAGCACTGCAGGTATGGGAAACTAGATGTTGTAACACAGCCTTACACATGATCTGTTTTTTTGACTGTTCAATCACTTGACCATTTCCTCCAGTAAAATATTTAATTAAGCAATATATATATAGAATTCATACAAGGGACATGCCGAGTTAGATTAGAAAGAAATCAGAGAAAGAAAACAGATGTGACATCCAGGATTGCATTCTGCAACATATTCCCTAAATTTGCCTATTTAGTTCTAAACATCTCAAGTGATGGTACAATTTATTTTGATATACTTCCAGACTGTTATTGTTTTCCTTGGCTGTTTTCCTTTTCTCATTTAATCCCAGCAATGTTAGCCTGTAAACAGGACAGTAAGCCATGTAAAGCTAATTCACTGTTACAAATAAAATGCTGTTTTGAAAGAGCTTTGGTTATTTGCCATTCAAAGGTTTACCTCATGTCTATGATTAATGCATCTGTGTGAACAATTTTCTTCCAAACATGCTCTACCAGTTGGTCGGACACCTGGGTTAGAAGTTCACTGTCTCCAAACATATCAAATCTCAGATAGCCGATGTTGTTTTCAAATACATTTGTGTGGAATGAAAATTTAATCAGATCTTCAAATACTTCTGGGGAAGGGATCTGAAAGAGTTTGGAAAAACAAAACAAATCATTTGCTGGCACTGATAGCTTGGCACAAAATTTAAGAAGAATTATGTGGGTCAATTTTAGTTGAGGTGGGACATATGTGAAGAACGTGACCAAGTTTGAAGAACATAATGAACGATATTAAGATTTTTGCATACTAAACACAGGTTAGCATTGGCTGCTCCACTGTTTGCCCAGTATAAGTCCATCAACAGCATGCCCAAAATCTGGATCAGGCACCAATTTGTCAGGGCTCAGTTTATTTTTCAAAAATACAGGAATTTCCTTGTACCAAAGAAGCTGAGAAGGCTACAAGAACCATCCCCTACCCTGAAGCACAGACTGCTATCCCAGGCCTGCCACCTAAGCCTACTTGTTTCCTTTAGCAGTTCTTTCTAAACAAGGCACTCAGGAGTTTTATAATCTCTTAATTGGCCTCACCTGACAAAGAGCTGCTGGTTACAGATGAGGTTGGCCCCAACTCCTCTTAATGAGCCATCCCTGTAACAGTGTTGGGCATGTGCTAGGATACTCATGAGGTAGATGTGTTAAATCTCTTGCATGGTGGCCATGTGCCTGGAGTCTCACGTGTTAAGACTGTGATTAATTTCATTTCGTTTAGCTTATGTTATTAAACAGCAGACATTTTTTTTAATAGCAATGTGTAGCCAACTAATAAAGTTGTCCTAGTAACCCCTACATGCATTGAGACATAGCCTGCTCCTATTGCCAAACTTGTTTTGCATGCATGTGTCTGAAAATGGAAAATGATCCTTCAGCTTAAGGAGATAAGGCTTTGGGATATATATGGCTTAAGTCACCTTCAGCAACTTGGCTTTTCTCCTCACGGTCGCTAATGAAAATTATTTTATACTTGCTTTTTAATCAGTTGCCCTCTGCCATAGCTCAGCCCCAGACAATCCATACTTTTACACCAAAAAGGAGTCAGCAGTGAGCTGTGTGCTAAAAGGTGCTCTCTCAACCTGCAATATGCTGCAGAATTCGGGAGGCATTTGGGCTTTCTGCCACTGGAGAGGAGTCAGGCACTCTCCTGCCCTACTGGCAGGTGCTCTGGCCTGGGGTTGTGCTCCTGCTAAAAGCAGGTCTGCCATAGCAGAAGGAGGGTTTCCGAGATGTATCAATGTAGCTGTATTTCACACAGCTCAAACACTTTACCTTTACCTGGAGGAAAATTACCCACCATATCACACTTCTAGCTTCTTCATAATTCAATGCCTTCTGTATGCCAAAATTGATAAAATTTTAAATATTAATTTAAAAGCCTTGTTAGCCAGTAGTTTTTGATCTGATGGTAAGAGCAAACTCTACTATGTCCTTTTCTGTACCCTTCTTTCTCACTGTACCTTGTGAAAATAGCCATTGTATCTGGACTGTAAAAATATCCGTCCAGCACTACTGAGTTTGTCATTTCCAATCCATTTCCAAATGACAGCAATGCTACTTGATCTGCCCACTGTACTTTGATTAACAAATCACAGTTTTGAAGAATATATCTAGCATGCATTGCATTGTTCTGACAGAGCTTATATCTAGTTCAGAGGTACTGGTCCCCCCAGGAGAAAAAAATCATCACTCATCGGTAACATGTACAAATAAAATGGATGTGTTACTCTCAGCCACTTACTAATGATATTTTAACTGAACACAGATTTCTTAGCTCTGTCTCCAACAGTAATTGCTAGATGCATACCCATAAGCATGTTGATTAAGAGTAACCTCTCTGTCTACATCTGGTACATTTTTTTCTACTTGTTCTTTGATTGTGCTGCATCACATCATTCACAGAGGACTCAGTACTTGCTAGCAGCATTGCTAACTCTTGGAAATTCATTACAGATTTCAAGCTGGGCAGGTTGCTTTTAAAGCCTCAGGTCTCATGGTGTAAAATTAACAGGCCAGGATCTCAAATAAACTCTTCTTCATCTTCATGGCTGCAGGAAAATGTATGAAAATACATCTATTCTAAAGGCTCTAAGACCAGAAATCAGATGAAATGCACTTAGAATGTTATTTTGGTGGGTGAGGAAAGCCTCCTAATTTCTAAGCAAAAGAGGGGAGGAGGCTGGCACTGACAGTAGAGAGTTACTGTCCTGGAAGACTGCAGGTTCACAACACTGGCACATGGGCCATGTGCTGCTGGTACCTAAGGAGGTAAGTCTAGCTTCAGAGAGCAACAGCACACTCTCCTTTGGAAGCCAGGACTCTGCTGCAGGCCAAGGACAATCTGGGACATGATGCAGCTGAAAGTAAGATCCTGCTGCTCAGTCAGGCAATGTTTACATACAAATGACTTGATGTTAAATATAAATCCTCAGGTGCCTCAGTAAGAACACTATAAGCAATGTGGCTAGACTAAAGGACCTCCAAGCTAACACCACTTAGGCCAAGGAAGAATTGCTTTTCGTTAACTATATAGGGTCTCCAGCCCTATTCTGCTGTCTCCTTCCACAAGTGAGTGTTCTAACTGGAACAAGTGATGTGACACAAAATAGGACCCAGAATGCTGCCCTGGAACTCATGCATGGAGTTTCAGCCCTGGTTTTGATACTGACACATGTCCCAACCATGGGCAAACTACTTTTCCATCTGTGCCTCCCTTTCCTCTTTTCTCCTCTTTCACCTCTTCCCTAAGTTGTTTTGTCTATTTAGATGGAAACTGTATTTTCGTAGCTAATTTTGTGCTGACCATTGTACTCTGATTTCCATGAAGGCTGCTAGTGCTGTCAACTGCCAGCTGTTCAGATATTATCAGCCAACACCCTTGTGCTATTGCAAATCCTGAGACTGGTTTAAGAACCATGAGATCTTGGGGACTGGGTGGTGGGGTTGCACCTTTCTTTCTTTGAATAATGTTTGGTTCCTTGTGTACCTTCACAGGCTGGAATGAAACCATCCATCCTAGTAGGTCACTCAGCTCAAGGACTGAGCAGGATCAGCTGTATCCCTGATAGCCAATTCTCACTTGGTCTTAAAAACACCCATCCAGTCTAGTACGTCACTAGCCTTACTATTACAAAGATGTTTTTAACATCTCATGTAAACAGTCTAAGTTCACTACTTTCTACAGTTTAAGTGCATTACTTCTTGGCCTATTTACCATGGGCAAGGGAACAGATTACTCTCTTCATATTGGAAACACCCTCTTCCGTATCTGGAGACTGTTTTCCTCTCTCCTCTCAGTTTTCTTCTCTCTGGAATAAACAACTCAAATCTTTTAAACATTTTCAAAATGACTCTTATTCAGTCTTCTCTTTACTCCTGTTCCTCTTTCCTGTGTTTCCCCACTTGAGCCACATCTTTCCAGAGAAACACTGCCTGAGACTGCGCATAGTATAATCTAACTGAATTTTCTTTAGAGCTGAATGTAGCAGAAGACTTCACATGTCTTCCTGATTATATTCCTTCTTATCCATTCCAGTTTGATCATGATTATTTTTTACTGCAACAACTTGACTCTATTGATTTGTGTTCAGCTTATGAACTCTGAAGAACCCATATGCTTTTTTTACAGGACTCCCCTAAACAATCCGTTTTCCTCACAGATTTGTGCAGTCAATTACTATCACCCTAGAAACTGTGTAGGAATCCTGCATGTGTTCTTATTTAGCCTCATTGTACTTTTCACAGATAATTTCTCCAGTTTTTCCAGGACTGTAGCTTTGAATCATAATTCTGACCTCCATTGCAGCAAGAGAGCCAGGACAGGAGGGTTAACACAAGCAAAAGCTGAAACCCTCTGGGATGGTGCTCTGGAAAGGATTAAAAGAGGTTATTTAAGACTCTCAGTCCCCATTGAGGGAGCACAGGGTATACTGAGAAGTCGTACCTTCACCCTGCGAAGGGCAGTAGTGCCCAGCAGTGTGTAAGTCTGCTTTGACAATACAGATCTTGTAACATACTCATTGCAAGCCAGTGAGCAGTTATTTTCTAGTCAATGCCCTGGAAGATTACATTTTAAAGTAAAATTTAAAACCACTAAATTTGGCAAAATTTTTAGTCTCATCCAAACCCCATTGAAAATCCTTAAAACTAACAGCCAAATCTACTGTAACACTAATGACAATAGAAAAAATTAGCAAAAATTGATCTTTTTGGTGGGATTGTAACTGCAAACATAGCTGCATTGAGCTTGAGTATCAGGATCACAAGATGAAAGGTACTAGGAAAAGAACAAAAATTATTAACAAAGTATCATACTCTTTTCTGCACCGAATACAAAAAGCAAGCATGAACTGCAGAAGGTGAAGAGTCATTTAGAGTTAAACACAAAACTTTTTTTGGCTTGCATAAACTTGTGTAGTTCCACTGACTTTACTGTCATTATGCTGATATAAATCAGCAATGTATAGGCCCAAGACAATTTTTTTTCCACCTATTAGCAATAGATGCAGGAATTTGATCATCTATCTTGACACTTTGAGGGTAAGCAGTTTGATTTCACTCATTAATGAAGGAACATAAGCAAACTGTACTCCTTTCTGGTGAAATATCTGTAACTATTGCCTCCTTCAGCAAGTGCAATAAATATGTACAGATACATATTATTTATCTGTGAAAAAGAGGACTTCAAATGCAGGAACAATTCGTCTTTAAAGGATTCCTTTTTGTCTTTTAATTTGATCATCATTTTCAGCTGCTTAGCTAAAACATTAATAAAAAATTTCTCTTAGATGTGAAGACTCTATTAAAAGTATTTGTCCATTATTAAGGAGCCAAAAGAGTCACTTGGGTAGACTCTTGTCTTAAAGTTGACATAACACTTTTGCCAAAATCAGGCAGCAGTTCTTCCATAGGTAGTCTACAATATGCAGATATTCATGAACACAAATGTTTCAATATGGAAAGGAAGGTATGACTGGAGGGAGACAGAGGCGAACAGAAGAATAGGAAGTAGAGTACATCAGCAAATTTACAGAGCTCTGCCTCCTAAGCAAAATTATATTTTCTGAATCACAAACAACATATACAACATTTGCCTCTGGGAAGTCTGACTTTGGAAAGTGGCATTTATCCAGCAGACAACTCCAGCTAACACTGACCTTGCTGCTGTCATGGAGGAGATGTATTCACTACTCTGTATTATGCTTCAGCAGCTATTCTAATGTAGCAGATGCAAAGGTCTACATGCATTTCACTTGTCTGTCTCCTATGTCCCATCCCATCCTTCCTGCAGTTATTCATCATCACTTTCATTTAATTGTGTTGGATCTGCTTCACTGTCAAGGTCATTACCAAGAAAATCCCACTGTCAAGGGAAAGAGTGGCTTGGAAGGTAGGTAGCACAAGAGAAAAACTAGCTTTATGTTTTTGAGGAATAAATGTGATACAGATTAAAAGAGCCACTATGTCCATGTATAGGACTGTCAAAAAAAAATTACAAATGCAATTAGTGCCACCACATAAGCTTCACTGTAATTTTAAGGCATTTGTTCTCTGGGGTATTCTTGAAATGTTCCACAGAAAGCATCCCTCTTAGCCTGGCAAAATCAAGGTAGGAAATGAAGGTAGTCTTGCTGCCCAGTGCTCTGTAGAATAGGTGAATTTTACTTTACCTCTATCAAAAAGAAAAGCCTTTACTTCAATTACTTTAGTGTCTTCATTCACTCACCCTCTTTCACCTTAAAATGTCTTAACACCACTCTCTTGTCTCCCTGCCTCCCAATATTCTAAAGCAGTATGAGCGAATGCATACACCTTTGGAAACTATTTTAGCTTCATAAGAGACCTGTGCTTCTCCTCTGCTATTTATACATTATTTCCCCTTGAAGAAATCTCACATTTGTCCCAATTTTTATCCACACTGATGTAATTTCCTTCTTATGGATGTATCCCTGATCTCTCCCAATTATTTTACTTGACAAAGAACTGAGGTAAACAGAGATATTAATTAGTATAATGGCATTTCCTCACTAGCTCTATCAGGATCAGAATTTCACATCATGTGACAAATAAGATATTTGTCCTGTACACCCGGTTCTCAACATTCAAGGTCTGAATAAAGTAAGGTTTGAACAAGTTAAAATAGCCAGCAAAATCCATTAACAGCCTTCAGTGAAAACAGTAAGTAATTTGCAAGTCGATCTCACTTTGCAGAGCGGTGAGAAATTATGATATATCACTACTAATACGTTGCAAATAATTTAGCAGGGACCTCTGTCAAAAACATCTTTAGAGTGAAGTTTTCCACACCCAACAAATGTAGGAAGGAAAGAGAGTGATGGAAAAGAAAAATCCTTTAATTAGTTATTTCCATTTAAGCTTAGAGGCAAGAACAGGGCCAGCATCTCTTGGTTAACAAACTTGAAAAAAAATTCCTCCTCTGGCAATGCTTAGACTTTGTCCTTGACCTTAGTGTTGGAGATAATACCACAAAGGTCGTGCTCACTTTAAATCATGCATGCCAAAAACCTCAGAAGGTGGGAGCCCACAAATTTCCTCCCCCAGGAAACATTTAATAGTTACCTGACACTTGGTTTACTCTGGCTCATTGCAAAGGCAAATGCATTCTCTTCAAAACGTAATTTTATGAGTCCCTGGAGAAAAGACGTGTCTGATAGCCATGCTAGAGAGGTAGCCAGAAAGGAGCTAACTCCATCCAAGAAAGGGATCAGGTTATCCTAATCCTCCCTTTAATTTGAAGACGGAATTTTAACAAGTGCTCTTGGGAGCTCCCTCCAGCACTACAATGAACAAGATAAATTGCCAAGGCAGACCAGCGTATAAACACTCAGACTCAGAACAAAGCACACACTGTTATGCAAACCACACAGTAAGGGCAAAAGTAGATTATTAAAAATCATTTTGTCCTCCCTGGGGTCACCTAACTTCCACCTAGATACTTCTTCCAAAGTATTTCTAGGTCACAAGGAAACTGTCTGATGCTGGGCATGAGATACAATCAGAATAACTTTCCACTGTCACTACCAAAGAAGTTGTGTGCTATTTTGGTGTAATAGAATTAGCAGTCAGGCACAGCAATTTTATATAGAGAAATCCATTAAAAAATATATGGCTGCATGTTTTGCGGGTGTATGCATTTATTCCGGTCCAATCAAATTTTTCTTAAATTACAAACTCAGTTCATAACCACTGGGTTTCTGCATTAATTTATTATGGCTTGAAAAGCCATCACGCTGAAAGAGGAGGGCTCACAGAGACAATGAGATATCTTCCCTCTAACCATGAAGCCCTGCATATTTGCTTGTGGCAGATGGCAACTGAAAGAGATTCACAGCCTGAAGGTTGTTCCCAAAATGCATGCATGCAGAACTACCATCTGCTACCACAAGCTACTACCCTGACTTGCCTTTAGTGTCAGAGAGAGCTCAGCCTCCAAAACCCACTCAGGCACTGACTTCTCTTCTAGGTACAGGTGGGTTTATGGTATGGGCTACAAACAAGATAAGCTACCTGACTCAGTGCTCGCATTCTAGCTGGCATCAGTATAGCTGGGTACAAGAGAACTGTACCTGCTTTGGCATGATCCCTGGGATGCTCTCCTTGGCGTGTTCAGGAATGTAGAGTAGTTTCAGGTGCTCATCATCAGAAAGAGCTTGCAAGTTGGCATTCACCTTCCTGGCCAGCTCCTCTTCTGTATTAATCCTTTTATAACTGTCTTTGTTGATGTTCTTGGTTAAGTTGGATGCTATAACAGTTCCAATGTCCATAAAGGCATAATTATCTGCCACAAGCTTGCCTACAGTTTGCAGTGTCTGTGGCACCTGGGCACGCAGGTTGGCAATGTGCTGAGCTACAGCCATGGCTTCACTGGCCTGGATGGTGATGTGTGGCTCCACCCCAGACACACTCCATACTTTGCCAGTGACTGGGCTGAGCACCACTTGGCTGGGGATGGAGGCATAGAGGGAGCTGTTACCAACACGATAAATACCCACTGAGAGGGAACCACCTACTGTGGGCTCACCAATAATTGTGGCCCGGTGTAGATCCTTCATAGAGCGAGTGAAAGCTTCAGCTGCTGAACCACTCATATGGCTTGTAAGGATGTAGATGTCCTTGAGGGAGCCATATCTCTTGCCAGTGACTTGGGGGAGAGTCCATACCTCTGTGCTGCGGGAGGTGCTACGATCGAAGACAGTGTAGAGGTGTTGCCGAGGCTCAGGCTCAAAGAAGTAGGAACAAAGTATTGGGATGGCAGTGGAGTAGCCACCTGTGTTGTACCTCATATCAATAATCATGGCATCCGTGTCCACCAGCTTGTTCCATACCATCTGTACCAGCTGGGGTCCAATGGCCTTCACTGTTTCTGCCTCAGCCATCATATCAAAGCGAAGGTAGCCCAGATTACCTGGCAATACCTCAATTTTGAAGAGCGCCTCAATGAGGTAATGCAGCTCCTCAGGGCTGGGAATCATGTTGGGAAGCTGTTCTTCTGGAGTTGGTTCCACATGGCTGTGGAAGACATGAAGACGATGGTCCCCTGAGGCCTCCTGCAAGTCACTGGTAAGCTGGGAAGCCAATGTCTCAAAATCTACAGCTGATCGATAACCTCCTTGGGCCCGTTTGGTGCTGAGCATAGCACTGGCCTTACCAGCCACTTCTGGGATGGCATAGTGAGCCTCTAGGAGCTGTCCAGTACCCTCCAAAAGTACTCCCATGTTCTTGTGGAAAGCTAGCACCTCTTCAGCCTTCTCCAGTGCATCCTCAGCCAACACTATGGCATCGGGCACAACTCCTCCACCCATCCAGCTTTCCCCATGATTGTCAATGAAGGTGATAACAGGAACTGTTATAGTTAGGCCACGGGTTACTCCCTGCTCAGGCTGCAGCAGAGGGAAAGTACGAGTGTGTGAGAGGCTTCCTGCTGTGATCTCACCAATCAGTGTGGCACGGCCCAGAGACTGCATGAGGTAAGCAAACTCCTCAGCAGCTGTAGCAGTGTGGTGACTGGTGAGCAGGTAGATGCCACGCTGAGCCCCGTAGGGCTGGCCCAGAAGTTCTGCCTGGCTATTGTGCTCCTGTGTGTGGTTGGTGCGCCTGTCATAGGTTGTGAAGAGATGGACAGGGTCAGCAGCAGGATCTTGGAAATAGGAGAGTAGCAGAGGCACAGCCGAGGAGGAAGGGCCCCCAGTGTTGTAACGTAGGTCCATGATCAAGTTCTCTGTATTTTGGAGGGGCTCCCACACTTTGTGGACGATGTAAGGTCCCAGCTTAGCAAGCACAGAGGCGTCTGCAAACTCATCAAAGCGCATGTAGCCAACGTTGCCTGGCAACACTGACACTTTGAAAACAGTATCCACCAAGGCATGCAGCAGTTCCTCATTGTCAGGTAAGTCGGCTGCCACTGCAATTGGCTTCTCAGCAGTGGGGTCAGCAGCTTCACCTGGCATCAGGACTCGGACCAACAGGCGAGGGTCTTCAGATAAGGTCTGCATCTCAGTGTTGAGCTTGGTGGCCAAGTCCTCTGCTGACTGCACAGAAGAGAAGTCAGAGGTGACAAGGTGCCGTAGCAGTGCTGGCACCCGTTCCACTAAGCTATAATACTCCTTTAATATGTTTATGAGCTGGCTTAGGGTGCCAGGCATGGCTCTGCGCACTGCCAGGATGTCCAGGGATTTCTGCAAGGCTTGCTCTGCCTCAATAGCCACACATGGCATCACCCCACTCACCTCCCAGCTCTGTCCACCCCGACTCAAGGGGCTCACAGATCGTGACACAGGAACCATCATATAGAAATTGGAGGGGCCAATGCGCAGCTTCTGGATGTCCAGTGAGCCCCCAGCTGTCTTTTCTCCAACAGTGATAGCCCTGTTCATGTGCTTGAGGATGTAAGCCACATCTTCAGCCACTCCTGTAGTGTGGCCGCTGATCAAAACAATGACATCCTTGTCTTTGCTGTACCTCTCTCCCAACACCTTTGGCAGTGTCCATATCTCTGTGGTGGTGTTGGAGGGCCGATTGTATACAGTCTCAACATGCAGCATCTTGTCTGCTTCATGTAAGTATGAGATGATGAAGGGGAGGCCAGAAATCTGTCCCCCAGTGCTGTGACGAAGATCTATCACCAGAGCAGATGTCTCTATCAGCGTCTTCCACACCTTGTCCACCAGAAAAGCTCCAACTTTCTGGACTACTTCCTGTCCTATGATATAATCAATCCTCAGGTAGCCAACATTGCCCTCCAGCTTGTCATACATGACCACATGTTCAATAAGACTCAGCAGCTGTTCACGAGTTGGGGAGGCCTCAGCTTCTTGTCTGGGAGCTGCATGTGGTGATGGCTCATAGGAAATCACCAGTCTTGGGTCATTCAGAGCACCCTGCACTCCAGCTGTCAAGACACTGGCCAGCATTTTTGGATCTGAGATGTCCAGGATCTCCCCACTCTTGATTGCTTGTTCAATGGCTTCTTGCATTCCCACTAGGTTTTCAGGATAGCAGTAGTTATCCAGAAGAACTTTAGCCATGTCCAATACTAGAGTTGGCTGAAAGATTTCCTCAGCAGGCATGCTGCACATAATCAGTGCTGAAAACAGAAAGAAATGTGTCCTGATCATTTTGTCTTTGTATGGAATAGAAAAGAAGAAGTCAGAAGCTCTTATAGATCGAGATGAATGTAGCTCTCCAATGACTCTCTGTTTGTGAATCACACTGAAATCTCTGTGTTGAATCCAGGTGCACTGACCAGATAAAAATCTTTTATCTGCATTAAACCTTTAATCCCATTAAAATGCAGTGCATCATCCGAAGCGCACCAATAGATGAAGTTCAACTCCTTACTGCTTTACAGCCCTCTTATGAAACAGTAATAAACTTCTAAATAAGACTGTTTCTTATGAAACAGTAATGAACTTCAGTCATCAAGGAAGATCTTTCTGGCAGTTAACTGTTTCCAAAAGGTAATGCATTGCCTGTTATAAACTGGTCCTGGCTTATCCTGACAGTGGTTTCAACCACAATTAGAAAAGCAGTCATCCAATCTTTTACTAAAATTTATGAAAACCTTATACCAGGAGATTCTTCAGTGACTTAGTTGTATCAGTATCTAATATTTTTTTCAAAAGTTGTTGACAATACATTGTCTTTGGTGTTTTTCATTCTGAGCTGCAAAGGACTGTTCTTACATTCTCTCTTAGGGCTCCAAACAAGTAACTCCAGACATTTAGAACAGCTCATAAAATCCAAGGTAATGACAGCCTGTTAATTTCTGTGCTGAGAATTGCCAGCATTTTAAACAGGATTTTGAAATACATTTGCCTCAACATAATACAGCTAAATCTGAGGTGACTTTAATCTTCATAATTTGCACTCAATTAGGATTTACTTGTAATACCGTTGAGTAACATATGGTCATGTCTGATGACAGCTCCCAGCCAATAGACTTTAGGCTCAACATACCAAAATAGAACGTGGGGGGTTGTTTTCTTCTGCTCACAATGTACTTGAGACCCTATTGTATTAAGAGTTTGAAAGAGGATCAGAATATGCAGGATGCAGCTGCAGGCTGTACCCATGTGAGTTGTCAACATTCAGAGCACCAGTATGACAAGCCAAAGACATACAAGAACAGATTCTTGGCTTTAAGTCTGAAATGAGTTGCTGCTCCAGCCATTCTGCTTGCTGGAGATAGCTGCAAGAATAGACCAGGGAATCTAGGAAGCGCATGTTTTTGTATTACTCTCAAAATGTCACTTGTTGCTACATATGAACATATGTGGAGGGAAGAGTCTAAAGATGGTCTGCCCTGGCTGAGTGCACCGTGTTGGTGTCGTGTGAGTGTCATGAGTGAAGCCTGCCACTCACATGAGCAAACTTTAGAGCAGTCCTCTTTCTGGGTCATTCAATCATAGTAATAAAGGAGTTTTGTGAAGTTCCTTCCTTTAAATTGTCCGTATAGGAATAGCCTCTTCTATATATGCAGGTACTACTTCATCCCATGGTTGATTTGTATCTGTGTGTATGTAAATATACAAATGTAAATCCATCAAAAGGAACAATTAAATTGTTCTAAGAGTCTATTAGAGAAAGGACTGCTCTATGGCAAAAGCTGTAAAGCTTGATGTAACAGTCACAGGTATCTCTGGCAACCAGGCTGTGCCATCATCTGTAAAAAACCCTAGTTTAAAAAAATGTTGCCACTTCCATTGTCAAACGAAAGGCCTATGATATAGTTTAAATTGTTGCTGATAATGTATAAATAAGTAATTAATTTTCATGTGTGCCACAGAAACATTCTGTGTACCTCATTGGTAGAGAAGCAGTGAGATTCAGATCTGTTGTATATTAATTTTGGGAGGCTGTTCTATATTGTGACAATGTGTGACATCCATCACAGACCTAATTCCAGGGCATTATCACCAGTTTGAATTGCTCATCTTGCTTTCTTCCTGCAAAGAATAATCTGGCACTCTAGGGCAAAGGTAGCTGGAATAAAAACTCGCCAGCATAACCACACGTCGTCTAGAAATTAATTTTTGAGCTACAGGATTTATTGCCAGAGCTGCATTGACTCCTCCTGTGACCAATACAGTGGACAGGATCCTGGGCAAAAAAATTTCTATTGCTTTTCTAACCCATGGCTCTTCTGTGTATCTAGCTTGCAAAGTTTTTGGGCCAAGGAATATCTTTTGCTAAATTAATGTCTATCACATACCCTACCTTTACTTCCAACCTCTGATAGCATCTCTAAATGCTGTTACTACAGGAATAACTGCACACGTTGTAGTATATGTTAAGACAATCAATTCAATAGATGAGATATTGTACTTCATAAATTCCCAACTTAATCCTTAAGCACCGTGTGCTCTATGCATTGATTAGGGCAGTGGGCATCAGAAATAAAAACATTACTGTGTAATTAATGCATACGACCAAGAAGAGGATGATGCATAGATAATCTTAATTCTGACATTTCCCACTTTGGCATGCCTAAAATTTTAATGTTACTTTACTATTAGCAATTTTTGTGTGTTCCAACATCTTTCAATTAACTTGAAAGGGAAAATATAGACTAACTAATTTTGTTATGATGAAAACAAAGCATGTTAAAGAAAACATATGTCTGATCTAAAACAATGAAATAAAAATGTGTAAACATAGAAAGGCTAGATATTTTGCCTGCTGGGCTAGGGGGTTGGGTTGTTCCACGGGTCCCGTTTTCTTGTTTCTTATTTCTTTCTTCTTTTTACTCCTACTGGCTGCTGGAGGAGGGCATGCCCACGAGCCAAGGAGCAGGGTTACAAAATTGGATCCATTGTGACAGGAATTGGGAAAAAAGTGCAATAATCCATGTCCCTAAGAATATGTCAGGATGGATCTCTATTTCTGTCTGTCTGTACAGTAGCTTTAAGCATGCAGCTTTCTATCCTAGAAAAAAGAATGACATTGCATGTTTATGGTGTATGCATAATACTTTGGTTTTTAATCCTTCAGTACATAGAACATAATGTACATGTATTTATATGAAACTATTTACCAAATACAGGATAATGGTCAAAATAAGGTTAAATTAATGATCATAAAAACTAGAGAAATTCATATTTTCTGAATTTCATGAGAGTAATTTAATTCTACTGATTAAATCACAGCAAATCTTAAAAAATCCTTATTTTTTTAGAAGGGTCTTCTTTTTCCCTGTATTCTTTGCCACTTTCTGCTTTTAGAATATGAATTAGTATGACAAAGGATTACTCAAATTACCTCAGTTGCAACCTGCTGTGCAAAGGTCGTTATAGGGTGTTACACATATTATATATGAGGTGTTAACAGTCACCTCCTCTTACTCTGAACGTAACAGATGTAGATGAATTGCAAAGAACATCATACTCAGAAAGGAGACAGTAACAGATAGTAATGCAGCATTTTTAATGAGGTTACACGCCTAATAATTTATGTCCATATCTAAATGAGTTCTATATATCCATTGCTAAACTCATTATAGGATATTTTTTCCCCTAGAATTTAAGGAAGTATTTCCACAGATTCACAATATTCTTCTCCACTAAGGCCTTATCTGGAGGTTAAAAAACATGAATCAGCCCTTTCCTGCCTGTGACTGTTGTAAAATAATAAGATTTTTAAAATATTTTTTCTCTATTTTGCTAACATTTATTGTGCATTGTATCATGGCCTAAAGATTTTCGTATCAGAAGGGCTGGAAACTGTAGCTGAGGTTTTTATGAAACTAGAGTTTTGAGAAATATATACAGGATTGTGATTAGTTTTGCCTAGTAAAAGCTAAGATATGGCAACACTCCACAGCTCAATTTATTCCTCAAGTTCAGATACGTATTCTTTCTCATGCGCTTTATCACTAGCACACAGAAACAAAAATAGCTTCATAATGTAAAACCAAATGCTCTTCCCAACATGCATAACATAAAAATCTAGGACAGTGGAAAAAAAGTATTTTTCCACACTAGGTCTGTTCAGTGATCTATTTCTCTTGCCCTGAATTCAATGTGACATGTATCACTCACTGCTACCTTGGTAGATGGCGGATAGTCATATGGTGTGGATATTTCAAGCTTTGGAGAATGACTATTTATTTACTCATCTCTTGATACATATAGCTTAAATTTTTATCAGACATGCTGTTTAATGCAAGTCTGTATATTGAACTGAGTACCCAGACCCAAACTGTAACTCTACCATCACTTCTCATTTCTAATATAACCCAAGCCAAATTCCTATTCTGATTTTAGTTTTGAGCTGAACTCAATAGCTCAGGCCTAGCTTTAGCTTTTATAATTCATAAAACTTTATGATCCTTTAAAATCTGTCCACAAGTATTTTCATTTTCTGACTTCCTGTGGGTATGAACTTCCCACATACTCTGAGAAGGCGCATTTTCTTTTACCTGTCCCAGACTAGTCTGCATGCACAGTCTGCATCACTCAGATCACACGCTAAAAAGCGTCCACAAGAACAAGACTAAATGTTTTGTTATGTATTTTTTGTTTTATATATTTTGCTCCAATACTCACCATTGCCTCCCCAGGCCCATGCAGACGGTTGTCACTGATAAACTGCAGTAGCAGGAGGCTCATCTGAAAGTGGCAGCGAGAGCAGTTTTTTCACTGGCAGAAATTATTTTTTTGAGCCCAGATGCTACAGCAACAGGAAAAAGGTGAATTTTGGAAATAAACTACTTTTGGTTTTAGTAGAGCCTTCTAATACAGCCATATTTTAAATTCTATGTAAGAATTAGAATTAATGTAAAAGCTCCTAAATACTGAGAGGCAGGGTTTATTAGCTCATGCACAAGACTATGCTAATGAAATATTTAAAGCTTCCAGGACTTTGGTAATTATTTCTAGACAAACCTCCACTGCCTTTTATAGATGTACAAGTCTGGGTTAGTGCTACTTCATGGCTGTCTGCAACAGGCATGACTTGGTTGCATAGGTATGGTCTGAGAATGTATTTTCTGTTCTGTTCTTGCACTGTTTCATACAAAGGGAACCTTGTCCCTAAGCAGGCTTTCTAAGCCCTTTGGTAGTACAAATAATGAATAATATCACCCTTGGATTCCTTTATAATTCCTATGCCAAGAGAAGCAATGTTAGGTTTTTGTCCCTAGGTCTTTCAGTTCTTATGCTGTACAAACCTGTATAAAATTAAAATTAAAGCTGTTCGAAGTTTTCTTTCACTTTTTTCTTTTAACACTGAAAGCTTTCTGTTTTATGAAAATGGAAATAGCACTTCAAGTGAGCTCTTTAATTAATACATTTGTAATAAGAAAACTTAAATTCAAAATGTTGTATTCTGATTTTGTTCTGGTAATATTCCTTTCCCCTCCCCTCCCTTCCCCTTCCCTTCCCTTCCCGCACCTTCCCGCACCTTCCTTTCCCTTCCCTTCTCTCTTTTTACGGTGACCAAGAAATAGAAAATGAAAAAAAAAAAAAAGAATGAAAAGACAAATTCCATTTTTTATTGAAAGACTGGCGGAAAGTTGAAAATGTATATTCCCATTTTGAAACCTCTGTAATTTCAGCCAGAAGCAGGTAGAGAGATATCACAGCTTACACAGCAGAGCTGTGACAAACTCACATTGCCCAACTCCGCTGAACAGATGAGCTGCCATATTCTAGGTAAGCAGAAGATTCAGGAGGGCCTCATGAAAATGCATTGCATCTATCCAGCCTGAACTAAGTCAGGAATGTGATTTTGCATTTTGGCAAGTAATTTTTCAACAAAAAGGTGAAATTGATGTGCAGTCCTTGGAGAATTGCTCTATTATGTGCTTGCATTCTATTGCCTGTATTCATTAGATCCTACATTTCTGATAGATTTACATGTGTGTTCAGCATGGTGCACCAGAGTTAGCTGATAATAAATAGTGAATATTAAATACTGTATCAAGAGCCCTCCTATCCTGAGGTTATTATATGAAACAGTCATCCATGGTAGCTTTTGTTTAGTGGCCAGGTGCCACGAGTGGCTGCCACCAAACCAATTCCTAGAGACTGTGCTGCTGAAGGCCCAATACCTCTGATGACTGGTCAAATACATCCTGGCACTGTTGTCTGCCATGCTGACGCAGGATGGAAGTGCCCAGCACGTCCAGGCTGATCAGTTGCTGGCATTTTAAGCCGCCTAGTTTGTTGTAAAGAACTAGGTTTCTCCCCTGTTGCTGGATCAGAAGTTTTGGTTGCTGGCCTGGTACCAAGGCCCAAGCTGGCAGGACATTCCTTGCTTAGCTCTTGTGGTGCTGGGCCAATGTCAAGGCCGCTGTGAGGGCTACCAGTGGGTCTGCCAGGCTCCAGCCAAAGCACACACCTAGGCAAGGGGTCTTACTCAGGGCGTCCCATTTTCCAGGGCCACACTGAAGCCATTCTCCTGCAAGGCTTTTAGCCGAATTATGATTGATGGTCCAGCTGAAGCTTTAAGGGAGAGGACAAAAATGAAACAGGAGCAGCGCTGAGGCAGCTTGCAGGGACGACATATTGCTGAGGTAGCCTGGAAGCAGCAGCCAGTGCAGAGATGGCAGTGTGGCAGCTTGGAGATACAGAGGCTGCGAAAAAGGCTATAGGCAGCCCAGAAGGAGACCACAGGAGACAACTTTTAGCTAAGAGATTTTAAGGTATCATGTGAGGGAGAGTAAGAAATCGTGTGAAGACGCCTGGGGAGTAACGAGCAGAGGTGGCGCAGAAGCACCACGCAGCCTGAAGATGGCGCCGAGGCAGCACGGAGGTCCCTCGCAGCCCAGCGGTGGCTCCGAGGCAAGGGCGCAGAGAAAGCACTCCAGGCTTGAGGGAGCCCAAAGATGGATGTGAGGCGGTTTGTAAGCCTCAGTCAGACCCAGGGGGTCATGGAGGAGATTTGCATCTCAGGCACCTGCAGTTAGAGCCTCCAACCTTGCAGACAGATGAGCAGAGCTCTTTGAGCCCCTCGTTCTCTAGAGACTGCGGAGGACCTGCCCTGTTTTTGACTGTGCTGAACACATAACAAATGGTACGTTGGGGAGTTAACATGGGGAGAAGGGAGGTGGTCAGTAGGGTGATATCGTGTCCTATTAGCTGTTCAGAGCAGCCAAAGGGGATGTGGAGCTGTTGTTACATTGTTTGAGGATGGGGTCTTGCCTCACAGACATTGTGCATTTACTACTTTTTGGCTTCGCCAGCTTATTCTGTGTTCCTATCTGTGCCCTTCAGCTTCTCTTTGCAGTAACAAACTTCAATTCATGCTGCCTGTGAGGAGCTACAGCAAGGTACTGATACCTCCTGGAGCTCACAGTGTGTGCCTATGAGGACCTATGTGGTGCATGGCCATGTACCTACGTGCATTACCTACATAGTAATGGCCAGGCTCTGAGGAGGCTGGAGAGAAGAATCAGCTGTGGTCTGGGAGCAGTGTTAATTGTGTTAGAGCACAATTGTGTCTGAAATTGTAAGCCTTTGTGAGAGGTAGTCTAAAACCTGTTATTCTGAATATCAGGAATTGGCAATTCTAGCTTAACATTTCTATATTGTCAGGATCTTTCCCATATAAAAGTGTCTAAGCAGATACCAGCCAAATACCTCCAGATTCCCATGAGGCCATTGCCTTTTCACCTGCGGAACAGAATAGGGAAAATGGAGATCTTTTTGAATTTTAGCGATGACTGGTGCTGTGTTGTTAAGTTGCATCAGCTGTTCTGTGTTGGGACATGGCACAGAGGAGTGGATGAGATCAGAGGACATTGTGCCTGCTGTGTACACAGACAAGATGGGAAGCTATGTGAAAATAGCAACAGCTATATCTCCTGACCGGCTTCTACTAGCTTCCTATGTTTATCTATTTAAGACTGAAGTGCTATAGGGTAGCCTTAAAGTTGGCTGTGGATTCAGCTGGTGATTCTGATGTTACAGACCTATTACACAGCTAGTGGGCCTGAGAAGGAGGGCATGCTCTAGCCACGTGTTTGTGTTAAGCAAATAAGTTTTAATTGTAACTGTGCATCTGCTGGACAGTGCACAAGCTCCAACCTACTCCTCAGTAGCAGCAACCCACTAGAGGATATTCAGAGTCCAATGATGAGAGGGGGTTTTCTCAAAGTCTGATGTGGCGCAGCTTGAAGCAGAGGGCAAGGTGCTTTGTCTGCTCTTTGCAGCCTGTATTCTTTCTAGAGCATCTTGGTCACCTGGCTGATTTGTGCATCCCAAAGCAGTTGAAATTTGAGGGAACTTGAGCAATTGTTTCAAATCAAATGTTCAAAACTACATAAATCAAGCTGCTAAATTTACAATGTAAAATCAAACATCAATTTGACGCACACTTCAGCCATGCTGTAGGCAGCATCTGTAGTCACTATTGGGTTCTCATTTATTCTTGACTCTGATCATCACCCTATGGAAAGATTCATGTTTTGTTTTACTACTGTACAAACCAAAATTTTAAGCCTATGGGAATGTGATCGTTAAAGCTGGCTAGAAGAGCAATAGTTTTTTTTTTGTTAAAATACAAAAATGACTTGTAGTCCTGTTTTGGAATGGGACCTGTAGAGCGTCTCTGGAATTCTGATAGCATAGCTAGGATCTAAGTTTTTTGAGCCAAAATGGCTTTGAGTCTTGTCTTTTTTTTTTTTTTCCTCCAAGTAAGCTTGATAAACAGAGATCAGTATTTGACTTTGGAATGAAAAAGAAAAAATTATTGAGAATTTCTCCCTTTGAGCATGTGAGAACTGGTCTTTCTACTTCCCCACTTTTTCATTTAATTATGGACAAAGTCTGGTATTCAGTATAGTCGAAATATAACTAGGACCTTGTGTTTAGATGACTTAAGGGCACACAGCTACAATTACCGTGACACATGGGTGAATAACTTTTCTAATATGATAGCACCAAGTGTGTGTTTGGTTATTTCTTGTACTTGATTAAGAAAAGTTGTGGAAAATGTCATGAGCTTAGGAGATATGAACAGAACAGGGAGAGAATATGGGAGGTTCTGAAAGAAGGAAAACGTAATGGTGACTGCAAGATGACAGAAGCCAGTGGGGAGTGGTAAAATGAGAGGACTGCCATGGGAAGCTTAAGAGGTTAATGACATTCAGGTATGTATGGATGGATTTGCATGGACCCAGCTCTCAAATGTGATCCAATTGCTGCCCAGTTCTAAAGGAACAGCCTATAAATGAGTCCAAGGATTCTGGTGAATTGTGCTTTGTGCTTGTGATTTGTGATGTAACCAGCAGTTCTTGATGGAATTACAACCATCCTGCTCACACTCACCTGCTATTTGCTCTGTATTAGGTTAACAATAGTAAATAAACTGTGTATTAGATTTCAAGCTGGCCGGTTCATGCCAGATTAATTTGTCTTGCCCACAGGCTTCCCTAATTTAAAACATATGTATCGATTTAAATCCTGTTGCTTCCATACATTAAGCTACTGTTTAGGGTTTTGCCTTATCAATATTTTTCACCGTTTTGAACAGATGTGTAGTTTGCTGTGGATTTGGAACAAAAGTGTTCTCTGATTTGTTTTTTTTTTTTAATGTGTCCAAAGTAGTAGAGGAGTAGAAGTGAGGTGAACTATGATGGCATTGTACAGCACTTACATCTATCTAGTTGAAGGTGTCCCTGCTCACTGCAGGGAGGTTGGACTACATGACCTTTAAAGGTCCCTTCCAACCCAAACCATTCTATGGTTCTATCACTGAAACCAGCAGAAGACACTTTGTGTGTTCTTGTACAGGCAAAACTTCCATTAGAGTCAAAGGAAGTTTACTTTAATTGCAGGGTCCTTGTTTAGTGAAAATACAACTGAAGTCAGGAGATCAGGAGAACTATTGTATGATAGTATATTTCCCATACAGCAGTATAAGTCTCATAGAACACAGATAGAAGTTTTCAGTTTTTTCCCAGACTTCTAAGAGGCGAAATAATTTTGTATGTAAAACAGAGTTTCTCCTAAGAAGAAATTTAAAGCCTAATGTCAGACTCCAAAGAACATATTTAGATCTCTAACTAAATAGCCTGGGCTTTTCACAAGTGCCAAGCTCTGCCAACCCCCACTGCTCTTAGGATCCAGCTTCTAAGGCTGAACGTTGTTTGACTGCATGTTCTTGCAAAGAAATACTAAGAATATGCAGTAGGTCAAAGTGGCTCCTTATCTTTGTGCAGAGATAAGGGCTGCTGTTCCTCCTAGGAAACAGTGTCTTAGAAGCGGAAGGCTGCACTTCTTATCGTTCAAGTATGTGCCATAAAGGGGTAAAAATAGGGACACTGAGGATAAGAAAGCTGAAACCAAGGCACCTGCTACCCGCAGAAGGAAACTTGGGAATGAAATAAGATTGAGAGTCTCTTCTGGTTTGAATACTGCAAATCTTCACTTACAGGAGTAAATAATTTGCCTGAAAAAGCCTCTGAGATTACTAACATGAGAAAAGGCTTGCAAGATTTAGACTTCTGACTTTACCATGCAGACTAAATTCCGTTTACTGAGTTTTACAGAAGTTGAAAATGTCAGAGTTGGTTTAGAGAATTAGATTTCAATACCTGTTAAACATTTACAGGACATCCCTATGGAAAATTATTTCATTTGTGATCTAAACAGAATTGTTTAAAAAGCAAAGTTGAAATAAAGTATTCAAATTGTATCACGGTTGCCAAATAATGCATAGTTCATTCAATCTCACAATCTTTTAATCCAGTATTCACTTTGCCATGATATATAATGCAGGCTATTTACAATGATTGCCATTCTTCAAATGCCAGTTTTCTCTTAAAACAAGCAGCAACAACAACAACCAGCCCTGTACTCTGCTCCAAACCTTGTCTGCAAGGATTTCCATTTGCATTACTAATGTACAGATTTACACAGAGCAGAAAAAGGGGGTATTCTTACTCTTAGAGATTCTGCCTTGTATACTACCTGCATCCACATTCTGCCACTTTCATCCCTTCATAGTTATATATCAAAGTGGGCACACCAGCATCATCCTTATAAAGAATGGAGATCGAATCCAATTTGGTTGGAACACAACAGGCCTTGGAAGCTTTCTTTGGGTTTTGGAGATGCACCAGGGTTTGGACAATAGCATGTTTTGTTGGGGTAACGTTATCTGTCAGAGGGAAGAAGCAACCTCCTTTACACTCAAAAGCCTCATAATCTTTTGGTGCAATGATCCAGGAATCCCATCCAATTTCTTCAAAGTTCACATGGAGGGAAGTTCTCCGACAGTGGTTGGCTCCGATGCTTCTCTTGCTTCTGGAGGAATGCTGGTGGGCCCCGGTTATGGCTTTTTCCTCTCCCTGTTCTTCCTCTTCAGATGAAGTGTTATTCTTTCCTAATTTCTTTAGCACACTTTCTTGTTCATGAACAATCATGTCCCGGAGCTCCACTTTGGTCTCTTTTGTCCCATTGCTGCGGTCATTGGAGAACACTATCAACAGGGGCAGATTTTTAGTGTCAGGGGTAACACTGATATCCAGCTTCCCACAAGTGAAACCACCCAGAGCCTTACTCTCTATAACAACCTCTAGCTTGTTTTTAGTCTTTAGTTTGTCTGCCCTGACCCATCTTTTCACAGCACTAGACACTTCAAACATCTTCCAGCCACAGTCCTGGATATTGTGGGAGGCAAGGAAAGATTTGTTACTTTCTGGGTTTTCCCAGTGATCACTGTCTAGAACATCATAAATGAGCATGTTGCCTTCAAGCCTAGAGAGAGACCCAACTTCCCTGTGACAGGAGATATAAATTCTCAGTTGAGCTCTGGTGATTTCCTCATATCGTGGAATAGAGATGTTGAAGAGCAAGATGTGTTTCTGAAATGGATTTTCTTCTGGTGAAGCTAAAGAAACAACATCTGCAACAAGGAAATTAAAATATGTGGTTACAGTGTTTCTGGCTGTCCAAGTAACTTGCTTTTAGAAGAGTCAGGATGTATTTTGGGGGTAAAATAAGAGCATGGCTACCTAGCATTAAAAAAAAAAATACTGTCTTCTGGCGAAGTTTCTAGGGTGAGGAGTGAAAAGAGAAAATGGAGGTCCCTGGTATTGGTAGTATTTTCACCAAGATTGCATGGTCAGGTGAGTGTGTGGAGGGGACCGTAAAGAGTCTGCCTAGAGCAAGCTGTGGATGATACTGGTCAGTATTCAGTACATAAATAAGGCATCTAGGAAGTGTTCAGATTTAGCAATTTCCTAAAGAGATTTTTACACAAATAATTCCTAAAAAGTCTGTGAATTTCCTAATCTTATAATCATGCAGTGGGATGAAGTGCCCTCCTAATACAGAGAAGTGTACTTCATATTCACGTGTCTCTAAGAACAAGCTGTGCGGAGGCTTTTGTTCTTTTCTTCATGTAACTTTGAAAGGAGCTTGGATTACTGGGAGTTCGGGGAAATTCTATGATTCTATGATTCTATGAAATAGAAAAGTTTTTGAAAATCCTGAATTGAAGCTTTGGGGTCTGTCTAAATTGAGACTTGGTGATAAACAGCCTTTCATGCCCAAATCCCAGTCCATTCCAGGCTGAACTCAATGAGCTCGTGTGGGTTTTGTTTGTTTGTTTGGTTGTTTTTTTTTTTCTGCAAAGCTATGTACAGTACCAACAACTCTGCCTTGGGAGGGGCAGATATTTGGCTGGAAGATCAGATTGATATTGTTTATATGTCATCACTGACTGTTATCTATTTGATGGCCAGTGTAAGATAATTACTCAATCAGTATTTGGTTTTAGGGCAATTTTAATTGGCTAACGACAGTTCTTCACAGTGTTTACCCACTAAAGCAGTCAGAGAGGAGGATGAGAGATGGAAACTATAATCTAGCTCATACTGTTAATGTTTCTTTCAATTTCAGGACTAGGGGCACTAATTTGGGAATTTGGAGTTCTCTGTGCTGCTGTTGCCTTGTTACCTATGTATGTCTATTTTTCATATAAGCAGAAGCTTCAAGTCTCCCTGCCTCATTTTTATCACAAGGATTTCATTTACTTCTAACTTTTTAACTACTTCTTTTGATGGAGCTTTTAAAAGTCTATTTAATGTTACACAGACGGGGGTCTTTAATTTTTTTAGTTGAGGCAAGCTTGATTACCCATTTCCATATAAGTCTTTCCATCTAACATAGAGTTTTGGGGGAGTACTCCTGTTCATTGCTTGGATCCAGAGACACATTTCTCAGTTGGCTGATGTGGTTTTTAAATATGAGAAGAGCCCGCCTGAAGGAAGAGCTCTCTAGCACGGGTGTCTCAATTATAAATGATCACAAGTTTGCATTCTAACATTAAAACTCAGTTTGAAATTTCTAGCTTTGAGAAACATGATTCATGTAAACCCTATTATTCAGTGTATCATCGCAGTTGATGCATTTGAGAAGAGAATATTGTACAATGAAAATATCAAAGAAGAAAAGTAAATGTAAATGTATTTTTTTAAAGATTGAAAGAAACTACAGAGCAAAACTACAATACAAAATTTTAATCTGTTTAATTTCTAAAGAATCTGTGGAAGTTAGGCATTCAGTTCCCCCTGAATTTGAAAAGAATCTGAGTACCTACTGTCCATATACTTCTTTAAAAATTCTAGTCCACATATTTAGGACTTCTCCTACCTTCAGTACTGAAGCTCCTTACAATATTAGATGCAGGGATGGAGGACTTGTCTGCAGCATATCTGTTGTATAAATCAATCATGAACTGTGGTGGTTCTTCTTTAGTTTTCACTTGTGAGGGGACTCTTGACAAATTCAAACTCCTTACTAAATCTGTCTTCATATTCTCCAGGAAAGATTTAAAGTTGAAATGAGTCTCATCTCCCACTTCCCCAGGATTGTGAAAGTGTGCATCGAACTTTCCCATAGCTGATAACTTGTTCCAGTCTTCCAAAGGCTTGCCCCTTGTCAAACAGGCAATGATGTTGAAAACAGACAGTGCAGCTAATACTCCAAAATAATGCATTTCTTCTGTATTTACTTTCTGGTGGAGAGACAAGAGGACGAGTATTTTAGCTGGTTAAAAGTCTTGTTTCATTACGGACAGAGGAAAGGAGATGGAAGGCAAACAACTGGAATGTCCTTTGCAAATCACTTTCTTGCGTTCTTTTTGCAGTCTGCTTCAAACCCCAGCCTCTTGTCAGTTGTCAAGCAGATTGGTTGTACACTTGCCCTTATCAGAGTCATTGATGCCATGCTTCAGCTTCTGTTATCTAGCAAAGCTCTTAGTTAATGAAGATTCTGTAAACATCTGACGAACACATGTGGCTGGTGGGAAGGACATTGTATATTGTAAAGAATCCACATTTCACTTTAGGGTCATCACTGCTTAATTACACTCTTCTATCGTTTCCTTGCCAACACAGAGAGAAGCTTTCTTAGGGACGTAGAAGATTGCACTGTTTCCATCAAGACTGGAAAATAGAGATCTAGAACAAAATTACTCTAGTAACTATTAGTAAACAACATCTCACGAATCTTTATTACAGTCCCTTCACATGCCATCAGAAAATCCCCACTAGTTTGATGGAGACCTGTGATTCTGCAAGACATGATCTCATGACAATACAAACAACCTTAAAACTTCTTTCCATTTATCAGCCAAGAGCTATTGTTTGTACACAGTGAAATATCTGGTTTGTGTCAAGTTTGCTTCATCTTGTTTGCAGGCTTGTCCATTTTCAGTTTGATTCCTTTGGTGTATGGGAATTTAGACTTTTTTTTTTATAGTATCTTATGTAATATATTTCTTAGATTCTTGATGTTCAATCCAGTCCAAGAACAACCTGTCATTATTTCAGTGACCTCAAAATGAAGACAGAACTAGGCTTGCTAAGGCCACATGGAAAGTAAAAGGTCTTCGTGAAGATACAGAAGATTATCTGTGAAGATACTGTTATCCATAAGAAGAATGGGCCAAGGAAAAAATGCAAGACTGATGATAGGATTTCTCATGATATGGAAGAAAGAAACCTAGTTTATTTATAGACAAAAATATCACTTGCTATTTATCTTAATGAATGCATTATGATTTAGTCTAATGATACGTAAGTATTTTATCTGTACTATTAATGTATCATTTTTTTCTAAGCACAACTCAATCCATACTGTACATGTGCCATTAAGTCTGAATAATATTATGAGCTTTTACATGAAGAAAAAATCTCATTGCAAAGATACAGACAAGATTTTGTCTTTTCTTGCCATTCTTCTCCACTTTTCTAGCAGTGCATTCAACATTTAAAGTGATCCCAGACTTCTCAGGTACTTACTTATGTGTCTGTTCAGGTGACAACTGGGATCTAGATCCTGGTTAACTATGTTCCTATGGTGTGAAGTCAGAAGGATTATTTAGCTTTGATCCTGGTCTTCTGCACAGCAAGACTGTTATGGTTCGAGGCCTTTGTGTTTGCTACCTGCATGCAGAGCCCAATTACTTGTGTTTATCTAAAGCATAACTTTTTAAGGGTCTCCATAATATATCTGAAGATGTCAAAGAATTGAAAATGTCTTCCATTTTTGTAGCATTTGCTCTAGCATATTGTCACTTACATTTAAAAACCCCTGGTACTTCATTTGTTACTTCATTATGCCTGGTTTCACCTTCTAGACAGGAGTTCTTGAAACTTTCTGTCTGGCTTAAGGAACCCCATAGCACTGGCATTTTCTTTCTATCAAAGAAACCATCACTTGTATGGTGTAATCAAGTTATTTCTCAGTTTGCTTTCTGATAAAATAAACAGATTGTGCTTTTTAGTCATATGTTGTAAGACATTTTCTCTGGTTTTCTTTCTTTTTCATGTGTCTTTCAGAATTTGAATGTCTTTTTGAAAAGGTGAACAGTGGTGCTGTACAGTTTTCTAGTGGCAGTCCACCAGTGTCACATGCAGAAATAAAATCTCCTTTCCTTATGTGGTTCACTACTTCAATGCGTATCTTTTCAAAGCTGTCATTAGCTCTCTTTACATAGCATTACCCTGGATGTTCATAATGTGTCTGTCATAAAGCCACAATATCAACAAAAATTGTTTTAAGAGTCATGGCTTTCAAGGGTGCAGTCTTTTACTCAGTGGGAGCAGCCTCCATTCCTTTTGCCTGAATACTAAGTCCTATATCTGTCTCCCTTAAAAGGAATTTTGATTACATAAAATGCATCTAGATCAAGTGATCTATATAAATACCTCTCTCCTAAACCCTGTCTTCTGCAAATGCTGGGAAGGTTGTTACATACAGACTTCCAGTTCATAGATAAAGATGTCAAGTAGTGTCAGGCCAAATGTCAGCTTTGCAGAAACTTTACAATGAAAAGTTTCATTCAGTGGCAACTCCTTTTTAAAGCTGCAAAGCTGCTCTTTGAGGTTTGGCAGTGAGACAGTTACTAATTCATGTGATACACAAAAATATTAATATTGTCCAGTGGTTTCTTTTAATTATGCAGGCTTGTGCAAGTGATTTGAAATTCTCCACAAAGACCTAGGTACATTCTAGCTGTTGCTGCTATCTTTGACAGTTAAACTGTGGCCTCAAAGAATGAAATAGAATTTGTTTTAGGAAAAAAATGTCCCTAACACTTTGCTGGCTGGTATCAGCTGTTTTCCTGTTTTATCTGTCTTTAGTTATCCCATATTAATATCCTCAATTATGTTAGGATTAGTTAGTGGAATTTTCTTGACTTGCTATTTTAAGTGTTTCTTTAGAAACTTAAACATTGAGTAGAGTGGTTTATAGGATGTTCACAGAAATCCAAAGATCTGTTTGAACCAAGAGAGTAAGGGTATCAGTGTCTTCCAGCAGCAGCTGACTGCATTTGTGCCATTTCAAATGCAAAGTTTCCTTTTCTGGAGGAAGATTAGACATCTAGATACCAAAGACCCAGAAAGTAGTAGCTTAAGCCACTAAACAAATAGTAGTTTAAGACCTTGTTTGTATTAGAGAATTAACCAGTACAGCTAAATTCCAAATGAAATAAACTTTACTAATAGGATAATTATATTGCTTACATATTAAAGATATTATTTGAGAGCTTTGCCACTTATAGGTATAATTTTGTTTTGTCCATCCTCAATAACATAGTTTTTCCAGCAAACCTTTAAATGCAGACTAAACTATCAGGGTTTTATGGGTATCCTAATGAGTATAGGGGTAGCATTGTCCCTTAGGGCCTTTAGACCTTATTACAGATCATAGAGTGGTATCTCTTTCCTAATTGCTTGCATCAGCACATCTTGGAAAGAAAGTTTGTACCCAAAGACAAATTCAAGATATATAAAAGATTCCTTGAGGAAAAAAAAATGTAATAGATGAGAACATAAGCACACTAGGCAATATGTCATGCTGGTCAGAGCTGGTGCTAGAGGTCTACAGCAACGTTAGACCTACAGAAAAGGGTAGATTTTAACAGAGAACAGAAATGACATTGACTTAAGATACTTTGACAAGCTTTGTGCTTTTGGTTATTGCATAGGAATAAATGATGAATTTCTGAGAACTTTTTAATCTTTCTTTATGCATCAGCATTACTTTGTCAAGTTGTCAACTGTAGCTGAGTTTCTCACGATTTATGAGAACACCCTACATTTTTAAGGGAGATCTTTAACAGCATCAGTACACAAAAGTTTGTCCCAGTAGTTCCAGTTTAAATTGTTGTAGTACCTCTGTGCCTGGCAAGGTCATGGAGCAGATTCTCCTGGAAACCATGCTAAGGCACATGGAGAGCAAGGAGGTAGTTGGTGACAGCCAACATGGTGTCACCAGGGCAGATTGTGCCTGACCAATGTGGTGGCCTTCTATGACGGGGTGACAGCATCGGTGGACAAGGGATGAGCAACGGATATCATCTACCTGGACTTGTGCAAAGCTTTTGATGCTGTCCCACACAACATCCTTCTCTCTAAACTAGAGAGGCATGGGTTTGATGGACAGACTACTCGGTGGATAAGGAGTTGGCTGGATGGCCGCACTCAGAGAGTGGTGGTTAACAGCTCAATGTCCATGTGGAGACCAGTCACGAGTGGCGTCCCTCAAGGGTCCGTGTTGGGCCCAGCCCTGTTCAACATCTTTGTTGGCAACATGGACAGTGGGATAGAGTGCACCCTCAGCAAGTTCGCCAATGACACCAAGTTGTGTGGTGCTGTCGACACGCTGGAAGGGAGGGATGCCATCCAGAGGGACCTTGACAGGCTGGAGAGGTGGGCCCGTGCCAACCTCATGAAGTTCAACCAGGCCAAGTGCAAGGTCCTGCACCTGGGTCATGGCGATCCCAGGCACAAATACAGGCTGGGCAGGGAATGGATTGAGAGCAACCCTGAGGAGGAGGACTTGGGAGTGCTGGTGGATGAGAAGCTTAACATGAGCTGGCAATGCGCCCTTGTGGCCCAGAAGGCCAACCGCATCCTGGGCTGCATCAAAAGAAGCATGGCCAGCAGGTCGAGGGAGGTGATTCTGCCCCTCTACTCTGCCCTGGTGAGACCCCACCTGGAGTACTGTGTCCAGTTCTGGAGCCCCCAACACAAGAAGGACATGGACCAGCTGGAGAAGGTCAAGAGGAGGGCCACGAAGATGATAAGAGGGCTGGAGCACCTTTCCTATGAGGACAGGCTGAGAGAGTTGGGGCTGTTCAGCCCGGAGAAGAGGAAGCTCCGGGGAGACCTGATAGCGGTCTTCCAGTACCTCAAGGGGGCCTACAAGAAAGATGGGGAAAGGCTGTTCAGTAGGGCCTGTTGCAATAGGACGAGAGGTAATGGTTTTAAAATAGAGGGGGGTAGATTTAGATTAGAAATTAGGAAAAAATTTTTTACGATGTGAGTTATAGAACACTGGAACAGGTTGCCCAGAAAGGTGGTGGAGGCCCCATTCCTGTAAACCTTCAAGGCCAGGCTGGATTATACTCTGAGCAACCTGATCTACTTGGGGATGTCCCTGCTCCTTGCAGGGGGTTGGACTAGATGACCTTTGAACTCTAACCATTCTATGATTCTACTTTGGGAGAAGAAGAGGTACCTGGCTAGATCCATGATCATTTGACAGCCATAACTGGCAGTCATTACAAAGTGCCTTAGAACTATCTACCTCTTATTGAGAGCTGTTTAGGAGGAACTAGCAAGAATTGCTGTGAGAGTAACCTTGCAGAGACTCCCATACATACTGAATCTTGCTTTTGTATAGGTTAGCAGGAGGTACCACATTTATACATTCCCATTGTCTGGGAGTTTGCAGCACATGAGTATGAAATATTAGTGGCAGAAGTTACCTAGCACCTTAGCAGGATAAGAGCCTTCCAGTTAGTCATTAATCAGAAGATAATATGTGCAGCATCCTTCCCCTAAACAATACAACTCTTAATAGGATAAGATAGTGCAGAAGGTTAGACTGTTTCTTGAGGAGGAAACACTCCATATCCTGCACTCTGTGCTACCTCACAGACTTCAGAAGTTTGTTCTGCTCCTGGTCTGCCTGTGCTGTTGTACAGCAGGTGAGTGAAAATGGAATACGTGGCAAGTGTGTCCTGGCATGCAGGGACACTGAGAAAGAGGATTGACAGGCACAGTGCTGGAACATCAGCTCTTAAAGGAGTGCTGCAGTTACAAGAGCTACAAAAATGTATCGACAGAGGATTGTACAGGAGTAAGAGGGATGCAGAGACTATTTCTATAAACACTTCTAATGGAACCACTGCCAAATATTGTGTCCCATTTTGATGTTCGTTATTGGAAAAGAAAGTTAATGAAAGTTCTGGAAAGAGTTCAGAAAAGAGCTGTGAGAATTGTTTTGAGGCTTAGAATAAGAAATCAAAGTATCTATTTAAATTATAGCCAAAATGTAATTTGACCTTGCTCTATATATACTAAAAATAAACAGTAAAAGTATTTTGGATAATAGATAAAAGGGATCTAATAAAATCGGTTACAGTAAGATCCAGTGAATTGAAGCTCAAATTTAGCAAATTCAGACTAGGATTAAGCCACTGCATATGAACAGAGAGCACTAACTTTTGGACAACTACTTGTGGTGCAGTAGAGGTATTCTATCACATGAAATCTTTAAAGCCAAATTTATGCATGTTTTTCAAAGATATTCCCAAGCTCAAAGCAGAACTTCCATAATGCATTGTGCAGAAACTACTGAGCAAGGTTCTTTGATCTGTGCTATGCAGGAGGTCGGTCTAGATGATCATAGTATTCCCTTCTGTCTTTAATCTATTGAGGTGCATTATGACAAGCTTAACATGTATTTACATGTTTCCATCTAATTAACAGAATGTAACAGTGCATTTATAGAAATACAATTAAACTATTTTTAGATACTACTGTACCTTTAATTTATTGGCTTTTGTTAAAAGCATGTAACAATCTAGAGGATATAAAGTATAATTTACAAAAATATAAATCTTGGTTATTTTATTTTTTAGTATTTCAACATATTACTATATAGTATGTGTTACTCAGAGAATATGTTTAACGACCTGAAATTATCCAGCAAACCAAAAGTGTTCTGTAGAACAAACTGGGTAACCAAAAATGGCTATATTAATATACCGTTTATATGAAAGCTTATGCAGTGCACTATACTTGCATCCTGAAGAAAATATGCATTTTAAGCTCTTTATTACAGCATTTTTCAGTATAAATATGCAGATTAAAAGTATGAGTATTTTAGGCAAAAGTTTTGATTTGTGTACAAAAGTTATACTCTAAAATAAGCCTGCCTTTGCAAGTTCACTTCCCATCTTCTTGGTTAACTGAAGAGATAAAATAAGTCAGAAAAATAGCATATAAAAACATATTTTAGTCCTTTGATTATGGAAAACTTTACACTTAAATTTCTCACTAAACACCAGGTGTCTTGGCTAGGTGAGCTAGGAAGATATTTGTAAAAGTATTGAATTCCTGGAAGATTAATATGAAAGACAAGTGATGACAGTAACACATATCCTTCCAGGTGAGCATGTGTATCATTTTAGTCTCTCCTTGTGCTTTCTGTAGAGGAATTGTAGACTTGCATTCATTCATCAACATAAGTGGATTCATTTCGCATTTAGAACTTTCCCAGTGTAGTGGGGCAGGATGCGCAGGTCTCCTTAAAGATGTGTTTGTATGAACTTATCGGCAGGCACAAGTTTCAACTGACATATTGGGATATACCTTTAAAACAACGTTTTTGTTCTCATCTAAGAATAGAACACTGAGTGAACTCATTTTGTCAGGAACACAGCAGGGTTCTGGGATGCCGGGAATGATTCCTACTGCTTTTACGATGCTCTGGATTGTAGCATGATTTGATGGCCGGACAATCTGGAACAGAGGAGGACATAGTTATCGCTTCATTTATGAGCAGTTTCCCAGATGGACTTGGAAAATGACAACAGTTATGTTTTTTTTTTTGTTTGTTTTTCAAAAAAATTAATATATGTGATTGAGTCACAGGGCCAGGCAGCATAGTCAGTCCCTCACGTTTCCAGCTTTCCTGCGCAGTATGTATCCAACAAATATTTTGTGTTCCTTAGGCTGCCTTCATAAATACCAGAGGAGGGCACTGGTAGCACAGCCAGCAGTCAGTAGCCTGAAGAGAGAATGCTCCTGACTGCACCTACTAGTTGCTGGAGACGGACATGCAGGGGAAAAGGACTAAGGTGGGGCACACTTCTCAGTCGTAAGATGTTATCTTTTGTTTTCTGAACCTCTTGTTTGACTTGGAAAATTGGCTACTCTAGGTCTTTCCAAAATAACTAACCCTGTGTTCCTGCAGTATTTCTCCTCATGTATTCTAACCTGGAATTACTTTTTCCTGGGGTAATTCCTCACTTATAAAAGAGCAGAGTGCTCCAGAAGTAGTGTCCACAGGGGGGAGTTACTCTAGAATACTCAACCTGACAGAGCCTTTCTGATCATAATCCCATGGCAAACAAGTACTTCATACTGGTAGCCTTTATCTGCTTCCCTCTGCCTTCCTCACTAGGGTTTTTTTTTCCTCGCCTGAGCTAGCCTTATAATGGGAGAGGAAAACAAAAGGCTGGGAGGGCAGGCAAAGTATGAAGTGAGGTTTCATAGCAGCTTTACATCTATATACTGTTCAGGGTACTGAGCCACAATTTTATTTCTACTATTGATTTTTGGATGCAGTAAACAACACAAAGAAAAATACTTGAGGAGGCAGCCATTAGGCATAACAGCACTAAGACGAGGAAAAAGTTAAAATATATTGTTTAGTATTTCATAGAATCATAGAATCATAGAATGGTTAGGGTTGGAAGGGACCTTCAAAGGTCATCTAGTCCAACCCCCCTGCAAGGAGCAGGGACATCCCCAACTAGATCAGGTTGCTCAGAGTATAATCCAGCCTGGCCTTGAACGTTTCCAGGGATGGGGCCTCCACCACCTTTCTGGGCAACCTGTTCCAGTGTTCTACAACTCACATTGTAAAAAATTTTTTCCTAATTTCCAATCTAAATCTACCTCCCTCTATTTTAAAACCATTACCCCTTGTCCTATTGCAACAGGCCCTACTAAACAGCCTCTCCCCATCTTTCTTGTAGGCCCCCTTGAGGTACTGGAAGACCGCTATCAGGTCTCCCCGGAGCTTCCTCTTCTCCGGGCTGAACAGCCCCAACTCTCTCAGCCTGTCCTCATAAGAGAGGTGCTCCAGCCCTTTGTTTAAACGTAACTCTCCAGCCCGTTATTTAAACGTAACTCTCTCATTTTTAGCCTTTTTTCAGAAGCTACACTTGACCTTGTAGTCTGAGCAACTGAATAGTACTAAACAGTTTTCACTGCTACTGTTGCTTGAGTTACATACAGTCAAGCACAAGTTTACCAGTGACAGAGTGACAGTCTGTCTTTGTCATTGCGTCAGCATAGCGTGGAATGTGCGTGCTCCAATTTCATGAGGCAGTAGTATGGCATACAACGCACCACTGAGGCTGAAGCTTCAGTGATTCCTGTTCAGTATCATGCTTGAATACTGTCTCAGCAAATGAGTACAGTGACAGTAGTAAAATTGTGTTAGTTGTATCAAGCTTTTTGCTACAGTTTCCTGAGTTTTCTGCGCAGATCTGGTATATGTGGCACATGAATTTTTTAATCACTGTTGGTAGATAGCTATTTATCAGGTGGAAAGTGATATTTGTGGGACAACAAATAGGGACTTTGCACACCTCCACACATCTGCACCACATGGAAGCAGATACTTCAAGTGAGAAGAATTAATGTCTCATATATATTCTCTATGTTTCAAATAATAATTAAGTATATGCAAAATACGACTTTTCATTTCAACATGAAAAGTTATGTAGTCCATGGGTATAACAAAGGAACTATTTTTTAGGATAATTCAGTTTTGATATACTTGCTTTAAGTGTAACATATCAGCAAATCAGATCCAAACCTTAATTGCTATTAAGGCTTTCAGATGTTCCTTAACTAAAGCGACCTCATTTGAGCCATTTCAAGAAGAAACTGTGAAATCTGTCCCTGATCCTTTGGGGCTTCAGGACAGTATCTCTATAGCCAAGTCCCAAGAAGTGATCAATCCTGGAAAGTACCTTTCTGTAGTTAACATGTGTTGGCATAATTAGCAACAGCTTGGTCTCTCATGACACCCTTCATCTTTCGATTTCAAAGGTGTCCACAGCAGTGAATTAGTCTCACAGCTGCTATGTGAGGTAGAAATAAACTTCTGTGCATATTGGCCATGTCAGCAAATCTGGACAGCAAGAGAGACAAAATTAGTTTCTGTGTGTTTAGCAACTGCAGAGTTTAGAAATGCGAAGAACTAGAGCTTCTAGAATCAAGGTCTGTCTTTAACCTTTATGAAAATCCTCCTGAAATGGTCCTAGCACCTTTATAATTTCATATTGTTATTTGAAACAGTCACAGATCCTAATGTGCTACTGAAACAGAATTTGTTGACCCCATGCAATGGATAGTCGTCACTGCCCTCAGTGCCAGTTACTGACTTACAGGATTCCTGGGTATGAACCTGCAGAAGATCCTACTAGATTCTACTAGGATCTTCTCCAGCTGTGCAATCTCTAAGATCTGCAAGGAACAAATAGATGTGATCAAACTCTAGTGTGAGCACTAATTAGGTTTCTAATGCCTGCAAGCATATATACTATGCACAAAAATGCTTATAGAGAAAAATGCTTATTGTGGGCTATTACTCTGTACAGAATCTGACTGCCTCAGCCACAGCAGAGCCAGGCAGCACACCCATCCCACATCCAGCCAGGCTCTGAATTTTCCAGCCTTTCTGGAAACCTGGCTTGAGCATTTGGTGATCTTGGGCTAGGCTTACATTAGCCTTTGTACCGATGTGCTAAAGTGGAAAGCTTGAAATAATGAGTTGAATGCCCAGTAGTGATGGCAGTGGAGAAGTGGTAGTGTTTTAAATGCTGGCTACTAAGTTATATACAGCAGGCCAGGTTCTGCTCTTACTTAACCTCTAGGACAATCCTAGCTTAGGAACATTTTGGGCCTTAGAAAATAGAAGGATGGTGATGTAGCCAAAAAGCAATTGAACAGCAGGTGTGAAATATTTTAGACCCTCCTCTTCTGCCTGGCTTTCAGCCCTTTTAAAGTTCATTTTATAATGAATGTGCCCCTCAAAAACATCCAGCCAACCACCTGCCCCTCCCCAATAAGCAATACTTCTTAGCTTCAGGAAAGTTTTGTTTCCAGGTTTGAATTCAGCTCTCAAAATAAAACTCATTAACTGATACACTTAAAAGGATGAAATCAAGATAATTCTAATTACTGTAGACCAGAGAAAGGATATGTTCCCACCTACTTCTACCACATGTAGGACTAGCATTTATTTGGCAAACGCAGCAGTGCAGCCCAGCCATTATTAACCATATAATGGTTAGTCTTCCCCTCACAATTCAGGGCGTAAGAACTTTAGCAGTAAGGTACGTGAACTTGATTGACAAGATTTGTACCAGAGCTGTTTTGTATCTAAATCAAGAATTGCAGTTATTAAAGTAGATGTGCAGAGTGATACTGATACTTAAAAAAAATAATAATAATCATACAATGTGGTGATTCTCAACATGGCGGGTATGTAATGCTATCTCCACAGTTCTAAAAGACTACCTTGGAAATACATTATCTGTTGCCCATCACAGGTTGACTGTGTAGACCAAGTCTTCATGAATAGCCTTAATCTGGCTTTTGACTTAGGAGTGCCAAGATCATATGCATGCTTTCCTGAGTTAGGGTACATATACAAGAACAAAAGCTATTTCTCCCTCCGTAATGTTTAGCAATCTTATGTTCTGACCTGAAGCTTCGTTCATGCTGATGTCCTACTCATCTCTGTTCATGTGGAAACAGTCATTTAAAAGGTTACAGCTGTGAATCTTCCTCTATTTTTTCCCCATCTTAAAAATACAAAGGTAACAAAAAGTAGACCTCTTCCAAATCAAACCAAATCAAAGACTGTGTAAAACCAAAAATCTCCAAATCTATGTATCTGTGATTTAGTTTTAATTTTTTTTTTTTTTGGTTTGGTTTTTTTGTCATCAAGATTCTAGCGTAGCCACATTAATTTATCTAGCAAACAAGTATAAACATGATAACTTAAGTAAGGTTTTTGATTTACAAGGAAATCTTTATTATATAGCAAGCAATATTTCTAGATAAGACATTGAATAAGTTAGCAATATCAGCTTATTTAACTATTCCAGCTAGAAATGGATCCACTCTTTTGCTTCTGTCAGCTTTTGTGTCCTGCTGTTTTGCTCACAAGAAGCCAGATGTGTTAAATGTATCTACTGGTTTCTTTTTTGCTTTGATACGTATGAATGGTGCCTTAGACTGTGGGTCTATGGCAGAGAACCCATATTCCCAGGCTGTGTTTTGTTTTGGATAAGTTAAACGGTGATTGTGTTGCATTATCTCTTTATATTATGATAAAAAAAAAGGTGAAGTTGTATGTGAGCCTGTGGAAGCTTTAATTTTTACCAAACCATCTATCAATGTACGTATACATGGTTCTGCATCAGCCAGCTACACAAGAATATGTGGTCAGATTTGTACACCCTATCTTGATGTCTGGATTTCCACTGTTCCTGACCTTAAACTAGCCTACATATCTACTTTTCCTGAAATCATACTACTTATTTCTACACAAAAATACATCAGTCTCCCTGTAAGTAAAATAGGGAGATTTGTGTCTTAGAGCTCTGAAATTCCCTGCTATGAAACACTATCCATTATTTATGTGCTGAGTGATTACATGCAAAAATAGCAGTAGAATAAATAATCAGGCCATTTGTAGGTAGAATTGCAAAATTATTACACTTTCTAAACATCCAAGTTACGCAGTGCTTCAAATCCTCCCCTAGCACATTACTTGAAAGTTCTATAAAATGCTGATAATTCTTGTGCTACATAGGATTACCAAAATTTCTACGTCTTGCCACAGAGCAAGTGAGCAGGAGTGGGCCAAATTGAAATTCTATTGGAGCAGGAGTTCATGTTTGCCTCTCTGTTAGCAAATTTCACACTGCTTCTATAGGAATAATTCAGTACGCTACCTGTAGAGTGTTACAGACAGCTATTTGGCATTTCCAGCCACATAAAGTAAATAAATCTTTTTCTCCCAGCAGGATTAGCTTACTTCTAAGAAGTTATTAAATTAAAAAAGCACCAGAGAATTTTAAGATGCAAATATCAGCTTAACCAGCGTTCTTATTTTCAAAACAATTTCTTAAAGTAAAAAATACCTCAACGTCACTACTCTGCATTTTTCTCCTAAGGTATTACCAGTGGAATTCAGAAATACTTTTATTATTAGCATATAATACTTTATACTTCTGCTACCACAACAGAGTAGTTTGGTGATTTAATATGTGTAACCATATTTTTTAATAAGCTGTATAAGTCTTTGTTATGGTTTCAAGATATAAGATGAGAAATTGTAAAATAAACTGGAGAAATTTTTCTTGTTCTTCAGATTACGTTTAAAGATAACTTGGAATCTTTTTGCGCTCTGATGGATAAATTGATGGAAACGATATTGCTTAAATTATTTAGACTGAAGAAGGCAACAGAACACAGTGAAAATGGTAAAAATCTAAAAGAAGAATCTAACTAACAAAGTAGTTGGAGAGGCAGAATAGTAGATGTACTGTTCGCAAGCTAACAACAAAAAGGCATACTACCTTGGGCATTGGAAATTCACATGCCCCTGCACAGTAGTAGGCATCAAATGATTTGGGAGATATGATCCATTCATTCCAGCCAATATCAGCAAAGTCAACTTTCATGTATCTTCTTGAACAAATCCTTGGCTCATTCCATTGTTTTCGCCTTGCTTTCTTCATTGTTTTCTCATCAAAATTTAGCACCTGAGACTTTGTAAGTGTTTCTGTATTTTCTTGCCCTTTTCTCCTTCGGTCTTTGCGTGATGCTTTTGGTTTCAAGGACTTGTAGGCATTCTCCCATATATCATGTTTATTGTATTTATTGTTGTTATAATCTGCTTCTGGCAACTCATTGTTCTGAATAGAGCTAGAGAGGTATGTATCCCTCCTCACTCGAGTATCAGTAGAAGCATTAGGGGATAGATTTGGGTCCCCATCATTGGAAGGGAATGGGTCATAACGCTGTAGGGTGACTGCCACACTGTTAGGTTCAGAGATTGCAAGATCATTGGCATAAACTAGTATATAAGGTAGATGACTGGCGACCTGTTCAGGGGAGCCCTGGTGTTTCTCACCAGAATCAAGCTCAGCGCAGAGAATGAGCTCTCTGGCCTGTTTTGATTCTTTTATGATGTGTGAAATGTCCTTCGCATGCCAAGTCCCTCGCCTTTGAAGAGACACGGTGATGTTCCCTTTCACTAGTCCGTAGGCAAAATTCTGGTGAATGCTTTGGAAAATTAGGTTGAGCCGCAGGATCGGAGGCAGTTGAAGGAGGCGGCAGGATGAGTTCTTGGACCGCTTACAAAACACTTCCCGGTGCCGAGGGCGTTTGTCAGCATAGAAGTGAAAAGTGGCAGCAAGGATCATCTCTGAATCCTGCATGGATGTCAGATTGAAGCAGTACAAGAGCTTCTGGGCCAAGAATTCTGCAAGGGAGCAAGGAAAACATTGATAAATATCTGAGACCAGAAATGGTAGTCAAACCCTTATTCCTATATAAGGGGATTAACAATTTCTGTTTTCACTTACCCACATCAAATCAGATAGTATAGCAAGCTGGTCATTTCAGCTTAAAGCTGTAGTGAATAAGAGAAGAAACTCCCCCAATAATATTTAATGGCAGTATTACAATAATATCAGGAGTGGGCACCTTTTGTATACAAAAGGGATAAATCTCTTCCCAGTGATTTTCAGACTGCCTTTCATTTCAGGCAGGCAAGAAAAGCAACCCCTGCTTCTATTTCTTTTATAACAGTCAAGCTCAGATAAGCTATCAAATTTGCCCATGGCAGAGCTCAGAATGGTACCTTACCCAGTGTACTACCTGGAAACCAGGTTTACAGTTAATATTCAAGATGGTCTAATCTAAAGTGGACTGCAAAGATTCCTGAAAGATCTCTGGGTGGTAACTCTGTGGGCAACAGCATATGAAATTTGTCATCCATAAATAGCACACAGGAGACATTTCACAAGGGGGCTGAAAGTAAACAGTGTGACACATTTTGGGGCTGTTACTCTTATGAGCAATCCTCCTTTCCAGCATACATCATGCAGGAGCTTTGTTTAAAGCACTGTGATACCTACTTGGCTTCTGAGACTTGGGTTTTGATCTGGTTGAAGTTAGTGACAACTACTGTTGCATAGTAGCTGACTCTTAAAATTCAAACTCCATTTGATATAGGTTCTTTTTAGCTAGTTGAACAATGTGTGCTCAGGTTACATCTCTACCCTTCTCTCAAGGAAGATGAGATGAGCAATGTTACACTAGTAACTGTTCACACTACATTTATTCTTTATTCAAAGAATAGAAACCCTCTTAGTGTGTTAAAATATAATCCCAGAAACAGAAACAAAAGACCATGCCTTCACAGTCTGTAATTGTAAAAAAAAAAAAAAAAAAAAAAGAAAAAGAAAAAAAAAAGAAGAAAAAAGGCAACTTTTCAAGAGTATACAGGAAAGTGGTAGCAGAACCAAGAAGTGATTACTATTCTCCTAAGCTCAGCCTAGTACCTAGAATGCAAAGGACTACAATGGTTAAGTTTACATTTTTAGATAACCCAGGTGGACAAACCCTCTGGTAGCCTGTCTTGACATACCTGGAAATTCTCTGGCAGCAGGGGGGAAAAAAAAAAAAAAAGAGCAACCCAAAAGGAAGTGGCCAAGGAAAGAAAGTATTAGCCTTTAGTAGGTAATCCACATAGGAGAATGTTGCATTGCAGTAAGTGAAGATTAGCAAAACAGATTTACTTGGTATTTCTGATAACACATTTGTGAGAAAGAAATACGCAGAGAACCTAATTTAAAATATTTTAAGCTATGAAGTTATGTTAAAGCAAGACTCTAGAGGCCAGAATTACAGTTCCCTGGGTAATCTTGATTTGTTTTTCTTGCACATATGTGTTATGATATAGTCTTAATTAAATGGCTGCTGTTTTCTACTATTCACCAAGGCCTTCGCTTCATTTAGCACAGAGGATGATGATATTCAGGGAATGAGCCTGAGCTGCAAGCGTCAATTTATGGGGAAGTTTCATAGCTTAGGCAGTAGACTGCTGCCATGAAGACTAATTCCCCCCAGTCTCAGCAACCTAGGTGAAGTTGAACAACAACTTAATATTTCACATTTGGCCACAAACCACTTACAACTTGACTGTGTAAATAACTTCAGTCAATTAGTGCTGTTTTCTAAAGCTACAGAGTTCCCTGAAAACTGGAAAGCACCTAAAGAAAAAAGGAACTTGAGAAATTAGTTCACAGACTCTTTCTCAGCTCCTTGTCAGAAAAATAATGAACTCTTGTGAACACACGTAGAGGTGAGCTGAGAGGAGGTGATCAGATGTTTGTGAAGCAGTCTTCTGAAGGGATAAGTACTGTTAGAGAAACATGAAGAAGTTGTATTTGGAACATGTGCAAATAGCACATGCATATATATAGCAAGTGCCATTGAATATGGAGAAGTATTCCATATTCAATAACTTAGTCAACACAAACTGTACCCTGTGAGGGAAATGTGGAGTAGCAATACAGTTGTGTAGTTGAGGAGACCTTAACAATGCATATGATGAAGGAGCAAACTAAGTCTGGACTGACATTTTGCACCTCTGGAGCATCTTGATGACCATAACTTTAACACTGATGCTCAAGTGTCCCCTAACAAACAGCTTTAAGCTGCAGTGTAGGAATAGAAGGTTACAGATTTTCGGAAAGGTCATTTAATAATTAAAAAAAAAAAAAAAGTAGTAAGTCCATTGTAGGTGTTGCCTCTTCTGCTCATCTCAATACGATCAGCATTACCATCCATATTTTATAAAGAACAGATGTTTCACGTCTTGTTAGAAGAATATACCTATTTCTTCTATCAGAAGAAAACACTAGAATTTCTTGGAGCAGAGAAAGAAAAACATACTGGCAAATAAGGTTGTTCTCCTCTCCCTCATCTTGTGTCATTCTGTGGTTCATTTCAGACTGTTCATCACTAGGTTGATGAGTTACAACAAGTGCTCTATATTGTTGTAACAAAGGAACATTGCAGAGGAGTTTCTGCTTTCATGCCATGTTACTGGGGAGGGATGGGATCCAGTAGAGAGGGTACACAGGTGGGACACAGGACTTGTGGACATGTGTGCTTTGTTTCCATTGCATGGAAAGACAAGTTACTTCAAGCATCTCTAGCTTGGTTTCATGATCTGACAGATGAGCAAAATAATGTTGATTTGTAATTGTTCAGTACAGTTCAGTTCAGTACCCAGTTCAGTGGGTAGAAAATGCTGCTATTTTAGTGGTTTAAACCAGAATTTAAGCCACTTAGATGCAAGTAACTTGTTCAGCAGATTAATTTAAAATCTAAGAAAAAGAATTCTTGCATTCTTCCCAAACTACTCTTGCGGTCCAGGGCCTCACATGGGTAGCAGCCAGTATCAGCTGCTCAGTTCAAAGAAAAATAAAATGATAGCAGGAGGTCATAAAATAACCATCCACAGTGGAAGTTCTTTCTTAACCCCTATTAATTAGCAGCTGCTAGCTAATGATCTAGAGCATGATGATATATTTCTCTCCCAGGTGTGTGCAATTGCTTTACATCCTCACTTCTAGTTTTCTGAACATTCTCATTAGCTACTTAGCCTTCTATGGGATCTCCTCCTCCTTGCCTGGGATTACTTTTTAATATTACATTTGACATAGGATAGAAGTTAGGTTGGGATGGACTATAGAATATGAATGATTGTGCAGTATTATATTAACCATTCCCTAAAACACTGTGTGCTGCATTGTAGTCTATATATGAGACTTAAGTGTAGGAGAAATAGAATGAAACTCACAAAAGCAAGTTTTGAATTAATCTATCAGATGTGCTTATAAAAATGAGTATTTCTGGTAATGTAAGAAAAGTTATATTCTAGAAACTGATCTAAGTCTTATTTTAAGGGCTAAGATCTTAGCTATAGTCTGTAAGAGTTAACCAAAAGACAAGGACATTTTCCAGAAAAGATGTTTTAGTTTTCCTTGGCAAAGGATGACAAATTTAGAGGATTATCTATGCAAACCTTATCTTTCTTATTTGGAAGCAAGACTGGGATAATGAACGTGTAGTTTTGACACAGCGTATATGCTCTTCCACCCTCATAATCAAGTAGCGCTAGGGAGAGGGAGGTCAGACATCTGTCCTCCAGGGTTTAGGCAGTGCAACGAATTTAAGATCCCGAGCAGTTTTAGGCGGTCCCGTAGGCGGCAGTCTTCCTAAGGGAAACTTGTAAGCCTACGGGAAGAGGCGGAGGAGAGGACCTGGGGCTGGAGCGCTCCCTGCTATCTTTACGCTCCAAGTATCTCCGAGATGATCTTTCGACCCGGTGCGATGTGCACTGCGAACAGCGCTTCTTCGCCAATGGTTTGCATCCACAGCACTGGGGGCTTTCTGAAGGAGATCCCGTGTGGCCGATACCTTCGGGGGAGGGAGACAGTCGGGGGAGGTGGGAAGCCGCCCGCAGAGCGGAGGGAAGACACCGCGTCCGTGTAGTTAGCAGGGGTCCCCCCAGTACTCACGCAGCGTGACACCCCCCGCGGTCACTGCCAAGCTCGGCGCAAACCCGCCACTGTAAAGCGGGAGAGGAGCGAGTGGGCTCGGCGGTGCCCCCTGCCCCCGGCCCCTCTTACCTGGCCTGGCTTTGAAGCTGCGGACGGTGTTGCCGTCGCCGGGCCGGCTCCCTTCCCGGTTGTATTTCTCGTAGAGCTTAAGCATGTGGACAGCTACCGCGTCCTGAGCGATGCTGCCCAGCGCAGGGGGCGACGAAGAGCCCCCGCGGAGGTGGCCGCCGGGGGAGGACGAGTCCCGGGCGGCCGGCGGCTCGACAGGGCAGGCGGGCTGGCTGCCGGCGCCCTCCCCCGCAGGCGAGCGGCAGCCCCCGCGGCCCAGGGCCCACAGCAGGAGGCAGCAGGTCAGGCGGGCGGCCATCGGGAGGACGCTGCGGGGCGGCCGGGCGCGAGCGGCGGCTCGGTCGCTGCCTGCGTCTGGGTCTCCCGGTTGGCCCTGCCGCACCGGGGCGAGGGGGTGGCGGGGCCGGGGAGGGAGGAGGGAGGGTGGGGGCGGCCTCCCCCCCGCCGCCGCTGATGCCGCCTCCGCCGGGCCAATCCCCGGGCCCGGGGGTGAGGAGCTGCGGCCCGGGGGCGGCGGAGCGGGGCGCGGGGGGACGTTGCATTCCTCTAAAGAGGGGCTTCCCCACTCCTTAAAGCGGAGCGGGGAAAGGATCTAAGTTAATTATCGCACAGCCGCTGATTGGAGACACATGTCACCGCCGCCGCTGTGGCAGCCGGCGCTGCGGCTGGACGGCACCTTGGCTGCCAGCGCCAGCCAGTAGGGGCTTGAAAATCTTTTTCTAAAAGACAGAAGCAAACAGATCACCAGTGGGCAGGGAGGTGGTGGGAAAGGACGGGAGGCGGGGGGGCGCGACAGCGTGAGAAGGAAAGGGTGCGCACACGCGTGCAGAGAGAAGTGGAAGGGTCTTTTCTGTTGCGATCGGCAGAGCTGGCAGTGTTGTCTTGGAAAGGCCACGCTGTAAATAGTGCTTGTTTCAAGGATCCCGGGTAAAGAGAAGTCGCCAGTGGGTCCGCACTCTGGAAGACCCGGTGTGAGCTAGCCAAGGGTGCAACAAGGGTCACCGATAATTCCAAGCAGATACTTAAATAGTAGGGGTTAAAGGGGCTGTGCATGGGTAAACTTTCGTCATTGGGCTATTTCTATGTGTGAGCTGAAGGAGGAGAATACTGGCGTGAATTTCTGAAGGATTTACATGGCTTAGGTCGGAGGGGGTTGATTTAAAAGTGAATGGTGCATGTTGCGCTTATTCATCGTGTGACACAGGTAGTTCTGAATCATAGTTTATAGTCACCCAGCGGGTATAAATGCTGCTAAAATGAATAGCAGTTTTAAATACAACCTGTAAGGAGAGTGGTATATTTTAAGGAACTTTGTTCATTCTGCCTCCTTTTTTTAAAGCTTGTCCTCCAGTAGCCAAGACAGTTACTTTTCTTGGAGAGTTTACAATGCAATAATTGAAAAATTGTTGGAAAAAGCTACTGTTGCTATGTATAACACAACTCTTTTGTGATTTTTTTAACCTTGAAGTGTCAAATCTGAGCAGATACTATTGAAAGCCTCTGAACCACAAGTTTGTAGTTTTTGGATCATGGCAAAGAAAGGTTTGATTCATTTTTTTTTTTTTTAAATTAGCACCAGGCCACATTGCTCTGTGCCCCTTGAATGTATGAAGTGAACAATTTGCAAATACAAATTTGCCCAAATGTACGTTGCTAAAGTATCAAATCTCCTATTAATTAATCTTTGCTTATAAATAAGCCAAACCATCCTTTGATGCTTTTTTTTTTTTCTCTCCATGGTAGCATGCTTATGACCTCCACTGGGGGTGTGAGCGAACCTTTTGTTGTTTGTGGTTTTTGTCTGTACTGTTTCTATACAATCAAGGTCCTGTGAAAAGGAGGAAGAGGCAGCAGGAGGTTGGAACAAGCTGGGCTATTTTGGACCAGTGTCCCATTAAAATGTTCTCTCTCTCCTTAACTCACTCCAAACTCCTATTCGGGCATACACTTTGTATCAGTCTTTAACCTGCACTAAAACCTGTAGGACACTGATACTTTGACACTGTTGGGAAAGAATTAAAGAATCAACCAGGGATGGCTAATATTTCTTGCCTTATTTTATTACAGAGCAGCAGGAATTCAAAGTCTTTAAAGCTCTGGTACTTTGACTCTTTTATGCAGCTGAGATGATGAAATAAAAATGTGTTTGGTAAAGGAATTCAAATTAGCACTGGGTCACATAATTCCCCTGTTCTGAATATGGCCAATCAATGGCATCTCTAAGGCATCGAGAGGCAAGAGCTATGCAATTTCTGCTCATGCAGAATAATATTCCTAGCGTGGAAATTTCTGCTAATTAAAGCTCTTGCCAAGTAGAGACTTTTTTTTCCTCCTTCTTCTTAAATAGCTCAAGTCAAAGCCTTGCAAGCCAGGACTTGGATAAAGTCTCCCTATAGTTAAAGCAATGCATTCAAGATTTTAAACTGCAGATATAAGCTTCCTGCTAAAATCATTGTGATATAAATAGTGTAACACACCCTTAATAACAGCTTATATATACATAAAAAAAACCCCACATGTTATGGAATTGGAGACATCCATACAAAGGAATTATAGTGACCTGTGTTTGTGTTTTGTTGTAGAACATAATATAGGAAATACATAGGAAATAGATATATAGAGAGAGGGCACCAGGAGGTGTATGCATTTTTCAGTAAAATAACTTACTAACTCCCTTTAGGGTTAGATCTACCTATATTAAAATAATGTTGCCTAACTCTTTATTTTTAATAGTAAAGTCAGTAGCAGGGATAATGAAGGTTAAAGCTCCAGGGAAGTTACTGAAACATAAATTATTACTGAATTTGGGCTTCAGTCCAAATTTCTGGTTACTACATATTGTAGGACAGCTCATTCACTTTTCACTCACAAAAATATCTTGCTATGTATAATGCTACACAATTAATTAGGACCATACAAGACCATTCCTTAAGTCTATAACTTATTAATTAGAAATTAACTGAATTAAATGCAGTGGGCTGCAGGTTCTTACTGACACTGACGGCAGAACTCTAAAAACCCTTTTCACATTCCATCCAAAATCACATGGTGTGACAAGAATGATATATGGTCAGTAAAAAAAGGCTTTTGTGTTTTGTTCAGTTCTTCTGAACAATAGTGAAATTATCTTAATACTCAAAAAAGAACAAAGAAGCATAGTGGTGTTTAGGTCTTGCAGCAAGCACAATGATCAGAGTTGATCCAGAGCCCTGGAAGGCTCTTAATGTTGGGATAAGAGTTTGGGCATATCAGGCAGTGCTTATTGTTGGCAGGGAAAGCTTTGCCTCTTGAGAAGCAGTACTCACTGTCCCAGTGCATCCCATCAGCTCAAGAGTAAGCTTTCACCTTGGATTTCCATTCTGGGTCCACACTCTCATGTTCCAGTCTGTGGCAAGAATAGCCTTTTCCCCTGCTGAGCTCCCCATCCTTCATCTTTAGTGACAAAAGTTTATTTTGTCTGTCTTGCTAAGAAGCAAGAATTCCCTCTATTTTCATCCTACAGCACTATCAGTGGTACATAATTACAGAAAGTAAGGAACTAGGAACCAAGATGCACAGACTCAGTTCAGTTTAGCATAGTTTGTCCCACCCTGGTGTAGATATCCAAAACTGTTCATATGGTCTGTTCTCTAAAGGTGCCTGTTGCTTTGCATTACCTATGAAAGAAGCCTATGTCAGCTAGCTGAGATGTACAGGAGATGAATTTCACTCTAAGGGGGTGGTTGTGTGAGGTAGAGAGCACTTTCCTCTTCCATTAGGTGGAAGAGGCACATGCGCTATTCACCCCCAGGATTAATGTTTTGCAAGACTGAATTTAACTTTAGTTTCTCTTTACACAATTTACACGTAACAGGTATTGGCATGTTAATCCCTTATCCCCATCAGTAATGAAAATTTCAGGAGTATCTATTGCTTTTCCAGTTTTATCTCACTGAGAGTTCAGGATTTATTTTTCCATATTTGAAGACTTTCAGAACATGTGTTTATGACAGGTCTGCTTATTTGGAGCCAGAGACTTGTGTTTCTACCTTGAGGTTTCTACCTTCCACCATTTATGCTTGTGATGAGGATGGCATAGACAATTATCAGACAAGCACCTCCCATTCTGCTGCAACCCAGAAGCTGCCAGCCTCTGATGGAGGATTTTCTCCATGCGTAGCTTACTAAGTGCAAAGATGTCAGCTGGTATTAGCAGAAGTAGTAATTCTGTGATGTTACTAGGCACTGGCCTGAAGTGAAGACCACATTTTATTTTATTTTTTTTTTTTTACAGTAGGCACTTTCAACTTTTCAGTGACCCATGCACCACCACATAGAGTCATTTAGGAAGAAAAAAGGCTAGATTTTTTTTTTCCTGTTAAGAAAAGGAAGCAAACTTTTCCACTGGAAATTCCAGTGGTAACCCATATTTGTTGGTTCATCCAGGTTTGTAATGCTGCCTTGTAACTCACCTGAACTGGAATATCTTCTATCATTGTTTGAGAGATGTCTTCTTACTGTGAGAGGATGCGTCACAAGTGTCTGGCCATTGTGCTTCCTGGGAGACATACCCTTTTCTTCTGTGGGAGAGGGATGCTACAGGTCATGTGGGAGAATGAGAGCACAAGGCAATCAAACCACTCAGATTGTGGCTGAAGCAAAAAGTAGACAGCTGTAGGGAGGAAAGGCAGGGGCAGGTGGCGGTTAAATCCAATTTTCTGTTCAAAAGCAATTTTAAGGCAATATTTCAAGCAGCCCTAGGCACCAGTCTTTAAGTTCCAGCCAGCAACCTATAGGGCTTTGAATTCCCTGTCCTTTTACTCAGTTTGTTTCCTAGGCAGCAAAGACTCTTACCGAGGTCAGTGTTCAGTACAAGTTCAGAGTACAGAGCTCAGTCTGATGCACTTAGCAGCCAAGATCGATACCTGCTGAGCAACAGTCGCCCGTGCAAACACTAGTGCTTTTCAAGAGAACAAGTGGGAATGGGTGATGTGTTATGCTTGGTGAGATGGCAATGTGCCATTATATACCCTGCATCAGTGCTAAGATGGCCAGCTGTAATATGCATCTTCAGACTCCTGTTTACAAGTGGAATTTGAAGGCTGTGAAAGAGGGTGGGGGAAAGGCAGCAGCTGCTGGGAACCATGCATGACCACAGCTGGTTTTGCAAAGATCTTCTTGCAAATTGGACTGGGACCTCTTCAGGATTTTCTTGATCTGAGTAATGCTGCAAATGAGAGAAAGATGTATTGTGCTGATGGTACAGAAAGGCTTCTAGTCCACATGGTGGACTAGATTAGATGAATATTGGGGAAGTATTTTAGAAGCGTGATGAGCAGTTGCTGACCAGTAGGTGGCAAGCGTCCCCCTAAGTCAAGGCTAACCCATTGCTCCCTTGTTTTGTATGGGACACTGTCTGTCCTTAGGGTGACAGCTGGGATCACTTCTGACCCTGTCGCGTTTTCCCAGCGAGCAGCTCAATCAGGTAGCCTCAGTGTTTCCAGCTTGCATACTCATAGCCTTCTAAGCCTTATGACAGCTTTGGCTGACCTCCTGCAATAGTGCCTGTGGGGAACTTGGCCCAGTGAGGTATGCTTGGTGCTCGCAGCTCTCCCCTGAGCTCTAACAGCTGTATTGAGGGTCCATGCTTTCTTAATTGCAAGTGATAGAGAACTCACAACAAGAATTCTATTTTCATTAATATTTAAGATTTACATGTTATTTTTGTTTCAAATTTGTTGGATTTTGGTTCCCCTGCAGATTTGGATTCTGCTCTTCTATTTGAACTGCAGGATGGTTTCTATACAAGAATAATTATTTCACATGCATTTCTCAGAAGGGGCAGCATTGAAGTAATAAATCAAGGCAACTATGAATGTACTAAAGCCTGACTAAGATCAGCGGTGTCGCTTCCATAGATGTAATTGGATGATGGTGTAGGATCAGAGTGTATTAAGTACTGTGGGATAGAAGATGCTGCAGATATTTAAGCAGAACTGATCCTGCCCTCAGGTAGGGTGAAGAATAAAATGATCTCCTGGAGAACATTAGTTACTAAAAATTCTGTAGTTCTGTTAATGGAAAGGATGATAATTTATACTAGTAAAGATAAATCTAATACTGAATATGGCAGATGTGCTGGGGCATTTTCTCCCTGTAAAAATTATCAAGCATCTATGTTTGACCTAAATGCACTAAAACTATATTGCATTTTAAGCTTTCTAAGAGAAAGTCTGTATGAGATGCAGAAGCATTTTTTTGTCTAGGTCTATTTATCATCTTTTTGGAGCATGTACTCTTTGTTCCACTGTTAGAGACATGAGAGTGTGTGGTTTTACTGTTGTAATTGTTTGAATCCATGCTGACATCCTTCCCTCAGCCTTGCAAATACTGAAAAATACATACATTTAGGTGCAATCTTTCCCTGAGCGGGTGTTCTGAATGTGAAGGTGACTTCTTCAGGATGGGTGACAGCAATGAGAATGAGTAGTTTTGACAGGTTTCCAAGCATTTTTTTTTTTTAATAAACTTCTGCAGGAAATATGTAGTTCTAAGCAAAAGAGTAAATTAATGTACATGTTATTTTGACCATACCCACCTTGGATTTTTCTCATAGTCGATCAGAATGCTTTTAGAAGTATAGGATTCTTTTGTGGCTTTGCTCTGAATCGGTGGTAATCATATAATGGTCATGATGGTCAGATTCAAGGCAAGGTTTGAGGGCAGAGGTAATATTTTTTATTAGATAACTAGCACAGGGAGGCTGGAGGTTTTTCTGAATTTTCCAGCCATACTTGTTGGTCTAATGAGAGCTATTGTCTCTATCTGCCTTGCTTCTGAATCCATGAAGTCTCTTCTCTTGTTTCTTACTCTGTGTAAGCACTTACCTTCCTCTTCAGGCATTTCGACAATTCAGCAGAATTTATTTCTCCAGTTATATCCCTTTTTCCATAATTCCTCAATCCATATGTCTCTTTCTCATTTCCTCAAATTCAGCATTTTTTTTGCAGGTATATACCAACATCTCTCACCTCTTTCTGAGGAAATCCTATTCTATCCTCCAGCCTTCAGCAGAAATATGCATGAGTGGGTGAGTGTGGAACACTAGTTTTCCTGAGGATTTCTCCATTCAGCAGTCTAATTTGAAAGAGTCATTCAGGTTATCATCCCATATTATGTTCAATATGCTTAAAAAAACCAATAACCAACACAGAAGGTGACTAGAGCTCAAAGTGGAGTTTTTATTCTGATTTCCATAGACAGAATCCCTGGTAGTAGACAGAATTCATACATTGTCTGTAAACTGGCTCCACAGATTGCTCCTGTGTAGTTTGGGTCCGCGTGGGTATTTTGCTTGTTGTAAAATAATACTAAGGGGATGTTTTCTGTTTTTCTGTTATACTGAGTTGTGGGCCAGAATGTAATGTCACTGCATTCACTTTGAGTTGCACCCAAGATGAATGTGGCCCTGTCAGTTGTTAAATTCTTGCTATGATTGATCTCAGCTTGCTCAGAAAGGGATCATGCCAGACTAGCAACCACAGAAATCATCAGTTGAAATGCCACCAAAATTCTCATTCCCTGTAAATTGAAAAATTAAGCTTTGAAATAAAATGCTTTGTTCTTCAATCTCACACTAACTCTTCATTAACATTATATAACTTCAAGCTATTAGGAAGATGACAATTAAAACAGAATGGATTGAAGTATTTGAGTGGAGAAAAATAGGAGCATGATTCTAAATGAGGTATTGTACTAGTTCTGGGCTTCTTTTGGCATCTTATCTCTGATACTTTCAGTTGTAAATTTTATTGCCATTTATCCACTCCCATTTATCATAAATGTACAGAGATGTAAGTAAACTAAGGTCTATCCCCGGCATATTATGAATTCAAAAACACTCATCATCTATATGAGTGACACAATATGAACACTTGTCCAGCTCTTTCTCCCAAACTCTATGCGGAGGGATTTATTCCACAGAAAGAAGAAATACCAGAAATTCCGTAAGACTCACTTGGAATTGCTTTATAGCAAATTAATGAAAAATCTTGTAGATAAATATTGGAGCAGAAGAATAATGAAACTAACACTAGATTTTTTTTGTTTCAGTACTTGGAGGTATAATTGCATCTGACTTCAATAAATTTACACTCTGAAAAGTTGTTCTTCTGATACAAGTTTTTAGATTATCAACACATCAGTGGAACAAAAGGAACAAACAGATATTAAAAAAATCTGCCATCGGTAATTGATGGGTGAGCCAGTATTGGATTAAAAGGACCACTGATCTAATGGCATGGCAATCCCTTTATGCACCTGTAATGGCATTGTATGTTCATGTTTTTTACACACTAGTGATTTCCACATCAAATAGCTATTTCCACTTTATGCATCAGCACTGGTGAGTTTCTGCACGCTAACATGAATTCCCTGGGCCAGCTGTACTGCATTCCTGCTGGGGGTGGGTAGGACAGGAAAATTCAGAAATATGGGTAGTCAGCTTGTGATTAGAACACAGTGAACTATCATACTGACTGTTGGGAAAATAAGAAATGCAGGAAGCAAGTTATTTTACTTGAAATCACTACTTTTTAGAAAGGAAAGCTAGGTTGAAACTACTTGTATGCATTAATAATGTTCAGCATTGTTTTTATTTTTTTTTTTGGCCCATACTGCAAGTTTTATTACATTCAAAAGAATGCCTGTGCAATTTCATAAATACAACATTTGCAGCAGCAATGTGGAATAGCTGTGTCAAATCTGCTAGATTTCCTGTCATTGAGAAGGCCAACAGAAGTTTTTTACTGAAAGACCCTGAAGCACTAAAAGAATTGTGTACTCTTAGAGGCTGGAGCTTTTTATGGAGATGAAAGACAAACATCTGTGATGAATGGTTAGGTGGGATTGAACCTGCTGTGGGACAGGAGAACAGAATGGATGACCTTCTGATGTTCTTCCCAGCCCTATTTCCTATGTATCATTTGCAAATGGAAAAAATGAGTCTTATCCAGCCTTGTATTTATAAAGCGATGGGGTGATACATACCAGTCAGAGTAGTGAACTTGACAAAGCTGTGCACAAAGAAGAAAATTTGCAAAGTAAATTCCTATTTCAGCATTTATTAATATAATAAGATGGTAGCATTAGCAAGTGTAGATGCTAAATATGCGGTGTGATTGTACCCTACAGAGCCACGTTAAATGCTTTGTAAACACTAGATCTCCAGTAAGATCTATATCTTCTGTTGCAGCATTATCAGTGTTTCAGTTTAAGATCTCAGCAGATGTGTACATCAAATAAAATGTAAAATCTGATTTCAGTTCTTCATCTGACTTGATCTGTCATCATGAGCTTCTTTAGAAGGATTCTGAAGTGCAGAACATGTTGTACATGGCTTGCATGAAAAGAAGGGATCTCAAAACTGCTAAATTAATTAGCAGTTCCTAAGTAAATTAGGTACCTTAAATATTAGATAAGTAATTGCTGATTGTTATTGATAGTCTTATGTGATAACTCCTCCCACCTTCCCACCAGATGGATATCTGACTTGCTCAGTTAGTTCAAAATCAGTTCAATAAAGCATTCAGCTGCAGTTCAATGGCAGCACATTGCCTTCTAGGGATTTCAGGAGATTGAGGTTTCCTCAGGGCTATTTGAAACAGTAGAGAGAACTCTCTGAATAACTAAGGGCTACTGAAACCCTCACCAGCTTTTGCTGTAAATGCAAGTTGCATTTCTAAGGCATAATGCACTTTGTTTTACATAAATAAAAGACCATATGTATTGGCTTGTTCTTTTTTTTTTTATATATAAACTCCAAAAAAATAAGAAACTTCCATAGCCAGAGAAATAATTTAATTTCTTCATTTATACTTTTTCTCTTGATGAAATATTGTAAAAAGAAACAGAAGATGTATCTGAACTCTGTTGCTCAGTATACCATTGGATGGCATTCTGAAGCTAAGGTGATGTAGCACAACCTGCATAGGTTAGAATAGATATTCTAGACCTTTGTTGCCACCATCTCAATATCTCCCAGAGCCCCACTAGAAAAATAGGCATGATCTAATAAAGTAGTCCAAGTGAGATGAGCAAAGATTGCGTTGTAGACTTCTGGCTCCAGCAAGGTCTAACCTCTGTGGTTCTGCTCAGTGAGACAGCTGTGAAGCAGTGAAGCAATGTGTTCTGAAATTGGAAAAAGCTGCAACAGGCATTAAAAGTTTGTAATCAAACAAAGCTTTAAGCCTCTGCTTCGTGTTTTTGGTGGGTCAGGCTCCTTCCATAGGTGCCACCATGTCCCAGAGCTGGGAGTCAGAGAGCTAGTAAAGTGGCTCAGCAGGGTTGTGCTGGAGCAGATGCAGCTTCCAGTGGCCCTGTCTTTAGTGAGGAGTGTCAAGTTTTTATGAGCATCGTTACGTTTTTATAGTTTAATGGGTTTGACTATTAAAGCGTAACAAAGCACGTTAAAAACTTGCCACGGCTCATTTCCGCGCTCAGTAGCAAGTCCTTACTATGTGTAGCATGGGTCCCTAGGAAATATTAAATAACAAAGGCCAGCTTAATATAGTGCTTTTTACATCTTCCTTATCCACTTTAGTCATCTTGGTCCCTTTCTATTTAAATACAATCTTGATTTGAGATGTGTTCTATTCAGCTTCGAAGCTCTCAGCACCGTAGCTGGCCTGGAATTCACACCTATGTGTTGACTTATCCAGGAAAACAGATGCTAATTTGTATAAAGACTGCAGATGAGAAGACAGGTCTTTAGAAAGTGTGTTTTGAAAGACACTGTCATAGAAACTAAGGAGTACTGGATTAAAGAATAGGGTGAGGATTTTTGATAAAGAAGCAGTAAAGAAAATAATACAGCAATTATGACTAGTTGCCAACACTGAACGTTTGACAGAATGGAGAATGGTGTATTAGTTTTAAACAGTGGTACTGGCATCTTCAGTTACAAGAATATGGAGGTGGATCCAGGCTGCAGTTCAAAGGAAGTTTAGCATAGCAGCACTTCAGAATTCACTCTAGCTACAGCCCATGAGATCTATAAATCACTAAATAGTGTTAAATTGTGAGAGACACTACTCCCAAGGATGGCAGTATTGCAGAGAACATGGCAGAGCACTGTATTCAAAGGGTATTCAAAGCTGGCAGGGACTCCAATACTGGAGCTAGACAGAGGAACAAGGACATAAAGGACAATGGAACATATTATGCAGAATATGAAGAGCAGTTCCTTAGGGTAAGCGAGGGGCAGCACTGAGGTTTTGGTGCTTGTGGATGTAAGATAGAATGCCCTATGGGGATGTTTCTCTGCATCTCTTTCTGCATTTGTAGAGAAAAGTTAGAAAGTATGATATTTCACTTAAGATCTTATAGGGAGAATTTTGTGTATCTTTTGTTTCTAACAGCTTCAGGAAACAGATGAACAGAATACTTAAAGCTTACATTTGATTTTTCTTTGCTGTTTCGGTAGGGTCTTTGCAAAATAGAGTTTCAAGGTTTCTATTAAACTGAAACCTATAAGGCAACTTAAAGGTAGTGGAGCACCTATGTACTTGTATTGTTCTTAAAAAAGCTATTTAGGTGTCTTAAGATGCAGATATATATGTACCTAATGGCATTCTCAGAAGGAAGCTGGTATCTGTATTAGGAATTTTGGAAAATCTTATTAGGTGCTAATCAACATTGTTTCATTCCAAAATATTACTATAATTGGGTTCCTTGTGACCTCTAGAATCAAAGTGCTTTGGAAATGTACAATATTTTATTATTATTTACTGCCTTCACTTAATTTTCTCATATGTTTTATAAGCTCTTGAAAGTCATTGCAGAGTTACAGCAACATGATCTGGACCTGGAATAAACCCACTGTTGATGATACATTCAGAAGGGATGTATTTACCACAAGGCATTCCAGTGCTTGGCAGTGGTGCCCAGTCCCCAAAGATGATTTGTTACCACATTGATCTTCCTGCTAACAGTCTGCATTTAATACCACTTGCACTCATGACTCAGAGAACACAAGTTCATCATGGGGTTCCTTGTCATTGCCAAAGAAACTTCACTCATTCTTTTCTCCTTATTCCCAGAAAAGAAATAAGGATTCTAGCAAACTGTTCCAAAGGGAACTGCTAAGTTCAGGGATTCTCTTCATGACCCACATGTTACAGTGTCTTTTACAGCAGAAGGAAGTTACAATAAATGTCACTGAAAACATATTGCAGATCACTGTTAAATAATCCCTGCTTTACTGCAGTGAAAAGTGATTCAACAGCACAATGATGAACGTGGAAGAAAATCCTCCTAGTGACAGGACATATGGTCTTTTTACAGTTCTAGAATGGTAGCTGGCCTTCCATGGGAAGATAAGTAAGCACAGATAACAAGGATCCCAGCTGGCAGATTTTAAAAGCTTCCAGCTTGGGAAAGAAGGAGAGGGACCAATTATGCAGACAGTTTCTCAAAGGATGGTGTTCCTGCTTGATGGGAAGGAGGAGAAAGTAGCCTATTCTTTTGTTTGACAGCAAATAAAAGATTGATTCTGAGATTTTACAGCAGACTAACAATACTACTTTGTCATCCCTAATAGGACTTATAATCTGCTTAATTATGCATATTGGTCAAGTGACAAAACTGAATAGACATCACAAGAAGGTAAAGAAAAATCTTTCAGAAACATTATCATGCTGTCTATTCAGTTGGTTTATTCAGTGCTCCTGAACAGTTTTGTCTTCTCTCTTCCCCCTTCCTGATAATAAGTACCATTAGCTGCTATAAATATCAACTGTGGTTTTACCAAGAAATGTAGAAAGTAATTCTGACTTGACTATGTGTCTTTATATGGGGAGTCTTAATGTGGCAGTGGATGAGGTGTAAATAGGAAAAATGTGAAGTTGCCCTTTCTTATGTCACCAAAAGCTGATTTGTCAGTGCAGGCATGTTCCAGGAACAGGAGCTGAGATAGGGAGATGATGCAATATGAGATAAGTGCAATGCACGGAGTGAAGCTACTTAGAATGAATATTGTAATTACATCTAGCTATCAATAAGGGGGTGAGAAAGTATGTATACTATGATATCACAAGTGAGGCAAAAGAAATGTTATGGTACTGATGTTATAGTCTTGTTGAAACTTTGTTCATCTAAGTAGAGAATGAATAGCTTGGAAGGGTCATCTGCTAACAGTGGTATTTTTATTGAGCTCTCAGCCTCAAACGCTTCTCCAAAAGGTTTCCAAGTCTCATTGAAAATATCTGAATTGTCACAGTGAAGAGATTTGAAGTTCCATTGAGATCTGGTTTCCTAAATATTCTTTCCAACTTTTACACTAGAATCTGTGGGGAGAAGATTTGGTGGTTTCTCTTAGTTTTGGGTGAAGTTTTTGGCTGAGCTGAATTATCTCATGCTTCTGCTTATTTTTAGCATGAAAGGTTTCTTTTCCTTTCATTCCTACAATCAACGTAGAATTGTCCATGCAATATCCCAGTCAAATTGGTAGGTTTTACTTCATATGACTAACAACAAAGGGCTAATGTGAGTAAGGATTAATTCCTCTTATTGTTATACTGTGCATGCCAGGGAATTATTTTAGTAAGATGCATTTCTGCAGAATCTGGATGTGGCCGGTGGTGACCCCCACAGATTAAAGCTACTGTTCTCTGGAAAGATGAGGCATCTGCTTTTTATACATCCAGCATTATGTGAGATGGATTCCACTGCACAGATAGCTGTTAATGTGTTAGTGACCATCCCACTTCTATTTTCACTGGCTAAATGGCGGCACTGACAGTGAAATCAAAGCTAAACATGATAAAACTTATATGCTAACAATGCAAGTACCATCAGTGTTTCAGGTACTGTAGTCTTCACATGACATGTTATGCATGATTTAGTGTATTACATCCATCAGCTGCCTACAGTCTACTATCACTTGCCAGGCAGCTAGCACATTGGTACCTCTTACTGGTTGTGCCCTCTATTAACACATTAACACAGAATTACTGTACAACACAAAATTACTGAGGAGATTTCATTCACTTGTAAAACCAGTGAATGATTTTCATTAACTATTTCCACCCCTCAGACAGGAAGTACTGTTTGTGCTATCTGCATATGTGCAAAGTAATTTCCCATCTTTCCTACATCAAAAACTGTTTCGATACAGAAAATACCCTTGTACACATATACAAACATACTTTCATAGCTGTACCATACATTTTACCTAGCAATGTTTGTTAAAAAAGGTCTCTGTATGTGTTTCTTTTCATATTGAGTTTAAAATGAAATGGAAAAAGCTGCCTTTGCAAGGAATTTTTATTGGCGAAGCATATAATTTACTTTGGCTCCATAAATCAAAGTGCAGTCATGCTGCAAAATATGGGTAGCCCATTTAGAAATATTCCGTCAGGAGGTATAGAGGTACAGTATATTATACCTGCTGTTTCAAATAAATAGCATTCTCAATTCCTGTTCATCTGTATATAATATCTTTTATTGCAATGTGGTGCTTTCCATCAAGGTAGTTAATTTTGTTCCTGCAATTCAAGATGTAATTGATCACTACAGTACTTGCCCTTGGGACAAAGTATCTTTTTATCCGGTGTGTTGTTTCAACTTTTCACCATTCTTTAAAAAATATTCTAAACGAAACATTGTAGCCTGTACAATAAGTTTTTTTTTTTTTAATTATTTTCTTCTATCTCAGCATACACATGTAGTCTGTAATATGTACTACACACATCCTTCTGTTCTCTACCTGCACTTTGTTTTGCAAAAAAAAATGCATTTCAACATCATTTATATGAAGCTTATGGAATATTTTGGTTAGCTTTAGACCACAAGGCTTCAGTTCAGCAAATTACTTAATTTTGTGCTTAATCTTTTGTTTTTATAGAGCTGCTCAAATAGAGAGCAATGCAGTGCTGGTTTTTCAATTTCAATGTACTAGAATTGAATTTATTTATAAACTATTACTTTGAAATAGTTACAGTTTTTTTCAGTTGGACTTTTAAAATCTTGTAAATATTTTATACAATAAAATTATTTTTTTATTTTAAAGTAATTCAAAATGAAAAATTCATAAGAAGACTGTGTCAGACTTTGCAACTAAGATGACTCTGTATGCCCAAGTAAGCTAAGAAATAGCTGAGGAGGGATAGAGGTATATATCTTTTGGTCAGCTGCTAAAAGAAGTATTGACACACTTACTGAAGCTAAATAAGTCAGAATGCCTGAAGAGTGATGATATATTTCAGACAAAACCATAATGGATCAGAAGTGTAGTTATCTTACACTTTGACTGTTAACTCTTTGGGGCAGAGACTGTACACGTAGTAGGTCCTCCAAGGTACTATTTCAGTACAAATAAATAATAATAATAATAAACCATGTGGCATTAGAGAGGCCAGCAAGTGGTCAAAGGAGAGTGAATGCTCAGCACTTGGCATTAGGGGGTATGCCTATAAAACAGCAGGTAATATGCTGGGAAGATCTGCATGAGAGCAACTTATGTGGTTAGATGTGTTCTGCGGATTGAAACTTCTAGCCCTATCCATCTAATTTAGATGGGCTAGAAATTTTTTTAAAAATAGGTTTCCTAAGAAATTCCATTGAACTTTTAAACAGGTGTGAAAAAACTAGAACAATGATGGGTTTTTTTGCTACTTTTGAATTCATTTTTGGCCAACTGGTTGAAGTAAAATAATTGGAGGGAGTTATATGGGTATTTGTTAACATTTTCCTGCACAATGTATTTTAATTTGGAGATAATCCAAACTGAAGACAAGGGCTTTCTCTTTAAAAATAAAATTGTATAAAAATATTTTAGTACTAGGATCATAAATTACTTCAGAAATATGAGTTAAGTAACCTTTCTAGAGCACAGAGGCATCACTATAACAGCCAACAGACAATGGTCAAAATTCCAGAAATAGCTTTTAGATATTAATATTGAGACTTAATTAAGGCATAGTCTGCATATTTTTATGATTGCTTTTTTTTAGAATTTCTAGAAATTGATTTATTGGAAAGAATATTCATAAATCAAGAAGTTAGTTGAAAATAATTACTTTATATGCATCCAGCTCCTAATTTTGAATGGATAGCATTTCTGATTGGGGTGGTCAGTCCCATTTCTGATTCCCAAAATCTGTGTATTTAAGCGACTGGAACATAATTAGCGTGGCATGAATTGCAATAACAGATCTTCAGTAGAAAGTGAAATCTATTGTTAACAGTAATGAAAACAAAATTATATTACATTCTGAACAATTCTATTTCCAGTATACTTTCAAGGGTAAAGAAAAATGACTGTGTAGTAGTAGGAAAACTTGTATGATTTAATAGTAGTATATGAGCAGGAAAAGTTTCTAAAAAATGTTCCAGAGTAAACATAAGTAATTTCCCTTTTGAAAAACCCTAGTAGAGCAGCCTGAATGTTTCTTTAAATGTCATTGGTGCAGCTTAGCCAGTAACACTTTCTCCATCCAACCACATACTTAGCACTGGAAGTTTCTTGCCAGTGTCACTGTACTGGCTGGCTATAGTTGTCTCGTGAGCTTTAATGCATTGCATACATTCTCATTCCTTCAGTGAGACTGACAAGTGGAAGATTTCCGGAAAAGATTTGTTGTTATCAGGTGACTAAGTGTGTACTCAGTAGCACTAAACTCTAGGCCTGGCGTACTCAAATCTGGCATTGATTTCGAAAAGTTCCTAGTTATTAAAATGGTACTGAAGTCTCAGACTAGCTCGTGGAAGCGTGTTCATTAAAGGAATGTTACGGCACTTATCCAATATCTTTAAGACTCTTTAGGAGTATTTTAATCTATTTTCAACAAATACTGGGTTGGGCTATGTGCTTACAGTTCCTGACTTGCAGATCATCACTCAGCTATGTGTATATGATAAGCTATGGTCTGTATTTATGTGTTCTTTGGCATTTGATTTTGCTTCTGTAGATAAGATTCATGGGCTACTTTGCTCTTACCTGTCGTGGTTTCCTGTCTTTTCACTGTCTTTGTGAGTTGAACCTCTAGTGGTCTCTTCAGGATGTTTTCCTGACTATTCTGGCTGTGGTTACAGAACTGAGGATTCCTTTTCTCTTTTCTTTTCCTCTCATCAGGTAGTACACAGTGTGCATCCCTAAGCATTGCTTGTTGACAGATGTCACCATTTTACCAGCACCACATATAGAGCATTTTCATCATTCAACAAAAATATGTTGCTAGGAAGAATTACAGAGTTTAGAGCTTGGAAAATAATACCAAATTTTGTAACAAAATGTTTCAGCTTGCTATTGTGTGTCCTATACCACTTCATAAACATTCGTTACTGTTTGAGTATGCCATCATATGGTTAGGCAGTTGCTTTTTACATACTCTCTGGAGTAATTTTTATTTCTTCTGAACTTCTAAATCTGATAAATTCTGTCTGTCCTTCAGGTGTTACAGGAATCTTGAATTGCTTATAATAAGAATAGCAGAAATATACTTTCATTCTTATGTTCTTTACAGTTGCTTGTTGTTAAGGTTGTCAAACATTGCACATTCTAAGGAAGTTTTGCACATTAACAATGGAGGTAGAGTGACATGAATTCAAAGTTGTTTGTCTATTTTGGGAAAAAGAAGGGAATAGATAATGTAGGCATGTAACTGAAGGATGCCAAAGGCAGAAGGAACTTGCATTAACAGTTCTGGTGCTGACACTGTAGCTAGTTTGGAATGAGAAGAGATGGAGAGCTAGTGAAAGCTGGAAATGGCTGGAAAATGAATTTGAGATCAGAATAAAGAACTAGACAAGGCGACTGAGTCTAGGATATATAGAGACTGCAAAGGGAAGTGTGGAGGGGTGAGACATGCTGGATCAGATTCAGAGGATCTTCATTTTGTAATCATCTGCCTCATTCTCTGAAAAGCAACCAGCTTTTGCAATAAATGAGGCAGGAGACTCCTTTGCCATGCAGTTTTCCTAGAGAAAGTCTGCCTTGAGCACTGGATAAGTCAGAAATCTATAGATGTGATTTTAGATTATCTTAGCAGATATATATACACGGAGTCATAATTCAGGATGAGCAAGCAAACAGAATGATAGTATTTTCACATACCTGCTTTTTGACTTTGCAACTTTAATAATACTTTTGAAATATTTTTTTTCTGTGTATACTAAAAGGATAGGGTACACAGAAGGATACGTATCTATTCACATTGACAAATATGCATGTTCAAGTATACACAAACTACACAAATGGACACACCAGTGAAAGTATATGTACATAGGCACAGACATACTCACAAAATCAGGAAGGCATAGGGCCATGCATGCACATGTGCACATACAGAAACAAATTCACATAGAATAAGTGAGTGGCCCATAACCACAAACAGCATTGCATGAATACTCACATAGACACCTACACACCACAGTTTCCATCACAACTATATAAAGTGACAGAAAGGCCTGGAGCTGTGCAAACATCTTTAAAAGACACCCACACAGCCATGACTGTCTCAGGCTGAAGAAAAGGGAATATTGAAAAATACTGTCTGGGAGAACAAAACAGGAGAGTCAACCCGTCAAATGTCTGGAACTAAAATAATGCCAGAAAGTATACCCCGGCCAAAAGCACTGCCAGGAACTAAGTCAGTCACACAGCAAGAGCAGTCATCCACACATACATATGCTGCAAGAAAAATATCCACCACCTGCCAGCTGGCTACTAGCAACGATGACCTCTGTGTATGTGGGGCCAGTGTGTTGGCACCAGTGTTGGAAGAGGAAGAGGAGTGGAAAGAAAGGAAACAGCAGTAGGAAATCAGAAACAACAGAGGTGAAATGGAATCAGTGCTCCCAGTCAAAACATTTATTTAATAGAAACAGAAGTCTGGAATGTGCACAACTTAAGTTTTACACAGTGAAAGGTCCTGGTCATGTGTGAAGCTTCAGCCTTCTTGAGTAGCAGGAGGTCTTGTATGTGTGAAGCACGTTGCTCCACTTAGCACACATCGGATGTCTTGAAAATGTCAGACAATGAAACAGGTGGCTAATTGGCTTCCATCCTTTCAGCTCCTACAACAAGAAGAAATTTGGTCAAGTGGTGAGAATAGGACGCTCAGTCAGGTCTCCTGGCTGGTGTTCTAGGCTCTCTCTCTGAAGTGCTGTGTGATCTTGGGTGACTCATTCGAGCTCTTTGTGTCTAAGTTTGCTATACGTAAAATAAGGATAATAATGCTTCTTTGCCTCTTAGGGGTGCAGGAAGAGCGAAAGAATGGATGTAAACCTCCTTAGGAGTCATGAAAGATACCAAGTAGAGGAAAGCTGAATTGCAAATGAAATTCCTGAAATCTGTCTCTGAGTCAGACACAATGTTGCTGGGTAGATTTGAGTGACACCAGTGTTTCATGGCAGTCAAATTCAATTTTCCTGCTGGTTCCATATCTGTATCTCCTGTATTTTGTTAGTTTTGTTAGTTTTCAGTATGATACAATCTATTTTCTCCCAGTATCATGCTATTACTGTATGACATCTCCACACCTAAACTTTACTTTGAAAAAACCCAACTAATTGAAAAAAGCAAATTTGACCTTCTTAATTTCAGTATTTTCGTGCTTGGCCTGAATAGCTAATAGCATTTTTTGCTCTATTGTTTTTACCTATTGCTTTCTGAACACTTTTCTTTACAAGTCTAAATCCCAAAGAAAAACCATCCAATAAGTTACCTGCTTATGTATTCCTCCCTAGTGGATAAGCTATAAATGTGGGAAGCTCATCAAATAATCTATTCTTAATTAAGGTAGTAGGAGTTTTTGCATTAACTTGATTTAATGCTCTGTTGCCTTCAGTCTCAGCTCATAAGGAACTGTTAAAAGTGACCATAGTGGGAATCCTTTTAGGCATGCCAGGCTACATGCCTTGGCTTTTCCTGTGTTGTGAGACCTACCTTTAAGTCGGTCAAGTCACTTATCCGTCCAGATACCCACCTGGACAACTGTGGTTTTGGCCAAAAATTCAATCCAAGATCTAAGAACAGACATAAATTTCTGTTGAAATAGTAAACACAGTAAGTTTTGTTTACAAGACATTCATGTATTTTTAACAAGAAAACATTTCATTAAGAAGTTCCAGACCAGCAATATACCAATTTTTTACCATGGGATTTCACCTCATGGATGAAATGTAGAACTACTCAGAATTTCTCCATGAGACATTTTCTCATCAATGAGTGTCATTCCAGAAAACTAAATATATGCAGATTGTCGTTGATTTTGACAATATGTGTTTAAGAAAATAAAGAGGATGTGGCACTTCAGTGGAGTGGAATGTTGTTTGACATAACTGGATTTGTATTGAAATGTATTTTGTCTTGATTTTTTTTTTGTTTTCAAATGATATTTCATTGCAGTCCATTACAGCCCATTTGGAAACTGCATGGGAATCATTCTTCTGAGGAGGTGCTTTACTGAGTGAGTGAAGGCAGTCATGCATCTGCTTTGCCCATATTTTGAGCCCACCAGATAGGACAAGTCCATTCAGAAGCTATGTGCTGAAAAGCAAGATATATTAGCTCAGACTCAATGCCATGTTCATATGGTTACATGGCTTTTGGATAGAGCTGGCTGCCATCTGGCTTGTGTGAAGTATGGTAGAGTAAAATCCCAACTGTCTGCACCTATTCATCTGGACAAACCCAACATCTGGTTAGAGAAACGAGTTGTAATTTATTGCTTAGTAAACTTGCTTCATTATTTTTCAGTTTCGCCTCTAACTTGTGTATTAGCAGGTTACATCCTGCATTTACACAGTATCTTCATTGCTACAGTGTTCATCTCATGCCTGTCATTAATGTACCTAAAACACTGCAAATAAATAAAAACTGCACAGCTGCTTAAGATTCCTTCATTAAATGCTTGGAATAAAAATTTGCTTTAAGTCCAGTTGAGAATATTAGTGAAAAAAATGCTTCCTTGATTAGAAAAGAATTTAAGTGAAAAGTCATAAATAAAAAACTGTAACACCCTCCCAAAATAGTTGTTCAGGAGAAATTTTTCTGGAAAAGCTTGGATTTAATTTTGTATATATTTATATATATAAAAATATACATATTTTTGTACTTGGATTTTAGCAAAGTAAGTAAAATGCCCAAAGGAAAAAAAAAATTCTCTGAATTGTTGCTGGTCAAAGTCTGGTCACTAAAATAACTATATTAGACAGAAAATGCTTGCAGACGTTGCAGATCATTATGAACTTATTATTTTTTAATTATGAATTATTTTTTGAATTATTTTTCACTTAGAAATTCTGAAAAGTCTGTTGTACTCAGTGTTGCAGAATTGCCTCTCCACCTGTGCTCATTTTTGCTCATATGCTCATTTGACTTGATCAGTGACCACCCACCTCTGTTTGAATTTTCAAGGTGAATGATTGAATTGAATCTTCCTATATAGTCTTTCCAACACTGGACCACCCTCTTACTGAGTCCTTTAAAACAAGCAGACAAAATATGTAAGTAAGTCCTTTGTTCACCCTCAACTTCACTAGTATTATTTTACAAGCATAATCTTGTTTAATACCTGATAATTAGTGGTAATAGCCTCTGCAGCTGTCAAAACCACACATCTCTAGCAAAAGCATAAAGAATATTAGGTATCCAGGCAGAGGCTACATTATCCCTCCAGTTTGTGTCTGTGAAGAAAAATATCTCCCTGATGTAACTCACATAACTTTGGTTCTTGCTGCTAATCAAATTCATGTTGGTTTTTTTTTTTTTTAATTATCTCAATCCTAGAAGCATCTAAGAAAGCCATCAAGGCAGACAATTTAATAAAGGAAAAGGGCACTTCTCGGCATTGTGGCTCTTTTAAAGAGGATCCAACAAGGGCAGAGGAAACTACACAACACTACCCACTAGAAACATGACACATAGCCTTTATTTTACTGTCCCGTTTGTCATATCCCAATACTCAGAATGTGGAATGTTTTAAAGATCTTGGAAACAGACTTCAAACCCTACAGCTATTGTACCATTTTAAATCTCTGCCCCCACAGCTAGACCCCAGATCATAATAGAACAAAAGCTCTTTCCACATATTCACTATGTGTCTGCAACACAGCTATGTTCTCGTTAACGAGTTTGGAAGTGGTATTGTCCATGCTTTGCACATTGGTATGGAGATTCAGGGGCTTGGCGTGGATGCTAGCCTCAGTTCTGCAGCTAATGCATGATATAACTTCAGCTATGTCATTTATCCTCCAAGACTCGGACCTTAGCAGAGGACAGCACAGCAAGAAAGTGTCAATAAAGAGAGCATCTCTAACATGTTTTAGGGTGTTTGTCAAACGTAATTCTGTGAAGCTGGACAACACAAGAATAATTTATGAAACTTATCTTGACAGCAAAGCAGTAATGACCCACCCACCTATCATGAGACAAGTTTGTGCAAGCCCAGGAAAACACAAATTACATGAAGATAGATCTATTTTTGTTCATGTTGACACATAGATCCATTTTAGCCACATTGTGTATGGGCATGGAACATGCTTAGAAAAAGCTAGTTGGGAACTGGGCTATTAGTGTTAGCGAAGCCAGAAACAGAGGAAAGTTAAAGTGGATCAGCATGGGATTTTAAACACAATTCCACATCAAGTGTTTTCTAATTATCATGGCTGACTACTATGTACGAATGTGTTTCATTCCCATGATTAAAGTTTATTACCAATGGATTTTTTTTTTGTGAATAATTTTAAGGTGAGTATAGAGAGACATGATGGCAAACCAAGTAAGTATTAGAAAGAATGGGTCAACAGTGTGTTTTCTTATTTAGTGTTCTAAGGTATAAACAAGAAAGATTTTCTGTGACCAAAAATCATAGAACATGTATGTTTCACTAGATAACATAATGCAAGAATTATGTTTGTTTCAAGAAGAGTGGAGGTGACAGATGGTATCGTGTTGTGTAGCCCCCTGCTATTGGATCATGACTGGATGTTACTGGCAAAGGAATACTAAGTTGGGCACTCAGTGACAGTATGTTTAGCTGTGTGGCTTTTAACTTACCTTTGACTTAATTTAAGGGTCCTGTTTCCATTTTGCTTGGACATTTCTTGTACAGCTCAATAGACTTTATGGACTGTGAAAGGCATTGCATTTCAAGGCTTCCCTTAGAGAAGTGAATGTGTGTGTTTGCAAATAGTCCTGTTTGTGGATGAAACTTGGTGGACTAGATTCTGGATAATTTTCCCACTGTTTCTAGTGGACACAGTGCAATTACAGCTGAGGATTCTGGTAGTGTCAATTGTATCCATAGTTTAGATTTGATACTTCCTAGATTACTTCTAATTCCTCAAAACTGGAATGAGTACTTTTTTGTCATTCATAAGAATCATAGAATAATTTAGGTTGAAGAGGACCTTTAAAGGTCATCTAGTCCAAACCCCCTGCAAGGAGCAGAGACATCTTCAACTGGATCAGGTTGTACATACACTAGCCCATACTTTACATCTTGCATTTAAAATGAAAAATTCTCTAATGTTAATCAGATTTCACAATAGCTCTCAATTAGAAAAATGTGTTTTCCAGGAGCATAAAGAGAGCATGTAACATGGAATGTGAAAGTTTCTTTGAAAGGTCAAGGCCTGTGATTACAAATTTGATTTTGAATCATTAATCTTCTGGGAAGTTTCTCTGATCCTGGAAGTTCTCATTCTAGTGCCATTCTAAAGGCTGTGTATGTAGCAGCAAATTGATGGCACAGCAGGAGAATTAAGCTTTCAAAAAATTATTTTTCTCTAATGAAAACCCTCTTAGGAAGTGATGTCCATTGCTGCCAATATAAACATTCACCTAGTGTCCATGCCAGGAATAATTTTTTTTTTTTCCAGAAAAAACAAGATGCTGAAACATGTGTAAGGAACATGGTGTGTGGTGAAAGCATGAAGGGCACGAAAGCAAGCTCCAGTTACACTTACTTGGAAAAATTTAGAAAAACCTGTTATCAAGGAGTGATATATGGTAACTTCTATTTATATTGCAGCAGTGTTTAGAGAACTCATCTTAAATCAGTACCCCATATGACAATAACTGTTAAATTCATCACAAGAAACAGCCTTAGCCCTCTTGAGTTCACAGTACTAATACACTAGATGAACAAACTAGGAGGCTGAGAGGCAGGAAAAAAAAAGGAATTTACCCACTGTCATAAAGGAGGCAGTTGCAGAGCTGAAAATCTTAATCCAGGGCAGTGTGCAGACCTCACTGAAATCAATACAGTTTTGCCATCTGATAATAAAGTGGTAAGAATTATCTCTGTCCTCTGCCTCCAAGTTCACTGCCATACTCACACAATCACATGTTTTTCTGACAAATTCCTAACACTGGTTAATTCCCGTGAGTTACAATGAATAAATTTTCCTTTTAGGAGAGTGGAGGCTTAGGGTATCAATAATATGTTATAAATCCTCTCATTGCTAGACTGCTTTTCCAGCCAGCTTGTCCCTGGCTGGTATTCATTGTTATAACTACTGAGAAAATGGTGATATGTTCTGCTGAAAAGAAACACTTTTTCACAAATATTTTAATGAAAATTTAATTTTTTTTTCCATCAAACTATCCAGCTGCAAATATTTTGATTGAAAAAGATGATATTTTATGAAATATGTCATTAATCTCCTGCCACATGCTGAATATAGAAGCAGCAGTTTCCTAATGATTTAATACCATCACTGCTGACCTCCTACATGGTTAATACTAATGGGCCTTTCTAAAATGCACCTGGCTGCCTCTTTGTCCCCCTTCATGTCTTTCTGAGTGCATCTCTCAATTGTTAGTTCATGAGTTTAGACCTTTCGCAGTTGAACCTTTAGAGTCTTTTTCCTTCTTACACATAAACTACTTCATCCTGAATAGCAGCCAGCACATTGTTAAGAGTTTGATCTATGTGGTTCAATACCTTACTTTCTTTCCTACCAGTGAAGAAACTGGCAAAGCAGCCTGCGTAAAACAGCTCGTTTAATAATAGGAACAATTCATTAGAGGGAAATAATTTAAAATACCAGGCAGTTGGCACCCATATTGCTGTACTTGCCTTTGTGCTGACACTTGTGCTTATGTGGCTGCACAGGGAGCTGAATCAGGGAACTGGAAGAAAACTTCCTTTTGCAGAAGGAGGGGGTTGTTTTTTTCAGTTGGATTAGTTCCCTGACCCAAATTACCATGCAACCACACAAGCATCCCTCTCAGTGGCAGGCCACAGTTAGATCAACTTAATTTGCTCATTTCATCTCAGCTTAAGTGGTTGGTGAATGTTAGAAATAGCATTTTTCAAGTTAGTTTTTCTGTAGATCTGTATTTCTGGAAGATGTTACTTCTTGTTCTGTGTAAAGTTTGTGTGTCTGTTCACATGTCCCAGTTGGTGTGTTCTTGCCTTGCTCAGCCACCTGTTCTGGTGATCAAGCCTAGGTACTTGTATTGGATTTTATGCACTGGGCATGTGATCACATATTTTAAACAGTTTTTAAAGTGTAAATTATTGAGATGAATTCAAGACCTGGATAAGTAAACTGTGAACAGCTGACAGCTGTGTAACTGCATCCTGATAAACTTAAGCATCACCACCAATCCACCAGTCACCACATACGTAAGGGAGGAAAATTGCTTTTTTAATCAGAGGTGATTTGAACACATCTCTGCAAAGACCTATCAGGAACACCTTCACTTCAGCTGAAGTTTCTATGTTCAAGTCATTAATAAGACTAAACTCCGGTGAGGATGTAGATTCAGACTGTCTAGATATTGATATCTAGAGATGATACTTTATGTCTAGAAATTAGTACTTTAGTTTGCATTTAAACACATAAACAGCAGGACATGCAGTTTCTATTCAGAGTTGAACAAGGGTCTATTCCCATTTATGCAGTGTTAGAGAAAAGTTCAACTCTAGGTACTTCCTAACTAAAGAGTGCTTTGGCTTGTGAAAGAAAAGTATTCTATAAGAGATCACTTTCATTTGTGATGGTTGAATTTTAAATTGATTGCATTGCAGTGAAAAACTGCAAGGACCTATGTTGCTAACATATCAACATTTTTTGCACCACTGCTGGAGAAGAACACTAGCTAAAAGAATGGTTGCTTCATCAGCCCCTGTTTACCTGTACAAAGCTTGATTGTAACATACACTTAGGGTGCAAATTAATACAGAAAAATAATATAGCTGAAATTGTTACACAGAAGAAAACTTTTCCTAATACTACTGGATTAATTTTCTAGTTTTCTAGGACTGGGCTAGTTTTCTTATGAATAGGTTGTAGTAGAGACTGGTAGAGCATTGCTTCTAGGAAAGAGGACAACAGATTGCAAACTGTGGGCAAAAATGGAGGGTAGCAGTATCAGGAATGCATACACACATTTGGTTCTATGAGAGCTAAATGGTTTGGACATTTATCATGGATCCCATAAATAGATTACATTGTTTCTGTGAAATAGTTTGACATGAATTGAAAAGAGTCACATTTTAAAAATAAACAGTAATATGTCAAGTTCAGTAAAATCTCCTATGTGGAAGGTTATTAAGTTCTCAATTAAATTTCAGCAACTAAGTGTAGAGCATGGGGTTGGGCAACAACTGTTCTATAAATGATGACAGACCAGAATGCTCCCTGTTTTGCTAAGAAACCTGTGGAACTCACATCACCTACGAGAAAGAAGAAAAAGAGGCATGAAGGAAAGAGAAAACACTTGAAATGAGTTGGATAAAACATAATCTTGACTTGTCTTAGAGTAATAGATCTCGGCCTTTTCCACACTGTGACTGCATAGTGTGGTAGACAAATGTTATACATAGCTTTTACATTAAACTTTATGTTCACGGATCCAAAGTATTCAAAGTAGTGCAGGAATTTTATCACTAAATTAAAGGAAGGGAAACTAAGGCAGAAAGAGTTGACAAGAATTGTCCATGGTCATCATACAGGCAGTTAGCTGACTGAAAACAGAAGGAGCCTTGACCCCAGTCCATTGTTCAAGCCATAGTGCCACATTGACCAGACCCCCCTCCAAGCTAAAACACCAAAAATAATAATTTCAGTACTTTCTCTCATTTGCCAGAAAGAAAGAAAGAAAGAAAGAATTGTTTTGACTTCTAGGACCCTGTTAATGACCTTCCTGGAGTTCCATTATCTTGCAGGACTCAACTTAGTCCAAATAACCTCTTCTCTGCTATGATATAAACTTTCAGTGACCACACACTGTCAGGACTGGAATTTAACAAGTAATTCTCTGGTAATGCCTGAGAAGGAGGATTTGATGAATCACTATCTGTATGGTGTCTTCTACTGCTTCCAACTGCAGTTGGGGCCTCATTTTGTTAGATGCTGGAGCTGGACAAGAGGATCTGTCTTCACAGCATAATAAAATGCTATGCAAATATACAAAACTCTGTCTGAATAATATGAGGCTCTCTCCAAGATGGATTAATTAGTCTGGTGCTGTGCTGCACATTGTATCTGGGCTAGCTTGCATAAGTTCTGCCCTGAGGATGTGCTGTAGGAGAAATGGTCCCCAAAACACACAGTTCTCAACTGTGAGGTAGCATGAACTCTGCCAAATGTTTCCCATTTCTCTCCATACATACACTTATCTCCTATAATTAAGATTCTTTGTGTATACTCTACATTTTAGGGAGAGGAATGTAACAAGCATTTGACTCTAGGCTGAAGAGGTGGACACAAATCCATTTTTTTTTCAAAATTTCCTTGTTTCTTAATATAGAAAAAGTCTAGACTTTCTCTAGACTATGACTATAAGGTCATAGCTTCAGAAATTTTAAGGCCTGAAGGAACCATCTAATTTGACTTGCATTCTAACAAAGGCCAGTGAATTTTGTTCAGGTGGTTTGTACTGAATCAGTGGGATTCAACCTCAGGCTGCTATAACAATTCAGGCTTTAACAGAAAGCCACAACATTCAGACTTGGTCAAAGGATCAGAACTTCTCCAGAGTTTGAGCATGTGTTCAGGCTATGAGAAGATCTGATCTTGTTTCTACTGGAGCTTAAGAACACAGAAAACTTCTCTACATGTTTTCCATTATCATTTCCATTTATTTGATAGAAAATAAAAATATGACCCCCTTCTGTCCTTAGCTCCAGCTTGTCCCTTCTGTAACAATTGCAGAATCAAAAGATGTAAGCATTTGTGAAAACTAAAAGCCACGGGGAAAATATGTCTTTTGCTCATCACATTTTGTTTAAAAATCTGAATTTTTGGATGAAACTTTTCTGGCTATAGCCATGCTATGACAAGCCATCAATATGTATTTGGAAGTGGCATCAAAAAGACAAGGAAAATCAAATGTCACACTGTATTTGTCACAAATAGCTTGAAACTGAAGTGAAATTTATTATTTTTCTCTTTCTCTGAAATGAATGTCTGTGAGAGCAAATAATAAAATACTTCTGAATCCATCTGCCACTACTCTAACAAATGATTATTAGCTAGAGATTCAGATTTTCTCTTGTAAAATAGATTTCATTGAGATTTTTTTCCTTTTATTTCTTTTATATGCACTTGGATAAATTACTGGGCTGAACAGAATTGTAGACATAAACTCATTAAAAATCACTTGATATGTGGTGATGTCTAATGGTCAGAAACATGGGTTCTCTGAATATTTCTTTTGCTTAGTATTAACAGTGTGTGAACATGAAGGTGCTTGAAAGAACCTGAGCCTTTACTTGATAGGTTCTGTGCAGTTGTGATCAATCATAGATCTTACCTAGAGGAGCAGCTCACAATTGAAGTGCTGCAATACTAGGGGTGGGGACCAAGGAGGTAAGAGTTAAGATCAATGACATCATTCCAGCCATGCTGTGGCTGATACTGTCATTTAGCAGTTTTAGGCATGCTTCATACCAGAAAATAGTTTTGAAAAGTGATTCGAAAGCATGACATTTACTATTCTAGATGCAAAGGAGCACATTCCTAGCTTGCCTGCATGACACCTTCAATGCTTTTGTTCCCTTCATCCTATATATTAAGGTCCTACTTCTGTAAGGACAATGATGGATATGGTTGTCAAAGTCACAGGTGCTTTGTGAGGTTTATTGTATTAGCATGCCTGCTATATTAGTCATGCTTCATGAAACATGCTGTGTAGATCTTATGTCTAATTATGGAATGTATTATTACAAATCAGTCTGCAGCTAGAATGGCAATTTAAAATTTATAGTACCTTTTAATGGATGTGATACAGAAATTATCTTTTCATTTTCTGAGTATCCTGTTTTAATAGTAATAGTAAGCCATAAAAAGACATTATGACTTATTTGAACAGTATAAGGCATTGCCACACATACCTGAGTTTGAGTCAGGTTCTGATGTCTTAGTTAAGCTTTAAAACACTTTCCTAGACTAATAGTAGACCCCTTCTGCAAATGAGGAGCAATGTGATACAATGCCCAGGTCACCGAAGCAAGGCTCCAGGGATGGTTTTCTTACCTGGCTCTGCTGAAGACACATTGAATAACCTTGAGTAAATTAGTTTTCTTGTCTTGTCTTGTTTGAGCAATAAGGTCCTGAGACCTCTGTTGTTTTACTTCTGTAGCATCTAATGCAAATGCTGTTCTTATATTTCCCTCAGTTATTTAAGCCTTCTTGTTTTTCTGTGAGTAGTTTGTATGGGGCTCCACACTCCCTGGACAGTACTTTGCCAGGAGAATATCCACTATATGTATCTTGCCTTTGTCCAGTCATCTATTTAAAAGCAATAAATGTCATTTCAACTTCCTCAGGTGGGCAAATAACTGTAATTTTGATCTTTTCCTCCATCCTTAGGGAAAAATGTAGCCTGCAATTGAGTTTCCTACTTAACATGGTATTTAGGAAGAGACATCTCCGTTCTATAGTTCTTTTATTTCTTACAGCAAGAGGCTAAATACATGAAATAATTAGCTAGTAAAGAGCAGAGCCAGATTCTGTGCTCATAAGCAGGAGGATATTTATAATAGTAATAGAGTTCTTATGTTAGCAGACAAAGGAGGCCAAACCAAAGCACACAGTGCTAACAGACGTTTTTTATATGTGGATGTAGTTCATAAATATAAATACTTAACAAGGGTTCTGGAAGATTTTCTGTCTTCTAGGATAAGGAATGCAAGTGAATACTAGATGCCATTCTGAAAGGTACAGTCTAGTTCATCCAGAAATTACAGCCATCAAGTAGCAATAAGTGGTATGAATCTATGGACTGTGTTATGCAGAGAGTCAGATGAGTTAAACAAGTGATCCTGTGTGCTTCTAAGAACCTAGTGTACATTTTCAGTGTGATTGGTGCAGTACAGATGCGCAGAACAGGTAGTCTCTTCTGAAACATATAGGGTTTAATCAAGATATTAGAAAGTAAACAAGTAGAGAGTGAATCTTCCAATGTTTATTTTACACCATTACCAAATACTAACTTTCCTTTGGGTGTCACAATAACACAATTTATAGGATGAGATAACTGAATCTTTGTGGACTAGAAAGGAATTTAAGAAACTTTCTAACTTAATTATATTTGCATAATAAATGTGTTTTATCTCTGTAAAATTATCAAAGCCACTGCTGAGAGAATGGAGATGTCTCTTATGGAACATGCTTCCAAATAGTTCACCTCAAAGCATACACAAGCTCACTGACTCCAAGTTAAATATTTGTGGAAGGACTCCTCTGCATGTTTCCAGCATTTTATTTGCTGTGGGGATTGCACAGTATTGCAATATAAACACAGCAGTTTCAGCTAGTATGACAAAGAATTGCAATTAGTTTAAAACCTTTGTAAGCAGCAGGTTACCTTGCATAAATTTTCAGGATTGCTAAGTTCACCAAATGCTCTGACTCTAAATCCTTCTCACTTTTTATCTATTAGCGTATTTGAGAGGCCATGTGAGGTATGCAGACACTTTTCTGCCAAAGAGCTGGTTAATAGCTCCCCTTTCACCTTAGCCCTGTGGAATGCTTCTCAGAAGTTGTATTAGATCTTCCAAGGTGTACCAAGGTATCCCCTCAGGATGTGAGAAAGTACTTGTGATGAGGCATGCTTAGTTAGGGACTTGATCAAGAGAGGAAAATGGGCAGCTGTTCAAAACGAGGCAACTGAACTAGAGCATCTGCATAGCTGCACATGTCCAAAACAAGTAACTGGTATTTTGGCCTAATTATTTTTATTTGGTTTTTTTTCCACAAAAATGCAATTTTTTTTTTTTTTTTTTTTGCACAAAGCAGCTGATTTGGGGATTATACTACATTGAGTAAAAAGGTTAGGTTTCTAAAGAAAAAAAAAGTTATTTCTAGCAGGAGACTTTTCTTGCAAATAAAAGAATGAAGTAAACAAGAAGGTATAGACACAGTGACCAATACTTTTGTGTTAGGTAGGAAGTACAGGAGTACTACACCTGTCAAATTCTGAAATCAGCACTCTCTGACAAAAACACTGTATTTTCCTTTTGATCAGCTGTTATAGTTAAGAGATCAAAACAAGGAAACCTACACTTCTCTTGATGTGAAACTGGATACAGAATGATAATAGGAGAAGACTTTTTATCCATGACGTAAACAACTGGGGTTGTCTCCCAAACCTGCAGCCAACAGTTAACAATCTGATGGAAAAATGAGACCTTGATTAACAGATTTTACTTAGGAAATGAAAACCATCATAAATGCCTAGCAAGGATGCTGCTTAAGCAAACCAGATTTCCAAAGGGAGCATAGGTAATGCCAATAATTACATAATATAGTCAAACAAATACAAGGAAAGTGCCTCAAAAACTTAACAGAATACATAACTGAGGTGGCTGTTAAAAGCCCATGGATTTCAGCTGGTAATCTTTCAGCTGGTATAGATACTTGGGGCTGTAGGAGCAAGGCATTCTTGCTGTTATGGAAAATATAGGCTGTATCTTAGTGTGTGGAAGAGAAGTTATGTATATATGTGCAGCTTAACACATGCACCTTAATAAACTTGATAGAAAACAGCATTACTCACAGGTACTCTATGCACTGAGCCGCACTGGGGTACAGTGAAAACACAAACAATCTGCATGCGGTAAGTACTCAGGACAGAAAAAAAACTATTTCCCTGCATCAGGCCAACGAGCACCACATCTGTATCTAATAACTGTAATCACCCTGTATGTAACTTAAATAAATCTGCATTACCATGTAAATGAATTACCATTAAAATAAGACCTGGCCATAAATTTTCCATAGAAGAGGAAGTTTCCCATGGTGAATTCTATTAATTCTTAATAATTCAATCTAATTGCTCTCTGAGATAATAATTCACATCTTCTGTTTTGTTTTCACCTAGTGGTTATCAAATGACTAGCAATTTTTCACTACTTCCTAAGAGCGCAGTTGTTCTAGCTGAAGAGAATTTTGTGTTGGGAGCTTTTGTAACCTGCTAGCCTGAGACTCTGTACTTGGGTAACGTGATAATGATTTTATGGCTTTTGCTAAAATGATGCTTGTCAAAATGTGAGCAAGGCAAAACCAACTGCAAATTATATGGCCTAGTACAAAAAAAAGCATCAGGGGAAATTTAGTAAGCTGTGCTGCCCAGGAGTTCAAGCTAGTTTAAAGTCTGTCTACAGCATCTCTGCATTGGGCTGTTTTTTCCAGCCAGACACTATATATTGAAGCCAACTATATATTAAAACGGATCTTTACAGATATGCAGAACACCATCAGTCACACTGAAGTCAATGAAAGTTCAAAGCAGTCATTACCACCTATGGAAATGACATTCATTAACAAGAACTCTGAAAACAATGTGGGTAACAAGAGTTGGAGCATACACCTCCAGAACTAAAACCACACATGTAGTCACTGAGATATTGGCAGCTAGCAGCAGGAATAAGCCTCAATAGAAAGCCATATAGTTAAGCTCACATTTATGGTGTGGGAAGCACTTGAATCATGCTCTGCCAAAACCTGTTTCCCCTTTCATCTTTTCTAATACTGGTGTCTCAGAATATTTATTGTAAACAAAGTGGCTGGCAGAGGGCCATTCTCTGGACCCTGTATCAAACGGCGTGGCACAGTTCATGCGCACACTGCTTTACTCTCTTCCACCCAAAGCAAAGCATCCTGCTTCAAAGTGTCATCTGGAAACAGTCCCTGACTTGAACAATTTCCATAGCATGCCCAGTCATTGCCTGAGAGAGTGTCAATTGACATGAGCCAAAATTATGCCAAGGAGCATGCTAATAATTCAATAGCAGGCATGGTTGTATGCCAGTGTGTGCTTGAGCCTATGTGCTAGCCATGATTAGTTTACTAGCACAGAGAGAGTTTTATTATGTACATGTGTTAGTCACGTAAATGTGTTCTAACAATATGGTGAGGGTGTACAAAACATCTGTCTTCATTTTCACTCCTCTCTAAAGCTACATATAGTCCACCTGGCTACAAACATGAAGCAAAAGGCTTAGGTAAGTTAATGAAGGCAGTAGAATAAAACCATGAATATGTGGAAGCTGTATAGGTACTAGGAAAGTGTACTGCATTACCAGCCTTCAGATATTAACTTGGATTTGCAAGGAATGGCAAAAGGAATGTCTGCTAATGCAATGATTCAAGTATATCAGTATATTCTAATGGCTGAGTAAGCTCGCAGACAAACAGGAGCCTGATTTCTATGCTTAGTTCTCAAGATAACCATGGACAAGTCACTTCACCTCTCAGCTGGTAGAGTTCATGATGTTTGCAAACCATTTTAAATTTTGCCAGTGAGAAACCTGTGAAGTGCTAACCAGTGTTAACTGCTGTGAATGTCTGCAGAGTACTTCCTCTGCCTCTGTAATCACTGATTTGAGTTGCAAAAGAAAGAACTGGCTGCTGGATAAAGATACAAACAGTACCGAGAAAGAAGGAGTCATTGCGGCTGCAGCCATTTGTAAAGCATTAAGGGACACAATTTCAATGGACTGCAGAGGGCTTTTCACCACATAACTCCCTTTGATTGCAATGGGAACTGAGTACTTATGAAGGCTAAGTTGTGTCAGTATAGCACAATGAGGAGGTTTTCATCTCACAGTCATTTGCATGGCAGTGATTTGTTCCTTCCATCAAGTCTTCTAAATTATGCAAAAACTGAATAATAAACTGCAAAAAAAAATATATGCAGGGACAGAATGCATACGTTTCAGTAAGCAGGCAATGAAAAAAAAGCATGTGCGTTATGTTTGCAGGCAAAAATCACTTCCCAACAGCCTGACTCTCAAGGATGGGAACCTAATGAAATGTCGTGTCATATATGATGACTCTGTAAAACCTCCTGCTGCCTTATATTTGAGAAGAAAATATTATTACATTGACAGTCAGCCTTAACTGTTAGACTGGAAAGGAACTAGAAATTAATTGTATTTTCAGATCCATTCTTCTTAGGCACAAAACCATTTAGTCAATGTCTGATGCAAGAGGAGAGGAAGAAGAGCCTGTCTGAGTAAGACACTGTGGAACAGCTGACATTTCAGAAGTTCAGTGAAAGTAAGCGCCCTGGAACCACATCATCATATATATGCTCTTCAAAATGATCCACGCCCAGTATGTCTTAGGAACAAGGGTTTGGCTACTGTGTGCTCAATCCCTTTGGATTTGTATAGAGCAGGTGCATACAGCACAATCCTTTATCAAAAAACTTCAGCTTTCTGTGAAAATGTAGGCATTAAATAGCTAAAATTAGAATGCTGATGGTCAGTCTGACCTTGTGTAGAAAATCCCACAGGTCTGCATCATTGTTCTTGAAAGAGCACTTTGGCTTTGTGGTTTAAGTCTTGCTCTGGGGATAGGTGGGGCCTGGCTGCTGACTGGATTTATATTCCTGGGTGTGTGGTAGAGTCCGTGCACAATTGTAATCAAATTACTTCCCTTCAATTTTTATTTGAGCAAATTTACCTCTGATTATATTTCTTTAGTCTGCTGTTTGTTTAGCCAGTAACACCATAGGGGCAGAAACTCTTCTTACTATCTGTACAGTGCTCTCACTAATAGAGCTCTCTAGTCACAGAACATGGAGGTACTGAGACCGTAGAAATATAGATAGACTAATCCCTTTAGTATAGGTAAAGTTACACTGCTATGAAAATCGTATGAATAATGGAATACCCAAAGAACTGTTTTTCTTCCTTTAAGAAATCCCCATGTTTACAGAAATTCTAGATAATGATTCAGAGTGACCTTGTCAGCAGTTGCAGATTTGAGGAAAGCACAAGCTGGAAGTAACTGATTCCTGAGCAAAAGTTATAATGGCATTAGTTACTGCTAACCATTTATTTTGGATTGTTCTGGTGGGTTTAGTCCCTCCTTTCTGCAGGTCTGACTCACTATCACAACAGGTATTAGTAATTACCTGCATTATTACAGCATAAAAGTCAGGAATGACTCTTAGAAATGACAGAAAGCTGGGAGCAAATTCAAAGATAAAACTATAAAACCAATATGAATTAAAAAACATTCAGTCTATCTTTTCCACATTTTCATATTTGGGCCCTACTTTTTTTTTTTTTCAAAATGTTTGTTTTTTTTTTTCTTGGAGAATGGACAAATATATTACTTGTATTATGTAAGCAATCACAGCGTATGTAGCTTACTGCCTGAATGTTCAATGTCAACTTGTGTGTGGGAATGGCCTTTAGAGAGTTCATTACATTAATTATTTTCTCATCACTATAATTGATTCCTTAAAAATTTCTGATTTCTACATGAAAGCTAGTTTATTATTTTATTTGTAATTATGTTTCAAAATAATTTATGTTGTGACTCAGGATAACAGCTGGCAGTCAATTTCCCACTGGTCAGTTCCATTTTTATTATTTCAGTCCTTTGATCAGAATTCATTTATATTGTATTTTAAAATTTGAATGCAGTTACTTTTCTGTTAGGCAAAAGAAGGCTGCTAATATAAAACGTTGCCTTATTTTTTAAAAATCTGAATTTTTTTACCATTATCCTTGCTGTGCTTAAATTTTTGTTGAAAGCAATATTCAGAACTCTTTAGCATCCTTTTAAATTTGGAAACTCATTTTTGCTGGCATGTTCTCTCCCATGATATGGAGCTCCTCCACCACTCTTTTGAAATAGGTAATGCATCTGTTCTCAGCTAAGAGGATTTACAGGATGATCTGACTCCAGTCTGGTGTGATTGTTAACTAGAGGTGGTAGATTTAATCCACTGACTTTCTTAGGGACCTTGATAATGAACTCAGTGGAATATATCCCTGATTTATAGACATTGTCTTACTTTCACTGAAGATGGTGTTATGCTGATTTTCACCACCTGACTTGATACAATGGTTTTCTACTGATGTGAAGCTGCTTTGTGATCATAATCAGGTGTCACAGAAGTTCAAGGCAGACAGCAATATTTTCCAAAGGCCAATATTTAATGGTATCAAAATATAATGGTCAAATTGAACAGGAATGTTATACTGCAGACAGTTCAGTGACACAACTTAATTACAGATTCAGGATGTCAGCTGGGAACTGTTACTGCATGGTAACTGGCTAAATCTAAGCTTAGAATGATGACTCAAATACACAACCACTCACCTATAACGTGAGGACACTCAACCCCGGGGGGTTTCCTAGGATGGCGTCCTGATCCGAGAGGAGAGTCTCCACCTGCAGACCTGCTGCTCTGAGGGAGACTGGCTCAAAGGGATTTTCCAGTGGGCTTCATTTATACCCTAAGCTGGATTGGGGCTCATGGTCAGCTATGGTCACACTGGCCCCATTGGTTAAGGGGGATCTCCTAGGTGACCCCAGTAACCACTGTGTGGGCTCAGCTAGAACTTTCTAGGGCTCTCCAAGTACATGAGCCTTCAAACTTTGGGAGGGAGGAGGGGTAGGAGCGGGTGCACCTGCCATGTCAGGCTCATAGCATATTTAAAAACAGACCCAGGTCTTCAGGTGTGGAATCTGTAGAGTACATGATACTGTGAGAGTGCCTCATGAATTTGGACTGTGTACAAAGATAAACTCATGTTTCTGACAAGTTTGTTTTTCTTTTAAGTGGATTTTGTATGGACTTGACAGCATTTTTTATCCATAGAAAATGTACAGCAAGACAGTGAGAAGACAAACTCTTCCTCACAACTTGTACACACTCTATCTGATCAATACACCTTCACTTTTACCAACATATTTCCCAAAGAAAGAATTCTGCCTGGAGACCTGATAGCCAGGAAGAAAAGATCAGATGCTAAAAACTCCATGTTTTGCTCCTGTTTCTTAATCTTGCCAGCACTAGACGTCTTCTATGTGGGACTTACTGATAGGAAACCTCTTCATTCCTTGTAATCCAAAATCAATAGCCATAAGTGCAACATAAGTAACTATAGACTAGGAGTCCAGACCATTAGAGCTCTGTTTCTAGCTATCTAGACATTGGGAAATCCATCTGTCAATTGATGACTTCAGTCATTGCTGGTCTAAGCTCTCACTCTTAATCCAAACTACAGTATCATCAAATGACTGAAATCTGCTACATAAAATACTAAAAACTGTTCCCTCCGGCAGCACTAGTAGTCATCTTAACTTTTCAACCTTTCAGATCCAGCGCTTGGCTCTTAATCCTTTGTTGTCCTCAACCCTAACTTAACCTCAGCCCTAACCCCATCTTTAGGAATAGCCCAAAAGCTCATCATCACTTCAGTAATAAAAGTCATTTGCTCCACAAATGCCAGCATGTCAACCTTGTTTCCTTAGCAATTTGAGCAAAAGAAGTTTGTTTTTTTGCTCCTGTAGTCCCAAATTGTAAGTCTAGCTCTAACCACCTTAGAGCAGTGGTGATGACCTCTTTGATGTTTAGTGACAAATTTATTTTAAAAATGTTTTAGCTCATCTTAAACACTCTTAGCTCATTACTAAGAGCTTTAATGTCACTTCATGCCTAAATTAGCATCTGTGCCAATGATTAATCATTGCTTGTCTAAGGTGGTGGGGAACAGAGCTGAGAAAAAAAGGGCATCGGAAGCAGGACTAGAAACTGTCTCCCGTTGTTCCTACTCTGAGGCGCAAACTCAGAGCCCATCACGGCTCATCAGGACACATAACTGCAGCTCAGACTGAACAGCATTTTGGCAGAATAATTGCCCTCTGGACCTGAGCAAGACTTGGTAGAAGGGCTGGCTATTCATGTGTACAGTAAGAGTTCAACTGATACTAGCAAGCGTAAGTCAAAGAATTTCAAGGAATAGCATATCTCCTTCTCAGAGGTGCATACTGATCCTCAGAGTTGGAGTTTAACTCCCCTTCCCTCATTCTCAGTCATGTAGGGTCTTGTAGAACTGGCTATGATGAAGACTTTTCTGCCTTCTTCTGAAGCATTTGGAATACGCCACAGCTGAATGTGGAATTCGGGGCCAGGTGGGCCAGTGACCTCCCTCCCTGTGGCCAACTGCTGTTTATAAAAGACAAGTGGCAGAAATGGCAACAGGCAGACTTTCAGCCTGATATGGAGCCGTCCTGTTCTGATGGTACACTCCCCAGACAGGGGACTGCAGTGTAAATCAGCATTGGAAGAATGCTGAGGTTTTAAAGTGAATGTTAGGCAGCACCGTTCCAAGATAAAATTTTACTAGAATATTAACATCTGAAAGTTTCCAATCCACCATTTAAACAAGAACAAAACAAGGCAAAATCAAAAGCCAGACAGTTGAGCTTGGAGGGAAGCATTCAAAGCAGAAATTGAATTAACCACAAGACAGAAAATTGCCTGTATTTGAAAAGAGAAAAAGGGAGAGAGAAATGAGATACTGCACTAGCAAAAGAAAGTGTCCAAATGTTGTATAGCATAGCAGAGAGTACTATTATTTTTCAACTTTCTTTTCCAGAGTAAGATGGTCAGATCTAATGGCTTGCTGCACCAAATTTGGATTATTTGGATTCTAGTACTAAAATTAGTCTTGTCAGTTGCCGATGGGGCAGTCTGCAGCTACTTCAAAACCTATCTCGGTTCATGAAGGACTGATGCTTTTATAAGCAGCCATAGCCACAATGCTAAAGTATTCCACAGTTGCAATCTTAAGTAGAATAAGTAACTCCATTGTACAGTGAGGTCACAATCTCAGGACTAGCAGGACAGAATAATTCAGGCAGAGTGACTCCATAAAAACACAGAGATGACTGTGTGGGTACACAGTATATTCACTGAGTGGGGAACAGTCATTGAATTCCAGTAAAGGGAGTCTTAACTTTTAACCCAAGAGCTTCCCTTCTTAGGTTTTTAGTCTGGCTATTACTACCCTCAGGCCTGTGTTCTTTACAGTGGTAAATTCTATAGATTATGATACTAGTAGCCACACTATGCTTGTCAGCATAACAGTAATTATTTTAAGTTTCCTGGAATAACAATAAAAATAGAATTGCCGAATTAAAATGACACGACACAAAGAAATACAAATTAATTTCCTATTTTTCTCATTTGCTTTGGAAAAAAGTTTTGCAAGGTTGCCCCAAAACTAGACGGGATTTTACGGCTTCACACTTTACAATGTTAATAAGTGCATGAAAACAGCTGTGCTTTTTACATCTCAGTAGCTCTTCCAAGTTGAAAACACAAGACAAACAAGACACTTCTGGTTTTAGCACAAGGTACTCACAAAAGTCAGATTTTTCTTTGAAGGAACTAATCTTCCTTTCTTTTTTTTTTCATTGTGCTTTTAGAGCAGATAGCTGATGATTATTAATTAATGCCACTGTCAATAAAGGGAAGCCAAAACCACCCTCATCCCACTCAGTACAGCTGAAAGGAAAGGAGAAAACACAATTCTTTCTATCCTAAGATGGCAGAGGGACCATAATTCAACAATGAAAGCAGAGAATTAGAGTTCAAGCAAACTGTAGATAACCAGTTTGGATTTCTGCTCAGCTTTGTGTAACTTGGGTGTAGAACTGAATGTCCTTGTGGCTTAGTTGTCTGTTCAAGTACTTACATGACTCCAGTTGCCTGTATCTGGTTTACATGTTTTTAATAAAACATGCTATGATTTAGATCTTCCTTAATTTTACAGATGTTCTTAGGAAGCACAAACAGAGGGGAATATTTTTTTTTTCAAAGTAACTGGGATTTTGACTGCCTTCCTGGGTAGTTCTGAATAGATATGTCTGTTTAGGGACTGATTTCCTAAGGATCAATGCCAGTTACCTTCTGAGAATAGTATTTTAGGTGCTTCAAGATAACTTTTCCAAAGAACTGAAAGATTGATACTTCCGAAGTGTACGCCTAAGTGGCTTCTCAAGGTCGCATGAAGTTTGCAGCAGGAGTAAACAAATGTGCTCCACAGGTCCCCAGATCAATCTTGCCCTCTTTGCCATTCTGTGATACAGAATAATAATTCCTGCCCACTTTGCACTCAGATCAGAAGGTCATAAAGAATGGCAAAGCATTAATTTTCAAACTCATGTGCTCAGAAGCAACAGAAGAACTTTGGCTTTAAATTTGGGTATAAATTTATTATAATGGGTGACTTCAACTTCCAGCAAAAAAGACTTGCCAAAAGCATGGTGTTAGTATCAAAAGTGGAAAAGACATTTCTATTACATACTCCTGGAATAGGAGCATTAGCTTACAGGTTTCACAGAGTCTTGGAAAAAACATGTAAAATGTAGATTCCTTAGCTGGTGGCACAAAGTTTCATGGAATTGGACAATTTATACTGTGGAACTTAAACAGAGTTGCTGGGAAGTGCCAGTCAAGCATGCTATTTGAGCACTGTAGAAGATCATCACTGAGCCTGTGCTGTACAAGAAGAGGATCCTTTTTATTTGTGCTTTCTGTTTCCATAATCCCAATATGTAATGGAATATGAAGAAACAAAATTCTGCTTCGCTGAACGCTGACTCTTACTAGAGCCGCTAATGATATGGCTGCGTCTGTTGGTCTTAGAAAAAGATATCTTGAAAGTCATACCTTCTCAAGGTCCTGAGTAAGACATCTGTGTTTAAAGTATCCTTCAGTGGTAAAGTCTAGTTCCAGCAATCTCAGGGTATCCAAGAAATTAGTACCTACCTTTTGAAAAATATTTCAGAACTTCTTGCTTGAGAATATTCAGCAGTATCTTTACACTTGCAGTACTGGGAAAAAGAAGCCCTAGTCTAACTGTGATAAAATTTACAGAGTAACTCTAGCTAGCCAACAACTGGCTGCTTAAATAATAGCAATACTGCCACTGATTTCAGAGTCCATTTTACGGAGTCGATTGGTTCTTGCTTAGCTGTTTTTTAGGGAATTACGTGATTAAATATATTCATGCATGGGTGCTATCTGTGTCATATAATTTACTCTTTGAGGGCCTATAAAAATCCATTTTCTTTTTCCTGCCTCTGTGACAGGAAGTGCCAGAAGAATAGCAAGCTCTGAAATGCCATCTGGGAAATTTTAACCGTAAACAATTGTGCATATTTTCCCTTAAACTGGAAAGAAGTTATGCTGTTTATATTTCATTTAGAATCTGTCATCTTTTGTTATTGTTTTATTTTAATAAACATTTTGAGGGATGGTCCTTCCACATTTTTAAATTTCTTCCCCCAGAAAATCTCCCAGGATACAAAGGACTGAGAAAAAGAAAAAAAAAAAAGGATAAAAGAAAAAAAAAAGAAGTGAGATTTTGTGTTAAGCTAACAAAATATTTTGAAACTAACAACTTCATCCTTGTACCTTCACTTTGACTGCAATCAGTTGTCCTTCACAGGACTATGCCTAGGGATGTGAGCTTGACACCTAGAAGCACCAAGCCTGAAATTATGGTGCCCTGTTGATGGCATATTGTTTATGGAGCTTTCATTTGTTAAGGTCCATTATGTTGAATTTGTTGTGATGCACTGAAATGGAATGAGTGCCTGGTAAGTCTAGACAGTGACAGTGCAGGTCTTTTACAAAATAACAACCTCATTCCTTTTTTCAGTATGTGTAAAGGGCTTTGTGTGCTGATGTAGCTAATCCATGCATCAGGTTTTCAAAGGCCACTGGGAACCATGTGCACTCCAGCATGGCACAGGAAAAATCAACAAAGTTCAGTGACTACAGCTTTTCTGTTGTTATTTGTTTATAATGGGAAGAGCTTTAGATGCATCCGGACAAGCCAAGGATGGGTTTGCAAAATTCTCAGATGGAGGGAAAAAAACCACAGAGAGGTCTCCATTCTGCACATTGAATTGTATGTTGATTGTGTAGCACCGGTAGAGAAGAGTGGCAGCATTCAGAAACAGTGTTGCAGGATAAGAGGAGAAAACACACATGCCGTGACCGGGACTTTACTGATAGACACAGAACAGCAGGGAACTGATAGTTGCATGTGTATTTCCTTGCCCTTCTCCTCATACAGATTAGCCGTATACCAAGTCCAGCCTCTTTAGACTGTTTAAACTAAAGGAGGTTTTCTTACTTTTGAGCTGGAGCAATCAGGTTTCATCTTCTGCTCTTGCAACCACAGTGTCTGTGCTTTCATGGCAAACTGTGTATCTTTCATCACTTTCTTATATTGATTTGGGTCCAGTAGAGATGAACTCAGACCAAAACCAACCTCTGCAGTGAGCTTGGAATCCAGGGTCCTGGCGCAGCTGCCGCTGCAGGCTCAGCCCTAACGCTGGAACTGTGATGTGGCTTAGATCCCTGGCCAATCCTAAATCCAAGGCTGTATGGTTTTACCTCAGCTACCCTTTTAAAACGAGAGATTCTTCTGAACTAGCTGATCCCAGTAGCTGCACTGTGTCTCTCATGCTTTCATTCCCAGCAGCCCTGGGGGACAGAACACTATTATTTCCATTTCATTACTGGGGAAACTGAGGCGTAAAGTAAACTTATGCACGTTTGTGCATGCAGGAAAGCAACAAATTTCCTAACACTTGATCACACGTTGTTTCTTGCAGAGTTAGTTCTTCGTGACTTTTAAATGCATGTGTAATGATACCAGAATGCATGTACCAAGCTGAGAGAGTTTTAAAGTTTGAAATGAAATGGTGTGCTGTATAACCACAGTGAGTAAGAGCTGCATAAACAAGCAACTGCCTGACTCAGGAGGGCTCAGGGATACTGTAGAGATCAGCTGTCACAGCCCATTTTTGCCTGTTTGCAGTGGTCGTATATTTAAACTAAGTTGCTGATACCAATCCAATTCAAAGTTAGAATTACCTCAAAGCTGATACCATCAGCTGTTGGTTTGTCTTTGTCTATTTTTTCTTTCTTTTCTTTTTCAGCTGTCATTCAGTGCAACTAGGCAAACCAAACAAATTGCAATTTCTTGTGATTGTTATAAATCTCACAGTAAGTATTTTGCTTTTTGCTCCTGAGAAATTTTTGAACTTCTTGGGTACGAAGGAAAGCTGGAAAGTAGCTCAGAAAGCAGAAATTTGGATTTGTCCAATGTCTTCCCAAAACCAACCCTTTGTGTGGTAATGGCAGCAGGAGCACAACTGGGAGTGCTCAGCTTGCGTGCCAGCCACCACCAGTGCATGCAGGTAGAAAGCAGAGACGTTAGGAAATGTTGAGAGGGTATTGTACTCTAGTGCTGCCTTGCCTTCTTGTGTCAGTCATCAAATAGAGCAGCTCACATTCCTACAGCTCACCTTGGGGCTGAAATGAGAAAGAAGAAAACAATAATGAGGGAGCAAAAAGGCACATGAGAAAACCTGGCAGAAGATAGTGTAGTCCTTACGTTTTAACAAGTTTTATTATAAGAGATTTAGAATCAAAACATCTCTTAGAAACACGTGGCAGTGACTGCTGTTAGAGAAAGACTATTGGACTAGTTTGACCTCAGGCTGCTCCAGTGTTTCAGCGCCAGTGCTCACTTGAAAAAATAGAGAAAGAAATTTGAAGATGAGAGAAAGGCATCATTTGAGATAGTTCTGGGGAAGGACAGTGGACTGGATGTCAGGAGACTTTCCTGACCTCACACAAACTTACTTGGTATATGGATTCTTCTTATGTGTCTGTGCAATTCTTAGTATGGGCTGCCATATCATTTGGCAATACTGTAAACTATTATATTTTTATTTCAACCTGACATTGGCTCTTCTTGGGCCAATTCCGAGCTCCTTTTCTTGCAGTAACTTTCAGCTAAGAAAACAGAGAATAAAACTTAAACCAAAAAGTGATGTTTAAGCTCCAAGAAAAACTTACAAGATTTCATAAAAATGTTTATCCTGTAATCAAAATTCAAGTAATAAAACAATCTTCTCGCTATCCCATATCACCAGAGCATATTATAATAATAATAATTCAGTCATTTAAAAAAATACTGAAAACCTTCTGGGCTCACATATTTCAGTTCTCTGCCAGAAAGGAAACTACAGAATTTTATTTAAACAAAACACAGAAAACACTACAATGATATCAGAACTCTCTCTCCTTTTTTTTTTTTCATCCAGAGCCATAGCAAATTTGTGGAAAATTTACAGGACCAACAATTCTTATGTGGTTGCATATTATAAGATGTTTGAAATATCTTTTATGACTAAATAGCCAGTTATTTTCCCTTTGCTGTGCTGTTTACTCGTACCAAACTGCATAAGGAAGGGAGCATTGTAATGTAATGCAATGCAAGCCAGAACTGCAGCATCCCGTTATAGACTCAGAAAGAAATAGTGGACCAGGATGAGGACCTGTCTTACCAAATTTTTCTAGAATCTTTCTAGAATCTTTTTTCTCTTTTTTTTTCTGGCTCTTATTTCCCAGTTCCTTGCTCAGGATTAAGTGCTAGCCCTATATAAGGCATTGAGTTCAGACATAGATGCAGGGGACGATGGTTTTACCATAACACTCCTGTACAGAAGAGCAAAAGTCTGGCACATGGAAACATATTTACATTTTCATTATTATGAAAATACAGGTAAATATTCAAGATATCCCCAGAATATGCTAAGAAGCTGTCAAGAAAGTAGGTATAACATACAGAGTATTATGACTGCTAAAGCAAAACTAGGCAAAACCACGACAGCTTGTAATTTGGCACCATCTAAATAATAATTAAAAAAATGTTTCAGCTTCATCATAACACTTATCTTAAACAGAAAACAAGCAGATGTGGCATCTAGTTATCTGCCAGTGGAACACTGGACTAGGGCCATAAATGCCAGTTTTAAAAATGAACAATTGCAAGATGGTTGTCTTTGATGTGCAAGCATGGAACTGAAAACGAAGAAGATCTCATATACAGTAATGTCATATCTGATACTGATTTCCAGTAGGCAAGTCATCAAATGGGCAATTTATTCATTAGTTCAGTAAGCAAACAGTTATCAAATCAAACTATTTTGCCCCTGTTGCCCTACAATAAAAGACAGAAAATAACTACTGACAAGGATTTTCTTGTAAAACTGTCAGAGGCTGACCAGAAGCCCAGGGCTCTTATTTAAATAGGATCTTTACCTACTTGAAATGCCAAATGACTGTTCCAATTCACGTTAGCAGAGAAATTGAGAACAAGATTTTTACTCTAGCAAAGTCTAGAGACATGTGGATTCTATTTGCCCAGCAATTGTGAATAATAAATAAACTAAGTCACAATTTGTTGGTAGAGCATTTATGGACAAAAAAAAAAAGAAGAGTGAGATTTGCCAGAACTATTATTCTCATAGTTTAAATCCACAGATAGTTTAGTTGCTATTTCCTAGCTTTTCTGTGATGCTTTAGGCCAGCAATTCCTGAACTGTGGTTTATGGACCAGTGGTGGTCTGTAAAACAATGATAAATGGGTCTGTAGCTGGTTTCTGTAACTACATCACCTTTGTTGTGTTTCCAATGAAAACTTGGATGGGAAGGGTGGGACAGAGAGAAATTCTGAGGGTTGACAGTGACAAAAACTTTAGAGTCCACTATACTGGAAAATATAATGTAACCTTTTACAAGACTGTGATATATTTGTTTCAAAGGTTACATGTGTTGCAAACAGCGTTCAGGATTGAAGCATGTTCCAGGCTGAGCTGTTTTCTGACCTCCACAGGTCCTGCCGGTGCATTGTCTTAGTGTCACACTGGAAAGTCTCAACTGCAGAAACCACACATTCTGAAGAAATTTGGTCCAGTGTTTCTGGCACTGCCTGGTGCCCACCACTGGAGAAAGAACTGGATAACAATTAATGTAGAAGGCTAATTGTTCAGAACTTTATGAGGTGGGAAAGGGAGAAAGAGAAAGAATCCTATTTTGGCAAGTAATCCGTGGCAGATACATCCCACAGACAGTTTATGTGCTGAAGCTTGGTCTGATTAGTGCAATCATCATCTCCACCTAGCACGGCTAAAATGATCCAAGCCTTTCATTAGTGCCCAGCCATGCTGGGTACTAATCTCACTCTGTGACCTTCTGGGGTGATTAGGTTTAACGGGTCAGTTTCATGCTGTTCAGAAATCTTTCAATTTCTTGCTTCTAAAATTTCCTGCCCTTTAGTGTCAGCAACTGTCTTCATGTTTGGGATTAAAAGGGACGATAGGTCTGCTGGGAAGCATTTGTTCCAAAATGTAAACCACTAATATTTAGAGGAGTGCAACTGCTGATTCTTAGCATTGCTGAACATAGAATATCTTCATTGCATTACTTGATAATAAAGCACTATTTGATAATAAAACAAGATGTCCCTGGGCTCTGACAAAGCTCTGTCCATTAAGCTATGGAACTCTTTTGCTACTTGTTTTCTAAGTACTGCACATTTAAGTTTAGAAAACTGCCGCTTTGTTCAGAGAGCCAGCACAGTATGTTTCAAAGGTGACATGCTCTCTTCTTAGAGACTGTATTTTTCCGTACTGCTTCTATTAATTTAAATTAAAATAGAATATCACTGAAAAAAATACATAGTCTTTTCTTGTATTTGGATGAAATAAGATGAGAAAAACATTCTTTAGGGACATTCTCCTACAACTTAGTCTATCTGTTCATGAATAGCTTGGGGGAGTGGTGGAAATAGTACGTATTTGCAGTGCTACAGATCAATTTTCTAATGTATTCACCACATTTTTAACTAGAAAGAGAAGAGGTGGGAAAGAAGGCCATTACTGTGACAAGACTGTAGAAACTATTTAGCCTGGAAACCAAGGCAAAATAGAATTACGTTGTCTGAGAAGAACATGTATAACACCACATCTCTGATGATAACTTTTAGGAGCAGTGATTGACCTCAGCATTTTGGTGCTAAAAAATCTTAAGAGCCTTGCTGAGCTGAAAGACCCAATTTTTTTTTTTTCACTGCTGCAGACATGTGTGCCATTTAACTTTTAAAGAGTACTGTTGGGTAGCACGACTTTCCACAACTTAGTTGGTCTTGTCCCCTCTAGAAACTAGCATAGGAAAAAATGAGATCAGTATCATTCCACTAGGACTTCAGTAGGTTTGCATGTGGGAATGAAGGAAGGAAGGAAGAAAGGAAAGTCCTTGCTCAAGGACCTCTCTTGAAAGTCCCTGCAGGGGTAGAATTTATCCCTGTGACCTATTGTCTTCTCTAAATTACTCCATAATTGCCTGTTGCCATTTTTTCACTTAGTTCTTAGACATTTGGAATCTCCAGGACCTATAAACATAAAATTAGACTGCATAATAGTGATGTTATTTTGAACTCTATATTTCATTGCTAGATCCATTTTAGGAATGGCAGATAAAATAAGTAATTTATGTTGTCAGTTTTCAAAACTGACTTATCTACTTGCAATAATTTCAGACTAAGATGTAAATTTAAAGTTCAGTAGCTACTGCAGAAAAATTTCCATGTGGAATTCCTTTTTCTGAGTGCAGATAGATAATTCATATAAATTTGATTCTTACTGTGTTATCAGATGGGCAGGAAAAAGTCCCAGCTATTTTCCTTTTCTCTAGCTTGTTGTTCACATATTAGTAGATCACAAAACTTTTGTCTTTGTCCACTTGTTCAGTGGAGTGATTCTTCCAGTCATCTCCTTTTACATATTTTGTTTTCAGTTGCCTAATGGCATGTCAGCTGTTGCAAATGCTCTGGCTTCACTTACAACACGTCTTAGATATTTGCATTTTCTTTGTAGAATAACTTTAGAAATAAAAGGTTGCTGAACTCAGACTGATCTAAGAATTTGATTTAAATTCATTCCATTCAATCCCTGGTACTTTCCTAGGGCATTTATTTTCAAAGGCATTTAGACATCTGTCAGTACTTCTGGTAGTTTCCAGCTGTTACATCCATGTAAGAAGATAGAAATGACAATGTTTTGTAATTGAATTATAGATTTGTGATAACCAAATTTTGTTTAAATTATGGATGAAATTGCTGCCTTCTCAGCTTTGACTTTAATCTTTTAAAGGTCTTTAATGGCTTGAGTGTTATTCCAGTGCATGTTAACTGATTCTTCTCTTTTTCTCTTTCCTCTTCATTCCCTCTTTCCCTCACTAATGAACCAAGGAAGCATTTGTCTCCAAAAATTATTTGAAATAGCTGTGTTTCCACAAAAAGCTCAACATATTTTCAAAATAGTGTTTGTCAAAAATTCCCCAAAGATCCCTGATTTTCTACATAGTCACAAGAACTAGCATGTATTCCTTCTGTTACTTGGTTTAAGGAAAACTGAATAAAAGAAGCTGAAGGCAATTACCGAAAATAGTGAGGACTGGCTGCATTGTACAGAAATGCAGGGGATCACAGGGAATCAATGAGACAATATTGGTCAATAATTTAGACAATGATCTCAGTATACCAACTGGATAGCTTTTGTAGAGATTCTTACAAGCATCCTCAGATGACCCAATGGCAAACTGATATCTGGTCATTCAGGCTAATGATTCAGGTACATAATTTCTTTGTGCACCATTGGATATGGAAATGGGTGTATTTTGATCCCATTAGCTGATTAAATTGTCTAGGCTTGGAGTAAACTTACATATTTTCTCATCATGTCAGGTATATGGAAATGTTTGATAATTTAATTGAACATTGTATTAGTAATTTGACTCTTGTCTAAGAACTGTGTCTGTAACTTTTGGCCACAGTTTACAGTCTCCTCTGATGTACAACATCTCTAGCAGTAGGGTGATAGTACTAAGTAGAATCAGAGGGGAAAAATCATGATTTGGATTCCAGGTGCACCTGGAGGTCTCCCTTTCCATTATAAAGCAGATCAATTGCATTTAGCTTCTGAAATTAGGTGTAGTCTCATTTTCAGTGTAGATTTGGATAGGTGAGACTTTGATAGCATTGCATGTCCTATTACACATTAATAGCTTTTTGCTGGTACAGTATTTTGCAAGCATTTTTCAGTGGTGAGCCTGCCGGTGGTTATGACGACAGCAACCGTCACTTGTGCTAGGACTGTTATTATCTTTGAACACCTTTAGAGCAAAAGCTACAGGAGCATTCACACCCATCTTTTACTCCAAAGAGGATGCTGTGAAGACAGCTCAGAGAACTGTAAGACAACTGTACTTTGGGCTGGGCACACTCTATTTATCTTTGAGCGAACATGCTAGATGTATGAAGTATTGCAAATATATATTTTTTTCAGCATAATTTACAGCCAACATATTATATTAGTGGTTTGCAGCTTGTGCTGAATCCCTATTTCTTAGAATATTTCTGAGGCTAGTACTGATCGATTATGCCGTTAAAGGAGTAAGCCTAGTCAATCTGAAAAAAATCTTATACTGTGAGGGATAAGGCACTATATCTTCAGGAAAACATTTTCCAAAGCATTAAAACAGTGAGAAGACTGGCAGTGCCTTTCCAGGATTCTGTATACTTATCTGTTTATCCACCTTTGAGTGAGGGAGCAGGAAAGGAATGAAGACATAAAGATTATTCTCTGATTATATGCTGACCAGATCCTTAACTACTGTAAATCTTGTCGCTATGAATATTTGAATCATTTGGGAATCTGAAACTGTATATTGTAGATTAGATGGTAAAGTGGAATTAGTAGAGCTTAAGTGTATGCGGAATACAATACTGAACTTCAGATGAATTTAGGGTTACAGGTCATGTAGTTTCAAATTTCAGTCTGAAATGCTCTTCAGCCTGCTGAAAAAAAGCTGTCCAAATTAAAATAAAATGTAAAATAGTGCATTGAATTTGTGGCTTCCAAGTTTTCCTTTAGTTTTCCACAATTTATAGTATTGTAATATGCACAAAAACAACAGAGGAGCCTCAGAATGAGGTTCAGACAGGCTTCTGCCTGTCTGAAGATTTCTTGGATTTTCGTCTGGGTTCTAATAACAGTACTTTCAAAAGTTCATACCATTTGTGAGTGACAGGAGAGCCATTTTTAATGCTTTGCTTGGTAACTCTACCAATGACAAATTCTAGTTCCTTTGGTATGTTTCTAAAGGTTTCAGCTTTGAAAAATTAATTCAGGAGAACTTGCCTACTACATGAGAAAGCAAAATGCAAAGCTTGAAATTGCTCTTCCCTTTCTGGTATTAATCAGAGTGAACTCATTGGAGTTAAATAGTCATGTCAAATTTACTTGTAGAGGTTAGAGTTGGGAGTGTAATGGAAGGAGTAGCTGCTTCTACTCTTCTTAATCACTACATCATTGAGGTGCAGGGGCATTAGGTTTGCTTTTAGGAATATGAAAGAAGCAGAGCAAGGATGAGGTAAACATTACCTTTTTCGATCATCCCAGCTTCTAGTCATCAGGAGTTTAAGGATCTCCTGAGTGAAAGATTGCACCCAGGCTGACATGTTTATTGCCTGATAGGTGACCTATCTTCCATTAATGTGTATATATTTTTTCAGACTTAGTAGTACTCCTGACCTCCACAGATCGTGCAGTAGTACGTTTCACTACTGAATTATGTACTAGGTATGCAAAATATATGTCCTTAGGCATAGATATAGATAACTCCTCAAAAGACTTATAATTTAATTGAGAGGGGGCTCTAATTTTTATGCTATGAAGGAATACAAATCCCCTGTTTGCCTTCACCACATTATTCATAATTATACAGACTTCTGGTATATGTCTCCACAGTTGTAACTTTTCCACTCTGAAGAGTCCTAATCTATTTATTATCTTCTCTGTGAAAGTTGTGCGATATCTCTCACCGTCTTTGTCAATCTTTCTGTGCCTATTATTGGTATACTCCTCTCTAATTCCTTTTTAGGTCATCCACCATTAGCATGTCTCGAAGCTCTAAGCCTGGATCCTAAAATGCTCAAAAAGAGCCTCAAACGTGTTGTGAAGGACTTTACAATTTATTTTTCTTTTTTTTTTTTTACTTAGCTAGGCGGTGGGTTTGTATGAGAGATCCAGATCCTCAGTAGTATTAAAATGGGCGCTCTTCTTAGTCTTGACCTGTGTGAGAATGTACCGTGTCTCTCTCTGGGGGATTTGTGTTGTTGTACTAAAAAAGACTCCACAGCTAATATTATGTCAAGTTTTAGAGATATGTAAGATAGAAAATTTGTTTAACTGTGTGCATATTTGCTATATTTTCTGTGTGCTAATCAATTGCTTCTGCTCCATATTAATGGATTTTCTTTCTTATCCTAAAAAAAATAATCTCTCTTTGTTTAAACAAATATGTTTTTTCAAATATATTGAACTGCTTGGCTTTCAGCACTTTCAGAAGATATTATTTTCCTCCTTGTCTTTTACTGCCTGAATTCAGCCCTTGTGAATATTAAAACAAATATCTTGGCACCAAATGCAGTCTCCCTGATCCCTGTTTTTTGTTAGCCACTGTTTGAAAACCTTGTTAGTTTGGTGTTGGGCACTCATTAAACTTTCAACTTACATAAGTTGCCTCCCAGCTCTGCCAGATTGTCTGTGGCAGTGTGTATATACATGAGCATGTGTTTGTGTGCATGTGTTTGAGTGTGTGACTTACTGACCTGTACGCAAGGCCAATAAAACTATAAAAGAAACGCATACCCCTCTTCTCCCCCCGATCCAGGGTGTAATTCCTCCCTTCCATCTGTGGTGTGCAGAATCCAGCAGTGATCCCATACAGGGCTCCATTCTGCTCTCAAACAATGGGCTGCTGTTCAGTCCATATTATCATATATTACCTTAGCTGTGGAAACTCCTCATTACTAAGTTAATAAAATATTTTTCTTCCTTCCCCCAAATTTTTTCACAACAAAAAGATGCATGTCTTTGCATTCAGAATGATCAATATCTCTACTTATGTATGCAGGTGGTCGCATATTCTTTGTTTTATTTTGTTTTCATTTTTTGTAGGTTTTTTTTTAACAGGACTGCAGGCAGCACAGGAGATGAGGAGGATTCTGTTTTTCCAAAGGTCAGACTTGGATATGCCAATGATTGCCTGGCTTGCATATGTGGAAAAACACTTTCAAACAGGACAGCGGTTCTTTATTTTTTAATTGCTATGTGACATTTTAATGTTTTACTTTAATTACATATCCCTTCTCCTAGCACTTGCCTGCTGTTCTGCAAAAAAAAAAAAAAAAGAAAAAGAAAAAAGAAAAAAGAAAAAAGAGAAGTCCTTAGAGAGCCATGAAACAAATAGATACACTTCTGTACAATGCATCAGAACAAAAGGGAGAGCTTAATATGCTTTTCCATCTCTGTCCTCCATGATCCTGCAACTGAACAGATTGCCTGTTAGCAAAAGGAAAGCGTCAGGAATTTGAAATATGTACATACAGGTCGTCCATTTCAGTGTAAATCAGCAGTGATGTCAGTGCTGCCATACTGATTTACACCAGCTGGGAATGTTACCCATTGCTTTGGTGGGGTTGTACTGGTGTACACCTGCTGAGGAGACAGGCTGTGAGACATCTAGAATATTAGTTCAGGCTTAGAGCACTATTCTGATTCTGCTGTATCTGTTATGAATCAGTCCCATGGAATTAAGGGAGCTTGTAGCAATATAAGGGAGGGTTAAATCAGGCCCCTTCAATGTCTACTAACTTACTTGGCCTCTGAATTTGTTCCCCTTGCTATTCATTTCTCAATAGCTACTTGTGCTGCAAAATATCCATATTTACATTGGGATATGTTGCCTTTAAGCCCAATGGCTGATTATTTTTTTGTGGTTTATGCTTGAGCTGAGATTCAAGGTAATGAGGGCTTCTTCCCTCTTACTTATTCACCTCCTTCTCATGATGAGAAGGTTCGGATGGTTTCAGCTGAAAAAAAACCAAACAACTTTTGATAGATAAGTTTAAGAAGATGGATAAGCTTGTGAAATACACAGGACTCAGTCTCTCCTTTCCAGGTTAATTCTGTTTCCAAAATAATCCTATTCTGGCCTTCCAGAGAACATTTCAATCCAGTGTCAGGAAGGCAATCTCTGCACAAACTGTGGCAAGCCAGGCTATGAGGCTTGAGCATCAGTACTGATTTTCTTTGACTAAGGATCACCACCACCGCATATGGCAGGTCAGGCCCAGATCCACAGTGGGAACTGAAGGCCTCAGGATCTGAATGGCTGTAGGCGTTAAGTGGCAATCCTTGATCATTTGTCAAGTCTAGCTCAGGGCAGGGAACTGAATACAATTGCAATCCTGCTGGCTCAAGTCAGAGAATACTTTGACCCCTGTAGTGCCTTCAGCCCTCTTTTTCAGCCCACCTATTTTGTGCATTGCCTTCCTTTTTCACTCTATGTACATCTTGTATTTGGAGATGGGAATCTCTGAAGAGCTGGTTCTCTCTCTTGCTGTCTGTACCTGCAGAGCCTAGCACAGCCGAGTCCAGGTCTACCTGAGTTCCAACACCTACATATTACTACCAGTACCTTTGAGCAGGAAATATGGGGTGGCTGTAGTACATGAAGTGGGAAGAAGAGCAGCAAGAATGCCAGAAAGCTGAGGCAACTGTTTTTCGCTGGGTCTCTTTCTGGGCATACCACCGATTCCTGACCCCTATGAGGTGTGAGAATCTGTTGCTTCAGGCTGATTGAACTGGCTTGCATGGTGGACATGGCTCCCATGCCATTGCCTAGCATAACTATCTTTTAAAACTAGCTTTGTGTTTTGCCAGCATTACTCCAGATGTGTGTGCTGGCTTACCTGCTTGCTGGAACCCCGTACTCTAATTCTGAAGTCACCTATATTAATTGCTGTGTCAAAGGATGACACAGATCAATAACAAGACCATTCTTTAAATGTTATTTTATAATCTTGACTAAGCAGTCATTCCAGGAAAGCATGAATGAGTCAGGATGATGCCAGAACTTACATGAATGAAATTCTCTTTCCATGTGCTGACATGGCTGCATATTTAGCTAGCACGGTTTTTGAGAGACAGGCATCCAGATGGGTTGAATATTCTTAAATCCCCAAGAAATAACAATGAGTGTGCACTCTATTTAAAGTGAAGGATGCCCTACTTTTTTTTTTTTTCTGAGGAGCATTATTTTTGTTCTTTATAGCTTTCTTCTTTTGTTTAATTAATATAAAACAAAGCTTATATGGGCTGATCTTGCACAGCTCTCTGGATGCATCTTATTTCTGTGGAATTGAATAGGTTCATTATTTTTTTCCATGTTTGTCAAGGTGTCTTTCTTTAGCTCCCACAGTCATATGAAATTTCATCTCTAGTTATTTTAAATAACATCCTGCTTTTCTGGGTGCAGAAAAATGTACAACACGGCTTGAGACCATTGAACCCTGATAGCTCAAAGCTCAAACCCAAATTAATTAAGAAATATTTTTGCATTTAATCTCATTTTTTAAGACTCTCAGAATTCAGTCTTAGGGTTACAAGTTCCTGAGTCATTATTTTAGCGTGCTTGATTTGCCAGCAATAAAGCTGGCTCTGAAACTGAATTTTAGTTCAGGGAAATAATTTTTAGTCTTCAGAAACTATTGTCCCAAAGTAACAAGAAACTTTCAGAGACTGGGAATAAGACTATTTATACAGAATATTTTAATTTTACTAAAGCAGCAAGTTCTGAGGAAAAATGCTTTGTTGGACCACTTCTGGTCAGTTCTACTTTGCAGTACTACTCTTGACTTGAAAACTATCACTTTCTTTCTGGAACATCAGCCACTTTCGGGAAAATCTGTCTTTGTGCCTTCTTCATTAATCTTCCTACTTTTGCAAGATGCTGCTTTTCCTTCTTGTAGCTTACTGTCTGTAGAGTGGAGTAAGGAGGATGTTTGCCTCACCAGCTGAGATCCACACTGCTGCCACAGCAATTCAAAGGGAGCAGAGCTATTGATGTCAGGGATACCTGGTTGTAAATTATTAAGTTCATTGTTGTCACTGTCTGCTTTCTATGCTAGCAGAAATTATTCCATTGCTTGTCACTAGCAGGAATAAATTAGTTTTAATAGACCTTTTGCAAACTAGACTGTTTTCCAAACAGGAGAGAGAGAGAGAGGAAGATGAGGTAAGAGGAAAAAAGGGATGGGGCAGGGATTTCCTATTTCCTGTTTTAGCCATGACAGAGAACAAAGCAGAATCCATCATCACTGCACCTCAGGTGCAAATATTTGTTATCACAGGAGAAAAATGAATGTAGGGGGTGGCATCTGTGACCTGACCTGACCTGGTGATAGTACCCTGTGTCACAGGAATGGGGCACACATATCGATACACTGATGCTACTTAAAGTTTGTTAACATAACAAACAATCTACATAAGTTGTCTCAGAGAAACTAAGATAGAGACTTTTGGAAGAGGTCTTTGGGGTGTCTCTTTATATGCAGGCTAGTTGGAATTCCTGTGTCTTATTTTTAGTGGTGTTGAGAAGATTGCAGATTCTTTCTAACCCAAATGGAAAATGCTCTCAGAACTCTCAACATGGATTTTGTTGCCTTTTGTCCACATTGTAGCGAATTATTGTACAGTAATAATACAAGTATAGAGAAATAACATACACATCCCAGTCAAGGAAGTTAACAACTTGGAGACTATTTCGAGATTTGTGTAGTTCTGTGTTAGTATGGAGGTGAGTTAGACAACCCAGTAAGTTTTCCTATCTTCAATTTCTATTTTCTGTTCCCAGAAATTCTGTAACCGTGCTGGGATATGTCCCTCTTATTTGAGCCCAGGGCAAATTCTATGCCCTATCCTTGGGTTTCAGAAGGGAGCACTAAGAAGGAGAAACTGTTTGTGTTTATTTGTTTTTCTTGTGGCATACCTAAAACTAAATATAGTAAATTGCTGTTGATTCAAAAGTTGCAGCATGAGTTTACAAAAAAAGAGTCTGATTTTCTTTCTCTTTAATGCCTCTCAACATTGGTTTACCATTCTGTCTTTCCTGTTGGAAACTGAAGAGGTAAAAGCTAACTAAGTATGGGCTTTGCCCTGATGGCAGCAGTTCAGGGCTTTTGTCTCATGAGATTTATCTTGAAGTGCTTTGTTACATCTCTTTTTCGCACTCATGCTGGTTCAATATCCTGCCTATTTTAAAGTAAATAAATAAATAGATAACAAAAAGTAAGTTCATTCTTGCAGCGTACAAGCCAGATGTTTTTGAGACTGAAGAGGGTTTTTTTTTAGTGGAGTCTGTCATACCCCACACTGGTTAGTAAGGACAAATAAATAACTGGAACATCAGAGTGCAGAAGGATCAGACATTTTTAGTCCTGTAACTTCCAGCAGTATTCCTCAGTGCTGTTGGCAGTGGCAGTTGACCAAACGAGAATGTAAGATACTGCTTCCTCGGATAGCACAGCTTGTTTCCCTCTTGTAGCCAGAAAACACAGATAGAAGGAACCAATCTCCTGCCTTCTTTTGAAAGATGAGAATTTCCAGACATTCACAGGTGAAAATACCACTGAGCTCTGTCAGATCCCAGGACTGTCCTTGTCCTTGAATGGGAGAGCAGGAATAGGATATATCCCCTTGCCTCTCTTGCTTTTGTCTTGCTCTTGCCTGCTTCGTCTTTCAAGCCCTTCTCAGGTGCAGGTATTTTCAGGTGCACCTGCAGTGTAAGCCTTTACCTTCCAAAATATGTCCCAACAGTAACTTCTGTTGCTAGCAGAGTCAGCTGAAAAAGGCAAGTTTATTTTGTGTGAGAACCTGAAAGTGAGACAAATGGTTCTGTTTAATTTTCAAATAGTTGACATTTGTATTTTTTAAAAAAAAATCTAAGAAAGAATATATTAGAGTGAAATAATTGTTTGTTTTCCTTTCTTTCAATGGGAGAAATGTAAGCAAGAAAATAATAAAATAATAAATGAAAGATGTTGACCACAACTTAAGTTCCATGGAGAAAATAAGTAATTTTCCATCAGTAAAAACTTTGAAGCCAAATATGTCAGCCAGCCTTTACAGTGCATTCCCTTTTCCAGCAGTCATCCAGCTGAGGATGACATGGGCATCAGCCCAGTGCTTCAGCCTGCAAAACAATTTTTCAAACAGTATTTAATTATTAAGAGCAGCCTTTACAAGATCATTTGATGACACCTGATGACCTGTCTGGCCTTCTCAGAACATAGCACTTTGGCAATTGTACTACTGTTTTATTTTATTGAATAATGAAATTGTTGTTTGTAGTTCACAAATATGTTATTGTCTTGACCTTTTCATCTGGCACTCATATACTCCCTCGAGTGGTCTACATTACAAATTGCATTTACTCACTTGGGCTGTTCAGCTTGTCTGAATATAATTTAGCTGGTATTTTGGTGCACCTCGATACAGCGTAAATCAGCAGTTTTGCTTTGAAATATTGAATGTTGGAGTTTTCTTTAGCTGAAAAGTTGCTAGGTAGAAACAGGAGGAATGAAGAGGGCTGCCACCTTGTTTCACTGTCCCTGGAATTGCTATCTTGATTACATGTCACTGGTGGATCAGGTTACGTGACACCTTCTAACCAGCATTACATAACAAGATGATATAGTTTCCATAACTCCGTAATTTGAGGTTAAAACTGAAGTAAAATATTTCATTTTTACAGGTTGGTGCAAATTCCCTTTAAAACTCTGAATTTCTGTACTTATAATCATATGTTAATTACCACATTATCAGCATGACAACTGTGAGGATACCCTCTCTGCTCCTTTAAAGCTGCAGTGGGAAGTAAGTCAACAAGTTTTGGGAATGTTCTTGGCTGACTTTCCTACAGGGAAAGACACAGAGGAACATTCCGGCCATTATTGCTTTTCTTTTTCAAAGTGATAAAAGTACTAAATCTTTGTGGGGTGCTGTTCACTGATTAAAATGTCATAAGTATTGCTCTTCTGGACATCTATGACAACTATGACATTTTGTCTCTCTTTTTCATGCTCTTTCTAATGACATTTAAAGGTGCCAGTATTGGGAGAACCTCTTTCTTCTGTCCCAGATATTCATGCCATGAGTGAATAATGTTAAGTAGTGATTTTTGTGGGTATGATCCCATATTCTTCTCAATCAGCTGGATGCCTGATTTTCTAGCTTCCACCAGACTGTCCAATTGCAGGAGGAAGTTTGAAAGTGCCATTGTCTGAATCTGACTGTCAAGACCACGTTATTGGCCACAGGTGTCTTGATAAGGGGCACTAGATTCTTGGTTTTTCTCTAAATAACTGCTGACAGATGACCACTGTTACCATTATCATTTGCACTGCAGTAGTACTTAGAGCTATGCATCATGAAACAGTCTGCATTATTCTACAGAACAAAAAGACTTCAGCTCCAAGAGCTTAAAACCTATGAGTATGCCTGTCTGTAGTCAGAGGTGTGACTGCAACTTGCGTGAACACAGGGAAGTTAGCTTTCAGCTACATAGTTTGTTATCTGTGTAGCTCTTAATGCAGTAGCGGAAACATAGGGAGAGGAAGGGACATCTCCAAGAGTATTTAAAGCCCCAGAGTCTAGGAAAAAAACTCCAAACTGCTGAGTTTCTAATGCTCTGCCTACCAGGCTGCATATATACTGTCTGCTAATTCTACTAGGATCAGATGTTTCAGTGATAAACACTATGTCTAAGTGCATTTTATTTATACTACAGCTTGTCACAGGGGTATTTCCCCTACATGGCATCCAAAGAATAGAAAATCCTAGTATGTAGACACCATTAGCACCAGGGGAGGGTTGATCCGCAGTCAGCAAGCTTCTAGCATAATGATTTCCTGATAACTGGCCCGTGTCTGGAAGTGGCAAGACATACTAATATTCACCAAAACCAAAGGGGATGATGGATATTGTAGACCTTGTATCAGTTGATAATATCCTCACTGCTTCATGTGTTGGAAGAAGACAAAAGCTTGGTCTTCCCTGGGGTTTCTCACATGGCAGAGGGAACGCCTGGCAGTTTTACATGGACTTGGTTATTCAGCAGTGGAAGCCATGATCGTGAGCTGGCTTCATCTGGTTTCAATCACTTGATTCTCTCTCTGCTGAATGTTTCTGTGTTCATGGAATATTTTTCCAACTGTCAAATGTATTCCTTTGGCATTACCTTTCCACCCTGCAGCAGAAGGATTGCAGAGAAAAAAGAAGTGGCTTCATCAAAGTAGCTGTTTGAATCAATAAGACGTTATCAACATTATGGGTAGCTTTTTTGGCTGCCCTGGCAGCAAACCTGTACTACTTTTCTTGCAGGGAAGTGTGTCTCAACCTTTCCCAGGTCTAGCCTCAGTGAAATTTAAAATGATCTGATCAGTATCTTTAGGGTCCTGAGCTAGCTAATAAGATTCTGTCTTGCTGGTGTGGAGTTAAAGGGTGTTTGAACGAAGAATGGAGTAGTGTTCTTCCAAGATATCACATTATAACTTCGCTTGGGGAAGATTTTTTAAAGCAAGTAACGGTTGTGATGTAAAATAACCTCTCCTTTATCCTTCTTATACTTCTGTCACCAAGAATTTAAGCAAATCTGTTCTTCATCCCATCCAGATAAAGTCACAAGCAGATTTCAGAACCACTGCATGTGTCAATAATCAAACACTATAGAGGCCAGGGGGCTGGTTTAACTTTAGCAGTTTTGTGCTGGGATTATTAAAGTGTATGGTGATGTGTTTCACGAACAGGAATATCAAAGCTCCCTCTTTTATGTGGAGGAAGGAATGGCACATGTGAGAACACTCTAACCAAAACCGGCATTTTAAATAGAAACATTTCCAATATAAAGGCAGTTTAATCTGTATGTGTCTGCTGTGGGGTCCCTTACTGACTCCAGGAAATATATGTGCTAAGTGGGTCACTTTTAATTTAGAAACAGAAGAGCAAGATGATGTCAGTGTCTTCTGACAGATCCAAAATGAAAACCTTAGTTATTTCAAGGAAATTAAATGAGGACCTGGGTATGCAAGCATGTGTACATCTGTTCCTTTAGGTGAGGGCTACTTTTATTCCTTTGAACAAATGACATTCAAGAGCTGTTCCATGTGGACTGATCACTACAGAAGGCCAAAAACTTGTATTATACTAATAAGGTTCCACCAGCAGGATGCAAAGGGACTTTTAATTGAATTAGGTCATTTTTCCACTGAGGCCAGATGGACTGCTGTATTGACGAGGCTAAGACAGCCCAAGGGAACAATGGCAAAATACCTCCTGTGTCTGTCATCTCAGTGATTTTAGCAAAAGTTTTCTTGGTCTGCGTGGATTGTTTAGATCAGCTTTACAAGTATCTTTCATTACTTAATACAACCATGACACAGAATATTGTCTCTTTAAGGTGTAACCACCTAAGACTAAGAGTTAGAGGGAAGTGCTGTTAATTTTTGGTGGTTGCTATACTTGGTCATAAGGAACTACACATACAGCTGAGCAAAGTTCTAGCAAATGTGAGTATTGCAAGCTAGACCAACAAAGACATTAGGCTTCAAAGGCACTGCTCCCTGTAGAAAAAAAAGAATCTTCAGATAAGAGCACCTTCAATCTGTAATCTCATGGGTATCTATCTGCTCAAACCTCATCACCAGTATCGTGAAGAATATAGGCAAGAATCATTTTCAGTTAAGAAGCAAAATCACGTATTTTGCTCCAGGGCCTTGAACAGGGAGTTCTCTAAAGCTAAGTTAGAAGAAAGCAAAAAATACAGTAGAAGACAGTGGGGATAAAATGAATAATTGGAAAGCTAAAATAGGAGTGTCGTAGTTCAGCCCCGATCGGACCAGACTACGCAGTCTCTCTCTCACTCCCCCCTGCAGCCCTTCCACCCCTCGCCTCTGCGAATTACGTATTTAAGAATTCTAATTAAAATACACACACATCAACAGAAAAGAAAAAGAATTCCCCGCACCAAGAATCAAAATAATATCCTCAAAACACCAACAGTGAATATACCATGCAATTTACACACAATTCACCACTTATCCCTTCACCACAATCAGAACATAAATTTCCCCTAATCATTTTGCTCTTTTGTCAAGTTCAATCCCTGTTTTGCCCATTACCGCTCCCAATTAAACTCAATCCTTATCTCAAATTCCTCGAGCCCCACGTTGGGCGCCAAAATAACTGTCGTAGTTCAGCCCCGATCGGACCAGACTACGCAGTCTCTCTCTCACTCCCCCCACACTCCGAGAAAAACAGGGAGAGAAAATATAAGGAAAAACGGCTCGAGGTTTGAGATAAGGACAGGGAGAAATCCTTAAAGTTACCGTCACGGGCAAAACAGACTCGACTTGGGGAAAACTATTCATTTATTACTACAAACAGCAGGATAATGAGACAGAGAACAAGATAACCTCCATCCACCCCTCCCTCTTCCCAAGCTTAACATTATCTCTACTACCTCCCCCCCGCCCCGAGCGGCACAGGGGGGAAGAGGGAATGGGGGTTGCGGTCAGTTCATCATATGTTGTTTTACGCCGCTGCTTCATGGTCGGGGGAAGAACTCCTCACATTCCTCCCCTGCTCCATTGTGGGGTCCCTCCCACGGGCCACAGTCCTTTGTGGAACTGCTCCGGCGTGGGTCATCTCTTCCACGGGTGCAGTCTCTCCAGAACAGCTGTCCCAGCGGGCCCTCCACGGGCCACAGCTGCCTTCAGGCATCCACCTCCCCCGGTACGGGGTCCTTCATGGGCTCCAAGTGGATCTCTGCTCCTCCGTGGACCTCCATGGGCTGCAGGGGGACAACCTGCTCCACCATGGTCGTCACCACAGGCTGCAGGGGAATCTTGGCCAGGAGCCGCATTACTCCTCCCCCTCCTTCTGAACTGACCTTGGTGTCTGCAGCCGTTCCTCACAACAGGCTGGTAGATGTCTCTCAGGATCTTTTTTTACATCTTATTCACTTCTCATCTCCTTTCCACTTCTTGCAGCTGGGCTGGACCGAGTCGGGCCCAGTCGGCTGCCTGGCGAGAGGCCAGAGGGTGAGGCCTGCAAGGCCCATGAGGCCTGCGCCTCCCCCTCTGCACCTCTGCCCCCGCTCAGCTTCTTCACATCTTCTCTTCTCTCTCTTTTTTTTCTGTTTTCCCATTCTTAAATACGTTATCGCAGAGGCGTCATCACGAGACATTCTGCTACCAATCGGCTCGGCCTTGGCCAGCAGTGGGTCCGCCCTAGGCCTGGCCAAGTCCCGTGAACAAAGGGGAACGACTTCTAGCAGTTTCCTACAGAAGCTACCACCTTAGGCCCCCCCCACTAAACAAAACCACGACAAGGAGTTAAAAGTAGTATCAGCTGCAAGTGCTGGCATGCAGCTGCACCCAAATAATGGCTGAGGAAGGCCTCTTCCTGACATCAAACAGCTGTTCTGGCTCACAGAAAACAGGGCCATGTGGAGATCTGTGTCAGGTGGAATAAAGCAGAACAGAAAGTGCTTTCCTTAAAACACAGGTGGCAAAAGCATCATTCAGAGCTTGCTAAGCACAAGCCAAAAGCCTACTTTGTTCTAAGGAACAGATATTTCACCTTATCAAGTCTTTGTTGGAAATGCCTTTACAGATATTTGTACCAACTAGGGTTTGTCATTGCTATAGAGTTAGTTTGGATGATTAGCATCCCTGTTGTCTCTCTAGCAGTGAGAAACAGCTATTTTGTAAAGCAATACTTAAAAAAAAATGTTTCTTCTTTCCATTTTTGCTTCCACACTCCTTGTTATGCTAGCAAGTTTTCTGGGAATGTGTTACAGTTCTTGTTGTGTGAATAAGCCGAACATGTATATGATTCTTTCTGCTTGAGGCCTTAAGATGTTTTGGGTGAGCAGGTTACAACTGAAAGTGCTGTCTGGTCCCCAGCCTATAACCTGGGGAAGCCAGCTATTCCAGTTAGAAAACATCATTAATGTAAAAAAGAAGGTTTTGGGGTGGTTTATCGCCAAAATTTAGGAATCACATCAAAGTCAAGAAATAAGAAATACCATAGATTTATATGATGCATAAGGTTTTGGTTGTCTCCTGCACAAGAGCTAAGTTGTGTCTGCAGTACATTGCAGTCAGCTGGACTAGGGTGCAGGCTGGAGCTCAACAAATGGTGATTGTTTAGATCAGCTTTACAAGTATCTTTCATTGCCTAATACAACCATGACACAGAATATTGTCTCTTTAAGGTGTAACCACCTAAGACTAAGAGTTAGAGGGAAGTGCTGTTAATTTTTGGTGGTTGCTATACTTGGCCACATATGAAGTGCCTATAGCTCTGCAGGTTTCCTAGCATTCCCATGGGAGTGCAGATTGTGTGCAAGTACTGATATTTTGTGAAAAACAGTTTTAAGTCTCCTTTAGGAAGGATACTACAATAAAAGCAGATCTAGAATAGAGTTATCATGCCTCCTCTCCACTGTTCATGGCAGTTTGCCCAGTGAGGCAGTATAGATGACACTTCTTTCTGTCAGAAAATGTTTGTTCTCACTGAGGATTTAAGACAAGTTTGAGCTTGATTATGGTTTCAGTCCTGCTGTAGTAAACTTTACAATGTTCTGAGTGCTACTCTGTATGCAAAGAGTGTGGAGTGAGAAGGTCACATCTTTCTCTCCCCAGTGCCTTGGCTTGTTTATATTGGAAAGGATAATGTGTCTTCATGATCCTTTCTCCCTTTTTTTTTTTCTTGCTAGAAAGATTTCTTACAGAATGTTCTTTATGTAATGTACAGAAGGATGGACTTCTTGAAGGGAAGTATGGTGCTTCCTGCTCCAAATACTCTGCCAGTCTGATCTCTATGTTACATAGGCCAATTCAGTCAGCCACTTTGCTTCTGTTCTGTGTATGTGCAGTTTTCCCATCCCAACAGCATCTTCTGCTGCTTGTCTTAAGCATTTAAAGCTGCCTATGATTCCTAGGACTAAGCAAAAGAGCTTTAGTTTGAGTGAGAATCTAGCTCACATAATGCTCACTAATCAAGTACAAGAAGGTCTTTGGTTATTTGAGTATAACCTTGATAGCAGATAAGTATTTGGCCCAGTATCTTGGAGTTTAACTCTATCGCTGCTAAAAAGTATCATTCCTCCTTTTTACTTGAGTTCACAAATATCAGCTGGAGATCATATTCACTAGGGGCTTTTTAGGTAACAAGGGAATAGAAATCTTGTAAAATGCATCTAAGATTGCAGGGTTAATTTTTAACCTGCTCTAGAATAAAGCAGTATAAAATCAATTTGGCCAAAGCCTGCATAAGTGGGTAATTAAGGTCACAATCAACCAAAATGGTTTCTAAAACCATTGTAGCTATAGATCATTACACTTCTCTCTCAGCACAATGTAAAAAGACAGGCCCCAGTTAATGCTTTCATCTGGCTATCAATCATCATTACATTGTAAACTGCCAGGGTGAGAGAGGGCAAAGCTTTGAATTCAGAGCTGATGGAGGTTCTATGACCTGGGGGCTTTCTTAAGCTAAAGGCTAATTAACCATAAAAGAGTCAAAGGTCTGGAAGTCTAACACATTAAACGATGTGCCTGCCTCTTTAGGTTCCATTGTATCGGTAAACATTAATTCTGTTAAGTGTGAACATGTCTAAGGCAATCATTGCCTTCTCCCACCCCTCCTTATGCCTCCTTAATTTTGTATCTTGGGATTTTCTCCATGTATGTGAAGTGAGGTGAAGCTTGGGAACCATCCTACCACTGGAGAAAATTTTGAGCGATGCAAGCTACATCTGGAAGAGGAATTCCTGACATTCTTCTTTCCTAATCAGCTTGGCCAAGCTAATCACATTAGCTTCAGAGAGTATGTTTGGTCATCATAGTCCAGAATAAACAAGCTCATACTCTAAACCAAGTGTGTTTGAGATTTCATAGACTGTGTGAGTCAGCTGTAAAACCACATCAATCAAAAAAAAAATAAATCTATGGATAACAGTTTAAAATTGAGAGGTAAAGGTAAAAACTGAAATTTAAAGGTAGCAATAGCACAATATGGGACAATGAAAATAGCAATGGTTAGACAGATCTATATTCTGGAGTTTGAATATTTTCTAAACAGTGTTTTGTTTCTTGAACAAAATCTTTCAGCCAGAAGGGGATGAAATCTTTCCTCACACAGTACCTGCTTTTGGGGCCTCATTCAAAAGCCATTGAATGCAAGAATAATTTATCCTTGAACTCCCAGGAAACACTGGATCAGATGAAGTATGGTATCAAAGAGTATACCAAAGTTCAGGAGACGTGTATTTTCTATTGTTATCATTATGTTGTTCAGGTACCCACACACGCCTTGCTTCATTCTAGCCTATCTGTCTCTTCCTGTGGGGTCATGTTCCAGCCCTTCACTTACACTTTGTAGAGCCACTCTGTAAACCAGAACTAAAATAGAGTTAAAAGTTTTCATTTTAATTCGACACATTTCAGTGATGCAATGGACAATGCTGGAGGGAGAGAAAAAGAGTTAGCAGGTGCAGGGGAGAGCAGGAACTTCTTAAGTCAGCTTTGGCACCAGAGAAAGTGCTTATCTAAGAACATCCTGAGTCTCTCATTGGTTTGTCATTAGCGTTTAGTAAGTTCCAGTTCCTGAGGTTGCAGTTCCATTTTTCAAATCCTTTCACAGCTGAGTGTAATGGGTTCCTGTTCCTGTCCCTGCCAATCCTCCCTACATCTGTCAGCTGCTTGTTTATACCACCTGCTAGACATCACAGCCCTTTGGCCATAGCAACGAAATCGTTTGTGCAACTGTGATCTAAAGAGGCCTAACAAATGACCTGTTTAAAAAAAGCAGAATATGGAAGATCTTCAATCTTTACCCCCAAAAATGGGATAAAAGAACCTCATATCACTTCAGGTATGTTGGCTCTGCTAAATATTTCCCTAGTGAGAATGAGAGGGGAAAGTACTTTGTGAATGTTACTTAATAAAAGATCTTCACAATAGGCAAGTAGTCATCTGCCTTAATTGCTTACCTAAGCCAATTCAGAGTATTTTAGAGTATTTCAGCCTGTAAAACCAGCTTTGTGATTCTTGCAGTGAATTTAAGAGTATTCTAAACAGTTACCTTTAGAAGAGAGTGAATATATAATAGTTCAAGCATATCATTTTGCCCACAATGCTGACTTTTTTTTTTAAATTGCAGAATACACTGAGCATATCCATTAATTATCAATAAAGTTCAGCAGTATGCAATCAGAGTACTACAGCAGAATGCAGACTATGTTAGTAATGTGATTGTAGGGATGAAGACATAGAGATACAACAGGCATAGTTTACAGGGAGATGTAATATTTTTTATAGTTTCAGAGAGTTGAAAAAAAACAGAGGAGCTTGGTATTCCATTTTCGCTATCAGGTCTCCATATCAGCAGTCATACTATGTTACTGCACAACAGTCTCACAAAGTAAGTGTAAAGGGTCTTAGCACTTGGTTTCAGGTCTTGTTAGAAAGGCCCTTCCCATGGTAGGAAAAAATGTTGATGTGTTAGAGGCCAGAGCTTTATGGGCTTTGGGCTGCTACAGGTAATGTTTTTAGAGAAGCTCTAAAATTATATCCTGACTATTTAGTGTTAATTCAAGATGCCATAGTGCCATTTTCAGAAATGTTAGCGTTGGGTTTTTGCTTCAGTTCCACTGTGGCTTACCACATTGTGGCTTTGGTCAAAAGAGTTACTCCTTTTTGCTTCTCCAAAAGTGTATCTTTGCTGGCACTAAATGAGAATGTATCCAGGCTATATAGTTTTGTTGGATGGGTATTAACAAGAAACCTGAGTTAGAAAACTGAGGAATTCCAGAGGACTGGAGGTTTGCCAGTGTAGTTCCATTAGTTAAAAGTGTTTAAGAGGAAATCTAGAAAATTACAAAGCAATATAGCCTCACGTCAGTTGTATTTAATGTAATAGCTTGGTTAATTTGGAACTCTACCAACAAAAAACTGAAAAATAATATTCATGCCAGTAATATGGCTTCATGTAAAGCCTACTATCAACCTACTACCTCTTTCTGATGGGATTGTTGTTCTATTTGATATGAAGAGTGTTCTGGTACAGCATACATGGCCTTCTCCAAGGCTTTTGACTTTGTACTGATAGGATTTGGCTGCATTCCAGGGTAGGTCTTCTTGTAATGTCCCCTCACCAGCCCCATCCAGTCCTAAACCTCTGATCATCAAATCAGAGCATCTAGTGGAGTGCATGGAAGTTCCCTCCCTGCTCATGTATCTTTCCTTTCACAAGATGCAGATGGAAACCAGGGCTGAAGCGTCCGTTTGCACAAATTGGTATTGTTTGGAATAAAAAGAACATATTAAAAGGTGTATCACCAACAAACTCATTTATTTGTTAAGAGATGCTAGGAGGGATCGCCACAGACTGCCTTTTGCTCCAATAACGTATTTTCTTCAACAAAATAAATAATAAAGCAGAGTTTTGAATGATAGATTTGTAATGAAGATTAATGAAATAGTAAAAAAGGAAGAAGGTAAGTTTGTCTCATGGAGTGATCGGAATCATCTGGGTACATGTTCTTCCAACAAACTGAGTTTTAAGACTGCTGACTAAGAAGGCAAGGTATTCCCACATGTTGTGAGACTCTGTCTTGGAAATTCAGTGAAATGGTGTTACAAATAACTATCCCAGCAACAGCTCCTAGTGCAGTGCTGGAAGTAAAAGGAACAACGTGATCTTGTAAGAGTGTAGAAAGGCCATGAAATGGAAATATCAAACAGTCATAGAGAAGTCATTTTACCTCTGTACATGGAATTGATGAGATCAGTTTTGTTGTCCAAAAGTTCCAAGAAGAAAGTGTAAGAAAGAGATTATTGGGAAGCAAGCTTAGATGTGAGGATTGAGTTCCAGTGCTCAGACATGTAAGGAAAGATGTCAGATCCTCTGCCTGTTTTCCAAAGATGTCCTAAGTAATATGAAATGTCAGATTAGATGATCCAATGGCTTCTTAAGGACTCAGGTCCTGTGAAACCTGTGAAGCAACTGCTCCTTCTTCTTCACTTCACCATTTACATATACAAGATCGGAGTAATCACATTCTAATTCCAGCATGATGGTGCTGCGACTCAACTGACTTCAGAAGAGTTGCACTGGTGTCAGCCTGGAGTAATGCAGTGGCAGGCTATACACTTTGTACAGAATTTTTGGGATACCTCAGGATAAAAGGCGCTATATAAATGTAGGTCACTTTTATTAAATGCCTTGCAAATCGTTTATAATGCCTTTAAATATCGGAACAGCCATACCACATCAATAACCCCTGCACATGTGTTTACTTCATTTTAGAGTTTGCCACGGTTCACTATAAATGGCTTAGATATGTTCAGTAATTCAGTTATAATGAAATGTGCAAGCCTTCAATAAATGTATGTGTTACAACTGGCCTCTGATGTAAATGCTTTGCCAATTATATGTACATTAGTGATGACTGTAGCAGGCTTATAAATACCCTTTGTAATTCTTTGGCCTCTATTCTCCACTCCCTTACACAAGTTTTATAGTTGTGTGTAATTCTAGATTCACAGATTTTAAGGCCAGGAGGGACCATTAGATCATCTAGCATGACTATCGGTGTAACAGGCCAGAGAATCTCATCTGGTTACTCAAGGAATGAGTCCAAGAACTTTCTTGACTGAGTAAAGTGTATCTTCCAGTCTGCATGTCTGCAAGTCTTCAGGTGAAGACCACGAGACATGAAAAATCAATTAGTGGCCTCAGGAGTTTGATCCAGTTGTTAACCATTGTCACAGTGTGTCTTGCCTTCTTCCCCTACTCTATCCTACATTACTTCTTTGAACACAGAAGAAGATCATGTGAGGAGAGCATCACCTTAGTTTTGAGCCTCAGCCCAGACCTTTTCAGACTCTAACCTACATGAAGTTTAGAGGGGAAAAAAAAAGGCTTGAATTAAGTATTGCTAACCTTTTTTCCACAGACCTCGGGACGTTCTTTCCATTTTCTTTCCCATAATGGATAAATTCTTTGCCGAGAAGCTCTGTAAGCACCATATGCTACTTCAAATTCATTGTCAGCCTTTGAGCACATTACTGAAATAACTCCTCTCAGAATTTTAAGGCTTATACATCCAGAAGAGACAATAGATTTTCAAGGGCCAGGTATACAATGATGTAGGTATATACATAAAATCAATACAGTGTTCAGTTTTTCTGAGAATCTGAGTGTGTGTAAAGGTTGGCAAATAGGAGCTAAAGACCTTGAAAAATCTTCTTGCTTTGTATGGATGTATCTTTTGGAAAATATAGCTCTATTCTGATTCATGTGATGCTTGGCAATTCTTAAAACAGACTTGCTGTAAAAGAGTAAATGTTCCCCCTTTCCACCCACCACTATCCAGGTTTCTCACAATCATAACGTGTATTTCTCTTGACACTTTACCTGACTGCTGGCACAAGTCTCTTTAGTCTCCCATGGTCTGTTCAGCACTGTCAGTCTACAGGTTTCTAACAGAATAGTTTTATCATCCGCCAAATGTACAGATACTTTCATTGTATGGGGATGGAGGAGGAAGAAGATGTAGAATCTGGATCTAAATGTGGTTTCATGTTTTGGGAAATCTTATTTTACTCAGATTGATTCTGCAGTCTGTAAGGATAAGTAAAAGTACAGCATATGTGTTAGAGGCAGGCAAAGAAACAAATGGCAGGCAGGAGTTCAGCTGGTAGATGATTCCTTAGAGTTTTGTGCCAGAGCAAGGCACTGTATCAGGGAGTTGCAATCTGATAATTTAAGCAGAAACTGGTCATGATAGAGAACCCATAATAGTTAATTATTATGTTAGTGAAAGCACAAAGGCAGGAGAGATCTGTATTCTCCTGACAGATGGTGGTATGCAGATCAGACCTGAATCCCCAGGAAAACATTGAAACCTCTTTAGAATAAAAATGCAATCTTGAGACAGTGTGTGTTTTTAATTGCTCTATTAATACAAAATAAAAATGCACATAAACTTTAGTGCTTTTAATATTACACTTAGGACTGTTTACTTGCTGAAGGTGAAGTGCTTTGAGAAGGAAAGCATACTTCCTCACAGGGGCTGCTTCCCATAATTGGAGTATGACTGTTTAAATTGTAGCTCAGCAGAAATATTTTGATTCTGTGGGGCACCAGCAGCTCTGAACAGTGCTGCCTTTCACATCCACTTCTTAAGTGTAACAGATCATTTAGACCCTGGGTTGGCTAGGCTCACATAAACCAGGTTTACAAAGAGTTATAAAAGCTTGGCTTTCCTCCTCCCTTCTCCTCCACATTCCAATTTTTCCCCTTCTAATTTTACCACAAGGCAATGCAGTCAAGCTTTTCTTGGATCATATGAATCTAGATCAATAAATATCTGTTGCAGAATGGGAATCTATGCACAGGCATGTGCTAGAAGGATTAAATGGTTGTGTTAGTTTAAAGGAACCTCAAAGTTTGTTTTGTTCTCTATTTGCAGGACACAATACCTATGTTATATAGGTACCAAGCTGAAGCTGCAGTAAAAGAGGAAAATTCCTTCTGAAAAAGAAGCAATGCTGGAATGTGCTGTGGAGACTCAGATTGTTTTTCAGCTCTAGAGGCATGTCTGGTAAGCGAAATGATATTATCTCTGGCTGGATAAGGGTACTACTCATCATGGAATAACCTGCATTTTAGCTATGATCAGATAGTTATTGTCTACAGACAGGTGCAAAGCATGTTATGGAAATGAGATGTTTGATTCAACAACAGACCCTGAGCCTTTTTCATCTACCTGCCTGATCTCAAACACAGGAACTAAATTCAGTGAGTTTTAGATCAAGTCCGTGCTCCACGTAGTGTATGAAGCAACTGGGCCCAAGTCATGATTCTGCCACTCAACTGGGCCCAAGTCATGATTCAGCATCACTGTGTTCCAGAACAGTATTCCTAATCAGAATTTCATGTTCTCTAAAATGGACTTGGATCTTAGCATGAAAGTTCCTATAGAAGTACAGCATAATTCATTGTCATCTCAACTGTGTAATGATACAGGAATTGCCACAATGAGACCAAAGGCAGAAGTTATAGTCAAAGGCACTGCACCTTTCCAATTACAGTTAGCTCCTAGGAAGATACAGTCTTTCTGATCATCACTAATGCAAAAAGTTGAACTGGAATTGTATAGAGGGGTGCTGAATCAGCAATGATGATGGCAGGCTCTGAAATGTGCTAAACAGAGAAAAGCAAGCGTATGACTTAGCATAAGCTGCGTAAAGACAGTTGTTTTCTGTATAAAGAAGTGTTAATTCTGTCATGTTTTGCTTTGAAGGAAACAAGGTGCAAGATTTATCAAACAGGAATCATGACAATGAGATTTTACTTAGCAGTCTTCTGCAGGCCTGTCGCATGATTCTAAGCAGTCACTTCCCTTCTTTGTGCAGCCATCTCTTAATTTAGAAACTAAGAAATACTGATTCCCAGAGTGGTTTCTTTTTTTAAGTTAGAAGTGATCATTGTATTTATCTCACCCAACTTCCTGCATAAAGTGACCATAGAATTCCAGCTAGGACTTATCACTCTCTTAAAAAGTACTATGTGATCCCTGGCCAGATGCAGCTGTATTCATGCTGAAGTGAGTGGGCTGCACACTGATACAGTTTCTTTTCATTCATGTGTCAAGGAACAACATATCATGTATGCGTACAGAGAAAGGGACGAGTAGGTTTTTTTAGCTTCCCTGATACATCTCTCCCACAAAGCATGACACATAAAAGTAATTGTATAATTTTTCATATGGAAAAGCAGTATCTCATTTGTCAGGAATAACTTTTTCTTGAAAAGGCTCTTATTTTAATTTATTAATAAGCTTTAGTCATATAAAATACCATAAAAAGTAAGTATTTTCTCCCTTCTTTATTAGCTTCATTGGGAGTAAGAGTTTACATTTGAGATAAATAATACATATATAGTCATGTGAGATTTATATTCATAAGCACACATTCATAGCTTTCTATGTGCATAATGATATATATTTGTATCGGTGCACCAGATCATGTTAATCAGAAATAAATGTCTCTCGGTCTGTCTCACACACGCATTTTAAAAAACTGAGAGTTTTGCATTGCACAGTAAAACTGATTAAAACAGACCTCATCGTAACTAAGGCCAGATTAGATCTTCAGAACCCAACCCTGATGATTTGCGTGAGGCATTCCACATGCAGATACCAGAACATGTGTGTGTAAATTAGCACTTAGTAGATGCAGAGCCAGAGTAGGTGCCTTCAATAAAGCTGCTAGTTCTGTCACAGTAATAGTGACCCTTAGTATATTAATATCAGGTTCCCCACATTCTGGGACACAGCACCTTGATGAAGCAGAATTGAGAAATTGTGTGCTACAGCAGTACAGCACATCTGGCTTTCAGCTCCATAGGCGTGTGACAGTATGTTGTTAATAGAGAAGTCAATAGCTACATGTTGCTAAATTTAATATGGGGGTACCTAGCTTTTTAACTACATCCAAAAGATGCCTTTGGTTTGAAAAGCTTCCAACTGAGCATGATTTACATTTCACTGTCTATTAGCAAAGGTTTTAAAGTGGTTTTATTCTTCTGATATCATGTGAAAACACCAGAGCTTGAATAAAGCATTATAGAGGAAAAAGGGGTTTAAATTAATTTCAAAACCACATTAACATCTGTCTCCTTCTCTCCACCTTATGTTCTGCTTATGGAATAGTGCAGGAACAGAGTCCTAATTACTGTTTTCAGCCAGTGTGGGGAAGTCCTCATCATGCGTGGGCCCAGTGCAAACCCTCCTGCACCTCATTTCTATGGTCCCCACTGCAGAGGATGTAGCAACAGTGAGGAGGCTCAGACTCAGCATAGAGGACTATGAACAACAGAAATGGAGCTTGCTGGAGACCAGCAAATGCATGTCATAGCAGCTTGTAGGCTGTTTTTTCTTGAGTTTGGTCCAAACACAGGTTGGTAGATCCCAGCTGCACCCAGTTAGAAGAATCAAATTTGCTTATAAATCAAGGACCTCAAAGCATTATCCAAATGTTAATAAGTTAACCATTGTCCCATATGCCATACTTACCTGTGATGTAAGTAAATATTAATAGATGTATTTTACAAATGGGCAAATTTGAGTTCCCTGAAACTACTTTGCAAACCTAGAACCAGGCACCAAAGGAGCTGAGAAGGGACCTTGGGATTTGTGACAATGTGCTGCAGGTATTGGCTGTTTTTACAGCCTTGCCAGAATCCAACAGCAGCAATATGAGAGATGTTCACTCAGTCTCTGAGCCAGCTTCTGGTTAACTCCTTTGTTTTTCTCTAGCTGCATCTGTGAAAGTAAAGTGCCTGTTCTCTCCATCAGATAAAAATAACCGTGCCAGGAGAATGGTATTAGAGCCTCCTATTCCTCAGCTCTGTCAGGCAAGGTAGTACTTGGTAAAAGACATAGAAAAAATAAGAAAGACACCATGAGTAAGAAAAGCATGCTCAAGTCTGACAGGTAAGTCCTAGAATACAGGGGAACTTGTGCAAGGGACAGTCTGTTTATACAAGTTAGCGACTAGAAGAGCCGTGATAGGGAAATTTGCAAGGAGTAGTTCTGACTCTAGGCAAAACAAATGTAGTTGCTCTGCCTTCTTCACATCTGAGTGGAGATTCAATGGGAAGGATGATCTGTGCACCGTTCTGTTTTGAGATGTACAAAACCTCTCAGGAGTTTCTACCAGCTGAGATCCATATGAAAAACCAGGGCAAAGATAAGTCAAGAGAGCACAGATGGGTCAAAGGTTGAAAACTCACATTTTTACCTTTTGTAATGCTGCCCTGTTGTTACTGACAGAGCCTGTAGTTGCTACAAGTACAAGCTCAGAGATGGCAGCAGCAGGAATTGAGGGTGCTCCATGTTTTCAGAAGACGATCTTTAGAATCATTACTCTATGTTAGACTTTCCTGTCATTTTGTTGCAAGAAGAGTGTGTGTTTATACACAACACAGACATGGAAGGTCCTGCCATCCCTGAAGAAGACGTTTTCCTGGATAAAGACCTTGTTAAATATAAATTGGTCTAGTTCCATTGCCCAATTTATAGCAAATAAGGCTCTGTTTAAGATTGATCCAAAGAAAAACCTGATCCGCCTGCTCAAGATGGGCCATTTCTAACAGTCTAGTGTAGCTGAATCAGAGATTTGGGGATTACTGTAGACATCACTAAGCAGAATGCCTGACTTGTGAGATGAGTCTATGGATATTAAGTTGCTGATTTATATTTGGTAAAATATGACAATTTGACAAGTGCATTTAAATGAGAAAAGTAACCCAAACAGAGGTTTTGGTATTTTTTTCTTGGAATTATCAATGAATATTCTTTCAGCAGTGTGCGTGTCACAGGTAAATATATGATCGGCAAATTCAAAAACAGGTATATAGCCACATTTTCCTGTTTTAATTCTCTGAGTAGCACTTTCTGACTCAATTCTGCTGCATGTACTTGCCATAAATTAAAAAAAAAAACAAACACATTTTAATAATAGTGAATATCAAAACTGGATGGGGATGAGCTGGGACCCACGAACAGGGTTAAATGACTTAATTTGAACTACATGGTATTTCACTGGCTGGCATCAAAACAGGACAATCATCAAACTGTAGGGATACTGTGGCTTTCTGTTTTCATCTCTTAATATGTCTATATTTCTGTACAGATGGGATGCTATATTACAGTAGCACTGTAGGAGCCACAGTTAAAACTCATATGCTACTGATAAGTATTTTAGAAAAAGAGAATTATAAAACCAGTCCATGCACTGCAGAGCTATAACCCCAATTGTGTAGGCTGTGGTAACCTCCAACACTCTGCTGACATTACTGGGGAAAATAAAAATGTGGTAGCTGTCATTGCAGTCCATCTTACCTAACCCCTTATGTAAGTTAAACAGAAGGGCCATGTATTTTACGGAGTTGAGACAGCAAGCTGAATTAGGACCCCAGAGTTGGCTATATAGATCGCTTGTTCGGGATTGTACCCAAAGCCCTTTTCCTGCCCCATTATGATCAAGTAACGTTCTTGTGGCAACCACAATAATTCCCTGCAGGGGGCAGGGATATTAAGAAAGTATGGTTAGAGTCTCTTAATGTAATTTAGCAGCAGGAAACTAGGAAGGAGTGCCAGAATCATGTGAATAGCCAGTTCTGTGTGCGGCACTTGCAAATGCTCCACCTAGGCCACAACAGGGCAATTGCTGCTTCCTTTGAATTTATTGCTAAGAAGTGTTTGTCTACAAGTACGTTTCACACCCGACTTAAGGCTTTTCATTTACATGTGACTTACGTAATAGTAAATTTACAGTTTAAGTGTGGTTAATGAAAATTAGTATTTTATTCACTGGAAACTCTCATTGGACTTTCCAAATATTTGCATATTTAAGCTATGTAACAATTCCAAACAAAAAATGTTTCTTTCCTAAGGCCAAGTTAAGTCTGCTAGGTGACAATATTGTCAGCAACTTAGTGCTGAATGCAGTACATAGCATTTTTTTTTTTGCACCTGAATACTGTGGAAGTGCCCTCGTTATAGTTCTGTGGTAAACCAGTCATAAAAATGTTTCATTGTAATAAACATTCACTTAGGCCAATTCAGTAAGCAGAAAACTCTAATAACTACTTAAGCATAGTGAAGAGATGGTATCTGTTTTGAAGAGCTTGTGTTAAGGGAATGATGTAGATTGGGGACATGATCCAAAGACACAGAGAGCAAAAGTGACTTGTCTCAGGTCAGACCTGAGTGGCAGGTTGACTCCTTAGCAATAGTAACTCAGCCATTTATCATGCTGTTTCCACTCTGTATCATATCAGTTACATAAATATAATAACAGTATTTAGTGACAAAAGATTAATGAAGTAGTTTAGGTAGCAAGTACCCAATGACTGCATGGTTAAAAAAAGCAAAACCAAAACAATAACAAAAACTGAAATCCTCACTTGTGAACTTAAAAACCAGTTAAAAATATCAAGATAAATTTATCCCTCTGTTGCCCTCAAATAAAAGATACCAGGGATGAATTGGCCCCATTTTATTCAATTTGTCCTCAATTTGCTAAGCTCATTAATTTTCTCTTGTTTTACTCTCTGTTAATTGAGAAACAGCAACACCTTTGCAATAGGCATTAGAAGCAGGAAATCTCAGAGTATGTTTCTAATTGCCAAACTTTCTTTCCCTCTTTCTGCTGTTCCTGTTCTTAAGGAAGCATGAGGGGGTGGTGTGAGCATGAGGTGCCACTAGGCAGAAAGAAAAGAGTATCAAGGTCAGGGTGAAAACCACACAAGAAGCAGGAAGAGATGCTTGCAGTTAGGTTCATGACCTTTGTATTTTTTTCTGATTGTCCAGGAGAGGGAGAGATAGGAAGTTAACATTAGAGCAGATGTGTGCATAACCCTTGCTAGAAAACATCGGACTTATGAAGGTTGCATTGAAGCTGCTAAAAATTGTGGAATTCTTACTGCTGAACATCTGGGAAAATCAGAGGTGCATCTGGTCTTTGTTCCCAGGCAACTGAGATAGTTCCAACAGGTAAAGGTCAAAGCCTGGGTTTCAAAAAGAGAGTTGAACCATAGAAAAGACTTGAAACATGTTTGGCCATTAAAAAAAAAACATTAAAAATATTTTAAAAGCAAAACAATACCATTTGTAGCTGGTAAAACTGAATTTCTGACCAAATGTAGTCATTTAAGATATCATAAAAACTGGCAGGTACTAGTCTTAGTGAGAGTCATTAAGATACTTGCATTCTTCATCAGTTCTCTCCGTATTCCAACTTGGATGTAGTAATGTACACGTCCTGCTCCACAAATACGCAAATGGAAAACTGTGACCAGGTCAGAGTGCCAGTTAATTTTGTCTGGGCTTGCTGAGGTCTCACACATTTCAGTTTAGGCACATTCCTGAAGAAGATAAAATCTTTCTTTCCAGTGCCTTGGGGAACAGTTTTAGTGCATCACCACAAACTGAGAGGGTAAAAATCTGTTACAAAATTCAAGCACAATCTTTGCCTTATTTCATTACATATGGAACTGTACAGCATTTTTTTTAATACTCCTGTATTGAGACAAGACTATAAAACTCAGTGGCTCTGAGCCACTGAGTGATGGATCACTGCAATTGAAAGATGATTGGTAGAATGAATACTTTATAAAGCCTCTGATGGTTTTATATGAGGTGAGAAAGAATGACAAGTCTTTTGGAGTGGTGCACCAGTTAGTAAAAGTTGGTGCACTATGTGTGCAAGTGATCTTCTCCACCTCCATGTAATGCTGTCCGTTACATTGTCATGTGCATTATACTCTGAGGCACACTTCCTGTTTCAGTAAAAAATGCTCAGAAGCTATAAAACCAACTCTGGAAATTGTAGTGACTTAATTTTTCCAACCACAATTAGCAGAAAATGAGTGTGTAAAATGATGAGTGGAAAGAATAGTTAAAATATTGATGCTCTGACTGTAAGTAGCTGTTCACCTACCAGCTTATTCTATGTGCAGTCAAATACTCCAGAACTTAAATGACTTTTCAGACTCTATGTGTGATATCCTCTGGTGTTTCACGTAGACAAAAGAATTTAGAGGTCTGTTTCCAAGACTTTGTACCTTGTGATATCTGACCTATCTAACTTTTCTGTGTGTCAGCTCACAACAGCCATCTATTGATAGAAAGAAGAAACTAAGTTCTTGCGGATTCCAGGTTATGTCTAAGTGGGACCCTGTCACCATCTCTGTCTAGGGAGTCGTGCAATTAGACCAGGCTTCATTTGCCTTTCTCCATGAAAGGTGACGTTGGAGGCATGTGAATGAAAATCAGTTTACTTTCATGTATACTACTACTAAGGCATTATTGTCTCTACTGGATGATTAAAAGACATTAGTATATCACCAAACGTGCTTGCTATGAATGCTTACCAGGAGTAATTGAAGTTTGGTGTGACTGGATGCTGAAAACAGGAAAAAAATTGTTTTATTGAGTGTAAAAAAAATAAATCGAAAAAAATAGTTTTACTTTTGGTAAGTATTCATGAGGGTAATGATTCTGTTTGGGATATTGCATGCTGCTGAGCTTTCTGGGGAGAGCTAGTGTCAGGACACCTTTTGTAAACCAAGCAGATGATGTCTAAGTGTTTTTTTGTTGACATCAGAGAAGCCAGCAGCCTAGCTGATGGATTTCTGTGAGCTCCCTGTTCGGTCATCAAAGCAATAATTGCTGCAGCTGGACTTGCAGAACAAATTATGAAGCCCTTCCCAAAAGAGGAGTTTGCCTGAATTCTGGGTTTTACCAGCTCTGAAGATCAAAATGTGATCTGCAAGCAGAGAGGAGTGAACAACCATTGCATAGAATCATAGAATGGTTAGGGTTGGAAGGGACCTTCAAAGGTCATCTGGTCCAACCCCCCTGCAAGGAGCAGGGACATCCCTGACTAGATCATCCCCAATTAGTGTATAGTCATATTAGGTGTCCACGTAGGGCCAAGATTAATATAACTGCAGGAGGAGCTGTCTTACTCTGTGAGAGTCTCGCTTGATCTACAGATATCTCAGATCTACAGGTATCTGTGGGATTCCCCTCGAGTGAATGGCAACACTGTAAGATAAGTAAAATGCCAACTGAGAAGGAAAAGAAGGGACAAAGATTCCAATATGAAGGAGACAGAGGGCAAGTGAGCCTGCTGGGGGGGATAAAATAGCATTGGGATTGTTTTGAAAGACCTTCTGATTCAGCGTGGGATGGAGGGGTGATTGGTGGAGATAGAAGAACAAAGAAAGGACAGGGAACGGTGACTAATAGAGTAACTAGGAATGGCAATTGCCATTCAGTAGACCATACGGTAGACACCAGAAATGACATACCTTATACTCTCAAGAGCAGTTGTCAGTAGAACCCGGTAGAAAATGGTGCTAAAGTAACTGTTAGCTTCAGGCTAGTGACAAGTGCTCGGACTCCAGACCGCCTGAGGCTTGCTCTGGCACAGGGCACTGATTGGCTCCCAGGCTGCTGCTGCCAGTAAGGAGGCCAAGGACTGAACGCTCCTTTCCCTCTTGGGGTGGTCTTGCTGGTCTGAGCGAGCTGTGTGTGTGGCAGAGACCCTCTCCCTGCCACTGCTTGTCTTGTACCTATTCTGCAGACAGAAGGCCTCTGTCTGCAGAGTTGTTAAACTGGCATCTTCTATCAGCAGTAGATTCACAAAAAGAAACATGTAGGAAGGGAGAGTTCATTTTTCCGATGCTCTTTATTTTAATCGTACAAAGAAAATGACAATTTTTATATAGAAGCCATTAGGGATGCAAGATGCATCAGTTCCTAGCTCTGGGGTTCTTTCTTTTAACGAGACTGTGGCAATGCAAATACAGCACATCAAGATATTTATATCTTTAATTCTTGCATTCACCACATTACTAACACACTGATGGGCCCCTTGTTCTTCATTTGTCTATTTCCTTAAACTTTTTGCCCCCTTTTTTATTATTATTATTTTTTCTGTAATGTGTGCAGTTCTTGAAGGTCAATCAGACGTCACGGATAGAGCTATTCTGTTCAGGGGCTCGCAAGCAGCTTGTTTATGAATGAAGAAGGCTTTGTGAACTTCCAGGGACCTGCTGAGCTTTTTTATAAGACTACCAGTGGGACAAGGAGCTTGGGAAAGTAAAGGCCTCTTACGGAAACAGAAAACGGAGGCACACTGCCAGAAAACTTGGGCTGACATTCCATTTTGTCAGACTCATGTCCAAGTAACAAGTTTCTAGAAAACAGATTTGGTATCTACATATCCAGGGTTTGAGCCTACCATGTGTGACCATAGGGCAGCATGTATGCTGGGAGATTGCCACAGCAAGTGGTTAAAATGTGTCATAAAGTGTCATAACATGAAGAGATCAGGAAGAGCAGAGCTTTGCAGAACAGAAAACAGAAGGATAAACACAGCTTAAAGAAAAACCCTTAAGGGACTATGTCTGCAATACAGGCAATAGCAGATGCATATTGATTTAATACTGATTGTCACCACTTTTTTACGAAATATTTTCCTATCTTAAAATCAGTGTTTCATGCAACTGAAAAAGCATTCTTCAGTTAGAGGCATGGACAAACTCTTCTAAAAAAATGAAAAATGGAGGAATCACAAAGTAAACACCAGTAAAGACAAACAAACAATTTTGACTCCAGTACAGTATCTAGCTCATGCAGATAATTTTGAGGTGATTATTTTCTTCATCTTGATATCCTGAATATCCCGTGGAGTTATTAAACACTTGTCTAACTTTATGTATACATTTAGTAGGTTCACTGGAATTCTACATTGAAATTCTGGTAGTTTTGGTGAGATCTTTTCAGCTGCTATCATCTCTATAGAACTTCATAATTTTGAAAACATCCAAGAAGCTGAAATTTTAGTTTGAGGAATGACCAGAGAGTTTTGGGTGGGTGAAGATTAGTGTCAGGCAGGTGAAGACTGAGGGAGGGATCAGAAGTTAAGGAATTATAAAATTGTTTATTCTGTGCATTCTTAACTTTTTACTGTGTTATTTTTGCTGCAAAATTAGCAGCATTCCAATTGCTGTTGTTGGGATGATACCAGTAGAGAACAGAGAAGTCTAAAGGCAGTGGCTCAGCTCATTCACATTTCTATGTCTTTCATTTTGTTTGATTGGGCGTTACATTGTTAAGCGTTTCCTAGGGGAGCAAGTTAATACCAGATATGATACAGCCTGCTCTGTAATAACCCTCAGAAGGATACTCCTACTTTTGTCAAACCAAAGTGTGCAACTGATTCTCACATATTTTAGCCATCAGTAGAACAACCAGAAACAATTTGTTTGAATCTGTTGGATCCTGTGGGCCTTTTATGTGTTTAGCACTTCTTCTGCATTTAGCTGGAGAAAGAGTAGAGGAAGTAGCAGAATCTTTTAAATGGCCTAAATTTCCATTGCTCTAATTTAAAATTTAGTTGCCAACACAAGGGAAGCCAGCTGAATGTTGTTTACTGGAACTTTCATGGTTCGCTTATTGTTTCAGTTCCTTCAGGGAAATGCTGATAACCTTCATGAAAGCAGATTCGGGAGCACTCAGCAAAGTAACACAGAGACAGGCAAGCAGAGGTCTAAGTGAGGCCTCTGTGTTCTTCCCTGGCAGTTGGCTGTGCAGCCCCTAGCTGCTGCATGTAGTCTTTCTGAATGTCTTTGGCATTTTATCAAACAACTGTTACAAGGACAAAACCTGAAGAAAATAGATCAGTAGTCCTCAAGCTCCATCGCATCAAGTAGCCAATGCAGTTTGAGAATGCTTATTGACATCAAAGGAATAGTGAGTTGTGGAAATCTTTTGTTACAGAATCTTTTGTTATCCTTGTTTATCACTCCAAAAGGGAGATTTTCTCCAACTTCCTTTCCAGCTCTTGCCTTCCCATCTCTGCATCATCATTTTCATCATCATTCCTTTTCTCCTCCTGGCTCATGATTGCTTTGCCCATATGCCCTTATCTGCTGGAGTATTTCTAGTTCCATGTAGTCATGCTTTTCTTCTCCTTACGTTTGAGTCAGGCTACTTTCATGTGTAGATGTGGCACATAAGGACATGGTTTAGTGGTAGATTCGGCAGTGTTAGATTTATAGTTGGACTCAGTGATCTTAAAGGTCTTTTCCAACCTAAATTATTCAATGATTCTATGTCCTTTGACACCTGGGCAAAATTAAGCCCTGCAGATAAACGAGGAGCATTTCCCTTAATCTCAGATTTGGTGTTTTAGCCAGGAGACTGAAACAGCAATTGTGGGGAAAACCCTAATCAGTCCCTCAATCCCTCATTTGAAATATCCTCACTGTAGAATTTAACTGGCAAGCTCTAGCACACTATTGTGTGTATGCGAACATTCATTTTTGCCTTCAGTGACTTAGTTTGGCCAACTTTGACTTGTTTTTTTGGGGGAAGACATAAGGCTCCTCTAAATTTAAATTCATTTAAATACTCAGCAGGGCCTTCTGAGAAAAAGTTATGAGAATATATTTAACATGCAAAAAACAACATTGCCTACCTAATTTCATTGTTGGAAATAGTTAACCTTTTTCAGCACAGTGTGCAAAATAAAATAATAACTCTCTGTCAGACATTTAGCACGTGAAACTTCAGTTCTAACAGCTAATTTTGGCAAAGTCTTGTAAGATCCTAAAAAAATATAAGGCATTGATATACCTAATGGCTGTAAGTTGAATATTAGTCACCTTGTACAGCTTAGGGTGAAAAATCACTTTACAATATGGTCTTTGTTTTGACAATTCAGAATTCTTTAGAAATGCAGATTAGATCTCCCATGTTGCAGCTGTACTCAGTGTGGATGTGTTTTTTTTTCTCTATGTATCTACCATGTATTATATAAAAAATTATGAGTTAATTTAAAGATGAACTATTTCCTCAGCTGCAATTGCAGGCCTTGAAAAAGTTGGAGATAGGAAATCCACTAATCAAAGTGAGAGCTAATTTTAGAGTGACTGAAGAGTTCCTGAGCAGGATTTTAAGAAGATCAATATCTGCTTTCTTCAGACGAGACAGCAGTACAACCGGGTCATAGAACCAGGAAGGAAGTTGCCTTCTGTATGGGTGTTAGGATGGAAGAAAGAAGACTGACTGTTTTATATTGAATGCCGTGATTGGAATCCCCAAAATTAGCAAAACTAAAATGTTCTTGGAGAGAAGATTAACACTGCTGAGGCCATTGAGGGCTGTTCCCAAGAAGGAAGAAAGTCGGCTGGAAATCAGCTCAGAGGATCAGATCACCATATGAATCACTTCATGGTTTTGACTGACAAAGAAAGACTGAAGCCAAATTACAGTGACTTCTGCAAATTTACCCTGAAGGCCAGGGAACAAAATCCTGATCTATACAGCTGCTGTGCTAAGTGGAAACATTCATCCTCTTTTCATAAATGAAGTCTCTGTGACACCCATTTAACAAGTGCAGTTGGCCTTAAAGTGAGGCCAGAACTGTGGAGTGACAATTTTGTGTTCTGTGCCCTATCTGCTATAAAAGGTTCCCCCTGCTTGTGGGAGTGAACCCCTACTGCAAAGGTCCAGCCTGATGACTTTGCTGTTAAGAATTCCTTCTGCACTGAAACTTGCCATATAAGGATTCAATAAAGAAAGCTGATTTTTATTTATGCCAAGATCTGTTTTGCTGTTTGGAAGCTATTTGAGAACGTTGCGGACACTAATTGATTCAATATTTTTTGACAAAACATCGGCATGGTTGAGGCCTTGCTGTTTTTCATAGACAAAGTTAGCACCACAGTTGTTTTCGTTCTTTACAGAGGCTTTGATACAAACGCCTCCTTCCTCTGCTTATCTCCTATGAGCTTAAAGTACAGATGGCAGAGTTTTCTTAGGCATGTGCATAGTTTCAGAAGGGGTGGGCTCTAATAATCATGCAATGCTCTCATTCCTTCCACTTCTCTCAGCTCCTGCTCAGATCCTGGCTTTCTAACTCCTTGAAAGGTGAGCTGCACAGTGCACTGCAATTGTGTCCATGTCTTGTAAGGGGCAGAAAAATGTTCAGCCCATCTTGCAGCAGTCAGAGCAGGAAGTACTGCCAGCTATGCTGCAACTAAAGGTCTCCAATACTGTGGCTAGGAGACCTGGGCTTTCCCTAGCTGCAGACACCAGGTTCCTCAAAGTTTTAGGGCCACCCAGCTAGAGTAGCTAGTGGCAGTAGCAGTAATAAGGCTGGAGCAGTTCCTGTAACAGCAGGGTAAGCATGGAAGGGAGGCAGTGAGCCTCTGACTCTCTGTATTGTAGTAGCCACAGTAAACACGCCTGCCTATGATTAAGATATTGGTCACCATGCACTCCGTGAATATCCCTTTGTTATCGGCTGGAGAATAGCAATCTAGCCCTGAGGGCTGTGGGTCAGGGGAGACTCTTAAGTGATGCTCATCTACAGAAAATGCCAGAGGTGATGTAGAATGGTATCCTGCAAAAAGCTTTCCAGAAAGCACATCCTGCTTTTTCTGCTCATCTGTTCTCCACGGTGGTTCATGCTTTGTTCACAGGTGTTGGTTATTTAAACATATTTTTGGCAATAATTATTCTTCTAAGGCAGGAGTTTCTTCTATATGTAGAGAGACTGGGACTACGTCAATAACATCATGCTAGCTTCCAGCAAGACATTGATCCGGTTGTCCACATGAGATATATATTTTAGTTCTCATTCCAAGTCTGGTCTGAAGTGAACCTACTGCCTGTAAATGAACTCAGACATTGGACACAGACTGGCACATGATTTTTTTTTTTTTTCACGTGATTAATATTTGTTCCAATGGACAATTCACACAGCAAACCAGACAAGGATCTTCTGCAAACTCAAGCCCAGCTACCAAAGGCTGACTAGGTGTAGCCGTAAAGATCTCAGACTTGTAAACTTCAAGATGCAATGAGTAAGGAAAGATCTGGCAAAAATTTAGGGAAGAACTTAGTAAAAATATATTGCATACTTCTTTGAAAGCAGGGTTCAAAAGGCAACACAGTAAAAGTTACAAAGCAGATGATTGATCTGAAGAACTCATTGGCAGAAATGTCATGAAGACTAAAAGTTCACTGGGTTTTCAGAAACAGTTAGATGAATGTGAAGATCCAGGGCAAATTATGAGGAATATAAAATTCTTGTGCTTTGTGGAGCAAGCCAACTGTAGTAGAGAGTTCTCTTCAATTTACAATTGCCTTTTACTGTTAAAGCAAAGCCAGTAACTTTCTGCTCTGATCATTCCTTTTCTACATTCTTTCTGTTTGGGATACCTCACTTCAAGCAAGACCTGAAATTCTATGTGATTCCCATGGAGCCCCAGAAAAGGCTTGAAGACAATTATGACCTCTTGAGTAATGAAGCTATATAATCTTATCTGAAGAATCCCACGTCAAGACCAGAACTTATATAGAATCATAGAATCATAGAATGGTTAGGGTTGGAAGGGACCTTCAGAGGTAATCTAGTCCAACCCCCCTGCAAGGAGCAAGGACATCCTCCACTAGATCAGGTTGCTCAGAGCCTCATCCAACCTGGCCTTGAAGGTTTACAGGAATGGGGCCTCCACCACCTCTCTGGGCAACCTGTTCCAGTGTTCTACCACCTTCAGTGTAAAAAATGTTTTCCTAATATCTAATAGAAATCTACCTCCCTCTATTTTAAAACCATTACCCCTAGGCCTGTCACAACAGGCCCTGCTGAAGAGTCTCTCCTCATCTTCCCTGTAGGCCCCTTTGAGGTACTGGAAGACCACTATCAGGTCTCCCCGGAGCCTCCTCTTCTCCAGGCTGAACAGCCCCAGCTCTCTCAGCCTGTTGAGAGCTATATTGTATATAAAAAATTTTTTCCCAACATTGTGAAATGTTTCAGTGGTTTTTTTTATACCAAACCAGTGTTTCAGAGAGCTCCTCAATATAAGTACTTGGTATAGTGGTAACTGAAAGCACAGTAACTTTAGCTCTTAAACATATATATATATATAAAACTGGAAAATTTCCAGAATGTCAGTGTTATTCCAGTAGGAGATTTTATTGAATGGATCATGCCATTGTGCAGTTTTGTGCCCTCTACTGCAAAATTTTCATGAATTTAAAATAAATCTTTTTTAAAAAGTCTAATCCAGTGTAAAAATTGTCATCAGGATCATTCCTGAGAAAATCAGTGGCCTGTGGGAAAGTAGAATGAAAACCAGGATTTATTTCTTAAGTTTTTACCTGTGTAGGTCTTGAAGTCTTCGGACATATCATGCTTATTCCACTATTTGGTTGCAACAATAACATAGATTGCACCTTACCCTCCTAAAAAATGTGATCAAACAGCTGCTGTTACGGGACTGCTGTGACCTAGCAGTGCAAGAACACAACTGTTGAGCTACAAATAATCCCAGATCCCAGGTTCGGGATCATCTGAGGAACCTAAAGGTGCACAAGTCCATGGGACCTGATGAGATCCATCCACGGGTCCTGAGGGAACTGGCGGATGAAGTTGCCAAGCCACTGGCTATCGTATTTGAGAAGTCGTGGCAGTCTGGTGAGGTCCCCGATGACTGGAAGAGAGGGAACATAACCCCAATTTTTAAAAAGGGGAATAAGGAAGACCCGGGTAACTACAGGCCGGTCAGCCTCACCTCTGTGCCTGGCAAGGTCATGGAGCAGATTCTCCTGGAAACCATGCTAAGGCACATGGAGAGCAAGGAGGTGGTTGGTGACAGCCAACATGGCTTCACCAAGGGCGGATCGTGCCTGACCAATTTGGTGGCCCTCTATGACGGGGTGACGGCATCGGTGGACAAGGGACGAGCAACTGACATCATCTACCTGGACTTGTGCAAAGCTTTTGACAATGTCCCGCATGACATCCTTCTCTCTAAACTAGAGAGACATGGATTTGATGGACGGACCACTCGGCGGATAAGGAGTTGGCTGGATGGCCGCACTCAGAGAGTGGTGGTCAACGGCTCAATGTCCATGTGGAGACCGGTCATGAGTGGCGTCCCTCAGGGGTCCGTGCTGGGCCCGGCCCTGTTCAACATCTTTGTCGGTGACATGGACAGTGGGATAGAGTGCACCCTCAGCAAGTTCACCGACGACACCAAGTTGTGTGGTGCCGTCGACACGCTGGAAGGGAGGGATGCCATCCAGAGGGACCTTGACAGGCTGGAGAGGTGGGCCCGTGCCAACCTCATGAAGTTCAACCAGGCCAAGTGCAAGGTCCTGCACCTGGGTCATGGCGATCCCAGGCACAAATACAGGCTGGGCGGGGAATGGATTGAGAGCAGCCCTGGGGAGAAGGACTTGGGAGTGCTGGTGGATGAGAAGCTTAACATGAGCTGGCAATGCGCCCTTGCGGCCCAGAAGGCCAACCGCATCCTGGGCTGCATCAAGAGGAACGTGGCCAGCAGGTCGAGGGAGGTGATTCTCCCCCTCTACTCTGCCCTGGTGAGACCCCACCTGGAGTACTGTGTCCAGTTCTGGAGCCCTCAGCACAAGAAGGACATGGACCAGCTGGAGAAGGTCCAGAGGAGGGCCACGAAGATGATAAAAGGGCTGGAGCACCTCTCTTATGAGGACAGGCTGAGAGAGTTGGGGCTGTTCAGCCTGGAGAAGAGGAGAGGAGGCTCCGGGGAGACCTGATAGCGGTCTTCCAGTACCTCAAGGGGGCCTACAAGAAAGATGGGGAAAGGCTGTTCAGTAGGGCCTGTTGCAATAGGACGAGAGGTAATGGTTTTAAAATAGAGGGGGGTAGATTTAGATTAGAAATTAGGAAAAAATTTTTTACGATGCGAGTTATAGAACACTGGAACAGGTTGCCCAGAAAGGTGGTGGAGGCCCCATCCCTGTAAACCTTCAAGGCCAGGTTGGATGAGGCTCTGAGCAACCTGATCTAGTTGGGGATGTCCCTGCTCCTTGCAGGGGGGTTGGACTAGATTACCTTTGAAGGTCCCTTCCAACCCTAACCATTCTATGATTCTATGATTCTATGAAATAAGATGCTGACCTTCACAAAAGCCATTTAGAATTGCCAACAGATTCAGAATAATTTCTACCCTACCTCTTCAGTGAAAGCACACCAAACTTGATCTATTTGAATGGAACATAAAGGACTCTAGCTCTTTTGTTTCATCTCTGAATGAATCAAAGGCCCCATTTTATCAGGTGTCCTATGACTTTTCTGTACCAACAAAATAGCACTGGGGCTTAGGTGTTCTAGAAGCATAGATGGTGCTACTAGCTTGCTACCGAAACAAGAGTGAATTAAAACATTTTGTCATACTGATACACGATTATGCACTGTATTGAACTTCACAAGTGACAATACCAATCATGTCTTACTGGAGATCTGAAACAGAGCTGAGGATTTGCATGCATTTTCTGAGAAATTCTCAAAAGCAAAGGTCTTATTTTTATAGCAGTAATATTCTTTTGGGGCAGTGGAATTTTAACATGTGGGATAAGGCATGATGGGTAAACCAAACATCTCAAAGTGTTGTAAGTGGGCATTTGCTATATCTGAAGTGAATATGAAGCTCTCTTTTTAGCTCCTATTTAGCACTTCTTAGGTAGTTACAACTGTTACTGAGTTGTCATTAAGTTAATGAGAGCTTTGCTTAGTTTGAAAAGAGCACAGAATTTGGCCTATGAAAAGCTTGGGGCTTGGTCCTGTTCTTTGTATGCCTGCTAAAATAATATTATTTTTATCTATAACGTGTTGGGACTACACAAGCTCAGAGCTATGTTGTTACATTTGCTTGGGTTTTGTTCTTAAATTTTCTTGGGTTTTTGTTCTTAAATTCTGAAATGAAGAATTGCTCCAGGCATTTATATAGTGTATGATTAAAACTTAAAACTTAAGCCAGCCAGGGTTCCGCTGGCTATTGAGAAAAGCAGATGAAGGAAACATCAAGAAATCATTCTTAATTTTCCAACAGCCAAAATCAGAGCCCCTAGTTGGATGAAAAGTTCCCTTCTTATTGCCTACAAGTAGTTTCTGTAATTGGCAAAATTGCCTGTTATTGTTTTAGTGTATTTGGATCTCCTGCGGTAGGTTTTATATGTTTGAGAATTGACTGGAAAGAAAAGCAGTGGCTTTCCGAAGTCACTGTTTCATTCACACAGACCAAGCTGTAGGTATGAGATTAACAGGGTCTGACATGAATGGAGCTCCTTCTCTCTCAGGCCTATTGGAAAACAAAACACATACCGGCATACATTTGAGCAACTGTGAGTTGACTTTGGAGAGCACTGGTATTTTTACACGATAACAGTCATTGGATTCCCTCATAAGTCTTTCAGTTCTTCATTACATAAGGACTTTTCCTGAACTGCAGGGCAGAGAGCAGCATGTATGTAATCCCTGTTTCACACTGATGCATCACATGTGCTTTGGATTTCAAACATCAATATTTGTAGGAACATACAGTAGGGCTCTTTCTGTGAGCAGGGATTGGATTCTCACACTTACCACCCTTCACGGACTCTCCATAATTCACTGAGCGTGGGCTTTGCTTTTCTTTATTTAGATTTTTGTACTTTAAAATTGCGCCTTTATATTTAAGTGCTGTAGAACCCTCCAATACCAATCCAGAGAACTGCAATGTGACATTTACAAGGAGAGGCGTTCTTATAGGTCAACATTGCTGTGTAGTCGTTATGTCTTTCCTAAGATAATTGTTTTAATAGATCTTACTGGTGAGGTTTTCATCACCACATCTGCACCAATTTCAACGGTAACATTGATTTACAGCAGCCAAAGGATTAGCCTAATCTGATTCCTGTCATACCTGTAGACAGAGAAATGTGTAACAATATTTTTAAGAGTGCCCCTTTATTGACTGGTTAATTTGTCTGGAATGGTTTTTGTGGACTCATCCTCTAATGTTACAGAGGGAAGTAATAAACAACCACTGGTCTCATCGATTATAGGAGGTTATGGTGCAGAAAGAATGCCAAGGTTTGCATACCCAAAAGAAAGATGTTGTAATCCCTGAATGTAAGTGTGACGTCTCCTTGGTGGAATCTAGAATTTAGTGTTAAGTGCCAAGGCTCCTGGTACAGGTGGGCCAAGATAGGTGTTTCAGAATGGGAATCAAAGCAACCAGTGCTGGGAGCAGCAAGCTACATACAGTAACCGGTTGGAAGTGTTAAGCATGGAGCCTTCTCTGAAACAGAGCTTCATATTCTAGACGGCATACAGGTTCTTCTGTCCATTCAGGATCCACTGCTGTGAATCATCTCCAGAATATAGGCACCTACAAGTCTTCTTCCAGATAACTGAGCAGGGCTCATTGTTTTCTTTTAAAACATAACTGCAAGCAAGGCAGGACATGCCTTTTGTGTAACAATACAGTAGCTAGTAATTTCACCCAGAAAGGAGGAGAGCTGAGTTCTGTGCCTCCCCACGCTCTGCTGAAGTCTAAGGAGCTTCAGCATATCAGTTAATAATAAGGCTACGTACTTGTGTGAGGGGGAGTCACTTTTGACCCCTGCAGAAGCTTTCCCATTGCTTTCAGACTTCACTAAACATCTAAATGTGACCAATTAAGCTATAAAAGGACTATATTCTTCTTTTAGGAAGACCATGGCAAAACTAATCATATTAGTACAATTGCACAGCAGATGTTGGCAATGTATGTCTCAATTATTTCACCTGCTTGGGTTGCAGGCTTCAAAGATCTCAACAGAAGAAAGTGTCCTGTTTCTAAATATGCTGTTTGCACTTATCTGCAATTAATCTGTAAAGAAATAATGAAAACCTAGAAAGTAGCATTCTCAGAGAGAATTGCACTCTTTTTCTTTTGTGTGCTCACGATGAAATGCTTGTGAGTGCTTATAATAGCAGACAGCTTCTGTTAGCTGCCTTTCGCCTGCTGAGTTAAACAGAAAGAGAAATGTTAATGGTCAGAGCTTGTCAGCAGTACATTGCCATTCACGTTTAGTCACACTTCACTATTGTTTTGTGTAGTTGTTAGGATACAGATATTTGCAGGGTCAAAAAGGGAGTGGATTCATCCCTCTGGAAACTTTAATAAAGTTTCAGCTCATGCAAACCCTGCAATACCCACAAAAATCAGTACACTGGCTTTTTAAAAGGTGTATCAATAAGCAATGTGAGAAATGCTTATAATTTCTGAATTATCTGCATGTAGTATTTTCTACTCCTTTTATAAATTTGTTTCTACTGTAGCATAAGTAAGAATACATTCTATTTTGTTAATTTTTTCATCAAGTGATCTCAGATTTCTTCAGAAATACTGATACATGTGAAGAAAAAGATGAAAGCAGATAACACTCAGTCACGGGGTTCAGTAGATCGGAATTTAATTCCATTCCTTCCGTGACAATGGATTATTCCCTTGATCTTCCTGTGCCTGGATGTAAAATAGTGAATTCTGCTTTCCTCTGTGCATCTTGTATATTTATACTGCAGGATCCTGGAAGCAGAGATAATCTCTTGCTATGTCTTCAGAAGGTAACTTGGTGAGATCAGGTGCATTATCTGATTTTTTATTTGTGATGTGGAGGCTATAGTGGTCACTCAGAACTGAGTGAATACCATTCTGTAAGTCTAACTTACAATCTTACACTCTTTAGATGAGGATAAAATTTGCTTTCCTCTATAAATCCAGTTTTTACTGGCACCTCTGCTAAAGCACTTTCGTTTTTACTGTGATGAGTTTCAGGTTTGGCATGAGTGGGCTATAGACAGTTGATAATTTGACCGAATTTGAAGTTATTTGAACAAGCTGCTTCAAAGTTGCAGAACTTGGTGAGGAGGAGAGAAAGGTATTTTAACAAATTTCTTCAGTGTTTTTTTTTTCCCCTTTGCTCTGGCCTACCAATCAAACAGACTGAGCTAGAGATGTTAAGAGTACTATGTAAAATCTGGTAGACTACTACAGGGACCCTAGTAGGCTGTTGAACCAAATAGAGTCCTCAGGCTGTTGAAAAGCATGTTTGGAAAGTGACTGCATTAGGAATTTTGGAATAGCATGCCAGAATCCAGCGCATTCCCAGAGGGGCAACCTATTCTGGTGTTTCCTTGCAAGTTCATTAGGCAGTTGGTTCAACCAAAGAGGTTACAAGCAGCACAGTCAGGCACATAGCAGAGTGTACAATGACAGGGATGGTGAGGATGACCACTCTAAGGCAAACAGGGGTTCAACAGGCAAAAGGGATCTTTACTTGAGTGCATTTTTCCATTCCTAACTAGGAGAATACATATAGCGTTGTCAAATCCCCAAATCAGAAATCAAACCCCAAAAAATCAGGAAACTGGCTTTTCATGACAACCAAAAGAAGTACAGGGCTTTTGAGCACAAGAAGTTTGGAGCTTATTTTCTTTGCATCTTGGACTTCTGAAGACAATGTTGTTTTTTTTTTCTTCTGCAAGAGTTAGAAACACTCAGACTCACTCCTGTGATATATGTGCTTTTGCTGTTATTGTTTTTGGTTTATGGCCCAAAATGTGATGCAGCAATCAATGACATCCACCTGAGATTGCAGCGTGCTTTTAAAGGCACCTCACGTTATCACCACTGCTACTTTGAGATAAAAAAAAAAAAGGCTTTTGGAGGCTAAGTTCCTCCTGATGTTAGGCAGGTACACCGCAGAGGAAGCCAAATCCCAGTTTTCTCTTGTCATGAGTGGGAGAGGTGAGGTGTGCATTAGCATGGGGTGACAGCCTAGCTCCAGTGTGAGTTCTATGTCATTTTACAAAGGAATAAAAAGATATAAGGACTGGATTTTAGACCTGAACTTTTATTTGCAGAAGCGCAGTATGAATGCAAATACTAAAAAGATGCTATTTGCCTTGGCCTTTGCCCCACAGTGGCTGGTACTAAGGGAATGGTAAAATGTAGCTTTTCCTATCTCAGAGTAACCAGTGTCTTAAATCATAATTTTCCCTGTATATTGGAATCAAAAGCATTTCAATATGCAGGAAATTATTTTAATATCAGCAACAGCTGTTTGTTATTGAATAGTACTGTGAACTTCAGAAACACATGAAGTTGTAAGGGGTGAGATTCCAATTACTTGTCCAGTTTTGAAATTTACCCATCAAATGAAGAGTCAATGAGTTGGTACTTCACTGAGCTGCACTAATCTTAACTGTAACCCTAACCAAAGCTCATTTAATAAATACTACTGTGTACAGAGCCTCTGCACAGTACTTGATGTAGTGAACTGCTTAACAGTTCAGGCAGGTTTGCCCTGGCCATCGCACTATCTGGCCTCTGTTCTCCACCTCCTGCCCGTAATCCATTTCATAAGCCACATGAAAATGGCTTAAGTTTTCATGTTAACGTAAGGGTGAGTGAGCCAGTGTGGGAATGACAAAATTCCTTTCCATTCTTTCTGAGGGAGAAGTGGATCCAGTGATTTAGTGCAGAATGACCTAGACAGAAAGAGTGCATTTGATTTTTAGAATGAAACATAAAAAGGACATTTTTCTTGAGAAAACCTTTGTGGTTGAAAGAGTTGTTTTAAACTTTCTGCTTTAAATCTTTGCTTGCTCCCAAAATACAGTCACAGGAATGGCAAGTAGGATAAGGATAGTTCATTGCTTCTGTTTATAAACTTAATGAAACCTTCCGTGAATTATCTGGGGCTGATCAGCAGATAAGAATTCCAGGTATTAAAAATAGATAAGATATTTAAAATTCTGGTTTTGTGGTGCATTGCCATGCAAATGAAACATCCCAAAATAGCCTATCAAAAAACCTTACCAAGGACTTGTGAGACCCAAGTTCACATCCTGGATGTGTTTGTTCTAGAGGAGGAACTTCAGTGTCATTTTTCTTTATGCATGTGACTGCCCCAGTACAGACTTTTGCCTATGCTAAAGCCTGCTTTTGCAGTTTGATCAGAAATTCCATCCTGGACCCGAATTTCCTGCTTGAAGTTTCACCTCAACCACTGCAATGTGGAAGGGTGAATCAGTAACTCAGCGAAACATTTCTAGCTGAAAAAAATGTAAAAGTATTGAGCAGCTCAAAGTGTGACTAGTGCTTGTGCTGATTTGTTCAAGGATATTGTGTCTCTTCCCAGTTCTTTACAGTTTGAAAAAAATGATTGAAAGTCTTGAATACCTGCCCTAGATCAAAAGGCTTAAGAAGCTCAAATTACTAATCTTACCTAAGTTAAAACAAAACACCCACAAGAGGGAGAGATTTCTGTTTTAATCTGTTAGTAAAAAAAATATTTTAACAGTTTATGTAACAGAATATAATTCACTGGTGCAATAACTTGCCTGAAGTGTGGTGGATTCTGTATCAATGGCAGATATTTGGAAAGACACCCATGCCTGACTTAGAAAGACATGGTACAGATTAACCATGTGCTATAAATAACATTGTTGCATAAATCTTTGAGTGGATTTGTATAGATGATCATAGTGATCTCATGCAGTTTTAAAGTTTGCCTGTCTATGAACCAAAATATGTCCTGGATAATGCAAAGTTGCATATCCTGCAATACTCCGGCTCCATCTTTATCCCATATCCTGGAACTTCTCTTAGAATTATTTGATATTATTCCTACCTGGCATTTTTGTTCTGCTAGCTATACACCCAGGGGTGTCATGCCAGAGTGCGTAGCATACCTTACTACACCTCTGGGTGGAGGAGAATCCAGATATACTGCTGCTTTGTGTGTTATTGGCCACATGAATCGTGTGCCTTGAACTACTTATGGAACAGAAAGCTTAAAGATGGCCTTTCTTCCACTATTAATTTAACAGGTCACTTGATAAATATGGAGCCTCAGGCAGACTGGATTTAATGGCCTCAAAATTCAGGTATACTCAGAGCAAGGGTTTGGTGTGGATTTCCTTAGAGGTTTTGCCTTTCTTTTTTGTTGTTATGTTATGTGCTTGTTGGAGACTCTGATGCCTGAGTGAGGTGGGATGACCGAGCATCTACAAACTCTGTTTTACAAATTCTGGTGCCTACTACCGGTGTTAATTGACAGTGTGCCTCCTTCTGCCTTTCTGGTACCATGTAGTTCTGCCAAGCCACGTTGACTCAGCCTTACATCTCCTGGCCTGTGCCTCCCCTGAGGCACGGAGCCACATGTTCAGCTCCCAACACTGACAGATGAAGGTAAACACTTCACGATAAGCAAGTCTAATGCTCCTTATTTGCACACCTAGGAAAAAATCAAAGTCAGCCATTCATCTCTCCTGTTCAGTAAACACAGAAGCTAACTAGGCTGCACTGCATGTGGTTCCCCAGGGGATTGTTTTCATAAGACTTCTTGTGAGGATTTTTGTTGCTGATTTTGAAAACATTTTGAGGTTGGATTGCAATGTGATGTCCTCATTTACAGCCTTTCCTGAACCATAAATCAAGGGATATGTAATTAAATGAAACAGATAGTCAAAACCTTGACTAAGCTGTTTATTGAGCCTGGAAGGGAAAGGGATTCTGTGGTTTCACAAAGATCTAATATAAAGATCTACTTATAAAATGCAGTTGTCAGGGTTCAGGTATGGTGGCATTAATGCATGATAGCAGCTAGCACTGTATGCTGCCTACTAAAGAAAACCATTTGCCTAGTAAAAAAGATGGTGTGTAGGACACTTTGCAATAAGAAATGAGAGCTGTTCAACTCAAATAACTGTGAATTATTTGTTTGGGGTTTTTTTTCCATGAACCAGAACCAAAACCAAAATCTCATTTGTGCCCCTCCCACTCCTAGCATTTTTTCTAACATTCCTTGTAAAAGGGGAGATTTTTTTCTTCTTAGAATCATATGATGTGTTGCATCTTCTAAGATACTTTAAAAGTTAGTTTTATGAAATAAGATTACCTGTCAAGCAAAGTGCTCTTTCTAGTTGAAAAAAGTTTTGAATCGGAGGAGAAGAAAAATATCAGTTCTTCTTGCTGGAAACATTTTCCAAATAGATGTTTGTGAAATGTTTCAGTTGGAACAATGCTGCATTTTGAGATCTTGACAAAAAGTTTCTGTGAAAAAAATCATTGTCATACCTAACGAGCAAAAAGTAGATGAGATTCTTGTTTTTCATATCTCATATCTGAGTTAGTTTATATGCACTAAGTAAGTTTACCTTCTTTCCCTCCATCTACCGCTCCCTTCTGTAACATAATTTAGGCAATCCCAAACACCATGGTAATGATGGTCACTATTACAATGGTTTGAGTTGTTTTTTTAAGGCCTTATTCTATGATGGTGGAGTTTAGAATACAAGGTGAGAGGTCAGCAAGTCGCCATCCTCCATGATTTAACTGATGGGGCACTTTGCTGGGTCTCTGCATTGTAGTACATTGCTTTCTGGAGAAGTGGGTGCCGCTGTACGTCTTGGGAGTGCTGGGGCTGACTTTCTTGGTTCTCCTAGCTCCTGGAAACGTCCCATTGCAGACAGACTGATGGGCCCAGAGGGTACACAGGGAGTCAGCAAGAACCGTGTTAGAAGTCAAGTCTGGACACTCTTTTGCTTCTTTTCTCATGTTACCTACTGATGCTTGGTCAACTATGTAATGCACTTGAATGCCACTTTACTGTTTTCACAGTACGTTTATATCCATATAGAGATACATGTATACATGTTTGTTACATTTATTATGCAACTATTCATGTAGCCAAATAGGGTTTCCTTATTCTTAGTTCTGCCTTGGAGTACTTTTAACTTTAACCAGTTGAGCTTCATCAAGTCCAAATTGTGTTCTTCACCTACTTTGCAAATATATTGTGAGCAAAATTCCTTAAAATCATGGCAGTGCATCCTAGGATGGGTATCTTTTCCTTTCTTTTGTCCCCTTATATTCTTGGACCCCATATACCTCATTATTGTTTGTTGGAATCTACATGTAAGTACTAAGTCACTACTGTTTTATTCACCACTGCCTTCTATTTGCTGCTTTTTCCCTGGCAAATGAAAAAAAAATCCTTAAAGGACCACACATAGCAGCTGATGCGTTCTGGATTGCCCCTGCTGAGGACATTTCTCTATGTCCTGGCCATCTGACAGTATTGTCAACTGTGAACGTTTGAAAACTCAAACTAACCCTGGTGTCAGGGGATGTACTGTGTGGAACTACGGATCTCTTCAAGATTGTGGAGAAGTTTTGAAAAGCTGCAGCTTTTACTAAGGTGATCAATTCAAGATCCTATATGGATTTGGGATTATTTATTTATTTATTTATTTGAGTTGCAAGAAATTCCAAATGCAAGGTTGAACCTGAAATGGTACCACCCCTCAAGGTCAGGGAGATGATCTCTCAAAATTAGCTTTTCCAGAAATCACTGCAGGGTTGTAGTTAGTACTGGGGGTAGGAAGATGGGCTGTGTGCACACAATGATTCCCCATCTCAAGAGCTGGCAGCAACAAGGCAGACTCTTGTTCAGTGTCTCCAGGAGGGTCAGTATTCAACAGCTGCTACTATCAGTGAATTCAAGGTATGTTTGAAGAGATTATATTTTACCATCAATTCCCTCCACTAACAGTGATATGTGGCTTGAGAGTGAGTGAAAGTTGTCAGGATTGAAGTTGTATGGGAGCATGTGGGAGAGCTGGGAGCTAAGCATGGAAGTGGCAGCAGTGAGTTGCAAGGACAAACTGTTAATGAAATTTTACACTGGCATTAAAGTTATTTCAGTCTAGTTTTTAAATTTGTAATAGATAATAAAACACACATTTAAAAAGAGAGAGTGCTTAAACCATCTTCTTAATGATCAGTAGGATCTTTTAAACTTTATCTGATTACTAATGCAAGTTACCAGTTCTGTCTCTTCAGAACTGAGAAACATGTGAGAATCATAAAGTTAAAATTCCACACACAAAATGTGTCTAGTTGGTAACAACCATAATTATACATGACTTAAGACTTGAGGCAGAGGTGTTGTCCAGGTACTGATTAAAGATGAGATACTGTCACCAACTTTTTTTCTAAAACTGAGTGTAGCAAAAAGCTCCTTCCAAAATGGAGTTTTTGCAGTGATTCTATCCTGCTTATCTGTTGGTCTGTGATTAACTGGGATCTACTAGGCTACATGCTGCCTGATAGAATACACTCTTTGTGTAGCCAGCACAAAATACTGGCTTGAGACTCTTTCTTCCCATTCCAGAAGATCTTATTGAAAATTATTTTGAGTTCACCTTTCTAAGGGGAACAGTATGCTTGCAAATTGGTAGGACTACTTGGTCAAAGAAAGCAAGCAAGGCTTTGCTAGGAGGAGAAAATATTTCAAGCTGTGCATCATGTACCATGTGCATTGGTTGAGACACCAATAAGCCCCCAAGCCCTATACTTCATCAGGTACCAGATATCAGAACTCTATGTACACCTCTGGCTGGGAGTGACTTGTTTCACTTCATGCATCTGCAATGTGTGTGTGGCACTGCAAAGTGTCAGAGGCTTAATGCTCTTGCTGTGATGCTGGCAGACAGGTAGGCAAAAGGGCAGCATTCACTGGCTGTGCCCCAGTTGGAGCTGAAAATTCAGCTAAGACTAAAAGAAGAACTGGTACACAAAGCTCTGCAAGGGTATGTTCTGACTTGCTGCTTCTTTTTAAATGCTGCCTTAAATCTGGATGGTACAGCTGATGTTTATCTTGTGGAGGGCTGGAGTATTAGCAGTAAAGCTCTGGTATGAAATGGATCACCCTGAATAACCAGGAACTGCACTAGAAACATCCGTACCACAAAGGCTGTACAAACAGTACTGGAGGCAGGCCCCATTCCAGCAGTCCTTCTGTGCTCTGCAGAGGTTTTGAGTGAATGCTTACAATTAAGCATGTGTTGACATGTTTTGCTGAACAGAAATTGATTTAAGTAATACATCTAAATGTTCTCTGAAACTTGAGCCTCTGTTCCAGGCTGCACATGATCTAAATAGCAATAATTTAAAAAAATATACTGAGAAGCTGGCTTTAAAGAATATTGTAAATGCTGAGAGAAGGACATCTACAGGTAGAAATTCTCACTGATCTGAGGAGGAATTATTATGCCATGTAAATGTGTAAATATCTCAGAAATGGAGTAAGGGTTGGGATTACTGGCCTCTAAGTGTCAGCTGTGAAATGAGAGCTATTTGGCTATACAGCAGTCCTTCAGAAATGGTCAGGAAGGTTTCATTGTGTGAGGCTTCTTCAAGTGTTTTACAGGGGAGGCTAAATGAAGTATCTAGTGTGGCACCTTCATCTCCTGAGTTCTCTGATGTTTGTCAAACTGGAGCACCTCTGGCTACTGATTTGTTATCTTTGAACAGCGTGTTAATAATAAAGTGCAGCCTGCCCAGCTTTTCTGTTTTGTTTTAGCTCACAGAAGTGGAGGAGTCAGGCTGCCCAAAGCCCTAAGTGCAGCATTGTACTTCACCAGCTACAAGTGTATAGTGTCCCTGGAACTAATTCTTGGACTCCTCTGGAGTCGCTCTAGATTTACACCAGTCTGAGATGGGAATCAGGCTGTACAGCCCAGCAATTAGTCATTTCAGCTTGGGTCTGTCCTTTTTGTTTCACTATTCTGCCCAAAGCATCTAAGCAAAAAAGATATTGGAAAAACATGTGATCAACCAAATTTATTATGTATTAATTTTGTGCATGTGGGAGTTTCTGTGGTTTACCTTTTCTGTAGGTGGCAAGAAGCAGGAAGCACATCGATTTCTGGCACCGTGTTCACATCAAGGGAGGGAAATGCCATAGATCGAGGGAGCAGGTCAGGAAGGGTGGGGAGAGAAGCAAACCACATTCTGAACATCACATGCCCAGAGGCCATGCAGTGAAGTGGTGCAAATAATATTTGTTTGTTTGAAATGTCTTAATTTGACTGAAAGTATGTAACCCTTAGGGTCATTTTGCAAAGTTACACTTTCAAAAGTGAAAAATAAGAAAACTATTATTTTTTTTAAGTCAAATTAAAAATGTCTCAAATGTCTTGATTTTTTTTTCATCTATACCTGTTTCAGACTGAATATATTGCTGAATTTAGTCTAAATTGCCAAATTTGGTCTTGTTAACAGAAATCCCTTCTCGTATGTCTTTGTAGTAGTTAATAAAATCTCTGACCTAAGATTTTAATGTGATTTCAATTCATCACAGAACAAAACATAACATCTTTGGACCCTCCTGACCTCTAAGAAAACCACATGGTAAACACTAAATTCCTGATTTAGCTCTATTTCCCCCCACAGAGTCTAACAATTTTCACTGATAACTATTATCATTAGCTGTCATTAAATAGCTTATGTACTGAACCCTTTGAGATCAATGTCAGGGCCTTTAAGTGGGTCCGTGTTGTACCACTATGTAGCCAGAAACCTCAATGCAACATGTTGTCATCTGCCTTTCCCTTACTGTGAAAGGGGCGAGTTGCTATGCATTGTTGATTCAGCTGGAGCTCCTGGGTGGCCCATGTGCAATTGGTCACAGGTAGATATATTGCAGCAGTGCAGACAAAATCCTGGATTACTGTGCTGTGGCTCGTTCTAGGAAGAAAGGTGTATCCTACCAGCCAACTCGTGATATATAAAAAGTATTTTTGGCCATTGGTGCTGTTTTGGCACCCAGAAACAGGAGAGGAGACCAAGAGGATGCTGAAGTAGCAATACTTCAACAAAGAAGAATGTCTCCCCAGCTATTCTTCAAGTCTTTTTCTCTTTTCCTTCTATCCTGGCTTGATCCTACCGTTTTTTATCCAAGAATTGATTTTTATCAATTGATGATATCACAGTTTAATAGTATCAACTGTGCTACATATGAATGGACCAGGATAGGGCTGCAGTTCTTAGCGTTTGCAGCAAAATCCACTGGCCTCTGATTTTATGTATACAATGTATATAGATGGTGGATAAAGGCCAATCACCCAGAAAAGCAAAATGTATAATGTCTCTTGCTCACTAGACAGGTGGGGATTAGCCTCTCTCCTCATCAATACAGCATCCCACTTCAGGAAGGCCAGGATATAGGTGGGCTGTGGAATCTCACTGACTACAAGCTCATTGTCTGATACTGAAGATAAGTTTTTAAACATTATTTGAAAGGAATGGCAAGATATTTTGTTTTCCAGTTTCCACAAGAGAGACTTTTCCACTTTGTTTATTTCTCCAGCTGAATAAGTAAGGAATCCAAATAAAATTAGTACAGCAGAGAAAGAGAAGATAAAGGATCGCATGTAGAACTTTTTGACACTGGAACCATTTCCTCTCCTTTGTATACTGAAGTTCACTCACGTTATTGCTTTTGTGCATCAAATGCAATGCACCAAGGAGAAGCTCCTTGCAGGCCCTTTCTGTGTCACCCTCTTTGTGCTTTCTTACATTACTAGGGATGTTAGTAGATCACAGCCCTAAGGGCAAAACAAAGTTCATTTGGCCAAACGTGGCCTTTAAGCTAGGCTGAAGAAGTATACTAGTATAGTAGTGGTGATCTCTGAGCTGTCTCTCTGCAGTAGCTGGTTACATAACTTCCCCTCCTATATAACTATAAAATGTTTGTGCTTGCAACATACTTTGATTTCTTTGTAACTTTGCACAAACCACAGGTCCTTGCCTGCAGAAAGACATCTCATGGTTGGGAAAACACCTGCAGAAGATGGTCTCATTGTGTAGTACAGGCTCACTGTGAAACTGTTCCATCCTTTAGAGATGATGAGCACCTCTAGGTTGATATTGGACAGCTGATATCTAGAATATCAGGCACTTGGATGTTACCAGATTCACTTGCAGGGTAGAGCACTAAGAGAGAAAACCACTTTTTCTTACTCTGTTATCTCCTGTGTATTTGTACTGGTGAAAGACTAAGGAGTTAATATTCAACAGAAATCAGTGCTTAATTACAGCCTACAGATACTAATAGTACAAATAGTATAGAACACTAGAATGATACAGCTGGCAAAGACAATAATTGATGTATTCATTCTGAAAATGCTCCTTTGTACCTACCAAGATAGAAATCCCAACGTCCTCTCTCCTCCTTAGCTGGTAAAACAGCTCCCTCTACTGAAGCTATGTCAGAAGTCTCGCCTGTAACAACCTGTGCTTCAGGTTCTTTGCCAAGAGCATATTTATGAGCTACTTTTAAAGAACAAAATAGATGTTTTCAAGGCCAGGTGAGATGGTGAACAGATAAGGGGAAGACTTTTTGTCTTTCCACTTGCACCATATCCCAGCTGTTGACAGAGGTGGCACAATTCACCATGACCATTCTCTTATACAAGAAAATAGCAGTATCTCAATGCTTTTATCACAGTAGTTAACAAAAACCAGACAGCTATTTTCAGTAACACACTGAAGAGATGTCTAAATTTTATTTTTAAATGTGGGTAAAATATGTGAGATGAAGAATTTCGGAAACTGAAACCTGTTCAGAATAGAGACGAAAGTATTATGAATGGAGTCTGGCCTTGCATTCTAGAGACCAGAAAGCCATTTTCTGGCCATAGGCTGATTGCTTCACGTCCCTGGGATGGGTTCAGTATTCCCTTGGCAAACAGGGATAATATGAGGATAAGTCCTAATGACTGTAGACTGCTTAGAAGCATTAGTGAATGTGATTTTGAGAAAAAGCAGGCCCACAACAACCTCAACTAGTCTCTCAGTAGTAAAACATTGATGATAAGTATTGGCTTACTCCATTAAAAAACTTAGACCCTAACCCTACTGTTGCTTTAATATGATTGGATTTTCAAGAGCATTCACTGAAAAAATATGCAGACAGGAGTTTATACTTTACCTAATCATCATGGTAATTCTCTGCAATATAAAAATAGACATTAGTTTTCAAACTGTCTTTAACCTATGATGTGGATCTCCTTGGTCAAATTTATAGAAAGACTTAAAAACAAAAGAGATAGATAGGAAATGTGTCCTGTATCTGATTATTCCCTCCCTTTAGTCACGGTGCCTTGTTATAAAAACTAGCTGAAAAGGTTATAATTTCATTTCACTGCAAAGTGAAATAAAGAGCTGAAAAAAAAATACTGCATTATGATAACTCTGCAAAAAATATTTGGAACTGTCATTGTTTCAATCAAAACATTTCAACATTCAGAAATGAAAACATTTCATGTTTTTCTCTGCCTGATCTTATCTGAAATACTTTGTTGAAATTACACAGAAAATGGGATCTGGAATACAAAAAGATACATATAACCATATGGTGGCAGATAAATGCTTTGAAATGCTTTGAGGCAGTTCAACAAAATGGAATAGTCTGTACTTTTTGCAGAACAAACTCAAAAAGCTGATTTTAGTTTTCCTGACTCAAAGATGATAAGTTTTTAAAGATTTCTCAAAATATTGGTATGGAGTAGACCTTTTCTTATGCTTTCTGGCTGGGTCTCTAGCAAGTAGAGGAGCCAGATCACTGTCTTCTTGCTGCCCTACCACAACTGTGATCAGTTGTAATACTATGCTTATGATAGGCTGGCAGCTGACCCAGGGAAACCTCAGTCTGCAGATGTGTTGGAGAGTGTTGAGAGAGCAGAGCCTTTGAAAAGAAGGGATGGAAAGCCTTAGATGAAATTCTGGGACTTCAATTGTTTGTGGGGTGTGAGATGTTCTTGACAGAGACTGATAAAAGAGAAATAAACAAAAAACATGTGGCTGCCTTCCTATGTCTCTTTCCATTAACAGAGGTTCTGTGGGGATTGAGAACGAAACATGATGCCAGCTCCTTGTGCCAGTTCTGGAAGGAGCTGAAAAGAGGCGTGTATCTAAAAGCTGGGACATCTTGTGTTCCTCACCTTTTAGTCTGTCTAGGTGAAAAGTATTGCAGGTGCCTCTGGGCCTCATTTACAAATAGTTCCAAATCAGTTTTGCAGGAAATGGCCCCTCAAGTGCAGAGCGCAGAAGGAGAAGGTGTTAGGAGGATAGCAGTACTGGTTCATCTTCCAACCTGGCAACCAATTGTTAGACATCCCTTCCCAAACACAACTTCTGGGGGAGGAGGAGATCGGATACAGCAGCAGCTCCCCATCACTCAGGCAGGCTCACTGGGACCAGGGCAGAACAGACCTAGAATGAGGGGAGAAGTACACCAAAGATTCTTGGACAGAGCAAGGCATCTATAATATTATGTGAGTGTGTGAGAGGAAAAAGATGGAAAATATGTTTGCAACCTCAGGACTAATGAGGCTTTGGAAAGAACAGATGTGAGCTGTCAATGCAGAGCTGGAGTGGGAACAGAAGAAAAAGGCTGTTGCTAAAGAAGTTTAGGAGAGAAGACAGACAATGGGGAAAAGGGGGAGGTCTTTAAGCGGGAGGAAGGAAAAGGAGACAAGAAATAAAAACTCAGTGTGGGAAGAAAAGGAATAGGGAGTCTGAGAGGTTAAAAGAGAGATAAAAAAGGGGATTCCTTGAAGAAAGAGCTGCATGAATATGTAATGCAGTTTTCTGATTTGATCTCCAGAGCAAATGAGTTTCCCTACCAGTTCCAACTAGCTGACAGTATAAATTATGTGCAGGTAGCTGATCCTCTCCGGGACCTTCCTAATTGATCAGGGAGCCTCAGTTGGGCCTGTTAGCTTAAGCTGTTAACTCCACAACATTGCTATGCAGACACAAGTCCAGTGTGGGGCAACTGTGAATAAAAGTTTGAGTTAAGTCTACAGTGAAGATTTACTCTGTGCATTTACAGACCATTTACGGCAATGTGACAATGATCTCAACTGGAACTATGGGCTCCTAATGTAGTGCAGGTAATACTTAAAGGAGAAAAAAATGTTAGAAAGGGAGGAGAAATGAAGTTATGCTTTTGTGGTCCTTGCAGCAAATAAATGGGTAATAAACCTTACATTTCTTGTGCTACTGGTTTTGACCCAGAGAGTAGCTAATGAAGCCTTATTTTCTGCTTGAATGCAAGGAACAGACTTGCTGTTGGACTTGCAGAAGGTCATTCAGTGATGCTGGTGATTCATGGTAGCAGGACAGTGGTCTCCTGAGAGCAGTCCTGAAATCTGAATTTGCTAACTGGAAATAATGATATTGTGGTGGAAGACTCTCATCTGTTGCCAGAGACTCTCAGCGGAAGCTTGTTCCAAACCATGTTTACCACAGATGTCTCCTTTCCTTTCTCTCACCAAGATCCTTTCCTGGCACATAAACATGAGAAGGATCATGCAATTTGCCACTTCTCTTGTACAAACAATAAAAATCTTGGAAATTCTGACTTTACCCAGAAGAGGCTTTAGGGGACACAAATGAGCTCTGTTCACCTCAGTAGTGATTAAGTATCAATAAAAGTTTTATTTATGTGAAGAAGAACTTACTGACAGCTAGACCCATATTTGAACCTCTCCAACCTCTGCTGGAGTCCATGAGAGCTGAACTCAGGCTCCTTGTTCCTGCAGAGGCTGGGAGGTTGTGGAGACATTGTTTGTGACAGACACTGGGGACAGAACACAGTTAGGGACTTGGAGGACACTGCAGAAGGAATGTGAGAGTGTATGACAGGCTTCTCTTCTCTGCAACTTTTACAAGATGTTGTAGTGTTCTACTAGCTTATCTTAAACAGAATCAAATTAATGGTGCAAAACCTTCAAATGCTTTGAAATGAAAACTGCTTACAGTGTCCCATTTAGCTTGTTTTGATCACTGTTGAAATCTAGCAAGAGGTTACTGCCTCTGAAATTCAAAGTGATTCGGAACAGAACCTGAGAAATATTCCAAATATTAAAAACAACCTCCTTTTGTTTCTCTGGTGCTTACTAATGCCTGCCATGGAAAAGTGTGCAAGCCTTGCTCTGACATTGAATGTCAGCAGCTAGCATCTTTATGATAGTCCAGTTCTTATAAAAAAAAAGACTTGCTCCTCTTATCTCCTTTAGCAGTAATACAGACTTAGAGAGATTTGGTTTGGTTCTTGGGGATTTTTTTTGTTTGTTTTTTTTCGATGGGAAATGAGAGGGGCAGTTGGGCAAAACTTCTATTTTAAGGTCATAAGAAGGAAGTTGGCTTTCTAAAGCAATTAATTGGTACCCAGAAGAGCAGATTTTGTGTCGCAGGTCTACCAGATCCTTCTTCTCAGTGACTTACCGCAAAGTACATGGTGTTCTGACTCAGAGACGTAGGCTACAGAGATTATCACCTGCTTCTGTCTGCTTCCCTTCTCTGCCTTGAAGATTTCTTACCCCTTGGAGAGTCCTTACACCACTATGTGAGTAGCTTAGCTGATCCTGAAACATGTGCTTTATTGTTGCAAGTTAGCATGATTTATGGACAAAAACCAAAATCTCTGTTGGTTTCCTTGATATACCAAACTATAATTTGTAGTGGTTCAGGATGCTAATTTCTATCAGCTTAGCTGTCCATGCTGTATGTACATCTGAGAAACAAATAAGTTGGACAACTCTGTCTCTTATTTTAATCTATCTGTATGTTTGTGAGTTGAGACCATCAGCAGGAATGCTTCCATCTTTCTAGGGCTGACTAAAAGTTGGTATTATTCAGTCTATATTTGACTGAAGATTTTTTTTTTACTCAGCTCTTTCACAAAAATATTAATTTTCAAGAATCTCACTGAATTCCAGGAGCAATGTTGCCTCTGTTGATGTAGAGTGTGTTACACTTGTTTTACCTCTATGTTCCCATAAGACAGTCTGATCTGCTCATAGCTTAGAAACTAAGACTGAAGTCTTAGTCCTATTTCCTCCTATCTCAGTAGCTAACAGGGAGTAGCTGTACTTGTGCTTTCCCAAGTACAGGAATAATAGGAAATTTTATTCCACAAGAAAACTGGGTATTTTGTATTCTTTTCTCATCTTACTGGAATGAAAAAGTGAAATCTAGAAAATTGCTAGTGGAAATACAAAAAAAAAAAAAAAGAGTGAGTTTCTTAAAATGTTTCAGTAGTTTAAAAGCATTGCTTCACTTTGATTTGTTAAAATTCTTGCACTTTGTACATATAAATTAAATTTAAAAACAAAATTTCACATTATGAAGAAAAAAAAGTTAGTCACACTTGCACATATTTTGAGGTTTCCCTCCGCCAAGCGCTGTTGTTTTCCAGCAAAGTTGCTTCATTAAGAAAATATGAACAACCTTTAGAACATCATACCTGTTTTTCCTCAGGACTGGAAGAAGATGACAAGGCTGTTCACAGTATATTCTCCTCCTTTGCACATTAATGTCTTCTTTTCAACTATGGCCTTGGAAAATCAGGCTGAAGCCTACGTAAAGCATCCAGCAGAAGGCTGGGTGATGTAGAGGGTGTGGTAGCCTGCAGCGTTCAGAAAATAATCAGCTCATGTCCTCAAGCATGAAATTTGATTATCCTCTCTTTCTCAGACCACATCACTGCGGTTATGTCTAGCCTTTTAAAAACCCTGTCTCAGTGCTTAGCTCTGTGCCCCCTGCAGCAGTGAACACCACCATCTGACTATGCGTTGTATACAATAATCTCCCTTTAGATTTATGTCACAAGCCATTGAATTTCATTGACAGCCGCAGTTCACATCTCATGAAATGGAGTGAAAGGATGTCAGGAATGCATGTTGATTTTCTTCTCCTCTGTAACTATGAATTTTTTTTTTTGATAGAATTCTCCCCTTTTCTAGAATGAATAAGCAGAACCATACTTTTCCAGTTTTCATCCCGTATATGGACTGGATTTACCGAACAGTGGCTTACAGGGAAAAGTGAGAAGGCGAGTGAGGGATGGGAAAGCAGTTATCAATTTCCTCTCGCTGAGTATTTATCAGTTCACTGAAGCCCACGGAGCTGTTTATCTTTTACAAACAGATGACTACCCGGGACTTTGTAGAAGGCAACATGAGATGATGATAACCATGCTGCTTTGAAAAAAATCCAAGAGAACTTAATGTCAAAGTAAGTCAGCATCTGAGTCACATTAGCAAAGACACATCCAGTTCCCAGTTGGAGAAGAGCATGTGTTAGCCATAGCTTATAAAGAAAGAAATCTCAGATGCAAGTGAAATAGTTCAGCACTTGCAAAAGAAAGCTAGGAGGAAGGAGCATGAAAAAGTAAGCCATGGCAGGAGTATGTTATATTCTACCACCTGCATTTCTGGCTGCCTTCAATTGCCTAAACCGTTTGACATGAATGGAAAGTGCTTTTGAGCACCAGCAAAACAGCAACCACAAAGATTTCCAGGCAGATGTTAATGGACTTTGTACTGAAAGCAGTGAATGGAAATACTAGGAGATGTGGAGAAATTAAAAGTAGGGACACTGGAAAAATAACTCCCCCTTCTACTCTGCCAGCGTACACCTTACATGCTGGAAAATCAGTAGTCATTTTTAAGCATGATTGTCACCTTTTGAAGGCATTAGTACAGCTCCATTCCCCTGCAACATAGCCATCTCACAATTTTTAATGCTTTTGTTCTTTCACATGAAGTTAGGTGATAATATAACGCTATGTAATACTATACAAATTCCCATTGTACAGAGAACTGATATACTTTGAGCTGCATCCCAAGCATGATGCAGCTAAGACTCAGTGTTACAATGTCTACCTTAGATGACAGGTCATAAAATGCAATTACAGTCCTGAATTAGGTGATCAGACTCCCTACACAATGCAAATTGAGCTGGAAGTCTAAAAATGTGTTTTCTGTTCTGCTGTCAGATCTGCAGCAGAGCTGCTAGGCTGCACAGTAACTGAAAGGGATGAGTAAGGTCAAAACTGTGCTTTCGAAAGAGTTAAACAGCTAAGTGTGAACTGGAGCAAGACTCCACTGGCATATCAGACAGCCAATATCCATCTGTCCCCTTGCAGTGATATTCCACCATGCAGGTTGGAGAATGCCTAAGTGGTGAATCCTACAGTTATGCCAGATTGCGCAACAGTACCATAACAAAAAACAGTTTAATGAGAGAAAAGCTGTATCATGCTGTTTGAAAAGCTTGTTCAAATTGTAGTTCATACTCTCCATGTTATTTCTCTTAATTTTCCTAGTAATTTCAATTTTTTAATTGTTTTTTTTTTAAAAAAAAGTCATTTAAAAATAACTATGAAGCTCTCAAATATACTTACCTGTATGTCTTTTATACTTTTCATTTTTAAAGATTGAAAACTTTTAAAAGATGTCTTAGTACAAGGTGCATATATGGATTCAGATTATTTAGGAGACAAATGAAAGCATTTCAGCTGGACTGTAAGAATGTCCATGATATGTGGATAGAGCTGGTAAGTACTTCATGTTTGGCAAACTGACATCTAGTTAGTACCACCCTTTGCAGCTCTGTTAAAGGATAAAGGATTCAGAGAAAGGTTAGGTTGGGCTTCTCAGGGGATACACATTTGTATTCTTTAGCAGCATTGAAAAGATTTGTATTTGCTCTTACTGAAATGGGAGTTAAACATAAGTGGACTGGGTTACCCTCAGAAAAGACAGACATTGTTTATCACTTCAGCACTACATGAGAATAAAAGCCAAAAAAGTAATTTGCAAGTAGAAGCCAGAAGATTGGCAGAACATGTTTTTTGTTCTTCTCTGAAGATCTGAAAAACTTGAGCACTCTTCTATTGCTCTGGCCTTTGGCTGCAGTGGAGGTGATTGTTAATCTCAAATAGCTTCTTTGTATTAGGAAATAGGTCAGTCACAGAAATATTCCAGAATCCCTCCTAATTTACACCCTGCTACTCTGATTCCGTAGCCCATTGCCTATTCCTTCTTAATGGTCTTTCTCTTCCTCCTCTTTTCTGGTTTTAAATTTTCATACTTGAGTAACGTGACATTAAAAATCAAGTCTTTGATATTTGACATCTGGCATTTTTAAAAAAATGCCATTGTTTGGATAGTTTTAACAAGTTAAAGGAGGGAAAAGAAGCCTTACTTATTGTGTTTCTATCCTCCATCCAGTGCTGTGATGCTGTTAGCATTTATGTGTTCCTGCCTAAAATATCTTTATGCTTTTTCTTTATATGTTTCTGAGATAAGTAATAATTCTCTCTCCAGAGGAATCACACAAAATCTCTCCCTTATTGTTTCATTGTGGGGTCTGCAATCCTCACAGATTTTACAGGTTGTGCTTATTAGGAGGTATGGGCTCTCTGCATAAAAGCCTAGTGACTGCTTTGGTTTTCAACACATTTCTCTTGACATAATATCCCCTGAAGATGGGTTATGTGTCCTCTTGTGCTCACAAGCCAAAACTATTTCTATTCTATCCACTTGGACGACTTTCTCATGGTCTGCTTTTTTCCTGTGTGCAGATTTCCACAAACAATTTTCAATACAAAGGAAGAGAAACAATAGTATTTTAAATGGATCAGCCCTCCTTTTCTATGGAGATTAGTGAAATCCCTGTGTTTCTAAACTGTTTTACATGTTGATCTCAGTATAATGCTTAAGTTCATATACAAAGAGGCACAAGACAAGTTAGTAAATAATAAAGAGATGCATAGCGCTCTCTTAAATTTATCTAGACAGGACAGCAGGTGGGTCCTGTTACTGCCCCCCGGTATGTAAAAGGGGTTATGTGTGCTTCTGAAGCAAATCAAAATCATGCCAGAACAAAAGAGTCCTGAAAGAGAAGTCAGCTCCAGTTGGAAGTTTAAGTTTGTTCTTATGTAATTGAAACTGGAGCAAAGAGTTGGAGAGGTATAAATTGGATTATATTCATGGTGTGTGCTGTAATGGGGCAGCATTGGCAAATTGTTCTCTCATCTTTTGCCCTGTTCTGACTCATCATTACAAGAGACTAACTGTATTGCATGAAACAGTATTGCTTGGGAAAAAAGTCTATCCCATCAGTCCTGTTTCAGCAACAGAACGATTATCGACATGGTGGTATGCTGGGGAGAGTAAAAGCAAGCTTCAGCAGTAGCATGTGTGTGTCATAAGACAAAGAACTAACTTGAATATGATGTTGTTTATCATGATCAGTAAACAAGAAATTTATTGTTAAGAAATTGCTTACCAGAACCTCTGCACTCTGGAAATTTCAAGGTAATCATTGCCCACACCAGCTTGACTTTTTCTAGGCTTTATGGGGTTAGGTTACAAGCATGGAAACTTTCATGTGTTGAGTATGCAATGGGAGAACTCTCTTATTGTTCCTGGAACACAGCAGAAAAGCATGCTGAGAACTGGAAGAACAACTTAGCAATAAAAAAGGTGAATACAACAAATAGTTCCCAGGGTATGAGCTTTCAGGCAAAGCAAATTAATTTTTCATCCCATCTGGTCTGCAAGTAATGAGTGAACCTCTAAATAACCAGAGTTTGGTTAAGAATTCAAAAACTGGAATCTCCCTGAAGTCACGATCATATGACTCTGTGCTTTATCTCCAGAATGCCTATTCTCACAAAACCCAAGCAGCACAGCCCTCATTAGTATATGGTACTAGATTAGTTCCTGAAACTAGAAGGACAACAATTACCACCAAAAAAAAAAGAAAAAAAAATTAGCACCATCTGCTGCAGTCTCCAGGTTGTCTTTGAACATTTCTTCTAGCATGCTGAGTGAGGTTGTGATAATGTTTGCGCGTGAGGTCTGGTTAGACTCCATTCCACAGCTTGGAAGGCTGTCTTGGAGCAGGTATTGCATTTAGACTTGATCCTGGAATTGTATCAGAGTGCATCACTGGCAGAAACTGTTAGCTGTGTGGAAAGTGGAAGGGCTAAGCAAAGAGATCCTGGCATAAACAAGTGCAAAATCAGTATTACTGACCAGAATTATGAGTTAGCAAGCTGGAAAAGCCTGACATTTCTTTGGGCATGTCTAACTGGCATGTTTGCTGCAGATAACCCAAGCTGCCACTGACTTGGCCAGAGAACACAAGACTAATATTTTCCTTTGTATAAACTGTTCCTGAGCTTTTCTCCCAAAGTATTGGAACATGCTTTTCTTCAATATAGGCTGGCATGACTTCTTTTTCCATCTGTTTGGGGGAGAGGGGCAGGATGGAATAGATATTTTTATTTCTAAAAATAAACATCTCAGTTACACAGCCAAAAAATTGGAAACCTTCACTCAACAATAGTATTTAGAGTTTCCATTTGCTTTGGCTTCCTCCTCTAGATTCCAGTGTTGTGAAAGAGTATTTGCTATTTGAGCAGTACATGTTTATCTGAATGAAAGCTTATCATGCCAGCCCAGGCAGTCAGCAGAGTCCGCCCCCCCCTTGGTGAGAGTGAGATCTGTTGGTTTAAAGAACAAAGTGTGGTAGGAGGGACTGCTCTCCTTAGGGCATAAAAGATCACAAGGTAGAGAATCCAAAAGAGAAGCAGATCCCCAGGGCAGCCCCTGTAGGTCATCATAGATGTCTGCCCTTCCCTTGTGCTTGCTTTTTTTCATGTAAAGGCTGCTGCTTTGGCAAGTGTGTGGAATGAGATGACTGGTGGCACAATGACAATTGCAGTTGTAGGCGCTATCATCTGCCACCTACTGAACAGTAATTAATAAGGTCTGCCCTGAACAATGCCACTGGCTTGTCGAATACTGACATGTGCAACAAATTCTGAAGGGAAGAGACACTCGGTCTGGGGTCCCACCCATCCACTCCCCCTCCTCCTTCTCCTCTTCTCACCCTACTTAGAAGCATTCTTTTTTCCCCCTTTTTTTCTTTTTCTTTTTCTTTTTTTTTTCCCACAGTAAAGGTTACAGTGTATAAAAAGTTATTGCAAAACGTTTAGTCTCTTTGGTCTATGTTTCAAACAATGTCATGGACTTCATTGGTGTGGTATAATTAGAGCTCGATTCTGAATTGACAAAGAATGAGACTTATTTGTTTATGTTGATACTTTGCAGCTCTAAGATTTCTGTATGTTGCTGAAAATCACTGGTTGCTTCACTTTGTAAGTGCAGCTTTCTTTGCTCAGTAATCACCTTATCTGTATTTTGTCACATTGTTTTCAAGTTTCATTTTACTACAGTTCTTCAAGAGACATTATTAGCCAGAAAAAAAGGAAAATATTTATTCTGTTTAATCTGAGGGAATCATTGTATTGCTGCTGGCTCGAAACATTCAGAGACATACACTATTTTTAAGTAGCGATCCATTAAATTGCTGTCATATTTTCAAGGTAACTGCTGTATGACACTGCCAGATCTGCATTCAGTTCAATTAATGCTCATCACATAGTGGGGTAAACCGGGTAGAACTCCCCTGAGCTTGGTGTGGTTATAATTTTCAGAGAGCCTAAACTGATATTTCTACAACTGAATATGATATTCAATATGAGTTCTGCTATGGCGTGTAAATTTAGATTAAATTAATCACTTACTAATATCTAACAACCCAAATAGGCTAAGAATTGTATTGCTTTACAGATGTGAAACTCAGAGCAGTATTAAATGTGTATTTATCTCACACAGTACTGTGGTATTGCCCTACACAGATAGACCAAGCCAGCAACATTTGAGCAAACTTCAGGGACCAGAAGCAATAAAGCCATATAAAAGTGGCACTCAGTTAAACTATCATGCTGATTGATAGCCTTCATAGCCAAATTACAGTCCAGTATTGGGCTATGTTACTGTAAGGATTACACTGCATCATTTAGAAGCACTGGCTTGTATGGAGATGGCTGCATTTTATGGTGTAAACATCTCAGGATTGTACAGGCTACTGCTAGACTGGCTGATAAAATGCAGATGAGCAAGCACATTAAAGCACAGCCGGCTCCTTGAGCTGACTACATTACATGCATCACTAGGACCTCGGTTGCTTGTAGTTCAGTGTGACATAAACACATAGAAGGTCAAACATGGGCTGCCTACCTCCTACCTTTGTTCTCTTAGTGAACACAGTGATGATGCTTTTCTAGGCAGAATACAGTGGCTAACTTTTCTTCTTAATGTGAAGCATACTTGGGCTCATGCTGAGGGTTAATGATGTTCTAAATTTATTTCCCCATCATAGCGTAGCCTTAGTACAGGGATATGCCCAAACACTTTAAAGAGGAATTGAATTTAGTCTTTAATACAGGAAATTCTTCATGTATTTATCTAAAGCAAATTTGAGTGTGACTGTAATCAAATTTACATCTATTCTTAATCATGCTGCAATTTTCACTTTCCATTAATTTTATCAGTTATATCAGTTGTAATTTTATCAGATGAGTCCCATGAAATTGTAGACAATGTGCATTATGTGATAGCTGCTTTGTAAGATCTGGAGATAGATGCTATTGACCCACTTCTGTGGAATACAAGACTGGAGAAGAAGGAAGAGACTTCCCGCTTCTTCCTACCAAAAGTGGATATAGATAGGAATTAACTGTCCTGAATTTGGCCACTTAGGATGAAAGTGAGAAAGTATATTTTATATATGTGCATACATATATATATGTGTGTGTGTATGTGTGCACATTTTCTTTTGTAGCAGTAGTGACTTATGAGAAGATTCTGGAAACTTGGCACCTTTCCTTATCCCGGGCCTGGCATTGTGCCCACTCTGTATTTAGAAGGAGTAAAAAGCTTTTCAGTTTCCCCAATCCAATTCATTATGCAGCGGTGCACAGGTTGCCACATGTGTGCTGTTACAAAGTCTCATGCAGATGGAAATAGACCTTGTCACAAAGTATAGGCATTCATCACTGCTGATGCTGAGCTTCCCCACTCGCAGAGTGATTAGCTGTCTTGAAGTTCATTTACAAACTGATCAAAGCCATGAAATGGGGCTGGCTGCCTAATGCCTGTTTATTCCCTAATGCCATTTGAAACAAGTTGGAAGAAGACCAAAGGGTGAAGATTTTTTAATAACACAGGTAAGAAAGGCCTCCTACTCTGAGATTTGTAAATCCCTTTTTCACTAGAATAAAAGGCAACTTTTTTTTTACAATCGCATTTTCGATCCACATGGATCCAGCATATCAAAAAAGCCTCCCAAACCTGAGATTAGATAGTATGTGATCAGGCACTACTCAGAGCAGCCATTGACTGCATAAAACATGTGGGAAGTCCTTAGAAGTTGATTATTTCTCATGATATCTGGAATAGTACAAGTGGCTGGACTGGCTCTTTTTTTTTCTCTTTCTGATCTGGACAGTGCTAGGAACTTGCAACTTCCCTTGAGTTCACTAAGGTGCTAATGGAATATAGGCAGGATTTAAATCTCTGGTTTGAACTGAGGAACTTTGAGATTTATGATTATTCACCTCTGAAGACTGTATGTCCAGGAAAATAGGCAATGGAGGAATTGAAACTTTCACAAAAAAAAGGGCTGCAGTGTCACTTAGAGTAGTAACAGGCAATCTCTCTGTTAGCAACAAGAAGGGTTATGCTGAGTAATGCTATACTGACCTAATCCACCTCCTCAAATGTGAGTTAAGTGTTAGTGTTTTTTTCCTAGATCTTTTTTGGTTGTTCAGTTTGCACAGTACAATCAAATAATTGTTGTGACAGCAGACAGAATAATACATACAGCAGAGAAATCCAGAAACCTTTTCATACTAAGAAGATACCATGCCTTTCCCTATTTGATGGTGCCATGACACAGCAATATACCACCTGCCTGCATTTCACTCAGATGGATGGAGACTCCAGTTTTTTCCGGTTCTGTTCTACTTGAAACAGTGTCTGCTCAAATAGATTCTGTGCCTCATCTTGGCAGCTTGGAAAAGCTTGGTTCAAAGGGTCCCTTTTTTGTTAATAATGATTCTTTTTCATTGCTGTCTCTATGGCCCCTAGTTCCAGCTGGAGTCTGAAATGGAAGTACTGTGTTAATGCTCCACAGCACAGGCTGGGGTTTTCCAGCCCAGCCAGATGCTTTAAGTCCTGGAAGCCTTGCAAAAGAGCCTGCATGTATCTGCCAGTTCAGTTGTTGCTTGGTTGTCTGCAGCTGTGGAGGACTGGCTTTGATGGTCTGGATGCCCCCTACCAGTCCTGTGTTCACACATTCAGATTAAGATAGTTTGGTTGTGATTTAGACAGACAGAAAACTTTTTTAGATACTTTCCCAAATTTTACCCTACCCTATTCACATAAGATTAATACTGGCAGGTTGCAGTGTATCCTGAGAATCGTATGGCACAAAGCTGTAAAGGCCAATGCTGGAAGCAGATTGTTGCTTGAAGGGGAAGCAGTGGCTGTGCATTCTTCCTTTTTGTACTAAAATGGTATTAAACTTTACAAACTATTTTTTTCTGGGTAGCTGATTCCCCTCTTGTGCCAGATACTTTATGCTGGTCAATGTACTGAGGAGGCAGAACTCTGTCTTTTACATGCTTTTACACTTGCAAAGAGAGGGCTAATGATAACTGCATTGAGTGCTTTATTTATCCTCACTGTTCTTGCATAGGTCAGTACTCTGGCTTGTGATATGAGCTTGGTACAGAAAAAAACCTACTCTTATTTCTTTATTCCAACATTTTTTTGCATCTTTTATCCAACAACATGTCAAGTGTCATGCTGCTGCTGCGTGTAAGGTGAAAAGAGTGTGACTGCTGATTTGTCAGATAACACGAGAGATAAGTGAGTATGAGCTAAGAGCTGTAGACATCGGTAGTGCTAAGTTCTGTTATAAGTGTACAACTTACAGGAGAGAGGTAAAAAAGAAAGCAAACATCTTACTATAACCCAAGTCTAGGTAGGAACAGGGAAAAATTATTTGTGCCAGCCCTCCTCCTCTCTCTCCACTTTCCTCCTACTGTTTTAGTACCAAATATAACCCAAACCTTTGGAGTGTCTCAGCTATTGGAATAAGATGTTGTTTCATGTCTGGTTTCCATCTGGGTCTGGAGGCAGAAATGCCGTAATACCACAAGACAAGCCTCTTGCATGCTACTTCTGATCATGGACAGGAATCTCGCCTGCCCCCCAGGAGGGCGTAGATGTGTTACAGGATTAGCAAGCATCTCCCAGAGCTCTGGGAAGTAGTGCAGTGTCAGGCCATTAGCTGCCTAGTCTGTACTTTCTTGGTTACAGGACACATGCAAACTTTCCCAAGCAAATCTATGCAGCATATGAGGGCTTTCCAAACACAGAACTGGGCCAGCTCGCGGCAACTTCTGTGAGCAGATCATGAAAAGTATTGCCTAAAATGCTCAATAAAGGTGTGTGGATCTTGGCTGTTCTCAATGGTCTTCCAATTAACAGCTCTCCCTGTATGTTATTTTTAAAGTCACAGACAAATATATTAACATACGAAAGAGGACCTTTGCATGAAAATAAAAATGGTATTTTTGAAAATATGTGCAAATCAGTCCAAGTTTCATGGAGTATGAAGATAAGAAGTAAGAATGTGTTATGAAGATAAGTAAGAATATGTTGTGATGTTGGTTACGTTTGTTAGTTTAAGAGCATTCTTTGGGCTTCTGTATACAGCAGCAAAATCCCTCAGTTCTATCTTCCCTTACCCTGACAAAGTGCCCTCATTAAGGGATTAAAGATGTTATTGCAATACTATTCATAATGTATACACTTTGCAGCCCCTCACATCTGTTTTCTGCAGTATTTATCTAATCATCAACACCCTTATTCATATTTGCCTTAGAGATAACAGGGCAGGATACCAAAGGATTCCTGGTCTTAGAGGAAATGACAGAGGGTTGGTGTAATGCACTAATTAAAGACTTCAAGGCCAGAGTAGAGAAATCCAGAATTCTGTGGTGTGGAGAGACGCACAGGATATGCAGCACTGCCCCGTGTATAATGGCACAGGAGCGATCAAAGCCACTTCATAGTTACATCCCAAGGAATATGCCTCTGCCAGATTACCCAGCTTTTAATAAGTGGCCAGTGTTTGCAGCCACATGTTAAGGGAGATGACAGGTTCTACTTTGCATGTGAGGAATTATGAGCAAGCCGGGCAGCTCGTGAGAGCAGAGAGCTTGCTCTCAGTAAGGCACTGACAGGTCACATGTGAGTGAGTCAGACTTTGTTCTCTTCTTGCTGACCTGTCAGTCATTTGACCGTCCTGGGTTAAAGAGCTCTGATGGCAGAATAAAATACAGTATGAAGATGCAGTCTGTATTCTTTTCAGTATGTAATTTCAGATATGCCTTCCTGTATCACTTCTGCTGCTAATACATAGAGTAGAAGAATGTTCACATATATCATTTGTGATAGAACTGGGCTTAGTGGCCTAGATCCCTGAGTGGAACTTAGGTTTCATTTTAAAAATTCCCAGAGAAAGAGAATTATAGAAAATTTAACTGCAGAACAATAAACATACCTTATAAGACAACACTTTATATTTATTTCATATATCTGTTCCCTCTGACGTGTGTATGTGCTGCATAAAATGGATTAAATTAATACAGATGATCAAGTCAAAACTCATGAATTTAAAAGTTGGAATCATGGAATAAGAGTTCCCCCCCTGAATATTTTTCCAGTGTTATTTACTTTGTTGAAGCCAGTGGATAACAATGAAACTCTTCCACTGGAAATGCTGCAAGTAGTTCTATATGGCATCTAAATATCACTTGTGAAGCAAGAGTTAAATGAAACACAAGGAAAGATGTACAAGGAGAGAGTTAAACAGTAAGAATCTGTGTAATAAACAGTAGTTACAGAGTGTTGGCTCTTTTTGTGGCCAGTGTGACAAGCAATTTGAGCATCAAAAATAAAAGCTTCTGAGCTGCTAGACTTAATGAATTAGAGTCATACTCAGAAGGGACAACTGTAGCAAACTCAGACTCTTGTGAACTGACAATGGGATACTTAAAACAAGTGCAAGGACATTTCAGATGTCTAAATATTACCCAATGCTTTGTAGAGATCTCTATGGCAGAGAGTTTTAAAGAGACATTTGAAGAATTTTAAGGTCACATGCTCTGCTGCTTCATCTGGCTAATGTCACTAGGAAATCAATTCTAAACAAATGAGTGCTTAAGTGTGTGTTAAAAGAATTGAGAAGACTTGCCAGAATCAAAGAGATTCAAAGTTTAGAACAAGATGGAGCCTGAGCCTGCAAGAACAGTTTATCCAGCCTGCAGGCTACTGCAGCTTCTCTTTTTCCTGAGCATCTCTCAGCTGAGACAGACTACATGAATTGTTTTGGCAAACAAGTACTTTCTTCTGTTACAGACCAAAAGAATATCTTACAGAAGGGCATGTGATGGATCCCCTCAAAACTCATGTCCCATAGCAGAGTAAGTCCTAGTATGAGACTGGGGATGCATATTGCATGACCAGAATTCTCACATGCTCTGTGATGTTACTGACTGCTTGTTTGGAGGATGCTGGCCTCTGCTCACTCAATTGACATACTTGCAGTTACCCAACAGGCCCTGCCTCTCTAACTGGCTATCAAGCTTGTCTGCTTGGGAAGTTCCCATCTCCGCTTTAGAGCACTCAGAACATAAACCCATACAGAGCTTTTGTAAGCTTCTGTCACTGTATCAACAGCTCAGTTTGGTTATGAATTTAGGTAAGAGAACTAGCACATGATCATAGACTCCTCTGACTTGGAAGTTTAATAGAAGCAACTGGAACTGGCTACACGATAAAGCTTCAGTAGAAAATCTCTTTTGAGTTTGCTCTGAAGTTCTGCTTTCTTTCACCTTCTCCCCACACTATATCTCCTTCATTTATAGTGACTTGAATTAAACATCCCTACTTGAACTTTCCTGAACTAACAGAAGTTTTATAGTACAGATGAGAGCAGCTATTCAGACACATTCCTGTTTTCTGCACTAAGAAGTGTTTATCTGCCACAGTTCTCCCTCAGAAAGTGACCTGGCATAGTGGCATACTGAAAATTACCTTAAGGACAGGGAGTGGAATGACCTTAACAGAACTGGTTATAGTCCCAAATTAGAACCTCTGAATTTCAGAGGGGTGGACAAAAGAGACCCAGAGCTGGAACCCAGAGATGGGCTAGCAAACCGTCCCACTGCAGTAGGTAATGCTACTTCTAAATCTCCTCTGTATTTCCTGTCATCCATGCACAGGACCTCTGGAGATGGTTTACTTATGTGGAAGAACATGTTACACTAATTCTAGTTTGATTCTGATTCTCACAGAAGTGGATTGGGATTTCTACAGGTTTCAATATGACAAATGGTGGGGCTAGTGGTTCAAAAGAGCTGAATTCTGCACCTACTTTTTTTCCTGACTTCCCAGGTGATTGTGTGAAAGTCAGTTTACTAATTTCCTCTTTTTCTCTTTCCCTACCACTGAAGCAGGATCTCTTTTGTAAAACCCTTTAAAATCTGTGGATGAGAAGTGTAAGATACTGGTTCACAGTGGTGAGAATATGGAGTGTTATAGTTACATTATTAGCAAAGAAGGTGACTTTTTTTTTTAGTTTTCTGTATCTGAACTGAAGATTAGGACCTGATCAGAGATGTGATTAGTTAGTTTTTCACAACCTGGCTAGGTCTCTGTCCATCATGCCCTGACAGACCCAAGGCATTATTAAAGGGCAGGAGGCAGCTGCCTTATGTTCTGTTACTGTCTGGTGATCCGAGGAGAGACAGTGGCCAACGTGAATGACCATGATGAGCAGCACACCCTGCTGCCTGTCACAGTCACATGTTAATCAGGGTACAGTAATTTCTGAGAACATTAATAAATACAAATCACTCTCCAGGGGACTGCAATACATTATTTTACCTCTCAACAATAACAGACCTTATTATCTTGCAGGGAGAAGCTCCTGTCAGGGCAATCAAGGATGGCCACTTTTAATGAAGACAAATGATCTCCTTCAAAGGAGCGGCGAGCCTTGATTTGGCTTAATGGCTCACTACTATGAAGCATGGATTTAATCAGAGCTCCAGCTTCAGTCACGCATGGGCCTTGAAGTCAGGTAATTGGAGGCAGGTGCTAAATACAATTTAAATGAAATGTCTAGTTAATAAGGACAGTTTGAAACAAGCAATTTATACCCCTCCCCCAAGCCCCAGCCCTCTCAGGGACATGAAGGCAGCCAGCTGTGCTCAGGAACCAAATGACTTAATTTCTCAGCATTGCCTTTCTCACTCCCAAAACTGTGCTGCTACTTTTAGCTTGCCAGATGTCCCAATTGGAGTGATCCTCTTTTGGGTAAGATGGGCAACAAAGGGACTGTCAGAGCTTGGTATGCTTTCTTTTTTGTGCTGGAAGAAGCAGCTGAGCCAAAATCTAGACATAGATGTGGTCCATAAGATTCTGGCTTTTAAGCATCTCAAAGTCCAGGAAGGGAATGAGAAGGAACAGAATAGCAGAGTTTCCCTAAAATGCGTATCATTGTTCATCCCTAAACTGTGGATCTAAATGAGGGGGTTTGATTCTCCAGGCTGTGTTGTGTAGGTAGTTTTAGTTGGTCACAACAGCTATGTCAAATTTGGAGTATTTGTGACCCATAATGCCTCTCATAATCCAAACACCGTGGCCCCTTTCCTCCCTGCTAACCTGTTATGTTTCCTTACAAGAATACAATCACAGTTCATGTTTATATTTCTATCTTTTTTCTTTTTGGTGAGGATAGGGCAGGGAGGAGAGCAGATCCTCTGAACTTGTGGGTGCCAGCAAGAAACATTCCTAGAACCCATGAGCTGTGTGCAGTTCCGTTTAGAACCATGTAGGAATTGACAGTATCACTAAGTGTTATGCTTTAAAGGAAAGTCTTAAAACATTTGTGTTTTTATTTTTTTTTCCTTGAAAACCCAGCTCATGGAGTCGCGTGCTTATGAAGTAGGTGCTTATGGCTGGGGAAGAAAATCTGAACGTGTTATCTACAACAACAGCAACACCAACCCAACACCTCATTGAAAGAATAAATAGTTCTTTTAGAGTAAATCTCAACATTTTTAAGAAAGGCCTGTCTTATTTTCAGTCACTTGATGCCAGCAACGCTGAACCTTACAGAGAATATAGGGAATTATAGGAATTTCAGTGAATTATCACTAATACATTTGTCATATTCTAGATTTTCAGATATGAATCAACAGGAAAACAAATTGGGTTTCAAACTCTAATTATCAGTTACTTAGTATAATAAAAGCAATAGTATAGGTACCACAGGATCTCCCTTGCCCCTTTTAGGTCTTTCTGCCATCTCTTGAAATTAACTGTTAAAAGGAAGCGTATTCATAACAAAAACTAGATTTTACTTCTGAGGGAGAAAGTAATTAGTCACTGGATGTGGAAGTATTTTCCATTAGCAATTTTTTAAACACAGGCTGGAATACAACTATGCCTGTAGGGACTGCGTGACTGGGAGAAACACTTCACTACAGGGAGACTTCTATGAGTCTCATTTCTTACCCAAGGAAGTACACACAGACAAGCAAGGACCATTCATGCGATTAAGGAGACAGAGATCTCTACATGCTTTCTCAGAGTGGCATGTGCTGTTTTGCTTTGCAGTGGAGCTAGGCAACAGGGCTGCCTCTTTACAGCAGGATCAAAGTTATTAAAGCTGAGCCATGGTAGGTGCACCTATTTCTGGAAGCGTGACATGGCAGTGATACTGGAAATTGATTTCTCTCCATTAATATTTTGTTATAGCAGGACCATTCAAGATTAGTTGCCCTCTAACTAATCATTTTTAGAGAAGAATTAAAGTAATCCTTGGCTCAAATTGCTCATTGAACTGCTTGGAAACAATAATACTTCCTGGGGGCCTCTGCAGTTTTGTCTAGATTTCAGGAAACCAAAGAGGTTTTGGCTTTTCAGATACATTTTGAAATTCATTGTTGATTTTTTTTTCATTCTTTTCCCTTCATCTGTTTTTGTTTTTTTTTTTTTTTTAACTGGGAAAAAACGATGAGCTATAATTAACAGATGAGAAATAGAACAATCTTGAGAAGGCAAATGGATCAAGAAGAGAGTCAGAAGTAAAATATAGGCCTTTTAGATTAGAATTTAGTGTTCAGCTGATCAGAGTCCTGCTACTCTTGTGCTTTATGACTTGAATTCCTTCCAGTAGCCCCAAAGGTGTAAGATTTCCCACTAGTGACAAAACAATTAGCAGGTAAAATGTTCAGATGGCCTTTCAAATTTACAGCAACATGGATGTGATTGCAACTCAAGTAGCTGCAAAAGAGCTGCCAGCTATTAGAATTACTGAGTCTAGCTAAGTTGAGTACCAGAAGCAGTGGAAATTCGATAGGATCAGCTGCACCACAAACTGAACAAGGCTGACTGGTGTATGAGCAAGTGCACTGAGTCAGTTGTGGTCATGTCTGTCTGTAGTGGAGGAGAGAAGCATTGCTCTGAAGTGGCAGAGGTTTGTGCTTCCGATCCCTTAATAATTTCCTACTCATGTGTGTGTAGGTAGGGTTTGTTGTGGACTTGCATGACACTGAATGCTGATGAGAGGGAGAAAAGAAGGGTAATTTGATTTTGTACCAGAAGGGGACAGGTTACAATGTCTACCTTGCCTTTTAAATGTTGGATGTTTCTGTGTACCTGTCAAAGCAAGATGTTTATGTCAGGAAGACAAACTATTATTCTGTCAGAAAATGAAGCATTGGAAATGCTGTAATACTGTATTTAGTTGTTGGCCCAGCTGAGGAAAAAAGAGAAGTTCCCAGAAGAAGAGATGGAGTTTGTGATAACTGTATAGATCACTTTTGTTGATGTAGGGAAAAACAGTGGAGAGAAAGCCCAGACTGGGGTTGTATTTCCCCTCTCCTCCTCAGGAAGCAGAGTCGGGATCATGTAATCACGGGGCAGTGAATGGTTTGTGTGTGTTCTGTCTGCAGTCATGAACTATGTAAAAATATATGTACACAACTCTCAGAGACAAGTCACACCTTGATGATGAAGATATTCCAGTTCTAGATTGGAAGGTATTTTTGTAGGCCAGGAGGAGAAAGTAACACTGATAGCTGCAGTTGGCAGGAGACAAGACTAGGGTTACCTGCTGAGTCACAGAAATAACATAAAACTAACTCCTGAGCTGAATCACCCTGTCACTGTTGTCAGCTTGTCAGGGCACCACAGAGTAAGACCAAACTGTGTTTGTTCTTCTGCATGCCCTTGGCTGCTCTGTACAGTGTAGGGAGCAATGTGCCCTCCATTCCCAGCTACCCAGGACAAACAGGCTTTGCTATTCTTATGGTCAAGGATCTCTTCATTACAATGTCATTTGTGAGTGCTGGCACAAAAGAAACCAACTGCCATGCTTTCCTAGGAGCAAAGTTGCAGAAATAAGGCACTAGGCCAGAGGTTCGTTTATACTGATCAGGATTCATTTTCCCAGCTCTGGGAGTTGCTCACCATGAGGCCAAGTCATTTTGTCACAGTGTGTACTTCACTGTCTGTGAAAAGCCCAGAATAATGCTACCAGCTTCTCAGAAGTGAAATCATTTGAAGCCCTCTGTGAAAGGTGCTATACAAGCCCAAGTTGCTATAGTCAAGCCAGCACCAACAATACCTCATGGAATATGTGCCTTTCATGTTTGTTCTGGTGCCATGAGGAACAATGGCTTTTCAGGAGAATAGATGTCTGCAATTCATGGTGAATTTCCTTCCCTTCTCTCATTAAAATCCATTCATTTCCAGTTCAGCCTCTTCATTCTCAAACATACATCTTGGATATTTGTCAACTTCTATTCATTTTACTTAGCCTGAGCATCTAAGCTCTTTGAGATGACCATTTCCTCTGATGGCAGAGCCTTAAGAGTGCTATTCTGCCAATTGGGATACATTGAGGAGAGCCTCTTGGCAATCTAGCTCATTCTTGGGGACACACATATTTGAGTAGTGAGACCTCAGGCATTTATGCTGTGCAAGACACCAAGAGGCTCAGCACTCAGTAAAACTTAGAAGAGAACCACTGCCTTGAAAAGCAGGATGCTTACTGGCAAGCGTTTTTCAAGATGGGTATGGAAAGCTGGCTTTAGTGCCCAGTTTAGGTCATGACTCCCTGTGCAGTTTCAGGCAGGCCACTTCATCCCAGAGTCTGTAGCCTGTAAAGCAGTTACACAAACATCCTTCTTGTGCATGTTATTGTACCTCTCTGCCTGCTGTGATGGGTGTTTCAGGTAGAGGAGAGCAGAACAGTGATGATAGTGTTCCCCAGTAGTATGTGAAGGGAGATTGACTCCTTTCAGATGAAACTATCCAACAGCAGTGAAATCATAGCAGTTTTGCCTCAGTAGCAATTCAGCAGTGTTTCATTCACTGATACAAAGAAAGGCTCTGTTCTGAGCTCCTTACGATTGCCTTTTTACCCTGTTCTCTTGAAAAGGTAAAGATGCTGTACGTCACTGGCACTCAAGAAGGAGGCTTCTGCTGCCATGACTCCAGAGATCCTTGAGAGCTTGGTGACATCTGGTGGGAACTGGAAGGATCACAAGCCTTTTGTGATCGTCACTCTCAAGTAATTTATAAAAACAAATTTTAAAACTATTCCCCCAAAAACAAGCCACAAAAATTTCTATTGACTTTATTCTCAGAATCACAAGAGTACAAAATGAAAACATGATGCTGTAATGGTACGTAGTGAACATTATATTATTTAGAGATCAAAGGGCTTGAAATTCTGGTGGGACATAACAGAGCTGAAATATGAGGAATTTGGCATTGTATTTTTGCAGGCATGTAAATGTCATCTTTTTATCAGTCTGGCCAGAATATCAGTATAAAAAGCGAATTATGCAGGCCACATTTGCTCATAATGCAGTGCCAGGCCCCTGTGATATAATCAAGCTTTCTCCATTGTGTTTAAACTTTGCACAAAGCACATATTTGCCTTAGCCTGGAAAGTATCATTGTGGTATGTTCAGCAACCCACTTGTGAGCAGTTAGATATGTGCATCCAGAGCTTGGATTAGGTGTGTGTCTTGCGATGAGCACAAAACTTCTGTGAAGGGAAGGATAGCGAAGTTAATGTTATATCCAGGTGAGGAAAGTGGAAATGAGTTGCTTGAAGTTTAAATTAATTATCTCATTGTATCTTCATGCAGATGCACGTGCATGAGTTTTGCCATTTTTTTCTACATCTCTTTAATCCAAGAGACGTGAGCACTGTTGCCTTTGCTCTCATTTCTGCAAGTGCGCTTTTTGGATGTAGCTGAGTACTGCATTTTTGCAGCTTCACAAGATGGAGCAAGTAATAACCAGCAAAATTTTCTTCTGGTGTCCTTTAGGTATTAGAACAATATGTCTCTTGAAGACAGAGGATTCCCTGCATTTGCCAAGGGTTTTGTGAGGATAAAAGGGAAGGAGTCTGAAATGTTACCAATCTATCTCCTTCATCCCTTTTTAGGATTGTAATGGGAAAGAATGGATATAGAAGGAAGAAATCAGGAAAATGGTGGTCAAAGTTTTCAGAAGCAATTGTGAAGGCTACACCACAGATTCAGCTACTACTGAGAATCCAGAATGTGAATACACAGCACTTCCTGAAACTCAGCCCCCCTTGATGAATACTGGACTGGTGAGTTTAAACAATCACAGCCTGTTGCTGCAGCCTGTTTATCTTTTCATCCTTCCGTAAGAAAGAGTTACATTAGTGGAGAAAGCAGGGTGGGTTTTCAGGGTGAAATCCATCAGGTCTAAAGCAGATATCCTCTTAGCTACTTAGGAGGAAGATTTTCACTGTAAGGATTCAGGTTGCTTGCCTTGAGCTCCTTGGACCTCTGCCTCCCTTCCCATGTCAGCTCATCTTTGTAGTGACATCATGACGTAGTATCACTGCTGATAACCTTATTAGCAGAGCCAATTGTCTGAAGACCTCTTATAGGAGGCTCCTTGCCATTGAATCAGCTCTGGTCCTATTGTTTATGACAGCACTAAGTGACCTAATTCACTCCAGAAAGTCCATCACACATATCCTCACAGGGTGATTTTCCCCACTGATACACCACTGTCACCATCCCTCCTGCTAGTATTCTGCTAGCCCTAGCCTCGTGTTCATGGAAACACAAAACTGCACACAAATGGGGCCCTTACTGAAAGCTCATCTAGTTAGTTAGGGCATAGTGAGCACACAGCATGAGTCTAAAGCTACTTGGACAGACCTTAGGCCTTTAATATAGCAGAGTCTTTGGAATTTAGTGTTCGGTGAGCCCATTATTTTAGCTTCCCTTACCAGCACTGGAGCAGGAAACAGTTTTGCTGATACTGAGGGTTTCGTGGTACTATTATGAGACAGTGGTAATCTGTTAAGTCCATACCTAGAGAGAAATCCATGTTCTCCACCAGGCTACACACATGGGGCAGAAAGATTCTCTTGCACAAAGCACAGACAGCGACAAAGGCAAAATCCCCACTGACAAAATCTCTAGTAGCTGTAAAGTGGTACTTAGTTGAATGTTTTTGATTCTATTCTGTAGACAGCAGTATTACATACCTGCATCCTTGTGCACTCACATCTAAACACACACATTACTGTGTCTTAGGTTGAGGAGTTAATGGATGTCTTGTTTTAGTGTAGATTATTCTGTGATTTGGCAGAGGGTGAGAACAAAGAAAAGAGGACAATACTCCAAGGAGTTAAAGAAAGGTCAGAATTCTCCCCGCCTGCCTCATTTCCTGCATAATTTGTTGGCAGCCTGCATCCATCATCAGACTCCTCCTGTGACATTGTAGGCTGGTGAATGCATCCATACTAGTGACAGTTTTCTCCCAGACTCGTAGAGATTGTATGTGTCTGTGATATGAGATGCACTGGGAATGGGTATAATCTCCTTCTTCTGGAAGCCAGGGCAATTGCAACATACAGGGTTGGTAACCCTAGCTGTTGAAGAGGTAACTGAGAATTAAAAGCAGATCGGTCACATCCCAGTCAGTGTTCAAAGAACAGTCTGACAGGAAGAGAACTGTTGGAATTTTGGAGGGAGGCCTCAAAGGGAATTGAACATGCATGAATTATGTGGCTGAAAGCTGTGGAGAGGGAGAACAGAATCACAGAATCATAGAGTAGTTTGGGCTGGAAGGGACCTTTAAAGGTCATCTAGTCCAACCCCCCTACAAGAAGCAGGGACATATTTGACTAGATCAAGTTTCTCAGCTCTGTCCAACCTGGCCTGGAATGTTTCCAGAGTTGGAGCATCTACCACCTCTTTCATCTATCACCTGTTCCAATGCTTCACCACCCTCATTGTAGAAGTTTCTTCCTTATGTGTAACCTGAATCTACCTCCTTCTATTTTAAAACCATTACCCCTTGTCCTATCACAACAGGCCCTGCTAAAAAATTTGTCCCCATCTTTCTTATAAGCCCCCTTTAAGTATTGAAAGGCCATGATAAGGTCTCCTCAGAGCAGCCAGAACACATCTCACAAACACATTAGTCACAGATCGTTTTTGCTTGAATGTAGTTACACTTTAAATGGTGGAAAAGAAGGGCTGAAGGTATGATTAAACTTTACGAACCTTGCATTGGTAAGAAGTGGACAAGTGAATGGGACCAAATGAGCTTTGATTAAGGACCAGCCTCGTCTATCAGCAACAGTGTGGTACAGGTCCTAGAAAGGCTAAGTGGTAACCTAGACTGTGGTAAGAAACTTTATTGTCTGTTCTCAGTCCTGTATATGGATTGCTTTTTGAAGACTTCTCAGGGAGCTGATTTGTGTAATGATTTTGAGGTAACTTGGACTTAAGCTACAGAGAGCAGCAGCTTTCATAACATTTTCTCTTCCCTGCCCAAGGCCGTAATCATTTCAGCTGGCTACAGGCTATTCATGAGTGCAGTCCTGATCACTTGGAGGTAGCCTAGCTGCACTTTGAATTCCTCAAGGACTTTACAAAAAAACTGTGAGTCAAGATGTGCAATCAGAAGTGGGGTGTGCAAATCTATTGCCCTATGATCTGAACAACTAAGAGGCAAGAACTGTTGACAAAGTGAAAGGAAGAAAAGTTTTGTTTAATGGATATTTTTAACATATTTACTTGTTGGTGGTGCTCCCATCTTATTCTGTGTCCCTCTTAGAACTCCGAGGAGATAATTGAATTTCACCAGATGCTTTGATAGAGCTCAAGCCAGTATTATGTAAGTACCTAGGAGGAGTCCTTGGATAATTGAACCTGGCCTTTTGAGCCACTGACAAAGTCTAGCAGAAGACATAACCCCAGGAGCCACCCACACTCTTAGCAAGGGATCTAAGATGATGAAGGGGAGTAGGTGGAGAAGTCTTCATGAGACTGAAAATCTCAGCAGGAGCTGGCATAGAGTGCTCTGGAATGAGCTGCTGTTGCCTAGAGCAATGTTGCTCTGAAGGAGTCAAGCATTTGTATTGAGCTGAAAGGAGTGGTCATCCCACTACTGCTGATATCTCAGGCTTTGTCTGGATTCTGATTATGGGAACAGTTTTAGACCTTTTGATCTAAAATTGCTGTCAAGCAAAAGGAATGATGTTCAGTCTGTGCTAAATGGCTCAAGTTAGGTGATACTAATAGAATTTCCAGCTGTGAAATAACCACTTTGTTCCTACTCACTGTTCAAATGATACATTAGCAGAATCCTACTCTTTTCAGGGGACAGACACATGCAGCAGAAATAGCTTACAGTCATGTGAAATGTTTCCCTTAATGAAGATAATTAATTTCCTAATAATAGAGACAGATGCTTGCTGCATTTACCCGAACTTACACACAGTGGTGGAGGGGAATGTGTGGTAACTGAAAACTGCAATAATGAAGAGTATTTTATGCTTTGTATTGTCTTCCTCATGTACTTCCTCGATACTTTGCAAGTATTACCCATGACTCATGCATCTCCTCTAAGACAGCAAAGCAGTAGACAAGGAAAATGAGGCCTGACCTTGTCTTGCAATGGATTATAGATATGGTGAAGAGAGGAACTCAGGAGTTCTGGAGGAATATGTATAGTGCTATTCTAAGTTAAGTAAACTAACTTTATTTCTTTTATCTACTGAAGGTCCAAATTCCCCAAAAGTCATTCAATTATTTCAGCTTAGGACTCAAAAAACCATCAGAAAGCACTGTTTGTGTTCCTGTTGAATACACAGCAAGAAGTTTTGCCTGGTTTCAGTGGATAAAATAGGTGTGAGATGGAGGCAGGATAGTTTAGTGAGAGACCGAGGTTCAGTTCTTGCCTCTGGAACCATGGCAGCCTCCTGAACACCACGACTGTGTTATCAATAGATGGTTCCTTTGATGACATGGTGCTAAACTTGGAGTAAAATCTGGAGCCAGCCAAGTGAGGTTTGGAACTTCCCTGCAAAGACTGGACAGTTTTGGATCTGTTGTTTCACTCAACATTTCCAGAAGTGTGTGAGCTGAGTTTCTGTCTGCTATAGGCATGCTTTTGCATGTGATACTGGTTGTGGCAAGATTCCAGGCCAGGCACACTCTCTCCTGATACTGTAGCCAAAGTTCCTGCTATTATCAGCTCTTTTACATATACAATGACAGCAGTTTCCTTGCACTAATGGTGTGGGTTTACTTTGTGAGTACTAGTGTTGCTATAGGTACATTTCCCTGATGTTCGTTATTTCCTATAGTGTCCTTGTCACTCATCCAAGGATTCTGGCATGTCATTTCTGCCTTGGGAGCTATTGGTCAGTGCACTGAATGGGCCAGGATGTACTGCAGCTGATGCTTTGCCTGGGCTAAATCTACTTCAACCATGAAAAACATGGTCAAGGGAACAGGAGCTTTTTTTTTTTATAGCAATGTAATGGGAAAGGAAGGCCTACAATCAATCGCTAGGGCTCCTTTCCAAGAGGGCTGAACAGGAAGGAGGAGGAATTATTATCTCTCAAGAGCACAAATATAGGGAGGGGAGGGAGCACAGGCAACTTCAGTTAATTGCTGGGTTGTGTAATGAGCTGGGGTGCTGGACAGCTACTGTCCCCATTGTGTCTGTTGCCTGGTTGGGGGTGTACTGCTCTCAGGCATTTTAGCTGGTTTTTGGGTTTTTTTTTTGTTTGTTTTTGAATGGTTTAATGAGCAAGCTAAATAGTTGTAAAATTCAGAGCATAATCCCAAAAAGTTCACTGTCCCTCAGGCGTGCCTGTATCTGGTGCTGTGCAGAAGGGACAATGAATTCTGAACAGCCACCTACTTTCTATGGGAGGGAGCTATGTACAGAACTCAGTTACACAAAGGGAGACACTGAAGAGAAAAGACTAGCTAACAAGTAGCTAAAAGACATCCAAGAGGTACTTCAGACTCTGCTTCTTGTCTTCAGCTCCCATATTGGCTTCTCAGGCATTTGTCAGTACCTAAATGGTATTAAAACAGCAGCCCTCTTGTGCTAGTAGACACCAAAACCCTGTATCTTCTGATTTCAGTAGACATGCAGCTGTTGGATGGAATTTTGTACTTTCTCCGAGTCAGTATTAAGGCCACTATAATCATACTAAGGCCACTATAATCATGTTAAGGCCACTGAAATGATTCAGAAATTGGAATGTCTGTCATATAAGAAGAAACTGAGAGACCTGTGGTTGTTTAGTGTGGAGAAGAGGATGCTCAGAGGGGATCTTATCCATATGTACCAATTCCTAGATAGGAGGGAGTAAAGAAGTAAAGAAGGCAGAAATGGATGCCTCTTAGTGGTATCCAGTGACAGGACAAGACACAATGGGCACAAATTTAAATACAGGACATTCTGCTACCAATTGGCTCGGCCCTGGCCAGCAGCGGGTCCGCCGTAGGCCCGGCCGAGTTCATTGAACAAAGGGGAGCAACTTCTAGCAGTTTCTTACAGAAGCTACCACCTTAGCCCACCCTCCCTCACTAACTAAACCAGAACATTCATAAAAACAGTTCTTGTAAAACCCCAGGAAGATTTGCTATTACTTATAATTTTCAGTAAATGGAGAAAGAAAGTGCTTCGTTCCAAAAGCACCCCTGCTTTAAGGTCAAGAGCAAGTTTATTCATAAGTTAGGCTCTTGTCAGATTTGGACACAGATCTTGTCAGATTCCTAGATACCCTTTTCTGAGGCAGACCGAATACTTCATTATCACTGGTTTAGGGTCTGTAGAACCAGCAGCAGTATGGCTGTCAGCAGCGTGCAGCACCTGCCTGGCCAGGCAGGCACTTGCCAGGCTAGAGTGAGAGCGCAGCATCCTGCCAAGCCCGTCTTTTGAGTGAACCTCGGTGAAAGTTCATGGAGTGGTTCTGTGCCAGCGGCTCGAGGGACGGATTGAAATTAACTCTGTCGCAGTAGCGATTTGCCCACAGATGGCAGTATTTGCTGTTCTTTTGCAGTACGAGCGGTATTTGCAGTTACTGTATTTGTTCCATCACAGAAGATTCTGTTGTTCAGTAAGGCCATAAACTCCAACCGAAAAGACAGTCAGAGAAAACTTACTGCCTCATCTTCCAGGCTTTGTAAGAAAATTAAAATGAAGCCTGATTGTATTAGTATAAGTTGTAAAAATATGAGTTGGTGCTTTTAAAAGTCAGTTATTGAAACCTGACAAAGCTCTTGTAGCCAATAGCACTCATTTTGGCATGTGTCAATATTTTAAGGTATCTTGCTTTTGGAGATGAAGAATTAGAATACACAGAGCCATCAACATCATGCAGTCCTGAGTCCATGGAACTCAATGAAGATGTTAAAGAAAATGGAGACACTGGTTTCCCACTACTCACACATGATTTTATGACTTAATAGCTATAGATGGTTGTCCTTGCTATACTTGCTTTTAAATTGATATGAAATGTTAGATGTAAAAAACAGTCTCAGTGACAGTAAAACAGTTACTTCCTCAGAGTAAGATGATAAGATGTGCTGTTCCGTGGACCGAGCTACTGTTTGAACGTAGAATATCACTGACAAGATTTTGTGCTACAGTACGAATCTAAGGACTAGCAGGTGTTTACTTGTTTTGAGTGCTTGTTATGACAGGCACTGCCTCCAACAAATGTGTCCTTTTTGTTTGCATTTGTACTGCAGATTATCCTGATTGGTGCCTAGGCGGTAGAGTAACATGATTTAGAAATACAAACAGTATTTCAGTGCCACTTGAGAAGTAAGCAGTGTGACCACAGGCACAGACCAATGTTCTGTACTGTAACACATCTCTTGCATGTTAGGATGTATGCAAGTTACTGTTAGAGGATCTGTTGGAGTGAATCTGGAGGAAGGCCACGAAGATGATCAGAGGGCTGGAGCCCCTATCCTATGAGGACAGGCTGAGAGAGTTGGGGCTGTTCAGTCTGGAGAAGAGAAGGCTCCAGAGACCTTATAGTAGCTTCCTAGTACCTAAAGGGGGCCTACAAGAAAGCTGGAGAGGGACTTTTGACAAGGACATGTTGTGATAGAACAAGAAGTAATGGCTTTAAATGGAAAGAGAGTACATTTAGGTTAGATGTAAGGAAGAAATTCTTTACTGTGAGGGTGATGAGGCACTGAAACAGGTTGCCCAGAGAAGCTGTAGATGTCCCATCCCTGGCTGTGTTCAAGGCCAGGCAGGATAGGGCTTTGAGTGACCTGGTCTAGTGGAAGATGTCCCTGCTTCTTGCAGGGAGGTTGGACTAGATGACCTTTAAAGGTCCCTTCCAACCCAAACTATTATATGATTCTATGATTCTATGAAGTTCCATCTGACCACTTTATATGCTAAATAATATCACATCAGAAATGGGCCAGAGCAGTGTGATCCTGTGGTCTGTCTGAGGAAGGATACTTTTGTGTAGGCACTGAATCAGAGCTTATATCATCTGGGTTTAGTTCCCATGTTTTCAAAAAACTCTGTAGACCTTAGACAAGTCACCAACCCCTGCCTTACTTACCTATGGCTGAAATGGGGCAGTAGATCTTCCTTCCTTTCCAATTTAGCCTCACCTGTCAAGTAGTGTGAGGTCTTTAAGGAGTGGTTTATCTCTTGTTCCAAATGAATGGATATCAATGAGCCTTGATCTCCATGGGAGTTTTGTATGAATAAAGAACACAGAACTGGGACTCTCATTTGTGCTATGTATGGAGGAAAATGGTGTATGAGCTGCTGGATGTAGCCAGACTCCCTTATACTTAAATGCTTCTTACCAGTCTTCCAACTGTTCTCAGTTCATCTACACTTTGAGCTCAGTGGCCCCATCCGTAGAGGATATGAGTGTACCCAGTAGTGCAGTGTGAAAGAGGAAACCTGTGAGGTGCAGAGAATCTTGTTTAAGTGGTTTGGCTTATTCAGGAAGTCTGCAAGTAGAGCTGGAAGTTGAATCCCTGAATCCTACCTTTGAAAGGGAAGCTGAGAACAGATGGATCCTTAGCATCTCCAAGAGAGCATATACAGCAGCCACATCTGCCAAGCACTTTCTTGTGATGGTTCGTTGTTTATTTCTGCAAACATAGTGTCTATTGTAGGAAGAATCTGTGTCTATTATTTCAGTCTTCCCCTCCTCAAAATTTATCTGCTGTCCCTAGGCTGACTGTCAGCAGTGAAGCTCATGAGCGGTGCTAGTACTGAGGTGACCAGCCTTTAGCATCAAACGTGTGCAGGACCCTTGCAAGTCTGCAGTTTTCTTAGAATGTTTTCAGGCTGTACGTTGAGAGACTTGCTCTGTAGGATTGCTTTGGGACTGTGACAGATGGAAGAGCTGTCGCCCAGCATGTGGTAAATTGCACCGATCTGGCTCTGCTCAACGTTGTTTTGAAAGGCTCTGAGATTTTCTGTGGATGAAAGTTTCTTATATAACAGATTACAAAATATCTGGAAGGACAGTTCTGTTTCATCTTACTCTGCTAACAGTCTTAGAGGATGCGATCTGTGTAGAAGTCTATGTCTCATCCAAAACAAAGTTCAGTCTGAGTGAGGATGTCGTTATGGGGATCATAGCCATAGTATCTATTTAAAACCATTTAATTATTATAGTCCTAAAGGATAAGAATATGGGATATGGCAGAATGTCTGAGATGTCAGTAATACCTGCTTTAAGGGAATGTACAAAAGGTACTATCATCACATAATCTGCCCTTAAAGAAAATTTAAATATGAGCCCCAACTAATAAAAGATTACTTTCCCTAAAGCTCTAACTGGTCAGTAGTTACATTATTAGAACTGCTTTTTCATAGAAAAAAATTGAAATGAAATGCAATTCAGTGTTTTCCGAAATAATTTTAATATCCCTGTAAAACAGGAAAAGCTTCTGTCAAACAGCAAACACTTCTGTTGAACAACTGCAAAGATGATGCACATATGTAAAGGAACAAATAACACCATAACTATTGTCTTCTAAATCCAGACTGCTTGTTCTAAAACAAAGGAAAAACACCTTTGATAAAGTACAGGAATGTTTTCACTGAGAAGCTTTTTAAAGTTGTTGTGATATAAAAAATGAATTGTGCATTCATGTGCAGTGTAGTGCATTCATTGCATAGTAGTACATGTGCAGTAATTAAAATCAAAGTGAAAGGCCGAATACCAACTGAAGGTAACAAAGTTATGAACAAAATTTTGGCTGATGACACTTGACAAAACTGTGCAAATAGTACTTTATATGCAAGATGAAAATAGTAATTGCAGAATGTATGGAGTGTAATGCTTCTGGGAAGGCTCGAATTCAATGAATTTAAGACAAAACATTGAATTATGTTTATGTTTATACCCATGTAAGTGCAGGGTTACTCCACTAATTTAGTATTACTCTGGATCTCTATCAATATGTTTGAAATTAGAATCTGGTTTACATCATAAATTCCACTTCTATCTTTTCCTGACATTCAGCAGACTATTTGAGGGCAGAAAGAAAAAATGGCCCTTGGCCTTAATTATAATTGCATTACAATGGCTTTTTCTAAAAGTCATACTTTTAATTTATATTTAATCCCTCATTCTTTCTGTAACCATAAACCTCTCATTCATAAGGAAAATAAACAGCTATTTTATTGTCTTGGTTCCACTGCAGTTTTATATTCAAATACCTGTTAATATTTTTTCCTTTAATGAAATCAAAGAAATTTTAAAAATATGTACAATTAGTTAAATAAGTGCTGTTATAACTTCCTGTGTTTAAAAGTTACTCTTTCAATGCACATCTAATAACTTCACTTCCATGTATATCACCTTCTAGATAAAGGGCTTAGAAGTAGTACTATAGAAACGAGTACAATCTTACAAATTTGAACAGCGGATTTCTGCTCAAATCCATTCAAACTTACACTAACAGAAACACTTTTTGTAAGAGAAATAAACTGTACAAAGTTATTTACTCTAATTTAAAGATCTAATTGACCCCCTACTAAAACCAGTGGGACTTCCCATAGATTGGTTCAGATCCCAGGTAAGAATTACAAGCTAGTTAATCAATGGAAAGGATCGAGGGAAGAGGAAATGTATATGCGTGCCACAATGCACACAGTCATTTCATCTGGCTTAGTATTCCATTCCTTTTTACATGGATGCAAAATGAAAGAATACTGATGCAATCTACAGCTGTTCATATTGCTGGGAAAAATTAATATTCCATCAAATTATTAGAATGCTCTTCCTGCTTTGAAGAGAACCAACTAGGACTTAAAGGCATCCTATTTTTCTGTTAGTTTCTTGATTTAAGATGTGTAGTGATGGTGGTGGAAATTCCTGGGCTGGAGTGATGACTGGAAATAGTTCTACATCGTTCAAGGAAACAAACATAAACAAATTGAGTCCACACAAAAGCATAACTACTGTAGAAAATACTGATTTGCAGTCCAGAAGCCAATAGTGCACAGCAATATATAAGGGACAATTCATCTTCCATCAACACTAGCAGAATCTTAGATCTTTATACTTGCCCTCTGGAAAGTAAAGCTAACTCCAAAGGCTGCTATCTCCTTGTCACAGTCCCAAAATATTTTCCTAACAGTTAATAGGTGTTATTACACAGCACATGCAAATTTTCCATGGCAATGTAACAGCAGTGTTGCAGTGCTGGCTGGCTGCTTCTCCAAACTGTGAGCCAAGGCTTACATGACTTACCCAGAACATATTAAGTAAGATTGTGAAATGCCTTAGAAATAAGAGTAATCTAACAAAGCATGTCATATAACACTTGTCTGTGCTGGCTTGACATCTCTATAAAGCAATTGTTGAGTGGTCCCTGAAGTCCAATGGCAATAGGGAAGAGTCATATTGCAGTCAGTAGGAATCCACTGCTTGAAGGTTCTGAAGGACTTCCAACACAACCTCATAACAGAATAAATACTCATCCTGCATGCAGAGACACCAATGTGAAACACCTGGTTACATTCAACATAAATTTTAAGCAAAGAAAGATGGACTGGCTGAAGTCCTGTTTATAACATCAGCATCTTTGTAACATGGATACAAAAAGATATTTAACAACATCCTTGTTCTTTTTGTTCTATCAGTTGTAAAAGTTCAGGAACGCTTTCTTATTCAATGCAGTACATGTAAGCATGTGCTCAAGTCTCATTTAGGTCAGTGAAGATTGTATCTTTGCTTAAATTTAAACCCATGCTCTATCATTATGCTGAAAAAAATATATTAAAGCATGTGCTAAAATATTTCCCTATAGGAAGAACTTACCCTAGTCTTGTCTTGCTTTTCTTCCCACCACCTGTTTGCTCTAAATTGAGTTAGCCACATCTTGTATTTTCCTGTGTGAAAACTCTTTTCAGGGATAGGTTTAATTAAGCAGTAGAAGGGTTTACTGAAGTGATGATAACTCATCAATAGCAAGAATTCAACTGAAGGCCGCAATTTTGCAAGGTAGAGTTTATAGTATCTCACCTGTTTTGTTGATGATCCCTGCTTTTCTTTTTGCTTAAAAAAAAAGAGGGGAGGGGGGCTGGTATCGGTACTATATTGGTGCTTTGCTTTTATTTAAACTAGTTAGTAAGGGACAGACCTTTCATATTTAAATCTAGACTCCACTTACGTGGAAGGCTGTTATTGTCCTCACATGAGAGGGCTTTGAGCTCCAGATTTATCAAAGCATGTGGATATGTACCACTAATTGAAGCTTTTAAAAATAATAATCTAGTTGAATATTGAGAACTTACCTTAGTTTGGATCATGCCAAAACGCTGATCTCTCAAATCTCTCACTATCTGCTTGATGTTGAACTATCAGAAGAGAACAGTTTTTATTTTGTTGACATGTAAGTTATAAAGAAAGATTTAAGCATGTTGAGATAGGGAAGCTGTGACTCAGTTCTTTTACAAATATTATATTTGTAGTTATTATCTTTGTTGTTTAAAATAACAAAAGCTGAGTTTATTCCATTTTGTTAGAATTAATTCTACCAGGAATTACTCCGGTCTAAGATACTCCCACATGTTGTTGACATCCATACCAGTTTGTAATACTTAATGATGATCTGTTTGGTACTTACACATAGATCTTTTTCTATATAGCTGAGCAGAACTTCAATACACAGCAAAACTCCACTTCTTCCAATGCCAGTGCTGCAGTGAGCAACAATAGGTCCTGTACTGTGAGCTTTTCTCATGTAACAAATAAATTTTACGAGCTGCTCAGCCAGTTTGGGAGTATTGTTATCTGGCCAAGTGGTAAACTGCAAATGACTTATAATGTGCTTCTCTTCTGTCTGGAAGAGAAAGATCAGAAATGTTAAAAATGATCAATCCTAAGACCGATTTTCAAGGAATTCCACTGATAAATTTTCCTTCAGCCTCATTCTTAGTAAATTCTTTGTCTACCCTACAACCCTATTAAGGTTTCTTTCAGGTTTTCAGAAATGCACTCAGAAGACACAGACCTAGGAAATTTACTTCATATAATTTTGATGAGATACTGAAGTTACTCTGTTGCCCCAAAGGGATGTAGTTATCTTATTTGTTGTTTAGAAGGGAAAACCAAAAACATTTATTATCATATACTGTTTACTAAAATTGTTTTTGTAACTGAACTAAGTCATATTGATAGAAAAGTAGTAATAGTAGCCGTGATAGTAAGATCACAAATGCTATTCTGGCTATCAGATATAAAAGAACAATTTGTGATTAGATACTCTAACATAAAAACTGAATCAACTAAAAAATTGTAAACTAAAAAGTTTACAAGAATAATCATAATGTAGTTAAAATAAAGAGTATTGTTGATTGAATGATCTTGGGACAGTATTTCTTGTTGCCAGCTTGCCAAAACACATTAAGCTGAATGCAAAAGAACTACTTTACCATCAGAAGAATTTGAATGCATGTCTGGATTTCTACTGAAGTAAACTTGTGGCTTTCTGCAGTAATTTGATACTGGTCCAAGACAAACATAGCAAACATAACTTGTCCATTGAAATAATCACATATAATGGCCCAACTTCCCACATTAATAATCTTTTGAGAAGACTCATATCAAATGCTTTACTATGGTTCACACTCAGTGACATAAGATGAAATGTTTTCTTCATATAGAGAAATTGTTTTCTTGATGGAAAAAGACAGCAAGTTAGTCTAGCACAAGTACAAATCTTTTAAGTATTCCATGAGTTAATATATCCTGCAGAAATTTTTGCAAACCTTTAACTAATATTGAGGCAAGACTCATGGACATATAGTTGTCTCTATTTCCATGTCTTACACCTGGTTTCTGTATTTGTTCAGTTTCTAAAAATTTTCTGCTAGATTTGTAGTATCATGTATACTCATGTCTTTTCATGAGTGAAAGAAGTATCATTTATTCTAAATTCTAGGTTGAAAACCACCTTCTTCCCCTCTTTCCTTTCAGCCACCATTACAGAATATGAACCCACTCTGGCAGCCCTTACCCATTTGAATTGATGAGAACAGTAAGCAATTCTGCAAAACACTGAACACACCAGCTCTATGACTACTTTTGGACTAATTCTTGGACATTCTTGTCCAAATGTATGTAATGTTGGGTTCATCGCTTGTGCAATGAGAAAAGAAGCAGCATCTCATTAACCCTAATTTCATGCCTGTTATTCAGATTTTTACATTCCTAAAAAAACCTGAGCAAATATTATACAAGAAGCAAACAATAATACTAGTATTTACTCATGTAAAATATCTAATCAATTTAATTGTATATGAAAGTATTAAGTACACTCAACTTACCTGCTTGTTGATCATTTCTATTGTTCTAATTATGAAGTATTCCAGAATCTGGTAACGGTCTAGCTTGAGATGGAAATTAGCTAGGTCTATAGAGTCATGGGGAGGTTCAGGCCAGTATCGATGGCATTTGACTTGACCTAGCTCCACTTCTTTTGTCATCATGGCAATCACATCTGATTTGCTCTCCCAGACCATTTGCCAGAAATCAGCCATAGTGGATGGCAGAGGCCCTTGGGTTATAATATAGAAATGTTCTTCTTCTCCAACTTTCATTCTAATGTAACTTGCGTTAATGTAGCCATTTTTTTCTCCCAGAGGAACTCGTGTCTTATCATCTGTAAAGAAACAGAAAGTTGCTATTTTAGCTGTCAATCTGAAACAGAGTTCTGCCATCTCTAGCACTCAGGACATAGGGAACCTCAGCCTCTAGCAGCAAAGTATGCCTCTGGATTTCAGAATGTATTTGGCTGGTAGCACTAACATTAATCACTGCTAATAGGAATTCCCACAGATAAATTGTATGATTCACTGCAATTTTATTTCTCTTAAGATACTTTCATAACACTCTGACAAACCTTCTAATTACCATAGAATTGATTGGCAGTAATTCAAAATGGTGTCTCCAACACTGCTTTTAATATATGGCATGGGAACATTGTCACAGGATATTGGTGTTATAAAACAGGAAGCTTCTGAGAATGAATGTATACTGTATCACTAATACAGAAACAAATTTTGCATCTATTGTCCTGCTGCTGCAGCTCAGAAAGACATCAAGGGTCCAGAAAGTGTTCTGTCATACTTCTCAGGGAGTCATTGGCCAGTACATTATTTTTTTTTAAATCCTTGTTAACAGCAGTTATTCTACTCTGAAAGCTCTGATTGGATATTATGCTTTCAAATACATCTGAAAGAATCTTTGTCTTTCCAAGAGCTATATAACTGCATGATTTCCACTGTACTTTTCAGAATTCCAATGTGTCACAAGCAGTAGAGGTAGCTGTACATTTAAATAAATTTAAAGAACTGCTATTATATTTCAAGTTACACTTGCCTACAGAAATGTAGTAGATCAATATCTCTGAGAAAGAGGGAAAGAAAGACCAAGACAGCTGCATTGTGGAAGATGATATTTCAGAAAATTACATATTGTGCAATGCAGACATCCGTACATGAACTCATTAGTGGAGCTCTCTGTGACTAAGGATGTGGTGGGATTTGTTTGCTACATCTCAGTGTTATAGCTGTTTGTTTTCCAACGTCTTTGTTCACTGAATGTACATTCTCATTACTGTGCAATACTTACACGGAAGAATATCTTGGTATCTGTTTTTATCATGGTTTTCTGGTGCTTGGCCAGTTCTGCAGTCATCTATTGGTTTCACATGTTCTAAAGCCTAGATCAAAGAGAAATAGTCAATCCATGGTGTTCACATCCTTTACAGACAACCTTTACAGAGTCAGTATGAGCAAATTTTACTGCTATGTGTGACCCAAAACTGGCAAACAGATTTCTTACAGAAGAGAATCAGGACATCATTCTCTAAACTTCTAGGCAAGGAATTCAAATTGTTTTGTATTTTCTTCAGCCTGCACAAAATTTCTGGGGTTTTCAAGTGAGATTTCCAGCCTACATCCTCAGCTCCTGTCATTACAGATCCCTTATATTGCTGTAAAATAGATGTTTGGAATAGTGTCTTGGCCAAATGTCAGAATTCATAATTTATAACATGCTGACTGCAGCACCAACTATTGCACTGTTAACAGGTAGTGAATGTTAGTGAGTACTTTTCAGTGACAAAGTGGTGTATATAGGGAACTGCATCAATGATGTTAAGTGCCAATCATGTGGTTGTTAAGCACTTCATAGCAGATTTAGAGGAACAGAATGCAGTGTAGCTGGAAGCAGGAACATGCGAGTTAATTTCATTTACAGTTTTGAGGTACCTTCACTTTTCTTTATTCTTTTACCTATTTGGCATGCATTGCACAATGCTCATCTATAACGTTATGCCCCTATACAGTGTATATGGACTGAAATACATGTGACAGTTCTTTAATGTCTTTGTCAGTTACTACAGCTTTTACTCACATAAAATATCTATTGGCTTTGGTAACAATTGTTTTCCCTATTAGATCTTTATGTTTTCTGAGCAGACGTGTGACTCAGCATATAGTATGCTATGCCTACATCAGTAACGGAATGGAATGAATGGAAATTAATACATGCCCTTGAGCCTTCAGAGAAACTCAGCAAATCCTATGCACTTGAGCCTGTGGGATTTTGTACCCGCAATGTCAGACCTATAAAGCAAGTGAAAGAAACTGATAACATTTTTATTACTATGGAAAAGTGGTAGCAATCTGTTTCACTGGTGATGGGTACATCCTTTAAAGGAAATTCCAGTACTGTGTTGAAGAGTTGTGAAATAATCTGTTCTTTGGGAATTTGCTGATAACTGAGTACTCTATTTATATAATGAAACAAGATATTTTATATGCTTTTCTAATTTTACACTTTTTCATTATGTATATGCCATCAGATGTAATTATATGTTTTCATTATCTATGGAGGTATGTTAATTTTTCTTTTTAATTTTACAAAGTTCCTGACCTTAATAGCATCTTGTGGCAATGAGTTTCATGGATCACTGGAGCATTGTGTGAAACGTTTTCCTTGCATTTACTAAGTGTTTCAACACTAGTGAATCCCTAGCAGCATGGATTTCTTGCTTTAATGCAGTCTCTAGAATAGTTCTTAGCCAGATGTTCAGCAGAACTAAGGAGGTAATAGGAAGAAGTCAGTCTAGGACAAAGTGGTTCATACCCTACTTTTGTATATTATTTATTTTTCACTCCATGTGGGCAATATCTTTGAGCAGGGAACAGTGTAAGCCTGACCTGTGTGGAAAGAGAGAGATCCAAATACTGTAGCAAGTGAATCTCCCATACAGTATGCAGAAGGCTGCTAAAAGTCACTTTCTTAGCTCTGTTAAACACTCAGATCTTAAAAAAAAGAATCACACTTTACCATAAACTCCGTTAACACCTCTTGATTCTCAATTCGCAACTGAAGGCCTCGAATAAGACCTGTGATGTCAGTCCTGGCATCCACTCCAGTCAGTGATGGTTTAAAGTTAATTAACTGAGTCAGTTCATCTCCAGAAGCAAAGGTTCCACCTATATATCAACAAAAAAAATAAAGGTGTTTTTAATCATTATTGGTCACAGTGCAAAGTCTTGGCTTTAAAAACTAGGGAGCTGCACTACTTAAGTACATTTTGATGCTTATACTGTGGAAGTGAAACAGGAAAAAAATATTTTTGGCTTATTTATGTTCGCAGCAGACAGAAGAATAAGTCAGCACCATGGATACAACCAGCACCACATTTGATATAATTTGGAAGCAGATCCAACTATTGCAACTTATTGCCTCATACAGTTTCTAATAATACAGTCTGATTTAAATAAACTGTTCCTGCAGAACTGTAAACTTTAATACTAGCTTATATTGGTATAGGAGACTCTGGCCACATCTTCACAGGGAATTATCTTCATGTTTCCAACTTTCCTGAAAATTAGTATTGCCACACTCCACTACTAGGAATAAGCACTGCAAATTCTTCCTCCCTGAAGTAAGAAAATGTCTTCTGTTCTTTTCATGTTACCTCACACTCCACTTCAAGAACAAGATGTGAAGTATCTTTGATGCACGAAAATGAGGATTCAGTTTTACTAATTAACTCATCCTGAAGTACATGTTCTGATCCGAAAGCTGACAGATTAAGAAGATGGATAAACATTTATATCTCCAGAAATATCACTACTCTACTGGAGCAAAACTGGAGTAAAACAGTAACTTGTTTGGTAAAAAATAGTGGTTTGAGGCAGAGGAATTACAGAGTTTGTCCTTTTAGTCATAGGCTACTGTTAGCCAACAATAACATGCCAGCTGTCTCAAAGAAAACCTAATGATCTGTTCCACGGGTTTCTGGTAGGCTGAATACAAGTAACAATGCTCTGTTTTCCTCATGTAAGATGTCATTGCTACTCTTAGCTAATCTCTGTTAAAAAGGTGTGGTGCTTGCTATGCTTTTGTTCGGGCTACAGCTTGCACCCGTCTTGCCTGAGCGTCTAAGACACCTTCTGTTCACTGTCTGTTCTCTAACTCTCACTGACATGAGGGTGTTTCTACTAACTAATTGAGAGTGCCAGTGAAGACAGATCTCCCACTGCAGATGGAGTGTGCTGTTTCCCGTACACCTCTCTTTACTTCCAGATCAAGTGATATAAAACCCCCAAACTTTGAGCATGTAGTAGAGGATAGATTGGTTATAATTTTCTGTTTGCTAGCCAGCACAGCTTGGTGGTGTGAGGGAGATAACTGTGGTTTACTCCTGATGAGAGCCAACAGGAATGCATTGCTTCCACAGGGCAAGAAGCAGCATTCTCTGTATTTCAGAGAATCTATGGGATACGCAGAATCCTCACAAGTTATTCTTGTTTGGGACAGAAGCAGCTTAATTTCCTAGGAACAACTAGGCAGATTCTTTCTGTAAACTGCCTTCTCATATCAGAGGGGCTTTAGCACCTGAGCTGTGAAAGTGCTTCAGTATGTGTTTAAGCATGTAAGTTCTAATAACAAAGTTATTATATGAAGTGAAATTTGGTGATTCTTGGAACAAAGTTTTGAGGTAGATAGATAGAATATGACCTTTAATTCTCTATTTTTTGTGTATTTCATTTACTTGCTTGAGGAGTTGTATGGAACAGTGAAGGAGAGAGGAGGATGATTTCAAAAACCTCTTGCATCCAGTGATAAAAAGCATATTTTGTACCGTCGAACTTGTTCCATTAATTCTCAAAGACTTCCTTGTCATTGCTTTTTGTATATAAAAAAGGCTTTCTACTACATCCAATTTATCTACTGTATCTCTTGTAAGATAATCCATCTGCTTTTATTTTATTCATTTTGGGACAAAAAAAAATCTAAATTTTTAAATTATGCACTGGGAAACTCCCACAAATTTGCTTCTGACCCAAATTTTTTTTTTTTTATTTGGCCACTGAGTCATTTCTTTGCACCATCCAATAGTGCATAACATGAACAAATGTCATTATGTTGTTCAAATTAATTCAACAACTTTCTTTTTCTTTTCTTTGCTCAGTTTGTACACCTAATTGAGTACAATCAAGGTATTCAGAGATTTTCCTTTGGGGAAGGACATGATATAGAACATTATTTAAAAAAGAAAAAAAAAAGAAAATCCCAACCAGAAACTAAAAGAAAAGACACAAAAAATCCCCATTAAAAAATAAAAATAAAAATTTGCTCCTCCTTTTGAAACTGAAGTTCCAAAGCAGAGGCGCTCAGAGCAGTAGCAAGTGGGTGATGGCCACCAGAGCTGCCCTCCCTGTGTTCAGCTAACTACACTCAGACGCATGTTCCTTCCTTCTAGCAGTTCTCCAGAGGAGCTGGAGAGCTCCTGATGTAGGTCATCTTCTTATGGATGTTGCAAAGGTTTGATAGCCTTCATATGTATCAATGGTAAAAACTGTGTCCTGAGTGCCCTGGCCTTTGAGACACAAAGAGCAAATTCTTCACTTATATACAAGGGTTTAGTGTTGTTCTCACTGTACATATGCAGAGGAGCTGGCCTATAATGTTAAAGAAACAAGAAAAGTTTTTGCATGGTTACTTCGAGGTAGAACAGAAATCCTGTGGGGCACATCATCATCTTCATTGTTCCAGCTGTCTGACTCAGACTGCTGACTCTCTCTCCTGCAGCCTTCGCATTCTGCAGATTTCTGTGACCTGTAAAACAGCATTAGTTGAATGGTCTTATGGAAGCAGAGGAAGCTTTGGTAATTTGAACTGTACAAAGGTTTTGATTTTAATCTATTTTTTATCACTTTTAACTTGCTTGAGCAACTGTTTTCAAGAATTAGTGTGAACTCTGAAGAACATAAGTTCAAGGAGTAATAGCAGCATTTTGTCTGGAGTAGTGTTTGCAAATATAGCTAGTGAAAACCACTACTATCTATATGTGGTATTTTTTTTTTCAAAGAGTTAAAAACATACGTTGCATAAAAAGCTGCCCCAAAGTGATTTGAAGTAAGGTTTGTCACGGTTATAGACAATTTTTCATGTATGACATTTTTCAGTTGTTAGGCAATCATAGCTAAATAGCCTTTGCTTGTTACGGTTTCCTAATGTACTTAGAAAATTTTAGAGCACTTAAATATGTTTTAGGTAGAAGATACTCCTGCAATCCAGAATAAAACTATAATGTGTGGAGAATGAGTAAAATACTCCTCTACTGGCTAACTGATACTCTCAGACCCAACAACTTAACTGTGTTAGTAGGCTTAAGTATGTCACAGTCTTACATTATCCCATCCTGTGTATGGTCATAATACATAATGGTATAAATAGTAAAAGGTACACTTAAGAGGGAGAATAAGATCATAAGTAGCAGCTTTGCAAATATCAGTAACCACTGCATGCTGTGCATGTTCAAGTTACACAAAGCTTTTGCAAGTAGAAAACAGAAATATCAGAAAACACTGGTAATACAAAGATTCAGGTTAGAGGATAGGCACCAGAAAAACATCCTATTTGCAAAATAACCAGAAAAGATACTTGTTATCCCTATATATGATAAGATAACTTTGTATTAGCTATAGATACATTTATGCATCTTGCACACAGAGCAAGATAATTTAATAACAATCACACCTCATTACCTGGTATATCACAAGATAATGTTCTATTAGGATTGAGATAATAGCAAGTGGTACTGAGCCATGTTTACATGGATGTTCTCACTTGCAGATGCTCTCAAAGCGTCTTTCAAACTTTATCTCTGCAAGCAGGTAAGTTAGGGAAGATTTAAATCCCTAATTGATTGGCTAAATATTGTTCTTACAAAATTTTAAGTTTTAAATGTACATATTTAGTCTTTTTTTTTCCATTTATGTGGGTTACAAGTGATAAAGAAAATTATCATATTTCATATATTCTGCATCATTGTAATAGATCAACCGCCCATGTCTTACCAACACTCCATTATTCTTTGATTGTACAGTAGATTTAATCATACTGTAAAGCATACTTAAAATTTGAAGTAAAATTCTTCTTTTCTTATACTATGTACTTTGGAGTAACATCTTCAAATTCTCATGATTCCCAGATGTCTGGAGTTCAACATCTGTATCACTACAGCCACAGTAGCACAGAGTTCAGCACAGGCTTCAAGACCTGCTTGGAACACTTAGTAAAACCCACGGGGACCCTGGCCACACCAGCGCAATAGTGCTACCACTGTTCTGTGTCCTCCTCAGCTAGAGAGGTTAAAGCTAGTTCCAGCTTGTCTGCATGAGCTTTTACACCCAGAAGCCTCCATTTCATTTGTCTTAGTAGTTGTGTGGAAGCTGTTTAGCGACTCTTACTGCAGATGGAGCTGCATTCCAATAGAATGTATTTCTGTCATTTGGGACACATGAGTGCATTGGCATACCATATTAGAATAGCTCTGGAAAGAAAAGAATACATTATCCATACTATTTATTTTAATAGTTTTACTGCATTTGAAAGAGTTACCTGTCTGAAATGTTACTCATTATATCCTTATAGTCTTGTCCAGCCAACTGACCTTGCAGAGAGAAATTGTGTGTACTTTCTGGATCCTGCAGGTTTAAAATTAAAAAAAAAAAAAAAAGCTGTGAAAAATTGGTACACAGAAGCTTCAAGAATATAATTACTTTCATCAACATTCTTTGTTATATCTGACAAAAATGTGTCCTTCCCTGAAGACAGAAAGGTAAAATAGAATAGTTTCCACTTTCAGAAGAAAGTGTGTAACTTTGATCCAGCATTGCAGTATGTACTAGAAGTAAAAAGCTGCATCAGCTGTATTTGGGATTTTCATAACAATACAACCTCCAGACATCTCAATAACTCAGCATACATGACTAAATTTTGGAAAGGTTCATGTTGGTTATACCCTCTCTGATCTCATAAAGAGATCATGGGAATCATGAGTCACACTTTACTCTTCACCTCCCAGCTCCTGGCAGCAGAAAGTACCAATGTCTGAGATGGAATTGTTGGTAATCATTTCCTTTTTTTTTTTATCTCAGACACAATGATGCAGCTGTTAGAAGCAGGGTGCAGCTGCTCTACTGAAGAACTCAACTAACAGAGAAGGCAGACCCTTGATCACCCTGCATACGCAGCAGAAGCAATGTATTGGTGGCTGGTTTTCCATCCTAGAGGATGATAAGTGGGTCTTGCATTTAAATGATGATGCAGCACATCTGCTGTTAGCATGTGGAAGTGGCTCCTTCTCAGTCATAAACCTTGATAGATAATTATATAAATTTTAGTTCAGAGTGGTGTTTCTTCTTCTTTCCCTGATTAATATTCCAGATGCACTCAGAAACCATCCTGGCACGTTATACAGTATAAACTACTGAATGCCCCACAGAATCATAAAAATAGCTGCCACTTATACCTTATTTTCTTACTTTTGTGCATGTATTTCCCCATTAGAATAGGGGAATTCATGGCTGCCTGCTTAACCATGAATTCATTTACCCAACTTCTGCACCTGCTGACTACACTGACTGGAGAATGCTATATGGACTTTTGTTTTTTATTTGACAAGGAAAGGTATTTTGCATCTATTTTTTTTAGTAGCTTGTCATTTTTCAAAGTCTATGTCTTCAGAGCAGATGGCAGCTATGCTTTATAAGGTGAAGCATAAATAGTTTCTATTCATAGGAGACAGCTAAAAGCAAGCTGGAAATAATGAAGAAGAGAGAGTTAATGGAACCAGTTCAGCAAAAAATTTAAGCATGTGCTTAAAGCTAGGCATGTTCTGTGCTGAACTAGATAGACTTGACCACATGTTTCAAACGAAATTTGTGCCTTATTACCTTGCTAATTCAGGGATCTATCTCCCTGGAATAAACGATATTATTTCTTGGGTGTACTTCTTTGTCAGATCACAGACATGACCTTGTTTTGATATTACATTTCACCAATCTCTAACAGTTTCGTTACAACACCCATTCCAACAGTGTACTTAAAACTTCCTCAAATAAATTCCTCTTCAAGGTTTTCTCACCCTATTCAAGTCAAGGATTTATTAATTTTTTCTTTTTCTAGTTTGATTATATTGGTTGAGGCACTTTTTTTTTTTTTTTATTTGTTCTAGAAGATAAAACCAACTGTATTTCTCATATTTTCTGAGGAGAGGTTTTACAGTTGTAAACTTAGAAATAATAGATGCTGTAAAATATGATCTGGAATGTCTTACAGGACTTACTAAGATTCAAAAACATAACCCTGTTTGAAGAAGTTTGGGTGCCTTGGAGTTATGAATATTAATGGAAGATAGCTGAATATAAATCTTTTAATGTATTTTGTTTTAAAATACTGAAAGGATGGTAAAATTAATAAATCATTCATTCCAATATTATAAAGCACCAGAACTAGACTTGCACATGCCACCTTCCTTACCCCTGCCCTTTCAGCATATATATTATACTCATCATATGCTCTTCTCTTAGTGGAATCCCCTGACATTCAAATGTTAGCAGTTCCAGTCATTGCAGCACACTTCCCTCACATTAATCTTTTTTCATTAAGAAGGTGTGGTTCTTGCCTGCATTGCAACAAACCCATTTTGTAAGCAAACATACCAGTACATTGCCTGATAACTTCTAGAAGCCTGATTCAGATTTTACCTTGGTGCACATCTGGTTGGATTCTTCTTCTTCCTTGAAAGTGAGAACAGGCTGAGCTTGCAGGCTTCCCTCAGCACTATCTTAATACCAGAAAAAAAAAAGTAAAGTGCCTATAAAGCATGAAAATATAGATAACATTTCTTCTGTGCCATGCACACCAGAGGACTTCGATCTTCAAAGAGGCACTGAGATACAATGCAAATGCCATATATTACCAGTGAAGAAGCCAGCATAATTCAGGTTGTCAGAAGATATACTGAAGTAGACCCCTGTATCAATAGCAGTTATAAAAAACCTGAAACGGGATTTAAATCTGCCCTCCCTAACCCAGCCCATTCCTTTGCAGTGCTAAGGGACAAATACCATACATTAACTTTGATGCCAGTGCTTCTATAATAAATACCATTGGGTTTTTCTGGTCCAGAAAAATAGCTTAAACTTTCCAGCAACTGTGTAATTTAGTAATGTCATATGACATGCAAATAAATGTCCTCACACCTAGTTCCTTGAGTTTGCAGAGCGGAGAAAAGGCTAGTCTCACTGAAGTGAATAGGAATATTTCCACAGCCCTTACCAGAGCAAGAGGTTCAATCAGCCTTTTTATAACTGTCCACCCTTCCATATTTTTTTTTGCATCATTAACCCCAAACATTAAACTAGAATAGAGATGGGGCAGTGAACATCCTCCTTCCAGGCCAGTGCTGAGCATAGCTTTCTCATCCTTATGAAAAAGCTTTGCTCTTGAAACACAGAGTGTAGCTTTCAGTAAGTGAAGGAGCGTCCAGTGCTTATAACACAGGCTAGGAATTCAAGAGGATTAGGTTCAGTCTAAGATACTGAAAAAAAAAATGAGATCCTTGAACCCTAGAGGCAGCTGCTGTCTAACAGCAGAATTGCCTAAAATACCTGTGCAGGTAAGTTTGCATCAATAAAGCTGACTAGATGCATAAACTTATACTGTTAAGTATATCCAAACCCCGCAGTCACCTCTGCATCTCTTCCTAGTCAGTGGAGGAGAAAGCAAATAGCAATAACAGTGGCTTCTTGCCTGACGGGACTTGAAACAAAGCCTCCAGTTTGTAATCAGGAGGCCAAAAGATGCATTAAGGAGAAATTCTGTATTCTTCTCACTGAAGTTTCTCCACATTATAGGAAATGTTTCAGTATTCAAAGAAAAAGAAAGTTGAGGAATATAAACCCATAGTGGATTAGTAATAGTATACCCTTGCTTCCACTCACAGCTTTAATTAGTATTTAAATTTGAGTATTCAACAGAGCAGAGCCTGCAGCACAAGTTTCTTCCATTAGTGTTAGCCAGCTCTCTAAGTACTGCCCTATGCAGGTGGGTGTGCTCTTAAGTTAATAGCAATCAACCTGGGAGCAGAGGCTTCTGGGTTTGAACAAGTACAAGAAGGGAGAGAAGCTGTTTGCCAAGCAGAACAGGAGGTGTAGTGCTTCCAAGAGATAAGGTAGGAGTGCTGGGATGTGAAATTTGTTGGAAATGTATTTTAGCAGCTGGGTCAATAATTGGCTGTGATTCCATCAGTGAGTTGTATAAAATTGGGTAAAATTAGACCAGCAACCTTCATGACTTAAAAACATAAGCTGAGTTAAAGCACCTTTGAGGGTCTTGCAGATTTGCTTCTGCTATTCCTAGACTTAGAAATCACTCTTGGGCATTCCTTCCCTGTGGTCCTATGTCTTGAGTAGGAGCTGCAGATCAGGGTGAAGAATGCATTTGTATCTACAGCTATGAATCAGGACTAACTGTATAGTTAATAATATTGAATTGTTTTTCTAATAGGAAGGCTGAATTCAGGCAACATATAATCCCACTTCTATGATGTACTGAGTGGATATAGCTGCTTACCACACTCTACTTCTGTGTTTGTGGAGGAATGTACACTGTTGCTTTGATGGCCTGAATAAGCCCAAAGCAAAGCCATGCTTCGGCAGACAGTGAGTTGAACAGTGCCTCGAGCCTTGCGCAGTAAATCTATAACTGTTTGGCGTGGCAGACCAGACACAAAAGTTTCATTCACCTGAAAAACACAATGATATGTACTTCCAGATTCCTGTAACAGAATGCTTTTTTTTTTTTTTTAATCTTTATGTAACTTCTTCGCACTTCATGTGTCCTCATCCCCTTTTGTTTTAGTAATTTGCTTGATCCTTTCCTCTCTACTTCTTTATACCATGACTGCCAGCAATACACCCCAAAAGTATAGTCTGCATCTCTTCTGAGACACTAAAAGGACATTTTTTTCCTGCCACTCTTCAGATGGAAGATGGAGGAGAGATGGAAGTAAATGAAAAATAGAAAAGCAAACAAAAATATTTAAATTCCTGGAGGAGGAAGAAAAAATAACTTGGGATAAAGAGAAAAAAAATTATTTATATTAAAAGGTGGTTAAGATAGAGCTTTTGAATCTTTATTTAAAATCTTACTAATTCCAGTGTTTTTTTGCTTGTCTTGATAATACCTAACTGGCACTGATGATAGGTTCCTCCCAGTATCCTCCTGGTTAGCTGTTATATGCACACTTGGTCAGTTAACTCTTGTTTCCTTCATTTTTTTTCAAGTGTAATCATCTCTGGGTACAGTTACACTATGGAGTAGCTGCATTTTGCTGCTTGCCCTGTTATACTGGGCTTGTTTCTTTGCTGGAGTGCCCAGCAGCCACATTCCAGTTGTAGAAATGCCCGGTCCCACAGGAACGGCCCTCTGACACCCAGGAGCCAAGGGACACCATCTTCTATGTGTTACGGTGCCAAACAGCCTCAGATTTCCAATCTGCACAACTTTTATACTGAACGGAATGCTCCTTGTAGAGTGATTACAGAAAATGTAGCCCAAAACAAAGAAGAAAAAGCATTACCTTAAGTAGGATGTCACCAACTTGAAGCCTCCCGTCTAAATCTGCAATGCTGTCTGGGCTGATGGCTTTTATTAGGATAGCCCTGCCATTTCTTCCACCTACCAGTGCAAAGCCTAGGCTTCCATTTTCTGCTTTTTCCAGCTCAATCTTAATAATGAAGTCCTACAATAGAAAAGGATGCACTATAAAGTGGAGTTTAAGTGTGTTTTGTTTGCATTTTTAATACCAGAGAATCCCATTATGCTTCAGAGTCCTCAGTGGCTTGTGTAAATTATGGGATATGTCCCCTTCTTGAATAGGTGTATAGAACTTCCAGTGATTAACATAGTAGGTGCATGTATGTATCAGCATGAAAAATAGTACATACTTATTTCCATAATATTTTTTAATAATTGTTGGAGGGGAAAATAACTTCTTAAGAGCACAGAAACATGTACTTTTGTATTTGACATATTATAAAAGGATTACATCACCTTCACTGATAAACACGTCACTCATGCTGACACTCCAGCATGATAGTAATGCAATACATACTCCATTCTTTTGTTGTTCTATAATGAAAATCTTAATTTTGCAACCCCAAAACACCCATTTATTTGGCTTTAGCACTTAATTCAGTTTTAAAATCAGGTGTTTTTTTAGGATCAAGTATTGTGTCAGAAGTAGCAGCAACCTAGAAATGTTTATGACTTTGCAGCATGACTAGTTCCAGTGTTGCAAATAGCATCCTCAGAAATTATTTTAGCAAGCTAAATAGATAAACCATCATGGATTAAATGGTGGGGAAGAAGCAGTAATGGTAATGACTTAATCAAAAGTGAGAAAATGTTTCCAATTTTTCTGCCAGGTTGGTGGTCTAATTTTAACAAGAGACAGTCCTTTTTTTGCAAACCACAATCAAAAGAAAACTAGTAAATCTGTTCCCATGAAATATCAGTCCCAATGTGGGTAATTTCAATTCCAGGTAACATTATTTTCCACATGTTGGCATGAACAGAAGTGATGTTTGCACTTGTAAGAATTTTGAAACATTGTATGTTAAGCTTGAAAATTACTACTTCTTTCAAAGAACACACCTGTATATTTTTGGAATTCCTCATTTAAAAAAAATGGCATTACTCTTGCAAATTCAAACCATTATGGTTTATGTCCCAAAGGTTTAGAGTAATTTTACCCTCTTTTCAAATGTTCCATCTGAGCATTTCACAATGAAACATATTAATCTCAGGTTTCAAAGACTGTTGAGGAAAATGCTTTACAATTACAATTACACTTATTTTCACCAGAATACCACACTGTGACATTCAGTATGTTTTTCCTGTGCTAATTTCTTTCTAAGCTAAAGATTAATCTTGTAAGCTGTGAAGAGTACCATGAAGACCTAATGGAAGGGCTACACGACATGAGTTGTACTTATATTACCGAGCTGGTAAAATAGTGATATTATACATTGAAAAACTGCAATAGGAGTCTGACCGCAGGAAGTGCTCAGTGCATTGTAGTCCATAAATGCTGAAGCAATTCAACACTTCACAGGACACTCTCCAAATGCATTATGTTCGCATTTTCAAAGAAACTGGAGAGGATACAAATACATTAAATACCACTATTGAAAAATCTCACTCCATGTAACTCACTTCACCTGATGGACTGTCTGACACTTGATAAAATTGTCATTTACCTTCCATTCTGGACAATCAGGAATGTTTTGCTGAGCATCACAGTTTGTTTCCTCCAAATGTTTCTCTGTGAAAAAGCAACCGCAATTTTTACTCAGTTGTATTAGTAAAATGTTCTAAAGTCTACACTCAAAATCATATTCAGAGACATAATAAAACATTTTCTATTTGACATGTAAAATGCAAAAATATTCCTGTGGGCTTACACTCCTGAACTGTACACTGAGCCTTCTGCGCACTATCCCTGTCGGCTTATTACCTCCCACTGAGCAGATTCCAGAACAAGCTTTAAAAGCTGCATGTTACAGGGTCAGAGACACCAGGTGGACAACAGGTAATATATAAATGTTTTCTGAAAATTTGAGGGAGGCAGTTTTGTTTATGAAGAATTAACCTTTCTCAGGTGCTGCCAGTACCACCTACAGACTTACTTTCTTTCAAAGAGAGGGCACAAAATTTTACAAACTCTAATACAAACGTCCTTACCATGTTGGTGCAGCAGATGCTGTTCTTGGTTTTCATTTGAGAACGAAATACTGGCTTTCTCTATCTCAGCAGGTTGCCCTAAAAGCATACATGTAGGTTTGTTCTGACAGGCCTCCTGCTAACCTTCATATACACAAGGGAATGTAAACTCTGTGCTTAGATTATGAAACAAAGCACCAATACCCAAAATGAGGCAGTTGGAGATGCTACTGCATTATTAAGTATGCCAGTTTGCACAGTGATATAAACAATTCTGTCATGAATTGCAGAGATATTGCATCTCAGTCATTGCTATTTTTAAAATTGTAACAACAATCAGACATTAGACTGAGTCATGCTAGACACGTGGCAATGATCAGGCAGAGGAAGAAGCAGGATGTTTCAGTGTCTGCAGAGATGAATATGCAAGAAGACAATGTGCATTTCTTGACACTCCCACCTCTAGCCACCCACCCCACCCCCAGTTTTGGGGTTTTGCTTTATCGTATCTTGGTGATCTTAGTTGTGTTCCACAAAGTACTCTTAATGTATGAATGATAGAAAATAATGAGTGCTCTGTGTTTAAAAAAACCAAACCAAACAAACCAAAAACTCCCTGTTGCATTTGCAATTGTAGTATGCATTTCTGTAATTAAGATAGTCTATAAAATGAAGGCTTTCTTCCTTAATAGCAAATTATCACTGATTTATCTATAAATCTATCAGAGATGATAGCAAACAGAATGCCAAATACCAAATTACTTTAGATTTTTTTGAAGTGCCTTGTAAAAGGGAAGACTCTTGCTTTATAAGAAAGGCAGGTAAGTGTACCATTGTAGAGTTCATACATCTGTATCAGAGCTAGATCAGATCTGATAGCTATTTTGAAAGTGTCCTGAGAAACCTTGGAATCTGCCAAGCTCATGCAGCAAGGATGTGTAAGCAATGTCCTACCAGGATATGCATTTACCATGCTTTAGTTATGCCACAGTAACTAAGAGTACGCATAACTTGTAGTCTTGTAGTAAATTAAAAGAAGCTTGTTCTTCAGTAAGTGAAGTAAGCTGCTTCCGTTTATGAAAAGTTGTTGTAGAGTAAGAAATCTGTAACTAGCTTGACTTGGAATAATTTCTTCAGGTAGCCATATGCCAGTATTCAGATGAGTATAGGCATATGAGAAATTATGGTCCAGGGTTACTTTTTCAGGTCATCTTTGCATTATTAAAAAAAAAAAAATCAGATATCCAGTCAGGTAAATGAAATTGTGGGTTAGGCCTTACAACACTCCAGCCAAATGTAGACTGGAAGGTATTACTTGCATAATACTGTGTAAAGTGCTAACATACTTTTTATGCAGTGACATAGACATGATACCCATCCTTCCACCTGATGGTGCAGATGCAACCTCTGCTTGCTGAGACTTCTTCTATTGTTAGAGCAATTCTGGTCAAGTCTTTGTAGTGCAGATGATTACTGAAGTCGTGTCAATTATAGTATTAAATATCATCCCCTGAGAGGAATGCTTTTATACTAACTAAGGTATATTGGTGCTGCCTGTTTCTGATTTTCTATAGATTTATTGATACCCATTTAAAAAGTTGGTCTACATGATGAAGTAGTGGCTCAAAAAGTGCTGGAAAATCCCGTGGAGAATAGTTTCAATCAAAACAGATGTTGAAATATGACCACATAAAATTCCTATTTAATAACAACAAATTAAAACCAAAAAGAAACTGACTATGCAAAATGCAGTAAATATTTTTAAATAGAAAACTATACATTTTATTTCTGTCCTTAAAGAGCTACCAAATTTTATTCAGATCCTTAGAATGGCCATAACAGAAATACTGAATGCCAAGTTACAATCTGTTAATAACATTTTAAATGCAATGAATCAATACTTTATGCTTATTTCCAAAATTAGAAGTGAGTTTTGAACTAAACCCCAAAATATTAGCCTTACTTACTATTTTCCTGCTCTATAGGAACCACTGGATTGCCATTTCTGGGGGCAGAAAAAGTGAAATATGTGAGCCATTAAGAGCTGCATGCTTTGTAAAGCACATATGAAAAATATATTTAGAAAGTCAGTTTTCTAAATTGCAGTTGTATTTCTATGATTTTGTTAATGGTGCTTTCCTAAAGAGCATTTGTATCAGAATATAAAATATTTGATTGTATTTAACAACAGTGAAACATTTTATTGAAATGGATTGGGTAAAGAAAGAACATGTTAAACCTTCTGTCCCAATACAGAACTGCTTTGTGGTACATTTTGAATTCAGCTTTGGTTCCTCCTCTATAAAGTGGGAATCATTCTCCATAATTTCCTTTACCTTATTTCTGTTTGTCTCCTTAGATTGTAAATTCTTAGGATCAGAGTGTGTTGCCTACTAACTGCTTGTACAGCAAGAAGTATAATGAGGCTGCAGTTTTTTCACCTGCTAGCCCAGTGCAAATTAATAAAACTTTGATAAAAGTTTGAACTACATTAAGATAGCTGTGACATATACTATTGCTAACTTTGGTTATGTAACTTAGTTATTTACATATTTTTTGGGTTACTATTTGACTGTTCCTCTAAAATCTTTGGAAGCTATTTCTATATCAGTCCAGGACCTCTGCTGATGCTCTGTCAGACTGTAGAACACAATAAATCTAAAATGCAGCCAAGAACCAATGAGGGAAATTCTTAACTTGCTGTAGATTAAATGCTGTATTTTAACACCTTTCTAAAACATTTGTCTGTTGGAAGTAATTCAGAGTTTTCCAGCAGAGGTAGTTTCTTGCCTGTAGCTGTGAACATGAGAATGTATGGAGAAGGTTGGCACTAGTGGTGGAAATATAAAGAAGATTTTCCCTGGAGAATGGGATATCTGAAAGTGGTGGCCAGCCTCACAGTTAAAGGATTCACATTTGTGTTTGGATGATGAAGTTTAGAAACCTGCTTTAATGTTAGGATTGAGATTAAGTATGCTCAGATTTACCTTGTAGCTTTGATTTGGACATTCTGGGTGGCAGCTTCACACACTCTCACTGCATCATCCAGGCTAATGCCCTCAGTCCACAGTCCACAGATGTAAACAATCTGATCTTGTGGCTGCAAACTGCCTTCCACACTGGCAGGAGAGCCAGGCACTATCTCTAGCACATAAATACCTTGCAACTTGCTTCCAGCTCCTCCTGTCAGCTTCAGGCCTAGAATAGTGCAGAGAAAGCATCTTTTGTGGCTGCATGTTTTGAATTTCATTTTCAGTGACACACAGCATAATGGAATAGGTGTTGGTCACAGAAAGATAAGCTGAACAAATCACCAACATTGTAAACAACGGTATTGCCCCAGTGAGACAGGGTATAAGAGCTGGACTGGCAGAGTGAAATGCAATTAGATGTTAAAAAAAGTATGGAAAAAACCCTTAAATTGTCCATCTCTATGCTTCAGCTATTCCATAGTGCTTTATTTCCCCTGATGCTGAATAGTAATTTGAACAAGACACTTATAGCAGTAACTCTTTCATTACCAGAGTGCTTAAGTGCCTTGCAGTCTTTAGAGTGACATAGGGAACAGAGCCTTATGAAAACTACGGAGATACCTATGCAGTGCAAAACAGAATTGTGCAATGATATTCAAGCAACCTCTGAACAAGCTAGTTTCTGAACTGGAAATGGGATGCTGTACCTGAGCAAATACAGCTATACTGTTTCCTGGGTCTCCAGCTTTATCTGCGTGCAGTACTCACCACATTCTGCAGGAACACCAAGATACTCACACTGGAGATTTCTTTTATCACTTGTATTGCACAATGTAGAGAAAGCCTTGTGTCTGTGGTCAATCAAGGGTTTGAGTGGATATTTTCTGAATGGCAAACTATTGTACTAACCAGTGGCTCATCCTTCTTAAACTTTGCCTTTTTAAAATTTTTTTTTCTTTCCCTCCAAATAGATCTTTATGTATCTCAGCAGGTAATAGACATTATTATATAAATATCAACAACTTTTGAATATCAGTAATGTTAAAATATAAGACTGGACATATGCCGGAAAATTCAGCTGATAAGGTGATAATACAAAGATAATTTTTCCAACTATCTTCATTGGTCTAATAAAGAGATATTAGCCTTCTCTTTAAGGAATTGCCCAAAAGAAAGCTCTCCCTTCCTTGGCCATGGGTGATGGAGGAGAGCATAAAGGTATCTTAGAAGTGCTGTAATCCCTGTACAAAATAGTATGCCTAGTATTTACTACACACCTAGCTGTCCATTGGCACCTTTTGTGAGAGTAATTTCAGGAATCTCATGTGGCCTAATAGAGGGATGTGGATCATTGTCAGCACGAGCAACCACAAGGTGCAGATCAGGAGGAGAGCTTTGCAGTAAAGTCAGAGCTTCGGTGCATGGTAAAGATGTGACATCAGTTCCATTCACCTAAATGACAAATGGGTAAAATGATGTCATAGATTTAATTGACCATCATGTACTTCTCCCTCTACTCTAAACTTTGCATATGAATTTAAATTAGTTTTCATTTTCATGTTATTGCTTTGCTGTGGTATTTAATATCAGTGAATGCAACCGTTAAGATTGCAGTAAGATTTCTTGTCTGAACTTTTATTTTTTCTTAATGCAGAGTTTTCATAAAAATAGCTATTTATTCTTGAAACTCAAGGTCTTGTAACAAAAAACAAGGAATACAGCCTAATGCAAGAAACTGAAGATGAACCAGGCTGGAAACAAGCTTTATTCCTACATTACAAAGGACATAACTCCTGCATCCTTTGTATGTCACTTATCTTATGACATAAACTGAATTAATGTAATTTAAATCAAAAGGCATTTCATGTCTTGGTTGTCTTGCATTGCTGCTAGATGATTCATGTTATTTGCCTGGTCACACAATCTATTCAATCTGAAATTTGTCCCACTGAAGTCAGCAGAATTGCATTTATTATATGATTCATTTGCACTTGCATGCCTAAATATGTGATAAACTGGACCCTACGGAAGGAAGAATACCGAAGCTAAATGACATTGATCTGCAAATATTCTCTCCTCTGTATAAACTCAAAGGATTACTGTACCATAATGATTCTGTCTCCCCTTCTTAGTCTTCCATCAGACAGGGCAGGCTCATTCAAGATTTCATCAACATACAGACAGTTGTCCACTTTGTTAAGAACTACAGAGAATCCATAACCGTTGTTCTCTGACTTTGTTAAAGTCACAAAGATTTCCATTTCCTATTAAAATAAGCACAAGATACATTTGATGCAGGCTTTTCTGTTTTATTAGCATCTTCCCTTGTGCTTTACATGCAGATAGGAATCAGTTCCTCAGATGGTATAAATAAGAGCATACATAAGGGTTTCTCTGATCTGTCACTGCCTTATTCCAGACCTAATTTTACTTCTTTTTACCTAAGTGGAGTACCATGATGATTGATTGATAGGGCCTAATAAGGCAGAGAATGCCATCAGGGACTGAAATTTTGGCATTTGAAATGTGTAAAGCAAGGCTTGGAATCCTCTGAGCTGACAAGCATTGTGATAGTAGGGTGCAGAGATCATTGTTGTTATTGCTGCCTCACTGAAGAAAATGGCTGGACCTAAATTTTGTCCTCAGTGCTCTCAAATTAGTAGGAATTCAGAGCTCATTAGTGTCAGCAGGAATGCAAGATGTTCAGCATTTGGCAGGACTAAGCCCTATATTTTGAATAGTAATTAGCACAAGGATCGTACTTTCTTATCAGGACATTACAGTAGTATCACTGTAACAAAGTGATTTTCCACATGGGTTTAAAACACAACAAGTGTTTAAAGCACAACCCAAGTAGTTGACTCCAATTAATTTTAGAGGCTACTAGAGGGCTTTTAGGCCTTTGTGCACTGGGAATAATCTGCAAAATACTGGAAAGTTGAAGAAATATTAAGGTGGCCTTAAGGCAAATGGTAAAGAATTCTGGGCATAGAAGAAGGTCTGCTTTACTTGAAAATTGTGGACATTCAGGAAAGGAAAAAAAAAAAGCCGCACAGAAATAATGCAGATAATGAGTTAAAATTAATGTTTAGGAATATTGCATTCTTAAAGTTGTTTCTTTTCCCGTGTCATATTCTACCTGTTAATAATCTGGTGCCTATCACATACCCTAGTGCAATCTTCCTTTTCTTCCTTCTCTTCCTCTAGTTCCTCCAAGTCTTCCCATTCATTGTCACAGCCATGCGTCTCTCTAGCAGGCAGGGATGAGGAGAAAGGACCACAAACACGTGGTTGTGGGGTTACCATGGATGTGGAGAGTGTCTCGGAGCTTCCTCCCCATGAAAGTGAGGTCACAGATGTTGAGCTGATAGTGAGATACTCTTCATCAATAGGGGTTAGAGAGAGAGTTTCAGGCATACATTTTGTGTTCGATAGGTCATCATCACTCTTATTAAATATGTGGCTGGAAAATAAAAAGATTGCAGTGCTGGGGTTTTCCTCCTTATGCTTTATTAGATGGCCACTGAAAAGTCTAGTGCTTATATAAGTAATCAATATTTTGCAAATCTAGTTAAAAGATTTAAAAGCTTTCAGAATTTGAAAACAGCCTTTGCAAAATCTTGCATTTTTTTTTAGGCATTAATTAGTACTTTGGTTGTTTCTTGAGAAGAATAATTGGACAATTCCTAGACTATTAATGATTTCATCTGCCATAAACAACTTAACTTATCTGGTAAGTGGTATGCACATTACAATACTACTACAATTTTCATATTTGCATTTTTTTAAAAAAGGAATGCCAGCCACATTCCTGGCTTCTACAGGTCTCTCCTCGGTAACTATAGCGCAGACCAGAAACATGAAATAGAAAATGATTCCTGTCTCTCCATAAAAAATACAAGGCCTGACTTCTCTTTGTAAGACTGCTTTCATTCTTATGCTTGCCTTGAAGCATAAGAGTTGTCCTATGGAAATCAATGGACTTGTTCAGTTACTTGAATTAAATTATTACTTATTTTATTCTACTATATTGGAGACACAGTGTTCAGCACTTTTAATGTTCAAGCCCAGACTGTAATCGTATGTGTTGTGTTTAACGGTTGTCATTAATGAACTCTAATAGACTACTATAGCATTGTCTCCTGTTAAATTTACCAGTAAAGCTAATAGAAATGCTTGAAATATTTTTAAATTATTTTTTTCTTCATATCAGTCTTTACTGAAATATTGCTAAACCTCATTCATCTTAAAAATACTTAAAATGGCATTGCTTTAATTAATGCTTCACATAGCAAAGGTGCCATGTCATTTCATATATAAGTCACCTAGGATTTTTTTTGCTCTCTGACAAACTGAACTGCGTCTGCCATCTGCCAAGCAAATGTATACAACTAAAAGGAACATATTTTTTTTTGTCTTGTATGAAATCATAGAAGATTCCCAGTGTTAAGCTCTTGTTTAAAAAGTTGTCTATAGTCAGAAGGATAATATAAAGCAAAGTAGCAAAACGGGTATTTTGGCTGAATATGGCTAGTAGCCTTTGATGGTATTTTTGAAATACTGATGAAAACAAGTAAAATTTAAAGGCTCCTGCTGTATGCCCTCAGTGAGGGAAGCAATCTAGTCTCTTAGCTCATAGCTGTGCAGGGAGGAAATGAGAAGCTGGCTGTCTCCAGTAGCACAGCAAAGCTGAGAATGAAGCTGACAGTTTGTGCTTTAATAACTGGACAATAAATACTTAGAATCCAGTGGAAGACGACTGGGATAATTAAAATAAATATTTAAGGATAATAGAAAGTGCAGTCATCTCCTTTCTTTTGGAAACGGGAAAGAAAAGAGTCATTTCAATGGACTTTGGTCAATGTGGGTGTCATAGAAGCTGTCGCGTGCTAGTGGAGTGTGGACTGACCTTCAAAGTGTATGAAAGGTGCTTGGCAGAGCTACACAGGCTCAAGGCAATGAGCCAGCAGTGGCTGCTTCCTAGCACAGCTTCTAGCCCATCTCTATATCACCGTGAGAAATAAACATGAGCCTTAGTCCTGCAGGCCCATACATGAGCTCTACAGACATGCTCAGCTTTCTTTTGGAGTATTGTGACCCCTACAGCTGACTTCACAGGGGAAAACTATGGGTTAAAGTTTTTCAAAGCATCTTTTTCAAAGATTCTTGTTGGTGGCAATGAGAAGAGTGAAAGGAATTTTCCATCTGAAACCCTGAGCATTTAAAATTTATATTGGAAGATTTCTACACTTCAATGAACAGTTTTGAACTATCTGAATAAAACAAATTTCTTATTAATCAAAAGGAATTCCTTAATTAATGGTTATGTCCTTCTGGGTTTTTTTAATATGTTTTTAGCTGGAAGGATCATTTAAACTGAGATTACATTTAAAATATTGTTTAAAATGCATGCCTGGCTGTTTAAAATAGCTGCTCTGGCTGCCTATTGAAAATGCAACAGCTGAAACTAAACGATACTAAGAATGTACCAAACAAAAACATTTATTTCAGAACTTCCTTCTTGGGAAGAATCCAAAACTTTTCTTGGAATTGGTATTTTCCCACAAGAAACGTTGTTTTGTTGAAACTATATCTCGTGGCAAATATGTTTGCTACAGACATATTTCTGCTGGTTTTATTCTCAGCAGTAGAGAAGCATTTATGTAAGCAGGAGCTTCGCTCATGAATATGAGTGAAGCTTCTCCTCTCAAGAGAGAGGAACTAAAATTATGAATTGCCATTATGGTTCCACTCGACTTGCAGTCAGCTAGTGCTGTGACTCCCCAGGGCCTGGAATCTCTGGTTCTGTGCTTGATCAGTGTCAAGAGTAACAAAAGGATTTCAAGTGACTATGTAGAAAAAATAGAAATTAGTTTCTAGATCAAATTACTAAAGTTATAAGTTAAAGGTCTCTAGAAGACCTTTAACTTGTCTTTCCACCACTCCTTTCTGTTCTGATAATTTATATTCTTTTGCACTGGGAAAGATGATTAAAATGGAATGGATCGTCTTCTGTGTGCCAGTGTCTGGTATATCCAAAAGAGTGTAAAAGGAGGCTGAGTCCGTTAGCACTGTATTTTATTGTGCAACTCCTCTGGCTTAGGGCTTCTATTGGCTTCTGAAGACCGGAAAATAACTTTTTGGTTTTGCTCCTTGATCACAGTTTGTCTTCTGAGTTTTTTTTATATTCTCTGAAAAAATTTGAAATTAAAAGATCATACAATAAGAAGGAAAATTTTGGTGCCTATTTACGTCAACTCTGAGAAAATTGAAATTAAAAGATCATATAATGAATAAGAAAGTCTTTGGTTCCTGTTTAAGTCAACAAGAGTTTCAAACTGCAGCCAGCTTCAGCTGAACAGCATAAATGATTGCATTAGTGCAGCACTCATACAACTGTCTTGCAATGCAGACTTACACAAAATTCTAATAAAATGAGGTAAATAGACACAGCAGATTAGGATAGTCAGAATAAGAGGGAAACTCAAAATCTTCAGTAATCAGCAGTGATTAGAAGCAGAGAGCCCTGTACTTAAACCTAAGCAATTCACTTTAAAAATCTTAAGAACTGAAGGAAAGTCTGCAGAGCAGATTACAGTATTCCTTACCCTTTGGCCCATCCAAATTCACATGGTGAGTAGCAGTTCTGCTTCACTTCTTCCTCTAGGGACTGGAAGACTTCAGAACTGGCAGCTTCTTGATGAAACTTCCAAAGATGCTTATAGAAAGTCTCCCTGGGAGTCATAAGTTTCTGCATGGGCTTCTCTTGAAACTCGGCTTCCTGCTCTTCATAAGTTGAGCTATCCTCTTCAGGAGGTTCACTGAAATCTGCTGCCACTGGAGAATCCAGGCAGTCTTCGAGGTCTGGAGAGGTGCTACCTCCATCACTGGAAGACTGATCCATACTATTTCCTACCTCTGTACTGCCCGGGACTTCTGCTACAAACTCCTTAATTGGAGATGGTGCTGGAGTCTATCAAAATAACAAAAAGGTTAGTGTAACTCCCTTTTTTAATCTCCCATCTTCTTTCCTTTATGAACAAAATAATTTGAAGAGGCAATATCAATAAGCATCTGAATATGAAAATACCAAATGGTAGCTGGAAGGGGGTTCACTTTTCACAATGAATTTTTGCTAGAGGTTGCCCCTTTTTTATTTCTTTTCATATCATGCCTCAACTCTGTGTCTATATTTTCTTCATTGTGTAGAAGTGGCTTCCAGTTTTGGCACATTGCAAGAGAGCCACAGGAGCCAATTTGTTTTCTGGAGATGATCCTGACAGTCATTTCTGTCTACCCATGGAAAGCGCTTATAAATCCTGGTGAGACAGGAACCGTGTCTGGGCCATTCTGCATGGAGCAAGAGTAATGCAAATGCATGTTCATTATAAGAGTACTTGTGTATGTGTCCATGAGTTGTGTTCAAGAAGCAGGAATAATAATGCTAGCACACCTAATGACACTGTTTTAGTCTCTGGAGTCTACTGGGTTTTTTTGTTTGTTTTTTTTTTTCCCTGTCCCCTGACTCTGACTCTTGCAGATTCTGTTAACTACCAATATCCAGTTGAAACCATTATTTCATTTATATAAGTTTATTAGGAGGTAGCCTGGATATTACAAGTTTTTTTTTTTTATTTTCCTATCATTACAAGGTCACGAGTTATAATAGCTGCAGTTGAGAATATTTGTAGTTTCTGGCTGAGGATCTAGTATAGCATTTCTAGAAGCATCACTAGAAGATCTGCTTGGGTATGTGCTGTGTCAGATTTCTATTATTTTGGTTTTTAAGGAAGAATCAGTTGAACTCTAAAGGTTGAGTTGAAGCCAGAAAGGGAAATAAATGGAATAAAGGGGTGTGGAGAAAAAGGGATGATTGTTTTTTTCAAGACTGGATAGAAAATATATTAGTGTTTTTTGAGGTTTACAGAAGCAAATTTACTGACAGAAGCTTTGCCTTACCAGAGCACTCTGCTCTATTTCTGGAAGAACACCTTTTGGTGGTCTGCAGAATAGTAGTACGACTTCTGGAGGAGCTCCTCGCAACAAGTGCAGGACATCCTAAGCAGGAAGAAGGAATATTAGATTTCTTATGGAACACCGTCTATAGTACATGTGATTTTACTAACTGGGATGGAGACAATTTTTATTGTAAATGCCAAATTTGTAGTATTTGTGCCTCTCAACTGTGTCTGTCGGCCACTACCCTATGATTGTCATATAAGTGGACCATGTTTTTTATCTGAATAAAACTAAAGTCAGTTCTCTTTACAAACTGTTTTTCCACCAACAGACACATATGTTTAAATTATTTTTCCTTTCTTGAGGAAAACAAGATTTTCAGACAAATGCATTCAAGCTTTGTGATGTGGCAGGGACACATCTCCAGTCAATCATATCAGCATAGCTCCACAGACTGCCATATTGACATAACCAAAGGTAGACTTTCTCAAAGCCCCTCCTTGACATAACATGTATTCAGTGGCATTCAGCTTTCAGCTATACTGGGAGATGAAATACTTAATCTAAATGAAAAAAAAAAAAATGCTGTAGGCCCAAACACCCCATCTGCCCCTCTGCACAAACTGAGTAAAAAGGCTGTGAGTCAGAGAGCAAGACAGCGCTAGAAAAGGACAGACTCAAGGTCAGAAAATATAATTGAGTACAATCACAGCACTCTCCTGGGTGTCTAGGACTTACAGCACCTTCTATTTTGCCATAGCTATTTAATGATAGGAAGAACCTGTCAGTGGGAAAATTGCATTATTTCATCACTTCTGTTTGTTACCAATCATCTATGCAATATTCAATGCATATTCATATACAAAACCCAGGGATTTTTCATAAGGGGAAAAGATTAGATGAAAAAACCTATATCTGCATATGGTCCTTTTTTATGATTTAATTTCTTCATGTGAGTACGGAATTTCTCATTCCAGGTAAAAAAGTTACACTACATTTGCCTCACCTGGTAGAGGTTTGAATCTGGGGCGTGGTTTTAGCATGACATTGCAAAGCACAAATGACCACAGGGAAAAAATGTTCCAATTGTGCATAACAGCAATAAAGAACCCAACTAATTAACAAGTGGTGTGCATCTAACAATAGATGCATCAGTAGTACAAAGTTACAAATTAAATAGTGGAAGAAATTCTGTATAAGAATTCTGTTAGGAAGGAAATTCTCCAGAAGAATTCTAAACAAGAATCCTACATAGAAATCAGATTCATTATATGCAAATTCTGACCCCCTCACGTGATAATTAAGTTTAAATGAATTTCATCCCATTGTCTTATTAACATATTACCCATATGGAGTCCCAGTGATAGTACTGCCTGGTACCTGATACAAGAGTCCTTGAATAGGTTTCCCATTCACAGCTAAAATGATGTCTCCGACTTCAATTTCACCACTCTCTTCAGCTGGCTGCCCAGGAAACAGTCTTTTGATCCTGAAAATAGCTCCTCCAAAGTGTTCGCAAGCATCTCCTTCCATTTGCAGAACACTAAAGCCGAGGCCTCCAGAATTCTTTGTCAATTTGACTTCAAATGTATTATCTGTTCAAAGCAGGGATTGGAAAAAGAGTGGGAGCCATGGCATATGTACCCCCTGAAGGAGCTGATGTAAATTATACCCTCAGCAGACCTTTTCCCTGTGTGCTGCAGAGGTAGATCTACTGATACTAATGGGAAAAGAAGGGTTTGATGTTCATTTAACTTATGTGAGCTCTTAAAATTGCACAGGGAGAATGGGGAGAACTGGATTCTATTCCACCATGTGTTCACAGACTTTATGCCATATGGTACAAGCTCCTAAAGGAAGAAGCCTTTTGTACCAACATAAAAAGGTTCAAACGCTATCCTTTTCTGACATTCTTCTTGGGTAGGTCTTACTATTCTGTAGCTGTCTGATGTTAGTTTGTGTCCTTCATTAACCAGCATAAGCTAGAATCAAAGCTACGGCTCTTTCCAGCCAAGAACAAATAGCATACTTGCAGCTGAAACCCATTCTGGTAGGGACAATGTAGAGGGGTGGGAAAATATGGTTCAGACTTAGTGTTTATGAGACAGCCTTACAGTAAAAGATTTCTTGGCCAAATTCAGTGGAAGTGATCTCTGAATCTTCTGCTTTTAAGAAATGAAGTGAGGGCACCCTCCAGTCCTGGCCCTGAGGCAGCAGTTCACCCAGCTTCATCACTGACACAGCATCAGCAGTTGTGCTGGCCGTGCTCTCTTTGGGTGGCAGACTAGCAACATCAACACAGCTGCTTCCTGCCCAAGAGTGCTGTAGAGTACAGACAGGGATGTCTCCTGCCAGCCCCATCTCCTGAAGGCTGAGAGATGCAGTATTGATGCCTAGCATAAATTCTGCTATTTCTAGCAACTGTAACTCTAAGTACATGAGAAATATTTTGCTCAGAATTGATTTTTGGTAATGCCATTAATATTGCACATTATATTTTTATTCGGTGTGCAGTTTTCCTTCCAGCCCACAGAAATTTCATAGAATTATTTTCATTCATTCCTTTCTTGCACATTGTAAGAAGTCACCCTGAATTCCTTTTTTATCGCTCACCATCTGTCAAAAAGCAGCAGTCCTTGGTACCATCTGTGAAGGATGTTGCCACAGAAACAACTGCACATTGATCCTCCTTTCTGTTATTAGCAGTCCAGCATGGCTCTGCCAATTGGTAGTTTCCCCTTTCTAGAACCAGCTTGGCAATCTAAAACAATGATGAACAGGTTCCAGTTAAGCAGTGAATCCCTGGCTGTTTTTTTAGGAGAATGAGGTTTGATGGGGTGGGAGGAAAGCTGTTTTTGTCCCAGCTTTGCTACTGTGCTATTAAGTACAGTTTATTCTACTGAGTATCTTATTCAGCTCTGCTGTTGTACAAACCTGGCCAGATTTCTTAAGGTGTTCCACAGCCTGTTTGTGGGTGATGCCACAGAGGCTGATGCCATCTACTTCCAGCAGGCGGTCACCTGAGGCAAAAGAAAACAAACAAACAAAAAAGGGTCAAGTTCCTTTGATGTTCAATGGGTGTAAAGGTTGAAGCTACTCACGTTACAATAGATGCTCACATGTGTCGAATTATGTTACTTTGTATGAAAGCAATACTGCTTGTTATACAGCGTTCTGTAACTAGCACTTAAAACATACCAGGGTATTTTGTAAGTAAATACAGTGATAGTATCTGGTTATCACAGCAACACTGAAAGTAGATGTTAGAGTCACTAGCCTGACGTGCAGCTACAGAGAGTAACTGCACAAGGCTCCTGGTTCTTCAGTGTACAGGGACAGCCTGAGGAATGATGGATTGCATATTACATTTCAGTTATATGACCTCCAATCCCAAATGTGTTTCATTTTCCCCGTGGCAAGCATTCCACATTAACATTGAGTTCTGCAGTCCAGAGTTTTATTGCCAGACATGTTACCTATCTTTATTTGTCCGTCCTTATCTGCTGGTCCACTGGGAATAATTGACTTCACGTATATCCCACCGTGACGCACACTAGTGTTAATTCCACCCTGCAAAACATATTCCCACAGATTAGAGTGGAGTCTTCACATGCTCTTCCTGTGATAAAAACTAAAGGAACTTACACATGCATTGCAAAGCAACTGCTTTGGGATTTACTTTTTTTTTTTTTTTTTTTTTAAATATAGGAAAAAAAGGAAAGAGGATGTTACTCCAAAGTGCCATCTAGTTGTAATATACTTCCCTAGGCAGTAATCTTGTTCTATTTTCTCAGGAGAAAGCAATGCATTTAGAATCATAGAATCATAGAATGGTTTGGGTTGGAAGGGACCTTCAAAGGTCATCTAGTCCAACACCCCTGCAAAGAGCAGGGACATGCCTGACTAGATCAGGTTGCTCAGAGCCTCATTCAACCTGGCCTTGAATGTTTCTAGGGATGGGGCATCCACCACCTCTCTGGGCAACCTGTTCCAGTGTTCCACCACCCTCATTGAATTTTTTTTTTTTTCCTAAAATCTAATCTAAATCTACCTCCCTCTATTTTAAAACCATTACCCCTTGTCCTATCACAACAGGCCCTACTGAACTGATTTCTACATGGCTACATAAAAAATACTAAATGCTCATAAATTTTCCCTGTGCCAACATAAACATGAGGTTGCATCTTTCAATCAATCTCTAGCCCAGCTTCCAAACTATGCAATATCCATTCAGCAATCATTAACCTTTCAGACAATATATAAAGCATGGACCTGAACTTGTGCAGCCACTTGAAAGCCTACAGCTCAGAGGAATTCCAGATTAACCTAAGAATCACATTCTGTCCAGCTACATCCCCTGGCCAAATTCAGATGAAAAAGCAGCTCTCAGTTTCTTCTGCGGGCAATTAAATGGCTGTTGTTTCCCACGTCCTTTTAGCCAGGACTGTAAAGAGATCTCAGCCTGGAGGGGTAAATTCAACTTTGATAGCTAGGACAAGGAGTTATTTCGAATGTGGCAGATAGTTTTCACCTTCCCTAGTCCTCTAAATATATGGAGAACTTTATTTCCTTAGGAAATTATTATTAGGAAACAAAATTGGCTAGGGCCCTTTCTCTGGCCTTCAGAGTAAAAAGCATGGTGTACGTTGAGTCCACACAGCTGAACTTTCAGCTGCCCAGCATGGGATGGCTTCTGCTATTCTGCTTGTTGAGGCACAGGCCAAAGCCATATCAAGGGCTGTCAACAGTTAAACGGTGCCTGTGGGCCACTGCCTGAGCCCCTGCCATGGTCCTGTGTAAGCTGCTTATACAGACATAGCCTTTGAGTTTCAGGGAGCAGCAAAACCAGTCATGACTTAGAGAATTATTTGTATCACTGCATTTTCTAGAGACTCTGGCTTTATCCCTCCCTGACCAAACTCCACTTTCAGTGGTAGATCTTGTTTTCAAATTGAGTTGAGGAGGGCTTGTACTGCCACATGCTTTATGGTGGCACACTTTCACAGATTCTATGGGCAAAAACTGGGGAATGAGCAGAGATAGTACTTTATGTTTTCTTTGTCAATCAATCAGACACTTAAGTTTGAAACACGCCATACTAACAGTTTTTGTTACCAGCCTATTTTCTATCTTTGTTCCGCAGATATACACTTCCCTATGCCTTTCTTGATCATGTAACAGTTTGACAGATAGATACACTGAAAGATTAACAGTAACACTTGCAGTCACACTGATTCCAAAAGTCCCGTCTTCTTTAACAAGCTCCACAGTATAAATTTTCTTTGAGTTGGTTTCAGATGGAGATGGTAAGTGCGAAGAATCAGCTTCCTGTCTCAAAAATATAAACACTAATGAGACTACAGCATCTCAATAGAAAAGGGAGAAAAGGAAGAAAAAAAAAAAACCAGAGAGTTTCCAGAGGGTATAAAGGGTTTGATCCTGCTGTCACTGTAGTAAGATTGGAATGGTACCATTTATACCTCTGACATTATTTCAGGCTTACACTAATGTTACTCAAAATAGAATCTATCTAAAAGTGCGTAAGCTAAGTATAGATAGGGAGGATGTCTTGTAGTAGGATATTAGACATAAAATATTGCTGTTCTGTGTCTGGTTGAAAACTTAAGAGATTGCAAGAAAATAATCAAAATTTTGTAGCTCTGCTGGAGAAGGGAGAAGAATTTTTAATAACATTTTGTGGAACAGTTTCCCCATTTTTTCACATGTTCTAGGTGTCTATCATTTTGACATTTCTAGTGTAATTTAACAAGCAACATCTTCCAAGGTTTTCTTTCTCCTTTCCTCATTTTTGTAATTTCTCTGTTACTTCCCATTTTTAAGGTAGCTGGCATGTTGTTAAGACACATGCTGGGCATAATATTACTGAACGGCATCAAAATCTCAGTTACCTCCATATCCAGGCTATCAGCTGAAGGAACTGGAATCCTAGGGCCCAATTTTGGTGCTAAATTCCAGGAAAGAGCCTTCTCAAGTTCATCTATATTTATCTCCTGTTCTTTGGGAAGAGCTGTGTGACAATCCTGAATCTTTTTTCTCCCACTATCTACACAAGAGATCTCAGATCCACTAGTGCTGTTTCCTCTTGATAGATTCTTTTCTTCATTTAATCCTTCTTCATACATGTCTGTAAAGCCATACCAAAATAAAACATTGCTGAATGCAAACAGTAAGTTAACTTGAAGGCAAATATTATTATACCTCAGCACAGGAGGACAAAGTAACTTCCTACATCAACTGGTTGTGAAATCAGATCTAGAAATGAATCAGTCATTGTAAAATGAAGCGCTGCTATTATAAGTGTGGGAGAAATGTATTTGCATGAAGCCCACTGCAGAGGACTATGACTTTCTAGCAGAGAAAGAAATGCCAATATACCCCTAGTATTCAGCAGTGCAGCCCACAATAGATCTTCTCACACTGACTGTAGAACAGAGATCACATGATACCTACTAGAAGTTGACAATTTTCACTGCTAGGGTATGGTTACTATAACTGGCACTGAGTAGCAAGAAAGTACTACTACATCCCAGTGCCTAACAAATACCAGTGTCCTGAGTTAGCTATTAGCATTCCATAGCCAGCAAAGGCAATTGCCTTTATACCTTTGGGTTGAGAGATGATGAGCTCCACTTCATCAGGAGAATTCTGTATGATTTTAACTGCAGTATTAAATGAAACGCCCTCAAGACTAATATTATTGACAGAGATGAGTCGTCCTCCTTAAAAAAAAAGGATAAAAACAAGACAAAGTACATCTAAATAAGGAAATAAATCCAGAGTAGCTAACTTTAAACCATGAAAGTATTTTAATTCTAATTAAAAACTAAGGACAATGACCTGGTTTGATATTTCCAGCTCTGTCTGCAGGTCCCCCAGGGATAATTGAAGCGATAAAGATACCAAGGTCTAATTTTCCTACATTTTCTCCTCCAATAATTACAAAACCTGCAAAAATGAGATAGCATGAGAATGCAGAGACACTGGCAGTATCAGAAAAGATGAACCTTAGAAGCACAAAAGGCTCTTACTCCAATGGCTTAAGTTCCCCAGAGAATGGGGAGCTCTGATTTATACTGCATCAAGGTCTTGATTTGGGAGACCTTTAAACTCACATTATAATTAAAGTGTGCTGGTGACTTTGGGAGCTATTTAAATATAATTTCTCAATAAGAATACTTTCCTGGCTTGGGACTTTTAAAGGTTCCAACTACTTTCTTAGAAGAGCCATAAACTATGTGGACCTTAGCATTTAACACCTGCAAGAAGAAAATAGTATAAAAGCTCATTAGATAAATTCAAACATTGTTCTACATTGTGTGGTCTAGGGCCCCTGAGTTGGGCCATGTAAACTTCTAATGGATACGCAAGCAATATCTAAGAAAATTAAATCTATTGTCAAGTAGTTCAGTTTTACTATCCTAGCTCAGAATATTCTGCCTATTACAGAATATGTTCTTCTCACTGGTAGAATAGTTGGGTTTGGGATCAGGATATTCCACACAGACTTGCACCATTTAGAAATCTGATGTTTAATAATATTAATAGTCAGCTGTGAAACCTGATGGTCCGCTGAACTCTTCCACAAGAACAGGATACAGTGCAATAGTGTATTATATAACAAAAATGTTATCCAAATAAGAATCCAAAAGTTGTAAAAAAATCATATTAATCTTCTGTACATATTTTGCACCCCCGCAGGCAACACCTGAAAGGTTTGTAGAACATCATCTCCCCCTGTGTAAGGCCTAAGATAAATAAAATCACTGCACATATATTTCAGATACAAAACTAGACCCTTGTTCCATTCATTCTACTCTCAGCACTTGGTGTCCTTGACCTCTGTAGCCTTAGTTAATCCTCTGAAAAAAAACTGTGGTCTTGATTTATGTGTTTAGTCCTTTCCAGTCTCAGAAATTCTAAGTCCTTCACAAAGTTTGGTAGTCTTATTCTATAAGAAGAATAAATGAGGTGAAGAAGATTACAATCTTGCTTAGCTTGAGTCAGCAAGTATCAGTGTTAGCACCAGAATCTGACAGTCTCAGTAACAAACATAACATTCATGTTCCTTACTTACCAAATCCATTCTTAGGGTCACGTTTTAGGCTGACACAAATTATTTCTCTTTCTAGACCACTTAGCAAAACTTCCTTTTGGATGGCTGGTGATCCAGGTGCTGCAGAAACAAAACAGCTAGAATAAATGCAGATTAATGCAGGGAGACAGTAGATTCATATAGTATGCAAAATGGGGCTTCAAAAATTAAAAAAAAAAAAATTTGTCCTTCAGGAAGGAAGGTCAAACAAGTCTTTGGAAATTTGCATTCTTTAGAAAAGTGTATGTACAGTAGCTGTGTGAGCTCTTCCTATAATGTTCCTTTCTGGGAGAGCATACATTTATCTGCAATGTTTTTATTAAGATTAGGGTATCTAAAGAGTCAGGCATGTAGCCCTCATTGAATATGAGGGCGATTTGGACACAAAATCTCCTGTAGGTTCCTTTGGAAACTGCTTTTGCTCTGTAGGTGCAATCCAATTAGTTATGGTGACTTTTGTAGTGTTAACACAACTTAACATTGTACAATTGTCACACTGTATTTAAAGTACAGTTCTAATTTTAAAATGGACCAACCAGATCATCATAGCTTCGTATTCCATAGATCTGCTCACTGTGTGCATGCAATATGGCTCCTGTTAGAAAATTAGGTGTCTAGTTCTTATTCCAGTTAGTGTCATGCAAGAACAGAGGAAGGACCTGGAGCCTATGCTATCTCACATGTTATTTATTGAGTTGCAGATTTCAATTGCAAACCAAATAATGACTTCAAAGTATAGGGATATTGCCCCACATGAGAGTTCTGGGTGTACCAAACTACGTCTCAGAAAAGCGTTAGGCACTATTGATAGAGTAATTTTATCATGAAGTCCCTTAGTACTGATCCTGATGGAAAGCAGGAGTGAAAAGGAAGAAAACACTTTTTATTGCTAAACTCTGGGCTAATTCCCAGGATTAGAAATCCAAAAGGATATTCTTTAATCTGTAAACAGAATATAGTTTGGTCTTCTGCTACTGAAACAATAAATATGAAAGGGTACTGTCTCTCTGTGATTATTATACTCACCACTGATTGTGTTCTGAGTTGAATGGATAGAGAGGTAGTCATAACTCCTTTGCTTTCCATTCAAATTGATGTGCATTTCTGACTGGGATAGCCCTGATGTGGATCTGCACGGCAGGAAATGAATGCTGCATTACAGTAACAAATCAGCAAAGGTATTTAGTGCTTTTCATTGTCATTAGTCTGTCAGAGCCAAGTTAGGAAGGCACATGTTTATAGCCTTGCAATGAGTATTCTGATTTCTAGGCCACATTTCATTGTAGGGGAGAGGTAGTTTATCCTTGCCAGCATTTGCTTCCAAATAACAGCTGCCATAGACCAGTCACATCACGACTGATTTCCCTCTGTATTTCTCTCTGAGCTGAGTGTGGGCATCAGGAAAAAACAGCATAGCCTCAGCATGATTCATTTAGCCCTGCTGTCCATTTAGACAAAACCAAGTCTGAAAGTTTTCCTGGTAGTTCATGTTCTTCTTGGCTCTATTCTAACTCTTACTATTCTAAAAGGAACTAGGATTCATCAAAGGCCTTGAGACTGTGCAGCTATAGTTACTGCCTACACTGGTGAATGTACCAATGCAAATGAAAAGGGAGAAGTTCTTACACTTTTCCCTATAATTTGCACCTTTAGAGGTGGAGAAATCGATTAGGTAAGAGCTGCTCAAAACCAGCTTCTACTGTGCATTCTGTTCACATACTGCCATTTCCAGAGAAGGTACCCAGACATTAAAGATTTTACTTTTATTCTCCCTTTTTTTTTTTTTGTCCTTCTCCATAACCCAATAACTGGTTAATTCCTGAGTCTGGTACAAATTCAAATGTCACTCTTTTTCAAGTTCTTCTCTGTTCGACTGTTAGCTTCCTGCCTATGTTTGCACTACTTCGGGCACCATGAAGCCCCAGGCCTGATGGGGCCTTTAGGTGTGACCACAATAAAGACTGCAAAAAAAAAAAAAAAAAAATCTGCCTTACAGTTTACCATAGAGGTTTGCAATGATATAGTCTATGACTGAGTATTCTTACAGACATTTAAAGGAATAAGGAAACCTACCTACCTGCCAAGATTGCTTTTGTCTCCAGTCCTGTTGCTGGCTTCCACACTGAGGTTATCACAAGATTTGCTCATCATCCCAGCAGAAATGTTTTCCAGGTTTGCTCCATAAAGCACGTTCTCTGAACGAGACAGTCTCTGAATCAGGGCAAGGTGTTCACGCTGAGCTGCGTATGCAGAGTGTGATTTGTCTATTTCCACAAATTTACTTTCCTCTGAATAAGAAGGGGGAGAGGAGGTGGAGGGAAAGAGAAATCCACTGATATTATCTCATTTTTTTAAGCTCAGAGGTGCTTTCTGTCTAACCTTTTGAACGTACCAGCAAAAAAGATTGACATCACAGATACATTTGTTCTGCTATCCTTGAGGCTATCTAGGCCTTGGATTAAGTGGAAAGGATTTCCAATACATTTGTTTCATAGAAAGTATATGCTGTATTTAGATTTCACTTATCTGAATTATAATGCAAATTCACTTTCCACAAAGGCAAATGAAATGTACAACCCTGTATGATTTAAACCTGTATATCTCTGTAAAGTATATTTTGTAAACATTCAGTTTATGAGAAAGATCTGTCTGTCAGAGACTGAATTAGCCAGATTGATAATTCCTATCATTCATGGGCCCACCACTGCAATATACATATATCTGAGAAGACAGGAGCTCTACTAACACATGCTCTCTTAAGGTCAGAGAGGGGCCAAGGAGCTGGCTGTTTGCTTAGAGTGATTTCCACAAGTGAAGTTGCATAGGGGACCATCTTGGTGGCAATGCTTGCCATCCAATTTTCCACCTCTGCGTGAAATCTACTACTTGCTTAATGACATCTGGGCTCTGTTATAGACATGTCTATGCTCTCAAAAGATTGTATTTCCCTGAAACAAGATAATGCTGGAGGAGGCATTATTAATTTATTTAGCTTCTCAACTGGTGGGCTGGAGAGAGGATTTGAAGGAGAGGGGGACAGCAGGCAATTGGAGACACATTGGAAAGAAAAACAAGAACCCTACATGGCACAGGCTAGCACAAATATCAGCTTTAATTCTGCTTGTATGTGACAGCTGACCTCCCGTGTGTTTTCCTAAAAAAATATTAGCCTGAATGCAGCTTTCTAGAACACGACTCTGCAACATTAAACCTCGGCTCCCTCTTTCGTCAGTGACTTTGATCAGGGGCATGTGTTAAGGCAGCAGAAGGCTTAACTGTCCACAGTATTAGTGAGGTTTGAGAGTTGCCATGGTGATTTCAAAGTAGGGGGTTGCTGTTAAGTTTTGAAGAGATAGTGACTTATACATCCAAACAGTGAAGCAGAAGGAAGAGTTTCTCTCATGCAGAAAGAGCCTTGTAGTCTCTTACAGCCTCACTGTGGTGGCAAAGGCAGCATTTTGAACTACTGTCATTGCCTTCACAATGCCTTTTTTTTCCTGGGACAGCAAGCTCACAGCAAACCTCAGAACCCGTAGTCACATGGTGTGTGTAAATCTGGCTTTTTTCAGTGATTTGGGGTGCTTGTGATCAGGACTTGGGTTAGAATTTTCTTAGCTCTCAATCTTTTTGTTGTCTTGTATATGGAATGTAGTCATTTTTATTAAGATGTATTAACACAAGCAAATGTGACACAGGAAACTATGATTCACTATTAGCACTCATTTGTAGGCTACAAATTACAGTCCTACTAAGTTATGTTTGAAGCAACAAGAGCCCAAGGTGTAAAAGGTGCCTTGAACCTAAATGTCATTGTAGCGCCTTTTTCCATGGTAACAAATTTGTGCAAGTGGAATTTCACTTCTCATGAAATAATTCTAGTGGGAAAGAAGCAATATATCAATCATCCAGTTATATCCCATGATACAATCTGTTGCTAACACTTTTACAGCTTTACTAGAGAAAGGAGTATCCCAGCAGACAAGGCATGACACTTGATTATCTTGCTATGACTCACTGGGTCAAATACTCAGTGGTTGTAAATAATCATGATTCTGTTCAAGGCAACAGCTAGTGAAAACTCATGTTGCTCCACTGAAGTAAAAACAGATGACAGTTTTCATCTTAGGCTGTTATTTCTTATGTGCCTCAGTTTCCACATAATGATCCTGGCCCCTCTTTACAGACCATGCTGACGACCATGGGTGAGAAGTGCTATGTAACTGCCCTGCTGTTCTGCTGACCAGAACCTTGTCTTAGAAATGATGAAGAATCTGAAATCTAAGGAGGTGTTACTCATATCTTTCACAGACATGGCAAAATCTAAAATAAGAGCAGCTACCAGCTACATACTTGAGTGAGCATGACTGGTGTGCCTTTGGTTTAGTGGTTTTGTCCTGGGACTGAACTATAGGGTTGAACTCATGTCTTACAAAGATAATCAGTTAACTAAATTCAGCTCCAGTGTTTCTGGACATTAATACAGTTATTCTTTGTGGGGGACATTTCTCAGGTTGCATTTGGGATAAGTCTGATATGTTTCTCCAGAATTCTCAGCAGATTTCCTGAAGGTAAGTGTAATCATGCTTTCTTTAAACATCTGAGTTCAGCTACATAGTTATTATCATCAGAGAACCCCTCTCCACCCCCTGCACATGCCCACTCACAAGGACAGGCTAAATTAGACTTCCACACCTCTAACTTCCAGTGAAGTAGGAGACATTATTTTCTAGTCTGCAAATGAGAAGCTGAAGCCCAGTGAAACTGATGTGGCAGGTTCTGATTCTCAGCTTCACTGAATGCACCTTTCCTAAAACCTAACCTTGTCCTATGGCCAGAATGATGAAAGTGCATTTATACCTCACCTGATAAAGTTTGCCGAAGTTGCCTAGAATTCATCTGTGCATTGAATTTGTGCTGGGCAGAGCAGAGGTCTAGTAGATATTTACACGTCTTTGCTGTATCGGTAATGAAGGTGTGTTTCTTGCCACTGAAGCTGCTTTCAATCATGAATTTTTTTCTCTACAGGGAAAAAAAAAAAGCACAGCTTGCTTCATATATCAGTTATTACACTGAGGCACTGAAAGTTCATTTGTCTGATTTTGTTACTTTGTCCAGTGCAGGTTGACAGAACTGGCAAAATTTGGCCCTACAGACGTTAAAATGATTAGACCAATTTAATGTGAAAATTAAAATATCTTCAAGGGGTAGAAGGGCCATTTTTGGGAGAGCAAATGGGCTGAGAAATGTGATGCAGGTTGATACCTACACTGTATGATGGCAGATTGATATAGCTCTGATAGCAGAATAACATTTGGAAGGGGTCACAATCTTGTCACCAATACTGGTTGGTTAATAGACATCAATACACTAAGAGATGAGGATGGGAATAAAGAGATCTGGAAAGAGGGAGACATGATCCCATGACCTGATGTAGGTAGGAAAACAAAAGAAAAAAGGGAAGTAAAAACAAGAGAGGAATGAATATGGAATATACCATAAAGAGGTTTGACATAGTCTCTGTGATAGTTAACACTAGATTATTCAGTTTTATATTAATTTGACTCCAGCCTTGGAAAAAAACTCCAGAACTAAACCTCACTAAGAACTGGATATCTTGGTATCCACATCCAGATCCAGCCTTAATTTTAGACTGTTTGCAAAAATGACTTGCCTGTACAGAATTAGTCTAATTCTGGCTCTGAATGCAATGAATTTATCAAAATGACAGGCAGAAATGGAGTAAAGTAGTAGAGAAGAGATTCACTTGGTTCCAACTCACATGAGCTGAAATTCTCTCTGTTTCACGCCACTGGAATCTTAAACTGGCAATTCTTGTGTGATTTTTGACCTCGTACACAATGATGCCTTTGGCACAAATTCCCAGGATGATGTCCCCTCCTGCTCCTTTCTTCTCTTGGGACACACGATAGAATAACACTCCGTATTCAGGAAGCTGCTGAGTCACCTTGTAGAGAAAAGTGCATTTACCATGTATTATTCAAAGGGAGGCATGGGAAGAAAAGGTAGGTAGATGGGAAAAGAAATGGTTTTGAGTGTCTTTACTGAATATTCTTTCGCTCTGTCAAGAAACCTTTGAAAACCCTTACCAAATTTTCATACCTACTGCCTCACAGAATCATCACCTTACTTTGTTTGGTACGTCATAAAACCATTACATGCATTAATTCTCCATGTGTAAAATTGAAATAACACTTTCCCACACACCTCATTGGAAGAGACAGGATGATTATGTAGCTTCCTGCACAATAATGTAAACATTACAGTGGCGCTGAGGTACTCAGCATTGCTGCTACTTGGCACTTGTGTACATTTCTGAATAGAAATCCATGCAGGATTAATGCTGCTTGACTACTGTTAAACCTTGTTTCTTTCAATTTTCTTTTTTGTGTCTTTGTTTCCATGAGCAAACTCAGAAACCTCAAGGTACAGCAAATATTATGACCTTAGTAAAACTGCTAATACTTTGGTGCTAGGGCTACTCTGACATTGTTATGGGCTTGTGTGGTTTCCTTTCTATAATAGTGATGACCAACTGGAAATCTTAACTGCAGTGACATCACAGCTCCCAGCCTGCAGTGAACTCACTTGGGTACATATGCCCATTCCTTCATGGCTATCATCCTTTAAAGTCAGATTTTATAAATTTCCGTTACCAAGAATCTTAAGTTTGCAAAATTGTACCTCAAAGTATCTCACCTAAATATATTAATGACTTTTGAGGGAATTTCACTGCCCCAGAATTCCCCTTAGTGCCAGGCTTTATAGTTACAGATCTTCAGTGTTCCTTCTTTCTTGCACAGTGCTCATTGCTGAGTGAAAAGTTAAGTAGGATGATACTTCAAGGGGCAGAGGAGCCAGCTTCTGGCCCTGCCATCTGATTGTGCAGAGGATACTCTGAGGAAGTCACTCACTCAGAGATTCTGGGTGTTGTTGCTTATCTTTCTACCTCCTGCACTTGGCCACAAAATGTCAAAATGTGACTCAGACCCTTTACAGAACTATGGAATATGAGGGTTTTCCATCCTGTTTTGTGATCTGCAGATCAATATGAGTTTATTCTAAGACTTTTTTTTTTTTCTGGGAAGCTAATGTAGAATCCCCAAATGACTTTTCAACCGTGAATAGAGATTTTCAGTGACCAAAATAAAACACTTTAAGAAGATCTGTTTTTCAGAAACTATCCAGAGCACATAAATGTTCAGGTCCTGAAAACTGGGGCATCTATAATCACTAGCTGAATCTGGGTTTTAATTTTTAATCCCTTTCACATTTGGAATTTGCAAGTTCTTGCCATGGGAGCTTTCTCACTTTGTATGATGTGTTGACTCCTTCTACAGACTTACTCATTGAAACAGATACTAACAAAGCTGCTTTTCTTCATTGGATTTGCCACGCATGATGGGACTGTCATTAAAGCAAAGCTTCAATCTATTTCTTCAGTTCCATTGACAGTGTTAGATGAGGAACTAACATAATTAAACAGCCACTGAACTAAAATGATGCTATAAATAAAAGCATGTGGCACTGCAGGAAAATGGCTACTGATATTTATCCATTATCTAATCCCTGATATTTTTCATTTGATGGAAAGCAGAAAGGGGGAGAAGGAGAAATTAGGGGAAAAAATTAAATTCCACATCATAGTGACACTGTAGAGCTCTAGAGAAATGGTCATGTGAGAAAAAACTTCAGATAACCCCTTCTTTACTTCCAGGGTTCACAGATATTTTTAAATAAATAATCACTACATGTTTAGGAAGTGGCTGAACAGCTGCTGTGGTTTCAGAAGTCAAGAAAGTGCGTATTCCCGTGTTTTATAATCTTCTCTAATACATTCAGTAGGTGTATTTATGATAATCTGGAACCCAGACATGTTGGTAACATGCTGAAAATTTGCATCAATGCTTAGGATGTTGAAAATGCCCTGAAATGTACATTAACCCTTTATAAACTATCAATGAAAGGAAACCTACCATATAAACGTGATGTAGAGTGACAGTAACTACAGCAGAATGAAATTCTGAGGTTTTTCTTTACTATTCAAATTTGTTCACCATATCTAAAACCCACTGTTTCAGGCAAAAAGGAAATAATAGACAATGGTAGATATGGGCTTTCCATCACAAAATAAATAAATAATGTTTGAGGTGTGGCAAGTTACCTTTAAAAATTCTAGTTCAGCTTCATCTTCAAATAGGGAACGATTCATATGATGTAATTTAGCAAGCTCTCGCTGTACATATGCTAGGGTCATTTTCTCTATTCGGCTTGCTGGAATGTAGTCTTCAACACGAAAATAGCTCTTTCCATGCATCTTTGGGAGAAAAAAGTGAAAAAAAAAAACAAAAGAAAGAGGAGGCTTTTGTCCTTTCTTGACTTTTCTTATTTGGTGCATTTCCATTTTCAAGGTGACTCATATGCGGAAGTCACCCTGTTGCCATTTCCTAAAAGAAGATGGGGAACGGCAGGTAGTATCCTGAGAGTCAAATGTGCCTCTTGCACCTGTGTTCAGGCAGGTGCTTGAAGCATGCACCACTTCTCTGTGCAGAGGGGAGAAAAGAGCTGGGCCTACAGGCATGTCTGTAGTCTTGCACTTAGAGCTGTCAGCTACAGCTGCATCAGTACAACCTCCAGCAGGGGACCCAGTGCCGGGATGGACCCGACCAGATGGATCAGACCACTCAGAGTTCAATTAATAGAGCTACACTGATTTATCTAAGTGAAGATATGGCAGAGAACATAAATGAGTATTTTCTATACACTTCAAAACTAGGATAACTAATTCAGATATACCATCAGCGACCTTCCTGTCTTTGCATTGTGGATCTGAGCCTACATACAAAATAACTGTGAATTTATTTTTTTTCTTCCATGTTTTCTAATATCTTTAAGCCCCTCTGCACATCCAAGCTGTGCCTATGTTGGAAATTTTCTACAGATTTTCTGGAGTTTTTTTTGCAATGCTATCAATTATAAAGGACCAACAGTCTTTCATCATTCTGCCATATTTCCTGCCAAATTTGTCTGGCTCATTACTGCTCCTTAATCAGGAAAATGTTGGTTTGTTTTTTTTTTTTTTAATTAAATATTAAATGTCATTACTGAAGGACTTAGCTGAATTTATGTGCTATTCACATTTCTTCTTTAAACTCTATGTGACAAACAAAAGCTGCAAAAGCTGTTGAGAAACCTCTGAGAAATAATATATTATTTATCCACACCTCAGAAACATAATTGCCAAGCTCTGCCTGTAAAGCCAAAGCGCCGAGTTTCAGGGCAGTCTCATCATTGCAATATAATCGCTCCTCCAAAATATCTTTACGAAGCTGCAGGTAAAACTGATGCCTTGTCAAGCCATGCCTGGAACACAAAAGGATTTAGGAACACAGGAGAAGCCTTGAACAGCCACCCTAAATGTTACTGGTTTTCATGCAGTCAGCAGAACCATGCACTTACTGGATAACATTAAAGTGGTTGACAAAGAATTTTATTCTTAAAAAGAGTGTGAAATTAATGATGGAGGTTTTCTTCTTGGGTTGGTCATTCCAGCCATCTGGGGCCACTTTGTAGAGTTTCGTCTCCTCATCCAAAAAGAAGAATTCTTTACCTGAAATGAGAGTTTTGGGTTCTGTGATAAATCTGGAGATACTTCAGTAGCTCAAAGTTCTGCTGTCTTGTGCATCACTAGCAATAAAAAATAAAATGGATCATGGATGTCAGCTGAGATTTATTTCTCTGTGTCATGGCTTAACTTATTGCTTCTTTGATGGAGAATTTAGGATAACAGTGTGTAACTTAGAATTACAATTTTTAGATGCTGGATTCGTATGGTATCTATGGAATCACTCAGGAATTGATGGGACTTGCATTCTGCTCACCATTCAGGTTGTGCACCCCTTTGTAATCCTCATGCCCTACACCCAAGGTATGCTGCTTCTCAGTGCCTCATCTGTGCCGGCCATGAGAAACGGGCTAGGGAGATGTGGGTCTTGTAGATCGAATAGCTGAGCTTGTACTCCAGCTTATATCTAGGAACAAAGGCACTCAGCCTTCCTCAGTACAGTGCTTCCTGGAACTTCTGCTGGAGCTACATGGCTCAGTATTATTCCAGTGCAAGGCTGAGACATAGCCTTTTCTGCATGGGAATATCAGCCAGTAACAGTATGGCTGTGGTGATGCACAATCCTAGGGTAGACATGCTTTACATCAGTGCAGTGCTGTTTAAACCAACATACCTTACTTTAGCTTAAGCTTTGGATCTACTTTTCATTTGAGGATCTTAAAGGATCTTACTGGAATTTATTAATAAAGTGACTACAGAGACACTAAGGGAGAGAACTGTTCCTGCAGTTAGCTGTGTCTCGTTACCTTTCAGGTAAGCCAAGCCAAAGTAGAAATGTTCCACCAAGTTTGCATATGCCACCACGGTGTTGAAAATATCTCTTGCCTTGGACTTGATGTCACATTGCACCTCAAGGCACTGCCCATTGAGTAGAATCACATTGAGATCCCTTTGGGACAAATAGGATTTCCCTTTTTTAGTCTAAGAACATGTAACAAAGAGTGAAAAATGAGTGTTAAGTATAAACAATGCAAGTTCCATAGCATTTTACTACTGAGGCCCCTTAGTCTTCTGATGACCAATACCTGATGGAATTGGTCACCACAATATGCTCTATTCCTTGCCTCCCTTCTCATAAATTAATATCCCAAACATTTCTAATTTTTTAAAAAACCCAGGGAATCCCAACAAAATGGCTGAGCATATTCAGACTCTACAATCACCAGGGTTATTCTAGATTTGAGGGTAATTCCAAATTTTCTTTACCCTCATTGTTACTGCTGTATGCTGTCAGCCTTTTACCTTATCTTAATGAAAGGTAGAGGATGTGCCTGCAAACTGAAGTCCACAGCATATTTGCTGTATAATCTTTGTCTCAAAAGTCTTGTGCTAGTGAACGTTCTTAGCTGAGAAGGATAAATTAAGCTATTTTCACACCAACAGAAATAACTATGTAGCACTGAGAATTAAATTACCTCCTTTCAAGTCTTATTGAGACTTATTTCTCTGCAGAAACCCTAACTTGGTTTAGGAGGAGAACATGGCAAGGATACTGGGTTGGGACTCAGATGCAACATACAAAGAGCCCCAACTAAAAGATCACTAGATTAGTTCTAAATTCTTTATGTTCATACTTACCACAATTGATCCAGGCAGCTGCAAGGTCACTGGTGGTTCACTAGACAAAATAATAAATTCTGGACCTGAAAACTGTAAGGAGGCAATTTAGAGATTTAATAAATGTCTCCTTAATGTAATGAAGATTCCCAAACACCAGTACCAATGACACCCATTTCTGTTGATTTGTATGCTGTAGCTAATTTACTTCAGCAAATGCTGATTGAAAACTTCTCTCTGTTTGGAGTCCTTTCTGTGTGGCCTCTCTGGGGTCTAATTAAGGCTAAGCTCATGCCTTTTCTTCTGTAAAGACACTTAACCAAGATCCATTTCCTTTGCAAGGCAGCTATTTTCATTATACTTACAAAAACTTAATTTCTTCTGAGATCTTTCCCCATTTGATTCCCAAGTTACTACGAGGACAGTCACAAACACATACACGTAAATACACACCACTGTGATTTCATAAGCCTAGCCTCTGTAGAATACCAGACTAAAATGCAGAGCTTCTTTCTTCCCTGTAATGAAAGTTGACTGATATTTCTTAATAGCAGACATTGTATTATTTTGCTTTAACTTCAACAGATATTAACAGCACAAGATGCTTTGTTTTCTTGCTGAGCATCCGCCTCAAGGAATTTTCATATTGGTTTTTTTTCTGGTTCATCTATTCTTTTAGATCCTTGAAGGAAATAGCAATAACTAAATGTCTGCAAGTAGTAAGATGTAGATTCTTCCAGTCATTCTCTATGACTTAGTACCTTAAGCTATTTTGATTTTTTTTTGAGAAAATATATGGTTTATTTCATAATGCTAATATTGCCTTGCCAACAAACAATGCAGTTTTGTATCACATATAAAGAGAGACTAGCACTTTGTTGTAACACTAGCTGGACTCCTTCTGAGGAACTCAATTATTATCCCAGCAAAAATGATAACAAAATTTGAAACTACATTTATATATAAAAATATAATTTTCCAAAGTATCTAATTGAAATTCTTGATCAAAGTTCTGTCACTGGTCAGTACTGAGCTTGTGAACTGGGAACAGGTGAAAGGACTCACCAGCCCAAAACCTGTCCCTTCTACTTCCACAACAGAAAGCTCCATGGGGAGCAGCATCGTGGAGTTTTCTGTGATTCAGTTATTTCTGGACTTTTGTGATCCAACTGCCAAATAAACATTATCCTTCCCATTTAACAGAATCCTACAACAAATCAGCAGCTAGAAATAGACCCTTAGGTGAACTACTATTTTGGCACATACACTGCTAGCCTATGCTTTCTGTCCAGGCATACACTGTTTAAAAAAAAAAAAAAAAAAAAAAAAGGAAGTCCTTGGAGTACCCTTGACCAGCAAGGGTTTGGGTTCAGTGTCTCTGTAAATGTTTTTGCTGTTCTGAAGCTCCTGTCAAAGTGGTTGATGAACAGAGTCCATATGGTGTTTGATGCTTGCAGAAATCACACATGTAGGTCAGAGAGGGTTCAATTATAAGCTTAGTCTTTATGGACAAGCGCTTTCACTGCCTTCAGTTATGAGTTATCACAAGTGGATCATGCCTAATTTGGAGTCTGTCAATTTAGAACACTCATCTAATGAGATGACTTAGTAGCTAATATGCACATCACTGGTGAATAACTGGATGAGGGGTTTCTCTTTAGTGATATTTACATTTTGAAATCAGCTTATATGTTTTTCATTAGTCACCTTTTCCTTCCTGTGGAACAAACATTTCTGTGATGCAGCAGCTGCTGTGTAGTCCTTTGTAGACACGGAGAAGGTGGAACCTAAACTTAGCAGGTTCTGTCTGCTGTTCTTCTGAGTTCCACCAGGTATTTCTTCTACAGCACTGACTGACCTTCAAAGGAAGTGTCATAGTGAGCAATATATATAGCATGCAATCAAAACAACACAGACTTGAGAACAAAGAGCTTAAGGTATCTTGAGTGATAGAATATTATGAAATCCAGGGCAATGTCAGTTATAAGTTGTTAAGTGTTTCTTTACAGAAAAATAAAAATATTTTAACAGGGATAATATTACTGATGCCCTTTATAAATAAATCTAAACTATGCTTTAATTCAATAACAGTCCTTTTTTTTTTTTTTCATTGAGTGAGCCAGATCTAGCTGGTTTAAGTCTGGTGAAGCCAACAGGCAAATAATTTAGCCCCATGCCTTTCTGGGAATTCTACAGGATGAAGTCAATTCCTCATTTCTTATTTTCCAAAGCAAAAAACTTCAGAAAACCATAACATTTGTTGTTAGATTATTCAGAATTTTCCAGGAATAGGAACTAAATTATTTGACTACTAATTCATTAGAATAAATTAATGTCTTAGGGAACTGAGGGATTTTTTATTTTAATTAAGAGAAAGATGTGTGAAATCTCAGATCAGAAACTTTTAACCCGTAAGGTAATGGTACATTTTTGTTAATTACATTCTTAACAAATGCCTAAGTCACACAGAAGCTTTTTTGTTATCCCAAAGTTTTATCCTTTTCTTTTGCATGTTGCAGAGTTGCTTCAGGGAACTATTTGGGGAGTTTCAAAAGGTTTTTAACCTTTTAAAGTTATTGGAGTAATTGCTGATCTCTTCTCCCTGGAATACAGTGACAGGACAGATGCGAATGGTTCAAAGCTGCATCAGAGAGGTTCAGAGTTGATATTAGGAAGCATTTATCTACTGAGAGGGTGGCCAAACACTGGAACAGGCTTCTTAGAGTGGTGCTCAATGCCCCATGCCTCTCCATGTTTAAGAGGCATTTGGACAATGCCCTTAATAACATACCTTAACTTTGGGTCAGCCCTGAAGTAGTCAGGAAGTTGGACTAGATAATTGTTGCAAGTCTCTTCCAGCTGAACTATTCTGTTCTGCTGTGCTCTATTCTATTCTATCCTAGTTTGCACTCCTCTGTCTATAAAGATATCTAGGTATTTTTGTTTCTGTCAATGCAACTTCAAAAAGATCAACATTCAACTAAGGAATATGCCTAAAAATGACCTGAAGTGAGGTTTGTGAGTATAAAAATACTGTTAGTTCAAAACCCAAGATGCTGTATTAAGACGACTTTCTTTTCCTGTTGAAAACACTTCCTATTATTAGTCCTGTGAGGTGAGAGATGCCAGACTTGACAGCCGTGTCTGCTTTATATATAGGCCATAGCCTTGCATATACCTACAAGCTTAACTTTGAGATGTAAATTATGTCAGCTGGACTGCTTACAGAAGTGAGCATGATGACATTAGTAAGCTTTATAGATAGTAAACTCATGACTAAGTTTTGTGTTCATTATCCTCCTATATGGGAAATCAGTGGTTTTCAAACTAATTATTTCAACTCTGCTGTTGTCATGGTACTTGCAATAGGATGGTGATCTTGGTAGAAATTCAATTGCAGATGCTTACAACCAGAAGTGTGGTTTACAGTCTCTGAAGTTCTATGGGAAATAGCTTGCTGGAAATTTGGAGGAGAATTCATCTTTCAGCAGAGGAGGGGAACATTTTCTTAGCAGCATGATTTTTTAGATCAAGGATATGAAGATGATAGCCAGGCTGGCAGTCAGAGGCATGGCAACTGCTCCAAAATACTCAGTAAATAAATCTTTCGTTACTGATATCCTTGCCAGGTATGTGATGCATAAATAGATGTCTCTATACACATATGTTTACGTATGTGTCTGTAGTTAAGACAGGTAGACAGAGAGTTCTTTCTTCACAAAAGTTGCCACTATCCTGCAACCTGCTTGTAGTTCTTTCTTATTGCAGGTTTAGAGGTGTACTGGGGTGTCTCACATTGCTCAGATTATCATGGCTGATTTATCAGGAAGTTCAAACTGTTTACTCGGGATACATTTAATTTGGGGTTGATCTAAATGGAGCATTTCCTGTGAGCCTGAATTACTCATGTCATGGTTAAAAGAAGAAACTCCTGTTTAACTGGGTCAAGAACTCAATTTAAATGGGATGTCTGTAGGGATTACATGGTGCTTAGCTATAGGATTCTGGTCTTTGCGGTGCCTAGAGGCTAACAGTACTTACATCTCTTCTTCAAACAGCCATGCTTACAGCTGCACTATCCTAACACCCAGCCTAGAAAACTCTTGTTTGGCAGCAGTGGAGTTTCTCTGGCTTTTGAAAAGGAGTTAGTATCAGTCGTATAATTCTCAGCTTTCATTATTTATGTACAGGGCTGCTGTACATGCCATGGCTAAAATTAGGCTAATCTTCAAGACAGAGCAGAGGTCTCTACTGTATCCCTGGGTTACCTATGACTCTTCAGTAAAGTGGCGGGACAGAGCTGGATATAGTTGACTCAAGTGAGACAAATCAATCTAAGAACAGAGATGGAAATGCAAATAATTCACTGAAAACGATGGATCATATACATAGTCTGTCATAACCACTCCAGAACACATCAGGCCTCTGCTAATGTGACAGCGAGGCAAGACCAGATCCAAAATCTGAATGTAGACAAATATGGACTCTGCAGAATGCTTTGCAGTGAAAACAATGACTGTTCATCCCTTCTCAACACGTTTTTCACTTCCACACTCTGTGTGGAGCTGCTTCCCAGTTGTTTCAGTCACAGCAAGCTATTGCTGCTTACCTGTGTGATTCTGGTGGAGACACACTAGGGGCAGCTGTTCTGGGAGGCCAGTGACATCTGGCAGGGCACAGTGGTAAAGCGTAAAGGTGGAAAACTTCAGTGTCCTTGTTTTCTACAGATTGTTCAGGGCCCAAGCTTCATTTCACTAGAGCGTTTGGACTGCTTCGCTTGGAGCCAAACTGAGTCTAGGTGCACTTTAATTCTACATAAACAATATCTATTATCAAAACAGGTTCCTATGGTGATCAAGGCATTTTCTGATAATGACATTGCCACACTAGTTGTCTGCTTCACTTGGTAATAAAACAGCTTCCATCTTTTAGGAATATGACTTTTGATTACCTGTTTATGAAGAGCTTGTAGCTACTTTGTGTCCTTGACCCGCTAAGTGTTGGGTCCCATGACCTGTGCGTCTGTGGAACTCTCCCTGAAATGAATAAAGGAAATTTCACAATTGAAGCAATTGTAGCAGCACTCAACATCAGATATTGGGACAATTACAACAAGGAGGAAATTTAGATGGGCTACTTCCTCTGTTGTGTCCTTGCTTGGGCATGATAAATGGCTATTTGATATGGCTAAGTGAATACTATACCAGCAGTATTCCCACTTCTGTTGTTACTGTTACTTCCTCCTCATAACCCTGCATGTGAATGTAATTTGGAAAAGAGCTGTGTAGGTACAATGGCTGTTATTTCCATATGTATGGGGGTAATTTCTGAAACGGCTTTTGCTCTTCAGAAATTATTCCCAGTATTCTTTGTTCTTCTGTTTCCAGGCATGAAAGTAGGAGTGGGAAAGCCATGGAACTTCTCTGGCTTAATCAGAGTAGGATATAAAATCACTGAAATTAAAACTGTTTGTAGATATTCCACTTGTTATTTGCTACATTAAATATATTGTGAATGTTTTTACATAATAAAAATCTGGTGGGAATATAGGATGGTTTGTGAGTCATTAGCAAATAAGATTTGTGCATTTTTTCACTTTCATTCATCTTTGCTGCTACAGAAAGGAAAGGCATTGCTTTGTCCAAATATATGAAGGCTGAAACTTAGAGGTAGAAAAAGAAAGAGTTATGCAAGTGGTAGTTCTGTGAACACTTTTTCTAGCAGCAGAGATGTTTTAAATCCTTTAAAGAAGGGTGGGCAGGTTAAATTTTTCTTCACTTGGATCATTTAATTGATATTTGAAGAATTGCATATCAGACTATTACATAGGCAGAATGATAGAGGTGATAAGATGACCTATGTGGAAGTAAGCATTTAGGTCAGCTTTTTCTCTGGATAAAATATCCATGAACTACACCCAGAATTCCAACATGAAAACATAACATTGAATTCTGGTGTACCAAACACCAATTGCAATTTTAAAAACTAGAAAATTTACAGTCACATTGTTAAAATATGCATAAACATGTTTTTTAAGCTGCAGATGGCAGACAAAATATGAGATTTGAGGTAAGCCAAATACTCAGGGCTAGTTACCAAAGTTAAGATTCAGTCCTGTGATCTGAAATTACATTCTTTTTAATGAGAAAGCCTTGCAAAATTCTCTGCTTACACTATAGGTTTCACGTAATAGTATAAATATACTTTTACAATTCCCTTTAGTTTTTGAGTCTCAGCTGTTATGGCAGTGGGACAAGTTGGCAAGTTTCAGTGGCCAAACTGCCGTACTTTGATCACAAATCCAACACATTCTGATATTCAAGTAACATGTGACCATCAAAGAATTTGATCCTGTAGATGATTAATTTACAGTATGTTGGATTAGCTTCTAAAGTACAGTCTGGATAGAGATATTGATCTCTCTTGATAATGATGTTCTACTAGATGCTAATATTTATTTTCAGAGAAAAGTGCATCTTTCTAATATGTTATCTCATGACAGAATGTTTGTGACAGACAAGCTCTCACATTCTGTGTTTTCTCCTGTATTTTTAGAGTTTTGTCTTACAAAATCCTGAGTACATACAGCTACCAGTGTTTCAGTGGAGATTGTTACACACATAAATTCACTGGAATGAGCATTTGTCAAGTTTATGACCAAAATTTTTTTAAAAAAGACTAACAAAACAGGCTCCTGAGTTTACCTTCATGATGTGCCACTAGCTATGTGACTGACACATATGCGTTACAGAGGGAGCAGCTGCAGTCTCAGGTTTTTATTGCTGCTGATATTGATTGCAATTCTGGAGCTTCAGAAAAGCACCTTTCAGAAGGAGAGTATCAACAGCAGTTGTATGAGTAACTTCACCTTCCTCGTCCTTGGGGCTGAGAGGCTATAGCATAGGTTTTTTTCCCAGGTTGCATTTGCTTTCTTTTTGTGAATTATCTCCTGGCAGATTTGTGATAATGCAGTGGGCACTCAGGTTTTTTTTGCCATCTTTTCTAGGGAAATAAGTCCCTTGAGAACATGCTCTATGCCTTTTATTTTTGCCTAGTAAATTTTAAACATTTCAAATTTGGAGGAGTGTGGGCAATATGTTCCTACGAATTTCATGACAATCAGCAGCTGGAGAACATAAACCCAAATTAACGCTCCCCAGTGAGAAAAAGCAAGAACTACTCAGCAGTTTTCTGTTATTTATAGCATAAATGAACTAACCAGTCAGTGTGCATACCTTATTGCATCATAACTGATGTAGTGGACGCTAGGGTTATTGCCTTAGGAAAGAAATTTCTGGGATAAAAAACCCACACATGCTTACAGAGCACGTTTGAATCTATGCCATAGGAGGACATAGTACTGAATTTCTCATGGAGGCTGATAGAGTGAGGAAATAAACTTCGATGTACAGACGTAAACTTCCACTTCTGGGTCTGGAAACTCAAAAGTGCCTCAGGCAGGATGGAAAATAAAAAAAGAGCTGAAAGCAGATGGGAGGGTGGGTAACTGTGGAATGGAGAATAGAAATAGGCAGGAGTCTGAGAACAGGGACCTCTCCTTTTAGGAGACACTGTTGACATTTGGCAACAGGAACTTTTTGCTCTTGGGCAGTGTGAACATCCTGTTTAGGTGTCCCTACCTCAGATTCCAATTTAAACATGAAGATATACATGCACAGCAGTACTCTCCTTCCTGCTGAATTCCATTCTTTGCTTCATAGTATCCCCCCACTCTGTGATTTATGTGGCTTGGCAAGGACCCTGACTCAGTGTCTTCAGGGAATGGACCCTCTCCCAAACAGTTCATTTCATGCTGTTCCTGCCACTAAAGGATAAAAGGTAGAGCTAAGATTTCAACTCTGATATCTCCAGACAAAGTAAATCAGATGAGCAGCATTGCAACCTGGCATTTAGCACAGCAAAAACAACACACTGAGCAGGAAATACAGAGTGGCTTTAGGACAAAAATGAAAAGAAAACAAAAGGTTGTTTGGTTGTCTTTTTCCTTTAGATTTCAGAATTAGTCCCTTTGGTTTTGAATGGGCTTGAAGAAATATTAATCCCCACCATTCAAGTCTTAGGTATTATTCATAGATTCAACTGATTTCAGTGCAGCCATCCTAACATTGCCCATCATATTTGAGTAGCTCCACCATTTCTCATCTGTTTCAAGACCCCATGTGCCAGAACATGGTGTCAGGCTTTGTCTGTGATCTGCTGAACAGCTTCACCTGGCAAAGGGGGCATAAAGCAAGAAAGAGGTGAAGGTGCTGCATGGTATCCAGGGAATATATAGCTTTACAGTAGGAAGCAAGTAAAAAGGAATCCAGTATGAAAGTATCTTTCTTCTCTGCAGCTTAGCACAAATATATCTCCCTAGTCACGTAACCACAAGTGCATGGGAGTACCTATCACTTGACCATACGTGAGTAGTCTCATATTTCAGGGGACAAAAGAGATGACTACATCATTCATAAACATAATCTTTCAGGAAAATCTTACCTCTTCTATGTCCTCGGTTAGACAGTATCAAAGACGTACTTTCTGAAATACTATTAGAGTCACTGTAGTCGACAGAGAGTTGTCTGTAATCCTCTGTTGACCGACTATAATTCATTAATCTGGACCCTTTGTCTGGAAACAAAAAGGAAATATGGTGAATCACATACTTTGATTATAAATCATTGTATCTGCATGATAACATAAATAAGATTTGGCTTGACTAATTTTTATATAGTCCATGGCTGTTTGTCTTCTAATCCGGACTTCAGTTCCTTATGGACCAAGGAAAACTTGGTAACTTCATTCTATTATGAAAATAGTTCTCATAGTTTTCCTCAACCATTCAAAATAAAATCAATCTAATATATTAATTCTATTCTACATGTTTAACTGAAAGGTTGTGAAGTGCAGATAACCTGCAGATTTCTCCTTCCTTATATCTGAGGCCCAAAACCTTCAGCTATAAAGTATTTTTTTGTGTGTGCAGAATGGATAGTGCCCAGACACAATCCACTACCAGACTTGACTGCAAAAATTCAATTAAGGGGTTGTCCTAAGTCATTAGAAAGTACATATTTCTGTTGCACCCTAATTTTACTTTGGCTGCATTGTCTCTTGTCCTTTTCCAGAAACTCTGAAGGTGGTAATTTTTAATTAAAAAAAAAGAAAAAGAAATGGAAAACTGCCTTGAAAAGTGTGACTCACACATTCTCAATGTAAACAACATCCTGATTCACTGAAGTCCTTCAGCAAGTGTAAGCCACGTGACCTGAACCTCTAGAAAACACATAGATCACCCCAGATACATACAAGTAGAAGGGAAATGGCAGGAATTTGTGGCTAACAGAGGCTGAAGATACAAGCATCCCTTTTGGCAGCAGCGGTTTTCACCAGCTTATGCCAGTGTCAATCTGTAAGCTCAGTATCTGAATAAGTGAGCCAGTAGGATTTGAGGAGTGGTTTGTCTCTGTGTTTTTGAAAGAATCTCCTCTTCTTATGACCAATAATACTTAATAGAAATGTTCAACAGGTATTTCAGTGTGTGTTTAAATCTAGCTGAAGTTAATGAAACCTATATCTGATTTGCTGATGAGGAGTTGGATTGTTCATATGCCTAATGTTGAGCATATCCAAAAAAAAGCCTGCACAGCTTGGGTCAGCCTTCCCCTTGCCACAAAATCAGAGATTTCTGTTGAAGTGAACAGTGCAATATGAAGACTAGAAAAAAAGAACTATCTGAACCTGAAGTCCACATTTAGTTACAATTAGAGAATTCCTCTGAGAGATAAGAAAATCTTGATCTTAGTCAAATGAAATGTGAAATTAGTATATGCTGGTTTATTTATATAGTGAGCAGGATTTGGCCTTGTGTTTTGAAATCACTCCAGCAATCCATGTGTGAATTTATAAAGCATCTTTTGAATAGAAAAATGGAACCAAAATAAAAAAGAAACCACAAATCTTTGCCTGAGTAATCAAATAGGAAGGATGAATATATATTCCTTAACAGTAGCAGGATAATTTCACAGAATCCCACTCTTTACCTTCAAAAATACACTGGAGTGTACAAAGTACAAAAATAGTTTTGAAAGTAGTTTTTTTTATATGCACAGGTTTTATGCAAAGGGCTTTAAGAGTCAAATCTGTGCAAGCTGATTCGTTATCATTGCTTCACAGCCCTCAGACTACTGTCCTTTGAGGAAATAAGGAACAGAAACCTTGCTGACTTGCCTTAGAGTCTTTCCATTATGAACTCATTTATATGTAAAGCAATAAATATCCTATCCAACACCACATGTAATCACTACAGAATGAAACTAAACAATTCACCTAGATTGGAAAAGACTCAGAAAAGGCTGGCTGTATCCTTATCTGATAGTTCAGATTATAAGCCTTTCATTACCTTGATGAAAATTCATCTGGGAGGACAGTGGTGAGGTGTCCGATATTTTCTCATGTAGCCTTTTCCTTATCACATGACTTCTGTTAAGCTGAGAGGCTGTGGTGTCTTCGGTGACTACCCACTCTACCTAGAAGACAGTAGTAGTGCAAGTCAATGTCATATGATATGTGGACTTCAGACTCTCATACTGAAGTGATCCTTGCCCTCTGCTTGTCAGAGCGCTGCTGATCTGCTTGCTGTAAGCAACATGATCTTCTCAGATTAACACAAAGCAGGATTGAGTTTTGATGGCTTCATGCTCTCATGCTAGCTGTGTTTAAGAGGGGACACCCTCTATTACAGTCGGAAATAGAGTAAAAGAGAGTGCAAGGGAAAAGGTAATCTCAGAATGTTACTGAATAGTGGCTGAAAACAGAAAAAGAAATATTTGCAGTGTGTTTTCTTCCAGCTTGTCTTCTTTCATGCAGCTTATCAACAAAAAAGGTTTGTTGATATTTCAAATCTTGAAAAAGACTGGTGCTCATTTATTAGACTTCACATGGTCAGGCTTGACTGTATAGCAAATGTTCAGCTCCACTCAAGGACAATGAATGAAATTCTTAATATGATATAAATGTGATTTCTTTGAATTTCACAAAGTCTGAAACCAGAATGGCAATGGGGAAATCTTTTCTCTTGTGTAAAAAGTCCATTCCTTTGGTCAATGTGATGTCTCTGTAATGGTTATGATTGCTTCTGTATTAACCAAAGAAACGAAGATACTCTGAGCACAAAAGCTAGATTTGTATCATTTCCCAGGACTGTAAGAGTGGTGTGAGAGACGGCTTCATTACCTCATTTGCTTGTACGTACGCCCACTCAATTTCCTGCTTAGAAGTCTAGAACCCAATCTCACTTCCTTAATTCATACAAGCATTAACTTCAGGCAATTGCTCACCTGTACCCCATGTTGCTGCTCCCCTCTCTCATCAAAGAAAATGAGATTATTAGAGTATGAGTGTATTACCTACCTCACTGACACTTCCGACAGCAAACTGGACCATCTTCTTTACATAGACATTTGCTGGTAAGGAAGCAGATTCCTTCTGATGTGCCTCACATGCTTCCAGAATTGATTCAGGAGAAAGTCTTTTATGTGGCAGATCTTCACATAGTGTCAGCAAGAGCGTGTGTAGTTGGTCACTCAGCTGGAGGGACTGAATCAAAATGGAGGTACTGTTAAATGACATCTCCTAGTGGTTTCAAATCCTGTGTAAACTGTGACCAGGAATTTCTGTAAGCCTTTCACCCTGAGTGAGAAAAGGACACTGAATTCCTTTAGAGTTGCAAAAAATTCCTGTTTGGGTTTGCGTGGCAAGATTTTGGTAGCGAGCGGTTACAGGGTTGGCTTCTGTGAGAAGCTTCTAGGAGCTTCCACTATGTCCCATAGCGCCAGTGCCAGCTGGGTCCAAGATGGACCCACCATTGGCCAAGGCCAAGCCCATCAGCAATGGTGGTAGCACCTCTGGGATAACATTTAAGAAGGGGAAAAAAAACCCCAAAACTGCAATTGCAGCCAGAGAGAGGAGTGAGAGTATGAGAAACAGCCCTGCAGACACCACTGGCAGTGAAGGAGTGGGAGGAGGTGCTCCAGGCACCAGCGTAGAGATTCCTCTGCAACCCATGGTGCAGTCCATGGTGAAGCAGGCTGTCCCCCTGCAGCTCATGGAGGCCCATAGAAGAGCAGAGATCCACCTGCAGCCAGGACCCCATGCAGAGCAGGTGGATGCCTGAAGGAGGCTGTGGCCCCATGGAAAACCTGCACTGGAGTAGGCTCCTGCAAGACCTGTAGACCAGTGGTGATAGGAGCCAATGCTGGAGCAGTTTTGCTGGCAGGACTTGTGACCCTGCAGCCCACACTGGAGCAGTCTGCTCCTGAAGGACTACACGCCATGGAAGGGACCCACGCTGGAGCAGTTGGTGAAGAACTGCAGTCGGTGGGAAAGACTCATGTTGGAGAAGTTAATGGAGGACTGTCTCCCATGAGAGGGACCCCATGCTAGAGTAGGGAAGAAGTGTGAGGAGTCCTATCCCTGAGGAGGAAGGAGTGGCAGAGACAACTTGTGATGAACTGACCCAAACTCACATTCCCTGTCCCCTTGTGCTGTTGAGCAGGAGGAGGCAAAGAATTTGGGAGTAAAGTTAAGCCCAGGAAGAAGGGAGGGGTGGGGGGAAGGTGTTTTTAAGATTTAGTTTTTATTTCTCATTATCCTACTCTGATTTGATTACTAATAAATTATTTTTATTTATTTTCCCAAGTTGAGTCTGTTTTGCCCATGCTTGTAATTGGTGAGTGATCTCTCCCTGTCCTTATGTCAACCCATAAGCCTTTCATTATATTTTTCTCTGCCCTGCCCAGCTGAGGAGGATAGAGTGGCTTTGGTGGGCACTGGGCATCCAGCCGGGGTCAACGCACCACAATTCCAGACAGGTAGCATAACAGCACTAAGTGAAGCCTCTAATGGGATCCAGGATAGCCTTGGAGGGAACTGATAAGTAGAGTCATCAGCTGGTACAGGAGCTTCTTGGTGACAGACAACAGCTCAGTCTGCTCCATAGCTTTGCTAATTAGACTGTGAATCTTAAAGATTCATGCAAGTAAGATGTGGCACTATTAGCTGCAAAAAGGTAAGGAGTTATACCAGCCAAAATTGTCACCATAGAGACCAGATACTTAAATTTTAGAGTCATTTAGCTTATAGAGCCTTTTCTCTTACAGTGTGTATACCCATGAAAGGGAGGTTAAATTTACTAACAGCTTGTGCTCTTCTAATCAAAAGAATGCAATTAGAAGCATGGATATAGAAATGAAGAAAAATGTATGCTTACAGATCTTTGAAAGGATTCTAGGTAAGCAAGAAATGCAAAATTTCAACTAGCAGAGATGCTGGTAGAATTTGCTCAGAAATAAGGAGAGTTACTTAGTTTTATTGCAACATCTCATTCTTTGAAAAAGCACATAAATGTGCACAGCACCACAATCATGCCAACATTATGTTTTTCTTTTAACCTTTCCTATCTTAGAATCATAGAATCATTTATGTTGGAAAAGACCTTTAAGATCATTGAGTCCAACCACAAACCTAACACTACCAAGTCCACCACTAAACCATGTCCCTAAGTACCACATCTACATGTCTTTTAAATATGTCCAGGGATAGTGACTCAACCACTTCCCTGGGCAGCCTGTTTCTTATTACAGTCTTGAAATAAATAATCTTCATTCTTAAAAGGAAAGTACAATTCATCTTAATAGGGAACAACTCTGTTTTTTGATGAGGAAAGAAAAAAAAAAAGGTAAAGATAAGGCCTGACTAAATTCCTGATTTGGATGAACTGGTATATTGGTGAAATCTGGACCTTGATGCAAGCTTTCCAATTCTTTCTAGTGGTCCAAAATATAAGCCCCGACTACCGAGACTTCAGATTATGCCTCTCAATCTTTAAGCCTACCAATATAAGACAGAATTAAAAAAATAAAAAAATATTTGTGTTACTGGCCTGGTTTGGAGGAACCTGGTAGTCTGCTGACCAATAGAGAGTCATTCCCAAGGAGTATACCAACATCTGTCAAAACAGAAAAGGAAATCCTTCATGAAGTCAACATTAAATACAGAAAAGCCTCATACTAGAGAGACCATCTTTTTTTTTGTCTTTGGTCCCAAAATGGCAGAAGCCAGATATTTTTTTAAAAACTAGACTAGAGGAAACATATATAGAAGTACAATAGTGACTCTTGGCTTATGGACTTGATAGCATGCAATGAGTATTGTTCAGCTTGAGGGGCTGAGCCAGGCTGCCCTCTATCCAATGATGCCATGAGTAGGAAAAGAAATTTGTACTCCTTTCTTAGTTTTGAAGTTCTCCCATTGGCAAATAAAGGTCTCCCCTACATGTAGGACTGACTAGCAGTCATGTCCAGGAAGAGGATTACTGGAGTAGGGGTCATCTACTCCAAAGCTTCATGTTTCTGCATAGCATCTAAGTGATCAGTTATATGGTGATCAGAAACTACCGTGTTCTGCCTGAGGGAAATATGCACTGATGTGATCCTAGTTGTATTTAAAACTTTTAGGTACCTGAGTGTTGGATGTTACTGTCTTGCCAGAGAGACTCATTTGGCAGGGAAAAGAAAAGTAAATCGTTAACAAAGCTGAACATATTTCTGCCTTTCTGGGAGTGCTTCCACTCTGATTATATAGATACTGCAGTCCTGCTGCTTCTGGGATTACAGTTACCATATCTGGTCAAACGTCATGTTCATAGAAATATTCTTCCTTTCTGTGGGACTTTATAAATAATACATTTCTGCAGACCTTGAGTGCAGGCTTCTCTTGCCAGCTAACCTACCCCGCACGCACCGGAGCCCCACCGCGGGGAAAGCAGGGCATCATACGGATACCGCCAAGCCAAGCCTTCAATTTAATGCTGCGCAATACAGGGTTAAATACCTGTACACCTGCTACACACGTGAACGCACCTGCCCCCCTGCACCCATGGACCCATCCATGCCCGCCACGCACCTGCCCCCTGCACTCATGGACTTATCCGTGCCCACCACGTACATGGACACACCTAACCCCTGCACTCATGGATTCATCTGCGTCCAGTGCGTGAGTCGCCACGGACCACCCCTCCAGCGTACATGCATCCCTTCTAACGTTACCCCACACTTGAGGACTGATGTTCAGAATTGATTTTGATGTTGACATGCATGCTAGTCTAATGGTGAGAGCTGCAAAATACATGAAAATATTTCTAACTGTTGCCTAATTTGTTTAGCATTACTAGAAATGGAGTTTGACAGCAGATACCTGGCATGGTGCTGCATTAAAACCCACAAGCTTGTCTTCATGAAGTACTGTCAAGATTTACTTTGTAATATACCTTACCTTTGTTAGTCCAACGCGCTGGTTTTTACTTTGTCTGTGGAGCAATTCTGGTGCACTGAAAGGGACAGCTTCCGTCTGAGATGCATTGTTTTGGAAGGACAAACTTCCTTCAGCATACAGTAGTACTGACCACGGACAAATCACAGAGATGCCAGGGTCTGAAAAATGTTGAAGAAGATAATGGAGTTTTTAGTGTTGAATTTACTGCACTCAGAAAATTGTACTGCTGGCATCTCACCTGCATAGCCAAATCCATCACTGAAGTTTCCTGGAGATGTACCCAGAAGTCAGTGGAATCATGTTCATTCATGCCTGGCTGATTTTGCCAGCTGGAATTCAGTGATGGTTAAAGACTTAATTTCTCTCTCACATATTTTCACACATATAAACAATATATTGATTTCAGTGGATTTCTGAAGCCTAGGAAAAGGCAGAATTACATCCCATGGGTAGATTCTGGAGATCTTGACATTTTTGGTAGATCTTTTTATGTGAAGCACAAGAGAATATCAGAAGAGAAGAACATTCCTTCCAGTAAAGCATGAGAAGTTAGCTTCCATTAAGTTGCATGACCATGGTACAAATCTCTTCTCTGCGGTGATACTTTTTTGTTCTGTGTGCTGCTTATAGTCACTCAGCTCTGCATTTTAGCAACTTGTCTTTCAGCATATTGTGTCTAGCAAAGCCAAGTTACTCTGACAGAAAGTCAACGTCAGGATTCTCTTTTTATTTCCATTGTACAGATGAAACTGATACAGAGCTCAGCTGTGATGACTACACCGTGTCAGTCAACAGAAGCAGTAGAAACAAACTTCCCAAGTCCCAGTGCTATAACCAGCTAAGCTTTTCTTTGTGTGGAAATATCATTTCCAACTAACCTGAACTTTGAGATTTTTTTTTTTTTTACCAGAATGCAAGTGTGAAAACTGCCCAGACTAAAACTTAGACAGATTCCACCAGTAACATGATCAGCCATGACATTTTAGCTTTATTCACATTCAGTCTTTCTGTCTGCATGTCAGTTCTGTTAAAAGAGAGGGGATATTTCAAACGAAAGTGTTTTCAAATGATAAATGTAGACTCCTAAACCTGACACGGTCCTGAGGAAATTAATAGGCATAATGTCCCTGACCAGCCTCACTTACTTACCCCCATTCTCTGCCTAGTTCCAGAATCCAGTCTGAAGTATGGTGTAGAGTGCCTGTCTCCAGCTCAGCCACAGCCATGCCTTGCCTGACTGTAGACCTCATTGATCCTGACCCAGAGGCTGACTTCCCAGCTTGACCTCACACTTGCCTTGTATCATTGGGCTGTCTGACCCCGGTTGCCCACACCAGACCTGATCCTGACTCAGCTTCCTAGATTGACCTCGGACCTGCCTTGTCACCACAAACTTGTGTGGTGGTCTGGATTCTCAGCTGTCAACCCCAGACCTGCTCTGCTCATCTTATTTGGGTACTGTGGGACAGGGGCCTGGCTGGCACAGCCCCTGCCCTGCCACCCTTGTAACTGTGCTTGGGTCTGGGCTTCGTGTCTCTTAGGGAACAGCTTGCCACTTGCTGTTCCCTGAAAAAAATCCATTTGAAGGTGTCTCAGTAAAGGACTGGATTCTTCTTGTAAAGGGCTGAGTACTCTTAAAAAAATATCACTGCAGAGATCCACTGAGGTTGGCTCCCGTGGTCTAAAGCAGGAGTGGAAGCAGGAGGATGTGCAGTCTTCTGCAAACACTCCACACTTGCATAGATACATTAAGTGAATTTGACCAAAGACATCCAAGTGATTTCATTAAAAAATTCAAGCATTTAAGATCAATCTCTTCACTTTAGAAAGAGGAAAAGCTTAATTAACTATGGCAATATTTAGATATAGAGTCCCTGGAAATATAGGTAATTAGAAAAAAAAAAAAAAAGGTTGGCTGTTGAACCACTCTCTTCAGTCTAGACTGTGAGAACAGACCATTCAGATCACCATAGAAGAGCTCAGAAACATGCCCTAAATGGTTTGGTATTTTAGCATTTAAAAACTATATATTTAAAAAATGGCTACTAAGTTCTTATGCATGGTGACCTTTATATCAGGAAAATGGATGGTAAAAATGGGTAAAATGTTAAGCTGGGAACTCATATACATCTAGGAGGTTTGTATAGCCAGAGGACCCAGACATTCAAGACTTACAGACCACTGGTATTTGCAACAGTTTTGGTATTTACTTCTTTAGAAAATTAAAGGTCTAAAAATTATCAGCTAGCCTTCTCTTTTGCTCCTTCCTCATTCTCTGTACTTTTGTATGCAAATACAAGTAGCACACGCTGGGAAGTTTTAGAAATAGATAGCCAGCTTGTACTTTAGCCTTGAAGACTACCTGGCCTTCTGTAATGTTGGCCTGTAGACAAGTCAGCATACCTGCCTAACGAGTCAGTGCCCAAACACACTGGAAATATTGCTATAGCAAGTGGTGCTGACCATCACCAGGTCTAGCAGGATTTATTACATCAAGCACATGCAGCGCAAACACGGTGGTACTAGCCCTAAGATGCTGATTCCAGAAAAAATATAGCTGTAATTAAGCAATGTGGAGCCAGAGATATGTCTTAGTCAACTGGGATGATCGCATGCAGAGGCAGTTCACCTTTGCTGCCCTCCAAGAAACTGGAGCACTGAGGATTCAGCTTCAGAATGAGTCCAATTTGGACTTCTAGACTTGAGCTCTCTAAAGACATGTTTGAGTAGCCTTGCACTTGACCTATAGACCAGTTTGGTTCTGCATCCCTACTTCCTCTTGTTTACTTTTCATCTTCTGATCATAATACCCTAAATTTATCAGGTGCAGCATAGGGAACATAGGCTGACTATCTCAATAAGTCCTTTTTTTTTTTTTTTTAAGCAAGAGATCAGGAAAGCATAGTGTCAGCTTAGTGTCTGGCATATAGTTAATAAGCTGTGATGGACCTGAACTGAATCTATCCATGTGGTTATCTCTGTGCTGCACTCCTTTGCACATTCCTGGTGCATGTCTTGTTTGGGCTGTTCTATCCTCTTGTCACACTAGATAGTAGAGAATTGATGGTATAGTCAACCTGCTATACTGTTCCAGTCCATTAAAAACTAGTTGGTAATAAAACTTCACCCCTCCAGCTATAACAGAAGTTACACATAACTTGTTTTCAGTATTTTGCTTCTACATGCTCATGAGGTAAGAACACATCTCATTCATTCTCCCCTCAAAAAGGAATATCTATTGTCATAAACAGTTCTCAAAATGTGAGAGGTTGCTCAGCTGTGCTTTCTCATACAGCTGGCCTGCTTGGCAAGCATTCATCATGATGACTTTATGATAAGCCATTATGATAAGTCAAATTATTATCAACAAGGATAAAAGTCTCTTACTAGCTGAATGAGGAGCCATGTGAATTTGCCTGTCCTCCTCTATCAGTACATGAAGGACATGATCCTAGCTGGCAGTTCATTTTTTGTGTGTGTGTTATTCAGACTTTAGGAAGACTCTTTTGTCCTGTTATATCATGTGTAGTTGTACTTAGACACATCTGATGTGTAATTTGAAAAAAAAAAAAACAAAACCAAACCAATTGTGTGATGATCTTTTTTTTTGTAGACAAAACAGTCTAGATGTAATCACAGCAGCACTGAAAGATTTCTCATTTTTATTAGCAATATGCTATTATTGCCATTAGTGCTTTTTGTCTCAGAAAAAAAAAAAAATCTCAAAAGAGCTAAAATAACTCAAGAATTAATTTCCAGCAGTAAGAACTATAAGAAGATACTTTCACCTCACCTTTGTGAAGATCCTCCAGAAGCTGCACTGTGGCCAGGTACAAGAGTGCCCATATTTCTTCTTCCTCCAAGGGGCTTCCTTTTGCCCACAGGACCTCGGCCAGTGTCACACAGGAACTGCTCATGCCTGCTGCAATACAAACCAGATTTTGGATATGCTAAAGTAGACTGAATTTGCTCAAAGCAAACCATACTGATTACAACCGTACCCTTCTCTCACAATAAGAAATATTTTGTGAACCACCCTGCTTCTTTGTTCACAAAAAGTAGGTATTGTTGATCTTTATCTTAATCTGAATAAAATTAACTAAAGGAAACCAAACTAAGTGACATACTGTAATCTTTTTCAGCCATTTTCCTTATCATTTGTAACCAATCACAAGATTCTGTGAGGCAAATAGTTTTTACTCAGGAGATCCTTCATTAATATGTACTGTTCAGACTTTGATAGTGGTTATTTGAGTGACAGGACATTGATTTTGCTGCTTCATTTGATGCTCTTGTCTATTGAAACATGACAGAGTTAATCTAAGAGAAAAAGAATGGCAAAGCAAAAGAAATGCATGAAAGGTTTATAAACACAGTCCAACAGAGCAATTGAGTTTAATTCATTGCTCAGCAGATTGATCAGTACAAGCTTGTAGACTCTTACTGAACTCATTGATGAGAGATTTTCTTGGTCAGATACCCACGACTCAGGACTTGCAGTTCATCCATACCAATATACATATAAACTTGCTTTGTTCCACTAAACCAAATTAAAATATTATTCCCTCTATGAGCTGCTGAATAGTAATTTAGTGGCTCCCAGCACACTGCCCTATCTGACTGGTATAAAAAACCTCACATACTGCAGAAGAATGTTGGTCCACACACTCTCCCTGTTTTGTCTCAGATATAATGCAGCATCAGATCATTTAGAAAAAGACATCCTGTAGTGAATCATAATTTAATGTCTTACTCATTGGAAAAGTATTTTCCTAACCCCAGCCAACTAGAAACTGACATGTGACTTGAAGTATCAAGGCTTATTTTCCTCCAAATGATTTATCATATTAAATATTGTCAAAGAAGGTTTTGTTCTTCACAAATGTGTCTAATTTTTCCATTTCACCAGTTACAGATTTCTGTAATTTACTAATCTAGGCAGAGCTGCTCTAGGTCTACAGACCTGAAAGGAAAACTGAATCCAAGCGTACAATTTGCTAAAAATTTTTGAACTTAATTTACACTTGTGTGGTTATTATCTTGTAACAGTGAGCTCCATAGGTTCATTGTATGCTGTGTAAATAGGGGCGTAATAAGAAAAGTTGGAAGTGATCCATCTGTTGCTTTGAGGCTCTGACACTGTAGACCACCAAGTGAGGACATTAGAGGCTAGGATGCTATTGACATGTCTAGGATTATAAATGCCACTGTAAAATGACTTCACTTACAGCCTGAAAACAACGCTTACCCTCTAACCATTCCATCACTCTCTGTACATAGCCCACTTACTGCTAGCATTTGCTCTCTGCCTGCAATAGAATTTACTGTCTCCTACAGCTGATTTCTCTTCCTGACTCTTGTTTTTTATGCAGTCTTCAAGGGGTCACTGCAAGAGCATTACAATGTTCTGCAGGACCAACTTGTTGCTGATTAATAGACTACTCAGACTTTGATTCAAGGGGTCTTGTCAAGGCTCACTAACTTCCAAACAAGGAATAACAACACTGGAAGAATGATCCCTTGCTGCAATCACTATGGGATTATGGACCAACCTAGTGACACTTTAAACAGAACCAGAATCCTAATTTTAGTCTCTGTAGCTTCAAAGGATAGTAAAGCTTCTTAGGAACCTAACCTTAATTAGAAGAGACAGACAAATCTTCTTAATCTAAGCCATAGCCATTTCTCTCAGTAATAAATTACTGTGATAGCATTTCACTTAACCCTGTGGTACTGAGGCTGAGCAATGAATTCACATCCCCAGAACTAGAATCTATCTGGCTTCTCCATATGGGTAGTCCACCAGACTGTACATAGTTCTGTTTTATTTGAGAGTGTGCTGGCGGAAGGGGCACTGCATCCTCTATTTTAGATAGAAGTGCCTATACCAAGTGATTTTAGTGCTGATATTTCTAACTAGCTTATGTTACTCACAAGTAACTATCCAGAGTGCAGGTGTTACAGCTTTATAGAGCCAAAGTGAAATCAGCAGTTACACCAGGGCTGCTTAACTTTTGTAATGAATGTTTTTTTTCTAGAAGTAAGGTCTCAGATCAGTACTAAGTATGACTTAAATGAATTCTGCTAGCCATGATGTGCAAACTTCTAAAAATTATTAGATTTTACGGCCATGGAAATCATAATCTCTTTAAAGTGTAATAAATTATTGCTTTAATGAAATGTAGAGTTAAGCAATGTGTTATTTTACAAGAAAATTGGCAACTGATTTTTAAACACACTCAGAATGCCCTGCAATTCTGGGCTGTATTTTTTACTTTTGCTTTACAAGACCAGTATGATGTGATATTTGACAAAGATATAACTGTGTGAGTGCCTGAGGAAAAAAATACATTTAATTTCCTTTTATAAGTCAGTCTACACTATGTATATGATATGAGAGTATAAGTGATATAAAGATATTTTTATCATTGTAGCACTGCATATATTAATGGTCCTCAATTAAATAAAAACTGTGATCCAAAACCAAACAATTCTGACCTTCAAAGAAGCTATAACCAATAAGGCAAAGTAGACTAATTAGGAGGCAAGGAAAAAGTTAACAACAACCTTGCAAAAAGGGACTTGATTGTTCACAGTAACACTACACATCAGGAAATTATGCTAGATCTAGTTGAGCCTGCAAGGAAAAATTAGAGCAGCAGAATGTAATCACCCACTTTGGAGTTTGGCCAGGATAGAGAGGTTAACGGTTTTGTGCCTGGAAAAAATAGCAAAGGGCTTTCAGTGTCAGTTCATGCTCTGAGGTCAAAGGCGAAACCTCTGCTGACTTCTATGGAAGAAGATAGTGCCATCCAAATTGGCAAATTAGCCTAAAATATCCTCCCCATTCTAATCTTTGCAACACATTCGTTCATTACATGGACTGTCTCAAGTCAATAGGTTTTCCCCTGGAAGAATTTAACCTACTCTTCTTGCATAGATATGAAAAGTACACTGAAGTGAGGCTAACCCATCATTTTGCCACAAACATCCACCAATTTATCATATTTCTTTTTAAACTATTCTATTCTATTTCAGTACATTTTGTTTTATTGTATATGCAAGCTTTCGTCCAAACAGTTATTGAATTCTAGGGTTGGTGAAAGAAATTGAATTTATTATAAAAGATGATGAACTACAGCTTTGCATCTGAATTTAACACTTAATAGCAATCATGCATTAGTAATTTCACTTGCCAGGGCCACTTTACATGTAATTTGGCTTTATTAGATTTGGTAATCTTATTTAGTGAAATGTAAGGGAGTAACTTGGCTTTTGTCAACCTTCATCTTTACTTTTGCTGCTTTGTTGACAGTATAACAACAACAAAAGAGCTAAAAGCTATTACTTTTGTAGGAAAACTAACTTTCCCTTATCAAACAAAATCATGTGAATTAAACATCCTTAAGGAGAATGGGCCACCTGAATTCCTAACTAAATGGCAGCCCTTTTCACACAAGCCTATCAGAGGGAATTTACTGGCAAGTTGTTTCAGCTGTAGAAATCAGTTTCTATAGCATTAACGTCTTAGTCCATTACCTGGATGATGGTGAAGAAGCAGATGAAAAAGGGGGATCATAGGACATAGCAGTGAATAAGACGGTGAGGAAGGAGAAATCACATTCAGGTTTTGAAAATATGGGTTCAGGTTTGTTTCTTGTCTACTTTTAAAGGCATGAAGCAGTAACATTGGCTGGATGTCACACTCAATGTGTTGCAGTCAATGGCTCAATGTCCAAGTGGAGACCAGTGACATTCCTCAGGAGTCAGTATTGGGCCCAGCCCTATTTAACATCTTTGTCAGCAACACGGACAGTAGGATAGAGTGCACCCTCAGCAAGTTTGCCAATGACACCAAGCTGTGTGGTGTGGTCAACATGCTGGAGGGAGGGATGCCATCCAGAGGGACCTTGACAGGCTGGAGAGGTGGGCCTGTGCCAACCTCATGAAGTTCAACCAGGCCAAGTGCAAGGTCCTGCACATGGGTTGGGGCAATACCAAGCACAAACACAGGCTGGGCAGAGAATGGATTGAGAGCAGCCCGGAGGGGGAGGACTTGGGGATACTGGTTAATGAGAAGCACAATATGCGCCAGCAATGTGCACTCGCTGCCCAGAAAGCCAAATGCATCCTGGGTTGCATGAAGAGAAGCATGGCCAGCAGGTCGAGGGAGGTGATTCTGCCCCTCTACTCCACTCTTGTGAGACCTCACCTGGAGTACTGCATCCAGCTCTGGTGCAGTAAGGGCATGAACTTGTTGGAGCAAATCCAGAGGAGGGCCATGAAGATGATCAGAGGGCTGAGGCATCTCTCCTATGAGGACAGGCTGAGAGAGCTGGGATTGTAGAGCCTGGAGAAGAGAAGGCTCCAGGGGAGACCTTATAGCGGCCTTCCAGTACCTACAGCAGGCCTACAAGAAAGCTGGAGAGTGAATTTTGACAAGGGTGTGTAGTGATAAGACAAGAGGTAGTGGCTTTAAACTGAACAAGGGTAGATTTGGATTAGATATAAGGAAGGGATTCTTCACTATGAGGGTGGTCAGGCACTGGAGCAGGTTGCTCAGAGAAGCTGTGGATGCCCCATCCCTGGCAGTGTTCAAGGCCCAGTTGGATGGGGTTTTGAGTGACCTGGTCTAGTGGAAGGTGCCCCTGCCCATGGCAGGGGGATTAGATCTAGATGATCTTTAAGGTCCCTTTCAACTCAAACCATTCTATGAACAGATTTGCCCCATTTGGGCATCCTGAAAAACAACTGGAAATGAGAACTTTGACAAAAAGTTTGTGTATAAATGCAACAACAACAAAGTATTACCTTTGAGTAGGAACCAAGCATTCTGTGAACTGGAAAGGCTTCTATCAAACCAGAAATGCCTTTCAATCTTTACTGCCTGGAAGCTCTTCTTGCAAAGGTCTTGTCTTTCTTCTGACTGAACATCCAGTTCTGCTTCATTACTCTATCTGTATATTGCAAAATACCCAGCTGGAAACTTAACCAGCTTTTAAATTGCTGAAAGGTGTAAACAGACAGATTTGGTACACAGTTGTGTCTGAGAAAGGTGTATTGCCTATTTATGGTTTGGACATAAATGCCCATCACAGCCCCTGTACTAGAGGTGACTAACTAATTTTGACATGAGTGAGCCAGAGAGAGGCCACACAGTTAGGTCCTCTGGCATCTGAGAGGTTGCTAACCTCAGCCACTAACCTCACTAAGAGAGTATGAGTGTAGGCTTGTACTGACAGGCAAGTGAGAGGGAGTTTAGAGTGTAACCTCTTGCATCTGCACCACTATATCCAGAAAAAGTTGTCTGCTCACAACAGTATGTAAGCTGGTGTAAACCTGCTGCTCGTGAAGACACATGAAGTTGGCTAATACTGATTTTCCTTAATTTAATGACTATGCTGTGTGGAAGTATCTGATTCTCCATTGGTCACTTTCAAGGGCAACTTTAGAGACAAGGAATTGTTTCTTCTAGTGCTGCAGGACACACCAATAAAACTACATACAAGTCTATAAAAATATGGTCTTTAGCCAACTTTCTCTAGATACAGTATTTTCCTGAGCATTCTGTCCCTTTCAGCTGTTTTACTCCAATTTCTTAGCTATGTCTAGCAGTCTCCTTTAGACCTCAGATGCTGCCTGGTAATCTAAAACCACCTCCTGTAAATAAATGGCCAAAACCAAGGAGACCCAATCCTGCTTCGGCATAGCCAAAGGCAAAATTTCTTGTATCAATGGCAGCAAGATGAAGTGGGGGGGGGGAAAAAAAAAAAAAACAACAAACTTTTTGGAAGAAGGGACTTAGAGGACCTCAGGTGCTATTCTGCAAGATGTCGAGCAATCTGCTTTTAAATCTAAGCTGATCAAATGCCAGGAAAGATGGGAACTTGCAGTGACATTTTCCTAGGGTGTTGGAGGGCTAATAGACTGATTTTAAGGGCTGAAAAGTGGTACATAGCAGACAAATTAACAAGACAGACTTGCTAATTCTTAAAAATCTTTTAGAATGAAAGGCAGATAGAAAAATGCATTTTTAGTCAGCATCCTTTTACTTGACATGAGGTGCTGGCCAATGGGTTAATTAACTTATCAAGTAATGTAATTTCTAAATACACCCCGGTGAGGACTTTGACCTAGACAAAATTAGTCTATCCTATCTCTATTTTCCTCTGTGGTTCCACCCCTCAAAGATCAATAACTTACAGTAATGCATTGCTTTGAAGTGCCTTATGTTTAAAAGTAGCCCAGTAATGAATTTGTATCTTTACATCTTTATGACACAAGAGTTCAGAAACTTCATTAAAGGGACCGAAAATTCATTGAAGACTAGAAGTAAATTAAAACACAAATAATATCTAAGGGCAAGATAAATACTTTTTTAATATCAAGTATTCCAGATACCCTAAGAAGAGTTATTGCAGCCTATCTCAGGACTTCCTGCGCAACGAATCAAACTTGGAATACAAAACTAGAGGGATTAAAAATAGGGCCAATATTAACATTTGTATTGAGAAAGTTTTGAAATAATTAGTGATAATTCCAAAGTAAATTGACAAAATTTACAAACAGTCTGTCCCGAGCCTAGCAGTAGATTGATGTGATATGACAAAGGCAGAACACTTTCTGTAGTCACAAGTGCAGAATGAATGGATGCAGCTAGCTTCTCGCTGCCTCTGACTTCCCTGAGTCATGGGAGCAAGGACAGCATTTGGCACAAACCTGAACCTGGGCCAGAATCACATCTCTGCATTATGTAGGAGGTACCTCCAGGGAGATACTTAACTGATCTCATTATGCCCTTAAATATTACATAGTTATAAATGTGAATGTAGAGACATTTTGTAAAAATTATCCTAGTATGCGTACAGATTTACAGAATAATTTCTGAACTGAAATAGGAAGATAGGGCTTGCTTTTTTATAGAGGCAGAAGATTATTGCATAGTACATACGTATTAAACTGATTCTGGATCTCTACAGATAGTTTGGGATCAATGAAATAATTCTGCCCCATTCAAGAGCGTCTACACTTAAATACTCTTAAAGGAATAATTTTCACATCTTTTGTGGCTCAAAGCTACATGTTGTTTGGTTCTTTAAAAAAAAAATTCCAAACCCGGTAATTTGGAATACTCTGTGGAGATTTTTAGAGGTGTTTGTCTCCAAAATGACCAGGACTCAGTATTTAGAAGATACTGAAGAAGCACTGAAAGTTGGGACCAAACTGTCTATCAGTGAGAAGCCTAAACCTGTTTTGTTTTGCATCTGATTCATAACAATCCATGAAACTGTAACATGCAATGGGCTAGAGAAGAAACAAGATGATCACTTCAGTCTATAACTGTGAGCTTTGGATAGGGTCTGACTCTATCTATTGTGTTGATGACAGTTCTGGTTTAATACTTCATGTTGTATTCTCTTTTTGAAGAACAGTACACTACCATAAGACAAATTAAGCTGATCAAAAATATAGTATAGAAATTATTTACTAAGAAATGACAAATAAGTGTATTGTTTTTATAGGCACTATTCATCTATAACACTTAAAACTGAAAACTCAAGTAAATTCTCAAATAGCAGATTCTCAAAATGTATTAAAATGTGGTTGAAATTGAATTAAGGGAACATTGTTGCTATCACCAAACTAAGGACTGCTACTGATAATCATAGGGGAAATACAGAAAAAAAAAGGTATTGAAAATAAATGTAATATAATATCATAATCATAACTCTATGAATATTTTAGAAAAACAAAAAATTAAAGTATCTGGGGGGATTAGATGCCCTCACTGTGTACTTTAAACTTTTAAAAATGTCTAAAACTCTGAGCTTGTTGTGTATGCATCTTAGGGCCAATACAATAACTCTTTAATATATTTAAAGTCAGTTCTTGATACAGGATGTCACTCATGACAACATGTTTTTTACCTGGAGATATAACTAGATAAAAAGCTGCATAATTACTAATTACTTTGCTTAAGTACAACCTCCTATATTTCAATGCTGCTTGTCCATAAAATACCAATAAATTTTAGCTACATGAAAAGCTGGAAGAGACTGAAAAGAACACAGTTTTTGAAAGATCTAGTTTAAAATTAATTTATATCACAACATGATTTACTCACATATATTCTATATGCAAATTTTATGCTCTTGCTCTTTCTACACTTGTTATTATAATTTTGGAAAGAATATACTGTATTGCTCATAGCAGAGAGATGAATCTCAATAAGTATGAAATTCAACTCTGAAATATGAGGTGGAAATTTATGGGTTTATAATTTGAACAAACACTTAAAATGATGTTAAAAATACGTGTTCAAATAAAGTAGGCAGGGGGAGCCAAATCTGTAAACATTGACAAGTCGTTAAGGGAGTTGCCTTGTTGCTAAAGCATTACTTTTCTTTAGAAAGATTATGTCACAGAAATTATAGCTGTCATGACACAGCCTTCATTATATGACATTTTTTTCACTCTCTAACATAAATTTATTTTATTTCCTTTCTAGAAACATGCACTTCAATCAATAGGAGAATTAACCAGACTGTTGCAAAGTATTCAGCACTTAAGGGGAATAAAATCTCGTTGCTGAAGAGAGACAAATTTCATTGCTAAAAAATCATAAACTTCTCTTGGGTTGGGCCAATCTTTAAAACACTTGATCGTTGAAGGAGAAAGTTGAAATCTGATTCCTGAACACTGTGGTTATGTGCCTCTGTAATGAATTTAATGAGCTGAGTGGTAAAGGTGTTAAGAGATGTGGCTTTATAACAATATCTATGGACATTGCTCCTCAAAGATACAAAATATTACTGACGCCCAAAGAAAATGTAGAACTCAGCATACTACAGAACAAGACTTACAAGGCCAAATTCTGATTTCCTCTTTACTTCAAAGGGAACCCACCTGTGAATTTCAGGAGAGAATATTACACTGTCTGCAGTTGGTTTGCAAATAGATATTCTTTCAATAGAAATGTATTAAACTTCTCACTGGATAACTGCATTCAAAAGAAAGTGGTGCTATGTTTGTTCTTGCTAAGTTTATATGCCCTATCGTCTCCACCCTGGCTGACGTCAAACCCCAAGGATCTCAGAGAATATCTATCTATAATTGAGAGCTACTGTCATTATTTTATTTTTTTCATGCACCTTTCATTAAAAGCTCATTCTACAAGAGAGCATAATGGTGGCCTAGAACTGAATCTAATACATCTAATATGTAATCTACAATACGATGCTTCAAAGATTAAAGCTTCAAAGAGATGCTATCTGCTGCTGCAGTGCTAGAAATAGTAGTACAGTAGAACTCCAGCACCTTAGTACTATTTCTCTGTTACGTTTATTAGCTTATGTCCTCTTTTAGGCATTATGTAATTCCCTCCAATGAGGCAGCCTCATTCCAAAACCAGAAACTGGGAATGAAGAGACAAATGAAGTGCTGATGCTGAGGTTAAAATGTAGCACCACAACACATGTAAAAGAACCTGAGTAGGCTTTACTTTAGCCTCTTCAGATGCCAAACAAAATGAAGTCCCCAAGTAAAGATTAAGAGCTAAGATTTTAGCATATACTGTCCAGGCTTCCCAAAGTCTCTCCATAGCTTCTCGAGCAGCTGATCCTACTGTAGTCAATGCTGCTGTCACTTGGATATTGTTAATCCATCAGTCAAGTACTCTAAATTTAGTTTTTGAGTCCTGAAAGTGTCAGTTATACATTTGTTCACAGTAGAGAGATATCCAAAGTTTCTGATCTTGATTCTGCTGCTGACTGGTTCTATCAGCTGAGAAAGTCTCAGTGCCTTCCTTCACCACATTACTGAGGTTGATGCAGTTTGCTATTGTTAGTGATCCACTATAGACATAAATAGTAAATTACCATGAATTATATTCCTCTGGAATTTCCATCTAAAATTTTCTAAATTTGTAATGTTTATGAAGCATATGCTAAAACTTACATAAAATAAGGCTGCTTTTATTTTAGAAACTGCAAACTGAAATGCAGGGACTTGCCTGAAAACACATTAAAGAACAGTAGAGAAGAAATTAGGAAACCATTTTCTTAATTAAGAGTCCTTAGTCCCAAGTTGTAATCACCGGAAACATGTCTTTCTGGTGTTTGGAGTTCAGTACTGTTTTCTATATAACAGTACTCAGTATAAATCCATGAATAAATCACATACTTAAACATCTTTTCCAAAATCAAGTGAACTATGCTATACAAATGAAGACTTAGTACCTTCTATTTCTTTACCTTCAACAGAAAATAAAAATAGGCTGAGGTACTCTGAAATTTTATCAGTGAAATTCTGTCATAGGTGAATGTTTCTAACTCTAGAAGAAGGCAGGAGGGACTGAGCACTGACATTCTGGATCACAATCTGACCAACTCTGTATTACCGTTTTTCATACAAGCAAGCAGCCTTCTAATCAGAATTAGCTAATGACTTGAGAGAAATGAAATTAGCTTTAGTGTAAAAAAAAAAAAAAAAGGGGGGGGGGAATATTAGATACTGCTGTACAAAGCCAAGAAGATGAATGGTTTAATACTTATTAAATTGATAATGAGATTAAAAGAAACTTATAAGAACCTACCTATGTAAGTTGGACAGATGCTGCATCCAGAATAGCCTGAAATCTTCTGTATTTTTGCCCAGTACTGATTAGGTCTTCATAGTTGTAAATGTCACCTTAAACATATTCAGGACTTGCTTGGACTTCTGTTTCTTGGTTTTTCTCTCTTTCTTTCTTTCCTTCTGTCTTCTCTCTTTCTACTGCTTTGTTTATATCTCGTAACTAAGCACTGTGTGCTCTGGCAAGTGGCTAAGCAAGTAAACAATAAGGTTCCTTCTCTTCCTTTCAGGCCAAGCCTAGCAGCTCCTGGTTTGAAGCTGAGTGCAACGTCACGTCTGCTGAGGCTGTTTACACTTCTTCCTTTTCTTTTTCCTTTTTCTCTTTTTTTTTTTTTTCTTTTGGTAGTTCACCTGCCAGGTAAGAAGAGTCAGCTTTTAGGAAGTGGCTCAATGTAAATCTCTGGGTCTGTCGGCATATAAGAAATCAATTGGATTACCTGACGCACACGGGAGCATTAGATCTAAAGCCCTTTAGACTGATGTCACTTTCAGCCCCTTGCCAACCCAGAGAGAAGCAGTACACCAAAGCAGAGACTGATGGTCTAAGGGGGCGACTGTGCCTTTTATGAGCAGCAAAATCCTTTGGACTCAACGCAGATAAGATTTTGATGGGTCTATCTGGCAGAAAAAAAACCCCAATGGAAATAAGGGAATTTGTTTTTTTAATACTGCTCAATCTGAAAAATTCTAGTTAATTATTGCAGGGTGCAGCTGTGCTCAGAGCAGAGCAAAGGGAGCTCGTGTGATTCTGCAGGGCAGCTGTGAGCTGGGCATAAGAAAGTGAACAACAACAAAAAAAAACTTAGCAAAACAAAAGAAAATTCTATTGGACTTATTCAATAAGCTCTTCACATTAATTGTTCCTCCATTCTTCCCAACTCTGTTTCTCTTGGCATTCTATTTTATTGCTTCCATCTTCAAACCAGCTTTCTTCTTGTTTGAGGTAAACAGAAGTCCCTCTGCCTCTAAAAAGTCTGAATTCATTCATTTACTTCCAAGTGTTAAAAAAAACCCAAACAAACAGAAGAAATTATCAAAATGTATGTTATGTATTGCCAGGGCAAATATCCACTTTTATGATAATATTAGCTTTCAGATAGAGCAGACAGCATTTTATTTTTAGAGACTCTCAAAAATTGGATGATACAACAGAAAATACAGTGTCATACAAAAGACCAAAAGCTACAATAAGAAAATATTCATACCAGGCAACCATCTCTTTTGCTGTCCGTGTGTCCATGGTATACACAAGTCCAGATTATTTTACCATCAGAAGCTGAAATCATCATTATTCTAGACCCTCATACTGTTTAATTTATCAGCTGACCCTCAGCCATGTTCTTCTACATTTCTTTTCCTTCCTTGGACTCTAAGACTGTTTCCACTCCTGGTTCTTGTCCTCTGTAAGTGCTGTTCTGGGGAGTAGTTGGAGGATCCTTCACTTTCTCCCTCCAGCTTTGTATAAGCATTCCAGAAAGTGGAATTTGTTGACTCTTTCTCCCTATACTTTGTCCCTGAGCAGTGTGATTGGCAAATGCAATTTCAGCTACAATCTTTATGCCAATGCCTCACAGATGTCTCCACTGTAGATTTCTCTCTTCATGTCCAAGTTAAAACCTTGGATTGTCTCTTTTTGCCTAATTTCATGAAACTAGTCATTTAAGTTCAACATGGCCAAAAAAAAAAAAAAGCCCTCTTATTTCTATTTCTCACTCATTTTTCCTTTCTTAGTCACTGTGAATGATGTCACTGTTATCACTAGCCCATACCCTGGGATTCATATTCAGTTTGGTCTTCTTCCTAAGTCAATCCTTCCACTGTATCTGGATCCTGACATGTGCTTTTGAATAAAATTTAGAAGCTATAGTCTTCTTTATCTTTTTTTTAAAACAAAATTTATTCAGTCTTTCATCATCTCAGTTGCTGCAAATCCCTCAGACACTGACAAATGCAGTATTGCCTTATGCAAAATGTCACTGCAAACATCCATTTTGCTGTATTCTCACACTGGGCACATCACCCATCTTTTTGTATCCCTTCACTGGTCCCTTTTCTTTATAGCAGAAAAATAATTTTTTTTTTTTTCCTAAATTTGGTCTTGGTCCAGAAGTCATAAATGTGATCTGAAGGGCAGTCTGCCAAGAACACAGGCAGGAATAAAACTAGGTAGAAAAGTCTCACGTCTGAAATGTTCCAAACAGAACATTTTGGAATCAGCAAAACAACATTTACTGATAAATCTCAGCAACAGTGCAGTAAAGACTATTTGTTGTCCCTTTTGCTCGGATCACTGGGACTGATATTGCCCTTTTTTTTTTTTTTTTAATTAATGGATCCACATAACAACAGATCAGCAAAGGGCTGTTGATGATAAAAAGAAACTCTGAGCAGTAATGCACCTCAGGATGTATTCAGCCTGATTGTCCAGCACAGTCATACTGGCAGGAGAAAAGCTACACTGAAGTTTGTGGCTGTTCCTTTGGAAGGAGTGGGGAAGACAGATGAAGTTATTTATAGTGGTGCATTTGTAGCTACCATATTTGATTTAAGTAGATACGTATAATGCTGTTTGTGGAGTTAACAGGGCATGTGGCTTGTTGAATCATTTTGCTAGAAATTATGTGTTGTGTGAATATGCTCCTACTAAGTCAGGTAGAAATATTGATTTGATTATTTAATCAAAGTTTATAAATACTTTATGCTCCATTGCTTTAAGAAAAAGACTCAATCATTCTTCTCTCTCATGGGCCCGATGCAAGCCTCTGGTAGTTCTGTTGATGTAAGCAACAGTTCCAGATTTGTGAAATAACATTCTCACCCATGGTTCCTTCTCTATTTTAAATAGTTATTGAAAACAGCCTTTTTAGAAAATTGTTCACATCATACTGGTCTGAACCAAAGTGGTATTTCAGACTCATTCAGTTGCATTCATTCAATTCACCTGTTGAATCCTTTACTGTATAAAGATGACACACATATAATTGTTGCAAAGTTTATGTAACTAGATCACTATGAAACAAGGTTAACAGGATGAAGGATTATTTATCCCAGTGAAGGAACTGCTGGATGGAGGCTTAGGATCTCCCTTATGTTCCGTACAGCTTTCTGAGAATTGGCAAGGGTTAGAATCCAATTATTCTCTGACATTAATGCCTTTTCATCCCACAGAAGCTCAAGTGTGGGAAGCTCTTAAAGTTTACATAAAGGTGAGGATTACTTTTTACTTCTCAGCTGATGGTGGTACAAGTAGGCTGTCAAAATTATAACCACAGGTCAAACATAGGGTTTCTTTTAGACAAAGACTAGCAGTGCTTCTAAGTTTTAACTGTTTTTACTTCAGATTCCCACAGAGTGGATCATAACCTTCTTGAGCTGTCAGAGCTCCATGAAGATCACTTGAGCTTTCAGAAAAACCAGAGAATCTCCGTTTTTGTTTTAAGTCTGCTCAAGTCATATAACAGGGCCTAACCACTCCTGCTAGTGAACTTCCATGCAGCATCCCTATGCTCAGTATATATACAAATTAAATATTTATTTCCATGTGGTTCCTCAGCAGATTGGAATTGGTCCAGTCATCTATATTTAGCTTAGCAAAGTAATTCAGGGATGTGACTCTATGCTCTTGTTCTGGTCTTTGCAGTCAGGGGTATTTCATAGTAGTATCTTCATGAGAACTAGGTCTGATTTGTGTAGCTCTGATCTCAGTTGTGAAGAAAAATGAGAAGAGGCCAATATGTAAGCAAGATACAAAGAAAAGATCTATGTCAGGAAAAGAATTTCAAATTAATAGCAGAACAAACATGCTGAAGAGCCTGTTTCCCCTCTAAGAAATAATGCCTAGGTTAATTAAAAAAACACTACTAAACTGAGAATGGAGGTAGTTTTGAGTTTGTTTTTTTTTTTTCAGTTTGTGTTTGAAGGGGGCAGGAAGGCAGGATAACTCTTACCTTACCACCGGTGGCAGTAACTGGTTTTCCTTAAGAACAATACTTGGCAAAGACTGGGTCAAATCCCTGGGAGTTTCTAAATCTTTAGAAAGTTCTATGGATGGATAAGACCCAGTTAAAATATCACTTTTAATACAATCTGTTTGATTTGCTTTTGCTTCTTTCACTGCTTTTGAGATGTGATGTGAGGCAATAAAACATGATTGGACAAGTAGTTTGTGTTTGTGATATCTGATTGCAGCTCTGCTCATCCTGTAAGTAATTCAATGAGAGGCAGTATTCCTATGACACATCCTCCAATGCATCTCTAGGATACAAGAACAGAGGGTGTGAAGCAAGTAAGTAAATATATAAAGTACAAACTGTCACTGGTTAATGGTCAAATTCTCACAGACTGTAATGTAGTCACTCTCTAAATAAAAACTGTAAGTTCAGGTCATTAATTTGAGGAAAAAAAAGAGTGAAACATCTTTAAAGGTTTCTCAAATATGGTAATAGAATTCCATATGTACACCCCATGCCAATCCACTCTGGTCAGATCTGTAGTTATCTCAACCCTTCGTCCCTGACATTGGGCACCAAAAGAACTGTCATGGTTTAGCCCCACTCAGCAGCTAAAATATCACACAGTCATTCATTCACTCCCCACCTCACCTCACCACCAAGTGGGATGGAGATGAGAAACAAGAAAGAAAGGCAGGCAAAACCCATGGGTTGGGATAAAATCAGGTGAACAGAACAGCAGAGGAAAAGAAAACAGAGACTGAAAACAGGATATACTTAAAGCACATTATTGACAGTGCAATAGCTCACAGTGAATCCTGATACCCAGCTTCCTCCCAGGCAGCAAAACCCACCCTTCAGCCCCATCCCTGTATTATATACTGAGCATGATGTCCCATAGTATGGAACAGCCCTTTGGGCAATTTGGGTAAACTATCCCAGCTGTTGGCTAATTAGTAACCTATCCCAGCTGTGTCCCCCAGTCACAGGTGCCACCACCTCCAGTTCCTCTCCCAGCTCAGGTGAAAATTAACTCTAACCTAGCCAGAACGAGGATGTTAGTCATTTTACCCAGCAATGACATGTATGGTGGTCATAAGGAAAAAAATATCTATTTTCTCTGTTGGAAAAGAGATTTTTTATTTGGTTTGCTCTTGGCCACCACAATGAAACCTGCATGAATTTAGATATATATATCAGATCAATGCTTTACTTACAGAGTGAAAATAATTTTTCTCTACAACAGCTGAAGTGATCAAAATATAACTTCATCTCAAAATCCTAAAATGTGTGTATATAAGTGGTCTCAGGGTAGTATTCCACAATGTAGAGATGTGTGCAGACACAAAACTAGCACAAAGAGGCACAGTTTCACCCATGAGGAATTATTTGCCATTGCAGTTATTCTGCCTAGTGTAGTTTGCTTAGTACTAAGTCATGGTATTATGCAGTACAGGCTAACACACATGATTAATTATCTTCAAAATGCTTTAGTCAGTTCAAAAGAAAACAACAAGTCAAAAGAGATAAAGCTAAGTTGTCTATATTCCTGTACCTGCCATTTAGCTCACAGTCCCCACATTTAATTGTTTTTCAAAACTACACTCAGGAGTTATAAGGTTTTGATTGGGACCATTATATGGAATGCTAGATTCAACTAGCATTTAGACAGAATGTCAGATGATTGGTGTTGACCAATTTAATTTGAAATGCAGTCATTTTCTAGCTCTTTTCAGAGATCATGTATGACACATTATCTAACATGGGAGAGGTGTTAGCGTTTAGGAGTTGAAATTAAAAAACTCTGACGAGAATTGGAGCACTCCTGGTAAGTCTTTTTTTTTTTATCCAGAAAGATGCATTGAGCAAGTTCAGGGCTGAAGGACATTGAATGCTGGATGGAGAGAAGATAACAGAAAGTTTGCCTTCAGTTCTTCAGCACCAGAGTCATCAGTGGTGGTGGTCAGTGTAAGGTCACTACATTTTGGTCAACTTTGAATGGTCTCGTCTAGCAGAAACCATGAACAGAGGATGTTACAGGGGCTTTTCCAGCTATGATCCCCTTATAATGACAAGGGAGAAACAGCTGATACAAAAGTCTGTATGGCCCTGTTCTGAATCCTGGAAATGCCTTTTGCTCTGGAATTGTTCTTAGAAAGCCAACTACAAAGTCTTCATTGATAAGGGTGCAGGAAGGGAGATCAGGCACGTCAGTATGTAATTTAGAAAGACAGGAGTGGGGTACAGATACAAATTAGAAGTATGTTTGGCAGATTGCTGAACTAAACCCCACAGCTGAAAAGCTATACAAATTTACAATCAATCTTTCCCTCAGTAAAGAAACCACAACAACTTGGTTGTGACTTAGGTAGAATATATTGCCACAATCCAGCCCAGTGAACCTGCTGTCTAATGCTGTCCTCAGATAATGCCAAACCCCAAGAACTTTTCCTAAATTTGCCCATGCAAAATTTATATTGAGTAGTAGCATAAATGAAGAATACCCTATGCTGTGTTAATATCGGTGTATAGAAATTTGAGGCATGCGATACCATAAACACTGTTTTCTAATAGTTAAACTACGCTTCTCTCCACAGTTTCCAGTTGGCTGAGTAAGTCCAATGATTGCTTTTAATTTGCTGCCTGTTTACTTGGTATACCTATTAATATAGATTGGATGTACATGGAATTATGGCAGCTCAGAAAGAACTTTGCAGAATCAGCAAAGAAGGGGTTAATAGTATTAATGACATTTCAGAGCACAGTTGCTTGACTAGACCTGCAGAAATGTCGGTTTTACTGAGTTTCAGTGTCCCTTAGCATGAAGGTGGCCCTACCCTCATGTTCACATTTATAACCTGTCGCATGGTGCCCCACGGTGGCTGCTGGCCTTCTGTTGCATTTCCTCCAGCCAGCAAGTGCTCGGTTCAGTTTGGTTCCCACCAGTAACCAGTTCGTGATTATGTGCTAATAGTTAGAATTCAAGTGTAAAGCATGTGGCAGCTAGTGACTGTTCTAGTTCCAGTCAAAGAGGGAATACAGGTCCCTCCAGCTGGTTACTTAAGTTGATTTAGTATTGTTTTTCAAGACAATTAAATAAAAAATCTAGCTGTTACACTGTTTCTTTTATTAGGTTTTTTTTATCTGTTTCGTTATTAAAATTGAACATTTTAAGGTTATTAAAATTAAACAATTTAACATTTTAAATCAGCTATACTTATTAACAGTTAAAATGTGTGATTCTTGGATCATTTTGCTTGTACACATTTTTAGGTTGTACTATGTCAGTTAATTTGGGTTTTGGTTGTAACTAGTTTCTAGCAAATTTCCATTTCACTTCTTTATGTGAAATGCAGCTTCTGTGCCACAACAAATGGTAAAAAACAGTTTAAGAAAAGATATTATGACCAAATGGCTTTGTTTATTTCATATAAACATTTATATTACTTCTGGAATTTTCTGAAATGTTTCAAAGTCTGGGTTTTCTTTACACACATCTCTCCCTTAGCAAACAATATTTATCAACCTTTTTTTCCTAAGAAGATATGAATGTTGATTCTGGCTGTGACTTAACAAGCCTTAGTGTGGAAAAACTGTCCCCCCTCCCCAAGTACCCACAATTCCTGTTGATCTCTTGTTGATGAAATAATGAGCGAGGTGAGGAGAGGATTTGTTAATTTTGTTAATTTCCAGAAGGCAGCTTTCACTGCTGCAGGATACCTAGCTTCCTGTGTGATGATGTCTAAAATAAATAAGTGATAGAATTACAGTGACTGCATGTTTGCACAGGTGGCTCAGCCTGAGAAGTCTCATGAAATTCAATTTTTGGCAATGCACTCTGTTGAAGGTTGCTTAAGAAAAGAAAGGTTAGATGGTCCATTCTTCCAGAGAATTATTTTTAAATATTTAACTAAAAATATTTTTAAAACATCAGTACACACAGTTCTTTGTCTAAATGTTGATATCTTGTAGTTACAACACATGCCTAGAATATCTTGATTCTATTTTCAGCTTGTCTAAAAATTACTGTAGGCATAATTAGATATTTACTTGAAAAAGAGCTATTGTGGTTTAAACAGTTACCACCTCGTATAGGTTCACTACAGTCCCACTCCGCTGAAGTGTATTGTGTTACTATATGTATTATGCTAATCCATTTCAGTGCAAAAATAATTATTCTTTATTATGGATGTTCTGTGGGCAAAAATTACTACTCCATATAGCTTTAGGCTTTTTATTTTATGTTATATCTTCTAGTTTTTGACATTTTGATTTTTGTATATCAAAATTTGGGTCAGATACTCAGATCTGTTGCCTTGACTCCAAAGATTTCAGCCTGTATTATTTGCTTTGCAGTTTATAAACATATATATGTTAAAATTGTATTTACTACCAAGAGTGTGGTAATTGATAAGAACTTAGTGAAGATATCAAAAGATTACAAAACTACATTTTAATATAATTTCATGACTGCTGAATCCAGACGTTTTAACATGATGTTGTTAAACATACTTGTATACCAATGTATGGGAGTGAGAAAGCTTGCAGTATTTTGACATAATTCAGATTTTACTGCCACTTATTTTATCAAAATATTTATTAAACACTCAACAACTGCATATTTTAAAGCAGCAATCCAAATTCAGGACTAATGCTATATGGACACTGAAACTGAGGAGGTAAGAGAATGATTAACAATTGCATGTTGAGGATGATTTTCATGCTCCAGATTGTTCATTAACTTAATTTTGGAGTTTCTATTACTAAATAAAACTGCTAATCAGATTATCCTTATATATAATATTTCATGTTTATTTTGGAAAAGAAAATTCAAGTTCTGAGGTTGGTGATTCCCATTATTTTGATGAACAGTCCCTTATCAGCTTTCAGACTTTCTCACGGGCACAATGCACCTTTATTGTCAAACCTGTCACTGCAAATCCTATCAAGTCATGTGGTTCTGTGGCCTCAGCAGGGCCACAGTCCGAGAGCTCTTGCTGCAAAGATGTTGGTCCCTGCCAGGCAGCCACACTTCCTTGTGTAGTCTTCTCTATTGTTCTGCAAAACTTTTTTTCCTCTTCTGCTACTGATCCTTTATGAACAAATATGAATCCTCTATATGCTTGTCTATATGGTCTGCTGTGCATCCGTACTCTTGCTCTCTACTTTATACTTTAATCTGTTAAGACATCCAGAGAAAAAAAGCTGTTTTTGTTGAAGTCTGTGGCAAAATACCTGTTCACTTTAATGGATATCAGGACTTTAGGTTGGTATATTCTTGGATATCAGTCAGGACAATCGAGAAAACAGTTTCCACCCAGGCTTATGCGATATATGGGTATAGCCATTATGCTTGTAAGAAAATACTTTTGCAAAGCAGTTTCGGAAATCATGCTATAGTGATGCTCAATGACATTCTCAAAGTTTTATTTTCTTATATAGGGACTTAGTTTTGAAAAACTGATATTACACACAATCAGAGAAACCTTTCTCCTTACTTAGATATTATTTCAACGTCTTGTAACTTTTGCATAGTGTACAGGAACTTTACAGCCTACTTATTATGTTATCTTCATTTTTTAAGCCATTATACTAGTAAGTAGCAAATTTACAGAACAAAATTCTTATCTTCCTTTCACAGTTTTCCTTCACAAAAATCTTGACTTATTTTGGAGCCCCTGTTAAAGTTTATAATGCTCCTTCAGCATGCTTTGCAGCAACACCAATGTGATCTTTGTGTGTAATTTCTGCCTCATTATTTCTGTTGCTTATCAGCCCTACATGCAAGATGGCAATAGATGCTGATGGCATACAAGATTGTGAGGACTAGTTTAAAAAAGTCACTTAGAAATACATCTGTGTTTAAAAGTGTCAACTTTGTAAACTATAAAATCTTTATGAGAATTTGATTGTGCCCTGAAAAAGAAATGTAACTAATCTGGATCCTAAGCAAAACATCATTTTACATTTTAAAAGAACTGTTGACCTTCTTCACTTGCAAATCTCCATGCAGTCTTACTTTGAATGGGATGATCAGGAACAATAACTCTCTCAAAAAGATTAGCGGTAACATCAGTGACCTGGAAGGCCACGAGTCTTGTTGCAAATAACTGAACTGGCTGAACATAAGGTCACCTCACCTGTTTCTTGCTGAGCAGAGGAGATTGGAGGTTAACATTGCCGGTTTATATGCCAATAGAAAGAAACATCTGAAGGTGCCATGACCTGCATCAGCCAAAATCAGCAGGGCTAGTTTAATCTGCTGGTGAAGATGAATATGACCTACCCCAGATTAAATTTTGCCTGCAGAGTATTTTGGAGATTCTTCTTGCCTCTTCTGCAAGCTGAGCTTTGCCTTTTCCATAGATAAACATGGAAGAGAACGCAATGTCTGGCTGTGATCTAACATACTGCAACAAGAAAATCCTCAAAGCTAAAAACTGGCTAATTCAGTTCTGGGACTGTCCCATGGAAGTGATCAGAGGTGAGGTGGGTGGTGAGTCTTAGAAACACACTTAGAGGCCAGTGACATCTGAAGATGACTGAGGATTGAGTCTGAGCAATAGTTTTGTTTTGTTTTGTTTTGGTTTTTTTTTTGATAGATAAAAAGGAAGCATCATATATCTGTCTGTGGATATCTGTAAAAGAACCATTTCTAACACATGGAGAGAAGAATGGGCTTGCTCAAATTAAGTGAGAATTTTAAGGGCAGAGAGTGCAGAGATCTCTCTAAAATGGGCATATGAATAGTATATGGACAGCTTTATGGAAGTGAAGCTTTTAACACCAAGACAGTGGGAAAAATGGGAATATTCTGAAGCACCACCTTTACTATGTAAAAATCCATGCTTCTTACAGATGCATAGAAGCTGCTAGCAGCAACAGTCTCAATATAATTCTTGGCATCATAAAAACTGTGGCAGAGGTCACTCAAATGTTTGACAATGAATTGAATGTCAAATGTCCATTTTCACAGTACCCTGTGCCTAACTGGGCCTTTTTTGTACTATGTAGTAAAATATACAAAGGCTTGCTTCAACCACATTGACATGGCTTCAAGGTGCTGAGAAGATGAAGATATAACAAACAAAATATTGGAAAACCAAGGAGGGAGTACTCACGTCAGGTATCAAGAGCCAAAGGCAATGGTAATGAATAACTCAAAACCCCACCCAGAGGCACTGAAGATTTAAAGGAAAAACTGCGCCAAAACAAGATACAGAACAAGAAAATGTTACAACTCTCTCCAGACACCCAGTAATGAGATAAAGCGCTGCCATGCCAGGCGTGCAATGGGAAGCCTGGAGCTGCCAAAGCCGTGGAAGATGTTTAGGAGCAGCAGAACCCATGCCAGAGCACAGCGGGTGGGTGCCAAAGCAGTGGCAGAGAGAATGAACACAAAGACCTGAAAAACTGAGATTTTTTATGCAGCCCTAGCAGGAAGGGAGGCCGGGCTCCGGGTAAGGAACTGCTCCAGGGGAAAAGGTGCGGAGCAGCTGGAGCGATGCTGGTGCCAAGCAGGGATGCACGGGCTCATGGGCAGCCGGGGCCCCGCAGCCTCCGCAGGGACCGGCTTAGGGGCCGGGAGGGCCCCGCCACGGCGGCGGCAGCGGGGCCGTGGGGCGAGGCGAGGCGGCGGTGGAGGGCAGCGCTGGCGCGGTGCCGGGGGCCAGGGCCCGGAGGGCTGGCAGCAGCACCGCGGAGCCGGAGGGCCGGGGCGGGGCGAGCGGAGGGGGCGGGCAGCCGCAGCCGCGGCGGGCGGGCGGAGCGCGGTGCGTGTGCGCGGCGCGGCCCCGGCTCATTACTCAGCGGCCGAGGCAGGAGGCGACGGGAGGTGGTGAGTGCGGTGTCGGGGGGCTGTGCCCCCGCTGGAGCGGTGGTTGGCAGTGAGGGGAGAGGGGCCAAGCCGAGCGGGGCGCGGTGTGTTGCGGTGCGGGGGCGAGCGGCCGCGCCGCGGGGGCCGGGGCCGGCCGCTTTGTTTACGTTTCGGTGGGGCCGCGGGCGGGGAGGGAGCTGGGGGCGGCCTGTGCCCTCGCCCGGAGGCGGGTGGCGGTGCGGGGCTCTCCGGTCCGGTGACCTTCCGTGTCTGCTCGGGGCTGGGGGTGTCTCGGAGGATGATGGCGGGGGCCTCTTTGTTGGTGTGGCAGGAGGGGCAGGAGGCTCGGCTTGGGGCTCCTCCTCCTGGGAGCGGGGGCACCCGGGCGGGCCGGGCGGCCTCTCCTTCCAGCCCGGGCGCCCGCTCGGCCTCCGGGGAAGGAAGGGTCTGCGGACCGGGGGTGGGAAGGCAGCCCTGCGAGTGGGCGAGCCACCTCGGTCCTCAACTTCCATGACCTTGCTCTTAAAAATGCCTCTTAAAGCAAAAAAATACCCCTCTGGGATAATGTCACTGCTCCAGATAAGGGACTAGGTGAGTTCGGCAGTGTCTTTGATTCTTCTGCCTTTTTAATTTTCACGTTTCTTGTGAAAGGAGTGAGCTGTTTCTTTGCAGAATTAATTTTGCTCTTTGCTTTCTCTGTGTCGTTAACAGCATCCACTTTTAGTGCCAAAGCCTGTTTCTTTATGCCTTTGTGTCTGGAGTGGTTCCATTAGGGAAGTTTTACCTGAGTGCCGCTAATAACATATAGAGACAAATCCCACCTTATTGTTTATTCCCTTCCGAGCTACCATAATGGTTTTGAGTGTATAGCATGTTTTTGAGTTTCAGTGTTGTACACAACAGGCTTGCTGAAGCCTTTCAGACAATCAAAAAACCCTGCAGGCTTTGGCCTATCTGATAATATGAACACGAAGGGTGTTATCCCTGTGTTCAGGGAGGGAAAGTATTACTTGCCCTAGGGCATGTGCATGGGGAATTAGGCAAGCTCACTCCTTGCAGCTAGGTTTTACTTACAGGTGTGGAGACTTAACTGGTGATGGTCTCAAAGATCCCGTGAGACTTGGTCTTGCTCCTAGAGATGCCACAACTGCACTTCCAGGGCAGAATAGTATTTGACATGCAGCTTTATGTATTTGCAGGTATATCAGTATATTGGATAACTTGGTTTACAGTGTAATATGAAGAGAAACTGGGCCAAACCTAGTTAAGGATACTGTCAAAGTGAGTTCACTGACTTACTTGAGCATTCCTTGTATATAATGAAGGGAAACTCTTAATTCTTCTAATAGTAGTTAAGAAAAATACATTGAATCTCAAATAGTCCCCTGCTTTGATCTTAATCTGTGGGGGCAGCCATCTTGTATTTTTTCCCCCAACTTGATTCAGAGGTGTGTAACATAGACTAGTTTGATAGTAGGATGCAGGTATGGGGTTCTGCAGAACACGTGATGCCAGTGCAGGGCCCAGAGAAACTGCAGGCTACCTGTCAGATCCTGGCAGTTTTCAGGGTCAGCTGGGCCAGAGTATGACAGTAGAAGGGAGAGACAAACATTGCTGAACAAGACTAATCCAGAGTTGCGGAGGGTGTGCGAAGTTGTTTTGTCATCACTCTGAAAAAGGAATTTTAATGGTGTCTTCCAGTGCAGAAGTTCCCAAGGTTATTTTGGACTGTTGGCTTGTATAAGTATTCAGAGTAACCTTGTGGGCTATCGTATACTTCATGGGGATTTCAGGTCAGAAACATTGGTAAGATGATCTGATATGGTTCTGAGTCCTATAGTTTTGGACTGCTTGTTCTAGACAGAAGTAGAGTTGCCTTTTGTGTGGTTTTTGTGTTGTAACTTTTAACCCTACTCTTTAGGGACCAAGGCCTTTCCTGGCTCTACAGGAGTGCAAGTGTAACTTCTTTTGCAAAGCCTTTGGGTAAACTTGTTATATTAGTGGATTGTTATGCAAATATTAAGGAATAAACAAGGGTTTGGAGATTTTAACAACTGAATTTATGTTCTGCCTGCAATTTACCTGAAATGAACTGATGTGTATATTTCATGTTTTGTTTGGGTTTTTTTGGGTTTGTTTTTTTTTTTTTTTTTTTTTTTTTTTTTTTTTTAAACCATGAGCTAGTGGGATAGTATTTGAGATTATAGTGCTACTTGGTTATTTATTCACTGTATTTGTGGGGTTTGTTTGTTTTTCATCCTTCCTTAACTGCTTACATTGTTTGAATGCTTATTGTTTAAAAGATGTGTGGAAAGTACATGCTCAGCTCTTCATTTCTGAGGACTGATCCAGTATTCTGGACAGATACAAATGTCGTTCTTGATAGTCTGCTGAAAAGTATGGTGTGTTATTTCTTAAATTTAATTTCCCACTCACTCTACTTAGAAAAAAACTGCTCTGTGTCTATATGGCTTTGCTATATATTTTTAATATATGTAAGTTATATTGCTGTATCTCTCTCTTTTTTTTTTTTTTACCTGCTGTGAAATTCACCACAGTTTGGACATGGATTCTGAAAAACAATTTTTACTTTGATCTAAGAATCTGAATGTCTAGTTCTCCAGTCTTTCAATAATCCCCCTGTTTAAGTGTTTCACCTTTAAATTTAATAAAAGCCCTTTCTGGCTATCCTTATGAAAAGATGAGCTACATTTGAAGAGGCATTCATTGCTCCCTTACAGGGTGTACTTGTGTGACAACACAGCAATAGTCACTTTTATTTGCATACATTCCTTTTTAATAGTGACTGTAGTGTCAGTGAAAGGTACTTGGTTGATAAAGTCCTTGAGTTTTCAGAACAATTATAAGTGTTTATATTCTATAACATCACACTAGTTTCACGTTCAGTGGTTACCTTGCTTAAGCAGTTTATCTTACCTGCTGTTCCTTCTTGCCAGCTGCTGTGTGGCACAATAGATCAAGGACCTAATCGATCCAGCCAAAAAAAAAAAAAATTCCTCTTGGACTATTTTTCAGCCTGATTAATTCCCTTATGAGCCTGAACAAACAGGTATGCCTTTGCAAGGTTAGGAGGCAAGGAGGCTGCTTAGGTGGGATTGCTATCGGTCGTGCATATGCACAAAAGTATTCACAGATCAAGTAGTGGTTGCTGGAAGACTGATGAAAGTGCACAAACTTCTTTTATGTTGAGAAGTGCTTGTTTAAAGGTCTGTTCACAGACCTGGTCTTTTGCTGCTGTTACTGAAAAGCATTCTGAACAAGATGTTTGTTTTGGTTTCTTGAATGCACTCTAGAGCTCAAAATGAATGGGGGTGAGAACCCATTTGGTAGTAAATGTTAATCTAGAAGTTAGGAGTCATAACTTTGTGTGGATGACTATCCTCTTCCACACCTAGCTGCATTAATTGTTTCAAAGCATATGTGTATTATAATAGAGGCCCTTAAGTAAAGCAATCTGGAAATTTTTGAACTGAAGCATGATGGTGAGGCAGAAGATACATCCTTGCAGTGCTGATAACTGTGTTTTCCACTTTCTCTGAATATTATGTTTGTGAAGAAGAAAACCTTAACTAGTTTAGGACTTTATTTTACATATAGGAATGCAAATGCTCATTTATCTTTTATGATACTTCAGAAATATGTAGCATCAATCTTTTAGGTTATTCTTCTTGGTAGGGGCAGCTTTTAATTCAGTTTTCAAAATTTCCCTTACTGTATCTTTTGTTAGCTTATTATATGTAGGTAATACATGAAGTCTTCAGGAGAAAAAGCTTGAAATGCCCTACTCTCTATCCCAACTCTTATTCAAAATATGGGGCTACAGGTGTAGGTCACTGAGTGGTTTCCCAGTTTGTTTGTATTTAACAAATACTCAGTGGAATTTTATTAGTACTGTTCACCTATACAAGTTTGTCCTGTGGCAAAACTGTAGCCTTCTTAGTGAATGGTGATATTATTAAGAAATGTGCTGTTTTAGAAGAATTTGAAGATAATGCTGAGAAATTCATGATGACTTGGCAATGGGTGGAACACGTTGCCAATACATTGACTTTTGCTTATGAACTTTCGTTTACTCCCCAAATTCATGGGAAGTAAATAGCAGTAGGTGTAGCTATGCGTGATATAACTTTTAATTAAGGCTATATCCTTGAATTTGAATAATTAAGTCACAAAAAAAACCAAAATGAAAACCAACTAGAGTTGCTGGATACTTTTGAAATGTAACTTAAGAGTTCTTTGATGTAGACTTTTTGTTGTGTGAGCTCAAGGAACAGACCAAGCAGATGGTACAAACCTCCTTTTGTGAGCTGGAAGACTCTTGCATTCTGTGTAGCATAAGGAACACTCTAGCTTATCATGCAGCCAATAGCGAATAGCAGTTTGCTTGTGCTGTGGGTTTTACAAAGCCTTTGGATGAGAACTCCAAGAGACTGGAGCTGACTACAGCAGACTGTGAGGAAGAGATCAGTTACTGGTGTTGAATCAGATTGGCGTGGAGAACTGCCCAGCCAGCTGTTTATACAGTACACTTACCTTGACTGTTATTTATTTTGTAAAATATTTTTGTAAGGTTTTCTAAGGCCTGCATTTTTCTTTGTTTTATGTGTGGAGAGATAATGATCTTGGTGTACCAAGCTTATAATAATAGCAACACATTTCTTCTTAACTTTAGGTGCTTTTTTTTCCCTCTAAGTGATTAAAAACTAATCCTTGGTTCTTTTTTTTCTGTCCAAATTGATTGCCTGTAAGCTTGATACTAAAATAAACCTCATAGTTGTTGCCCATATTGTCACTTTTATTGTTGGATAAAGGCTGCTTGATATGTGAACAGACGGGATGCTTATTAATCATTCTCAGTTGGATATTGTAGACTAATGCTATAAAATGGTTACTGGCAGAAAGTATACTTAAACTTAATGGTCACTTGTGTTTCAAAAAAGCAAATACTGTGTGTATGTACATTTAAAATAAACAAAAGGGGGCAAACACTAATTTTGCAGTGCTGTTGGAAAGCCTATTCACTGTAATTCTTGATTTTGAGTATTTAAAAAAAAAAAGCCAACAAGTCTGACAACCTCCCATTGCTTAATTATATTGACATTACACCAAGCTTTTTTTTCTATAGATCTTAAAAGCATGCAGAAGAATGTCTTAACCCAATATTTACTCTTTTGACTACAAACTGTGGCTAAAATGTGTATTCCTGTAATTGTAGTCTGTGCCCATTCAAACATTTACCTTGTATCTTGGTCTGCTGAACAAAACTTGGAATATCTCTGGTCTTGTGTTGTGCTTGTTGTGAAGTAAGAAGAATGGACATTAGGTATCATATTTCTCCCTGTGATCTCAAAGTCATGGAAATGCCCGGCTTTGTAAGTGTGCCTGTCTGTATGCATGTAGATGCATGGAATCACAGAACGGTTAGGGCTGGAAGGGACCTTCAAAGGTCATCTAGTCCAACCCCCCTGCAAGGAGCAGGGACATCCCCCACTACATCAGGTTCCTCAAAGCCCTGTCCAACCTGGCCTTGAACGTTTCCAGGGATGGGGCATCTACCACCTCTCTGGGCAACCTGTTCCAGTGTTCTATAACTCGCATCGTAAAAAATTTTTTCCTAATATCCAGTCTAAATCTACCCCCCTCTATTTCAAAACCATTACTCCTTGTCCTATCACAACAGGCCCTACTGAACAGCCTTTCCCCATCTTTCTTGTAGGCCCCCTTGAGGTACTGGAAGACTGCTCCAGGTCTCCCTGGAGCCTCCTCTTCTGCAGGCTGAACAGCCCCAACTCTCTCAGCCTGTCCTCATAAGAGAGGTGCTCCAGCCCTCTGATCATCTTCGTGGCCCTCCTCTGGACCTTCTCCAACTGGTCCATGTCCTTCTTGTGCTGGGGGCTCCAGAACTGGACACAGTACTCCAGGTGGGGTCTCACCAGGGCAGAGTAGAGGGGGAGAATCAACTCCCTCGACCTGCTGGCCACGCTTCTCTTGATGCAGCCCAGGATGCGGTTGGCCTTCTGGGCTGCAAGGGTGCATTGCCAGCTTGTGTTGAGCTTCTCATCCACCAGCACTCCCAAGTCCTTCTCCTCAGGGCTGCTCTCAATCCATTCTCTGCCCAGCCTGTATTTGTGCCTGGGATTGCCATGACCCAGGTGCAGGACCTTGCACTTGGCCTTGTTGAACTTCATGAGGTTGGCACGGGCCCACCTCTCCAGCCTGTCAAGGTCCCTCTGGATGGCATCCCTCCCTTCCAGCGTGTCGATGGCACCACGCAACTTGGTGTCGTCGGCGAACTTGCTGAGGGTGCACTCTATCCCACTGTCCATGTTGCTGACAAAGATGTTGAACAGGGCTGGGCCCAACACGGACCCTTGAGGGACACCACTCATGACTGGTCTCCACATGGACATTGAGCCGTTGACCGCCACTCTCTGAGTGCGGCCATCCAGCCAACTCCTTATCCGCCGAGTGGTCTGTCCATCAAACCCATGTCTCTCTAGTTTAGAGAGAAGGATGTTGTGTGGGACAGTGTCAAAAGCTTTGCACAAGTCCAGGTAGATGATATCCATTGCTCATCCCTTGTCCACTGATGCTGTCACCCCGTCATAGAAGGCCACCACATTGGTCAGGCATGATCTGCCCTTGGTGAAGCCATGTTGGCTGTCACCAACCACCTCCTTGCTCTCCATGTGCCTTAGCATGGTTTCCAGGAGAATCTGCTCCATGACCTTGCCAGGCACAGAGGTGAGGCTGACCAGCCTGTAGTTACCTGGGTCTTCCTTATTCCCCTTTTTAAAAACTGGGGTTAGGTTCCCTCTCTTCCAGTCATCGGGGACCTCACCAGACCGCCACGACTTCTCAAATACGATAGCCAGTGGCTTGGCAACTTCATCCGCCAGTTCCCTCAGAATTCGCGGATGGATCTCATCAGGTCCCATGGACTTACGCACCTTTAAGTTCCTCAGATGATCCCAAACCTGCTCCTCGAGTACAATGGGCGGTTCTTCATCCTCGCAGTCCCTGCTTGCGCCTTCTACGGCTTGGGTGGTGGGACAAGAGCTCTTATCGGTGAAGACTGAGGCAAAAAAGTCATTGAGTACCTCAGCCTTCTCCATGTCCTGGGTAACCAGGACACCAGTTTCCTTCCGGAGGGGGCCTACATTCTCCTTGGACTTTCTTTTTTCCCCTACATACCTATAGAAGCTCTTCTGGTTGCATTTTATATCCCTGGCCAGATTCAGTTCTGTCAGGGCTTTGGCCTTCCTCACCTGATCCCTGGCCACTTGCACAGGCTACCTGTCTCCGTTTCCACCCTCTATAGGCCTCCTTCTTTACTTTCAGTTGGTCCAGGAGCTCCTTGCTTATCCACGTGGGCCTCCTGGCCTTTTTGCCCAACTTGTTCGTCGTCGGGATGCACCTCTGCTGAGCTTGGAGGAGGTGCTCCTTGAATATAGACCAACTTTCCTGGGCCCCCCTTCCCTACAGGGCTGCCTCCCATGGCACTTGGCCCATTAGGTCCCTGAAGAGGCCAAAGTCTGCCCTCCTGAAGTCCAGGGCAGAGAGCTTACTGTGTAGTTTCCTTGCTGCCCCGTGGATCCTGAACTCCACTGTGCTGTGGTCGCTGCAGCCAAGGCTGTCCTTCAGTTTCACATCCCCCACCAGTCCCTCCCTGTTTGTGAGCACAGGGTCAAGCATGGCACCCTTCCTTGTCAGCTCCTCTATCACCTGCAGGAGGAAGTTGTCGTCCACGCATTCCAGGAACCTCCTGGATTGCGTGTGCCCTGCCGTGTTGTCTCTCCAACAGATATCGGGGTGGTTGAAGTCCCCCATGAGGACCAGGGCCTGTGACCATAAAATGAAAATGTTCATTCTGCTATTGGTTGCTTGAGCTGCTGAGTGGGCAGTAGCTCTCGCAGAAGAGGACCTGGGCCTGTTGATGAATGAGAAGGTGACCAGGAATCAGCAGTGTGCTCCTATAGTCCTGCAGGCTAATCGCTTGCTGGACTGCATTAGAAAGAGCCTGGCCAGCAGATACAGGGAAGGAACTGTTCCTGTCTGTGGGGCAGCTGTGACGATCCAGTGGCAGTGCTGCCCAGTAGATCACACATATATGCACCCTGTCTGAGAGAGACAAACTGAGGGCATCCAGCACTGTGGTGCTCAGATGGCTGGGGGCTGGAGCACGCCTGAGGGTGGAGGAGGGATTGGGTTTGCAACCTGAGGAAGAGAAGGTTAAGAGAGAACGTAACTGCCGTATTTAATCATCTTTAAGCAGGGACTTACAGAGACGATGGAGCCACTTTCCACTCAGAAGTGCGCAATGAAAAGATGAGTCAATGGTCACAAGAGATGGGAATGGAAATTTCAGTGAGACGTGAAAGAAATGGCTTGATGTGTAGGAGTAGGTGAGTGCTGCAGCAAGAGCCTGGAGGGGCCATGGGATCTCCATCCATGGAGACTTTCAACTGGACAAGGTCCAAAGCAGTTTGATATGAAGACACATTTGAAATTTTACCTGTTTTGAGCAGGTAGATGATCTCCAGACGTTGCTTTCGAACCATATTATGATTCTACAGTTTATAGATTTTTAAATTTCATTTTCAAAGTAGCTTGAGGAAGCTGGGAAAACAAAGGCACAGTGATGTAGATAAACAAGGCTGCTCAGAACTGTGTCAGAAGTTTTGGAGGGAGAAGTAATGACATGATAAGCATCTTCAAGTCTGCTAGTGGCAATACTGTCATTTTTCTGGTGTGCAGGCTGGCATAAAGAACAAAGAAAGGTTATGGTACCTGTGATGCCCTGATCACTGTGGTGAACATAAAAACCCATCTCCAAAGGAACAGCCTACAGTAAGCAGCCTGGTAGCCAGCTGAAGTTTGTCCAGGTTTTGCTTTCTGTAGCAGAGGAGTGTGTTGGCAACTGCTGCTGCAAGGCTTTGATCTCCTGCTGGGTGCTGATGGCTTCTTAAGCTTAGCTGGAGAGCGGTTACTCCAGGCAGTGGCTTCGTGGAGCACAACAGCTCTGATTTCCAGTTGATCACCATGGCAGTTCATGAGTGCAGAGAGGTGGTAGGACTGAAATCAGCTGGGAGAAAGAAAGAGCCATGGCAGGTTCATAAATCCATCTGTGCTGTTGTCCTTAATGGTTCTACTGCCTTGAGAAGGTGACATCCTGCAACTTATTTGTTACTGTTAATTTTTATGTATTTGTCCACTTAATAAAGCTAGCATGAAATCTTAGGGAAAGGAAGGTGAGCAGAATAGAAAGTTACAACCCGGAGTGACTGTACTGCCTCTTAGGAAAGCAGCTGTCCTGGAGGCTCAACCTGTAGGTAGTCAAATAGGTGAACGCAGCTGCTCATCTGTGACTCCAAGATAGAATTTTATGGGGAAATCACATCCTTGCAAGCCCTAGATGTATTCTTTAACAGCTTTAATGCCTAAGACTATGTTGGAGCAAGGTTAACAGTAGTTATGGTGCTTACTTGCAGGATCTGAAGTGTAAAAGTACAAACATAGTTTCTAGCATGTAATCCTAACCTTAAGTTTTACTGCGGAAACAGTAAAAGCCAATGCTGTGGTTGACATGTGGATCAACGTAAATCTTGATAAATTCTTGATTGCTCATTGTGCAGATGTTTTGGATGATGAGAATCATCCTGGTCACCTTCAGAGTAGGAAGGGTGGTAACATGTTATCCTAAAAAGCCTAGTTAGAAAGGTGTGGGCTAAGTTTACATGTTTCATTTAGTGCCAAAAGTGAATACTCAGGAGACCGTAACAGGAAGGTTCTTGTGCGTGGCAGTGGTTCATCTGATGCGCAGTGAAGCCTTCCCACTGTGAGTGACTTCCATTTGCATGGTTGCTGCAATGCAGAGCTTCTCCTTCTTGAACGATTGTTAGGGTTTCTTTTGCTGTTTTTTAAATTGAAGCATGGCAAGATTCTTATCGTTCTTGTACGTCAAGGTGGGGAAAAAAGTTCTGTTTCTAAGACTGTTAGGTCAGAGATAAAAGGTTTTCATTAATATAATGTTTATTTTATTTGAAATTCTTCCTACTTTTCCTCAGAAATTTTCTCATTGCAATTTTTAGTGTGCGTAGCCACTAGCACTAGCATCTGGTGCACAGCGGTGCTTCTGAAGTTTTGTGGTGTGTTATTTTTTTTTTTTTTTGTGTGGTGTTGGTTTTCTTTTTTTTTTTTCTTTTTTCTTTTTTTTTTCCCCTCCTGTGTAAAGGATGGGAATTCTCAAGCTCTTCCTACTTTGGGAACTTCTGTCTTAGGAAGTTTTTGCTGGGACAGAGCATCAGGCACTACTGAAGTCTAAGACAAATGGGACAACAGAACAGACTCTGTTGCCATTTGTAATGAATCCTGTAGATTGGTGTATTTTTTTACAGACTACCTAGAAAGAAACGTCAATTTTAAAATGTACTGCCTGCCTTCCCAGCCCATCCCTGGGAAATTATTGTGCAAAGTACTGTACTGCATAACAGGAGGTATCCAAGAAGGAATTGCCAGTGCTGAGGTTGTAATATGTTTTGGAGGTTTTTGTTCCAGTCTAAAGCTCTTATTACTGAGGTATTTTATGCCAAATACGTTAGACAAGATTTCATAGCACATTAATCTGCTTGTACTTAACAAATAAATGCATGAATTGGTGAAAGTAGCACATTCGTAATTGGATTCTAAGTTTTTGTAACTGGGATTTAAAGTTAAAATGTTTTAAGATTTTTTTTTTGTAACTGTTGATGTGATTCTTAAATACAGTTTTAAAACATTTTGAAAACTATATTCCCCAGCTGTTTTGCAAGTCCTTGCATCCTCTAATGTTGTGCAGCTATTGTCATCTTCATCACTGATATTTAATGAGTATTCACTTGGTATCTTTTGATTGTGTCCTTTAAAAGAGTCAGAGAGTCTTTTGATCAGTTTCTTCTGATGAAACGTTGAGCCTCATCTTCCCCTACGAGAAGAGGTTAAAGAACAAGCATTTCCTCCTACCCCGGAGTAATCCTGGAATGGGATTTTGCTTCTAGCCTTGTACATATCTCATTGAAGTACTCTGAGTTGTATTTACTGGTTTACTTTGCTGATGATTTGCTTATTTATTCTATATTACTGCTTTACCCGTGGTCACTGGATGAGCAGAGGAACTAGCATATGCAGGAAAACTTTCATGGTATGGTTAGAAGTAACAGTCCCTTAGGTAGTTAGCTGAAACACTGTAGTGCCAAGATTAATAATTTATTCTCTTCTTGTGAATTTCAAGTTAGATTACGTTTAAGCTTTTCCAAGTATCTGAGTAAGCTGAATGAACGGTGACATGATTCTGCTCAAAAGGGAGGTACATAAAGCAATATGGAATAGCGTTCCCCTGAATGCTGTGGTCCCAGTCATTGTCAGGATTATGGTTTAAGTGAGATGTGTAACCTGTTTTCTGGGCCCAGCAGCATGCATTCAGATGGCACTTCTGGCACAATTTAATTGGGTTCTTAAAATGGGACGGTTTTTTAAAGTCTTGCTTCACTGAATTTTCACTGATTTCAGATTTTAAGAATGTTGTTGAAAAAAAAAACAACTGGAGTGACAGATAATGCCCTGCCATAAATCTGAATATTTTAAGCCTTTTAAAAAATGTTTACCTTTACTTTTCTCCCCATTTACTGTCCTTTTGTATAATCTTTTGTTTGAAAAAGGATTAAGGAATTGAAAGATCCTTGCTTTATCCTATTATTTCTGAAAAAGAGAGTTTTGCTAAGAATAGTCTTTTAATCTGCTGTCATAACAGCTTTTTTTGCAAAGTGTAGAATTACACAAGTTTTCTTTTGATGGAGCCATTCTGGTTTATGATTTCTGTGGCAAAACTGACCTGCAAGAGACAGTTGGCAAAGTGTTACTTCATATATTGTGATAATAGGATTCATCAAGGAACCATCTGTAGTGGAGCTTCATGTGACATTACACTGAAGAACCTGTAGAGATACTTTCCGATGAAGTGTAGCACAGCAGAATGATACTTTTCCTGTAGAGGCAGTACTATTCATTCTGATATTGCTTGTTCTAGAAAAATGCTACCTATTAATTTTTTTTGTGATTCATTACAGTCACAGTTCAGGAGTCCATAAGCACATGAGAAGTGCTGTGAGGCTTTGTGTGCTTCTGTCTTACTTGTTGCCCATTTGTATAACCAGGGCTGATTTGACTGTCACCAAAATCAACTTGTAAGTTTCTGATAAAGTTTGGATATGAAGTCTTAAACTTCATAACTCTTAGTACAGTTTTTGGGTTTTAAATGCTTACGTTGGTGACGCTCTCTAGAGATCGCTTTGTGTTGAGAATATGTACCTTTTTAAAAAAATATATATTCCTGAAATCAGGAAATCTGGATAGTATCAAGTGTTTAGTATTCACAGATGGTGATGAACTGTAAGGTTTTGTCTCCCCTGCCACAAACCAGCATCTTCCCTGCTTCCACAACAGAGAGGGAGATGGCTGGAGGGATGGTAGATAAGCAAGCACAAACTTTCTCACCTTTTAATGGATCTGGTAGTATGCTTTCACTTGTGCTTCTTTCTCACCTTGCCTTCAGGCTACTGGAAGTCTGATTTTTAGACAGTGCTATATAGTTTGACTTATCTTCTCATTCATCTGTTTTCTGAATCTTAATTTTGTTTTACTTCAGCTTCCAATGTTACAAAGTTAGAGCTGCTGGTGTTTTATCTAATTGCCAGGCAGGGCCTAAATCAGCAGTCTGTGGGTAATTTTCTGCTGTGCCCAGCTGCTTTAGTGATTGTTGTAAAGGAGAGATCAAACTCACTAGCACTGAGGTGCCAGTGAGTTTTTTTCCTGTGCTTTGTGATGATCTCGTTTATTGTCTCTGTGCTGTTAATGAGCAATACCTTAACTCTTTATGAATGACTATGATATGCTAGTGTTTTCTGTAGTGGAAGGGCTGTAGCTTATAGACTGGCATTATGTGACAGCATTTTAGAGTGTAGAGAAACTGAGGTGCAGGAGTAGAAAGGTGGATTTCACTTACAGCTCTCAGTAAGAGCTTTATTGATAAAAAGCAGAAGAATGTCTGTTTTGGAAACGTCTGTTGTGAATAATTTACTCTGTGTGTGGATTTGTTACTTGGCTTTTCATTTTCCTGCTTGTGCAAAGTACGTGGTGTGTTTTTCTGACTGTAAAGAACTCAGTTCTCAGCTGAAGTTGATTGATATTAAACAAAACAAATGTTTTAGAATCAGCCAAAATTATATTGGTTGTCTTATTTTGGATGTTTTGTAAGAGATGTTCCACAATGAGAATTCTCTTCAGAAACGTGCGTAGTGGTTCGATACTGATTTTTATGTAGAGGGTATTCAGAAGTTGTGGATGCAGGTTCAACATTTGAAGTTGGTGCTGCTAACCTCCATTCAGGAGTAGCATTCTCTTAAACCACTTTAGAAAATATTGCTATTTGATACTTGGTTAGCGTAAATGCATACTTTGAGCTTCTGAGGAAAATGTGATGTGAAGTGGACATGTTGGCATCTCCTGCGCTCCATGGGGAGCGGTGTGTGAAATCGCTGTTGGAGCTTCGGTGGCTCTGTCCGTGCCAGCTGGCCGAGCAGCGCTGGGAAGTAGTTCAGCTGGAGCAGTGTTCGACAATAGGAACTGGTTTTGCGGCTTTCTGTGTTTGGATGTGCTCTTGTGCTACCTTTTTCTAGACACATGCCAGTATCTCAATATTCTACTAGTTAGAGTCTTCATTTTGTGGCTGCCAGTCATGGGTCTTTCCTTGCTGTTAAACAACCTCTGAATTATCAGTTACTCCTGACATTGTATCAGACTGCTTGAAGTTACTTGAAATGTGGAAGCAGAAAAGCTTAAGTACCAGTTGCCTAATGCACAGATCACTGAGTGCTCCTCACTTTCTCCAGCTTCAAGTTTCCCCAGTTTCAAGTTCAGCTGTTGACATTTTGGCATCAATGACTGCAGCCTGTGACTGATTGCTATTTCTGGCCACCTACTATTTGCACATCGTTTGATGCAGGGAATTCAAGCGGTGGTGCGTAAAACATAATGTTGAAAATGAGCTGTTCAAACTCATTCCTGGTTTTATTATTAACCTTTTTTCATGGCTTGTGAAACATTTGGGTTAAGATTCCCAAAATGTCGCACTGCTTTGTGGAAACATCTACTTTTTGGCTGAGACACTATGGTATTGATCAGAGAAGTCTGACAGAAGCAGTGCTAGAGAACATGCCAGCTTCAAGTTCCTGCTTCTACGACTAATCCTGGAAATACAGTCCCTGGTGGGTCTAGCTTCAGACTGGGCACCGCAGAACATGTCCTCAGCCTCGGTGGAATTGCCTTGTTTGAGGGAGGACAACTCAAGGGGCTGCATTTGCCAGCAGCTGCATTTGCCAAAGCTGCTACCGAAGAGCTTTGCTTGGGAAATAAGTATGTTCCTCTTCCCTGGAGAAATCCTTGACTGGCTGCCAGTAGTAACTCTCCTCTCCCTTCCCTCCCTCCAAAGCAAACAAGGAAGCTCCAGAGTGCTGGTAGTGTGGCTGTTTACCTGCGCTTTGCTGCGCTGCTGCAGCTGCTGTCATGGCCCCTCCATGGAGGTCATTCACTATCTGAAGTGACTAGAAGAAGGAGAAGATCAGTTAATTAGGGTGAAAAATTAAACATGTATTTGCTATCCTTATTTGCATTTTTTTCTTTTAATAGCTTCTAGTCTGTCCCTAAGCTGGAAGCTGAAATTCAGTAGGTGTAAAATTTTATGGAAGTGTTATGTCCCCTTTCAAAACATACTGGGGTTATTTTTATTCAGTGGATAACACAGTGTCTGACTTATGCATTACAGTTCATAAAATGTGTAAAAGGCTTGGAAAGATTTAAATTGCAGGAAGCTCACTAAAGGTAATTAAAAAAAGAAAAGGTTGCTGGTTTTGTTTCTGTGGAGATGTTTTTCCTTTCCTGCCCCTCAAATTCTACTATGATAGCATTAAAGATAAAAATTTACCCATTTTTGCCAGAGGACAAAATAGAGGGCTGTGTCTGGGTGTCTGCTGAAGAACTTCTCTGAATTATTGAGAAGTTGATTAGAATTTACCAGCAGTTCTGGAGATAGTCCTGGTATCCCCCTAGAAGATCAGTTCATCCTCAGTGCGCTTGGATTCTGCTCTCCTGACTCCTCACTATGTGTTTTACAGATGCAGAAAAAACCCCAAATCATCATCGTCTAATTCAAGCTCCTCGTTGTTGCTATTTTTGTCTTCATATTATCCTTAGTAAATCTTAAATATATACTTGTGCTTTAATTCAAGATCTGGAAAAACACTTGCTTTGTTTCTGATTTTTTAAAAATGCAGTTTTTCTTAATCTACTGCTGTAACTGGCAGGTAGAAAGATTCCTTTCTTCCAGGATAATCCAGGCTGCCTTGACATTTTTTAAGAGCTATAGGGGAGTTGCAGTTTCTTGCCTAAGGCTGAAGGGCGAGGTCTGGAGTTTGTGAGGATTCAAGGAACTGCCTGTGCTGTGAGGAAGCACAGAGAGGCCTCTGCTGGGAGCTGGAAATGGGAGAGGTTGGCCCTAAAGCTGGACTTGCTGGAGTATGGGATGCAAGTATTTTTGAGGTGGAAAATGAAAGAAGGAATGGATAGTGTGTGCTGTTAGGTCTGGGGAGAGAAGTATGGGACTAGAGAGCAGAAGCAACCCAAAGACTGGAGAGATGTATGTGTTGCAAAAAGGCAGCCTGGTTTAGAGCATCAGAGAGCACCTCATCTGCAAAAGGTTCTATGTGAACACTGAAGTGACCGCGTGTACTTAAGCATGTTCAGTCTCAACAACGCATAGTTGTCTCTGTTTGGGTTCCTACCTTCAGTCACTGCTAGTCTGGGTGAAGACTCAAAGCACTTTGTGGTTCTTGAGGTCCTTTATACTTTTTTTATACTTACATCTGGAGATGATGGTTGTAAGAAAGCTCCCTGTATGTGAGGTAATAGGATTACTTGTCTGTTCCAAACAGAATTGGGATTTGGGGAAAGACATCAGTTGTCGAGATAAAAATCAGATTATCAGACTTCTTTTGTGAGTGCCTCTTTCAAGAAGTGATACCAGGTCCTTAGAATGCTCTTTTGTAGACAACATGAAGTATTGAATTTAGCAGAATTTTGGATTTTACTAGGGGAATTTTTATTGGCAACTGATAAAGAAATAAGAACAGACTTATTTACCAGGTTATGAACTTGGAACAAGAAGTTGAATTTTAGATGTTTTACTGGTACCTTACAAAATCAGTGTTATGTAAATGTTCTTTTCCAAGCAAAGTAATTTGTTGATCTTTCTTGTCAGAGGGAAGACATCCTTCCTCCTTTGCTTAGAGCCTCTTGTGCTCCCAACTGTCCCATATACAGATTGTTTTGTACTTAATTTTAAAGCCAATGTTAATTCTAATTTTACAAATTTCTTTATTTTACTTTTCTGTAGATGGGAGAGAGGTCCCTGTGCAGGTTTGAGCTGGAATTCAGTAGGGAGTGTGGGTGCTGCTGTGTGAGCCTGTGCTATTTAAGTGGTAGACAGCTCCTTGATACTGACTGGGGCTCCAGGTGATTTTTGGAATGCAGAATTAAGCTCAGTAGTTGCAATTGCTTTCAATTACGTGATCTTTTTTTTATGGAAACCATAATAAGGTGAAGATTGGCCAAGAAAAGGCTGTTGGAGAGAAGGGAGAGGTTTGTTTCCCTGCAGGTCCTCCTCTTCTTAGTAGATTCCTCAGATAAGAGTTAGTGTCTTAATATTCAGATGAGATGACAGAAATATGTGAAGAAAACTATATCTAGTTTTATAGATGCCTAGAAAAAGTAGTTGTGATTCAGCTGGAGCATGAGGTTAGAGACACAATATGAACCTGTAAACTGCAACATTAAATCACTGGAAAGGTTGCATTAGTATCAGTAGATTTCATGCGTTGTTAATTGAGGACTCTGCATAGTTGTTTCCTGTAAAATGGACTGAGAACAGAGTTAGTTTAACAATGGAGAGGGCTCTAAGTATTCCCAAGAGATTTATCAACCTGGCAATGATGTTTGCTGGACGACTGAGGTAATTCGTTGGTACGAACAGCCTGTATTCTCTTAAGTTTCATTTCACTGTTGCATACTCAAGTGTTTTACTTCAAAGCCATATTTATTTTTTTTTGTACCAAACCTGTAATCTTTTCTGAAATTATCATCTTTAGTGGAGAAAGCCATCTATTTGTTGTTAAATATTCAACAGACTCCTGGAAATCGTAAGTTGGTTTTGAATTTTCTGTTAAAAATTAGTATTAAAAAAGAAAAAGTAACAGTCCTAAAGTTTAAAAAAATAAAGTGTGACTTAAATATCTCTTCTGTAGGGAAACTGAAGTGACTTACCCTTCTCTTTGAAAGCAGTAGGCAAGTCATAACACAGAAATCTAAATGTGCCCTTGTTGCACAGATTTCCTCTGCCTCAGTACTTCTCTTCTGGATGAACACTGAGATCTTGTGTCCACTTTTGCCTTACTGAATCTGTAACTAGTGAAGTTTGACTTTCTGGTGGCCAAAAGATATATTAAAATGTACTGTTATTTTAGTCAATGTACCTGTGCTACACTTCAGACCTGTGATATGTAAGAATCATTCTGGTATATTTATGGTTGTGTTTAATAGTTGCCTGTAGAAAATAGCTCCTGAGGATCAAGCTGTAGACTTGAAATTTTGTGCTATGCCACTCCTGTGAGTGGTGCAAGCCAAGCTGAGCACTCCTGTAGTGCAGACACACACTAGATGATGTGCGAGGCACTTCCATATCAATTACGCACAAGATGGAGACCTCATTAAACACATTAGTGGTAGGAGTAGTTTAGGCAGTTGTGTGGAAGTTGTTCAACTTAAAACCATCTATTTGTGAAGGCGTAATTTGAAAGCTATGCAAAATGTTAAGAAAATTAATCCTGTAATTGACAATGGGAATATTTCATTTTAGAATAAGCTTCGGGTTTTTCAGTCAGCTTTAGCATTTGTAATGGTCATTTGTAATGGTCTAGTTATATCTTGCTGCAGTGTTCACTCAGCTAATGTTAACTCCTTTTTCCAAATTCCTTACCTGCATTAGCATTTAACAGAGCTGGAAGTATTGTGAAATGTAACTTTCAGTTCTGAGGTCAGTATGGAAAAAGAAAACATTATTAAAATGATGAATACTTTCTGAATAACTGGAGGAGTTATGAAGTTACCTCTAAGAAACAGAATGCTTTTGTTCTTTAATTTCCTAAATTTGAGCCTTTGAAGCATTTGTTTTGTTAAGTGTCTGACAACTGGGCTCTATTTGCAATATCCATTTAGCAGATGTCCAGAAACCTGAAAGGTGACAGCTGAAAACTAGACAAGCATTCACAAATGCATGATGCATACAAATCAGTTGTGAACTGTATTTTCACAAAGAAATTAAATGAAATTTATTAATGCAGGAGCTTTATATACACTGCATATTTGTTTTGCTTTCAGTAGCAATCTAGCATATACTTGAAATACTGTTGGCTTTCTCTAGGTCAACCAGATTCCTACAGAATATTAATTTCTGTAGTGTTAGATCCCCTTCTAACTGGAGTTATTGAACCATCATTGATATGTAGCTTGTGTCATTATAATGTTAATTATATTACTAATTGATGTGTTAATGTATGCAACTGTTTTATTTTAAAATTGCCTTTTTCCATTTCTGCATTTCTTTAACTGTAATGACCTTCACCCTTTGTCACCCTACTGAGCAGCTTCTGTAGTAATCTCCTTCCTTAACTGTAAAACAGTTTTGCCTGTGAGCTCCCAGCCTTCATAGGTGTAGGTAGATTGCTATCTTAGTTGGTATTTGTGTTGTACCCAAGACATGTCTTGCCCCAAGGTATTTTTGCTAGTTTACCATTCTAATTTTCTTCTAGGGTTAAGCCCATTCATGCTTGCTCCTAGATTGCTTTAGAAACCATGAACATGAAAACCAAGTCTGGTTTCACATTGATCTTGTAACTAATGATGGTTGTTCCCTTCTGTGATTTTTCTCATTTCTTATACTTTTTTACATTTCAAGGTATTAAGGTATGAAAATATCTTTTCAGCTGTGCTTCATTGCAGTAGGAATGAACTAAATACATATAATTTCTTACATAAAAGGATACTGAGACTTAAGGTATTGTGTGCTATAGCATGGGATGAATCCTGGATTTTCATTTTATATTGTCTGGTAAAGGTATAAAACAGCAGCTAATGAATGGTCTTAGAGACTTAGCTGTACACACCGTATGTTTCTCCACCCTTTAAGTTGGCAGTATTTTAGCCAAGTCTATTTCCATATCCCTAGTGGGAAAATTGTCTCTAGGGTTCCATTTCTTTCTCTGAAAAGGAGTCAGATCTCTCAAATGTATGCTTTTTGTCAGTTTGCAATGCAACCCTTTGCAGGTTTCCTGTTAATTGTTACTGCCTCTAGTGAGGGAAGAGTGCAGAAGAGGTCACAAAAAATTTCGTGCTCTTATGTAAACTGAGAGATTCTTTCTTCCACAATACCAGTTCCATTTCTGTTCCTCTGTATGCCTGGAGTGTGTGCATTCGGGTCACTGCACGAGAGGAGTAGCATTGACATGCATAATGACATGTTGTCCTTAAAGTGATCTCTGATTTAAAAAGCATAGACTTGGTGTCTAGATGATGCGAATGCTAGCTGGTGAGATAGCCAAGGCAATGTTATTTGGTGGTAGTGCCGCACTGAAGCTACAGATTCAGGTGCCTACTTGAAAGCTCACGGTTTTCCGATTAGGTTGTAATTGTGGATACATTAACTTGCAGTGATTAACTTGGGCATACACCACGTAGGGCCTGTCTGAGCTGGGGAAGTTCTCGTAATTGCCTGCTGTTTTGGCTGAACTTCTCAGAGACCTGGTGCAGATGAGCTTGGATTGATCTTAAAATCTAAATGTCACGTTGCCCAAAGGCAGCCATGATGACATAGTGGGTATAGGTCTGATAACCTTGTCTGTACCGTGAGCTCTGTGTAGTCATGAGCCCCAGTGGAGCCACACTCCCCTGGGTGCCAGCTCTAGTTCGAACACGTTCAGTTCATTTGTAGTTTGGGAGTGTGCTGTTTAACGTTGAAGCTCTGCTGCATTGGAGGTCCCTTCATAGCACTGTCTGGAGGTATAGGTCATAGGCGTAAAAAGCATAAAATGAAACGGGGTCTGGCATGAGCATCAAGTAATCTCTCTCTGCCTTCTAAAGAAATCAATTTGTTTGTTATGCAAAGGCAAGTTTACAAAATATATTGACACTGTTTATGTAATTTTGCTCTGGGAGTTGTTTGTTTTATCTATGTCTAAGTCCATCTGGCCATTACTAAAGTTTTTAGTGTACTTGTAGTAGGACTTCTTAAGCAAAAGCTGTGCAAGCAAACGATTAACTTTTCTCTTTCGCACCCCGCCTATTCATCCCCATATCCTCTGTCTGATGTAGTTAGGCTTTACTGGAAAAATATTTCAATGTACACTGTACATACATTGTCCTATGTCTTGATTAATAAGTTGAATGCTTTCTGTATTAGAGACAAAGTTTGGTATTAGTTTTAAAATACAGCATTATGTTATCTTCTAGATACCTTGAAGTCAGCAAGTTTTATATAAAACAGTTTTATTGATAAATGCTATGGTACACGCCTTCCTTTAAATAGAAGTAAAAGGCAAATGTTTGCATATTGGTGTATAAACATTGCGACACATGGTTTCTTTTATTGTAAAATCTTACTGTTGTTTTAAATATACTTATTTTAAAGCTGTGTAGAGAAATTTGGTCAACCTTCATTGTTAGTATTATTTACTTGTGGAGGAGGAGGAGGAAAATGGAATATCAATGAAACGTTTTAATAAATGTCCCTACTTCTTAAGGTTAGCCAGAATATGTGCTTTCATAGATACATGCTACTTGTCTTTTCAAGGAGCTACAAGTTCAATGCATCCATTTTTATGCTTTTACAACTTAAACTTTATCAGGCTATGTGAAAGAAGCGATGAGTGGAAATTGTTGGCCATCTTCAGTCTCCTGCAGGACTATTCAATTCCAGTTGCTTTTAGTGGAATCAGACTAAGACTTAAGCACAGCCTTGCACGTCCCCAAGGGAACTTTAACTGCGTGGATATAGTGTTATTTCCATTTCCAGCATTTTTGTTGTGCTTCCTCGGGTAAATACTACTTATGGCAATCTGAAGAATCAGTAAGTTAATATGCCAAACCACATCGTACTATCTTAGGGTTCAGTTCTGTAGTATCCTTATCCTGAGTAATTGTGGGCTGCCACTAAAAGGTTGCCGTGTATAGAAATTTGCTTAGGCAAGGTATTTTCAAGGAAAAGCACAATAGTTGATGTGTGAGAGGAAGTTGAAGTGTTCTGTGGGATTTTTCCCCTGCTTACAATTGACAGTGTGCTGGCAAGTTGACAGTTAATGGGACAAATGTATTATTAGTTTCCTCATTAATTATAGAAATCTGGTATCTGCATCCTGCCTTTCTTCCTATATGTGCTTCTGCAAAATTGCTAGAAAATGGAACACAATGTCAAATTTCAGGCAGGCGAGTTTATCTGATACAGCTTAATGGTGTTTTAATGAAAGGCATTGCAGGCATACATTGTGTAAGAATCTTGAAAGTCTGCCAGTTTCTGAATTTAGACTTAGTTCAATATTTAAAGATGAAGACTTTTCCTGTTGTGGATCTTTGAAGATAGACTTCATAAAACTAATCACCAGTAAATTACTAGATAGGAAAAAATGAAGCCTTTGGCTTTCTTCTGGGAGCTGTATTTACAGAGCTGGGCAATACTGGACACTTCTGAAGATGCTTTTGTAAGAGGTGAAGAGAGAATGAGCACAAAGGGTTCTGAGCTGGGTTGCGAGCAAAGCACTGATTGGAAGTAGACTTGCTTATAAAGTGAGAGGCTTACTCTTTCCATGGTTGATGGGCAAAGCTGTAGAGATTATAAGAGACTTCGAGGCGAGGAGCACAGAGGAGATGGATGTCAGGGCTGGTTCAAGCTGAGGAAGCTTTAACAGCTGAATGGGAGGGTTCGAGGCAAGGGAAGAGCGTATGTATGTTCTGAACCTCTGTCATCTGTGCTGATCTGAGTGCATTACGTCCAAGTGGTTTATTTACATCCTACGATAGCTTGTCATACAAAATGTGAAAGAAATGGCTTCCCTGATAATCAACTCCGTTTCTTCTCAAGGTCAGTTTTATACTAGAAGAGCATGCATTTACATTTAAGAGATAGACTATACCACTTGCTGACACAGTAGAGGCTGATAAATTTGGATGAAGAGCACAACGGGCCCCAGCAAAAGCAATGATAATTTAGATGCAAGTGAGGATGCCTCTCTTTCCTCAGTCCAAGGTACCTCTCCTTCCTTCCTTATTTAGTCCATTTATTGGTATCACTGTGTAATTGATAAATTTTTTTTATCCTATCCATTGGTTTGAGGTGCTTTGACTTCGTTCTCTGCTTTAGCCATTGTTATAAGCCTATACTTCAATCTCACGTGAGGTTTATGGAAACAAACCTCATGGATAATGGGAAAGGAACCAACTATTATGATTATGGTTGCATATTTTCAAACATATCCTACATGAGGATTTTTCAGGCTTATTTCTAAGTTAATTGGACAACATGCTAATGTATATGTTCAGCTAACCTATTTGGTATCTTCATCCTTCTTGTGTTTTGGGCCATGCTGACTGTCAGTACTCTGAATAATGAGAAATGAGAATATCCTAATCCAGAGTAGACAAAGTAGACTTTTTTTTTTTTGCTGCAAGTTGGGCTACAAGACATTACATATATTGGTCTTTAAAAGATATAATGTTAAATTTGAACTGGTTCACCAGAGCTGCTGTATGTGGATGTATATTGAAATGTAAAAACTTCCCAGTCATATCTAGTAGACAATTTGGTTTTTTCTTGTGTTTTACTGCATTTACTTGTGCATTACATCCTGACTTGAAGTTTCTCAGGAATTGTTTAAACTTGTAATGTAGAAAGCATTTCTCTGAAATAGTGCCTTAATGAAAGTGGAGCAGTTTGGTTTTCCTTATGTAAGGGCAGAGCTGTTTGTTTTAACTCACTTCCTCCTTTAAATAGTTCCTGCGAAAGCAATATTTGCACTGCAAAGCCCATCTCCCCACTCTTGCTCCTTACCCATTTCCTAGGACTCAGAAATGTTGTGAAACAGTGGTCTGAGAGATATTTGAGCTTCACAGTCTGTAAAGCTGGTGATGGGTGAGTCAAGCAGTGGACTGTTTGAGGCGTGGTCCGGGTAGATCAGATCTCTTGGAGAATACCCACAGCTATCGTAAGAACATATGTTAGAAGGAAGAGTTACTTAACAAGTTTTCATGACTGAATGGGAGGCATTGACTGAAACTTTCTTGTGGTTTATTTTGTAAAGAGTTCACGACAACTGGAAGACTAAAATGTTGTTAAAAAACACACCATACATTGCGTCTGAATAACACTGAAGAGCCTACAGTGCACTGTATCTTTCTACTGACAGTTAAAAAACTTGAAAGAGCCCAGTAGCACATAAATCCTTTTAAACCATAATCTGATAGTACTTTTATAGAATGTTATGGTTTTTCCCTTTTATTCCTTTGTTCTTTACTAATTGTAACTTTTGGCTTTGGGCTTTTTCTAATTTTAAGTTCTAAGTGTCATGACTGACATCAGTTGGTGAATTTTTCAACAGGTTGGAGGCACATTAATGACTGTCACTTAATCATGTCCCTCAGACACTCAGCTTATTCTTTTAAGTAACCAATTATAATTAAACTATTGAGAGCAGGAGTTTGTAATTTGTGTAGAATTAAGATAGGCATGTAGCAATTCTTGGGACTAAAGTCTAGCAGCTGGTTGTTTGGTGGTTTGTTTTTTTTTTTTTTCTCCTAACTGTAACTCTCAAAATGCTCTGAATTATGTTACAATTTATCTATAAAATGTTGCTTTATGAATATGTGTTGGAATAGTTTCTCATTTAAAAAAAATAGATACTTACACGATTAAACTATTTTAAATCTATTTATTTTTAATTGTTAAAGTAGGTGTTCAATGTTTCTTCTCTCAATTTTGGCAGTCCAAAGAAAAGAAACCTTGACTTTAACTGGTTTCAAGCTTGGGGAGCAGAACTATCTTGTACTTACTCTGGGGCTTGAAAAAAGCCTGGTTAGCTGTATCTTCTTTAGATAGGTTTTTGATTTTCTCTGAGTGTGGAAAGGCAGGTGAGGGAGGAACAGCTCTTGGGAAAGGTGAGCTTTCTGTTCCTCATGCACAGTAGAGAATGGAAGAGGCCAAACCAAAGGTTGTTGAAGAGGAGACCCAGCCTCGAATGAGCAAGGTGGTGGGCTGGTGCCTGGCTGGCCTCCTGCATGCTGTAGTCCTGATCGAAGCACAGCTGCTGTAGTAGTCCAGAATGTGAGCATGTGAGCTTTGCAATTATACAGCTTAGACTTAGTGTACAAATTATTTAATTTTTTTTTTTCATTTATCTTTGGAGCAGAGAAGGCTAGCTAATTGGTTTAGGCAGTACCTAGGTAACTGCAAAGCTAATAGATTCAGAAAGGAGTGAAAGCTTTATTACAGTAGGATTACACACAGAATTATTTTTTACCTTAATAAAACTAAGCAAAGATTTCTTTTATATACTGCTATATGCTAAAATACTCTTATTAATTATAAAATGGTTAGTAAATACAAGTTTCCTGATACATATTGCCAAGCGCATTTCACAGTATTGAACATGCAACAAACCACACAGCTTTAAGGAAATAAAATTTGCTTTGTAATAATACAGTGTATAGTATACATGTAAAATCTGTTAATATGAAGGATTTTTTTTTCTGAGAGAGTACTGTCTCTCAGGATCCTTTTCTTAGACTATCTGATTTATTTCACGCTTTGATCCTATGAAGTTTACCAAATTGATAGAAAACTCACTTAAACAGTTGGCTTTGGCTAGTCAAAATATTGACCTGTAAATGTGAAGATGTCAACATTAATCTGAAAACCTTGGATGGCGAGGAGCCATCCTTCCTGTGTTTGTTTCCGGGGAATTATCCAAAGTGAAGTATTAAACTTTCATTATCTTGATGCTGATACCAAACAGCAGAGCTCTATCTACTAAGCTGTTCTGGCTAATCCTACGTTGTTCAATGTCACTATGTCTTAATACAGTTTTAGTGGATAAACTCAATAGTTTGGGTTTTTTTTTCTCAGCTAATGAGGAAGTGATGCAAAATTGTGTGAGTGATTGTCTTCGTTCTTTGTTTTCTGATTTTCAAAAATTTGTTTGGCTGATTTTGTACCTTCCACAACAGATTTTCTCTTTCCTAATTCAGGGCTATTTTTGTCGTTAAGTATTTGTTGGCCATCTTTATTCCAAAACTTTGTGTGAGTACATCTGTGAAAAACATGCTGAGACAGATGCAGTGATAAAAGGGATAGGGAAGAAAGGGCTGGAGATGGTGCCGTGTATTTCTAAGAAATTAGGCTTTTTGGCTCCCTCCAGTAAGCCTGCGTCCACTCCGTAGAGCCACCATGTACACTCTGGATCCCCAGCTTGTATACAGTTTTTCTTCTGCTAGGCAACAGTTCTTGTCCAGTTATGCCTGCCCTATCAACTGGAGAAGGAAGCCTTTAACACCACTGCTAATACGCTGTACGAGCTCCTTTGATATCTAGTTAAGTCTTTGTGAGAGAAACTCGTATTTTGTCAGTATTTTGGAAAAGGGGCTTCTTTAATAGACATTTCTTTTGAGATAAATGCCAATTAAGGCAATGCATTTTTACTTTGTAATATACTCAATAGTTTAAAATGTGTCCTTTTTAGAACTTTAGAGTACTTCAGAGTATCTCCATACCTGAAATGAATGCAAGTTAGCTAGTTGAAAGTGGAATTGGTTTGCAGATTCTTAAAAGAATTATACCTGTACAATATTTGTGATTATTTGCATAGGCCACATTTGTACTGTCTGTGTTTTTAAAGCTTGTTTAAAATTCAACAAATATATGGTGTCATAGCATATGGAAGGTAAGAATCTGTTTGGGCTGTTGAATAATAATAATATGGGAAGATATTTCTTAAGTTAGTAACAAAGGAAGACAGCATGCTGTAGCTCTTGAAGAAATAAAGAAATTTCTTCTTTGAGTCAAACAGGAATTTGCACTACTAGACATCTGTTACAGCTACACCCAAAACCCATGTAAAGAGACAATTAAAAGTGCACAGTTAACATCAAAGAAACAGGAAATGATACAGTAAAAGCTACTGTGCAGTTTTGTTGGTTTTTTTTCCTGTGGACATATGCATTGAGATATTGCCTTTCTTTTTTTAATATGAGAGGGTTTTGGTGGAATATACATCCTTTTTTTCTTCTCTTTCTCTGATTATTACTTTCTTAATAGGAGCTAGTATGTGAGATCTCCAAGAAGGGCAATTTGCCTTTTCTGTCCTAGACTGACTGTGTATTTCCACTGGCAGTTGTGACCAAGAGTGTTTTGATTATTGCAATGTCTGGAAGACTTGTTGATGTTTTGTCACTCTTCTGTTTAGAGTCCTGCAGCAATTTAGGTTGGAATGGACTTCTGTAGAGTATCTGGTCCAAACCCTCCTCCCTTGCTCCATGTGTGAAGGGATGGCAGCACTCTTGGAGCTCTCTGAATGACTTGTAGCTTTCTGCATTTTGGTCTTCTGTTCATCGCCATCTAAGATTTTTGCTGCCACTTGTTCACTTCTGGTTTTCTATTATTTTTACCCTTCTAGAATCCTATCTTAGGAATATTCCTGAAATATCAGAACGTTTCAGATGCATGCCATCTCATTCCTGCAGACATTAAAGATAACATACATTTGCATATGGGACTTATTTCGGAAATATCTTCTATGTATTATAAAGAATTATACCTTTTTTCAGATTACATACAGTTGTAAAATCTTAGTTTTTCAAGTTTTATTTCTTTACAGGCAAGAAGGAAAATTTGGATGAAGCAGTTTACGTAAGTTGCCGTCATGAGCAGAAGCAAGCGTGACAACAATTTCTACAGTGTTGAAATTGGAGACTCTACTTTCACTGTATTGAAACGGTATCAAAACTTAAAACCAATAGGATCAGGAGCACAAGGGATAGTTTGGTAAGGTTTCTTTAAAATTTAAATGTACTTTTAGGTTCTTCTGATAGAATATTCTGAGTCTGTTAACTGTTGTATGTTACTGAGTAGGAGTCTAGAGAGCTACCTTCTACGTGCAAAATGGCAATAGTAATAGCTGGTTTTCCTCAGGGCTATTGCTGTTGCTTTTTGACCCTTTTGACCTCCTTTCCTGCTTCCAAACTGATGACCTTCTGTGCAAATTCAGCCAGCTGTGCCGAGTCCCATAAATTAGTGGGAAAAAAACCTGGATAAAGAAACTAATCCTAATCCTAAGCCACACTGCTTACAGTGAAAGAAAAGCCAGAAATACTCTATATAATATTTGACAGTTGTAAATGGTTTTTACTTCTTGAAATGGTGTGTTATGTTTCACTCAGTTTCAAATCTAACTAGTCCCTGGTAGTAGCTAATGAGCATTTGTAATGCTGCCTGTTACTGTAATATGTAAATACCTGATGCAGTTTAGGAAAATACAACTTGACAATGTAATTCTTTGAATAAGAGTTTTGCTATGAGTGTCAGATTTGTGACAACTACCTGCTTGTAGGCACTGTTTCCTGTTCAGTGACATTACCTGGAAGATAAATATTGGTTTAAGCTTCTTGAGACTTTTTTGAATATTCAAGAGAAGAATGTAGACAGCACAGAAACTTGTAACTCTTGTTGCTCTTGTAACTCTTAAGATACTAACCACGGACATAAAAATACAAAAGAAACATTAAGGAAAGGAAAGGTAGGGAAAAACATAATCTTCTCTAACACTTTTCCCTGTAACCTCTTGACTGCCTTGATCTTGTCTTGATCAGTGTTTGAAAAATGTGTGATAGGGTATGTTTTTAATTCGTATTTGTGTTTTAGCTGGCTTAGTAGTAAAATAGTGTGCTTAGCGCAAATGAAAACTTGAAGACCAGTACTCTATAAAGAATTGGTTTGAAATGGTAGCTTCTGTCACTAAGATTTGGTCTGTAAGTAGCAGCAGCAGAAAAACTGATCTGAATTTTGTTTGCATGTGTTTTCATATAATGAGGACATAGACAGTTGTTTGACTAGAGTCTGTTTAGTTGCTACAGAAATGCCTGCAAAAGCTTTAGTTGTTATCACCGGCCTTCTGATTCCCAGTCATATGTTACTGCCTGTTTTCCAAATTTACTGCCCCTCCCTGAGCTGAGGTCCAAAAACTGTCCATGCAATTACTCCAGTGTCATTCTGTAATTGCTGCTAGTGATATTGAAGCCTTTTCAGTTAAACTGCTCTGATTACCCTGAGGAGCGAAGTGCTCATATGGTTAAATCTTGCCCATGTCTATAGGAGATAGGATGTAATTCTTGTGATTTGGGTTGAGGTTTTTGTGGGTTTTTTTTTGTTTGTTTGTTTGAAAAACAACCGATCCATCTTGATTTGGAGGAATATTAAGCAGTTGGCCTAAAGTCTCAACCATATCTAACACAGAGACAGACTCTAAGGCTACCGTTTTATATTGGGGATGCAGAAGTTTAAATACTGGTACAGGAGTGCCATGTTGGCAGTCTCTCCCAGCAACCTCTTTGCACTGTTTCATAGGGTATTCCTTATCAAGAGGGTACGTGGCGGGAATTCCAGGCAGTGGAAAGCGTAAATCAAAAAAAGCTGCCACTATGTTATTCCTATTTTTTCTTCAGTAGTGACTAGAGGTTTTGACAATATTTTAATAAAACAACCAAACAAACAAAAAAAAAACCAAACAAAACCCCCAAATAACCAACCAACAACAACAAAAAACCAAAACCCCAAACAAACTAAAAATATCCAACATTCAAGCCTACACACTGTATAGACAACACGCTTTGAAAAGTAGCTAGTTGGATTTAGTGGATGCTGACTGTTTACTGGCAGATGTTCCTCATTAGGTTTGAGCACCATTCTTGATCAGAGACATGAAGACAGTATTTTCCCTGCTGAGGCTTTTTTAGTAACTGATAAATATTTCCTGAGTCTGCATGGTAGAGAGCTGTCACATTACCTCTTACAGGAAACAAAATCCGTGCCTTCCTGTCATGGAAATGTGATACTTATGGGAGTTGTCCCCAGTGACAGTCTTCGTCAATTAAACAGCCTGTGTCACTGAATCATATGACAATCTTGGCATTAGTCTGCAAACAAAATGTTCTTCTTCCTTTTTTATCAAGTTAAAGCCTGTGACATCAAGATGTTAGGGCTTTCCTAACGTTTTTGTCGTTGTTGTTTTATCTTGATATTGATGCTCTTGGTGTCCTGAGGATATTAAGCAACTGCATAAGTGAAAGTATGGGACCTTTGTATAACCTACTTTCCCCTCTCCTCCTCCCTTCCTTTCAGTGTGAAGATTTTACATAAAATTTATGTGCTTTTTATGTTTGAAGTGTTTTGGATCTTTTTTTAGTCTGTTCGTGAGTGCTGATGAGTTTCAAGAGCTCAATATCTTTAGTAAGATATTTTAGGAAGCAGTGAACCTGATTTTTTTATGGAAATTGTCATGTGTTAGTACTATGAAGCTGAGAAACATTTCTAAATTTTGAATCACTCAGCATACAAGAGCACTTTGCTATTACACTCCCTAAAGCTGAATAATACTGGAAACTTAGTTTATCTGCAGACATGATACAAGGTATCTAAAAAAGGTGACAACTGCCACAGCATAAAGGATCTTGACACTGAGATGTAATAATGTTGTTTTTAATTACAGTGCAGCTTATGATGCCATCCTTGAACGAAATGTTGCAATCAAGAAGTTAAGCCGACCGTTTCAGAACCAAACCCATGCTAAAAGAGCCTACAGAGAGCTTGTTCTTATGAAGTGTGTTAATCACAAAAATGTAAGTGCAGTGTTCTGCTTTAAACATTAAAGAATTAGCTAGAAGGTTATTCTTGATAAAAGTATTAAAAGTGACTTCAGAGGATGGCATCCTCTGTGGATTATAGAGATTTTCCTTGCACGGCTGTGTCTCCATGATAAGGGCAGAAGGATCTTTCAGAAGAACTATTATGGTCTAGTTTTAATACCTGCCCAATCTTTAAATAGCCCCTTCAAACTCAGAAAGGGAGTTATTGTTACATTGCTACATTTTACAGGCAGCTGGCAAGTAAGGATACCAGGAGTGGTAAGTGCATCCTTGTTTCTGTTGCTTCTGCTAAACAAATAGGAGGAAAAAAGACTGTAATGTTTCGGAGGTTTTTTCCCCCTGATGTGTGAATGAATTAGGAATCTTGTGCTGTAACAACAGCTGTCTGATGCTTAAGAAGCTCTGGAGTAGACCACATGACAGAAATGGGGAGACAGTAAGTTATACATTTATCAGAACTGGACTAGAGAAGGCTAGTATTGGCTGTTTTCTTCCTTCAGAGACAGCTATGTGCTGTCTTCCTCACCTTCCCTCTTAATCCCCCTTCAGCAGGAGGAAATTCACCTTGACTGCTAGGGATGGAAAGAGTCATAGAAGACTTACTCTGTCTTTTAGCTACCTTGGAAAATTTTGTATTTTTTTCTAAAGCAGAGATGGTTTATATGTGGATTCTCTGGGGGACATTTTAACTAATAGTATAATTGTTATGATGATAAACTAGTGCAGTCCTGCCTGACTCTTGATGAGTAGTAGCTTGAACTGTTTCTGCACAGTCCATCCGTTCTTAGCAACTGGGAAATATCCTAAAGGAACTCTAGAGTCTGTTTTCTCTTTGGGTGGACTTTTTGCTTCACCTCTGTTAGTGGCGAAGTAGTATCTCTTAGGTAGTCTTTGTCAGTTTTTAGTTTTATTTTTCCTCATACACAATAAAAATCTTACCAGCTCTCTTCACACCAAATGTAAGAGACAGGGGAAGACTGACTAATTCCTTAGGTTTTAAGCTTTGAATATCATCTTATTAATGCACAATGTCTTTAGATAGCATGATTTGTGGAGGAAAAGTACTCCTCCTAAAATCGTTAGCATCTATTACAGCACGTTAGACATGGTTGAGCCACTAAACATCTTGAACTTTGATGTATACCAAGAGGGTTGCATCAGAATTTTGGGTATTGGTTTTGAAATGTTAACTTTGCAACTCTGTTATTGCTACGGTGCGATTATACTTCCTTTCTCCCTTCCTACAGATAATCGGCCTCCTGAATGTGTTCACACCACAGAAATCCCTGGAAGAATTTCAGGATGTGTAAGTCTGATTTGAACTAAAGCTGAGAATTTATTTAAAAATATTCACACAGAAATATGAACAAGGGAAAGAATACAATAAAATGGCAGTATTATCTGACTATTCTTCTTCTTTTTTTTTTGCTTCATAAGCTACATAGTGATGGAGCTCATGGATGCAAATCTCTGCCAAGTTATTCAGATGGAGCTAGACCATGAACGAATGTCCTATCTTCTTTATCAAATGTTGTGTGGTATCAAACATCTCCATTCAGCTGGAATTATACACAGGGTAAGTAAACTTAACTGTGTATTTTGCGTTGCACTTGGTTTTGTCTCAAGTATTTAAAAGACTGAAAAATATCAGAAATGGGAGCGGAAAGGGTGACCCATAGCCTGTGCCAGAGGGAAAACTGAAAGGAAATCATCACACTTACCTTTTTCCACTGTAATTCTGGAATAAACCTTATGAATGTTTGAATAATTTTATAGTAATCTGCACAGAGTAAATGAAGATTTTTGCAGTGAGTTACATCACCTTCTCTAGTTCTATATAATGTTCTATTTTAGAAAGAATATCTGAAAGGATCTCTTCCTTTTTTGTTTTGGCAACCAAACCTAAAATCCCATTGTGTGAAAGAACTGCCCATTTTATTTCTGCTCTTTTACTAGCAGAGTGGTGAATAAATATCTGAAGTCTCCAGATAAACAGATGTTGATAAAGACCGTAAGTGGAACTTTCATACACCTGTGTGTCACAAAGCATTCACTCAGACTGCCCAGAAGCAGAACTTAGTATTGCTTTTTAAATGGGATGTGTGTGTTGTAATCCAGTCAAGAAATTCTGAATTAAAGATTGTCTGTTCAAATTGAATATCTTATATATACTGTACATAGTATAAAGATTGCTTGAGGTAGTCTAATGATAACTTTTCAAATATAATGTCTGCTGTTTTGGGAAATTGTGAGCTTGTATTTCTGCAGTGCTATGTTTTTATTGTAATTTTTTTAGTTTTAAGTTTTCATTTCTGAAATGATGCAAAAGGTATAACTAAACTTACTCATCAAGATACTTTCAGTCATTACTACATAGTCTTCCTCACAGATGGTGTACACAGCAAAGTAAATCACAAATGGCAATTCTGAGTGCTACCACACTATGTAAATTGTAACATATGTGTGTGTGAATGCTTTTGAAGGACATGAGCATGTCTTCATGGTAGATTTTCAGTGGACAGCTTTTTTTCAGACTTTGTTAGAAGATTAAGTATGTTCAGACAAAAAGTTTGCATTACTTGCCTGCTGTGTGCATTATGCCTTTGCACTTCAAGGTGTAAAGTATCAAAATCCTGTTTCTCTGTGGAACAAGTTAAAACTTCAGCAGACAAAGAAGGCATGCTTGAGAAGGGATGTGTTTCATATGGACCATGTGGCTGCAGTAGTAACTCTTTATACCACTCTTCTGGGCTTTCAGCACCAGTCTTTAATGTCTAAAGCTAATTACTTTATTGAAGCTAATTACTTTGTTGAAACTACTTGCTCATTAAACATAGTCTGCACTATTGTGGCTGTCCATGGAGCATTCTGGTTGTGAATATAGTGTACTTTAGTGTCCTCTGAAGCTTTAGCTTTTTCTGGTGTTGCTAGTTTCACATGGTTTTTAACTGGGTTCTTCAGCTTCTCTAACAAAGCTGTGATAATCTCAGCATCTCATAACTTTTTCAAAACTTGCTGAATGACTGCAATTACAACTCTCTGTATATGTGCCTGTAGCAGTTGATACTACCTGCAGTAGAAGTAAGTGTTTTTTTTCATAGCAAACTGGAGACACAGAACGAGGTAGAGATCAAACACAAAGAGTTTTAGACAATTTTATCTGGAAGTCGTAGGGGGATACTTAGCTGCCATATCAGTGAGTAAAGATTTGATCATGGTAAAGATTTGACTATAGCTTTACATGGCTCTAACAGATGTTGGCAAATGAACAGTACTGTGTCCAAAGCATTTTGCAGAGATGGAGTTTCCAGCAAGTGTAGAAGTACATTTTGCAATCTGAGGAGGATGAATGGTCAGCATGGCAGAGTTGTGCCTCACTGACTTGCTGAAGGACACAGTGTGCCTTGTTAGTCTCGCATGGAGGCTCTGAAACACTGTATTCCGCCTGATTTTGAGCACTTAACAAAGGTGCCTAATTACGGAAGCCCTTCACACAAATCTTTCTGTACAAGGAGAAAAGCCCATAGAAGCCATGAATTACCCTCCAGCGATGCCCCTTTCTCTATGTGTGGTTAATCGGGAGACAGCCGTTAATAATCTCTGGATTTTAGGCACTGACACTTTACATTTTTAAGGTTAGGCAAGGTATCTTCTGCTATAGTTAGGTTGCATAAATATATCTAGAACCTAACTTGATCACTCTTATAGGAGCTTTTGAGTCCTTGTTTATTTAAAACGTACTAGTTCTGCATGAATTTGGATGTATTGTAAATCAACTCTCGCCTCCATAATTTTGAAGGACAGTCTGTATTCAAAATTACAACTGTTCCTAGGCTTCATGACAACCACATGATGTTCAGAAATTAAGGATGGAGAGTACTCCGTAAGCTTTTGCTTTTTATTCTCAGTGATTTTTCTCTTGCAAAGGGAGGATCTCTTAACATTTTCAGTGTTATTCCTGCAGCTTTAGGGAGGATGAGTATAGTTTAATATTGTGAGCATGCAGCTGGAATTCTGTAGTGAACATGCTCCAAATAAAAGAGTGTGCAAAAATAAAGCTAATGATAAACAGGATTGTAGCAGAATCTGAAACATGCATATTAAATAGCTGGAATGCCTTATAATACTTGAATTTGCTCATGGTGTTTGAGAATCTTTTAAGCCAAAGTTGTCTGCAGACATACTTTGTGAGTGTGATTTGGAAGTGCAAGTATGATTATGTAAGTATGCAAGACTTTTAATTATGCAAAATTCCATTGTTCTGGAGCTCTTTTTTTGCGATTTCCTCTCTATCGTTAGTGTAGCTTTCCCAGCTTTCTGAGGAGTTTGCTGAAAGCCGTACAAGTACAAATGAAAACTACATGTATCTTGCAAATAGCCACTTAAGTCTTTATGAAACAGTGAAAGATAGCACTGCTTACCAAATGCCTGCAGCTCAAATGCTGGAGTCCTCTGCTACATCTTGGGTTTTTCTCTCGTTAATCTTAGTAGAGTGTAGGCAGAAAGGATCCAAGCCTTATCTATGTCAGTCTGCATGCTATGAATGATTTTATGATGGCAAAGTTATTCTGAGTTTACTCTGTTTGTAATATTTGCTCTGTGACATTCAGATGTGTGTGAGATCCTCCTGAGATAATGACCTGTGCAATGTCCATATAAATAGATGTTGTAAAGCTGCTATTGTCAATGTGGTTTTAGAGTTCAAGTGAAGAGAATAGAGTCACCGAGTTTCTAACTAAGATGATCTGGAGCTATATCAGGGTATTTTCCACTCCGGTTTAATGATTGTGTTAATTTCTGGCAATTTTTCAATGGTGCCCTTTTGGGTTTGGTCATCGAAATTTAATATAAAACCAAATACTGAATGGGAAACTAAATCTGTGTGAACATGGAGTTTTCCTTCCTGTTTAGAGAAACATCCACATTGGCTCAAAAGAGATAATGCAGCTGTAACTAGCAAAGAAACCTTTTACTTTTTACATTTATGTTGTAATTTTAGTAATTCTTGTATCAAGATGATTATTGCATCAAATGATTTCAGCAGTTGTCATGCTACTTGTGTTCTGCTTTGTAGTAATAACCATTGTTCCAGTGAGCAGTTTCTAGACCTTTTCTCAGAGCTAACATTTCTTACTAACTTTGATTTATTTCAGACCTTGCTAACATATCTTGTAACGCTGGTTGTATTTTCCTTCTTTAATTGCTATATAAATCTACAAGCACAACAAGAGAATTAATTCTGTAGTCTGCTGAATGCACATGAATTAATGCAAGGGGAAAAGAAATTACAATTATAGCAGTAACCTAGTTGTATATGTGGGGTTTAATGTTAGCAGTATTATCTTTTAAAAATATGAACCATAGAGTACTTTGTGCTTGTCTTAGCAGTCTTATATGATGTTTCTTTTTAAAGGATTTAAAGCCCAGTAATATAGTAGTAAAATCAGACTGCACTTTGAAGATTCTTGACTTTGGACTGGCCAGAACTGCAGGAACTAGTTTTATGATGACGCCTTATGTAGTGACTCGTTACTACAGAGCACCAGAGGTCATCCTAGGGATGGGATACAAAGAAAACGGTCAGCAAATACAGTCTTTCTTTGGCATAGCTTTATTTTTTTTTTGTTTGGCACACCACATTTTACATGTTAATGTGTTTTTTTTTTTTAAAGCTGTAGAAATTTCATAAATTAGCCTTGTGACCAAAATGCAGATTCTGGATACACTGATTTCTTTATTCAACTCAACCCATAGAAATGTTTGCATTTAATAGGAGAAGAAATTGAGGGCCTTGTTTGTTTAAAAACTTAAAGAACTTGCTTGGTAAATAAAGTTTCATCCAGGAAGAACTGGGAATATATTTTCTTAATATGTGATATGTGCCTGGATGCATCTTCATCTGACTTTATTGCTGATGTGAGGATGTAAATTATAATTCTTCAGTAAATGTGTGTCCTAAATTTAATTTTTAAATAACTACATTCAGTGTAGCCTTTCAGGATGTAGGGAACTTAAAGGCAACTGAGGAACAAACAAGGTAAAACTACCCAATGTGGCATTGCTTTTTATTAAAACCAGCCTACTTTAAACCTATTGCACTAAATTCTTAATTAATGTTTTTGAAGAAAAATTCAATTATATACTTGAGACAAGGATACAGAGAGTACTGTCGTGAAGCATCATAGATTCTTTGAGGTCCATGATGAATTCAAAGAAAATTTGTTTACTTTGTCCCTCTGCTTGCATACATTTCCTTCCTCTTTACACTTGCTCTGTGGCCCTTCTCTCAGTATTTTCTGCAAGAAAGTAAGGAAAGGATACAGCATTTGAGGGGAACACAAAATCGAGTACATTGCATCTTCTGAATGAAGAGCTAGTATCCTTTAGGAAACCAAAGAAAGTAACGTGTCATTCCTGAAATTCTGTTGTAGTGGCCCCAGGTCTGCTGCCATTTCGTTGTTCCGCTGTCGCTGTGGTCAGTTTAGCTGACTTGGTGTTTCCACCTCAGGCAGGCATGGTGCACAGAGGTCACTGTTTGCTGAAGGTATTTCAAACCCTTTATTGGTTAGTCCTCCAGTAAAGCCCATGAGATGCTGTGATGCTTGGTAACTGACACAGCTGGGGCTTGCTCTGCTTTTTAGGGTTCTTAATATAGTCTGCACCCCCCGGCAACTGCATACCATTACGGCAAGTGACTTCAGGTTGTGTGTAAACGCTAGCTGCTATGTGCGTAGAGAGTTGGTTTTGTTGTCATTTAAAGGCCAAGAAAAATAACTTCTGTCAGTGTTGACAATGAAAGAAACCAGCTCAAATAAAAGAGAATAGATCTTTTTTTGCAAGGCTATAGTTTTTATTTCTGTTTGGATCGTTAGTGTGCATGGGAGGATGTACATTTCTTCAAATAGCCTCCACAGTTGGCTATTTTTCCTGTAATTTAGAAGTCAGAGGTTGAGTGGAACAAGCTTAAAGTTTTTTTTTTTTTTTTAACCTGAAGTTTTGTGGAAAGCATGTATTTAATCTGTCTTGCCCCCACCCCCAACTTTACACTGGCCAGTTAAGGGACACTAGACAGAAGAACCTAAAGCTGTAGTCTGAGTCATGCAGCTGCCTCACAGAAAGAATTGATACAACAGAAGTCACGAGTTTTCTGACTTAACTTGCTCAGTTTTCTCTTAAATATTAAGTAATTTTGAGTTGCAAAAGTATGAAGCATTCTTTCCACTAAAATGTTGCTTAGATTATTATTGGAGCGAAATAGATTGTGCTCTATAGCACCTTGTCATGCTAGTGACAATCCTTTTCCTTAAGCAAGTGTGAATTGTGTTGTGCAGCAGAATATACATAAAAAAGTTACTTTTATATAAAAAACTATTGTGTCTTCCTCAAAGCCAAATACATGATCATTGAGTTCACAATGACACTTGTGGAGAATGTAAGAGGAAATCTGTTGGCTAACTGACTCAGAAGACAGTCTGCTTTTCCATATGTACTGTTGTCATTAAAAGGCTATTTACATAAACTGTAACTCTTCTCAGTCCCTGCCTGATGAGTTCCTCATTGTGGAGCTGCCCTGGCAGGGAGGCAGGTATAAAGGATGTGCTTAGAGTAACAGCCATGGGCTGTCCAGGATCCTCACCTATTTTAGCCCTTTAAAACCATACTTAAATTAAAAGTTAACTTATTTAATTTAAATATTGAAAACTGACATCTAACTAATGGTTAATGTTAACATTTAATTTAATTGAACAGGGTCATCTGGCAGCTTTTTCAGTGCCCTGCTGAACTTCCCCTTCAAACGAGATGTGCGAGGACTGCAATGTATGTTTTGATGACTGAGATATATAATGCAGAGTAGAATTCTTTTGGTACTATACTACACACATATGAAATCTAATTGTTTTAAAACTAGCAAAGATCTCAGACAAACTGATGATAGACATAGGTTTTGATACCAAAGGAGGTAAAGCACATCTGGGTATATTGCATTAAGAAATCAGGCCTTGGAAGCTCAAGAAATTCAGAGCTGAAGGACACAAAAACTGTTTGTGTGCACGTACCTTAAAATATTTAGATTTGTGTGCATGATGATCAGGAAGGAAAAGCAAGGAAAGCTGTAAACCCTCTGAAACTGCTACTTTTAAGTTTCCTAGTATGTACACTGGGTTTGAACATCATTCATTCACTTAGATTTTTCTTTTTTCCCTTTGTTAGAATTACAGAAAATAGTAAGTTCATTCCAAACAAGGTTTTTAAGAATAAAATACCCTCTGTAGGACAAGCAGTAGATCTTACTACAGATTTCAAAAATCCTTTTCAAGATTTTTCTCAGTCTTCTATAGAAGTATTCACAGGAGCAGTCCTCTAGGTACAATTTAGTCTAGCTTCATAAAAAAGTTAGAAACCTATAAATAGACAGATTTGTTTGATTAATAAATGCAGCAAACAAAAGACCCCAAACATCTCAAGTTTGTTTTGTGGGGTGACCAGAGGAATTGTTTCTAATGTTTTTCTTCACCTCTGAAGTATTCTGTCTTCTGAGATGTGAAGATAAGTCATTGATTCATGTTATTTCTCTTCCTAGACTTCTCCATGCAGTTTTGGGCGTCATTCTTATCGTGTTAGACACTATTTCCAGTAGATTTGCATATATTTTGGTTTGTGATGGCAGCAGATCTATTTGCAGGTGAAAAAGTTAACTCAGAATTTTATTTAAAAGTCAAATGCAAAACTTGGTTTCAAATTGTTAGGTCTCAGCCAAAGAACATGTACTTTTTTCTTATGTATTTGAAAAGATTTTTAAATAAAAAACACCACTAATCATAACTTGTAGGCAATAATTTTTAAATTAACCAGGCCCTTAATTTTAACCTATTAATATGTACAACTACTATAATCTCTTCTCATGATTTAGATACTATTTTAGAGGAACTTGTAAATAAGGGGGAAGGAATATTTTCAATAAGCAGCAATGTTGTTTGCTTGACATTGTTGAGCTCCTTCAGAAAGTCTGCATTTGATTCTTAGTATACAACTGTTCTCATTTAAATCCCCTTCTTATCTGCTTAATTGAAATTCCATTGTCATGTTTGATGTAAAAGTATTCATAATAATGCAAATTCTTTATTATGACTTAAAGAAAACTTTTGCAAACAGAGTTAACAGTATCTCTGAAAGCAACCACCAAAGAAATTGGCATACCTGTGAAAAGTAAACTTGTGCATCTTTGAGCATGTCTTCTGAATGATTTAAGATAACATAGAAAATGTGTATTTCATGCAAAAAAAAAAAATTGCTTTTCAGTTTTTCTTTTGCATAAGGTGTTATTTCAGCATAACTGGAGAAATATTTTTAAACAAAATAATTTTAACTGAAAATCTTTTAGGAGCATACTAATATTGTCATTAACTGATCCTCTAAAATTCTAAGTGATCTTTTTCTGATTGTGTTTGCTTTTTATTTAAAGGGAGAGAGAGATGCACGGTAATCTGACTTTTAGAAAACAAGTTCCATCCCTAGAAACATTCGAGACCAGGTTGGATGGGACTCTGAGCAACCTGATCTAGTCGGAGATGTCCCTGCTCACTGTGGGGAGGTTGGACAGATGACCTTTGAAGGTCCCTTCCAACCCTAACCGTTCTATGATTCTACGTTTTGGCAAATTTTCATTCCTATGTAATAACCAATTAATTGTCCTCCTGAAAGTATAAACTGTTTAAATACATAGTATTTTTAGAGGTCAATTTCCTTTGCTACTTTTAAAAATATTCGTACAACTACAATGGAATTACTTTAAAGAAATCAAGTTATCTTTGGTGCTCCAATCTAGTCCATTGACAGAGGCAGCTTTGCAAACCTCAGAGCTTGAAGATGGGCTTTACTCTGCTTGATTCGTGTGTATCTCTCTCTGTGCTCTAGCTCTTGCACTGTGTTAAACAAAAGGATGTTTTTCTGCCTTGTCTGTGAGACAGTTAAAAGCTAATCCTTATCTACAGTGTATTTTAAAGTGTTTTCATTGATTAATATAAAGACTTGCTCTTCTTCCTGTGCTGTCTCTGCAGTTTATAGGATGCAGTCACGTTATGCTTCTTTTAATTTTAAATGACCATTTGCTTTGCTTTTCCTTCTTTTTGTGCTACAAACATAGTGGATTTATGGTCTGTGGGGTGCATTATGGGCGAAATGGTTTGCCACAAAATCCTCTTTCCAGGAAGGGACTGTATCCTTGTGCTGCTGCAGCAGGTTGAATTAGTTAGGAAGTGATTAACCTTTTTATTGATGTTGTGTCATGAAAATGCGTATTGTACAATTTTTTTTTTATTAAATGAACATAGATTTTTCTTGTGATACACTTTAAAATTAATTAAGAACTTCATTTATATTCAGGCTGCATCTAGCAGTAGGACATAGTCTCTGCTGGTCCTGAAGTTAGCATCCATTCACCTTCACTCATTCTCATTACACATGCTTTGTATAGTCACTTCACGTGTGTGTGTTTTTATTTACTTTATTTTAATAACTATCTTTTATGTTAATATCATTGCATTTTGTTTTCAGTTGACATTTGGTCAGTTGGGTGCATCATGGGAGAAATGATCAAAGGTGGTGTTTTATTTCCTGGTACAGATCGTATCCTTACCTTTGGCCTAGGATGTAGTTGTAAAAGGTCAAAAGATACTGTAACAATATAGTCCAGGTTAAGGTGGTTCTAATTTTTAAAGTACTGATTTTAAACTGCCTTTTCAAAATACAATTTGCAAGCTCATAATTTTGATTCCAGGAAGCTGCAAAAATGTCTACAGTTACACCATTTAAAGCAAAATCACAACAGAGCTTTAATGCATATGGCTGTTTTAGAGGTTAATACTAAGCAATATAAACAAAATACCACTTGGGCAAACAGGCTTTCCTTTTTCTTTTTTTTTCCCCCCTCTTTTTTTCTTTTTTTTTTTTTTTTCTTATCTAATAAAGTGTCTATCCATTGCTTTTGGATGTTGTCACATTTAAGACAATTTTTTTTTTTTTTTTTTGTTTAGGTGGTGTTTTACTGGTTCACATGCATTGATTTTTGCTTTGGAGATAATTTTTATGTAATAACTTATTAATCTTGTTTAGTACCCAGGCATGTTAGCAGTTGTTATTCTTTACATTTTATAGTAAATGTTTACAAAAAAATCATAATCAGCTGCATTAGTTACACTCTGGAGTTTTGTATTTTCGCATGCAGAAATGATCCTGCAGACAGCTTTCAGAAATATCTGGTACTTCTGTCTTTCTATTCCATGAATGGCTTGGTGGTAACTGTATGGATTGTCCTGTGAACAATACTTCAGACAAAGGGTCTGCTGCAAGCAAATGAAACTGAAACCTCTGGATCATCACTAAAACTAGTGGATCTAAGTGGAGTTTGGCATCTTACTTGTTTTACTAGATAGTTACACTCCAGTTTCTTAGATGCTGTCAGAAACCTTTCCTGCTTTTACTGCAGGTTAACTGTTTAATAATTGATAGAGTACCATTTAGGGGCAAAGACTAGGAGAGGATTTGGAGACACAGTGAGGAGATCCAGGGCATCCTTACTTTCACACAGCTCTGTCATTGCCTGAGCTGAATCATGCTTAGCTGTATGCATCCAGTTTGCCAGCATGGCTTGTCACTTTAGCTTCAGTGCCATACAATGTAAATACTTTTTTTTTCCTTTTTTTTTTTTTTTTTTTTTTTTTTTTCTTCTCTCAGGGCCTCTACTAAAGCACTATAGAGCTTGAAAATCCTTGTACAAAGGTCTGCTACGAAGTTTTAAGAATGTAAGAGGAGGGCCTGCTACATCTAACTGAAGGTTTAGGTAGCCCAATATCCAGTCTTTGATGGCAGCTGAAAAGAAAGGTTGGGGAGAATATATGAGTGAGATAAGCACATATAAAATCTTATCTGAGTGCTCTCATCCTATCTAACCATCTGCAACTAGGAATTCTTGAGACAAATGTTGCTTTTTTAAATTCAGTAACACGTGTTAAATTCTTCTGCTGAGAGCTCATCAATCTCCCCTTTAACTTGTTTAAACTTTTCAATTTAGATGTTCCTTACACATCCTTGAAACTCTAACTTTTGTATTCAAATCTCTGACAAAATTGTCATTGACCTGTTTGGGCCAAGATTTCATCCTTTGTGTGCTCACTGGTTCTCAGTGTTGGATGTTGTTAGTGAGAGATCGCTAACTTGGAGAGTCCAGGACTGAGCTGATGAGAACGACAGACAAAGCACCTACACGGGGTGGTTCTCGCACGTGCCTTGGTGATGTGTAGTAGCGTGACTACTGTGAATATGTGTTCAGATCAGGAGGTGAGGAGTTCTCCAGAACTGAAACAATGCCTTTATTTAATACCTTTTGTGAGTCATTTAATTTTCTCTGTTTCTCAGAAGTATATCCTTTGCTAGTTAATTACGATTTTGAGTAAAATGTGTTGCATTGACTGCTCTATCATAGTCTTGCTTTGTTTCACTGTTTTCTCTAAGAAGGTAGTCCTAATTAATGATGATTAATTGATATTTTATTATAATATTTTATGTTTTCTCTTTCTTGGTTATTTCATGTGATTTTAACATGACTTTCTAGCTGAAAATTAGACACAGTGTTTTTCTTAGCTGCATAACCTTAGATATTGATCAATGGAATAAAGTTATAGAGCAGCTAGGAACACCATGTCCGGAGTTTATGAAGAAATTACAGCCTACAGTCCGAACTTATGTGGAGAACAGACCTAAATATGCTGGATATAGTTTTGAAAAACTCTTTCCGGATGTCCTTTTCCCAGCTGACTCTGAACACAATAAACTTAAAGGTAAGATGTCTCTTCTTTGTGTTGTATACATACTTTAAAAGTCTTCAAAATGTGATATATTGAACAGAAATGTATCTTGGTTTTGTTCACTATAAAATCATCCTGTAAGGATTTAAATATTGCAATGTATGTGTATCATGGGAGTGGATGAACGTACTGAAAGAATGCTTACCTGCACTTTCTCATCTTTTCTGAAACAGCTCCTATTCTGGAGATGCCTTTATAAAGAAAAGGGGATATATATATTTTCTCACTGACAGATGCCAACATGATTTAGAGGAGGGTGGAATAGAAGTTGTGTAGGCAGAGCAGATCTTCTTTCTCTAGGGATGAAAATGAAGTTTTTATATTCATAATGCATAGAAATCCTGTAGTTACTGAAATAACGTACTGGTTGTAAAAGTCACCTATTCAGTGGAGTCACAAGTTCACCATATTTTCTGTGAATAACAGTATGTGACAGTTTGTTTTCCCACATAAACTGTAAGAGAGGAGTAGGAGGTGCTTGCCCACTGCTATTCCAGACTAGATTGTACTGCCAGCCGAGTTACATGTCGCATAAGGAAGTCACGCCAAAGGCCCTGTCCCACCTGTGGGTTTTTTTTGTTTTGTTTTGTTTTGTTTTGTTTTGTTTTTCATTATGTGAGGGTTGCATAGATCTTAAACTGGAATTTATTTATTCTGGGTCTCCTCTCCTTATGAGCTTTGAAATTCTATATTGTGTGCACTATATATGGCACTAGCCTAAATAGAAAATTTCACTTTTGCAGCAAGTCAAGCAAGGGATTTGTTATCAAAAATGCTGGTTATAGATGCTTCTAAAAGAATCTCTGTGGATGAAGCCCTGCAGCACCCATACATCAATGTTTGGTATGATCCGTCAGAAGCAGAAGCTGTAAGTTCTTTGTTTAGGTCTGATTAGGAAGGTACTGCACTAAGGCAGGCTTGTTGTGATGTTTGATATAACCGCTTGAAAGAAGATTGTTGCATGATCAACCCATCTCACTAGAAGCTTAACTGAGCTGTAATCATTTTTATTGATGTAGATTGACAAGTTTATTAGAAATAGTATTAGGAATGGGCGCAAACTGAAGTACCTGTATCTCTGTGTGTATGTTTGTGTATAACTGTATGTAATCTCCTGGAGATGCAGTAATGCATCTGAAGTCTTTTATGTAGGGTTCTGATGTACTGAGCTTCAGTTGTTTCAGTGTGGTTTGATTGCGCTTGATAGGATTCCAAGGTATTTACTCCTTGGCAAGAGAAATATTTTCATTAGTTGTAGCAATTGATAATACTCTTAAACTAGCAAGTAAGTATTTCAGCAAAATTTGAGTACAGAATCTTGCACTTTCAGTTATTAACACTAATGAACTAAGGGATTAATTGAAAATTTTTCTTAAAAAATAATTTCAGGACAATTTCAGCTTATGAGAAAAGTCTCATTTTTTAAGAGAAAGATGATTGGTGATGGCTCACTAAGAACAGAAAAAGATGCTTGATGTAAATTGTGCAATTAGAATTCTGCTGATTTATAATAGCTAGTGGGAAAACTTAGTAATTAACAGTAAGTAGGTAAAAAGGCCTACTTGGGCTTGAGACTGCTGCACGTAGGAGCTCTTTTACCAGACTGCTCAGTTTCTATTTTAATTATTACAGTAATATAAGCAAATCTGTTAATCAGAAGAAGTTTAAAATATGTAGCAGTGTCTGGAAAATAGGCCAGGTCCAATTATGAGAGAAAATAAGACCACGTAAATACAGTATTTTAAAATTAGGTTCATATTTTGAGTGCTTATTTTCATTTTTCATTTTCATTTATTCAGGTTTTTTTTATCACTTTTGATTGCTTTAATAATGAGTTAGTTTTGTTTTTCAGCCTCCACCAAAGATACCAGATAAGCAGTTAGATGAGAGGGAGCACACGATAGAAGAATGGAAAGGTAAGAAGGGCATTTTAAGTTTACTAAGGTCTTTGGGAAGTAGGCTGGGCCCCAAGGATTATTGTTACTAAGGTTATTCTGAGCAACCTAATAGTATTTACTTAAACTGTTTGGAATGGCAAGGGAATAGATCAGTGATCACCGCCTCTTGTCAGGACACTAAAAATTTTCCTGTGAAGGTGCTGAACATTTGTGTGAACTGAAGACCTGCTCATTTCAGTCACCTTTTGCAAAGCATAGGCAGCATTTTTAGGGAGGGTGACTCTTCTGGACAAACTGTTAGAGTTGAAAAAGATGCAGGAGTTTCAGCAATCTAAGTCTGAAGCAGAAGCGCTAGTGGTCAACTGAAGAGCATAGTAGCAATAACTATACTCTTTTAAATCAGGCAGAGGATTTGAAAGAAGGAAGCCATAAGGAGTGTTAATAATGGGCGAGGTCGTGAGATTACAGCTGGTGTGGGAGCCACTGGTGGTTATCAGCTGTGGGATCCTGAGAGTAGCTGAGGCTGAGGTGTGGAACAGATCAGTGTGACATAAGACTCGTACCTCCAAGAGCATAGTTTTTAGTGTTCAGTACTGGCTTACTATGTATATTTCCTGGTCATATATCAAGTGTAAAATGATAAAGTAAAAGGGGAACAACTTTGTTAATTCTAAAGCTTGTGCTTAATTTTGAAATTGCTTCTGAAAGGTGTTATTGCAAAGGTCCTAGTGCTAAGAAAAAGTGCTGATCCAGAGAGGTGTGCAGGCTGTAGATGTTGAATCTAAGCAAGAATTTAATGTATTGAGCAATCTGAAAAAGTCTAGGAAAGGGACATTAGCCCTGTATAGCCTTTGTATCACCAGAGGACAAAAAAAAAAAAAAAAAAAAAGAGAAATTATCATTATTGACAGTTTTGTTGTGTTGGCTGGTAATGGACACAAGTCTGAAATCTAGTACTACCACACTTTTAAGTCGCTTTCTATTGGAAACAGTTTTAACTGTAAAGGCAGAGATAGGGTGAACTGTGGAAATTATTTTACCATCCTGCTTCCAAACAAAGTTATTTCCCTTTTGAAGCAGATGTCCTGAGGGTATTTCAAGCAATGTATTTATTTTTGAGACTCCCACAGCCCTTGAAATCATAATTCTTAAATGCTTTTTTCTTCCAAACTGTTTGTATATTGCATTAGTTTGCCAGTGACAGAAAAGAAGTAGTATTCTGACAGTCAGTTCTTACGAGTCGCATTAACATTTGTAGTCCTTTTCTTCTGTTGTTACTTCTGTAGATTCACAGCTGAAGTCTTTTTTTTTTTTTTCTGGGTAATAAGCTGCCGTTAGCCTAGAAACCTTCTGGCCAGTACACAGGATGTATGGTTTGTGTTAAAGCACTTCTAACCTGCTTAAGGATGAGGAACTTCTGTAACTGGAAGATAAAGTTGCTGTTTTCATTTGGAGTGGCTACTTATATACAGTATTGTATTCCATTTCATGATGATCTGGGCCTTTAGATGTTACTGCTAAGGAAACTTAGTGGCTAATGTGCATCGGGAGGATGGCAGTGCTGTCTAGGCTTGTCTCTACCTGTTCCTTTGAAGACTGAGTTTATCTGTGCCAAAGAAGCCATTGATAAAAATGGAATGGTCATTTAGACTCAGTTTAAGCTCAGGTCCCCAAGCAGCCTGGCCAGAAGAGTCTTAGAGCAGTGTCTGTGTGTTCCTGAGAGTGCCAGGCCATTGTAGCTCTAAGAGAAAAGAATTGTACATTTTTATATCACTTGCCAGTTGTTCTGTGGCCTCTACAGACTGTTGTTCAAAACTAATTCTGAACAGTAATAAACCTACAAAATTTAGAAGTACATTTTAATGGGAGATGTATTATCAATCCAGTCTTGGGTTGCAAATTCATTTTTTGCCTTCCCTTCTCTGCATTTTCAGAGTTGATATACAAGGAAGTCATGGACCTGGAGGAGAGAACCAAGAATGGGGTTATACGTGGACAACCAGCCCCTTTAGGTTGGTTACAATAAAAGCACAGTATAAAGCTGTGTCGAGTTCTAGGTCAGGAGAGAGTAAAGCTGTTCAAGACATCCAAGATTAATCTAACTCAAAAATGTGGCTCTTAAATAATCAGTAACCTCTTGAATTTTCTTTGAGATGTTGCTTATTTGAATGGAATGTGTGGGATTGACATCTCTTTTTATTAATCTGGTAAATTCCTATATTATTGTCCCCATGTAACTGAGGCTTCGTTCATTTCAGTCCTCAAGAAGCAGCTTGGTAAGCGCTGGTACCTTCTTCCCACAGTCTGATAAGATGTGTAACTTGTAGCTGGTGCAGTTTCAAATTAAGATATAACCACTACTTACATCAATTAAAGAATGAAACAAGATTTCTAGGTTGTCTGCCTTGAATATTCCTTCTAAACAGAAAGGAAAATTATGGAGTGCTTTCAGAAACTGTTGCTGAATTTTGGAGCAAAATGTGACCATTCGCTAACCAGGACTCCATTTGCACTGTTAAAAAATGATGGCAAGAGTTGGACAGCTATTGCTAACTCTGCTCAGAGTTCACCATAGTGCAGGCTCTGAAAAATCACAGTGTATCTGAGATTGAATGTATACAATGTGGCTGAACAGTAGCAATTTCCCAGCCTGAAAGGGAGGATCTGATGGAAAAAAAAAACACACTCTCCTCCTTTCTTTATCTAAATATAGATATATTCTAGCTTTGGTTCTTAACATTTGGTAGGGTATCTTAGCTCTGGCCTTATGCAGGATTATCTATGTTTGTGATTTTTAATCTCCAGCTATTAGCATTTTATTGTAGTTTGACAGGTGTCATGTCATTTGAGCTCTATGGTTCTTGACATACCATTCATTAAGCCCCATGTTAAAGACTTGTAGGTTTTATTTACTGTGACAATGCATCCAGACACTTCTTTTCAAACTTAACAGAACAGGGGAAAGTAATGACTGTTAGGAAGAGACAGACTAATGCAAGTACTGAACCATGCAACTGTATCTGCAACTGATTTGCTGTTTTGTTTCTCATAGCACAGGTGCAGCAATGATCAATGGCTCTAAACATCCATCTTCATCGTCATCTGTCAATGATGTGTCTTCAATGTCAACAGATCCAACATTGGCCTCTGATACAGACAGCAGTCTAGAAACCTCAGCTGGACCTCTGGGTTGCTGTAGATGACTACTTGGTCTTTTGGGGGGTGGGAGGGGGGGTCCTTTTAGTCATTAATAGGGCACCTTTAAAATTTGATGGTATTTTTGAGTGTTTTTTCAAAAATAATTGTAGAATTCATCATGAAGTGCTGTAATTTTAAACTGTAAGTTGTGTTAAAAGCAGCCACTTTTTTTTTTGCTGTAATTAACTGTAAAATATTAAACCTGATAATTTTTATTGTGGTTTTAAAATCTGCATATTTGCTTTACTGTTATGCTGCTGATCTTTTTTTTTTACTGAATTTGAAAGATTTGTTTTATCAAAGCACATATTAATGTTGTGGTCATTACCATATAATGAGTTATTTAAGATTTTATAGGTTTTTCAGTTTTTAATTAGAATTTATTCCAGGTGTTTTGTTCATGATATCCTTCAAAGTTTTATGCTTGGTCATATGTCCATGTCCAGGTGGAGGGGGGAGAGAATTCAGTGCAGCCAGCTGTAGTTTTGGGCATACTACTGTGGTGCTGGCAGTGAACAAAATCCTCTTTTATTTTGGCCACTTGCCTATAATACTTCAGCAAAAGCAACAATTAGTGAATTTTTTTCAGAGAAACAGTATACAATCCTTTGCAAAGTAACCTCATCTGAATGGTTTATGAACTTAAGAAAGCAAGCATATCTTCAAAGCTGCAGAAATATCTAACCTAACAAAGTAATGTGATGTTTTCTGCAGTTATGGCATGCCAAATCTTGTGATCACCATAAAACATGAGGATACTTCATGAATAATACATTGCAATGCAAATAAACTGTTTACTTCTAGCTTGTAGCCTGTTTTTATACACACAAAATGAAGTGTATCCAGGATCTCTAGACTGCCAAGAGGGAAAACAAATATGCTGTAGCTATACTTTCATGTAATATGTGATGGTTGGGAGTTTTGTTTCTTACTAGTTTTGTCTACTAAGGTGAGTGCTTTTTGGGTAGAAGAGGGAATGACATGAACGCAGTAGGGGCAAAACTTCAGCTATTCTTTTTCCACCAAAAGTAATTGATTGCTAAAAACCATTAAGAGGTAGGAAACCTCAGGATTTCTGTAGCTAATGCATTAAGTGAGCAATATATGCCATCCAAAGGAGGGAGAAGTTGTGCTATATAAATTAATATTTATCTCTTTCATTTCACCATGAGACCAGTGTAGCAGAAATCTTAATGGTTCATTTTAGGTCATAAATATTCAGTAGTTTTCAGCACTGAAGCTCCAGGTTTCAATACACTTTTTAAACAAAAGATATATTGAAATATATAGAACAGTTACTAAATAGTCATGTAAAATGGTGCTGCTCCTCACAGAAGTATTTTAACTGTTTACATTTTATATTTACAGAATGATTTATGTATAACTGACTTAAGTTTATGTATGAGTTAAACAATCATTCAGAATTTATTCCTTTTGAAAATGCAGATTTTTAGTGAAGCTAGGCTGTATAATTGATTGCCTTGTGTTAGATGCATATTTTGTGTAGTGCATTAGAATATGAAGAGGAATTTAAATTAGTAATGCTCACAAAAATGAGCATAAAAAAATACAGAAGTCTTGCCAGGCGCAGAGCATAAGCAAATAATATAACTGACTACAGAGGTCATTCAGGAATGACTGATGCGCTTCAATGTGGTTCCTTCTGCTTGTTGGGTTAAGTAGGTGTCTTTTTGAAGTTCTAATTGAAAGAGGAAAATTTGTCTTTGCAGTAAGTTTCAGAAAAATAGAAGTGATAGTAATGCTTTCAATATCTAATGTGTCTTTTTGAAAACATGCAGGGTTACAAGGAATGGTAATGTCTCAAAGATGACTAAATTGATAAACTGCACAGTTGTTTTCCTGGCCTGGCTAGACTGCTGGTAAGTGCTGTGTGCGTGTAATTTTGCTTTCCTCACTTGTATCTAATATTACAGTATTGCTTTTCTTAACCACATTTGTTAAGGCAATTATTTTTACAGGATCCTGCCAAATTGTATATTACTTCAGAATAGGCAGGACATGTTTGGATTCATCTAGCACTGGAACATTGAAAATCTGCTCAAGTTGAACAGAGACCAACAGAACAGTCTATTTTGTAATTTTTTATGAAAGTTTAAGCTGTGAATTAAGCCAAAATTTTTGATCGTACAACAGTACTCCATTGTTATATAGGGTCAAATGATATTCTGGTCAACCCAGTGTAGTGAAGTTAAGACTGACAAAATCAACTTCTGATGCCTGTAAGTGCTGTTAAGAACGCAGTTTGGTAAATATCATTCCTATTTTAATTATTTTGGGCCCCTCTGGATTGCAGTGGTGATTTTAATATTTTGAAACTTTAAAATAATTTTTGCTATCACTTTCCAGTGTCCTAAAGAAAAAGTGCTTTTAAAATTGAGTGAAACAGTTACTAGGATTTTACCACAGTGTGCTATCAATAGTAACTTCACCGAGTTCCTAACCTCTACGGAGAATTGAGATTTTGTTCTTTTAAGGTAGGGTTAATGAATGGGTGGGACTGCCTACTGCAAGCCATTGCAGTGTGAGGGAACTGTGTTTAAAGGGATTACTTTGGTAAGGTCAGAGCTTTGCCTGTGGGAACCTAGAGTTCACTTTTGGTACCATCTTCATAGCAGTGTTGCTTTTTTTTTTTTTTTCCCAGTTGCTTGCATTTTAGGCAAACTAAAGTGATGGCAGATTTCAAAGACAAGAAAGTCAGATTCAGTAACCAAATTATCATCACAATATGCTAGTCTTAACTTCCCTTTTTATTGAAATATAAAATTATTTCAGAGATAATTGTATGCTGCCACAGATAGCAAAGAGTTCAACTGTCTTTGTCTTCATCTGTTTTTATATTTTTCAGTCATATACTGTCTAATACACTGTACAATTTTATTCTTAAAGTATTATTAATATTTATTTTAGTTTACTTTAAAATTATATTCTAAATCTTCCCATGACAACAGGCTTCACTGAAGTGCATGCAACTTTCTCTTCCGGGGCCATTCCAATCCATTGGGAGTTGGTAGGGATTGAATCAGAGTGAGCTGTCTGATTTCTTGTGTCAGATGAGGTTAAAAGTTGGGCAATAATAGATTAATTTCCACCTTCTCTGGTCAGAGCTATGGCAGACATCAAGGATAAAGTAACTTCTCTTCTTTTGTAGAAGTAGGTTCTTCAAGAATTTGAAATATAAGTAGGAGGGGAAATGAGTACTATTCCTGTGTGCTGCACTTGTGCTCTCTGAGGTTGTCTGTTGATACAAGACAATGGGGTCAGAATGGAGGGGTTTTTTTGTGTGTTTGTGCGTGTGAAAAGCTGGCCTGACATAGCAGTACTAATCAGTTGAGCAATGTTAGACCAGCCTGACTGATCAGGTCACCTCTATTAAATTCATTTTCCTAAGCTGAACAGATGTGGCCCTTTTTGCTGTGTAGGGGCTGTGCGGCTTGGTTTTTTAGTTTAGAACCACCTTACTGTGCTATATGCAGTAGTATCTTTCCGATAGGAATTCCAGCTAGATACAAAGGTAGTATCAGCATAAATCGTGGCGAGGATGTGGTGAGCTGTGCTTGAAGCAGTTGTGGCAATAGCACCCTCTACCGCCTCAGCGTCCAAGTAGGCAGTGTTACTGATATGCGTTTGATTTATGGAAAATTGCTTCTCTGAACACAGACTGTTGTGTTAGAGAGTAAAAATTAAACACCTTGACAGGCGTTTGCATGAGTGTAATACCCTGTGTTAATGTATATGGGATTAATATCAACATTGCATGAAGAAAAACAGTCAAAATTCTAGTACAGGAGGATTGTTCCTACCCACCCAGTAACCCAAAGCGTATGGCATTAAATGCTTGTTGATTAAGATTATGGGGGAGAGGGGAGAAGATAGTTCAGCTTACACTTCATCTTACTGTTTCAAGTTGCTAAAGGAAGTGAATTACTGTTTCTAGATATGTTTTTGTTTGCTGTTGACAGCAGCTTGTCCATGCTGTTACATTTTGTTTTCCTATAAATGCTGTGGTTCTTACATAATTAGTTGGAGGAATAGAGTTGAAGGAGTGCTGTCCACATTTTTTGTGGGATTAGAAATAGCATTTTAATGAAGAAATGTGATGAGACTCTACTGCCTACCCAGATTTGCAATTAATATTCTTAGTTAAGGGCACTGGATAAAACTCGTGTTTTAAGTGATATTTTCACTCCCTTCTCCTCTTCTTTAGATACATCTGCATTACAGAAATGTGTTATGAATCTGATCACATTGTGTTTCTACTTCTGCAGTTAAAAATTTAAGCTAGGTTTTCTTGAACTACCTCACACAAACTTTCTATGTTTCTTAAGTAAGCAAAGCTAACCCTTGCTATTGGAACTACACTGAATGTGAATAGAAAAATACACTTCCTTTAGAAAAATAAACCTATTGGCCAATGTTGAGACAATATCAGTAAGTATCTTTCTTATATATTTCACGTAAGATGTTCATGTGTAATATATAGCTTGTGTACAATAATGTACATCTAGAATATTGTGTTAGCTGTAAATTGGTGATTTTATCATTGTAGTCTGGTTTTTGTAGGTAAAAATAGCTTACTAGTACTGTCAGCTCATCCTTTACATTTTACAAAAGGAATAATTCTTGGTAAGCTTTGCATACAGATGAATTACTTTTGTAGGCCCAATATCTAGTCTATTTTTGAAAGTTCTTTAACTTTTATTACTAAAGTTGAGAAAAACCCTTAATTATTGTGATCATTCCTTCTGCCCCTTTTGAAGTACATTCTTAATTTTATTTTGTCCCAAGAAATATGAAGGGGAAGATACAACATTAAAAATACTAGGGAAAACTGTAAATTTTTTTTCCTTCTCCATATTTGATACCTTTTCCTTTATTCCCTCCAAATAAGCTGTTGGTGGGGCATTACTGAGAACATTGTGGGTTTTTTACTCATTCATGCCATAGGTCATTACATGTGCACCTCTGGAATGTATACATTGTTACCTAGTATGTCAGTTGGTTATAATGATATTTTAAATAAAAAAGAAAAAAAAAGTTTGACCACTATGCATTTAGTGTTTCTTCATTGCTAGGCTAGAATGGATTTTATATGAATTTCATAATAAGGCTGCAGTTGGAGTCTTACTGGCATCAGTCCTTTCTGAGGGTTCATCTGTTTTTAATGTTACTTAAAGTCCTGTCTTGTGTGTGAGCTCACTCGTGGGCAAAGTGACATGTTTCTTCCATTTCTCTATTCCCATGGGCTTTGGATGTGCTGCAGACTGTTAATGCCAAGTGTGTTTGTGACCGTTTCTTCATTACTGCCACCTTTAGCTGCCTCCTTTCTTGGAAATACAGCTCCTGTGACCTTGTGTTGCAGAAAGAGGTAAGCCACAGGTCATCTAGTGTGTGAAAGGAAGGAGAGCCTAGTCTCTCTGCCCTCAGGAAAAAAAAAAAAAAATCTTTCTCAAAACCTGCGTCTCAGACATGCCTGAAGGATCTGATTTCTGAAGAGCTCTTACTGGAGAGCTGACTTGGATGCCAGGACCAATTCCTGCACTGGTATCCCTACTGTGGGGCTAAATTCTACCATAATGCATCATTATGAGATGAGACCCTTTCCAGCAGGGTCTCAGCATTTCTTTAAACAAAGACTCAAGATGTCTTGAATTGTGTTTGTCTGTGTGCTGTTATGTTCTCTTTGTGTGTGTTTTTAAGGGAAAGGTACTGTGACCATGGCAGTACAGTGCAGTCTGCTTTGTTTCTCTGGACAAGCTATTCCTGAGGTGCTGTTCTAGGAATGTGGTGAGGCTCAGAAATGCTCTTTTTTTATTTGCATATGTTAGCATTAAGTGCAGCTGATTCCATGTAGTATGTTAATATTGCACAAGGCCTGAGCCACTTAGCTCTGCCTGGGATTTGTCTATGGGTGACTGACTAAGGCCCAGAACTGAAATACTTGATAGTGCTCCTTGCTTGCATGGAACTTGCTAGAGAATGTAAATAATTCAGTAAAAGCTAGCATTATTAATTTTCCTTTTCATTTTAGAAATGTCATGGAGCAGTACAGAAGTTGTTATTCTGTAGTGAGACTGTTTGGCTTTGGCTTATTTTTTTTTTTTTTAAGCATATACTTGTGTTAGGTTTCTTTCACTAAAATCTTCTTCACGCATTTTTTTTGCCTGCATAATAGTGGAAGGGATATTCCAGTCTGAGAAGATTGTACAGGTGACACTACAGTAAAAATGTATCTACCTGATTCCAGGAGCCTTTTGTTGTATCTTATTAATACTAACAAACAAACCTGTGTCTTGTAAATGCTTCTGAGAAAGCTGGGAGCTGTACTAAGCGACAGGTCTGTAAAATCAAGAGTGCCCTCTCAGACCTTTGAAGCCGCAGGAGAAAGGGTACAGTGGCAGGAAAGAATGTATCATCTTCCTCAAATAAGGGCATAGTGTATTTCTTGCATAATTGCCCAGGATGGGAACTTAACATTATCCTCCTGTTGCTGTGGTTTAGAGAACATCCTACTGTGGTGCGTTTTAGCATGAACTGGGTAGTTTGCCACTTCTTGCAGGCTTTATTTACTGCAGTGGATCATCTTCAAAAGGACCTGAAATTTATTCCTCGTGAACAAGAGGAAGAGATGTCTGTTTCTGGAGCCCAACAATCACCTGGGAAAAAAAAAAGGTTAGTTCCATTAATTGCTTTGAGTGGATACAGTTTCATTTGTGAAACTGAAGAGAGGAATTAATTTTATCCTGGATGTCGGATTACGATGATCCTAGCCTGGAGCTGAAGATTTCAGATGCGTGGGTTTGTTCCCCAGTTCTGCTATATGTAGCATTTACCTAGGTTTAAAAAGTTAAAGAATATTTAGAATTCCAGCGGCATTTGATTTCACGGAGTTAGACAGCAGTCCTGTTGAGTGCTTGTCTTCCATATTTGTTCTTTAGGCTCCCAGTCAGCATGGCTGAGTTATGTTTGTAATGTGCCAGAGCTAAAGGCACTTGGTACATACAGGAGATAACGCACTATGAATCGGCTAAGCGATGTGGGCTGGCAGGATGGCTGTAGTAAAAGGTACCCATATTGGGACGGGGGGTAGGAATAAGAGAGAGTGTTTGTTAGAATAACGTGGTTGCTGCTGCTACTTGGTAAAAACTTTCTTTTTAACAGTCCTGATGTTCTAATTATAGAGAAATACTTATAGCCCTGTTCAGGCCACTCTCTAATATTAAAGTTTATTTTGTGATGACCAGCCTATCCCACTACACTGTTCCAGCTCAAAACCATTGTTATGACAGTTGTTTCTCACGTTGTGCATCTTAATGCTGCTGTTTTAAGCAGGCCATCGTACTCCTTGCAGGATCAGTTGTCACCATCAGTAACAGTACAAGGCAGAGGGGGGCCAGGAAAGCAGCTGAGGGCGCTGGTGCTGCCTGCAGGTGGCAGGCTGCTGCTGCGGACCGCTCGGGTACTGCCACAGCGCCTGGCACCAGGGCGGTGAGGAACCCAGTGCAGCTGGATAGCCTGGGAAAAAGGGAAGATGTTTTGAAATAACTGCATTAACCTATCCACACAGCTTGCTTTTCCACTTTGCTTGACTTGTCTTAACCGGGAAAGATTAGGTTAAAATATTTCTTTTTTTTCTCACTTTAAATGGTTTACATTTCTATAGGAAGAAGTGTCACAGTGAGGTAAAAACAAGTTAATTTCTAGGTGTTCAAATATTGAAATAGCTGGGTATCTGTGAGATGGTGAGGAGAAAGTCAGTATTGAAAGGTGTACAATCTGCTGGTACATAAAAAAGCCCATTCTAAGGTTAATTCCAGACAATGAGTTATATTCTCTAGTAAGAAAATACTGGTTCAGGTCATTTTTTTAAAATACTTAAAAGCAGGCAAGCACCTTCACTACAGTCTATACTTTTCCCTTAAAAAAAAAAATATTTCTCCTCTAAGACTCCCAAGCTGCCCCAACTGTCAAAAATACATGCCAAGAGAGAGCAAACAGTGCTATGAGTGCTGGACTGGCAAGCAGAGTGCAAGCTGAATCTGGTGAAACAATTTTCTGTGTGCAGGCTTAGGGTGCTACAAGTGTTACACAGAACTTCCAGAGAAGTCTCCTGAAGGGGAAGTCAGCCCTGGCAGCTAGTTCCTGGAAATTACAGCCTCATTCTAACAACATTTCTTTAGTAGAAGCAATGAACTTAGGCTACAGTGTAGTTGGCTATAGTCCTCTGTCCTCTCATCTCCCTGCGAATTAACAATAAAAAAAAAAAAAATCAGCTGGTGTCATCAGAAATGTTTGAAGGCAGCTAAGCATAAATTGGTAAAGATAGCTCCCCCCACCCCCAGCACTTATTAAACTAATTTCTCTTACCATAGGTTTTGCTATTAAAGTTTTATAGATAAAATACTTCAGCAGTTGGATTGTTTTGATAAGAATCTTCCTTTTCCTACCTTGATGTCTGATCAGTACATATCAACTCATGAGCTTTGTGGTTTTTTTTCTTGCAGCTAATACTGATCTATTTCTGGCTCAAAAACCCCCAGATACCTAGGACAAAATATCAATATTTAAAGTTCCATGGAGGCCAATATGATTATTAATTACACTTTAAGTTGCATTTTTTTGTGAAGCACCAGAACTGTTCAGTGAGTAAGGAACAACTTTTAATGAATTGTCAATATTTCTGTATCTTCAACTTCTTTGTAGACTTTTTTCAAAGCATTTTCCTAAAGTAATGCCAGTTTAAGGAATAAGACATTTGAACAACCTTTATGTAGGGAGTGAGAAGGAAAAACACCTCATATGAAATCCATATGCTAAGCCACATTGAATGTGGTGATATACTGGAACTGCCATCTTCCCAAGCAGAAGTGTAGGAGGCCCTCAGCTCCAGGCTCAGCCTGTCCATCAGTTCTGGCCATCCCACTCACCTTGCAGGACTTTCCAGTGTCCGTGAGCCAGCAAAAGGATGGTGCAGTAAATCTGAAGATGGCAGCAGCACAGCTATGAAGAATAGTATCTTTTGATTTGTAGATTAAAAAAAAGGATGCCCACTCTTTTATGGCAATCTGACATCTAAACTGTCAAGCATTATGTTTAACAGTCCTTTCCAGCTGGCCCAAATACTACAGCACATGAAAGACAACAGAGCAAGTGTCACTGAGAACACAATCACTGTAGAATTACTCATGATACATGAGTATACTAGAACAAAATGTGCATTTTCACTGGTTTTGACAGAAACAGGATTTTCTGTGCTGTACATCTGCTTGTTCTACTTGGAGACTTTAGCACTTTGACTCCCAACAGTTAAATTTCCTAATGTTGAAAAAAACTCTTCCATTTCCTTCTGCAGGAGGTGGTTTCTCTTCTCAGCATCTTCACGTGCACGTTCAGAATTCCGCAGCTTTATCTCCAGCATCACATATTTCTTTCGTTCTTGGTCCAGTTCTTCTTCTAACCTAACCACTTGTTTCCTCAGGTCTGCACTTGTTTCTTCAATTCTTAAAACCAAAGAGAGAGAAGGAGAAGAAAAAAAAGAGGGGTTTTTTTAAGTGGATGGATAAATACTGCTGATAACTATAATAAATACAATTTGTTCTTACTAGAGAAGAAACTTAGAGCTAAAATATCTTAATTCTAAGAGGAAGTTTTAAAGGAGGGCCCTTATTGCCATTTCATTGATGTTGACTTTAAAGGCTTCTTGTATCTTGAGAAAAAAATGCTCATCTTAAAAAATAATGCTTACTTTTGGGCAACAGACTGAATGTCTGAGGAAATGTATTAACTCCTCAGTTAGGCTGAGTTCACACATACAATCCCAAAATAATCTTTTAACCCCTGTTTTCATTCTGATAATGTGTTTCCCTATATGGATATCCAGTACAGAGGAACATCCTTGGAGGTCAGGTAGGAATAAGGTCACAGTCCTTCCTTGCCATCCCTTTTATGGTAGTTTCCGTAAAGTTTGTCACTGACGTGGGGGTGGGAGAATGAAGGTTTTTTTCATACTGTACAAGATTTTACAAAATCCAACATTTCATATGAGGAAGAATCCAAAGAACAGACCTTAAATAGTTCATCTGTGCACAAAGCTCTAATGCAAGACTGACAGGGTTTCTCTAAGAACAAGGTTCATGGGTTTTTTGATTTGAAACAAGCGCTGAAGGCACATCACTTGCTGTCCTCCCCATCATGTTTCCTAATCGCAAGACAGAGTAGTGGTGTTAATACAGAGGAGAGAGTATGTCCAGACAGGAATTTCTGATCACTAAAATATTCAGAAAGGCTGATTTTAACAAGTAGGCTTTTCCTGGGAAAAGTGTCCCCCCTCTAACTTTAAAAAAAAAAAAAAACCACCAAAACCACACCTCTTAAGTTCATTGATCAGTGTAATACTCAGCTGTGAACCTGGGGTGCCTGGCTTCTCTGTGAATGGGTCATTTTTACACAGCGTAAATAACACTCAACAAGGGCATGTTACAGCCTCCACAACAAAAAAAAAATAGACCACAGAAGGGTCTGAATTCCATTTTGTGACCACCGAGAAACAATTATTCAGGCAATGCAGTGCATTCCCTTAAACTGTTCCTTTCAAATACAGCTAAAAGTGCCAATAAAATAATTGCCACAACTTTCACAACAAAATAGAAAGTCATACATAAGTGCACTATCACCAAGTCCAGCAGACCAACAGCTACACTAATGGGTGGAAAGAAATGACCAGTATGTCTGCAAAAAAACCTGCCTATCTGAGTGAAGGCACACTTTCAGCACCCAGATTGCTGCCTTGTGTAATACAAGAGGACTCTACCAAAGCTAGAATGCTACCCTTTCTCCCCCTCTGCTCCTAAGATTTTTGTTATGACCTACCAATTGAATTTTTCTACCATGAAGGTCTAGGGGTCAGCTATAGCACCCTGGACTAGCTGTCCATGCTCTGAATTACATAGGGTCACAATACTTACTGCATTTCTACATACACAGCATAATAGACCTCTCCCAGATACTTCCAGTTTCTTAAGGAGTCCCAGGTGGTAAACATGAACTGAAACTCAACAGAGAATGCCTGATAATTATACTAACCTCAAGGGCAAAATGCTCTGGAACAGACTGGTTACAGGAAGGCCATAAAACTTGCCTCCCTCTGACTAAGAGAGAGAAAATGGGCATTTGATGATGATGATAAATAGCAGCTTTTCCATCAGCAAGTGTTCCTTACCTCTGCCCCAGGCAGGTACTGACGCTGCTTTCCCTCCACTTATGTATGTGCCAACAAAAAGCTCATATTCCTTCATTAAAACATGCCCTGCTACACACGCTGAGTTCTGCAAACCACACAAGCACATGTACAATTGTAAAGGAACTAATTACTGCTTTTGGGGACTAAATTATCTTCAATAAAATAAAGCTAGTGAGATATCCCAAAGTTTTCCTACTGCATGGCCTCCCTTCTTGGCTAGTTAGCTCCTGTTTTTCCACAGGAGCAGACTTTCATGCATTCTCAAAAGGAACATTTTTTTTTTTTTGCACGTGTAAATTGCTGCAGATGTAATAAAAACATTGCTAAATTTTTGAGAGCTGAAAAACTTGGCTTGAAATTCTTAGACTTGACAGCAAGATCCTTCAGGGTGTAATCCTGAGCAGCTGGAATGATCCTGTTTAATACAAAAAGGCAGTGATTGCATCTTGCATGGTTTTATGAAACTATTAGTTCATTAGGCATTTTCCTCTTAGCTACTTTGCCCTGTGAGACCTGGCCAATTTATAGTCCTCCCTTCCAGCCACAGTGCTCTCTGTCCCTTTCCAGCTGAAGGGGAAGGGCAGGAATTAGAGCTGAAACATCTGGAAACTGCTGAACAGCTGGAAGGGAGAACTGGGCCTCATGGATGTCCCTGATGTCAACAGCTGAAGGGCCCGTTAGAACAGTTTTACTGGTAAGAGGTGGAAAGCCACCTCTTCCCCCAGGTAGCAGGTAAAAATGTGAAGATACACATTTTTAAGTTGCAGTCTGGTCTCATTTCTGTTTATTATTCTGTATCCCTGTGACAAGGCTTGCCAGGGCAGCTCTGCAGAATTAAATGCAAGGCATATAGCCTCATCTCCCTCCCAGTAGGGCACCTAAAAAAAACCCCAAATAAGCCATGAACTACCATCCTTATTCACAGACCTTTTCCAGCACACCATACTAGCAACAGCTCTTCTACCTGGAATGCAACAAGGCGGGGGTAAGCTTTTCTCCCACTCTGTTAGGCAGGAACTCAAGCTGCTACATGGCCTCATTCTCCTTCCAGCTTCACATACCAAGGCAGTACAGTGCAAGAGGCAGAAAAGCTGAAGAGGCTGGCAAGCCAGCAGTATAGGAAATCATAAATATATATAAATCATAGGAAGGTAGTCAGTGAAATTCCTACCTTAACAGCTGTCCCACTGTTGGGATAGGTTTTTGAGAAATTAACAAGAAAAAAGAGGCAACAAACATACCCTAAAGCTGTGCCAGTCAATCCCTACAAACAGTTATGTGTGCTTTTGGTACCACATTTGGGAGACTGATTTGAAATTGAGGTATGTAAATGCTAAGAGAGTTTTAATAATTGAAGGAGTACAACACACCTTAACACACAAAACAAATAGTTGAGTTCTCAGCTTACAAGACCTGGGACTACAGCCCTTCTTCAGCCCAAAGGATCAGTGCTGCAGAGCCCAGGGCAGTGATGATTCTTCTGTATTATAACATGGTGTGCAATTTTGCATATGGCTGTATATTAAAACATATCTAATTCCTTTAAGTAACTATTTCATTTGCATATTTCTCTGAGTCTGAAAGTCATTCTATTGAGCATGCACTTACACTCATAAAACCTAATATACCAACTTGCACAAATGAATAAATACAACTTCCTAGTTAGTAGCACTTTCTACTTCCTGCAGCCCCTGCCCTCACACACCCGTCTCCTGACAACTGGAAGGAATTTTTCTGAGCACAGAGGTACAGTACAGCACCAGCAGTTGCAGTGTACAAGTAAAGATCAGAGTGGGCAAAGAACCACACAGTTCACATATCTACTTGACAAAGCAGCATCTTGCTGCTACTTTGAGTCAGTGGCTGGCTATGTGAGCAAAGGGCCACTACAAGTACATCAAAAATCAAAAGTAAGGTTTCTAGAAGTTCAACACAAAAGGGCTGCTGAAAAAGTTGTAACTGAGATGCAGTCCTACCACCACCACCACAAAAACCTCTGGAGAATAGTCAAAATCAGGTTCCTGAAGAATGTTTCTGTCAGGAAAAGCAACAAGAAGCGCTCAATTTCAGACTGATTTGGTATTAATCTCAGCACCTGCCAGACCAATAGGGTTCTTTGTTGAGGCCTGACCACCCTGGGTCCCCATCCATCCCTCCAAGACAAGTATTTGCTTTGCTGTTTCTCCCAGGACACTGACAGACTTTGGCATTACCTGCACAGTTCTGATCTCCAGTGAAAACCTAGAAAGTGAAATACTGGAATTCCCTCTGTTGTGGAAATCCCATTTTTTTTTGGATCCTCTCTTGGGTCAGACAGAGAAAAGTTAGATTCAGAGAACAGTGAGGAAGGAGCAGAATCTCAGACCCAAACTCCACATCTGAGAACCTGATAGACTTGGTAGCCACACCCATATTCAAAACAGGCATAATGCTGACAGATTACTTCCTTGTCCCCCCTGAAGATGACATTACCTTTTGATACTGGTCTCGTATTCAGTTCTCTGTTTGCTCAGTTCTGTCTTTAGCTCCACCACCAAGCTCTGTAAGGCCCTAGAGCATTTGACAGAGTCTCTGGAAGCTGCAGCCGGGTTGCTATGTTCACTGCTGCTGCTGCATGCGTCAAACCTGTCAATGCTGTTCTCCAGATCTGCAGTCTTGACCTCGCTCTGAGACAGTGAGCCCTGAGTTATCCACTCGGTTTTGAGAGAGCTTAAAGCAGAAGAGTCACTGGCCCGGCAGGCTGGGCAGCTGCTGACCGAGTCCACCACGGAGATTTCACATGATGACGTAGACCACGTAGTGCTGGCCATACTGTGTGTGCTAAGGGAGAGGCTGGATGAAGGGACATTGTCGTAAGTAGAGAGTCTCTGGGAGGAACATGAGTCTTTAACTCTTTCCCCAGAGGCTGTCCGGCGATGGCCTCGGAGTGAGTACAGTCCATTCATCAACCAGTTCCCACTGGAGGAGAGGTTGGGGATATCTAAGGATGAGCTGCCCAGCTTTGGACTCACAGACCGTGCTCCCTGCTGGCGGAAGGAGTATTTCCACGGAGGCAGTGTTTGCACTCTTTTGTTGGGACTGGTGGCAGGCTGAGTCAATTTGCCACTGTGCTCTGAAGGAATGTTTTTGACCGCAGGTCCAGGAGTGACCTCTAATGCCACAGCATTACTAGAAGGCAAATCAGCAGGGCTGGGAATGCTGCTCTCTGACCTGCTGTCCTCCCCGTCCTCCTCAGAGATCCACTCTGCAGTACTGCGCTGACGCACAGGTCTGATTTCCAGCTGGCTCCCTGGCACATCTGCCTGAGGAACAGCAAAGATTCGCCCCTGTTCACTTATCAGCACTGTCATCAAGTGCTGAACTAGTGAGGTGCCTGTGGGGAGAACACAAAAGGCAAGCAGTTGATGAGACATAGAAGACCTCAAGACACCCCTCTGGCTGTGAGGTGCCCTGTGAGCTCCCTGTGAGACAGGCCTGCTCCATGCACTGCAATGAGTCTGCACAAACAATTGTTCTCGGCCTTTCTGACAGGATTGCAAGAGATGGGAATCATCCCCAGTGCTGGAAATGGGGTCTGTGAAGGATGCAGGTGTCAGTCCAGCTCATGAATGTAGCTGACTAGCAGAGTACAAATGATCAGTAGCAATGATTACTAAATTGGCCTGCTTAAAGTAACCTTTTAAAGATGACAGAGAAGGAGGACACCTGGAAAAGAACCTGAATTTAATAATGAGGTGTTGGCCTGATAGCAAGAGGTACAGAGCTCACCTACAACTCTATTTTACATCTGTGAGCACAGGGAGACACATAAACCTCTCTGGAGATAAGGTCATGCCTAATAATTTAGCTGTCGAACTTTACATATTTCTATTTTAAATTAATGGATTAAGTTTGAAGACAGACACAATTAAAGTGCTTTTTGTTAAGAGTGGGCAGCATTATGTTTCTGTATCAGTTGATTTAACAGATCCGTATTACCTTGAGGCTGAAAATAAACTTTGAGCATCTTCCCACTTCTCCATTATTTCTGTTTAGCCAATCTTTTATCCTCAACTAACAATAAAACAGAACATTTCCAGTGCTGTTGCTTACAAGTATAATGATTAAGTCTAAAAATCCAGTCACTGGATCTCCATTTTTCTACAGTTCAGGTCCATAGTAATACAGAATTCCAGGTCATGTCACTGGTGTATTTTCCTATGATGATTAGGAGACACCATGAGACCACAGCATCTGTGGCACCTGTGCATTTACACACAGTGCAAGCACCTCTGCCATCAGCTGAACTGCATAATGGAATGCCTGAGGTGAACTGAACTCAAACTTGTCATCTGTACCAACTGAAGAAAAAGCATGTTGGTAGCCAAGGCTATAAGAGTCTTACCAACCGCTGGCCAACTGGCCACTAGGGGAACTCACAGCATCACTGAGGTTTCGGCTATCCCCATGTTTGTAATGCTGAATAACCCAGCATCTGCTCCTGCACTCCCTTTTTGTCCTCCCCACATTTTTGTACCTTCCTCCCTCCAAGGGAGTCTCAAAGCTACCCTTAATAACATGGCCCACATCAGGCCTCTAGTCCCTGAACAGTATGTCAGGCCATGCTCTGTTGCCTTAGGGCAACACGTCTGCAGTGTCTTTCAGAGGTCACTTGTGCAGAGCTAAAGGCACTGCTGCTGCTAAGGTGTGGTAATGCTGGCATTCTGTGAAGGATTTCCATCATGCAGAACACTACGTCAGCTGTCTCGTACAGCTAGGGAGCAGTGCCAGAGCTGAGTACAGACATCCTGGGCGCAGCATCTCCATCTGTGCCTAATACTGGATGAATCCATCAATTCTTTTTGAAGGCTTTCCAAGAACCCACAAAACTTGGCCCTGCTAAAACTTGCACCACAGTAGTTGTGCTCCAGTGTCACTTGGGAGAGGAGCTCTGCCCCAACCCTAGTGTCAACTAGCCAGACATTGTGCCCTGGGCATCTCCTGACCCATATGAAGGCAGATAACTTTCAGGCTTTAGATTTTTACATGTGAAATTAACAGTGATTTTCAACTTACTCCTTGGGTTCTGTGAAGTTCTGACCCATACATAGCCTGCTTAGAAGACAACACTTCTAAGACCACCCAGTTATAGCTCTATGGTACCACAAACTACAGTACCTCTTTCATTGTAGACTGGATGTCGTTTACAGGGAGCTGTCTAACCACCTAAAAGCACCAATAATAAATGATAGCAGTTTGCTGCTTAAACATGGTCTTTCTGAAGAACATTCGAGCTTTCATTTTAGCAGTGGGTTCAAAGAGTTTCATGTAACAAGTTACAGCAGGGCAAAGGCATCTCCATGTAGTGGAGAGGAGAGACACTCCCAGGCCAATTGGTACATCCCCTCACAGGCACCGCTGAATCATAGAATAGTTTGGGTTGGAAGGGACTTTAAAGGTCATCTAGTCCAACACCCCAATGAAAGGGATTGCTTGACTTGTTGTTAACTGTGCAGTCAAGTGATACAGCTACCAACGAATGTATGACTTTCAGCATACTCTTACAGCTCCAAAACATAGGTGGTGTGTTATCTCACAAGAGTAGTAGCTACCTTCCATCATGGTCACTGGATCTTCCATTTTCGGTCGTAATATATTTGGTCCAAATACTGTAGCCAGGTTCTGGACACTCATCTTGTTAATGCTGGAGTGAGCTTGAACTTCATCAAGAAACCTTGAAAAGCCCCCCCAGAAAAATCAAAGGAGGAGAAGAATAAGTCGTCATTTCTCATACTTGGATTATAGGCATTTCGGGGCAGGAACAGTTTTGTCCTGTGTTTATACAACCCTGATACCTGAAATGCTCCTAAGGACTAATGCAGCTTAGATAGTCAGTAAAAACCACAGATCCCTCCTAGTAATGAACAAGACAGGACAGGATGGTTTCTGCCAAAGGTACCAGCCTATCAGGGATCCAGCGTTCTACTGGGTATGAAAGCTCAAATTTTCACATTTTTATATGAGTTGTCCAATACAGAGATTGACTTCTATCTGTAAATGAAAACTGGCAGAACAGAACTAAAGAGATATTTCATTCATTTCATCATCCTAAAAATAGCAGCCTGTGGAAAGAGTTTTGTTGCTTGACTCTAACAAAATACACATAAAGAGGTAGCCCAAATGCTTCTTGTGAATGCGTCAGCTGAGCAAACATCAACACAAGACAAAAGACCATGCAAGCCAAAGACAGCACATGAAGAAATCCAGACAGACAGGCTATCCGTATGTATAAGCTGGAAATCAGCAGAAAGGTTCCAACAGTTAATGTTTTTGTAACTCGGAACAGCCTCCCAATAGGGGTTAGAGAAAGGCTGTAACAAACACCTAAATAGCTTGTACATAATGAGCCAAGTTGTAAAAAGGACTATATGCAAATCTACAACAGGAGGAGAAAGGATTCAGTGGTCTCAAAAGTGAACACTCTGTCTGTACTCTGTTTCCTAAACAACAGTTAATTTTTTTTATTATTGGATGGGTTTGGGCAGGGAGAAAGTTTCCTTATAATTCTGCACTACTTGGTGAATTTCTGAATGCTTCTATTTGCGGCATGACTTTTCTAGGCACTCTCATTTTTTTCTGTGGCTCTGCCCTGCAGCAGCCACTATGCTGAGACCCAAGAACCCTGTTTTCTTCACTAAGTCAGAGGCAAATTCTACTTCCCTTTCCTTTCTTCAGTTCTTCACTTCAAAACATGTATAATTATATTCCCTTGCCTCAGCCATTCATATTTTGAGGTGCTCGGTATTAAAACAAATTGCTACAGAAGCATATATTGAGGCAAAATAAATTTTAAAGCATTAAAAAAATACATTTCAGAAATGCTATCTGTCTGTACACTTGGGAAGGGCTTGACATCTCTTGAATAAGTCATAGGCTTCATGTCAGTGTTTCCATCTACTGCCTGCTCCAGATGTGCAAATCCTACTGGTCATAAAGGGACTAACTACCATGGAGGCTAGAATACAACATAAAGTTCACTACATAGTATCCACTTTGCAAAAAAAAAAAAAAAAAAAAAAAAAAAAAAAAAAAAAAAACACCAAACCCAAAAAAACCAACCAACCAAAAAAAAAAACCAAAAAGAACCAACTGGGAGAGTCAGCAGAGGATATGGGGAGACAAGACTGTGGAGGCCCTTGTACTCCAAGAGGAAGCCACTCCTTTCCCACTTCCAAACCAGAGCTGTGGACAGACTGGCTATTTTGACTGCATCTGCTACTCAGCTTGTGTCATAGATCTTCCAAGTGCATAGTACCTGGAAAAAATGCCTTTCTTTACTTGTCTTTAAATGCTTCTCAAATAAACAGTATCTTAGTATCATTCACGCCTGCTGGCAAGGCTCTGGGTGACAGCAATTTGCTTGCCTGATGCTCTCAGATAAACCAAGAGCTTTCTTCAGGCAGGCTGCACATTCATCTCCACACATTTTATAGGAGCAGTAACTTAAATGTAAGTGATGTTTGAATAGTCATACTTTCAGAGTAAATTATTTGCATGTAAGACTGAGTCTCATAAACCTTAGTGACTTTTCCAAGTATTAATTAATTTCACTTACTTGCATATGTATTTGAGGAGGTTGTAGTTGGCTTGGGGCAAATTCTTCACCTGTTTAACCAGTTCTTGGGTACCCTGAGGGACAGGAAAAACAAGGAGAGCAATTAATATAAATGATGCAAAGCAGACATGACTTTCTTAAAGTACTACAAAGTCCTCTTTCCAGAGTCAAAACTGTGAACAACAGATGATAACACAAGGAGGCTTTGCTTTAGAAGAGGTGTCATCTAGTGTGTTGTGCCTTACCAAAACCCCGATGTCCAGAACTTGATTCAGTTCTCAAAAATCAGTGGAAATCCTCCTGTCAACTTTAACGGTTGATGTAGAAGCCTTCGATTAGTGAGGTCTGCTAGTCTTCAAAGTCTGCCCACTGGCATTGGTATAAATGTAGCAGCAAATACGCCTTTTCAACACCTGGCCGATTTGAAACTTTAAGGCATTGAGTGTAGTATAAATACATGGCAGTAATACTCAACTGAGCAGAGGAGAGGTTTTTTTCTTAAAAAAGCTAAATGACATTCCAATTCAACTACCTGCTTTTCAATTACTTACTTCCATGTGCAGTCATTCTGAGCTGTGACATACTTCCTCATAAATTTCTGTCTTTACATTAAAACATAAGATGAGACATCTGCTGGAGGAATGACTTAAAACCCTGAAGCTACTTAAAATAATCTAATGAAAACCTCTGACTCAGAATGCTATTGTCCTTCCACAGTCCCAAACATCATTTGCTTGTTCCTGTCAATGCTGCAGTTGCCCTGGAGATTTGCTTAGTTTTTGAGACAACTAAAAATTCTGTGGAAAAATAGATATCCAAGCACATTTGGGAAGAGTGATAGCTGCTAGCTAATGATGGAGAAATTCCAGAAGCAGCTGTTTCTAAGCCAAAGAAGTGCAGTTAGAGATTAATTTCAAACTTTCCTCCATTTATTAAGGACTGTTAGGGAGGGAATTCTGTTGGCTGGCCTCTTGCAAGATCTTCTTGATTTCTCTCATCCAGACAAGTCAAAAAGATCCAGAGAGCAGTCTGTATTCCTGCCTCCATCCTTAATGTCCTGAATGCACAGACAGTTTTTCATTCTGTATATCCCAGCACAAGAAAGTCCTTAAATAGAAAACTGAAACTTAAAAAAGAATTCTTAAAAGGAGTAAGTCCTGTTTAATTCCAGCTGCTACTGGTGTGAAGGTTAAGGTCAGTTGTTCAGGTCACCCAGCTTTCAAGTGAGGAGTTTGAACTAGAAATAGGTGAGCTAACAGACCTAGTTCCTTCTTGAATTTTGCTCTGTAACCCCATTTATTTCAAATACAGAAATCAGAATGGCATTTGGAACTGTATTTGAAGTGCTCTGAATTAAAATATCATTGCTTTACTGGATGCAGGAGGGGGCTTTGGAATAGAAACTGCAGGCAGTTGTGAAGAGCTGGAAACATGAACTAAAGGTACAAGATGCTACCTTGCTCTGTCACAAATGTGATATTACACAGAGAGTATCTTCATATTGATCAAGGTACAAACACTTGCTAGGTTAAAAAAAAAAAAAAAAAAAGCTCTCTCCTGCTGCAGCATTTATAAGCTCTGCCACAGATTTGTCCCCACCAACCACCTGACCAACAGACAGCAGAAGGCTGAGCCCAGTAACACCACAGCAAAGGTGTAAAGGAAAATGCAAGCTGGAAACTGCTGTGTTATTAACAAACAGCTCTGATCATGCTTATGGCTGCAGCTGAGCAAGCAATAGAGGCACTGCACTGTCATTCATCGTGGTATTTTGCAGCAATATCTCTTACCTCCTTGAAAACGCTGCATGTCTAATTTACCACAGATGCATGCTTTCCAAGGAGTGATCCCAAACCCAAGGCTTTTGCGATGTGTGTAATAGATCAGCACCAATTAGGAGCTTCTGCTTGGGCTGGAAAACTAGCAACCATTTCAGATGTTCACCCACATTCAGACCCCTCTTTAAAAACCCAGAGCTAGGTACTTAGCCCACTGAGCCGCCATGTGCATCTCTACAGTACAGGCAGCAACAAAGGCTAAAATGCTACCATGTCAAGTCAGCTCAGACTCAAATGAGTTTTTAAAGATTTGAAGATCTTTCATTCATTCCTACTCTAAAATTGTTTTGCATTTTCAATCCCTCTTCCCAACCAGTTGGGATTGGAATAAAATATTTTTTAATGCTGCAGTCCTGCCGAAATACCTGTTTCTGTTTGCATTCCAGCACCAGAGATTAGCTGGGTGCAGAACGAAGAGGAACAGCAATCTGAATGAAAAATGGAAAGCTTAGAGCAGTCCTGGAGTATTTTTTTGCTGCAGATGGAGATTAGGCCAAGCTAACATCATAATAATGCCTATCTATGGTCACAATGTAGCAGCATGAGGTGCCAACAATTTTATCTGAACAGCTATTTTGCCTTAAGTAATTCTGTTTTTATTGTGGGAGTGGGTGTACAAAACTAAAGAAAATTATATTTTTTAGTCCAAAAGTCTCATTTTAAACTTCAAAGTGAAAAATGAAAACAAAATAATATTTCAAATTAGAACAATAGATTGCATTTCTTTCCAAATATTTTTTTCAAAATGAAACGTTTGATTTTGAAATTCCCTGCTTATCATTTTGTGCTAAAAAGAAATATGGTTTCAATGAAACCACATTTCTGAGCAGGGGGATTTTTCACGTGGGAGGCGAGTCAGGCCCTACAAGCTTTGTGCTACATTCTGCTCCACATGCTACTGTGCACGTACAGCCTCTCCACCCTTGGTGCGTGCACTCCACCTTCCTTTCTGAAAAAGTAAACAGCCCTTGTTGAGGTTCCAGATTTTCCTGGCAAAAAAAAAAAAGGTTACAACAGCAGCTTAACAAGACAACTTTGTGCTATCAGCAGTACCGTATTTTGTGAAGTTTCGTTTTGGCTATCTAGTGTTCCTCATCGCCTTTCTAATCCAAAGAGAACACTGCTCTACAAGTCATTTGAGTCTCGCCTTGCTCCCACAAAACCAACACAGATGTTGCTTCCCAAATTGCTGCAGCCTGTGCAGGCAAAATCAGGCAAACTACGTAGTTAATAACCTGAGCAGTGATATACTGTTTGCCCAACTTGGCACTGTCTCTACCCTTGTGCAATAGTGCCTTGGAAATGCTGCTGTTTCTTGTGAAATCAACCATTGTGCTGTCCGTAACATAGCACCCTGCAGAGATGCCTAAGTTAACTGAGGATAAAGCAGAAAATTAGCAAGTTTTGGAGCTAGTAGACACGTACCTATACCTATTAAAAGACAACACTACTTCACTGACACACTGATGTGGCTGTGTCCAGCATGCAAATGCATATCCATGTGTGGTAATATGCTGTGTCATGCACAGAAATTTGCTTTCTTAGAGTTGGCTAAAGGATACATCATGTGAGTACAAACAGTAGCAAACTTGCTGTTTATTCATAAAAAATGGACATTACTAGATATGCTACATTTGATGCATGCAAACAAGCATCTTCCTATGGACATCATGAAGGACTGAATGTCCCCAGCACCTTTTGCCACTTGAACTAAAGGTGAACCCCAGTCTCTCAGTAAAGAACAGTTTTTATAATCCCCACCAGAGACAAAGACGTGAGCATGCTCTTGAGGCCACACACAGAAAAGGGACAGAACAGTGGACTGCGACTCATAAGCCCTCAGGCTTTTCCCTCTTTAGCTGACACTACTAACAACTCCTACAGCTTCTTTAAACCTCTGTTGTGGAAGGTGGCACAGTTCCACCTGCATTAGACCGGATCCAACGTGCCTTTGCAGTCAGCAAAGAGCTCAGGCATCACCACAAGAGGAACAAAATGGATGAAACAGATCAATCAATCATATTGTAAATTATCCTGCTCCTCCCAAGCAGTGAATCAAAATTTCCATTATTGCCACAGACTTGGAGGTTTTTGTCAGCCCCTTTCCTTGCCTGGAAACCAAAGAGAAGAACATCATAAGAAGGTTCTGGCACAGTATTCATATATTATCCCAAAGCGAGGGAAATAATGCTAAGAGCCTGGCCCTTTTTTAGTGCCTTTCCTCTAAGAAATACAAAGACTATTGCACTGATCAAAGTCTCAGCCACCAAAAACTTTGGGAAGCAGAACATGGTGTTCTGATATATGAAACTGAAAACACAGAAAAAGAGAGCGACTTCATAACAGCTTGCTAATGAATTAACAGCAAGGCTGGGAAAGGAACCCAGATCTCCTGCCTTGCATTTCTTGCTGATAATGGCACAGAACAGCTTTATTCAGAAGAAAGAAGCACCAGGCTGTAAGACTGAGTTCACAGGAGTTGTGATACTAACACCCAATTCACAGCTTCAGGAAAATTCAAGGGAAGGTTCCCAGGAACTTCATTGATTTAAATCAGAACTGAAGAGTGATGTGAAGAAAGCTGTACCACATTGAGTCTTGGGAACAACCTTTGAGGTAGAAGGCAGCAGGTTAGAAGGATCACTGACCTCTCCCTCATCTTTTGAGAGTAGCTGTCCACAAGAAAGAAAGTCTTCATATTTGGCAAAGGGGATGACAGGCTCTGGCAGCTCTCGAAGGTAAAGCTTCAGCAGGGACGCCACAGTGTGAACATCCGTGTTGCTGCAACAGAGAAGAGGGAAATTTAGAAACTCACACTACCCGAAAAGCTTGATGTCTTTTGTTGGGGATGCATCAAGGTCCCTCTTAGAGAGAGGGACAAAGTAGGCACATGGAAAGAAGCTGTTCTGCTACATGTTGGTCGTAGGCAGGAGGGTCTACCTGGGAAAGGGAAATATCTCATTTTGTCAACATATAAATATCTTTCAGGCAGTACAGGCAATGGAAGAGATATGCCCATGATACCGATTAAGGTAAGGTGGTGCTGTGATTCCTCAGACGACATGGATCAGGAATGTGAGCAATACAGTCCAGGAAAGTGCACCGTGATCATGTAGCACTAGCAATAGCCTTGCGCAGTCAAACATAACCTCTGATCCTCTCACTGATCCCTCCTGCCTGATACTGTCCCCAGCCAGCACCCACCCACATCTGATGGGCCAGGCTCCCGAGTGTCCTGGTCAATCATTCGGAGAAAAAATGAAGGAAACTGTGTCCTTCAGGCTCTCCATTGCCATTTGGCATGGCTGCTTGGCTTGTGGGTCACATCTCCTCCCCTAGGCTGGGATATCTGGCATTTCCTAGCCCATTCATTATCCTGGAATATCAGCTTTGTTTTTCTCTCCCACTCCTGGAACTTCTTTTTCCTCTTTTCTTTCCTTTTATTTAAGTTGGGGTTGAGGTGTCAGATCCCTTTATGAAGATGCATCCGTTTTTCCCTTTCCATTTCCTATACAGCTTTTGATGTATGGCAGTACCTCTCCTTCATTCCAAGTCTCTGTTGTACAACTTTGTTAATCTTTGCAGATGACCTCCTTAAAGTTTTCAACTGTTGGGAGTCTAAACAGATTCTGTCACCAGCTCCCCACTACCCACCATTGCCCTGACAGTTTTTAAAAGAACTCTGAGGAAAACACTTCAGTAACCATGGGGCAACAGAGCTTCAAACCTTCACCTTATCTAAAACCTGAATCTCTTCTGCTTAGTATGTTTTTAAGCTTTTTTGAAACACATAGATAAAAAAAAAAACCCAGAAAAATTACAGTAGGAAGCTTCAAGCAGCTACCACTTGCTACTAATCCTGATAATACTGTTCCTATTAAACAGCTCCATCATATTTGAGAATACCACAGTTTCACATACTGGTTTTCTTCAGTTGATTATAAATGCTTTTCAAATGACTTTTTTTTTTTTAGTGTGGAGTTTCAGGCATGGATGAGAGATATGACTGTCACTCAAAAGCAGAGCCCAGATTACAGTTTCAGGTCTGCTGGCTGCAGTTATTGTTTCATCCACAAGGTCATGTGAAACCTAGCCAAACATTCAGTGGCATGGAAGTGCAATAGGAGCAGACTGCTGTAGGTGCTTCCAAAACAGCAACATCTGGCCTTTCATAAGAATATACATAAACATTGAAAACCCAAATTGGAAAAGTAAGTCTTTTAAAAATAAATATTGTAATTATCAATCACCACAGAGATACAATCCACCGTGGAGCAGGCAGGCTCTAGCATTTGGAAGATCACTGTAGATACAAGACATCTAAAAGCACTGACTGCAACTAGGAAAAAAGAGTATTCCATACACTGCACCTGATTTGGAAACAAGCATAGGGATTTCACACTTGCAGAAAATATTTGCCACTGTCTAGGTATCCTAGGGCATACATGGATAGTTTTAGTTACACAGAGAAAATTATGCTTGCTAGGAGGAGAAGCATTTCAATTTAATCTTTCCCTTGTCACTATCTGTGATTATACATATCAAAGAGCAGAGAGCTGGGCCTACAAGTCACAGTGAACATGGTGGAAAGAGCAAAAGGCAATGACTGGGGGACCCTCAACTGTCACACTACTCTGGTACCCCTAGGCTTGCCTCCTTTAATTCTGTACTGTTATATACTGTTATTCTGTACTTTAATAACTGTACTTCAGTGATCACATTTCAAATCAACTACCAAAAGGCAGACATTCCTCATGGAAATCTTTACCGCCTCTGTTAAAGGTGAGAGTTAGCATTGCTCTACTTAGCCAGTGCAAATGCCTATGGAAATACAGGTGTTTCCTGCTTTAAAAATGCTGGAGGGAGTCTTGGCTTATCTTCATGACAATGAAGTTAGTATGGATTAGACTAAGGTAAAACATGAAAGTGAAACTGTCATTCCGAATTAATTCCTTCTGTAGATACTCCTGTTCAAGAATATAAGTGTTTTCCAAAATAACTTTGTTCACTTTCACATGAATTAAGATTATTCTAATTCTGAACTAGAACACCCAGATGTTCAGTTAAAAATACAAAGATTTTGTTTAAGAAAAGATGAAGTGAGACAATTCAATTTCAAACTTTATATTTTCATGAAAATATCTCTAAAATATTTGACACTTCCATTTAGGGAGCAAATATTGACTGTGGTTAAGAATCAAAGAAAGGAGGATGGGTGGTCTGGGAAGCTGAGGGGAGGGAGGAATTAGAAGAATGTTCCAAATAACCTCTAAGGATATTCTTCCCAGGACGAGACCAAACACTGTGCTGCCCATGCAGGAGAGCAGCAATAGGCAGGGATGCTATTGGTAATATCAAGACTGGCTGTAGGTCCACGGGAAGTGATCCCCTAGATTAATGTGCTAGCAATATACCAGATGTGGCCTGCATCACCTGGGAAAGTGGTGCTAGCTAGTTCTAGCAAGAAATGGAGCCAGGTCTCAGAGTCAAGATCCTAGATCTGATCCCTCTTCTGGACCTCTCATAGAGATTGGGTCAGATCTATAATGGCCTTGGATCTTAATATCCCTGGAGTTCAAGGTCTCTGCTGGGGTCAAGGCCCATTTCTCTAAGCACTGTTCAGGTTAGCACAATGCTGACCTTCAATCTGGGTAGCATCTACCTATGAGAGAGGCAAGGAAATGTTAATTACAGAGTATAGAGAGGATTTGTCTGCAAGAACCCTGAGAGCATCCACTTTCCTGATGATCTGACTGCCTGGGCTCAGGGCCAATGTAGAGATAGTGCAGCTGAGAGCTGCCTCCCTTCTCTTGCTGACCTTGGACCGAGAACTTTGAGCCAGGGCTGACACTCTTCCCGTGGGAGTCGATATTAAGCTGAGTCTCTACCGTTTATCCCGTGTCTGAGCTACAACTCCCACGGCCTCACAGCCATGTTTGTGCCTGGCTACAGACCCTATTGATCTGGACCTGGACCGTGACTCAGACAGATTACCTAGCCTGATCTTGGACCTGCCTCAGCATTATGGACTTGCATGGTGATCACTGGACTGTGTCACTGCTTTTACCAGCCTTGTTACCACACTTGTCTCCTGGCTCACCTTGCTCTGTGGAGCAGCTGGCCTTTGCTGCTCCCTGACATTGGCATAGTCAGTAGGACAAAAAGGCAACTAGCACGTCTTTGTACCAGACAAGGAGTGATTACATCTAAATTTTTATATTGGGAAGAAAAATGCAAAATTGTCATTTTTATTTCAGGAACATTTGAATCAAGTTTTATTGAAAATCAAAAGCTATATCCAGTTTTAAAATAAATGTTTCATCTCAGCTGCTGAAATTGTGGACCAAAAAAAAAATTTTTGGCCAAGAATTCTTCTGGAGTCAGACAGTGCTCTGTTATGATACACTGACCAATTCTACACATTGCATACATAACAGCCACGGACAGTGTGCGAGATGGTGGTGATTATTCCGAAACCTGGTGACAAAGGAAGGGGAGAAATCGAGATACTACCCCTGGGCAGATCCGCTGTCATTGCGGCAAGGGAGAATGCAACATCTGAAAGCAGTAAAACACCCAGTTCACCTCTGTCATATCCATTTCTACAGCAGGATCCCACCAACCGCTGAGTATGTTGTACCCAAATCTAGGAATGCATTTCATTCAACATGTGCTTAAGCTGAAACACTGGAGTAGCCCCGTCTAGATTAATGGGCTGAATTTCTCCCTCTGCTCAAGCACTTAGCAAATGAAGGCCTCCGCACCATGCAGGACCAGCAGCACCATGCAGAAGAAAGGCCCAGTGGCACTTTAAATGAAGAGAATGATGGTGTGGAAAGAACATGGAAACTAGGATAGCCACTCCAAGGCCATTCCTGCCAGATTTTACATGGCACAGATAAATCAGCCTGAATTTGGTGATGTCAACTCACCTGTCAAAAAGAGGCTTCTCTCCACAGTCAAAAGAATCCTGCAGGTCTTTGACAAGGTTAGCTTGGCCAGGCATCCGAAAGAGCCCCTCCTCTGTAAGACCTCGCTCACGAATAAAATCCACACACTGTTCCACCAGCAGCGGGGCCAAGCGCTGGCCATACTTCCTTTCATACTGTACGGTGTCCTCCAATCGCTGTCCAAAAATGCCTGCCAACAGAGAGCAAGGGAGACATCGGGGTATCAGCTGAAACCTGAAGTTCTTCTTGAGCTAGAGCATAGGGTGTACAAGGAGGAAAACTTTCACATGGAGGAGGTGAACTTGTGTGAAGGTTCAGTTTCTAACAGACTCAGAAGAATAAAATTATTTTTAAAACCAAGAATTATATGCTGAGTGATTTTTTTTTTTCCCCTCGCTTAAGACTGCTTCAAACTATCCTCTGCCCTAAGCCAGTGTATATCTCATTATATATAAGGAAGGTGGAGTTAAGATTATGTTGATGGTTATCCGCAGTTGTGCTGAATCTGGATTAAGTAGTTACACTTCCATTGCAACTTCTGTCCCAAGAATGCCAAAACAAAGGCTACATTTGCTTTAAGGGACACAATTCCTTTCTGCACGCACTCCCCTCTGAGCCCTGTAACAGTTTGCAGCTGCCCAGCCCAACAGGTAGCAATCCCCTAGCAGGGGACTGCTGACACGACAAAATAATTGTCAACATTAAAACTGGCTATCGTGAAAATCCCCCGCCATCCTGTAAGCTTTGCAGGATTTCTTTTCCTTTAATTAAAATGGCTGAATGAAAACTAAAAGAGTAAAATGCATGCAAAATACATTGTCCTTCCTATTGAAATATGTGCGCTGTCCTTCTTGCACTTTGAAAATATTCGAAGCACGAGATACTCTAAAAACAGACTGTCCATAGGCAATTCTTAATTCCGATCTGCTGTAGATATATATCACCAAGTGTGAAGCACTATCTCTCTTTCTGGAGAAACTGGAGTTCCTGGTCAATACCAGCTACTGAATGTCACTACTTGCACCAGATCTTTTCAACAACACAGAAGGGGCTCAGGCTGTAAGACGCAGAGGTCTTCATTCAATCCCTGCCACTATGGGACTGCTCCATCTAAAAGGACACCTGCTGAGTTGTGTTCTGAAACCCTGATTCTAGCACCCTACAAGGTGTGGTGGAGTCAGGGAGGATAGCATCCAAGTTAACCATATTTTAGAAATAAGAATTCAGTTAAGTGAGAGAATCCCAGAATCTACTCTATTTCAGATGAGACCAGACCATAGCAGATAGAAAATTCTATTCAAAGATTTCTCAAAGCAACAAGAGGCTTTCCACTGATATCAAGGACCTTCAGATCATGCATTCAGCACTCAGTTAATTCGGCAGGTCTGAAAAAACAGCAGCATGCTATACTGGAGTTACACTGTGTTCACAACTACTAGCCAGAAGCAGTGTTTAATGGATGCATGCGTGTAGGGGATTGGGTAGTTTCTTAAGACTCTGCTTACCTCCCTGCTAGTAACTAAATTTTCCATTTTTATTTTAGTGCTATAGTCATGGGAGGCTGATAACTCCTGGCAGGAATTTTCCTAACCACAGTTTACTGCCCTTTACTGGAGACATCATGTCAAACCATACCTGCTTTCTATAGTCATTCCAACTCTGCTGAATCCTCAGTGTAACAAATCTTTCACTGTCAGTTTCAAGTCCCTGAATGAAACATGCAAGAAGGATCCAAAGTCCAATTTCCTTTCCCTGCCAGTTTGTTATACATCAGAAGACAGAAATTCTCCCTATGTGCCAGCCTACACAATTGCATTACAGTATCAGAGCTGGAGGGTCATTGAAGAGTCTCGAAGGAAATTCCCTCCTTATCCTGGCAGAGGAGCATGCCCTGGAGCATGGGAGTGACTTATCTTTATCACTGTAAATATTGTCTTGCAGAGCAAAGGTTTTACTAGCTCTCATTTCTCATCTGTTTGAATTTTCACCGAGATGAGTGTCTCCGAAGTAACGTTCTAGGACAGGGAATCTCTTCCTGCTTTTGCACAGGTTGCTTTGCAATCTCGTCACGTAATCCCGGCTGTCATGATGGGGCACAGCAGATCTGCCTGGTATGTGGGGCTCAGCATTGTCCAAGCATTTCCAGAGCACTTACAGAGGCTGGGCAGCCATGAAAGAACAAACTTTTCAGCCCAGTTTCTCAGATAACTTCTGAATCCAGATCATAGCTGAAAAAGCGAAGTTTCCATGGCCCGTTCATCTTACGCTCTCTACTGATCCTGCTCATGGGGGAGTAACAATCAACATTGCATATCATAGTAAATACACACAAAAATGATCAAGGTAACAGGAGTTGCAAACTACAGTGCAGGCCCCTCAGCTGTGAAAAACTGAGCAGGCACATGTGTCCTGTCTAATCTCCCTGATGCTATTCTGCTAGTGATCATTTCTTCCACATCCCCTGATCCTGGGCCACAGGCAAATGCAAACCAAAGTCCTTCAGCATTAGTTACAGTAAACTTGGGTTAGTCCCCAAGCTGTGCACCTTAGAGACAAAAAAAACCCTCCATATCCTATCATAAATCTCTGAGTCAGGCTTCCTCCCACCAAACCCGTCTATTTCCTTAAAACAATACATGGTATTTACTCTTCTAGATGCAAGACATATAGGTTTAGGGAGGTCAGGCTGTAGTAGGTGTCAGGGCAATTACAGGATAGCAGTCCAGTTTTCTTTAATCTCTCCTTGTTGAATCACCGCCCTATTTCCTAAAGGGTCTGTCTAGAGAATGCTCTGGGAAAGAGGTAAGTGCTCTGCATTCCCCAGGTATAGAGCTTCGAGACAACATTTTTCCAGAAGCCCATGTTCTGGTGTTCTAGACTTAACTCAGAGCAAGGACAAAGGCAGTGTCAGACACACACATACACAAGCACACACAGAGGAACTGCATACATAATCTCCACTTGCAGTGTGTCAGTAACACACTCTCATACACTTCAGGCAACATCAGTCCTTGCCTTCCCAGTCAACTTAAGTCATAACAGCAGTAGTTCTTTGTAGGTAGAATCAACATCAGCGACTCCTGGGTAACAAGTTGACTGCAACCAAGCAGAGACCACTGACACAGAGGTTAAGGAATGTGATGCTAAGCTAACAGAGATAAAAGGGTGACCTGCTTTGAGATTCAGAAGGAGCACCAGATGGACCTTTCACAAGCTCAGTATTAACATTACTGTGGGTGTCTGCTGCAGAACCAGATGCTAGGGACCCTATCTTTCACCCTTCTCAGGCACAGAGGTTGGTAACATCTTTTTCCCCTGGATGAAAATAGTGATCTTTGGAGGAAACGTAGGCACTGTAATATTCTTCTACTGCAATACCGCTCACTTCCCTTCACACCATTTAAAATAGGTAACAAGAAAAACCAGGCATGAGACCAAGACTGATATGACTGAGGATGAAGCTAATTCATCATATGATAAGTGAAAGTAGCCGACGCAAGCATGGGTTTCTTCTTGTGTGACAGTGTGTGCTGAAGGACTGCGCAGGCGAGATCACATATCCCTCACAGGTAATTTTTTTTTTGCTGAGGTGAAGAAAAGACCTTGAAGCCACTGCCGGGATGAAAGACTTCTCCCAGCCCAGCTCTCTTGGCTGCCTCCCACCTTGGTTTGGCAGCCCAACTCCAATTGCAGATGTGTTTTTTCTTTTCCTCAACCCTGAACCCTTATTTTCCAGGGAAGCACTAAAAAGGTCCCCAAGCATTACAAAGAAAATATTTCACTCAAGCTGAGTCTATTGGTAACTGCAACTTTCCCTTTGCAGCCCTGTTTTACACTGCAGCACTGTGCTTTTTCTTTCTCTCCATCTTAGCCTTAATTTTTTCTTGGCTGAGGCAGAGGCAAGGAACCCTCCAGCCACTGCTCAGAAGAAAGATTGCTCCCAGGAGAAGTCTTTTGGCAGTAAGAACATCAGGGTTGGGGTTTAGAGAGAGAAAGCACAGAGCTACAGCTAGTGGAGCTGGAAAGCTGGCCTTGGAGAATCTTTAATTTGTGCAGCGGCTGCAGAGCTTGTCCATGGTTTAGAAAAGGATACTAGTGTTAGGGTTCAGAAAAGGAGCAAGCTAAGAGCTATCTTTGGAGTGGGGCTGGAAAGGGACTGTAAAAGGCAAATTGGAGCTGCTGACAGTTTGGGCCTGCAGAAATCTTTCATCTGGGCATCTGCTGGGGGGGCCTTGATGAAGTCTGCCCTCAGGAAAATTACCGCTAGGGCTCTTACAGCTACAGCAGCAACAGACATAGCAGATGCACCTACTTTGGTCTCCCAGGGCAGGCTGAGGAGGCAATGTACTCCTAGCTCTGTAAAGCCCATCTTACTTCAGTTAGGTCTCAGAAAGGCTTGTAAAATGGATGTAGTAGAATGCCCCTGTAACTACCAGGATATGACAGCATCACTGGGCTGGACAGGGACTGCCCTGCCTTGCAAGAAAAAGCTAACGTGGAGTCAGTCACATACAGCCTCATCCTCTGGCTCCTCAAGGCATAGGCCTGTTTTTAATCACTGGTGCCTGCAGCTCAGACTGAACTTGGCAGTGCTTCACTCCATTTGATGATTCTGCTGGAAGACATTAAAGTCTTTCTCTTCATTCAGAAGAAGGGGAGCCAGTGCCATCCAGTCACACTCTGTGTTAGATTGGAAATAAAGCCAAAAGCTACTAGCAACTTAAGGGTTAACTTTCCTTGTCATACCCTTATCAATAGCTAGGCCTTTTTGTTTGGTTTCAAAGCAGAAAAACACCCTAGCATGCCTGGGACCACATCCTTAATCTCAGAAAGACTCAAGATATACTAAAAAAGTGGGCTAGCAGAGCTACTCCAACAAGCTGCCTCTGTTTTTTAAAGATTTAGGTGGCTCTTTGTGGAAAAAGTGAGCCAGGAATGATGTACTGACTAAGACACAGACAGGCTCTCTCTCCTGGCCTGAATAACTCACCCACCAGCTCCAGGCATACAAAGCCTATACATTCAGCTATGCTGTCCAGACACGCAGTGGGCAGGAAAACATATGCTCTCTGCTTCATTTTTCCTCAGAGCTCCGGTTTCAACAAAAATAAACTAAAGACAGAGATAATAAAGTCAGTTCTTAAGTAGATTTTCTTTATAGGGAGGACTGAGGACTATGTATGTACTTAAAGTGGGAGAAGTCCAGGCACACCTATGTCAGCTGTAAGCACAGCTTAGTACACACACATTAAAAGATGCACAGGAAGATAATCAGGCACACACCTGGATGCTGCTATACAGCAGTACACACACCCGCGCATGCATGTGGTGCCTCACAGACAGGCAGTTTACGGATGTAAAGATTGTGTACGTGCTCACCTGCACACGTAAGAATCTGCTTTTACCTTCCCACATTCATGCTTAGGCTCCCATTTATCTCTCTCTCCCACACATGAAAGCACTGAGAAAAAAATCATGGGCAGACGTTCAGAAATGCATATGCTTCCACAGCACAAAACACACACAAACCTGTAACTCTTTTTCCCTCCCCTGGCCCACCCAAGTACACACTACGTGAATTACTGCAGTAGCAACTGAAATAGAAGTTCCACGTTATGAGCTGTACGTGCCTAAGAAAAGATCCTAACAACTAAACAATCCAGCCAGACAAAGCATGCAAGAATGGGGGAAAGGAAAGGATGTAACAGATAATTAGGAATTAATTAGCAAGAGAAACTGAAGAAGTAACTTGCCCAAGGTCACGCAAATTGGTCTGTGGTAGAACTTGGTGTCTTCTGATCCCATTCTCCACAAAGAACAGCCTCCATATCCTAGAAGTCAATTGCTCTTATCCACATACATCCCTTTAAATATTCTATGTAAAAGCAAACAGAAACACATCTCCCCAGAACTATCCTCAAATGCTAGCTTAGCATCTGTTAGTATTTTTGGACAGACTGGGTCCTTCCTACTGTTTCCCCCTTTGTAAAGCCAGCTCCTTTTTTACATTCTTAGCTTCTGTCTGAGGCTAAGCTCAAATATTTGCTTTTCCTCTAGGAAAACCATCACAAATCTAAACTCCAGAAAATCACCTCATACCTCTTGTTCTTGTGCAGCACTCCGCTACATGACAGGCGCTGAGCTTCAAGCAGAAACCAGGCAGTGTCAGACAGCAGGAGCGGCAGAGAAAGAAAGTCCTGACTTCAGGCATCAGACACATTCTGAGTCCCAGCACTGGCAGCTTTCCATTCACTCAGCGCTACAGAGTGGAGAGCAGCCGATCTGCCCTGGGAGATAATCTCGGCAGCACATCTGGTCTTAGCTCCGCAACTCGGCATTAATTATGACTTGTGCAGAAAGCATTTGAAATATCCAATGAGACGCAGAGCTCCCCGGCTCCCTCTGCACGGGGAAGGAGAGAGGAGAAAGACAGGCAGGTAGGGTCTTGCCCACCCTCGAATCTGCCGCCAATGTAAACAGCAGCTAAGTATGGGTCACAAGTTTTAACAAAGGCATCCCCCATCGGCTCTGTAATATATTCATGCTCTAATTGCTTGTCAGATCTATTCTAGATAGCTGGAAAAGCTGAGCAACAGTTGCTGTCTGCATGCCACACTCTGGATCCCTTCCCGATACAGGCAATGTTAGTTGTGCTTCAGGCAACCGGGTGCCCTGGTCTGGCCTCTGATCTTCTTGCAAAGCACCAGAAGCAGAAACCTGGTTTTGGAAGGGAACTTACCCCCCGACCCCTACTCTGGGAGCCTTAGGGTGCTCCCAGAGTGTCTCCACAGCTCTGGGACATGTTGGAAAGTTTTACACAGCTCAGGAAAACCTCCAGTCTTTGACCTGGGCAGCTTTTTGTGCTTACAATCTCTGCTTTAGCCCTTTTCAGAGAAGTTGCCTAAGATGAACAGCTCAGCTGAATAACTGGTAGGGGAAGGAACTACAAACTCCTTACATGTGAACCAATCCCCAGGACTTACTGGCAGGAAAACACTCACTCCCTCAGCTCCTGCTCTTAGGGTAAGAAGCCTGTAGTTAAGAAAAATGCTTGTCACACAATGCCCTATGTACTTATACAGAGGTCAGCCCTGACAAAATGCACTCTTGTGACTGCAGATCTGCAGCAGTCACCACCCAAAACCTTTGCACCAAGCTTCTGGGGAATTTTGACAATTTCGACTAACTTTATCTCACTGTGCAGTGGGGAGGAAAAAAAAAAAAAGAAAAAAAAGAAAGGATCCCTGTCTGCAGCTGCTCATCTGCTTCTGTTATTAAAATATCATGTCTGTAGTCACTGTATAGACAACGCTCATCTGAACTTAGTGGCCCACCACTTTCTTAGCTACACTGTGGCTCACTTTGAACACACACGTCAAAGATACTGGATCCAGTAAATCAAGCTCTGAGATTCCAGTCACTGAGACAGCGTTGTCCCACAACTCAGGAAACCTTAGATCCAGCTCTGTCTCTACATTCTCTATTTTGACCAAAAACTCCTGAAGAAATGACTGTCTCTCACTACAGGTGAAGGCAGTACCAGGATCAAAAGCTCAAGTTCCTGAATGGCAAGGTAGTAAGGTATTCCTTAGCTATTCAAGGTATAACTTGAGTAGCAAGGTATTGCACAGCTAGACACTAGAAGCCCAGAGAATACACTACACAGTATGTAAAGCCCACTAAAGAATATCTGGAAAGTGATGGAGATACTTAAACAAAAGGTACAAATGAAGTCCTAGGTATTCTTCACACTTCTACCATCCTCTTTTCTCTTTCGGTGAACACAGCAGGCTGCAGGTTAGGGAGAGCCTGCCCACAGTGCTAACTGGTGAGCAGGATCAATCCTCTTCTGAATGGCTGAGACACCATCAGGATTTTTGGCTCTCTTCTCTGGAACAATGTCTCAAAACGTGTCACGTCTGCTAATAACATTATGGAGCCTAGGACTCAATGTTTGGAATGGGAGCCCAGGATATAGCAAATGCAGACTTTTATTCTTCCATTCACTTCTCCATTTCTGTTTTCCATCTCCCAAAACCAAAACAAGGAGGCATCCAATGAAATAGAAAGTCATGTTATTTAACATGGATATTGTTACAGCCAAAGTGTAATTAACCTGTGAAATTCATAGCCTCTGTCTGTGGCCAAGGATACAGCATGATTCAAGACTTTAGCATAATTTATAATACCATGAGTTGTGAGATGTAAACTCTTCTCCAAAGAAAGAGCAAACATAGCTCTCTAGTGAGAGAAAAAGGCAGAAGGAGCATACGCTTGCACACATGAGCATCACAACTAAAGTATAAAATAGCAGCTGCTTCAACGTTGTTCCCTGCACACGGTAACTGCAGCTACAGGTGTCCTGTGAGAAGAATGCAACATTGTACTGCCCATCTACACACTTCACAGTTACCACCTGTCTCCTTATATGAAACAATTCCTAATGCCTTTCAAAGTATTGTGTTAAAAATCATTACTTAGATCACAGAATGAGGAGACTGGAATAAAAATCACTATATATATATATATATATATTATTTTTTTTCTTTTTCTGGTCTTCTGTGTTTTAAATTTCCAGGTCACACTTGGATCCTCTTTTCTCTGTTAACCACATTTCTCAAAAATGAAATCCAAGATTCACACATAATCACTGGATTGCAGGGGCCGCAGACTACAGAAGTGTACTTGATACTGCAAGAATATGAATAAAATCCAGAGAGCTGGCCACATTGCATATAAACTACCATCAAATTTTTTCACCTGGCGATCTCCCCATACACGTGTGCCAAGGAGAGAAGGAGTAATGGAGGCTGAACTCCCTCTTTCCCCATTGGTGTGAATTTGCTTAGCTCTAGAGAAGTTTACCACTGGGTGGCTCTTATTTTCCTAAAAAAGAACTTAGGTTTCTAAAAAACTGTTTAGCAAGTACATCTCACATGAACTTGCTGCTGGGGAGCTGGAGGCATTTTTTTCCCTGGTGTCATTTTATTGAGAGAGTCCTAGTAATGCTCTCATGAGCTAGCACCACCACAGTTATTCTGCTGCAGGTACCAGAGCAGGAAGAAAGCATCCTGCCTGTACACGTCACTACAAGCCTTGAGACTGGCTGGGAAGTTCACTACAGCTCACACAACCTCTGAAAATCCAGGCACGTCTCAGGCTTGGCATCTAACTTAGGTCAAATTCACTCTTGAATTTGGTTGCAACAGACAGGAGTGGTGAACCTGCATGAACTCAGACAATATCCCTCCTCATCTCTGACTGTGAGCAAACTTGTTGGCTTGCACAGCTCTAGTGAGTGCCCATAGGGTGTGGGTATTTTTAGACACCAGCTTACACAAAGTATTAGCTAATATACAGGTAGACTCAAACAGACCTGTCTGAGGGGGCTCAGATCTGGGAAACTGCTTCATCTATTTGTACAGAAAGGTCTAGCATTAAAGTTAGAATCAGAGCTGAAGCTCCCTCATTTTCAAGTTGAGCTTTGTACAGATTCATTTTTTAAACCAGGCAAACATGGGCACTTAAACATCTCCTTGTACCTACTGAACAGTGAAATGGCTACAGGACTGCCAGTCACGGGGCTGAACCTAGCAGCAAAGACTTCAGCAGTACATCTCCTGTACAGAAAATTTCCCTTCCAGTTTCCTCCGTCTCCAAACGCTTTGGGCAGATCCTTCTCTGAAAAAAATTATGTTCCCACACCCCTCTCCTGCTCTGAGCTTGGGTCTCAACCTTTACTGGTAAAACAAAATCTTTTGAGAATAAACAGGCTTCTGTTTACTGACTGATAAACCAGTTCACCCTGGGTTGAAAGGTTAGCAGATAGCTATGTTCATCCTTCTACCACAGTCGATTCTACCTAACCTGTGTGAAGTGTCTTCTCATTTCTGTAAAATATGTCAGGAAAGGAACTGACTGAGCAGCACAGTAAATTACCCTGCCGTGGACTCTGACCACTTTATGCTCTAATTTGAGACTGTAACTGTTTACTCAGAGAAAAGATGATAAACAGACCTAAACATCACTTAACCACATTCTGAATCCAGAGCCAAACCCCTGTGTTTATTGGTCTATTTCTCTCTAAACAAAGGCAAGAAGCATTTAGAGAACAAAATATCGAGCAAGAAAAAAACGCCTTTTAGCAAGCAGTGATCTAGACAAACGTGCCCTGTAAAACTTCTTTCTCCCCACAACATAAGAACATCTTTTTATTTACTGACTCTTGCACATGCTTGCTACATTGAATAGATAGTTTCCATAGACTTGACTGAAGCTATGGCTGTAGAAAGCATCTGACCAGCAGATCATATCTTTCAAGCGCGCGGCATGTTGATGCCCTCTCACTGTAAAATTTTACAAAAATTCTAAGTGTAAGTAAAAAAATAGTTATGACATAGTATAATTGTTGCCACCAGCATCACATCACTAGAGAAGGATGAGAATTCCAGCTGTGGGTTCGAAAGCAAGGATTATGGAGTCTGAAATCTGTTGCTGATCCTCATCTATAGTACAGAATGAAACGAGCCACCTGGATTTCTGGCCATGCCAGAACCTGGCAGCCAACCAGCCCCTTTTATCCATTAAAAAAACTGAAAAAATTTATATCCTCAAACCTTCCCAAGTCTAAAAGGCTGATAATCTAAGCACAATCAGTCACTGAGAAGCAGACAGGATCAACACTGAATGTACGGTTGCTTATCCAAATCAAACTTCATCATAAATACCTCTGTCAATCTGTAACCTGCAATTGTAAAGCTCACCACCAGGTAAATTGTATATGGCTTAATTTTATTGCTTCCTCAAACAACTAAAATCCTCAGTCAATATAAAGCATAACTTATACCTTCGCCACACAAGCATAAGTTCATGGTCTAAATTCTAGCAACAGTTGAACCTGGCTGGTTGTGCTTGGTAAGGGGATGGCATTTAACTCCAATTCGTAAAATGAATAAAATATTTCAGTAAGTTTCCTAACCTTGCAGGAACACTTCTAGAAGAGGTCAAGGGCTGAACGTTCCCTTCCCTGATCTGTAACTCAGAAGATAGGAAGGGGAAATTGCAAGACTGATTACATCATGATGGAGGAAAAGGAAAAAGGAGCAGCTGGGGCAAGGGAGTAAAAGCGGAACCTTTAGAAAGGAAATAGGAAAAGAGAGGGTGAATTCTTTGGCTCAGCTCCTAAATGGTTAAAATTGCAACTTGCAAGCAGCATACTACCCTTACAGTAAGCACATATCCTCATAACATTCATCAAAGGACTAATACAGAGAAATTAAAAGGCTTGCCTGCAAGCTGAGAAACACCACAGGAACATGTTTGTCCCATTAATCATACACTGCCAGGACGTGCAGTGAGAACCATCAGTGTTTTAAAGACTGTCAGCTTTCAAACATCAAGTATAAATCTAATGATTACAGGAATTGTCTCACTGAGAAACCACCAATGTAGGAGGTGGTACTGGTCAGATCATGCGTTACAAGGCAGTAGCCAGCAACAGAGTAACAAATGCCCAGCCACTGTCTCCTCTCCATGGCATTTACAAGCTGAAGAGAAGAGAAAAACAATCTGTTATGAAAGTAAACACAAGCCCCACCGTATTTTATCTAAAGCTGGAATGATCTTAGCAATACAACATACACAAAGCTAATGGCTCCTTCCCAGAACTTTTTCTTTGACAGCCCAGGTAGACTTATCTTCTATGAACCCATCTAATGCTATTTTGAATCTATTCATTATTTTTGTTTCCACAGCACCTTATGACAATGAGTTTCATAATTTAATTTTGCACTTCATGAAACACTTTTTTTCTTGGTTCAAATCTCATGACTGTGCACTGTTCAAATCCTCCTTACTTTTGTGATTTTATCCACCAGACCTTCCTGCAATCTTCTCTTTTCCAAGACCTTTTTCAAAGTAATTTTTTTGAGGAAAAGGCTTAAGTTAGATAGATTTTACATCTTAATTGCTTACACAACCTCTGGAGTACAAGACCAATTCAGGGCAGAGCTTGTATTAAAAATTCTACCCTGAACTTGAAAAACCCTTCCCAGTACAGCTTTCATCCAAATGGAAACATTCCCATGTGATGTTTCATTTTATCAAATCAGCATTTCCCAAAAGACTTTCATCAAGAAAATCCCATGAAAAGTTTACCCTGCTCACCTGCAAATGTAGTAGAAGTCATTTCTATTTGTATTTTTTCCTCTATTTGCTGAGCAGAGGCACTGAGAAGGATTCTTGCTCAGCTGCCTGTCATTCCCCAGTACTGCTCTTTGGTGCCCAGGACTGCCCATGCTAACAGACAAAGTACTACAAATTCATTCTCCTGATGCCAAACTGCATCATCCTTCAGAAGCCACTGGAACTAAGCTGGTTAATGACAGCTAGAGAGATGGCATTGCAGTGCAGAACTCGTTCTGCTGCCCAGAGTTTTTGAAATGAATAGTGGGGGATTTGCCCCTCTTACTGCACAAGTCCTGACGCACTACTCAGAGTAACCATTTCTGCTTTGTGATGACCAGGTTACTGCATGGTCTCCACTCAGAGGCCAGATAAGCTTGGGCACTGGTACTGAATGTCACTTAAAGCCTTTAGCCAGCAACTTTAAAGGTGAAATATACTCAAGGAGTGAACTAAAGAGATGTGAAAATTGCTAATTTTATATGGAAGTGGAGTAGCCAGCTGACTTCTAAAGGTAGGATCTTCAAAAGTCATTAAGGAACACCTTTTGCTCTTGACATGCTTTAGTTTTGCTTTTAGTTTTACACCCTTCCATCAAGTATTTATATACACTGATAAGATCCACTCTGAACCTTCTCTTCCTTTAATCATCTTAGTGGCATTTCACTGGACTTTCTCCAGTTAAGCCTACACCTTTCTTGTCCTGGAGAGCCCAGAACTGGATAAAGCACTCCAAATGTGGTCTCACCAGGGCTGAGGGGAAGGCTCACCTCCCTCAACATGCTGGCAATGCTCTTCCTAATGCAGCCCAGGAATCCGTTGGCTTGCCACAAGGGTGCATTGCTGGCTCATATTCAACTCGCTGCCCAACAGCATCCCAGGTTCTTCCCTGCAAAGCTGCTTTCTAGCCAGTCAGCCCCTAGTGTGTAGTGTTGCCTAGGTTTATTCCTCCCCAGATGCAGGACTTTACATTACCCTGTTGAATTTCATGGGGGTTCCTGTCCACTCGTTTCTCCAGCCTGTTGAGGTCATAGAATCATAGAATAATTTGGGTTGGAAGGTACCTTTAAAGGTCATCTAGTCCAAGCCCCCTGCAAGGAGCAGGGACATCAACTAGACCAAGCTGCTCAGAGGCTGGTCCTTCTGAATGATGGCACAATCATCTGATGCACCAACCATTCCTCCCAATATCATCTGCACGCTTGCTGAGAGTGTACTCTGTTCCATTATCCAGTTCATTAATGAAGCTGTTAAACACTACTGGCCCCAGTATCACCCCTTGGGCTGCACCACTAATGACTGGCCTTCAGATAGACTTTGGGCTGCTGATCACAATCCTTTGAGTGCAGCAGTTCAGCCAGTTTTCAATACACCCTGTTGTCTATTTATCTAGTGTATACTTTATGATTTGTAAATGAGGGTATTACAGGAGACAGTGTTGAAAGCCTTGCTAAACACAAAACAAACAGTAGTCACTGCTGTTCCCTCATCTACCGTTTCATCACGGAAGGCTATCAGGTTCGTTAAGCATAACTTCCCCTTCATAAATCCATGCTGACTACTCCCAGTCAGCTTTTTGATCTTAATATGTTTGTAAATTACTTCTGGGTTTGTTTGCTCCATCACCGTCGCAGCAACAAAGGTGACCAGCCTTTAGTTCCCTAGGCCCTCCTTCTTAAAGATAGGAGTCTTCAGGGACCTCACCCAATTACGCATCAGCCAGCTCCCTCAGCACTTATGGATGCATCCCATCAGGTCCCATGGACTTGGGTATATCCATTTTCTTTAAATGTTCCCTAACCTGGTCATCCTCTACTGAGAAGTATTCCTTACTCCAGGCATTCCCACTGGCTTCAGGGGCTAGGGAACGACGAAGTCAAATCTTACCAGTAAAGTCTGAGGTGAAAAAGACATTGAGTACCTTGTCCTTTTTAATGCTCTTTGTCATCAAGTCTCCTGCCTCTTTCAGTAGTGCACCTACAACATTTTCCCTGGTCTTCATGTTGTTGATATGCCTGAAGAAGCCTTTCTTGTTGCCCTTCACAGCCCCACCAGATTCAACTCCAGGTGGGCTTTAGCTTTCCTAAGTCCACTTCTGCATGTTCAGACAGTTTCTCTATATTCCTTTTAGGTCACTTGTCCCTGCCTTCCACTCCTATGTTTCCTTTTCAGGTCTGAGCTTTGTCAGGAGCTCCTTGTTCATCCATGCAGGCCTCCTGCCACCTTTGCTTGTTTTCCTGCACATGGAGGACTGTTCTTGAGCTTGGTGAAGTAATCCTTGAAAAAATCAGCAAGCTCTCCCGGCCCTCTCTTCTCTCCAAGACCATATCTCCCATGGGATTCTTCCAAGCATATCCCCGAAAATGCCAAAGTCTGCTGTCCTGAGGTCCAGGGTTGTGATCCTTCTATTTCCCTTGCTGAACAATGCCTTCAGAGTGGCTCTTTTACAGATACTTATTGTGACCTCAGGTAAGTTACTTAATTGCTCAATACCTCAGACTCCTCCTTTACAAAAAATGAGGACATTAGCCCTTCCCTAACTCAAGGCTGCATCACAATGGTAAAATATGTTGGTCATAAAGCAGTAAGAGAAACCCCAGATATATCTGACAGAGGTAAGTTAGAAAAAAAAACAAAACAAACAAACCTTAATCAGATCTCAAAAACAGATCTTAAACTTTCTGTGTCTCAGTTTCTATATCCACAAGTGTACCCTCTGTCTGTGGTATCTTTGCCTGGGGCAATGCCAACCAGTACCTCCTCGCAGATGATTCATGCACCTCCTAGCCCCAGGCAGATATCTGTACTCATAACCCCCATCATTTTTCTCTTCCTCTTCCATTGGTTGGGCCCATCTCCCAACATGAGACAACACTGAAGAGCAAACACAGATAAGCTGCATCAGGCGCCAGCCGTCTCTGTGCAGAGATAAGGGCACATGTCAGGCACAACAAACACCTAGCACCACTTCCCACACACCTGTGGGAGCCTGCACAAGGGAAGCCCACCCTGCCACCTAGAGAAAGGGCTCCTCTTGGCCCAGCCAGGAATCCCACTTGAGACTGTCACTCTGGAGGAGTCCTCTAGCAAGACAGGGAGCAGAAACCTACTCTCTGTCCTAACACTCAGCAGTTAACAGAAGTCGCCTCCCTCTTCATTACTGCGGTATCTTAGCATCTTAAATCCACTGATATGATTCTATGCTCTCGATGCTCTTACTAGAAAATCCCCATCTTGCAGGTGGAAAAATTAAACCCCAGACTCCTAAGACTTAATGTCATATCCTAGCTCCTAAACACTCTGGCATCCTGCTGGACACACATCTAATATCAATATCTGACCCTTCAAAACAGTCATGTTTTGCTCTCATGCAGATGTTATCTGAAAGTCATTTATTCATCTAAAACAGGATTCCTAATCAGGCCTATGTAGGGCTATTCTTCCATTACTTATAATGACATTGAGATAGGTATTAAATGACACTTCAGAGACTTGTCCTCTAGTTTGCAGCTCTCCCCTAACGCAAGACATGATCTGCACAGGGCCCTGATTGCAAGCAAAGACATTCTCCTCACTGTTTAGCTGACAAAAGAAAAAAGAATCCACACATCATGGTTTAATCTATATGGAGAAGTGGACTGAAATTAGTGACAAATAGAGTGGCTTCCTCAGTGAACACGTCTTCAGAGCCCACCAGTTAAAAAGTGGCTATTCGTCCTGAATGAAGAAACCACTTGTGGAGCTCTTGCAGCATAATTACTTTGTCACAGGGTAAAGCTCTCCATGTTTGCCTCAGGGAGTCACATCTTTTCCAACTACTTCACCTCCTCTCCATCACAAGGAACTGATGAAAGCTTGGGATGAGGAGGAGAAATTAGGATAAAGTAATGGAGAAAGAAAGGAGCTGTGACATGCATTTTTGGCAGAGGAGCAAGGAACTGCTCATGACAAGAAAGAATACGTAAACAGAAGAAAATAAACACAAACATAACAGAAGATTAACACAGAATGATTCCGTCCCCATGCAGTGCTGATCGTGTGCTGAGCTGTAAGAGAGAGTTACGCCACTTGGCTTTCAACTCAGGCACCAAACTCTCAGCTTTTGTACCTCATGGGCCAAAATTCAGTTCTAAACACTTTATGTTTTACATCTGATGCAAGACAAAAATGAGGAAGGCATGCCAGCTGAGAGGTGAACAGATGGAGAGAGATTTCCTTAAAGCAGCTGTATTTTTTCAGACTAGCAGTACAGCCCCACCACACACATACAGAGTGAGGAATGACCTCCTCTTCCCCCTACTACACTAAACACTTCCACTGCATCCACCTTCAGAGGACACTGGCAGGCTCACTCTCATCCAAACCTACAGCCATGAACCTTTTGCATTTAGCGCTACACACTGCTACATATTAAAGAGCAGCTGCAGAACAGCATGACTGTTGGGCACTCCAAATAAACTTTTAGTGGTGTAAACTCAGAGTAAAATTCATCCGTCATCGAGGTAAGAAGGATCATAGTGAACAGTTTTAATAATCTTCTGTCAGAATGTGCTTCAAAACTTACTGTTATCAAGCCACTGTGACAAACTTAAAGAATAAAGACATAATCAAAACATACAGAGTACTCTCAAATCTCAGTTTACAAAATCTTCTGCTTCAAATAAGATGGACCAGACTCAAGAATTCAGGAGCCTGAAACTCAGGGAACCTTGTTAGAAACTATTTTCCCCACAAACAAGACAGCTCTTCTTCAAAAGACTTAGGAACTCTAGGATTTTATTTTAAGGCCACATTTGAAGTGTATTTCAAAGCGCACATTCCATATGGCTTTTAAGCCTGAATGTGTCTTCTATTAATAATTTGGGATCCTCAGCAGCTTTGGGGAGTTTTCAGTTTTATTTTAAGAAGCTTTTGCTGTTCACCTTTAAACATAGTTCATGTGCCCACATGAACATGTAAGAAGATACCCTCAACCTTTTTGATTTATGTTTCTTTTGTACATCAGCAAAGATTAAAGTGTGGCTAAGCCTCCCCTTTTATCTTGGCATAATTCATTTTTACACCATATCAGCCTTCTCCAGGGCTGGAGATTTACATATTAATAATGAAGCTTGCTTTTTAATTCCTCTCACCATGCCTTTAGCTTTATATATTAAAACGTGTCGATAGATAAGACTTAGCTCTCAAATTAGTGGTGGTAGCAAAGCAGAGTTCGAATTATTCAACTAAAACACAGAGACAGCTATGTTTACTGTCCTCCTACATTTCAGCTAAGTTGGGATTTCACTTACAAAGAAATTGCCCTGCTCTGATTCTGATGGAAGAGGAGTAGGTTTGATCACTTCCCCAAACTGGCTAAAACCATTTGGAAACAACAGATTGAACATCTTAACTATTAGCTAGTTATTGAACTCCGATAGATACTTTGTCAACTGCAGAGAGTGAGGATGCAGCTCCATGGTTTACCTGAAGCCAGTTTATGTGTAGGTTGCAGTCAGAATGAACAAGCATGCCCTCTTCCATCCCATCATCTCTCCCCACTACTCTCTTTGTGTTGGAACTACCAGTCCTGCAGCTGCATGGTTAAAAGGGCTAGGGAGCCAACCCACCTACAAACTAATCCTCCCTCCTTCTTTTTTCTGCCAGATCATTTCCTACTGCACAGCTGCATAACCACTAGTATTAGCAAAATGAAATGGGGAGGGAACACATGGTTGCAAGGTGGGAAAAGACCACTCCTGAAAGCAGCTAGCACTTCAGTCAGCTCAGAAAAGCAATGAAACCATAGCATAAGAATCTGTTCATGCAGCTTGGACTACAGAGCAGACATAGCCAAGCTAGCTTTAGACTGCTGCATTTGAATATTTGGGCAGAGAGCTCTGGCCAGGCTGACTGCCCAGGATGTATCCATGTTCTTGGGTAGTTTTTATCCAGAGGTAGAGGAAAATAATCAATACAAAATTGCAATTCTTTCCAACTCTGTAAACAACAGTGCTTCTCTTCTACAGATCTTAAGCAGCTCTCACCAACAGCTGAAGCAGCCTTTACACTAACATTGATGAAACCAGATCAAATTTGCGGTATGTGAGAACAGCAACAAACAGCAGCTGCTGTATTCTCCCCCCAACACTGTTGTATGCCCCCCTGCACTGCCCTGCTCCCACATTCTCTTTATTTCATTCTGTTTTTTGATATCTCATAAAGTCCCTGTTCCTGGAATCAAATGTAAGAGTATCCACCTCACTTAAAGGAAAAACAAAATGTTATCCAATAACTTTGCAGAGAAATTTAGAGGTACAGAAAAAGAGCAGATTAATTAGAACAATACTGCCTCCATAAAGTAACAAACAAACAAGAAGAAATCCATCCCTACTTTTATGCCATTCTCATGTTTCTGTTTTTAAAGCCTCAGGATTTAAAATTATTTATTATTATAATATTTAAAAAGATGCTTGCTCTGGAACTATTCCAAGAGACTGACAACATGAACATTAACAAAAAAGAAGCCAAATTTGCACTGATACCAGCTGTCCTGACAGAAGAAGCCTTAAAGAAGGAGCCTGTTGCTGGATCATGTACCATTTGTCATGACTGAATGTCTCCTTTTTCCTCAGAGTATTTATTTGATGCACATAGCAAAGCTGTAAAATACACGCTATAAGGTTCACTACAAATGTCCACAGAAATACCATCTCAGATTCTGAGACTTCTGATGGAGGAACTACAGGCAGCTGCACTGAGCTCAGTCTAAAAGACCCTTCACTGTGGACTGGACTTCAGAAGGAAATCAAAACAAGCCCATATTCATGTTTGAATCATGGTAGATTAGTTCCTATTACTAAAAAGGGCTTGCTCTGCCCACAGCACAACAGTACTGCATGCAACCTCTCAGAATCAGGTAAAAGCTGCCTTTTTGTACATACATCCTTTCTGCTAAGTGAAAGAAGGATCTAGGAAAAAATTACATCATCGGTAGAGATTGTCTTCCAGACAAACCAAATGCGTGTGCTGAGCTGTAAGAGAGAGTTACGCCACTTGGCTTTCAACTCAGGCACCAAAACTCTCAGCTTTTGTACCTCATGGGCCAAAATTCAGTTCTAAACACTTTATGTTTTACATCTGATGCAAGACAAAAATGAGGAGACTGAAAATTCTAAGAGTCACTTAAAAGAGAAAAAAAAAAAAGAAACAAAAAAAACACAAACATAAGATAAAAGTTACTAACAAACACTGGGTCTTCTTAGTGAACCTTGTTGTATCTGAGCCTCCCTCAATTGCATCAAGGTCACTTCTTTTTCCCCTAGGTCCAGGAAAACTAGTAACTTCATTTCAGCAAAGGTAATTATATTACCTAACCCTTATCTGGCACTTTTTTATCTGTACTTTTCAAAAAAGGTCAATATCACTGTCCACATACAATACCACTATTTGCATGAACTTAATCAGTAGCTCACAAGACACTTCAAAGCATAGAGTGTCCAGTACAGAGCCAGCAGCTGCTGTCACCAACAGTGAACCCAGAAGAAAACATCCATGAACTCTTGCTCTATGCTACACCACAAAACCACCTCCTATCTAATCTACTGAGTTGAGAACTTGAAGAATTTGGTATACTATCAACACCTAAGAGTCTGGATTTTTTGTTTATTTTAATTACAGGAATTGTCAACAGCTGTATTATCTTACAGATGTTCACTCAGCCTGACCCTGTTGTTCTTCCTCATGCTACACCCCCACAAAAGCCAGTGGAAGTTTTGTCTTCTCAACTGGGCCCTACATTAGCTAGATGAAAAGTTTTGCTGCCTCTAGCTGAACGGTGGTTAAAGATAGGCATCCAGCCTTGCGATAGAAAAATTGAGATATCTAGACACACTTCTTTGTGTCCAGAAGGATAAGAAAGGTCCACAGAATAGTTCATAATTAGCTGTAAAAAACTGAGTTCTGACAAAAGTGACCGAGAGTCAGTTATACAGTCCGGTTGTGCCCTCCCATTCCCTTCCATCCCCTGGCAAAAAAAAAGTGACCCCAATCCCCTTGCTGCAAAACACTTCAGACAATCAAGAGCTTATCTAGGCATCTCAGTGATCTTACAGTGTTACACATATCCTAGTATCACAAGAATATGTTTTACCTTGAGGCAAATGTTTTAATTTATGTGCATGTGAGCTATTTGCAATACCTCCACCAAATGGAGCCCATATAACCCGTCGGATGGCTTTCACCCAATCTTCCATTTCATTCTGGGAATTAGCCATGAGCAGGAAAGCCTCATGATTGACAGGCATCTTTTCCCGATCCCCTGCACCACCTGAAAGACAGAATACAAACATCTTTTAGCATCTAGTTCAGAAGAGAGCAACCAATGTTTAAAACCATCAAAAGTCTGTATCAAAATGATCAAATGATTATTTTAATTGAACGGTTTTACACACAATTCCTGCCTATGTGCTTCAGCAGCCACAAAACCCAGGCTGGTAGAAGATCAAAGTAGAAGTGCAAAATGTGCACATCTACTGTGGGAACCTGGAGACGATGTACCTGCTGTCCCGGTAATAAGCAAAGTAAAAGTACGTGCTGTAAGACCCTGTAGGAAGAGTACTAAATTAATTCCACACACTTGTGCTGAGGTATTGAGAGATTATTACCCACAATGGGGACCAAGTGAATCATAAGACATTAGTGCTTGAGATCCAGAAGTTGCAAGATCATCCACTTTCCCCAAGTCCCCGGGAATTTCTATTTCTATTCTCAATATAGAAAGAGAGATCCGTTCTGATTTTGGCTCCAATTCAGAATGAATGTTTTGAAGAGGAGTTAAGACTTGGGGATATGGATTTCTCTCAGGACCTACTAACATTGGCACTCAATATCTCAGGAAAATACTGACCAGAATATCAAATGCACTCAAGTTGTCATATATATGTTATTTGTGGATACTCCAAGACTTACAACATTTTCACCCTTCTTTTCCCATTTCTTTTCACCTACTTCAGTCAATTTAAATCTTCCCCTCACCCCTCATTTTATGTTCCAGAGCTGGATACAATCTAATGAGGGCCATATAAACACACAGCAGCTTTACTGGGGCAGCCCCTGCATAAAAAGGCTACTGATCCTGTCCAACACAGCAGCTGCATTACTGGCTGCCTGGAGCTTCTCCATCACCATGGAAACCGCCTTTGGCTTTGCTATGGAGATAACATCTTAGCCCTTGTGTCACTGTCATTTCCACGCTCACATGGCTTCCAGCACCTACTGGCAAGCTAAAGCTGCCAGCCTGTGCTGAGCAGCTGAGATTGCCTGTCCATGGAATTCAGAGATAAGAGCAGGATGATGGTATGCAGTGGTTTCTGCAGAACTGATTTAGCATACACAGAACACGTGCCTCCTAAATCCTCGCTAATCTGGGGAAAGGAGCAAGCTGGGAGCTGCCTGCAAGCCAAGGAAGTACTTTTTCTTGCTATTAATTATTTCCTGGCCTAGACATGCTTATGGATCATATGCATATTTGCAAAGCAAAAGGAGTAAAATGAGATGGGTTGGGAATGACTTTGTGGCTCTCTAAGAAGCAATTCATTGAACAGGGAAACTCAGGCAGTCTTCCAGTAAACAGAGACAACAGCCATGGAGGACTAGGTGTGCAGCTTAAGAAACAAAAGCCATGATACTTTTTCCACACATGTATTCAAATTCTGCTTCTTTCCCCATAGCATCCTCTTAGACAGTCTCCCATTTTGAATTTACTGAATTATTTATATTCCTTAAGATACATGAAGTGGAACAGCTCTCTAGCTCAAGGCTAGGATGCAAGCATCTGAATAGATCAATGCTCTACCATACTCCACTGCAAGGAGGACATATTTCATCCTCTGCATACAGAACTGTCAGAGGAGGAAATTACAGTCTGTGGAACTCCTGTCACAGCCTAACTCTTTTACCAACATACTCAGCCTCATGGTGAAAGCAGAGATCACCAGGTCTAATTTTTGTAGCTTACCTGGCAGACCTATTGCCATACCCTTTCACAACCAAATATCTTACAGGAGATATAGCAGCAAAAAAAAAAAAAAAAAGAGGCTTTTCACTGCCCTCAGCACACATCAGAAACAGGGGTGCAGGATCTGGCAGACAGATGGCCTGAGCTCAAGCTAGTTCTTCAAAGGAATTAAACAGTCTCAAAAAACCATGTACTGTATGGATCACACCAGCAGCAAACAACTGAGCTTGGTCAAGGTAAAACACAGATCCTGTTTCTAAATTTAAAGGGGCCCAGCTGAGATCTTACCTATGCAAGCCATGAAGGACAAGAAGAGACCAAAATCTTAGCTTAGAATTAACTGCAGACTGCAAATTTATTCAGAACAGCTGAACTAGCCTTATGAAGCATAATAAGCAGAAAAGGATGAAGAGGATTTCTTACAGTAGTTCTGCAGAAGTATTGTCTCAGCATCTTCCCACTGAAATCACTGTACCACAGGGACCTGACTGTAACTCCCCTTCACCTAAGATGTTACTTTGGACCGGCCAGATGCCTTCTAACCCTCCGTGGGCCTTTTTAATGCTTGTGTTTATGGAAAAAAAACATTTATACTTCTATTTGAGTCTGTAAAAAATAAAAACAGGATGGGAAAAAGGATTCCTGTACATGCTAGACCTGATACTCTGCCAAAAACTACACACAGCTCCTCCATGGTTGGCTTTCCTCTCTGAAACTTTAAATAGGAGCAAGGTCATGACCCTACAAGCTGCCTGTGGGAGAGTCAGTAATGACTAGTCACATAAGTAAAAGCAAATGGAGACAACTCCACTCATGGAGGCTAGCTTAGAAACAAGAATGAGCTTCAGAATTGCTTCTTAGAGAAAGCTTCATATGTTAGCATGACACGAATACGCAGTGGCAGAGCACAAAGACCCACCAATAAGCTATTTTTTAAAAAATAACATTTTAATCATGTTCCTTTCCGCACACGACTGGCTCTTTTCAGTACATCCTTGAGGCAACAAGCAGAACTAGAGTTCCCTAAAGGGCAGAGTTCAGACATGTCTCTCTACATAGTTGTAACATTCAATGGGTTTTGAGTTTTAGTAGTCACAAGAATGAGAAACAGTTAAATTCAAACACTTGGATCTTAAAAAAAAAACCCCAAGGAAACAATGCCACATACACCTTCTTCAGAAGTCCAGAATTCTACCAAAAATTCACAGGTACTTTCTTTTCTGGGCTCAGACTCAAACCAGGATCTTGTTATGGGATTTGGATCTGAATTGGCAACACAAACACTGTATCAATTCAAACATCCTAATGTTCATGAATTATTTTAGGAAAACAATTTTAGACTTTCCTGCCTAGAAACACTTGGATATGGAATTTTAGTTCTGTCTCTCACAGCAGTATGAAATTCACATTCAGATACTGGATTCAAACCTCTTCTCTGCCATCAATGGAGCTCCAGCCCTCACTATGGTTGCCGTTAGACTCTAACCCTGAAGCGCAAAAGTGCTCCTTCTACTACATGAATAAAACAGGGCTCTGGCTCCTCAGTGCTATGGTAGGGACGAACACTCTGCTAATGATTTTGAACACAGCCAAGGGCTTTTCATTCCCTTGAACTGAACTTCTCACTCAATTTTACTCCAGCTCCCATACAAACAAGACTGGCCTTTAGAGACCAACTCTGCATAGCTTAGGACTGCCAGGAGCAGACATCCTAGTTCTCCTGCTCAAAGGTACTTTCATCTCCACAGCAGAGACAAAATAAAACTGCCTGCAAGCACAAACAGAGTGCAAGCATGGCAGAAGCAGGGGGCTTAACTTCGGTGATGAATAGTTCATTTGCTTAAGCATTAACATAAGACCAGGTGATCCTGCACTCAATTGCCTGCTTTCCTGCAGATTTCCAGGGCACATTGGATAAGATACACTGGATTCCACCTCTATCCATAAAGCAACTTGGCAGCGCTACTCATGTCCCTCCCAGGTATACAGAAACTGAACAACTTCAAGACCAGGAAAGGTGACCACAGCCACACAAGTTCAAACAGTAAATGTAGTAGCCTAGAAAGATTAAGGAACTTGTTTTGTTACTGCTCTCCATGAAAAGGGCTGTAGGTTCCAGCTGACTTCAATGCCTTGCCACCCCCTTCTCAAGTTATTTTTGTCAAGTTACTTTACATACATTGGTAAGTATCTTTACCTGGAGGGAAGAGCACAGCTCCAGGCCCCTAACTGTGTTGCATGAATGCTCTTTCTTCCAGGCCCAGACTAGTTAAAGCTGGCAGAATCGCTTTCATATGCTGTCTGCTCATGTGGTTTGTGCAATTGCTTTTCATACGGCCTCAGAGCCATCTGCTGCTGATGTCAGCTGTACAGCATTCACCTCAGAGTAACACGCCACCTCCTCATCCTTAATAATGGTCCTCCTTTCAGCCCTCCCACATGTCCCACAACAGGAAAGATGAAATACTGAAAGACTCTGTCTAAGTGACTTGAAGGTCAGATGGAGCATTGCAACAGCAGCAGGAATCACAATCCATACTTCAGAGCCCTATTCACAAAAAATTCTTCCTTTTTTGACCATCCCTAGACTGGCACACATTCACTGGAAAGTGCAAAGCATAAGACTGCTATATCTACCTGTCCTGCCCTTTGTTCCTGTTCAGAGAATTTTTAACAGATATTCAGTTGCATCTCTCCCTTTATACAGCTGTTTCCAACGAAGAAACATCGGAATTTGTTTGCCTTGAACTTCATTCACACAAGCTTAACCTTCTTAAAACCAACATTTGTGAAGCCAAGCCTTAAATCCCCTTTGTCTGTATGGAAACAGAAGTTCAGGGGGACGAGGACTGGACTTCCTAGTAGATGTTCCTGCTCCATTGCATGCAAAAGGAGGAACTTTTCTACTGACAAGTAAAGCTGCTGTCAGGTTCTGCTGACATTAGCAGCTTCTTTTTTTTTGTTCAGACCATTTCCCTTTCTTCCACGCCCTCATCTGGTTTGCCTTCCACCCATTTCTTAAAGCATTCTACTTATTGATGTGCTTGTGTATTATCATTACATCAACTCTACTGAAAATTTACACAATTACAAATACTTGCGTATGTATATATATTTACATGTTTGTATTGCTTTGGTGTGGAAAATAGAGTGGTATTTTCAGTAAGAGTGAAATTTAGTTGGTCATGTGTATGCTGCTGCAGCATGTGGGAAGGCAAACAGCAGTTCAAGGCTGAATTATGAAAGGGGTGGCTGGTGGATAACGCAAGGCCCAGCTGACACGTTTGCCCTCAGTAGTAAAGCAAGTAGTGACAGGAACCCTTTAATTGCAGACAAGCAGCAAAAAAGGTCTTGACAAATGGACAAAAAAAAATAGCACCCACAGCTGAAAAGAACAATTGCAATGATTCATCTTCCCTGACCTGCTCTTTATGATTGTCTTCAAGGTGAGTTTCAGATTCAGGGCTCTAAGATCTCCTCGATAATGAAAGAAAGTTAAAATTACATCAGTGAATTATGTCAAGATTAAGGGCAGCTCTATTAGGGGGAATTTTTCTTTGCACATCTGGAAAAAAAGAAACCCAAAACCTAGTCTTAATCTTTGGATTATGAAAAGTAACAAAATAAATATTATGAGTAAGCAAAAGGTCATTAAGAGTGCTTGGAATAGTCACTTGAAACCTAATTCCATTTCTTAACTCATTGACTAATTCTGGCTAATACTGAACCTCTATCCTGAGCATTATTCCCCTCAACCAAAGTTTTCCAAGAGCCAGAATGCTAGAGATAGACCTTGTCTATCATACCTGAATTTTGTGTTAACCTGCTATCAGTATGCAGTTTAAACTTTACTACAACGAATAACAACTCTACTACTTTTCTACTGTTCTTTTTTTTTTTTTTCTGGATGATCCTCTCACAGAAGGGAAAGTTTGCTCTGAATACAAAACTGGTCTGGAAGTGCTCCATTTAGGCTACTTGAAAACAGAAGAAAAACAGCAAGAAAAATCTGCAGTAGTCAAGGAGTGACAGATAAAAATAAGCAAAACCAACAAGATCTATAAGGGTACAACCTATGAAGAATTGAGCAGTACAGTAAACAGTGATGTGTGCTTGCTGTGACTTTTTATATTTGTATCTCTCTATACACACTCATCCACCGATATATGGGATATCTGAGTAGGAAGCTGATTTAGAAGCTGAGAGAGTAGACACATGATCACACTTTAAAAAGCTTACAAAATAAAGAAAAAATTATGCTTGAATATTTAGAATTATACAAAATGCAAATAAAAGAAATAAGCTTTGAATCAAAATTAACTTATTGTGTCTCAGTACCAATGGACAACACCATGGCAATTTTTCCTAAAGAAATACGCACCTTTGTAGATGAAGGGTGGTTTATTTCCACAGTCTGGCAGGAGTTTGAGGGGACTCTAACATTCAACTTTGATTTAATTGTGTCAATAAGGAAAGTGAAATCTTAAAATACCTTTTATCCCACTGAGTAAGCTCAGTTCATAAATTGAGATGGTTCAAGTTTTCTTAGGGCGGGATTTACAAGCACGCACTAAAATATCATTGACTTTTCAGTCAAATATAACTGCTTAATTTACTTAAACGCTTTTCCATCCACCAAGTTTAATGATAGTTACAAGTAGAAGATGATCAAATTTTCAACTAAAAGTTCTTGCAGAGGATTTTCATGAGTCCCTAAATGATTTTTAGATCCCAGATCTCAGACGTCATCTCAGAGAATAAAGCAAAGGCAGGCAAACTCTCTAAAGCCACTGCCATCTATAAACTAATCCAAAGGCCCTGTAATCTGTTCTCCCCTCCCACGCCTTCTGTGGTTGCAGACGCCATAGAACTGCTTTAAAAAAGCACCAACAAAGAGATTAGGCCTCAGAACTGTGGTTTCTTATGCAAAAATTCAGACAAGGCTTAACATGAACAGAGGCAGTGCAGCTTCTCTGTACTGGTACACAAACTGTAGAAAACCCTTAAAAACCTCAGGCTAATGCTCTATTTCAGTTGTCAGGATCAAGTGTATGATTACTAAAACTGTATGTAAGAAACGAAGATTTGATTTAATCTTTGGCCTTTTATCCATAAAAATTGTATCACATCAGCTTGACTCTCTTGCCCTGGGATATGTCTTTCTTGACAATGTCTGTGACATACGTTACTCTAAACTTATCTATTCATTAAACTGATTAACTAGTTAATACTACTGATCACTTCAAAAATACCAAAACCTTGAAAATAAACAAACCCATACTCCAGGTAGGTCACATGCTGGTAAGTGATGTCACACTCCGGGAACCATGGCAAACAGAAAAAAATATGTGAGATAAGAGGAACAGAGAAAAGCAACTTCAATTACTGTTAAAGGAAAAGCAAGTAGCATTGCACACAAATGCCACCTTGAACTCCTGCTTTCATGTGTTCAGTGCTTTGCAATGTCTATGCCTACTTATGTAGAAT